>NC_041405.2:139344247-140760914 GCF_900747795.2 Erpetoichthys calabaricus
AGGAAGTGTGAGTGTGAGATGCCAGAGGAGGAGTAAAGGCGCACACTGAGAGACTCGCTTTCAAAGATGGCAAGTATAAAAGCAGACAAGAGGGGAGAAAGGCATCTCATAAATAATGACAGAATCTGACAGAAGCAGTCTTTACGAGAATACGTTCAAGAGAGCACCGGAGAACAGAAGTTCAGACACACATGAATACAAAAGAAAGGAGCCGTAGGTACACGTAGTATGTGTATATATACTGTATATATACAGTGCATCCGGAAAGTATTCACAGCGCATCGCTTTTTCCATTTTTTTAATGTTACAGCATTATTCCAAAATGGATTAAATTAATTTTTTTCCTCAGAATTCTACACACAACACCCCATAATGACAACGTGAAGAAAGTTTACTTGAGATGTTTGAAAATTTATTAAAAATAAAAAAATTGAGAAAGCACATGTACATAAATATTCACAGCCTTTGCCATGAAGCTCAAAACTGAGCTCAGGTGCATCCTGTTTCCCCTGATCATCCTTGAGATGTTTCTGCAGCTTAATTGGAGTCCACCTGTGGTAAATTCAGTTGATTGGACATGATTTGGAAAGGCACACACCTGTCTATATAAGGTCCCACAGTTGACAGTTCATGTCAGAGCACAAAACAAGCATGAAGTCAAAGGAATTGTCTGTAGACCTCCGAGACAGGATTGTCTTGAGGCACAAATCTGGGGAAGGTTACAGAAAAATTTCTGCTGCTTTGAAGGTCCCAATGAGCACAGTGGCCTCCATCATCCGTAAGTGGAAGAAGTTCAAAACCACCAGGACTCTTCCTAGAGCTGGCCGGCCATCTAAACTGAGCGATCGGGGGAGAAGGGCCTTAGTCAGGGAGGTGACCAAGAACCCGATGGTCACTCTTTCAGAGCTCCAGATGTCCTCTGTGGAGAGAGGAGAATCTTCCAGAAGGACAACCATCTCTGCAGCAATCCACCAATCAGGCCTGTATGGTAGAGTGGCCAGACGGAAGCCACTCCTTAGTAAAAGGCACATGGCAGCCCACCTGGAGTTTGCCAAAAGGCACCTGAAGGACTCTCAGACCATGAGAAAGAAAATTCTCTGGTCTGATGAGAAAAAAATTGAACTCTTTGGTGTGAATGCCAGGCGTCATGTTTGGAGGAAACCAGGAACCATCCCTACAGTGAAGCATGGTAGTGGCAGCATCATGCTGTGGGGATGTTTTTCAGCGGCAGGGACTGGGAGACTACTCAGGATAAAGGGAAAGATGACTGCAGCAATGTACAGAGACATCCTGGATGAAAACCTGCTCCAGAGCGCTCTTGACCTCAGACTGGGCGACGGTTCATCTTTCAGCAGGACAACGACCCTAAGCACACAGCCAAGATATCAAAGGAGAGGCTTCAGGACAACTCTGTGAATGTCCTTGAGTGGCCCAGCCAGAGCCCAGACTTGAATCTGATTGAACATCTCTGGAGAGATCTTAAAATGGCTGTGCACTGACACTTCCCATCCAACCTGATGGAGCTTGAGAGGTGCTGCAAAGAGGAATGGGCGAAACTGGCCAAGGATAGGTGTGCCAAGCTTGTGCCATCATATTCAACAAGACTTGAGGCTGGAATTGCTGCCAAAGGTGCATCGACAAAGTATTGAGCAAAGGCTGTGAATACTTATGTACATGGGATTTCTCAGTTTTTTTATTTTTAATAAATTTGCAAAAACCTCAAGTGAACTTTTTTCATGTTGTCATTATGGGGTGTTGTGTGTAGAATTCTGAGGAAAAAAATGAATTTAATCCATTTTGGAATAAGGCTGTAACATAACAAAATGTGGAAAAAGTGATGCGCTGTGAATACTTTCCGGATGCACTGTATATATATATATATATATATATATATATATATATATATATATATATATATATATATATATTGTGAAAGGTGCCTTATAGCGCCCGACCCGGCACAGACTGAGACAGAGGCACGTACTTAAATAAAACACACTTTATTATTTCTTCAGCCGTGGGGCACGCCTTCCCCGTGTCCCACAGGCCCAACACAGTCCCAAATACACTCACAATTACTCTCTCTCTTTTCCCTTTACCACCACTTCTCCTAAGGCTTAGTCCTCCTCCTCCCGACTCTGGCTCTCTCGAGTGGTGGTGGCTGGCCTTTTTTATACCCCACCCGGAAGCATTCCAGGTGCTTGATTACCTGATCCTAATTAAACTTCCGGGTGGGGCTGACGAGTCGACCAGCTGGGCTGCAGATGTCGTGCAGCTCCCCCTAGCGGCCATCCGAGCCCCCAACCAGGCTGTGAGGACTCCATCTCCCATGAAGCCCTGCGCCAGGTTGGGGAATCATCGTCCACCAGGGAGGCTGCCACCAAGCGTCCCGGGGGAGGTATTGAGCTGCCCATGGTGGCTCCCCCGGAACAGATGCAGCAGGGGCGTCCCTGCTGGGCATGGGACCCGGCTGTCCTTCACAATATATATATATATATATATAGTGAAAGATAGCCTGGCAACAGACAGACACGGACTCCAGAAGTCCCAAAAACATGCACTATTTATTAGAACAGTTGCACACACACTATACCACCACAAATCACAAGGCTCAGTTCTGTCCTCTTTTCTCTTCAGCCGCCTCCACTCCTCACTCGCAAGCTCTGTCCTCTTCCAGTGCTGTCCTCCAGGACTCTGGAATAAACCAGGCGCCCCCTGGAGGGACCCCCACTGGGTTGGAATCTAGGGGGGCTGCCCTCTTGCATCCAGGGGGAGGTATTGTCCTTCTGTGTTCCAGGCGTCCCAGTGGGGCAAGATCCTTGGCCGTCTGCCACTATATATATATATTCACATCATTCGTAGTCTGAATCACAATCTGATTGTATGGGTGGTTACCTACCAGGTAACGCTTGTGGTTGGTCAGCAAGTCGGCTAACATTCGCCACGATGCCCTCAGTTGTGAGAAGCAGATCATAGAATGGTTGTGAATGTAATTACCCCGATCTACATGCTGTCAAATAAACGAACCACACGCCGTGGCGCACTGTTAGGGGCTTCGCCTCTAGCGCAGACATCCGAGGTTCGATTCCCGACAGGGAGTGCAGTGAGTGTGTACGCCTGATGAGCCCAGAATTAGGGCGAAACATGTGTCATGTACTCTTTGCATTATTTGACAGTAAACTATTTCAACCATATATATATATATATATATATATATATATATATATATATATAGTAGAAGAAGCCCGGACACAGAGACACACAGAAGTTCAAACACATGCTATTTATTTTTCTCTGCACAACACACACAGTGCACAAACCCTAATAAACTCAGTCCATATCTCTTTCTATCCTTCTCTTTTCTTCTCTTTTGCCACATCCACTCCTCTCCCGCAAGCTCTGTCCTCTGCCATCCGACTCCAGCTGCTCAAGTAGAGTTAGGCGGGCTCCTTTATACTGCACCCAAAAGTGCTCCAGGTGCTTTCCAATCAACTTCTGGTAGCACTTCTGGGTGTGGCGGAAGTGCTACATGTGAAACCAGCTCCACTTCTGGCGGAAGTGCTGCATGCCAAGGCTCCGGTGCTGTTCATGCGACCCCTGTTGGTGGCCACGGGCCCCAGCAGGGTTGAGTTTCTAAAGCTCCAAGCCTGTGGCCCCAGTGCGACCCAGAGGGGCTGTCTTCTTGTGTCCTGTGGGAGGTACTGCTGATGACATGTTCTCTGCCCTGGTCCTCTCCTCACAAGGGTGTCCCAACTGGGCAAGGACTCTGGCTGTCTGTCACAATATATATATAGGAGGAGAAAAGAGGCAGTATAGGGTGAAGTGATAGTGTCCCCACTGAGATGCCCATTTACTAGTGACAAATGCTAATTTGAAAAAAGAAACAAAAGCAAAAAAGATGAAGACACAATTTTCACTGGCCGTTACTGATCATCTTAAATGTGCCTCCTGCGGCAGTCTGGATCTGACAGCTGCGGCCCTTGAAATGAATGTTGAATTATGTGGTTTTTTTTTGGTATCATGGCAACCAAAAGGGGTGGGGCTTGTCTTCAGAGGGCTCCTCCTCCAGTCTAGAGCTAGAAGTAGAAGAGAGGTTAGTAGCTGTGTCTCACCCTCATCTGTCCCCCAGTTTACCTCATGAGCTAAGCCTTCCACACTCTCTTGTAGTGTGTACATGGGCTTGATAATATTTATACAATATATATATATATATATATATATATATATATATATATATATATATATATATATATATATATATATATATATATATAAACTATATGTACTATATATATTAAACATGACAACAGTCTGACAGTGTAGGTTTATGATTTACTGTGTATTGCCTTTGACTTTTCATTGAATCTTGTTTAGTTCTTGTATATTCTCTTCACAGATTGGATGCTGTTGGTCCTCCCTGAATTTTGATTTAAAGGTTAGAATGTTTCACCTCATAGGGAGAAAAATCAAGGTGGTTTAATTCTCTAGAAGGGGCTATGACTGCGCCTGCATGATGCCTGGACTGTTGAAAGTTCAAACCCTCTGGGACATGTGGCTGGACTTTAATCTGTAAATTCTTCTTGCTTGTTCAATCAATAAAATAATCAATAGCCATGTGTCTTCAGTCAATCATACTGCTTTTAATTAATCTGTCGTAATATAACATTCTCAGACTCGATTCAGTCTATTCTTATTTTAAACAGAATGCTAGATATAGTATATAAAATGCATTAGATATATGAAATAGTAGGCTGGTGTCACACATTTGTTGATTCCTGCTTTGTTCCCAGCAGCAGTCTGATAGATGCTGCCCCCACCACCCCCCACCTCACAGGATTTACACAGGTTTGAATATGTTAGGTAATGCCGTGTTATCTTTCATAGTACCCATGTTCAATAATTGTTTCCAAACCAGTAAAATTACTAGTAGGCACTATTGTTGAAGAAGGCATCCTGGGCAGGACTATCTTGCTGCCAGAACTGGATTTAAAGTACAAAATATGTACTGTATACCTAAATCTCTTAATCGTTGCTCTTTTACCTCCAAACAGGACTAGATACGACTCTCCCAAACAGAATACACAGACGGAAAAGAACAATGATGATTTTAGCTGAAATACACACTCTAAAGGATAAATAACTAGATGTGTACCTAGAGCAACTGAGCTGTACTCCTTCTATACTTAACCCTCACCCAAACCCTAAACTTAACCATAACACACCAGCAGCCATAGAAACTCAGACCCCTAAACTTAAAAACAACCCTCCGGAATCAAACCCTAACCCTAAAATTAATATCCAAAACCCTGAGGTTAACCCAAACCCTAAAGCACCAGACACAACTAAACCTAATAAATTTTCAACACAAGTGTTAGAACACTCAGAGGAAGAAGACATTTTTGCCCCCCCCCAACCCCCCATCCCCCACCCCCCCCCGCCCGAGCCCGATCCAAAATAGACTAACCAGACATATAAACAGTTATTCGAAAAACGTAGACTGGTGTTTAGTCCCCAAAAACACACACATTGTAATAGGAAGCTCAAACCTTTTTAGGATCCCAGAATACCAACATAACAGTATTCAAGTAGGCAGTTATCCACGGGAATTCTGAAAAAACTGGCACCAAATATGGAAATGGACTCCAACATTCAGTACTCAGATGCAGCTTCTCTTATTTCAGGTGCTTTCTACTTCAGCAGTGTACCGTTCACTGCTTGATAGCAGGTCTTCCTGAAGCGCCCTCTAGTGTCTGGCAGCACTGTGTTATTTCTTATTCAGTTTTATTCTCTGTATTACTTTTTCACTTTAATTATTGCATTGTGATTTACAGTTTTTTTACAATTGTTTTCAGACTTGTCTCAACACCATGTCCCCTTTTTCAAATGAGCACATGCACCACATCCATAGACTATGTGAACTAAACTGCATATACGTTTGCAGTGCTTTCATACAAAGTGCACTCAATCAGCACTTCTTCCAAAATACCTCTCTTAGTCAATGTATAACCCCAAAAACATTCTGTCCAACTACAGCAAACTTTTTAGACATTTAGATACTCTGTTCAAAACAGTTAACTTTCAGTTCAAAATTTAGATCACTAGAGATGGAAATATGCCGCATTTTAACAGAAATGAAACTCTACGTACAGTTGAGATAGACAAATTATTCAGATCTTAGCAAACATTTCAGTTTTCTAGTTTGCAGTGTTGTTACCATCTATACATAAATGGTCATATTTGCATTGAAATGTGCAAATTCATCTTTGTGGACAAGGCCGGTTTCAGTCTGGCCATAAGACACAGAAGTCAACTGTAGACGTTCCAGGCCAGAGGTGGGCTAACATCACCATGTGTGTGCCAATATCTGGTGGTGGACTACAGCTGCATAAGCCCACCATTGACTGGTACAATACAGCACGCCTTATTGCTTTTCTTCATGAACTGTATGAAAGGCTTTCAGCAGAAGGAGAACAAGAGAGGCAAAGTTTACCAATCTTTGTGATTGTGTGGCACTATGTGGCCTTTCATTATTCTCGCCAGGTCACAGAGTGTCTTACACGCCAGTGCTTCGCAGATGAAAACAGGACCTATGAGTTCTAGAATACCAACAAAGTAATTTATGGTCCTTCTTGACATAATGTAGCTCCAGTCTGGACTGCAGATGGTGCAACACTCCTCACAGACAAGCAACAGACCTTGAATAGTTGAGCAGAACACTTTTGAAAATTGTTGAACTAAATGAACCCAACCTTCAGTCATTTGAGAAGATCCCCAAACTCCACCAGGTCCCAGAACTAAATGAAGGCCCTTAAGAACAAGAAAGCTGCTGGTGAAGACACTATACCTGCTGAAATATATAAATATGGGGCACTTAATCTCCTTGTCAAATTGACTAATTTCTTCACTCTGTGCTGGAAACTTACCGGTTCATGGAAACGTGCTACCATCTTCGCCATCTACAAAACAAAATGGGGACCGATCGGACTGTGGCAACAGCCATGGTATTTCACTGGTGGATTTTGCTGGGAAAACCCTCGGCCATGTCCTGCTCCTCCAGCTACCTTATCACATTGCAGACAGAGTACTTCCGGAGTTGCAAGCTGGCTTTTGTCCTCAACGCTGCACAATTGTCATGTTGTTCGTTATCCGTCAACTCCTAGAGAAGGCTTGGGAACACCAGGGAGACGTCAGCTTTGCCTTCATCGACCTGCAGAAAGCATTTGACACCATTAACCGTGAGATGCTTTGGGAAGTACTCAGTAAGTTTGGATGCCCCCAAAATTCCTCACTATGCTCTGTCTCTTCCATGATCAAATGAGGGCAAAGGTTCTTGTTGGTGGGGAAACATCTGCTCCCTTCAAAACCACTGTTGGTGTCAAGCAAGGCTGTGTCCAGGCTCCAGTGCTTTTCAACATTTATCTTGTCGCCGTCACTCTTTTCTCCGGAAGTACGCTGAACACCAATGATGGAGTGTGGATCTGGTACCAAATGGATGGCAATTTGTTCAACCTCTGAAGATTGTCAGCCCACTCAAAATCCTCCTTGAAGAGCTCCAGTGTGCTGACAATGTTGAAAGCCTTCAGAGGACTGTTGAGTCCTTACACTCAGCCTATTCTTAGATGGGGCAGGAAATCAGTACCTCCAAGACATTGACCATTTAGACTGCCTTCCAGCACACAGATGCTCCAGTGGACATCAAGACTGGCAACAAGACACAATCCTTCCCCTACCTTGGAAGCATAATATCTAGTGATGCCTCTGTGACTAATGGAGATTGGGAATCACCCCCAACTAGCCTACTCCACATTCGACTGCCTAGACAAGCAGGTCTTCTGTAACTGAAATCTCCGCCTGCCAACCAAAGTATGTATATCAACACTCCTTTATGGAAGCGAGTCCTGGACTCCCTACCACAAGCAAATCCGCACACTGGAAGCATTCCACATCCACTGCCTCTAGAAGATCTTGGGAATCACTTGGGAGGACAGGGCTCCACACACTAATATTCTGGAACGCTGCTCATCAGCTAGTATACATGGATGAGTCTCGGCTCTCCGGGATGGTCCTGTATGGTGAACTCTCTGAAGGATCCCTACCTCAAGGTGGACCAAAAAAACACTGGAAGGACTATTTGAAATGTTCTCTCAAGGCCTGGTCCATTCCACGTATGCAGCTTGAGACACTTGCAGTGAGCCACACATTTTGGAGATGGACAATAATATGAAGGAGTTCATCACTTTGAACAACAACAGACACATCAACAAGAAAAGAAGAAAATGACAAGTCATCAACATCGAAACCAACCCACTGTGCTCATCTTGCCCCCGGGTCTGCCTTTCCCAAACTGGCTTGCTCTCTCACCAGCACACACATAGGAGATTGACATGGAAGTGACAGTGATGGGCAAATGGATAGACAGTGTTATCGTCGGATTGACACCCAACCATGACAGTGAGTGACATAGTAGTCATATCAGAAGGAGCAGATGCTGTAGTTATGACAGCAAGAGTCACTTTTGGGTGAAGCATGAAGTGTTTTGGTGGTTGAAGTGTGTTTTACATCAAGGGTTAACTGATGTGCTCCAGAGGCACACTGTCATGATTTGCTATGATTTTGGGTCCTCAAAAGTCGCCATCATTAGGGCAGCTTCCAGCGTTCCTAGGGGCGTGGCCTCTGAGGTCGGGACCCATGCGTAATCGACGCGACAGGATAAAAGGACGGCTATGAGTGCAAATCCTTATCTGATCTGTGGATACCAAATCTCTGAAGTATTCAAAGTTTATCTTTGTGCTCTCTTCCTGTGTATACTTTCAGTTTTGATCCTCTTGTTCTTTCGACTATGATTATTGTCTCTCACATTGGGCTTCGGTTTCATTTCGCTTTATACTGTTTTTGTTTAGTTTTTTATGTGCATCTCCTGTTTTTTGCTGAAAAGTTTATCTGCACCACAACAGGGCTTCCCACTCCCCTGCAACCCTGTGGGTGTCCAAATGAGAGCTCAACAGGAGGGATTCTGCCTCCCGGCATAGTGGGGGACTCATGTTACCACCTTGAGGAAGGGGAAACACACTGCACTGCAGACATTAATGCTGAGGCCTACACTCATTAGTTAGATTTCAAACCGCCTCAGACAAGCAGCACAGCTAATTCTGTTTTAAGAGGATAAAGAAGATAAATGCAAACCTGCCCTGTGCATTTCTAACAGTAGGAACTTCCGACCTTTCACCCTCAGAGCCTCATCTCATTCTGGGTGACCTTTGCAATGATGCAGTAGAAGGTGAGAGGCTTAGGTCTCCCAGATCCCTGAAGGTTCTATAAAGTTCACTCCTTTTGCTTGTGTGCACTGCAGTCTGTGGACTTAAAGCCATCAAACAAGTTCCATAACCTGAATGCTCAAGACCTTTGGGGTGACAGTTTCAACCCCTCAAGCCATCTGTTTCTCAGAATGGTTTTACTAGGACTTCTCAAGTCCAGCTGGGACACGGCATATGCAGAAAGAGGACCGGATCAATGTTAAAGTGGTGAAGGCCAATGACAGAGAAACAGAAGGAGAGAGTGGATCCCGATGCTGCAGCCGTGATTGCATTTTGGAATTGCTAATGCCTCCCCAAGAGACCTGAGAGAAGAGTTGTTTTTTCAGGCTGGCTGTTTGTCTCTTACAGGCCTGCGAGAAAGCATCGCCCATGGCAGTAATTGAATTCGCTTAGAGGTTGCGTCGTTATGGGGGGGTGGGCAGACGATGCACAAAAACACAACAGCACTGATTTCATCTTCCCTCCTTGAATTATTCAGGCTGTTTTCAAAAGCTTTCACAGGCGTTGAAATGTATAATGCAGTTGGGGGCTGAGCAAGTATTCAGGCTGCACCAGCACGTTGTCTCAAATTGTCATTTATGTCAGTCGTTGTTGACATTTTAAAAAAAACAAAAACAAAACATGTCACTGTAACAAAGAAATTAGTGTTATCTTCATACATTCGTTCGTCCAGTGCACTTTGGGTAGTCTGGTGCTTCGGTAAATATGCTGACAGCCCTGGTGGTCTCTGACCTCAACACAACCCACAGTTAAATATCCAGCTGTTACTGGTTGCTCTGTAATGGCACTGGGTCACATCAACACAACGAAGATAGACCAGGAGAGTCCAGTAAAGATGGGCTAGGGAAGTTACAGCTGGATGTTGTGCAGTTAAACATGGTGTGGGATGCTAAAACGTGAGGGGGCACAAACCATTGAAGGGTCATAAAGCCATATTGGAGTTCTCTCCATTGTGGAAAGTTACTCCTGGGTGTCATTGAATGAAAATAGTGATGGGGGTGGGAATTCATATCTTGATGTGGTTCACTAATGTATGGGCAGGAAAGATGACCAAGCATAGGCTGTAAAGAAGAAGGTCACATCTTCATGTTATCTGACAAAAGCTTAGAATGGAGGTATCAGATCTAGTGGCATAGAGATGCTAAAGGGAAACAAATAGGGTTTTTATAGGGGTCTACCCAGAAACAGTTGCATCTAGATGCCATCCAATGAAACTAGTGCTGGGGACACCACATCTTCATTTTTGTCCATTAAAGCAGGTTTTGAGGG
Organism: Erpetoichthys calabaricus; assembly: GCF_900747795.2. Classification (NCBI taxonomy): domain Eukaryota; kingdom Metazoa; phylum Chordata; class Cladistia; order Polypteriformes; family Polypteridae; genus Erpetoichthys; species Erpetoichthys calabaricus. The sequence continues at coordinate 139,354,831 of NC_041405.2, forward strand.
ATAGAAATGACGTATGATGAAAGGTTAGGTTCAAGGCATTGACCACATTTAACGATGAATGCAAAAAAGTAAAGCAAAAAGGAAAAAATTGTCAGGACTAACGTGGTCTGAGTATATCTTCTACCCATACTATTGTGCTTCAAAGCAGTTCAATAATCCATTAGGGGCACCGTTTATGACAGTTAAGGGGCACGCACTCTGTAATGTCTGCATTATGTACACAGGTTGGACGCCAATTATGTACATGAAGGGACACATGCTCCAGACACCAAGGGGACGCCTCCCATTTCATCGAAGTCAAAATCTAATACTAACTAACCGCTATAGACACTTAGGGGCACTGTGCCCCCTTACCACCTAGGTCTCCAATTAGGCCTCGACCGGCACTGCTTCTGAGGCATGAGTTCTGTCACCATCAGCCACGGGTTCAGAAGTGAATGCTGACTTCCAGTCTGTCTGCTTCTTATACTGGTTGTGGGGCGGAAGTGATGTCAGAGCTCTTCCAGGAATTTGTCCTCTATTCAATGCCTAAAGAAGGAAAGGGTGTCACAAACCATGCCACCCAACCCGCTGTTACCCCAATACCTGCCTAATTAGAGTGTTCAGGATGCTCCCTTGCCATTCATGTCTTACAGTGGGTAGGATGGGTGGCCATGTCTGCACGCTGTCTGTCAAAAGCTTAGACTGGAGAAGTGAAATATCTGACGGCACTGTCCAGTAAATTTTTGTTATAGGGGACACTAACTAAGAAAGCAGGATGCACCTATGTGCATGCCATGAGGTCGCAATTTTTGATTGGGGTGCCATCATGGGATGAGGAAATCAAGTGGAGAAGCAATCCAGTGAAGCTTTGTTGGGAGGTTGTGTGCTGGAGCTTTTGCGCAGGATGGCACGGTTTAACAAAGTGTGAGTAGGGCACTCCATGGAGTGTCATGAGGACATATCTGGGTGCTGTCCAGAAAGCCACGGGCTAAAGAAGTTCATGATGAATGTTGTCCAATGAGGTTTTTGTTGGGACGGTGAAGTGTGGGCAACGTGTACACAGTTGGGAGCTGTCTAGGCAGGTGTAGACAGGAATGGTCATTTCTAGACACCATCCTGTGTAGTTTACATAAGAAATGTTGGACTCAAAACTATTGTGATTATATGTGAACAGGAGAAGGCACATTTTCATGCTGTTGCTTAGAAAATGTAGAAAGGAGAGAAAACAAGGTTGGCAGCATGTGCCGATAGTGCATTGTCGCACCCATCACACAATGAACCACCTGGATTGGGACCCGAGTGCAGCGGGTAACACCTCAGCACTACACTGGAATGGTGTGAAACAAGATGACCAGTAAAGCTGTGCATAACTGGAAATTGCCCTTGTGCAGATGGTGGCCTGTCCTATCAAGGATTAAGTGCAATTTGTCCATCCACAAGAGGCAGAAGAAGTTGCTGTTCCCCTGGGGACAGTTTGATTAGTGGTGAGGGTGGAGCTGATGGGGGGGCTTTATACTAGAAACACATGGAGAACGTGTGGCGACTGTAGCAGTGGTGGTGACAACTGCCTGATGGCAGGCGATTATAAAATGCTGGCTCATCAATTCTTTTGAGGCACCAATTACACAAAGTGCATGGCTGGGGGTGGTGGAGTGGGGGGTTGCTGAACACTCACATCCACACCCTGTCCAGTCGGAGTGTCACGTTAGGTTAGGACAGGAAAGGAGGAGATGGAGAACTGAGCTGAGAGAACCTTCACCCCGAGACTATAACCAACCAATTAATCAGTCTTTATTTTATACAGTACTGTAGCACCACCACAAGGGTTATTGTATACCGTTTAGCCCCCAGCACTGACCTTTCATCTTTTGAGCATTACTGACTTTGCCCTTTTACCCTGCCATGTGTCTTGGCTTTGACCTTTCATCCCATCTTTTTTCCTCTCTGGTTCTGCTCCTTTACCTTCTTGTCCGCAGCCCCCGTCTTAACAGATCCACCATGCCATGCGTCTCTGACTTTCCTTTCTCACTTTGGCATGAGCCCTTGGCATATTCTGCTGTGCCCATATGATTTTACTCTTTTCAACTGTGTCGTGCTGACCTGGCTCTCCACAATCAGACTTTGGTGTCCTCCAGGTTCTAATCTTGCCACCCTGCTGTGCCCCACTACTCTATTCATTTCACCCATCCATGACCCTATGTCTGGTTTTAGCATCTTTCCCCTTTGCTGGCCCTTTGCTTTATTCTTTTCGTCCCAGTATTATCACCTACTTGTGCCCTTTCTGTCTTTTGTGCTCTTCTTTTTCTTAAACTCTTACTCTGTTGTATATCTGCATCCCTGCCACTTCCTTAGGTTGGCCCACTAGCACTGCTGCCTAGCCCTGTCATACTCCACTGTCCTTACTCTTTTCTGGCTTTGCTTCTTCTGGCTTTATTTTCTGACCATTCACTCTTGGCTTGGCCCTATCCATAATAAAAATGCCCCTTGCTTTTTGCCTTTACCATCGTATTATTTGCTCTTTCCAATTTCCTTTGTTTTTCCCATCTTTTCTCTTTCATGCTAAATGGAAACAGATAGGATTTGAATAAGCATCAATCCAGAAACAAATGGGATAAAGAAGTTTCTTCTGGCTGTAAAGAAGATGGTCACGTCTTCATGTTATCTGACAAAAGCTTAGAATGGAGGTATTAGATCTAGCAATATAGAGATGCCAAAGGGAAACAAGTAGAGTTTTATAGTCTACCCAGAAACAGTTGCTTCTGGATGCCATTTGATGAAACTAGCACTGGGGACATCTCACCTGCATTTTTGTCCGTTAACGCATACAAACAACATAAGATGAAGCTGATGATGCTGCTAATATCCGCTGTTTGTGCCACTGGACTTTTTAGTGTCACCGTATTTTTCATCCCCGTGTCTGCCACACCACCAGGCCATGTCCCACGGGCTTTGTTGTATCATAGGCTCCTAGTTTTGGTTTTCACCTTGCCGTGCTTCCCTGGCTTTACACTTTCACTCAGTTGTTCAGTCTTAAGTCTGCCATATTCCCCCGGTTTTACAGTCTGCTCCAGGTCAGCTGTTTCACTCTGTCATGTCCCCTTTGCTTTATCAGGCGTTACCTGTTCACTGTGTCAGCTTTACCACTTCATTCTTTTGTTCATCTCTGGCTTTTCAATTCCTCCCCTTTGATGTGCGTTTCACTCTTTTGTACATCTCCGGTTTAACCCTTGGCTTTAGACTGTGGTACTCTTGTTCTTTGACCCTGCCACAGGACCCCCCGACCTCCCAGCTTTTCCCTTTCACCCTCTTGTTGGCCCCAGTGTTACTCCTTTCTCCTCTCCTCGTTCTGCTCCTTTCACCTTTTTGAACAGTACATCCCTGATCCTGCCCGTATCATCCAGCCATTCCCAATGGGCTCCTTTCTTTCCCTCTGCCGTGGTCCCCTGGCTTTATCCTTTTAACTTTGCTTTGTCTTTCCAGCTATGAACTTTCACCATCTTGTGTGTTGCTAGCTGAGCGCATTCACCCTACTTGACAGCCCCAGTTCTGTTTTTGGCTTTACACTTTTACCCAATTACGACAACATGGCTCTGCCCCATCACCATGCTGTGTGCTCCTTCCTCCTGCAATGCCCCTCTTGCCCACCTTTGCCTGTTCATCCTAAAATGGTTTCCTTTACTCTACCCTTTCATCACCTTGGCTGGCTTTATTCTTTCACTTTGCTTCTTCTTGTTAGGCCAGTCTTTTTCACCATCTTGTTCCCAGTTGTGGCCAAGTTGCCCAATTCCCGAGTTGTGCTATTTCCTTTTGTAATGACCCCTCGCCCCCCTTTAGCTATACCCTCTTGCACATCTTTGACTGTTTTACTATGCAGTGAATCCCCCTGCTTTAATGTTTCACCATTTTCTGTGTTGCTAGCTGAGCTCCTTCACCCTACCTTACCATTCTGGTTCTGCTTTTGGCTTTACAGTTTCACACAGTTTTGCCATCTTGGCTTTGCCCCTTCACATTGTCATACGCTGCCCAGCTGTGCTCTTTCCTTCTACAATATCCACCATTAACCTTACCATCTTGCATATCTTTGGCTCTGCCCGTTCACTACCCTTTCACCATCTCGTGTGTTGCAAGCTGACCACATTCACCCTACCTTGCACCCCCATTTCTGCTTCTGGCTTTTTGATTTAATCCACCCAGTTATACCAACTTGGTTCTGCCTGGTGCTCTTTCCTTCTGCAATGCCCCCCTTTCGCACATCTTTCACTCTGCCTGTTCACCCTACAATGATTCCCACTGCTTTACCCTTTCACCATCTTGGTGGCTCCTGACTTTATTCTTTCACTTTGCTTCTCCTTGTTACCCCAGCCTGTTCACCATTTTATTCTCAGGCAGCACAACTACCCAGTTTTATTTTTTCCTTCTGCAATGCTCCCTTTTAGCTTTACCTTTTTGCACATCTTGGACTCTGTCCATTCACCTACAAGGATTCCGTCTGCTTGACCCTTTCACCATCTTGTGTATTGCTAACTGAGCTCCTTCACCCTACCTTGCAGTCCTGTTTCTGTTTTTGGCTTTGTGCTTTCACCCAGTTGTGCCATCATAGCTCTGCCCCATAACCCTGATATGCACCACCCAGCTGTGCTCTTTCCTACAATGTCCTCCATTAACGTTACCCTCTTGCCCATCTTTGACTTGGCCCTTTCACCACACAGCGACTCCCTCTGCTTTACCCTTCCTTTATCCTGGTTGCCCCAGCTTTAGCCTTTCACTTTGCTTCCCCTTACTAGCCCACCATATGCCTCTCCTGGCTTTTCTACTTCTTCCTGCCATGACCCCCTTTGCCATCATTTTTCTCATTCCTGGCGGTGCCCTTGCCGTTACATTTTCATTTTCTTGTGTAGCCTGTCATGAGTCCCCCTGGACACACTCTTCTCTTCTACTTTGTCACCCTCTTGTGTATGTTTGTCTCTGCCCTTTTACCATTTAAGCCCCCCTTGAACCTGTCTGGCTCCAGCCTACCACCCTGTAGCTGAATGCATTCTCTCAGCCTTGCAGCCCTGGTTTTGTGTTCCACTGGCTTTTATTTTCTTCAACAATAAGCTAATTGTATTCCATTTTTCTTTGAGCAGAGTGCCAAGCCCACCCCACTCACCAGCACATTTTCAGGTAAGAAGCCTGTGCTCGATAAGACTTCTTGACCAATTTATGCTTTAACGTAACATAATATTATCAGACTCCCTTAATCCATTCCGGGGTTGCAACAGGGCTGAAGCCTATCCCAAAAGCATTGGACACATGGCAGGACACTGGAGCTAAACACTGCACCACCATGTCACCTCATCATCATGACGATGGTGAGCTCGCGTTCAATGATTTGTTTTTTTTTTACCTCTTAACTTCAGACAGGTTAAGTGACTCACTACACGTCACCTAGTGGTCAGCGATGGGGCAGCCTTGTAGTTTCAACTCCAATGTTGTCATCTCCACTAAGCCACACTGTTTCTCTGTACTTGTTTAACTGGCTGATGCTTCAATGAATATAGGAGTTTCATATTTTAAATTGATGCCCAGCAGGCCTAGCAATAACAGCCTCTGTTCCTTTAAATTCAAAGGCGTGGACCTGCTGTCCTTGTCACTGAGGAAGAGAAGCTATTTAATAATGAATAAGCACCAGAGCCTGGGATTCACTCAGTCCTGGCAGCCACATGCAAAGGCCCAATAAAGGCTGTGGGGTGGGGAGCTGAATTAGAATGACATCATTGGCTCAGTGAAGGGGGGTGGGGGCGGGTCTGAGCAGCTAGCCGCACATACACGATACACACACACGCGCGCACACACACACACACACACACATACACATAAGCACAGTGAGGGAGAGCAGAGCCCAGGAGGAGACTCACGCCATCGGGCAATGCTGCTGAAGCCCAAATATGACCGCTTCCGCAATGACTCGGTGACCTCGTCAGATGACCTCTTGCAGAGCCTCGCAATGAGTGGGAAAGTGGCAGGCACCCCAGTCACCTCCTCGGTCACCCCGCAGACCCCTTCGCTCATCCCGCTTGACCGTCAGGACCGCCGCCCTGGCCCTCCAGCTTTGGCCGACTCCCCGTGCGCTGACCAGGACGTGGCCACCACTTTCTGCATGCTTATTCCCAAGATGCCTCAATGGAAGTTTGCTAACCCATCTACTTTTCTCGGCAGGGGATCTGGCAATAAGGAACTCGGGAACAAAGTAGGAGCAGGCAGCCCAGGGGCAGGAACCCCATCTGGCAGCGTCGCCAACCCGGTTGCTAGTTTAGCAGCTGTCCTGAACTCCTGTGACCCTGTCTGTGTTACCCCTTGCTCCTTGCAGGCCATGAACAGACTTCGCAGCGGTGGCAGCAGCAACAGCAACATGGGTACGGCTGGTGGAGAAGCACCAGCGCCTGCCTCGGGGAGTGCAGGCAATACCCCAACAGTGGGACGGTGGGCCAGAGTGGATGGCATGAGAATTGGGGGCGAGGACTTCACCCATAGAGGCAGCTTCATCAACAAGCCCTCTCAGGGATGGCTACACCCCGACAAGAAGATCCTGGGATCGGGAGCTCACTACATTGTCAGGGTAAGCCAGTCTTGCTCCATTTCTCTATCTGTTTGTTTTGTCAGAGCCAGGTCCCCTGTTCTGCTGGGGGATGCCAGGGGATGGAGAGGTAAAGCTAAACAAAGCCCTTTTGAATTTGTGTTCTCCTACTGCTGAACGAATGATTCTGTGAGTTACGCTGAGCTTAACCTTGTGTAGATAGATAGATAGATAGATAGATAGATAGATAGATAGATAGATAGATAGATAGATAGATAGATAGATAGATAGATAGATAGATAGATAAGAAAGGCACTATATGATAGATAGATAGACATTGAGGCATTATAAAGGCGTATTGGCTCAGGTATTAAGGAGCCCCAGTTCATTAGGAAAGACTAAAACACTTGCTGCTTTACCCCTCTTACCCACCCAGCAGAACTTGGTGTCCTGGTAGTGGTGCCATGGGCATTGATTCTTCTTTGAGAGCCAAATCTTTCCAAGCTGGTGAGTGGCAACTTTGTTTTTTTACTAAGATGCCTGTATCAGCTTTTATTTTTATAGCACTCTGCACAGCAAACTATACTCACAGCCCCAGAGTCTTTGGCTCAAATGCAGTACTGGGCACTGTTGACAATGTGCAGGTCCACTATGCTTGTTTGGGGTTTTCTTCTGGCACTTTGAGATCCCAAAGACATGCAGTTCAGGTGATATGACAATTATGAGGGAGTGAGTGCCCTAATGTGGACTATACCCCATCCAGAGTTGTCTCCCAGCTTGTGCGTGAAATTGCCAGGACTGGCACTGAACTGGATAATCAGTTTAGAAAATGGATGGGTGAATAGTTAGAAAATATTCAATGACTCTCAGCTGCCAAGTTTGCTAACTGCCTTTGTTAGGAAGCCGTTTTATCAAATTGGGTAGCAGGAGGGATCAGAGTTCCAGCAAGGGTGCAGCCAAGATTTCATCTCTTCTTGATGAAAGCACTGCATGCGGTCAACAATAAAAGAAGGCACTCCCTCCTTTAGAACACTGTGTGGTCTAGTGGTAGTGTTTTAAACAGATGGAGGCTGCGGTGATTTCAAGCTCCCCTGACCAGCCAGCTTGTCTTTCTGCATCTGGGTGATACAGCTTATGGTTAACGGTGGCAGGCCTGCCCATCTCAGCGCACTCTCTCATTAGACGCCAGCGTACTTGCCTGTCTTGGAATGGTGTCTCCTGGGGACTCAGCTTCAACCATCTGCCAGGATCAGTTCTTGTTTAGGAGTCGTGTAAAAAGTCAGATCCAGGCCCAGTTAGAGCAGCGCTGATGACGACTGAAATTTGAGCTCGTCAGGCTTTGTGTAATCATGATGTAACATTGTCAGATCCACATAATAAAATTCAACAGCGCTGTCAGCCGAAGCCTATTGGACACAAGGCAGAAATCAACCCTGGATGGGGAGTCAATCTGTCATAGAGCAAACTTGCACAGATTCCAAACTTGAGCCTCCTACTAACCTGACAGAAACGGGGAGAATGTGCAGACTCCACACAGACAGAGACGCAAGCACTGGATTTGAACTGAGGCAGCGGCACCATTTTGAAAGAAGTCTTTAATTAGAACATTAGAACATCAGAAAAATTTTGACAAGAACAGGCCATTTAGCCTAACAACCTCATTTATTCTATTCACCTAACTCCTCCAAAATGAGTTGCGTTTTGAAAATCACTAAAGTCCTATTGTCTACCACACTACTTGGTCTCTTATACCACATGTCTATGGTTCATTTGTTAAAATTTGTGCAAAATTTACCCTTAACAAGTTTCCAACTGTGTCCCAGTGTTTTTGATGAACTCATTTTAAAATAATAGTCTCAATCTATTTGACTAATTCCCTTCATAATTTTAAACACTTCAGTCATATCTCCTGTTAATCATCTTTTGCTTAAACTGTAAAGGCTCAGCTCTTTTCATCTTTCCTCATAACTCAAAGTTCTCAGTCCTGGAGTCAGCCTTGTTGCTCTTCTCTTGACTTTTTCTATCACTGCTATGTATTTTTTTGTAGGCCAGAGTCCAGAACTGCATACAGTACTTCAGTAGAGCAATACAGAGCTCAGCCAACTGTGACTTGTACACCACACATCAAGGCGCTATATAACCTGACATTCTGTTAGCCTTCTTAATGGCTTCTGAACACCGTCTGGCAGTTGAGTCCACTATGACTCCTAAATCCTTCTCATAATGTGTACTCTTGATTTTTAGACCTCCCATTGTGTATTCAAACTTCACATTTTTATTTCTTATGTGTAGTACTTTACATTTACTGACATTAAATTTCCTCCTCCACAAATCTGTCCAAGTCCCTCTGTGATAATTCAATGGATTCGAAGTTATCTGCCAGTCCACTTAGCTTGGTATCATCTGCAAACTTAACCAGTTTGTTATTTATATCCATCCATCCATCCATTTTCCAACCCGCTGAATCCGAACACAGGGTCACGGGGGTCTGCTGGAGCCAATCCCAGCCAACACAGGGCACAAGGCAGGGAACCAATCCTGGGCAGGGTGCCAACCCACCGCAGTTGTTATTTATATCCATCCATCCATCCATTTTCCAACCCGCTGAATCCGAACACAGGGTCACGGGGGTCCGCTGGAGCCAATCCCAGCCAACACAGGGCACAAGGCAGGAAACAATCCTGGGCAGGGTGCCAACCCACCGCAGGAGTTGTTATTTATATTCCTATCCAAATCATTTATGTATGTTAATTCTGTTAGGCCTAATTATTTTTTCTTCCTTTTGTCCCAGGGCTGAATATTTTTCCAAAAAATTCAGTTTTCTAAAAAGCACACAAAGCAATGGTTTCACACATAAATCAACATAAAATACTTATGTTGTCACTCTGTTTTGTGTTCCAGGAGCCCCTACAGTATTCATATTCACATTATATACGTGTTTGTCGCATCACTCATAAGCTGAAAGGCACTTTCTGGTAAAAGACAGCTTGAAGTAGTTGAGTGGCTGCTAATCCGTAGTGTCCACCAGCAGGCCGCGTCATTTGGTGAAGTCCAGTTGCCAGCTTGTCTCCCCCAGATCGATGTCTGTGTAGCTCTCCCAGGGTGAACGTTTTCATTGGCATGTCAGCTGCACGAGCGTGTCCAGCACTACGATCAGCTGATGCAGGCTTTCATTTTTGATCTCTAGATCACTTGTATCAAAATTGGAGTTGGATAAGTCAGAGTCCGATTCAGCAATAATACACAAAAAATAAATAAAGAAATAAATAATATGCACAGAGTATTTTGCTTTGTGCATTTGCTTTGCTCTCTCACCCGATGTCGATGCCATTCTAGACGTTGCTTACTCTGCGCTACTCACGCACACGCAGAGTTTCAACATCATGTCAATGAGTCTAACAGTCCTCCTAGCAAAGAGGGTCCACCTATAATGTAATGGTGAGTTTTATCAGCATTTAGAGCTTTCTTTCACCCTCTGCCCCTGATATCCATCCTCAACTCCTTGTGTCCACAAAAGTAGACATCCGTTCTAAAAGATTTAAAGATAGCAGTGGCCCCTGAGGGACACTACTCTTAACATGAAGAAATGCTGATAAGGCTCCTCACAACATAACCTTAGTTATAGCATCCTAGATTTATTGTTGGAGCAAATTAAACAAGTTGTGTGGGGTCATGCTGCCCCTTAGCATGGATTGATTATTTTTCTCCATAATAAAACTGTCATTGTAAATAATAATTGTATGGCAGTCTGCAGTGCTTTCTGCAAAATTAGACCTTTGAAAGGGCAAGGGTGGTCAAGCCTAAAGGAGAACACATTAAGCATATTAAGGCAATCCTGTATTCCTTCATTTTCCTAACCTTCTTATCCTAACAGGTTGTAGGAAGATGCGCCCAATCCAGGCAGCATCTGGGTTTGCAAGACAGAATCCAATCTGATACGACTTACTCACACACACAGCCACTGATCCAATTGAATCAGGCAGTCAGGGCCAGTCGACTAAACACACACGTCTTTGACATGTAGGAGGAAATCACTCTACCTAAAAATACAAAATAAATAAATCGCAGGGATACTGGGACAATGTGTAGGTACAGACTGTGCTAACCAGTGTGCCACTGTGCTGCTCTCAATAGTAATCATAACATGACATTCCCAATACCAATTTATCCAATTGAGGGGTCACTTTTGGTCTATCCCAGGACAAAGACATGAAGCAGGAGACCCATAAAGTTGATTTACAAACACCAGTTAACCTAACCCACCCATTTCTGTGGATGTGGGAGGAAGTCTAAAGTACCTAAGGGGAAATACGGGCAGACACAGGGAGAACGAACAAAGTCCACATAGATAACAACAAGGCACAGGATTTGAACCCAGGACAGTGAAGCTGAGAGGCAAAAGGGCTAAACATTGCACTTCCCAGTAGAAGTCAAGCGTTTTCCAAACCTGCTTATTGCAATACAGTCTCACAGAGGGCTGGGAGGTGTCCCAGCAACAACACCCAGTGGGAGACAGGCCATGCAGGATATACTCACTCATGTCATGCCAGATCAGGGTCACCAATCAGCCGAACACAGATGTTTTTTGTGGTGAGTACTGTTAGGGAAAAATTCTTGATCCCGGGTTCACAGTGTAGACAGAATACAAACATTCTCAGGATTTCAGTAAGTAAATAAGAAATTAATTTAACAAAGACGCCTGAAGAGCATACCATGCAAGGTGTTAGTCTTACTCTTGCATCACAGACTGCAATCAGACAAAGCTTTATAGATATGGATATACAAGAGCATCTTTAGCATATAGATGATATGATCCAAATCTTTAGGCAAGCACATGTTCTTTAAAAGTATAGTAGGACGATGTAAACATGAATAATGGGACTCAAGGTCAGGTGCGGCTTCCTAGCGGAGCGTCTGCATACTTTAAAGCAGAGAGACAAAAGTCAGTATGAAGCGTCTTTGTTGTAATGGCGATCTTAAGGCATCCTTTCAAGGGGAAGTTCAACAGAGCTGCATCACTTAGGAAAATATTTGCTTATTTAAAATATACTTAAACATTGACGTATTATCCAAGGTGACTTATAACATTTATGATACAATTGGTTACATTTCTATGGGTTTTCCAGTTGGAGCACAGGCAGTTGAATTGACTTGTTCAGGGTCACACAGCATCAGCAGCAGGATCTGAACGCACAGCCTCAGGGTTTGAAGTCCAAAGCCTTAACCACTACACCACACTGCCTGCCATACCACATTCCCATTGAGATTAAGACGCTAAGATGCAAAAAGGGTTATTAAAAAGATTTTATTCAAACGTCTTCCCTTCGAACAAGTAAAGCAACCTTACACTTAATATTCATAGAAAGTACTATCTTCCTCAATATAAAAAGTCATACTACTAAGAGATATCTAAACATCATCTTCATCATTCTGATTGGATGAGAGTTCACTTGGAATAACCGCCACCTGTTCTCAGCAGCTGCACCTAGTGGCACCCATGGCACTCCACAGGGCTACCCAACAGGACTACAGCTCCCAGGTTGCCCTGCAGGTATGTGCACAGGTGCTCCATTAAAGAGAGGCTGCCACCTAGCGCACTGGGGGAGAATACAGCCCTGATAAGTGGTCTGGCTCTGTACTTCAATTATATTGGCCTTCCAGCTAGGCAAGGGTCCACCCATTTATATTCATGAAGCCAGTCGATCCTTGCCTTCTATTACACCACATAATAAATTTCTCTATTCTACCTTTTTTTTTCATCTTCTTCCCCCCGGCAGCACGGTGGCACAGTGGTAGCGCTGCTGCCTCGCACTAAGGAGACCTGGGCTCGCTTCCCGGGTCCTCCCTGCATGGAGTTTGCATGTTCTCCCCGTGTCTAGGTGGGTCCAAAGACATGCTGGTTAGGTGCATTGGCGATTCTAAATTGGCCCTAGTGTGTGCTTGGTGTGTGTGTGACATGCAGTGGGTTGGCGCCCTGCCCCGGATTTGTTCCTGCATCGCGCCCTGTAGTTAGGATATAGTGGGTTGGATAATGGATGGATGGATGGATTCTTCCGCAACCCCGAGTCACTAGGAATCTGCACAGGAACAAACCCTGGACTTGATGCCAGTCCATGGCAGGACACATTCATGCTCACTGCAGCACTCACCTGGTAATTCAGGGAAGGAGACATTAGAACATTAGAACATCATGATGAGAACAGGCCATTCAGCTCAATGAGCTCATCCATCCTATTCACTTTGATTACCCCAAAATAACTTTAGGTTGAGATTTGAAGGTCTCTGAAGTCCTACTCTCCACCACAGTACTCATGTTTTATGTGTCTATCGATGTTTGTGTGAAGAACAACTTTCTAACATTCTTGTAAAATCTTCCCTTAATAAATTTCCAACTGTTCCCCCGTGTTCTTGTTGAACTTATTTTAAAGTAAGAGCCTCGATCCTCTGTACTAATTCCCTTCAGAATTTTAAATACTTAGATCATGTCACCTCTTAATCTTCATTTGCTTATAAACAAGAGTAACTGCAGAAAAACACGGGCACTCTGGAAAGTGTGTAGCTGTCATACTCTGGGCATTGAACCTCTATCTCTGAATTGAGGAATAACATTTATTTTAAATCAGTAACTCCGGGTTTAATTCTCATCCTTATGAATCATGCATCCCTCCATCAAACCCAGAAAATTTAATTTGTGGTCAAGGGAGGATCTGGAATTAATTCTTATTACACCATATTATGTTAAAATACGGAAGGCAGCTCCTGATGTTCTTCCACGTGTGGAATCTTTTCATTAGACACAAAGCACAAAGAAGGGAGAAACACAGGGAAAGCATAAAGTATCAAAATCTATGGAAGACAAAAAAACTCTGAAGACCCTTTGGGTTTAGATACACTATATGGGTTGTCTGTTGGTTTGTTTGTGGAGGCTTCCCCTTGTCCTTACCCAGCCCAGGAATTCCCTCTCATCCCGGGCCTTTCTGTCTTGCAAGCTTGTCAGCCTTCACCCTCAACTCCATTTCCAGCTCCAAAGTCATTGGGAAGCTTGTAAGAGATGCCTTTAAATTGCACACTGGTTTTAATGTTAAGGTTGAGGTGGGTCTTTTAAGTTTAGGAGCCACCAAATCACAGTACCCCCTGGTAAGATCTGCACTGCACCCCTAGAATCTGCCAACCTTAAAAATAGCAGCTGAACTTCTTGTCTTCTGTTAAAAAGGTAACACCTGCTCTGCTGCTTTCACCACCTGTGCATTGGCTCCTAACAGCCATGATGATGTTCTTTTACTAAGGTTCATCAGGACTAGCAGACAGAAAGCTAAATGAAATTAGATGAGCTTGTTTATGAGACCTTAACGAGCAGATACTGTATGCTATTAGAGTTTTGGGGTCAAATCCTGGACTGCACTTTAACTTTAAATGTTTCCTGTGTATCACCCTCTTGCTAGCTCCTCAGGACCACTCTGATTGCTCAAGTGACCACCTAGGGTTTCCATTGCCTGCTGGTGGGCACTCTTTCTTCATGCTGAGGTACAGAGAAATGTACTCTGACATCCCGTTCTGACTCTATTCTCTATCGCTCTGCATGAGCCTTGGCAAACCTCTTCCCTGTCTTGAGCCATCATGAGCCATCTTGGTATAGTCTCTGGTCCTGGCAAACCCTCCATCCTTTTCTTAGCTTTTAAAATGTATATCCTTGTAATTCAGTGATTTGTCTTTAAATTGTGTGATAGGTTGCCACACTGCCTGGGGCTGGCTTTTACCTTACACAGAGTTCTGCTGATATTCTAAACTGGATTAAGCAGGTTATTATAAAGCATTAAATTATAATCTGTGAAAGCTGTTGCTCCATCCATCCTTCCTCTTTAGCACTTTTGCTGAGAATTGTTAATGTAGTATTGGTATTAGTTTTTCATTCATTTTCCAGTCTCATTTAATCCAATACTGGGTAATGTCAGAGCTGGCACCTGTCCTGGCAGTACTGACTACAAAGCAGGAATCAAGCCTAGTTCAGGATATTAGCCCACCATGACATACAATGGTCACTCATACCAGGCCAATTCAGAGTCAACTTAACCTGCAAGTATTTGGATGTAAACAGGAAGATTTTAGAGACAGGGAGATCATTCAACCTCCACACAGACAGTGCCCAGCCTGGACTTTGACACCACAGCTTTGTAGCTGTAAGGCAACAGCATATCCCTTTTCACCATTTCCTATGAAATCCTTTTAAGTGATCTCAGCTCATCTTATTGTAATCACATTTTTTGTCTGCTTGCTCTGAAGAGCCCCTGGAACCTACAAGAAAAGCCATATTTTGGCTGCTTATAGCTACGTTCTTATTCTTTTAGGACATTAGAACAATTTTAACAAGAACAGGGCAACAAAACTCACCAATTGTATTCATTTAATTTCCCCAAACTGAAATCAAGCTGAGATTTGAAGGTCCCTAAAGTACTTCTTTCCACCACACTGCTTGGTAATGTATTCCCTATAAAGGTGGAGTGACGGCCTTGAGGCTAAGGATCTGTGCTGGCAATCGGAAGGTTGCCGGTTTGAATACTGTAAATGCCAGAAGTGATTCCACTCTGTTGGGCCCTTGAGCAAGGCCCTTAACCTGCAGTTGCTCTGTCCATTCGAGTTAGTGTGGTGCTGAGGTGTCGTCTCTTGTCTGGCTGCACTCGAGTCCTAATTTGGGATCCTGAAGTTGCGAGGTGGAGCTGTCTTGGGTTGGACTTGTTGTTCCAACACATTCCACAGATGCTTGATTGGATTGAGATTCTGGGGAATTTGGGAGAAAGGGCAACACTTTGAACTCCTCATTGTGTTCCTCAAACCACTCCAGCACAATCTGTGCAGTGTGGCAGGGAGTAACATCCCGCTGAAAGATGTTGCTTCCATTGGGGAACTGCGAAGGGGTGTATCTGGTCTGCAATGATGTTTAGGTAGGTAGTACACAGCAAATTCATGGCTACCTAAATGTTCAGACAAAGGGTTTCCTAGCAGACCATTCCCCAAAGAATCACACATCCTCCACTGGCTTATCTTCTTCTTAGAGTAACAACGCCGTATTTCTAATTGTTTTAAACAGAATATACAGTATGACATTAAACTAATACATTGGCAGTAGAGAAATCTGCATCATTCTTAATTAAAATGGCACAACCTGTACTGTTTCTGTATTTAACACAATGTCAACCATTTGATGTCATCTCGTTCCCCAAGTAAACAATGCACATTGACCCGTTCATACACGTGGTGTACCACAAACAGGATTGATTGGACCAGGTGACCTTCTTCCATTGATCAATGGTCCAGTTCCAACACTTGTGTGCCATTTGTAGGTACTTTTGGCATTGGAGTGGGTTAGCATGGGCACTCTGACTGGCCTGCAGCTACACATTACCCTATGCAGCAGGGTTTGATGCACTGTTTGTCGGCACACATTATTCATGTAACCATCACTGAACCTCACTGGTGAATGGCAACAAAGTACAGTTACTTCATTTCTGTTCTTAAGTACATTTTTTCATGTATCTGTACTTTACATGAGTAGATTTAGCTGTGGATACGTTTGACTTTCAAGTCAAATATCTCAACTTTCTACTCCATTACATTTCTGCGTGGTGTTGCATTACATTTTCCAGTCTCATTGCTGTTTTAGGTAAATCGGATGACGATCGAGATAGTGGGGGGCAATTAACAAATGATTTGTTCTTTTTGAACAACTCTCTTGGTGAATCGTGGGAATCGATTCCCCATCAGGAATGAATCGTAGGGAGTAGACAGTAGGGAGTGCCGAAATGCATGTGTGACACTGTCAACCTCTTTCGTGTAGATGTTTAAAGTGCATGTGAAATCATCGCCCATCTGATTCATGATTCTTACTAGTTAGAGTGAAATCTCTTTCAGCGAAAGAAAACTCCGTCATTGGTCATTCTGTCGTTCATTTTACAAATACAATATAAGAACAACACTGTAAGTGTAATTGTTTTAAAAAGAATATATAAACATGACATTAAAGTAATACATTGGCAGTAGTATAATCTGCGTCATTATTAATTAAAATAGCACAACCTGTACTATTTTTGTTTAACACAATATCCGTTAAGTAGACACATGCTATATTATACTTTTACATCGTGAATACCTTCGACAGGTACTTCTAATATTTTAAGTATATTTTCAAGCTAGTACTTACTTTTACTTGAGTAGAAAGGTCAATGGGGTACTTCCACTTTTGCTAGAGTACATTTTTGCTTGTTTATTTGTACTTTTATTTAATTAAGTAAACTTTGAGTACTTCCTCCACCACTGCTAAAATTATCTGTGAATTGTGCCCCAGTAGCCCTTTTGTTGCTTCCTGCTATGCAGGATAGCCTTCATTGATGAATTTTAGCCGCCTAACACCCTGTTGGTAGTTTGTTATTTCTCCTTTCTTGGACCTTTGTCGGTAGGTACTCAACACAGCTGACTGTGAGCACCCATCAAGCTGGCCATTTTGGAAATGTCTGACCCAGTCATCTGGCCATAATGATTTGGCCCCTCCTCAAAGTCATGTATGTCTTTACATCTGGCCATGTCTTCTGACGACTATGAGTACTTAATGTCAGCTTACGGTCTGACATATCCCTGACCTAGACATGCACTGCTGTTATGGGATAGTCAGTGGCATTCACTTCATATGAGAGCATAACAAGGTTTTGGTTCATCAGTGTACAAACTGGTTCTTGTCGAACTAAGTACCATAATCTTTAATATCTTGATAAATCAGTACCCATTACATTGTGATGTTTTATTTATTTATTTTTTTGCATTCTTTGGGAAACAAACTGCCTCACATTCTCTTGGAGACAGACAGCAAGAAATGCCTAGGTGTCTTTTTTAAAACATTCTTGCCCACATTTGACAGAAGCCTGCTGCTGTCCAGTTGTGATTTTAGCTCAGCTTCGTGCACATTACATTTTTTTAACATCCAGTGACTTCTATGCCTGCTTTCCATCAGCCCCCCCACCCTCCCCAATCTGCTGTTGATCTGTCTCATGGGACAGACTGGCACATCGTCCAGCTCGCTTCATTGAGGTTTCACAAGGTCTTCCGCCGTTCACTCCCACTCAGATGTCTGCACTCATGCACTCACACAAGCTGCATTCATTCCTTGACTCAATAAAATTATATTACAATAATTTGTGTCGCATGACCTGCAGGATGAAGGCATCATCCGAGCAAGATGTGCAGTCAGAGCTCATTAAGGCCGGCAGAGACACCCCTGGAGGGAGGAAATTCCTCAATCCCTAGATACAGTCTGGCATCTTTCAGGCTTTGGTGGGCAGAATGTCCAGAAATTGAAAAACATCGGCGCTAGTGATGTGTCCCAAACCGACAGGCCCTCTACACGCACCCCCAAGAACCACCCCACCATATAACATCTGTCTGGATGGCCGCCCCAAGGCCTTGTGCTCACTGGGAAAGTCCATAGCAGAAGATGTAGTTACCCTCTTTGAAATAAGAATGCCTTGAACCCATGGCTCAGCCATCAGGTGGATAAGAGGGGTCTTGTTCAGAAAGCAGACGCCACTTGAGACGGCCTTCCCCTCACCCAAACACTAACCTTAAGGTCAATAAAATAGGTCCCTGATGTTAAATCACTATTTTAGGGCTAAGATGATAACAGAAATGTGAAACCTACTTATATACCTAATCTTAAGTATTGTGAAACAACCAAGTGGCGTCTGCTTTCTGAACAAGAGCCAAGAGCTTAATGTAGACTCATATTTTTAATGTTTAAATATGTAAACCTTTTCTCAATATAATTGAGATGCGAAAAGCATTTTGCCGTACCGTCCAGCAGCCTCTGTGATACCCCAAGGAGCTAATTAGTGGGTTGTGGCGCTGCAATCATTATACACCGAAAGTCATTAATTAGTCAGGCGTTTAATGCTACATTCCAGCGAGGTCAGTCTGTGCCTCGCTAGGTTGCCTAATGGTCCAATTTACCTAACCTGGATGAGCAAAGCCCCCCTAATTAGTGGACCGTGAAGTCACCCTGAGCTGTCATTCATTCTGGCTGGCAGGTAGAGGGATCAGCCACATGTTACAAATCCCAGAGAAGATGAAATCCTGGTTTGGTTACCTGTAATGGCTCATCAAGAGCCTGGAATATGAATGGTATGAAATCAGTTTGTTAATAGTGTCCATAAGAAGTAGATTGATTAATTGATTGCCCATTCTTCATGTAAGATGTATGTATAGCATAAGGGAAAAATATGGTATGGCAAAACGTGAACTGCTGGCAGGGAAATTCAAGAGCAACATGTTTCAAAGACACAAATTGTAGAGAATTATTTCATTTCATGTCGGCACAGTGCATAGAATTAGAATCAGAATCAGAATTCACTTTATAGGCGAGGTATACTTGTGTGTACAAGGAATTTGTCTTGATAGTATTGGTACAACATACAAAGAAAACACTGAGTACAAAATATAATCATATCTATTATATAAAAAAATCTTTCAATACGACAAGACTTTTTAGGAGACGAGACGAGACGAGACTTTTTGGAAAAGATTTTTTCAAGTCCCGCGAGACGAGAATATTGCCATAATATTTTTAAAATGCTCGCCTTCCTAGCAACCATTTTCAAACAAGACCACGGTCCTCTCACCTCTCATTCGTGTGAATGCTTTTGTCAGACACAGTTCCCGCGCTCTCAGCTTTTATAAATTTTAATGTTTTCCTCACTTTAAGTTCCCAATTAAAGAAGACTGTGGAGATATGAAACACTCCAAATCGTTTCGAAGAGTTGGGGAAATGCCCCGTATAATGTCTGTGGACAAGGTCAAAGAAAAACGTTTTAAACAAAGGGTTCAAAACAAACATTTGACACCCACTACAGAAATGTGGGGATTATTTATACAAACAAAATGGGGACAGGAAATTGAAACAAAGGAAGTGACGTCTTCGAAGGGAACAAAGGAAGTGACGTCATCAAAACGGGAACGGGAAAGGAAGTGTAGCCAAGGCCATTTTGGGTGCTGGAACAGGTAAGAGCAGTTTATTTTTCTTCCTTCCGGCTGAGAAAAAAGAGACAGAAGTGTTAGTACAGTTCAACAACCCCTTATCGCGTGATGTTTGCCTTACCTTTGGGCTTGTTGGCTGCCTCTGAATTGCACGTGTGTGACAAGACGTATTATGTCTAAATCTTATTGAAGAATTTCATCACAAAGGGTTATCAACAGAAAAAATGAGTATACGGGCAATCCTAGCACCTAGAAACGATGAAGTCAAACGAATTAATGCCAAAAGTGTCGATCAGCAACATGGTATAATGGTTAAATGCGTATCAATATCTATTCTTAAACAGTTGGTGGTGATCATGCGGAAGATGAAAACAACAACTTACAATATCACGAAGAATATCTACAACCATTAACACCGTCCGGTCTTCCTCCACACGAATTACTGTAGAAAGAAGGATGTATCCAAGAAAGGTAATGTAGAACATCTTCAGGGGATAACATTAGACAACAAAGGAGATCTTGATATGCCATTTATATTAAAACGTTAACAGTTTCCTGTTAGAATAGCTTTTGCAAAGACAATTAATAAATCTCAGAGGCAAACGTTTGAAAAAGTCATTTTATTTAATAGAGAAAAGAAACAAAATCCAATCATGGACAGTTATATGTTGCGTGGATGCAAATGTAGCACTTCACATGAAAATTAAAATCTGTTTAAATTGTACATCTACATCCCCATACACGAGTGGCAGATCCGCGAAGTGGCTAGCGTGTAGAGCCTGCCTGGGGGTTTGTGAGCGAAGCGAGAAGGGGGCAAAGCCCCCTAGTATATATAAAGATAAAATATGATGCACCATACAAGGACAATACAAAAAACAAAGAGATAAAGTAGGGTTAAAATGTTAACTGCATGAAGGCTTGTGTTGGAGGGAAGTCTTCGGAATGGATGATGTTCTGGGTGAGTCGGTTTCAGCAATGATCTTTGCGGCCTGATTTATTACCCTGGATTTGAATGTGTGGTAAGTTACAGCCTGTGATCTCTTCACAAGTTCTGATGATGTGCTTCAGATTAGCCTTGGCCTAAACAGAGGCAGCACCAAATCAGACAGTTCCAGATGAGGTCAGATTGAACTTGATGATGGCCGTGTAGAACTGGACCAGAATTGCTTGAGGTGGATTGAAGATAGTTATCCTGTCCCTCAGATACTGCCGACTGGCGTTCAGTGCCAGAGTGGACGGTCAGACACTTCTGTTCTTGCCATGTCTGCATGGATTCTTTTCTTTACTCCAACTTTCCTCGACAGATTCGATTCACTGGTGACTCAAAATTCACCCTTTATGAGTGAGCATATGGCTTCATCAAGTAGTGCAATGGACTGGCAACCCATTTAGGGTTTGATCCTGCCTTGTGGTCAATTCTGTCTGAATAGGAAATGCAACACCCTTGTTACACTTTACTGGATGAATGGGTTCAAAAATAAATTAATGTAATGGAAAAAAAAATCAGGGTGAGCAAATTAAAGGTTGGCTGGTAGGATGAATGGAAAAATTGGGTTCACAAAATGAATAGTAGTCCATAGTATGAAGTTCATGAGATATAATGGATGTTTCTTCCAGTCTTTCTGTCCATATATATCTTGCCGACTATGCCAACCTATGTAATATCATCATATATTGTCTTTGACATACTGTCTGTTGTCTTGGCATTTACTTATATAAAGTTTGTTATCTTGGTGGAAAGAGAATTGTCCTCAAATTAATACCCACAAAACCAAGGACGTCCGCCACATCAAAGAGCCCTTATGTCTGGTCACTAGTCAAGGAGAGGATGTAGAGGTGGTCTACTCCTACAATACTTGGGGGTCCAGATTAATGACAGGTTGGACTGGTCTCAGAACACAGGAACTATATGAGAAAGGGCTGAGCAGGCTCTACTTCCATAGGAGAGACTGCATTTCTTTAAAGTGAGAAGTGGCATCTTCCACAACTAAATGATGGCCAGTGCGATTTTCTATACTGTGGTGTGCTGGGCTGGTAACATCACTTCAAGAGAGGCCCACCGAATCAACAAGCTAATTACAAGGGCAGGCTAATTTATGGGATGTACTCTGGACCCCCTGGCCATTATGACTAATGCTGCACATCCTGTCTCTCTGACACACTAACACTGAGGACTTTCAGCCAACAAATTATTAAGTAGCAGTGTATAAAGAAATGCTACAAAGGCTCCTTTATACCAACAGCAACACTTCTTTGTAATGCCTCACTGGGACTGTGACAGCCAAGTCAGAAGTTTTCTTTCTTTTGAATTTTCTTGTTTTATACTTATTCCAGTGTGTGTTCAGACCAAAGTGTGTTTGTATATTTATTTACCTATTTATGTATGTATTTATTTAAAGAGCTTTTGTTAAAAGCTGACTTCCCCCTGAGGACAAATAAAGTATTGTCAAAACAAAGGAGAAAAAGCCACAGAAAGGTTTGGGGTAGCCACCCTGTATATTGTAGTTGGTCGCTGGCAAGGCAACTGAGTTCAATACGGAACTGATGTACATGTGACAAAATGGCGGTTTTAAAGACTGGCAGAGGAAATGAGGGAATTGGGGCTGAAACCACAAGTGATGTTATCGGGCCCGGACCCGGAAATGATGTCATCAGAGCCATACGGTATTTCCTATAACTGGTCTGCAGGAGAAAAAGAGAAAGGGTTAATGCACTCTGCCTTCCTCCTGGTCTGGCATGGAATCATCTTCATTTAAACCCTTTAGCTGCCTCCCATGCGCACGTGTGTGACAATATCTATCTATCCTAAGTAAAAATTAGATTGTTAGACGGTGAGTGTGGCCACCACAAAAATGTACAGCGTGATCGCGGGCGAGTAAATCGATAGATGAAGAAGTCCAGCAGTGCTTAGGTTTGACCGGATGGCTGTGATTAACTGATGTTGTTTTAGATGCTGAGATAGTAAAGCTGTGCTGAACCCACAAATTAGGAGCAAGCCGGCTGATCTCATACTTACTGTGATTAACATTTTATGTTTATTTTTCTAGAATTTTACTTATCTCTCTATTATAAAAGAAATCTTGGAAGGAGACACTTTAACGTCCCGCGAGACAAGGCAGTGAGACAAAAGCACAGCTACTGTACAGGCTTTTAAATGATCGACATGCAGTGCGACAAGCAGAACACACAGCTCGGCAGCAGCAGCAGCAAGACAGCAGTTGATCCAACCGCATCTCCTTAGCGTGCGTTCGGCCCCCACCCTTCACAATGTGAGCGGCAGAGATGTGAAGTGGCTGGCGCGCAGCACACCCCAGAAGGGGGAGGAGGGTGGGCAAGCTAAGTGAGCGGGGGGCACAGCCCCCTAGTGCTTAAAAAAATAATCTTTATTCTGAGATTTTCTTACCCACGTCTGTTTTGGTTTTGAGACTTTATTTCATAGTTGTTAAAGGAATATTCCACCCCAAAGTAATATATTTAAAAAAATATTAACCCCATGTTGTTTGTAGTGGTGGCCAAGAAAAATATTAGTCTCATGTTTTTGTGAAGAAATTAAATATTGAATGTTCAAGCAGCGCTGCTGCCTCGCAGTTGGGAGACCTGGGGACCTGGGCTCGCTTCCCGGGTCCTCCCTGCGTGGAGTTTGCATGTTCTCCCCGTGTCTGCGTGGGTTTCCTCTGGGTGCTCCGGTTTCTTCCCACAGTCCAAAGACATGCAGGTTAGGTGGATTGGCGATTCTAAATTGACCCTAGTGTGTGCTTGGTGTGTGGGTGTGTTTGTGTGTTTCCTGCGGTGGGCTGGCACCCTGCCCGGGATTGGTTCCTGCCTTGTGCCCTGTGTTGGCTGGGATTGGCTCCAGCAGACCCCCGTGACCCTGTGTTCGGATTCAGCAGGTTGGATAATGGATGGATGGATGTTCAAGCTCAACAGAGTCAATAGGTGGCCAACACCGGACAGTGCCAAATAATGTAAGAAACGTCCATGGAAAAAGCAAAAAAACTCTCACGTGGCACATAATCCACAGGTCTGCTATCCATTTGTATGGTCAAAATGTGCAAAGTGTGTGCAGTTTTTGCTTAAATATTATTACCAGTCACTTCCTGAAACCCCGTAGGGAATGTAAACAGGGAAGACGTTATTTCCACAATGCTGTGTGTCGCAGCCTTTTTAGACACCAATTGTCTAAACTATTGCTAACATATTGCTGACTTGGATTTTTGATTTGGCTTGTCGATCATGTCCTTTGAAATCCTGGTTTTGACCTTTTTATACCCCTTATCCATCTCCTGGTTCTGACTAGAGTTCTTTGTCAGTTCTCTTGACAGAACATCTAAATGTTAGATGGGTTGTCATCATTATTTAATACTAGCTATGTGTGGTTTTCGGGACAAAAAACGACCCGAATACTCCCTAGTTTTACTTTGTTTGTGAACTTAACTCTTAAGAATTACCCAGTGCAGAGGACAAGGACCCATCTGTGCTTGCTGCCCCAGTGGCTTTCATAAGAAGACACTGGTGATATCATATCTTAACCATATCGCTGACATTTGAGTCCTACTAATTTTTGTCTAATGAAAACACCTCCAGGCAGACAATGTTTTTAGTGAAAACTTCAAGCCTTGCCCTCCATTGCATTGTTGAGCCACGGCGTTTGCTTCGTTTCAGCATTGTGTCTCTTCGTCTGTGTCATTAGCACAACGTTGTTATTGCACGGCAGTGTTTTCTGCAGACACGTCTTTCGGAGTGAGAAGTGAGGAACATGCAAGTGCCGAAAAAATGTAAAAGTTCATGCATGCGCCATCTAGTGGTGCGCCATCTAGTGGCTGTGGTTGAGCGTGAACAGAGCGGACTGCTCCATACACAAAACAGATGTTTTGTTTATATATGTCTAATAGTTTATTAGCATGGATCTTGGAACAGGGATATGAGGATTGTGAACGCTAGGGTTCGCTGTTGCCCCTTTAACCCCAACAGACAGATGCTCAGGACACAAGGTAAAAGCAACAAGAAGTATTTCAATATTTTTCTTCTTAATAATCATGCCCAAAGCACCTCCATCACTAATACACAATCAATAAACACAATAATACAATAATCTTCACTTCCACACCTCCCAGCAAGCTCTGTCCTACTCCTCCTGACTCCGGCTTGCCTGCTGGGTCTTCAGCAGTCCTTTATATGGTCCTTGACCCAGAAGTGCTTCTGTTTTTCCTTCTACGTGACTTGCCAGCACTTCCGGGTCAGATGGAGAACTCAAATTCTTTAGTCAGCCCGGAAGTACTTTGGGGCTCCTGTCCATGTGATCCATTAGTACTTCCGGGCTATAGGGAATGTATGACTGTCCCGGTCCTTCAACAGCTCCCCCTGGTGACACCCATGGCACCCAACTGGGCTGTGAAACTGAACTCCAAGTCTAGCGAGCTGCCATCTAGCGTCTTGTGGGAGGCAGTGTCCAAAAGTTGCTGCCTTCCCCCTTCTTTTCTTTCTCGGGGGGTCTCGGCCGGGTTGAGCTTCTGGCTGTCCATCATTAGAATGAGCAGACTTGAGAATATTAATTGTTGTCCATTCATTTTTTTAAACCATTAATTTGTTTTTCATATTCAAACTCACTCAGTTCACAGACCGAGAAGGTATTTACCAGTCTGCTTGGCTGAATTGACAGACTGATGTCCACCTTCTGATCAAACACTTCAAACATGTACAATGATATGCCAAAGACAGTATCTGTGCCCAGAGCCAGGGGTTTATTTCACTAAAAATTGATGTACAGAACAAAAGAGAAATACCGATAGATGGATTTTTTTTACTCTAAACCTGGAATGGAATGGTGGTTCTCTGGCTAGGGAACTGTGCCAACAATTGGAAGGTTGGGGGTACAAATCCCATAAATGCCAGAAGTGATTCCTTGAGCAAGGCCTTTAGCCTGCCATTGCTCCGTCCTGGGTATGACGTTAACCTGCAAGCAGGTCCTCCAACTTGCAGAGAGAACTTGGGGTGTTGGTGGCAGGATTGTCACTCCAGCCACCATAAAAAACCTGACACTGTCCCAGTGTGGTGATGAGGTGTTACCTATTGCACAACTGCACTCAGCTCCTAATTGAGGATCCTGAGATGGTGTGGTGGGTGCAGAAACGTGCATTATCAGTGAATGCTCCCAACCTCCTCTTCCTCCTCTAAACCTGGTGGCAACAGACTGTCAATGCAAACAACTCTGCTAAGTGACCGGAGCCATTCAGTGGTCAAATGTCTTGTTGGTTCAAGTGCTCCTTCTGGAAGTCTTTACTTTGTGGAAGGTGTGGAGTTGGCTATGGTTGTGAATGCTGCTGGTACGTTGTGCATTTTCATTATGATTATGTAATTTAAGATGGCTGCACCCATCACCTGATATCCAAGCTTTGGATCTTTTATCTCTCACACTCAGCATTAGAGAAAGCCAAAACCCATCCACTGAGATTTTAGCGTTAGGACTCTTGGTCCTGTTGTTTTGCTTATTTTGTTTATATGATTTGTCTTCTTTATGCTTTCCCAGCATTTTCACCCTCCACCTGTCTCCTGACATTGATTGTAGCTTTATTCTAAATGATATTTCCATCCCCAGTCTAATACATGAAACGATGTCTAATATTCTGATGACATGCTTTATATAAATGTTCTTGTTATAATAATGTTGTCCACATTGTCTACACCCGTGATTCCCAACTGCCAGTCCTCGGACTGGGACTGCTCTGTAGAATATTTTTGCTGGTATATGAAAATCAGTGAATTCCTAGAGCATCTCTTTTAGCCAAGCTAAAGACTTTTCAGATTACATTATGAATGAACAATTACATCATGTTGTGTCTGGACACTTGAAACTCCATTCCCCCGCTCACCCCACTCTCCTAAGTCTAATCGTTTTCAATCTGGCCCCTTAAAGGTCCAAGGGGGACCAAACCAAAGGCAGGCCTCTGATCTGATGTTAGTAGATCTGGATGCTTGAAAGGCAGAGGGAAAAACCACTCTCTGATCTAATGTCAATCTAATGTTAGTAAATCTGAATCCTCGAAACTGAAAGGAAGATCTGCGTCTCTGATCTAACGTTACTAAATGTAGATGCTCGAAACTCCTTTGGGGGACAACTCCACCTGACCCCCCCACCGCCACACTCTGATCTAATGTTACTAAATGTGGATGTTCAAAAGTCCTTTGGGGACAAACCCGCACTCCAATCTAATGTTAGTAAATCTCCACTCTATTAAGACGTCATGCTTCAAAACAAAGTACCAGCACTTCAGGCCCTGGATGCAAAAATTATGACGCAGAGTAAATAAGTTTACAGTCGACCCTTGATATATGACCGGCCGGACATGCGAACAACTTGATTTACGACCAAAATTTTTGTTTTGATTTATGACCAACATCTTGCGTTACGACCTGAATGCGGTCACGTGTATCCGCTTGCGCGATTGTAAACAAAATGCCGAGAGCGTTTGTAAGCGTCAGTCGGAGCCCAGATACATGTGTCTGTGGGCGTAATTTTGGTCAGTGCAGTGATTTATATAATTTTTTCCAGTAATTGCTAAGGAAGGAAGAGAAGGTAACGAAGGTAAAGAAATTGATCACAATCGAAATGAAGAAGGAAATTGTGCGGAAATATGAGAGTGGTGTTCGTGTGACCGATCTCGCTAATATGTACAGCATGTTGAAATCCACCATCTCGACAATTTTACAAAGAAAAGATTTGTATAAGGAGGCTCCTTCCAAACAATAACCACCTTCAATTTCATTCTCCTCCTTCTCCCTTCCTGCAGCCCAAAGATGTCAAATTAAATGGTGAGTACAGTATGAAATTGTTGTTTCTGGTAGGCTAGGCACTTTTTATAACTTTTTGGTTAGTACATTAGAAAAATTATTGGTGTTTTGGTAAATTATGCACATTATACAATCCTTTTTTATTATGAAAAGGTTAAGTAAGTGTTGCTGTGGGAGGTTCGGAATGCATTATGGGTATTTCCATTATTTCTTATGGGAAAAATAGTCTTGACTTACAACCAACTTGAGTTACAACCAGCCCTCGTGAACGAATTGAGTTTGTAAGTCAAGGGTCCACTGTATTTTTTCCACCTTCCCGGTCTGCAAAGATTTTGTCTGTCTGATGCTGATCCACATGTCAAAAAGGTGAAAACCACTGAGCTACACCAGCAAGTCAAATGATTATCAGCACACATGGTAGAGTCGGACTCTGAAGATTCTTCCATGTCTTGATGATTGTCAGGATCCTTGGTGAGTTTAAATGCCACAGAGTGCTTTTTGGGGAATTTTTCCACATTTTCTGTTTTTGAAAATTCATTTTATTTCTTGTTTGTGGTCTTTAGTTGTTGCTGCCTTGGTGACGCCATACTGTATTTCTCATCCATGGATGCTTTCCTGCTGTAGTACTTTGTGTCAACAGGTGGCCTATTTTGGAGCCAAAGGCTTCACATGAAAATGAACAAAAAGCATAAAAGAGAAAGGCTGTTGTTTACAATTTCAGGTTCCCGACTAATCACTCAAGAATACAATTTTTGTTTTAGCCTTTAAACAAAAGTTCACTTAATTCTTGATGCTCATTTCTCCCAGGCTATATTTAATGTTTGCTATAAATTCTACCCTTCCAGAGACAAATAACTAGTGATCCTAGTTCCTTATTCCTTATTCACATAAAGATGCCTTTGATGGTCACAGTATAATAGATGCCACCTGTGTCACCTCTCTGAGTGTTGTGACATCTGTCACAGAGAAGCACAAAACCTCAAAAAGAACCACACAAGAGGCCAAACCTGTCATGAATTCTGGTCAAGGCCTGCCAGCTAGGCCTCACCCTTAGGCTGCCTCACCCCAAACTCAAAAGGCAGGCTTTCTGGCCTGCACAGACTCAAAATGGGACTAAGGCTTTAAAAGTAGAAAATATTCACAGATATCAAAAGAAAAAAGTGTACAGGCTTCTGGACGAATGGAAATAAAAAAACTTCTTCACAATGCATTGCGGGATTCAAATAGATTGAACAAAACTCAAAGCAGATCAAAATGGCAAAAATTGGTTTTGCCAAAGAGGCAAAATCTAAATCAACAAATCTGAATAAATCACAGAAACTGTAACAGTACTTTATAGGCAGAGCAGGAACATTATGTTTAAGCCAGGGTTCCTCCCTTAGCTTATGTTTCAGTTTCTTCTTTATGTCTTTTTTGCTCGTCAAACGTTACTCCTTAACAATCTGTAGATGATAATGTCTGTTGATCAAACGTGCATCGCTAGCTAAGCGGAGGCAAGGTACACTGCAACACGTTGCGAGAGGTAGACTGACTCGAACGGAGGCTGACGCGTTAGTAAGAAGGGCCCCGCCCCTCCCCCCTGCCCTCATTTATTTCCGATTCGTGCAAATAAATCGGTACCACAAGCGAACTCTGATACTTAGTACAATGAGAGAAGTCGCAAAATCAACTGGAATATTCAAGCAAATTATAGAAAAAAACCCCAATCTAAATCTGTTAAGTAGTTCTCTTGTGAAAGGCAGATAGACAGACAGACAGACAGACGTTGGATTTTATATATACTAGGGGGCTAACTTTGCACGCCAACCCCTTTCCCCCCTGCCTGCGCTTTATGCCGTTGTGAAGAGGGGGGCTGAACGCACCCCAAGGAGATGCGTCCGCTCCCCCAAAACAATGCTTAAACGGTGATACAATGGGATACAAATTAATTTTTTTTTAAACTCCTCTTTACTTGATCAGCTGTTGGCTTGCTGCTGCTGTTTTGCTCTGTGATCTGAACTTTGCTCGCATACCAATCTCCCACTGACCGTACCCCCCCCCCCCAAATGTGGCTCGGTCGCTCCTCTGAAACCCCTCTTAAATGGTGAAACATTGGTAAATAAGTAACCGTTATTTTTTTAGCTCCTCTTTGCTCAATCAGCTACTGGTTTGCTGCTGCTTGCGTGCCATGTGATCGGTATTTCGTGGTGCTTCAAATATGCAAAAGCCTGTACAGCACCTGTCCTTTTGTCCTCAAACACTATGCGATCTCTTTTCGCTTTTTCGTTATTTCACCAAGTCATATTTTCCTTTTGTTTACACTAATGTGATATTTTCACTCCTTTTTTTGAGACTTTTTCTATTTCTATTATATTTAACCTGCTCTGCATGTATATCACGGGACTTACTTACAAAGGTTGCAATTATGACGTGACATGCCTGTCTTGCGGGATGTGAAAGTGTCTCTCTTCAGAAGATCTCTCTTCCAAAGTGTCTCACTGTCTCTCTTCTAAAGATCACGTCTCATCCCAATATACACTATATATAGCGAAAAAATAGGTGCTTCTTACATAAGTTGTTGCTATGGTTACTGATGGGAAGTGTGCAGGTGAGCATCATCAATTGTTGACCATGCAAATGTAAATAAGGTCGCCACTGGGCACTCCTGGGTTATGTGAGATTGAATACAGACTACTTTCGTGTGTAGTGTGCTTTATGATCTTCTTGACTTGGTTTTCACAAGTAACACATGAACTGCATCCATACTACTACATTTTTGTTTAATAATGTAGACATTAATTTCCATTTTCACCCTTTCACCCTCACTATCCTGGCATTTTTAAAAAAAAAGGAAGACTCTTGAAAACACTCTCCAGAGTCATATACCTGTGTGTTTTGTCTTGGTAGAGAAATATATTGCTCTACTTTCCCCTTTTGTATTATTAATATGTAGCCTTTGTCAGAATGCCTCAAATCCCACAGACTTATCACTGTTTATAAGGTATTATAATATATAGGGTGGTCCAGATCTAACTATGCAACTTTTAATGCAATGCAATGCAATAATTGCATAGTTAGATCTGGACCACCATGTATAACATCTCCCCACGTTCCCTTCTACATCTATAACCTCAGGCAATTAGGTGCAGTAAAAGACAAGCAGGAGTTAAGTTACAATTTAAACAATGTAATATTGATAATATCAATAAATAATAAAAATATGCAAAGTACATTTGAATATTGGCAACCATACAACCTGATAAATGCTGATGTGTAGTTTCAGGCGGCACACAGACTTGTTAGTTACTTAAAATGTCTCTAGTTAAGGCATCATTTGTGGTCAGCTTTCTTCAGAACAGGCCGCATGCCTGTCTCAATATGGCTGCCAAGCGGTGCTCTTCATTGTGTTGTCCTTACCAGTTCATGCATCAGTTTGGTAAGAGAGAGAGTGTGAGGTAAGCAAGCAAATTTTTAGATTTTCTGTCCAACCCCTAGAGCCAATAGGACATCATGGTACTTAAAGGCTTCTGATAGAAGCCAATTCCAAACAGCCATACTTCAGACCAATGGAGGAATAGAACACCTTCACACCTGCCCCCAAAACCAGGTGTTAAGGTAAAGCTTGGCAGTTAGGCAGCATGGCTTTCCTGCGGAGGTTGACTGAGAGACTTTAGCAGAGAAACACTTGCCAAACTGGTTTGAGGCACTTCCCCCAAACCCTGCTGTAAAATTCAAAGAGACCCATTTCTAAAGGGGGGGGGGAGGGGGGTAAACATGAATGCTTCTCACTAATGTAACACTAATATTAAATTGCTTTGCCTAAGTTACAAATAAAGACATATAAAATATTTATCAACTTATATGCAAAATTTCACATCACAACACTGTGAAAACAATGGCTCGGATTGCAATCTGTAATGTTGAAAACGTAGACTTGCCGAGTCTAATCGCACTCTAATTGGTTTGCGCTTATTATGTGGTCCTTCTCTGATTGGATCTTGCGCAGAATAAAGTCTCATTCTGTGATTGGTCCCCCATATTCCAACACAGCTGACTCCATGCTTTCCATGGGACTTATTGTGTTGCTTACCAGTTGCATCTAAACTGTTTTTTGTACACTTTAAACACTGCCTACATGTGCAAAAGGCAAATCATTTACTGGTTGCTTCAGTTTTGAGATAAATCTCATGGCCAGGAGTGTTACCATTCCTTTAATGCTTATTGCTTTTGGGTATGACTTGGATGTAGCTGTGCTTGGTGGGACAGTTTTGCAAAGGGAGTCACGCTTCTTCAAGCATGATAAGAAACTTTTAGAATGTCTGGGCCATCTATACTCAGTCTCAGTGAAAAACAACATCTTTATATCAAAGGACATAAAGCAGAAATGAGGTCGCCTGTGGACGTAGTCATAAAAGTTGCTTGTTTCCACAATTGCGCACGTGCCCAATGCAGGCAAACATCTACATCATTTGTGGTTTTGGTCTTTTCAGTGTGGGCGGAGATACTTTGGTAAATGATTTGAAACCACTAGTGTGGATGGAGATCATTTTCATTTAAAAAGAAAACATAGTGTAGACACCTGCGGTGGGTTGGCACCCTGCCCGAGATTGGTTCCTGCCTTGTGCCCTGTGTTGGCTGGGATTGGCTCCAGCAGACCCCCGTGACCCTGTGTTCGGATTCAGCGGGTTGGAAAATGGATGGATGGATAGTGTAGACACTGTGGTGGGCTGGCACCCTGCCTAGGATTTGTTCCTGCCTTGCACCCTGTGTTGGCTGGTATTGGCTCCAGCAGACCCCCATGACCCTGTACTTCGGATACAGCGGGTTGGAAAATGACTGAATGACTGACATAGTGTAGACATAGCCTTAGTCTCTCTACTACAATTTTTGGTTTCCATTGAGGAAAGATAGGATTGACTTTTTGGTTATGAGCTCTGCTCGATTTCTAACTATGCTTTATTTTCTCCATTCTTATTAAAATAAATCTTTGTGGGTTTTCAACACAATAAAATCATAATATTACATTAATTCACAGACAAAACAAAAGCAATTACTAACATAATTTGAAAAATAATATCTGAAAACTAATAAAAAGAAAATGCAGCAAACATCCTTGACCCCAGCTGAAATATAACTGTGAGTTATGTCTGAACTTGAAAACTCTGCACAGTCAGTGGTCTGAAATGTCACCTGCTACATTGTGATGGGTGTTATGTGGGGGTAAAAGACGACACAGAGACTGCCATGTGCTCCACTGGGCCTCCCAAGTCCTCTCCATAACTCTAATCCCCTGAATCATCCCACTGTCACAGTATATCTGTATGGCCACCATGTGTCACCTGCTATACTTTGGGTTGAACAGCTGTTGGTCGCGAGTATAAAAGCCATGCATATTTAATAATCCACACGCCCAACATGGTGAAGTTTCCATTCAGCTTGTTCTTCACCTTCTGGATGTGACGCTTTTCTTGGTAGGCAGATACATTTCCATAATGTAACAGGATGCCTGCTGCACAGCTACGCCTGAAGGCTGGAGAAACTGGTGCAAAGCAAAGGCTTTTATGACGCCTAATTCTTCATTTGCCTGTTTTATGTACCAGGCTTATCCACTAACAGGTGCATGATAATCCAGTACCACAGGGCACAAGACAGGTACAGGCCCTGGATGGGATGCCAGGTCAGTTAATCACCAGCCCCACTGTAACCACCAGAGCAGCAGTATGCACAGCTAGTCAGCAGCTCAGGACTCGTTGTGCTGGACTAAAGCAGTGGGTCTTCAGTCCAAAGAGGCATCTCATGTCATTATAATTCGAGACAAGTCTTTGGCTTTTATTTTTATCACTTAAAAAACAGCCCTTTATAGTATTGTTGTCACTTAGCAAGAATTATTGCCATTTGAGGGTGTCCCTGGGTGTCTGTTTGGTGCCCTTAGAGTGGCTATTTTAGATTTTTTTCGCTGCCACATGTGTGGATCCTTGTTGTGTCACTTTTCAGGGATGCTTTGACTTCTGTATTTGTTGGCATAATTTTGTCTCCTTTATCATTTAGGCAATTTATCTAGGCATCTCCCTTGGCATTAATGACACTTGGAGGCATCCTAAGTAGGAGAATAGTTAGGACATACGCCTATAAATCACAGTTTTGTGATTGTAGGGTACTAGGGTGAGCCTATTCTTCTCTTTTCATTCTTTATTATGTAGAACTGAGAAAAATGACCCAAACTATAGCCCTTGTATGTTAATTCTTATCAGCCTGCCCACTGTCAGGGCTGACTGCTATTGTACTTCAATACGTCTCCTTTTCTTTTACATCTGTAACCCCAGGGAATTAGGGTACTACGAGGTGAGACACAAAAATAACCGCACTGGGCTTGGGGCTTTCCTGGAAAACCATCAGGAGGTCGGCCGAACGTGAATCATAGAACTATGTCGCTTCTCAAACCGCCAAACCGGCTAGGTATATCCTGTGAATAGCCCAGTCAGTATTTGCACAACAATCGCTACACGAGTTGCTGTGATAATGTTGGGTGAAAAAATCGAACAGCAAATCAACATCAAATTGCTCGCGAATTTTCTCTTTTTCTGTAAAGCAGTTTTTGACTGACAAAAACATTCCTGTCCTCGATCATCCTCCCTATTCACCCAATTTAGCTCTCTGTGATTTTTAGCTGTTCCCGAAAATCAAAAGTGACCTGAAGGGAACCCTAACCCTAACCTTCATTTTTCTTCAATGGATGAAGTGAAGACAAAAATGGCAAGCCTGTTGAAGAGCTTCAAGCAAGAAGACTTCCAGCTCTGTTTCAGTCAATGGAAGATTCGTCTGGAGCGGTGTAGGGATCAGGACGGGGAGTATATCGAAGGTGACAATGTTTACAATGCTGTAAATCATCAAGAAATATATATTTTTTTTACCAATCCAGTTATTTTTGTGTCTCACCTCATATAATAGGCATATGGTAATATTATTCATACATAGATGAACTAAAGGTTTTCAGTTGTGCCCAAAATATAAGCAGAGCAATATAATAATACCACTATATAAATTGCATAATAAGCAGTTCATCTTGCTTGCTTAGATTATGAGGTGTCTTAATATGTTGATTGGTCTCTGAACTGGCATGGTCTCTTCTCCAGAATGGCCTCTACGATTTTAATAGAAGAAACCTGGCATGGCCTCCCAATGGACAGAATGGCAGAGACACAGCATGGCCTATTATCCTTGAACTTAAGTAATCCAGTGGTCCTTGACACACCGGTTGGACCAGTGGGGGTGTTGTCCAGCGATTCAGTTATTCAGTCCAACCTCAGGCAGGATTCAGAATCAGCAGCGTCCTGGAGTGTTGATTCATGCCATGTAGGGTGTCTCTTTGGTACCTGTGGCTCTGAGCAAAATTACTTGGCATTTTTCACTCAGAAGGGGGCTTTGACATTTAATCCCCGCACTCAAGAGACCTGTCAACATTTCGAGTTCTGTACTCAATCTCTGGCCCTTCATTTGGTTCCTTTGGCATATATTTGTGTCGTTCAGTAGGGCAACTTTATCCCTGTCCGTCAACCCACTAACTCACTGTGTGACCGTAAGGGAGTAACTTAACCCCCATACTGTTTGTAGAACAAATACAGTAATCCCTCCTCCATCGCGGGGGTTGTGTTCCAGAGCCACCCGCGAAATAAGAAAATCCGCGAAGTAGAAACCATATGTTTATATGGTTATTTTTATATTGTCATGCTTGGGCCACAGATTTGCGCAGAAACACAGGAGGTTGTAGAGAGACAGGAACGTTATTCAAACACTGCAAACAAACATTTGTCTCTTTTTCAAAAGTTTAAACAGTGCTCCATGACAAGACAGAGATGACAGTTCTGTCTCACAATTAAAAGAATGCAAACATATCTTCCTCTTCAAAGGAGTGCGCGTCAGGAGCAGATCATGTCAGAGAGATAGAGAAAAGCAAACAAATCAATAGGGCTGTTTGGCTTTTAAGTATGCGAAGCACCGCGGCACAAAGCTGTTGAAGGCGGCAGCTCACACCCCCTCCGTCAGGAGCAGAGAGAGAGAGACAGAGAAAAACAAACAACCGAAAATCAATACGTGCCCTTCGAGCTTTTAAGTATGCGAAGCACCGTGCAGCATGTCGCTTCACGAAGCAGCTGCACAGAAGGTAGCAACGTGAAGATAATCTTTCAGCATTTTTAGACGAGCGTCCCTATCGTCTAGGTGTGCGAACAGCCCCCCTGCTCAATCCCCCTACGTCAGGATCAGAGAAAGTCAGCGCAAGAGAGAGAGAGAGAGAGAAAAGTAAGTTGGGTAGCTTCTCAGCCATCTGCCAATAGCGTCCCTTGTATGAAATCAACTGGGCAAACCAACTGAGGAAGCATGTACAAGAAATTAAAAGACCCATTGTCCACAGAAATCCGCGAACCAGCAAAAAATCCGCGATATATATTTGAATATGCTTACATATAAAATCTGCGATAGAGTGAAGCCGCGAAAGGCGAAGCGCGATACAGCGAGGGATTACTGAATGTACAAAATTACAGTGCATCCTGATTTTAAGGCAGCTTCAGCAAATGTGTTTCCCAATTACAGACTATTTTTATCACTGAGGAGTGGACGCTTAGCATTCATGCCCAACTGGAAGATGCCATGGTGTCTGTTGAAAGGCCCCTAGTGGAACCCATGCACTTTAATCCTGTCACTGAAGAATAACTTGACAACTATTTCTTGTCACTGATGGCCCTTGTTTGTGGTTCACAAATTGATGTCTTTGTCATTTCTGTTATTTCATGGTACTTGTTGGTGTTTGTTCTTCTGTTAAGAGGATCCTTATATTGTATCCCTTGGAAATGATTTGAGTCACATAAGCCTGCCTTTTTATCATGTTCTGGCAGGTTGTTGCACAAACCATATGTTTTTCTGTTCATTTTAAAAGAATCTCTTTAATAAAGATAATTTAGTACGGTTTTCAGAATAATGGAAAAACTCCTCCACGGATTAGCTGCAGCCTTTGCACTTTCTCTTTTTGACCACTGTTTTTGGGGGTGACCGCTATCACATGGCTTATTGGGCCTTCTAGCTCAGGTACGTTATGCACGGCTGCTGCTACTGCATCTCAAATTGACCAGATTCTTATCTATGCTCTGTCCACAGTACATGGGATGCATCGAGGTCCTCAGGTCCATGAGATCACTGGATTTCAGCACAAGGACACAAGTGACAAGGTAAGCCAAGGAGGTTTCAGCTTCACTGCTAGTCGTCTAGACCACCTGGTCATTGCTCTTGAGGTGGGTTAACTCTACTGGACAGCTCGGCTTGTGAATTTTGCAGAAGAGGTGAATAGTTGGCGATGCCTTTGTGATAACCAACTCGTTGGCCATGCTATAAATGCCTTTCATACGATCAGAGTCTGTGGGTGGGTGCGTGAACACCTCAAAGGGAAAAAGTGAAGGAAAAAGTTTACAATATTCTGATAAATGTGCTGAAAAAGGGGAACACAATTGTGCTTAGTGGGACGGTAGCCTCGCTACTCTGCTCTTACACACATGACTAGAGTGCGGCTCAGACCTGTGTGAATAACTGTGGGTTTCTTATATACTGTACTCATTCCTAGTGGATCCCTGTTGTGAATTACACATTCCAGAGTTCTCTGAAGTTACAAAAGCACTTTCAGTAATGCCCACTAGGGCGGTAAAACACCATCAAAAATCCCCAGAAAGATGCAAAAAGGGCCTAGAAGGATTATTATACAATAAAAAGGAGCCTTTGTTAAGGTCTTC
The DNA here is from genome assembly GCF_900747795.2 of Erpetoichthys calabaricus. NCBI lineage: Eukaryota > Metazoa > Chordata > Cladistia > Polypteriformes > Polypteridae > Erpetoichthys > Erpetoichthys calabaricus. Next base: position 139,391,926 of record NC_041405.2, read on the forward strand.
TTACATAATAATAAATAAGTAATAGATGATTTTTGCAGTACCTAAACTGAGGTGTTGCTGACTTCAAATTCCAGTGAATGCAGGTGGGGACCATTTACATTTTAGTTTATATCAATCAAAGGAACCCTGTTTTCCAGTTCTTCTTGGCACGTTACATCTTGTAGATTTATTCTGGTTGCCCTGCCAGTCCATACAGATTGCTGAGCATCTTAGTATTTGAGACCATTTTTTGGAGGTATTCAGTGAATTACACAAGTTTCTGATATAATATAAGCCTATGGTGACCAACACTGGAGAACAGAAAACAATGTCAAAACTTTGATAATAAAAATCTCATGTTACTCGTGTCACATAATCCACATGTCAGATCATCCAGTTGTATGCTCATAACATCCCAAAACACATATTTTTACTAAAATATTGTTAAACTAGCTGTGTTAGCCATGTAAGACAGGTTGAAATCTAATTAAACAAGGTAGACCTTAGCGTTAACATTTGCAGTGAACCATCTATTGGAATGTATTGTGTAATGCATGTAGTAATAAAATATATTGCATTTGTCATTCCAGCAAATAGTACATCACAAACATTTGTAGTAATAAAATGCATTGCATTATCTTTCCAACAGATGGCGCACGTCAAACATTTGCAGCAGTAAAATGCATTACTATAAGTATTTGTGATGTGCCATCTTTAGGAAAGAAAAATGCAATGCTTATGTCTCCGTTGTATGCTATTCGATATTGTAAAAGCAGTGTTAATGTTTGTGAAGCGCCATCTGTTGGAGTGACAAATGCAGTGAATTTTATTTCTACAAATTTTTGTGATGCACCATCTGTTGGAATGACAGTTACATAGTGATTGGAGAGACGCACAGGTACACTGATTAAAAAGGATAAGTCATTTTCAGAAAAAGCTCCCGTGAACAAAAATGCAACATGCTTCTATGAGCAATTGAATTGAAGACACTTCTCCTGTTGTTATAGTTATATTCATAGCTACAACTAAAATACCTCAGAATAATTTAGTAGCTGTCTATAAAACTGCACGGGCAAATTGGCCTTCTGCTTGTTGAAGCATCTCAGATATGCACAAGTCTGAGGGATGTTCTCTTCTTGATGATGTCTTCGCTCGCTTTCTTTAACTTGTCCTTAGTTGCTCACATGAATTAGTGAACTTAGCACTGTAGATGTCATGTGAAACGCAGTGTTAGCCAAAGAATAAGTTGCTATTGGGTGGGACGTGTGACCAGTGAATGGGGGGGTCTTCAATTTAAATGCTCAGACATATGTAAGTGCATTGCATTTTAATTCTCAAGAGTGTTTTCTAGAAGTGACTTATTTAACAATATTTTAATTAAATCCCAGATGGTCACAGTAACTGCAAATTTTTTTATTTCAACTAGTTAATTAGAAGCCAATTTATGTCATGAGGTCGCTGGAAAGGGGTGTGCGGCACTCCTGATATCTCTGCAAAAGGACGAGCGTCCAAGTCTTTAGAGTCCTGGTGCTTCCTGTATTGCTGTATGGTTGCGAGACATGGACGCTATCCAGTGACCTGAGACAAAGACTGGACTCCTTTGGTACTGTTTCTCTCCTTGGGTACCGCTGGTTTGACTTTGTATTGTTCATGGAATCCCGAATGAGGCACATCACCTGCATTGTGAGTGAGCATCAGTTACAGCACTATGGCCATGTAGCACGATTCACCGAGGGATCCTCATTGTTGTAGATGGACCAGGCCGACGAGACGCCCATATAACACCTGGCTGCAGCAGATAGAGGGTCATTTCCGGTGGGAGGGACTGGACCGCATGTTTGCCTGGGGGGTTGCCAACCAGGATCCCGAGCTGTTTCATTATGTGGTGGGTGAGGCAATGTGCTGTGCTATTGCACGCTCCCCAACCTGACCTGACCTCGTGTCAAACGTTTAAGGATGATGGATTGAGGCTAACCACCCCAGGCCACAAGGTGGCGCTCTTCTGCACAGTTTGATGTCAGAGACAAAGACACTTTAAATGTTTAGAAGGCAGCTATTAAAAACTTGTGGATGGACCATCGATCAGCATCAGCCTGAGTAGTGTTATCGGCTTGGTGTGGGAGTGTGTGTGTGTGTGTTGTGACTGCGCTGTAGCAATTTCCATTAAAGCCATCAAGGAGCTTAGAGGAGGGCAGTCAGGCCAATTAGAGCTTGAATTCTGGGAAGCTTTCAGACTGGAGTCTCTCTCAAGAATTGGTTTTCAAAGAGATTGCCTGTGCTGTCTTCAGTAGGCACTAATTGGAAATGGGTCAGAATAGGGTGCTGGGGGATGCATGGATGACTTTCTGGTTCCAATAAGGCTGGAGGTAACAATGGGTGCATTGCTGCTTTAGATGCCCTGTCTAGGGTATGACTTTGAGGGTCTGACAGAATGAAGGGTGGCATAGCCAGTCAGCAAGTCTTGAATAATTCCCACAATAATATTCATCTGTCTGTGAGGCCCTTCCTGTGCTCTTTGGAAATGGTGTGATGGATTAGCCTACCACTGCTACAAGTTACCCTCAGATCTTCAGACAACCCCCCTGCTCCTCAGTGTGTCCCTTTGTGACATGCTGGTCAGCCAGATAGAGTGAGGCTGGTAAACAGCACTGCCACCTTTAACCCACATTCCTATCTAAAGGTCCTTTGTCCTCAATTGCTGACTGACTTGCTGTTACACTTTTCAGTTAATGGTAGAACTTCCTCCTGTGTTCAGTCCAGTACAGATCAATCTCCCCTGAAGCTCCAGTGTCCCTTTTTTCATGTTCTTCACCTACCTGGGAACACTTTCAAGTGGGCCATGGTGACAGTGCAGGCTTTGACTCTTCTCAGCTTGTGTTGGCATGCTGGTCATTGCTGCTGTGGGTGCCATTAGGTGCTTTCTCACCACAGGAACTTGTTTCAGGAACCAGGGACTCTTCAGAAACTCTGGAACTATTGCCGCATTCCCACCGCAGGAATACGGGCCATTTGTAGTTCCTGGTACTTTTTTTAGGTCCTACTCCAGGGTGTGCACTTTTCATTCAACCAGGAACTATTGTGGGTCGGGCTCGTGCGATGAATTATGCTGATTGGTTGACCACAAGCACTGGCGCCATCTTACAAACTTTTAGTAGTTTGGACTTTGGAGAGTTTTAGGTGAAAGTGGAGCACCACATCAAAGCAATCATCTCCCGTGTGAACTCGTGATCACTTCAGAGCAATAAGGTGGGGAGGGTCCCCTGTGAGCTCACAATCACACTGCACATCTCTCTTCTTTCCGTGTCACATATTTTGCCTGAAGGTTATAGTTCCTGTTATGCGGTGTGAACACATGTGGAAGAAACTGTTGCCCTGAGACCCCTTTGAGTCAAAAATCAGACAAGAGGAAGCCTATTCATGTGTCAAGAAGGACAGCCCTGTCATAAGAAACCATTAAGGGAACGGTCCCACAGCAAAGTCAGAGTCCCAGATTTATAGACAATTGAGTTTACATGACAGTGCTGAATTAATGCTTACACAACATCTGACATTTACTGATAGTTTATACACCTAAATCAAAGTCTCATTCCGCTATATTCTTGTCCTTCTCAATTATTCTTAAGTTCGGCTCTTATCCTTTTATGAAATTTCTGTGTACATGGCAACTGTCATTTTTCATCACCACCTAGAACATTCTATCTCTTTGCTGTTCACACAACCTTCATCTGGGGTCCTAACATGCTTGCTTAAACAACCGCCCATTGCATCAGCCTCTTCATGCTACTTCTATGGTAAATGCTATACTTTAATGTGGAAAGCATTCCAAAACACTTCATACGCAATAACTATATCAGCCCTAAATAACTACATTACCCCTTGATTGTCTTTATTTTCTTTCATACACAACACATACTGCGGTGGGCTGGCGCCCTGCCCGGGGTTTATTTCCTGCCTTGAGCCCTGTGTTAGCTGGGATTGGCTCCAGCAGACCCCTGTGACCCTGTAGTTAGGATATAGCAGGTTGGATAATGGATGGATGGATGGATGGATGGACACAACACATAAAAGTGGCCATAGACTACAGGTGGGCCAGACCCACATCATACAGGAACTCAACGGGGAAACACCTCTAGTTAAAAACTTGCTTCGGTCATTTACATCTATTTTGTTTGGCACAATAGTAGCTTTTGTGAAGAGTGGCATCACAAGTCCAGTGGGCCACAGCTAAAGTGCAGCATGAGCTGTACAGTGTCCAAGAAGCAACAGCTCTACTCTAAAGTCCTTGTGTACTGCAATGCTTCTCACCCTATCATGGAGAATGCACCCAGCAACCCTGAGCAGGAACCTCATTTCAGCAGCTTGTACTTGAGATCTCGATCTTTCAGTCGATAAGCAGAGCTCAGGACCATAGGTCAGGTCAGGTTGGGGAGCATGCATTGGTACAGTATGTTGCCACACCTACCACATGACAAAACAGTTCAGGATCCTGATTGGCAACCCCCCAGTTGGACATGCGGTCCAGTCCCACCCTCTGGAAATGACCCTCTATCTGTTGCAACCAGGTGTTACGTGGGCATCCCCTTGGCCTGGTCCAGCCACTCAGGTCATCAACAATGAGGATCCTGTGAGACGGACCACCCATGGGGAATTGCGCCACGTGGCCATAATTGACACTCCCTCACAACGCTGGTAAAGTGCCTCATTCGGGACTCCATGAGCAACACAGAGTGAAACCAGTGGTTCCCAAGAATTCCCTGAAGAGACACAGTACCAAAGGAGTCCAGTCTTCGTCTCGGGTCACTGGATAGCATCCATGTCTCGTTACCATATAGCAAGACAGGACCACAGGGGACTGTTAAATGGACAGCTTTATCCACAGACTGAGATCTTGCTTCAGCACTATAGTCCGGTGTAAAGTCTGCAATACTGGTGCTGCTGAACCAATATGTTGGCCGATGAGAGGAGCCAGCCACTCAAGGTAGCATTAGGCATGTAGTTAGAATGTCCCTTGAGTGTATACCACTATGTATGAGGCACAGCCAATTTGGAGAAAATCCATGGGCAGCTGGAGAGATTATATAAGGAGTTCCTCTGAGTTATTAGGGGGATCTGGATAAGGATGAGTGGGCCTGAACAGTTTAGCTTGGAATGATGTCACTGTGACCTTCTTTAGAATAAGTGACAGTGAAAGGAACATGATCTTTTATTCAGCAGCCATACCGTATGCACTTCAAGGAAGGTCATCCACCTGAAGTTAAGCATGTTCAGGCCCGGCCAGTACTTAGATGGGAGACTCCTTAAGAAAAAGCTTGGGTTGCTGAGGCCAGCAGGGGGCGCCTACCCTGTGGTCTGAATGAGGATCCCAATGTCCTAGTGCAGTAACAGGGACACTGTGCTGTAAACATGATGCTATCCTTCTGATGACACATAAAGCTGAGGTCCTGACTCTCTGTGATCATTAAAGATCCCTGGGAATCCTTTGTAAAGAGCAGGGTGCATCCCGATGTGCTGGCTAAATTGTCCACCTCAGCCTAGTCATTCTGTCCCCCTAATAATCCCCTGTCTCTAATTGGCTATCTTTCTCACCACTTTACCACCTAACAGCTCATGTGTGCTGAGTGTACTGGTGCAAAAATGGCTGCCGTCACATCATCCAGGTGGACGCTACACATTAGTAGTGGTTGAAGTGGCTTCTCACTCACTGAAGTGCTTTGAGTAGCTTGAAAAGTGCTATATAAATGTATTGAATTATTATTATTATTTTAAGTTTGTCTTTTGGAGTATTAATGTCTAATATATCACATGGTCTGTAATTGGAGGTAAGGGGCACATCAGATGAACTGATTTGTGTTTTCTATCAAATGAAATGGAGTTGTACAGAGAGGCTAGCAATGTGTTCATGCTGGTCAGACCTGAAATTTACAATGTCACTGTCCTCTGTAGACCTGACCATACAATCACAACAGTCAACAACGTGCACTCGAATCTGCAGTCAGGTTTATAGTTGAACATCAAAGAAGCTACAGGTGTTGTGCGCAGTCTACCATAAAAATATCAAAAATAAATACGGTGTCTATAAAAAATATTCACCCCCTTAGAAATTTTCACATTTTTTGTCATGTGACATTGAATCACAGTGGATTGAATTTGAATTTTCTGACATTGATCAACAGAGAAAGACCCTTAAATGTCAAAATGAAAATGAGATCTCTGCAAAGTGGTCTAAAGTAATTCCAATTATAATATGAATTATCATAAGTATTCACCGTCATTACAATGACAGCCCTAAATCCTCATGGGTGCAGCTAATTGGCTTTAGAAGTCCCTTCAATAACTCAGTGGAGGTCACCTGTCTGGGGTTTCATTGATTGCAGTATAAATATCCCTGTATGTGGAAGAACCAACTTCTGTTGAGTCAGTATGGTGGACTAACCTACACAATGAAGAATACCACAAGTCAGTCCATGAAAAGGGGATTGAAAAGCACAAGTCAGGGGACGGAGACAAGAAAATATCCAAATCACGGAATATCCAGTTGAATCCATCATCAAGAAATGGGAAGAGTGTGGCACAGATGGAAATCTGCAAGAGCAAGACGTTCACAAAAACCGAGTGATCTTGCAAAAAGAAGAGGAATCAGGGAGGCCACCAAGAGGACTGTGAGAAGTCTAAAGGAGTTACAAGCTACAGCGGTTCAGAGTGAAGAGACTGTAGACAATAACTGTTGTCTGAGGGCTTCACAAGTCACAGGTTCACGTGCAAAGAGAATAAAAAGCACCGTACATCTCAGCTAAAGGTTACTTTTTTGGTCGTCAGACTAAACACCACGTCACATTACAACATTCTCAAAAACACACCACCCTGACTGTGAAGCATGGCAATAGCAGCATCATGCTGCTCTGCAGGAGGCCCAGGGAGGCTCGTAAGAGTAAAATGAATGGAGCAAAATACGATGAAATCCTGGAAGAAAACCTGATGGAGTTTGCTAGGAACTTGGAAGAAGATTTGTTTTCAGCAACACAACGACCTGAAGCATCAATCTAAAACTACACCAGAATGGCTTCAAAACAACATTGTGAATGTCTTGGAGTGGCTGAGTCAGAGTCCACATCTCAGTCCAAGTTGGATTTTGTGGCTGGACTTGTCAAAGGCTGTTCACTCAAAATCGATGTGACACCTGACAGAGTTTGAACAATTTTGGAAAGAAGAATGGAGAAAAATGGCAGTGTGGAGATGTGCAAAGTTGATAGAGAAAGAGAGAGACCTGAGCACAGACTCAAGGCTATCAGGGCTAACAAACGTGTATCAACTAAATGCTGACTTGATGAGGGTCAGTACTTAAGCGGATGTAGTATTTTGTGTTTTATATTTGTAATTAATTTAGATCACTTTCACATTAAAGGGTCTTTTTTTATGGATCTGTCAAAAAAAAACAACTAACTCCAGTGTGATTCAGTTTTATACAACAATAAAATGTAAAAACTTCCAACGTAGTGAAAACTTTTAAAGGCACCTGTAACCTGTAGGTGGCACCACTGAGCCCCAAAGCACAAAACACAACATCCTCATCATGTGTCCTGTGTTTGAATAATAATTTACTTTAGCAAATACCAAATAATAGCAAATAGCAAATAATTCACACAGGTTATTCTCAAGCACACGCACAATTCCTTCTGCTTCCTCTCCTTCCACCCATCACGATTCCATCCATCGATTTTCCAACCCGCTGAATCTGAACAAAGGGTCACGGGGGTCTGCTGGAGCCAATCCCAGCTAACACAGGGCACAAGGCAGGAACCAATCTCGGGTAGGGTGCCAACCCACCGCAGGACACACACATACACACCAAGCACACACTAGGGCCAATTTAGAATCATCAATCCACCTAACCTGCATGTGTTTGGACGGTGGAAGGAAACCGTAGCGCCTGGAGGAAACCCATGCAGACACGGGGGAGAACATGCAAACTCCACGCAGGGAGGACCCGGGAAGTGAACCCAGATCTCCTAACTGCAAGGCAGCAGCGCTACCACTGCGACATCGTGCCACCCCCATCCCGATTCTGACTGCCCAAATGGATGTGACGTGACTCCTTTTATACAAGACCTTAGAGTACATCCAGTGCCCAGGCGTAGCCCAAAGGAAGCACCCCAAAGTAGAGAGAGCTTCTTTTGGCAGCACTCTCTGGTGGCACCCAGGAACCCCGATGGAGTTTCTCTTTGAGACTACAGGACCTATGGTACCCAGCAGGTGTCCAAATTGGGAGCTGACCCGAAGATAAACTGTTCCAGTCCATTACCTGCACTGCAACTGCCCTGACTGGGGTAGCATTCATTAGCCATTCCAGCCAGGTTGCTTCTTCCATTGCACTGTCCATCCATTATGGCCTCCTGGCTGGGTAAGGCAGCACACTCCAACCCAGCTGGCGATGCCAGTCCTTCCGTGTCACCACTCACACACCATATCACTTTCTCAGATCCGCTTATTCCAGTTCAGTAGAATTGGACACAAGGCAGGAAGCAGTCCTGGACAGGGGCATCAGCTCTCCTGACTGGTGTTACTACTTAAAAAGACAACTCTATCCTTGCTCTTCAAGCTTAGAACCATTAGCTAACCCCCCCACCCTCTGACCGGCCTTTTTTTATTGTTAAACTATAACACGCTACGCTACTTGACTGAACATCCATCTGTTCATTGATTTTCCAAACCAACATGTCCTAAGTGGGATTGCAGGGAAGCTGAAGCCTGTCCCTCAAGCATTGGTCACCGGATGAAACATATAAAAGCAAATGTAACAACTTTCAAGACATGTAGATGAAGCAGAAACCTTCACAACCTTTAAGACGTATCTGGGTGAGATATGTTGGGACATCTTGGCTATCAGCTAAACAAATGAGCCCGATGGACTGAATGGTCTCCTCTCGTTGGTCACATTTCTTGTGTATGTTCGCAGAGATTCTGTGAGCAGCAGATTCAACCTCCAGTCCTCTGTCTGGACACACAGACTAACCTGTCCCATGATACCCTAACCTTAAATTTCATCCTGATTGCATTGCACCTTCCTCACGGTGACTGTAGCATGGAGTTGGAATGCAGCGAGCCTGAAGGCAAGAAGCTAACAAAAATGGATTTGTATACCAGGGGTTTGTTTTTGAGCGGAATGCCAAACCTCCGTTTCACTGCAGTCTACTCATCTTCTAGTCTGCTTTAAAAATGAAGGAGGAAGAGGAGGACAGGACAGGAGACGTTGACATTATAAGATATGAACCAGTCACCTGAAAACCCAGAAACAGGATGAGGAGCGGGAAGATATGATGAAGACTTAGAGTGAGTGAAAGTGAAGACTGAGTGAAAGAGGGACAAAGGGAGAAACAAAGAAAAGGGAGGGCGGCGATGTGGAGAGGAGTCAGTGATCGATGAGTAATGTGAGCTGTGCCAGGGAGATAAGTGCAGGCAAATGTATTATTGATGACACTGCTGAAAATCATAGAGGCTGAGGTGGGAGTGTGTGTGTGTGTGTGTGTGTGCGCGTTAGGGGGGCTGGGTACTGAGGTGTAAAGATGGATGAGTGCAGGAGTCAATCTGAAAGTATAAGGAAACAGCCAGAAAAATAAAGAATCATAGCCCTGGGGTTGCAGTGTAGCTGATGCTGAAAGATGCTGGTGTTGTGGGAGGAGGGGGGTCTCCCGGGGGGGGGGGGGAAGTCTCCCACTCTCCCACACTACAATTTCTTCAGCTCCCCCCATCACCTCCACTGGCTTATAGAAGAAAATTGAGGAAGCTAACACAAATAACTGATAAATTCATTCCCTTTATTACTCAAAAAGATGAACCATGCCCCCAACTGCTTCGGTTTAAAGATGGCAGAGGGTGGGGGTCAGGGATATCTTCTTTTAAGTTGGAGATGACGCTTTGAAAATCCAAAAATTGAAGAGTGGGGCAGCAGTAGGCTGGAATGCAGGACGATGATGACTATGGGCTTTTCTCGATTCAAGAGGAGGGCCTGTAACCTTTCATTTTCAGTTGCTCTGATGAGCTTTTAGGTGGCTGTCAAGGTCCACTTATGACTGAAGCTGCTTTGGGCACTTTAGGTGGACAGAACTTTATTTATCCCCAGGGGGAAATTTGGCTTTTTACACAAGCTCTTTAAAGTAATAAACAAATAAATGTACACAACATTATAGTCTGAACACACACCAGAATGACTAAAAAGAAAGAAAACTTCTGACTTTGCAATTCAAGTCACAGTAAGCTTACAAGTTGTTGCAGTTGGTATAAAGGACCCCCGTAATGTTTCTTGACACACTGGTGCTGAATGATTTGTTGGTTGAATGTCCTCAGTGTTGGTGGGATGTGCAGCGTTGTTCATGATGAGACACTCAGCTTTGTTTTCATTCTCTCCCCAGAGGGTCTTGAGTGTGTCTTATAACTGAACTTGCCCTTGATGGTTTGGTGGGCCTCCCTTGAAGTCATGTGACCAGCCCAGCACACCACACTGGCCATCACAGAGTTGTAGAAGATGTGAACGATGTCACCACACACATTAAAGGAATGCAGTCTCCTACAAGAAAAGAGACTGCTGTGACCTTTCTTATACAGTTCTTCTGTATTCCTGGACCAGTCCAACCTGTCATTGATGTGGACCCCAAAGTCCTGGCATAAGGGATGCCCCCATATGGTGCAACAGTGGTTGATTGGAAGGCACTGTAGAATTCAGGGTGATGTGGCTTATAGGCAGTGCCACACTCTAGGTGCCATGACAGGACCAAAGCTTCAGCATGTAAAGTGGGTTTCATCAGCATGCTCACAACAGAATTGCACATACCAGCAGGACAAGTGGCCAGCGGTGCTGAAGATGGCATAAGGATTGGCAGTACATGCTCAGGGGGCTAATGTCATAATTGCCACACATGGATTTCAGCCCTGTCAATTTACTGCCGACTTTTGGACAGCACAGATATTCTTCATTCATTTCTTATGAGCTTTCTGAAACCAGACAAGGGGATGGCATCTTGGAAGAAGCGAGGTGGCAGCACCAGTTATTAATTATTCACTTATTTATTTTCAGCAGGGCCAAATGGATCAAGTTTTTCTAAAAAAAAAAATAAATAAAAACTGGAGAGAAATTAAAGATGTGGGACAGAGTTACCTCTTTGATAAGTAATCCATAGGTCTCCAGGATTGGGGTGGGAGAGGAGATCTTTGTTTTTTAGGAGGTTTTAAAGTTGACCCTGGCATACCTCCAGTCCAAGAGGTCATGTCAATGTTAAAGTCCTTATTTAATTTCAAAGTATTAGTGAAAGTGAGGGCAGTAGGTGGGTGGTGGGATGGGACTCAGTTGTCCTCGTGTGTTCGCCTGAGGGGAGTTTGATTTCTTGTTTATTTGTTTCCATGCAGAGAGGCCATTAATAGGCTGTATGAAGCTGTGCCAGGGGTGAAGGGCGCATGGAAGAAAAAGGTACGTTGCTGCCTTGGGGGAGTGGAGGGGACTTTAATAACCCTTTCTTCATAAAAGTATACATCAAGATTTTGTGATCTACAATTTGATTGGTCGCGATGTACCCAGTAGGGGAAGAGGCCTTTAGAGGGTCGACATATTTGAAAATCTAACTGAACAACATTGACATGTTTGGTTTTATGTTTGCCTCCTGCCTCCCTCCAACTCTGAACAGCATCAGTGCCCTCACTTTCTGCCATATCATAATGTCATTAAGTCGTAAATCAGGACAGCACTGATATATTAGGTGCAATGTCCCCACCACAATTAGGACCCTTATTGTTCACTTATACATAAACCAGTTAGATGTACTGTATATGTCATTATGTGCTTATGTATGAAGTCCTAAAAGTGAACTCCCACACGAGTGGCATCAGGACTACATGGATTCTTACCCCAGTTTTTAGGCTGTTTATGCAGTTTATGCTCAACTGAAAGGGTCAGCACAGTAAAGATGGGACAACACTTATTGCATAAATGGTAAATGGTGTGGTTGTGGATTCACCGACTACTGGTATTGTTTGGTGGCCTCTGATCAGAGATCAGCCAGATGGCATGAAGATCTGATGAGTGCAGACGAGTCTGGGTAAATTGTCATTGGGCTGGCTTGTGGGAGGATGTCACCCTAGCAGATATTTGTTTGTGTAATATCAGGTATAACAAACCCAGAAATGATATTAGAAAAAACCAAAGCATGTGATTTGTCATGAAATATTGGGGTAGCCGCATTGGATGAAGAGGAGCATTTTTCCAATTCACATCAATTCTGCTAACATTTACTGTATCTACCTACCTTGTTGTTTGCCAACACCAGGCTGCCAACAAAACCCTTCAGTCCATCATGGGCAGAAGTAATCTTCGCTTTGCTGGGATGAGCATTGTGGTGAACATTTCCGTGGAGGGAGTTAGGCTCATGATGCCAACAACGCGACAGGTAAGACACTTGATGTGCTCATGGGGCAGTTTTCAGTTATTACTGATTTAGGTCAGGGTTTGGCAATTCCGGTCCTGGAGGACCACTGTGGCTACAGGTTTTCATTCTAACCCTTTTCTTAATGAGTGTCCAGTTTTTGCTGCTAATTAACTTCTTTTGAACTAATTTGAACTGACTTGCTCTTGATGACTCAGACCCCTTAATTGTTTCTTTTTCTTCAATTAGCAGTCAAACAATAATGAGATACAAAATGAGCCAAAACAACTGGTGTCCATCACACAATATCTGAAAATAAACAATGATGAAGGTCTCAGGAATGTTGATCTTCTCAGGTCCCCAAAACATTTTAACAGTGCTGCTCTTAGAAAAGAGAAAATCCACAATTTCAGAAATGTCTGCTAATGCACCACGAGAGCAGCAACAAGCCACAGAATTAAAGAACGGGATTAATTAACGACAAGAACTGGCACCTCATTAAGCAGCTGGTTGGAGTGAAATTGATTGGAGTTTGAGGCCCGGACTTAGTTGGTCTTCTGTTGGCTTATTCACTTCACATTTCATTTTTGTTTGGGTGCCATTTAAGGAAAGAAATGAAGACATTCAGGGGAACAAATCTTAAAAAAGCAATTCAATTAAAATTAATTCACAAGAAGTTAATTAACAGCACAAACAGGGCACTCATTAGAAAAAAGGGTTAAAATGGAAACCTGCAGCCACAGTGGTCCCCCAGGAGCGGAGTTGGTGTCCCCTGATTTAGATAGTACCCGTTTTTATAAACCCCCTGATACCTAAGGCGGAGTGGTGGCTCTGAGGCTAGGGATCTGCACTGGCAATCGGAAGGTTGCCGGTTCGAATCCTGTAAAAGCCAATAGGAACTCTGCTCTGTTGGGCCCTTAACCTGCAATTGCTGAGCGCTTTGAGTAGTGAGAAAAGCGCTATATAAATGCAAAGAATTATTATTATTACTGCTACACCTTTGTTTCTTTGTCAAATTGTCTTAAGTTTTTTGGATTCTTTTTTACTGTATGAACACCCATCCGTGAGTGGACTGTCGGTACTACCAGCAAGGCCAGCACTAGAGGTCATGGCAGAGCTGGAATTAGTCACCTACTCCGTTCTCCTTGGTCACCAGGACTCTGACATTCGCTGTGTCTTATTTTCTCCCTCTTGCTCCAGATTATTGCCAACCATCCCATGCAGTCCATCTCGTTTGCTTCTGGAGGTGACACGGTAAGACTGAGGAGCAGAAACTCAGTGTTGCACTCTTACTTTAATGTGTCTCACTTCTGACGTATTTTACTTTGTCTCCTGCAGGACACACCTGACTATGTGGCGTATGTGGCTAAGGACCCAGTCAATGAAAGAGGTGAGTTATCTGTTATGCTGAAATTATTACTGCCATCTTGTTTGGCCATCCCAGAAAACTTGGTTACTTTTGTTAAAGTGAAACGTTTCCTTAGAATTTGTGGTTGTTGCTCAATGTTGGAGCTGCTAAATGTGAAAAGTTCTGGCTTTTCAAAGATTTAACAAAGATGGTCTGTACCCAAGGAAAACCATTTCTAAATACTCCAAATGTGGTCATTACACAAATACTGAATATCTCACAGTCTCCTAATATAAGCATGAAACATTCAAGTGAGACCATCATCAAATGGACAGATATTCTAGAATTCAATTAATAAATCCATTTACCAAGTGCTGGTTGTCACAAAACCCTTATTCATGTTGATTACTTCTAAACCATGCATGTGATCTTTTCTCAATAGCTAGCTTTCTCAGGATTTCCAAATGTCACCATTTGCCAACTGAGAGGCATCCCAGTATTCTCAAATAAATCCACCACAAGTGTTGGCAGACCCATAGACTGATTACACAAGTGTCGCCTACCCCAAAGCTCTCAATTTCCATAATTGCTGACCATCTCCAGGGCTCTCCCCCCAATTAAATGGATATCCCAGAACTGCCTCATAAATTCACTGCCCTGATGCTGTTTGTCCCACAGACCTTAACTGTGGTGATTCAAGTGCTGCCGACTCTTAAGCACTCACTGCTGGTTTTCTCCAGCTCTGTTTATAGCTTAGTTTTGGTGCTAATACTTTGAGATGTAACCATTAATTGAGTGTTGAATTCTTTAATTTCCTCCTATAGCAGCCACCAAATTTCTGGCTATTGACTCAAAGTCCCTACATCAATTGCTGACTGCTGTAGAGCTCCGCCATGCAGGTGGCTGTGCTGGACCTCGTGACTAAAGCAGCCAACTAATCTTGCACCTTCCTTTTAGCCTGCCACATTCTGGAATGCTATGACGGACTGGCCCAGAGCATCATAAGCACAATCGGACAAGCCTTTGAGCTGCAGTTCAAGCAGTACATGCATAGTCCACCCAAAGTCATCAATTTCCTTGACCGGTGAGTCTTTCACTGCTTATCTTCTGGCCTACTTGATTTTCTTTACTGTTTGCTTATGCTAGAACTGATCGGCACTTGGATAAGGAGGACATCAGCATGCCACTTCCACTGCTGGGCTGGCACCAGAGCCATGACTAAATAATTTCCAACATGATTTTGATATCGGGTCTCCCAACAGCAGAGTGGAAGTGGTATCCCCCTCTCCATTCACAAATATAGGATTAATTTTTGTAATACTGCGGTGGGTTGGCACCCTGCCCAGGATTGTTTCCTGCCTTGTGCCCTGTGTTTGGCAGGGATTGGCTCCAGCAGACCCCCGTGACCCTGTTTTCGGATTCAGCGGGTTGGAAAATGGATGGATGGATGGATTTTTGTAATAATTAACATGGTTTATACATATGTTTTGGTTTATTTGGTGTTTTCTTGAAGTTTATTGATTATTTTGTTCAGATTTTGCTTACATGACACATTTGGATGTCATTTCCAATCATCTCATCAGTTTTAAATATGGTGGCGGTTTTGTTGTGTATTATTCCTCAGTGGAGTTTCGTTTTGAACTTCTAACAACTTAGTGATAGTTCATTTTGATTCCAAGTAGACCCCAGTGTCAGTGTTGGTTCATTTTCGGTTTTGAGTTTCTTTTCCTCTTCCACTTCTGATTCTCATTTTGCCCATTCACCGTATATACTCGTGTATAAGTCGGGTCTTGAAACCCGAAAAATCGATCATAAAATCAGACCCCGACTTATACGCCCGTTCAAAAATACGACTTTTTTTTTCTTACATCATCTTGCCTCCTCCAATCTTGCACCAGTTTCTCAGACACATCGAATTTTGTTGCAGCAGCGCAGTTACCAATTTCTTTAGCCACTTCAACATCTTTTAATTGAAAACCAGCTTCATATTTTCTTCCGATCGAGCGCTCCATCGTAGATAAGGGATTCTCTTATAATAAGGGTGTATGAGGGTGCGAGACACATGGAACAGTGCAAACGTTGCTTCGGAATAGTTCAGGTATCACTAGGGTTGCCAGATTAGAAAATTAGAAATACAGGACACTCTTAAAATCTCTCTCTCTATATTACAATATATATAAATTTATACATGCCCCCTACACACCCAGACCAATATATTATATAAAGGTAGAGACATAAGTTAAAAACATAAACCAAGGATTTTAATGGGTTATGAGGAAAACAAAAGTAAAGTCATTTGAAAATTATGTAATACAAGCTAAAAAATAATTCTGTAAAAGTGAAATCATTTGAAAATATTTATTTAATACAGACAACAGAGAATATTATTATTATTTAATATGGGCAGTTACAAAAAAAGTGGGCCGTGGCCAGTAGTAACAACACACTTTGTCGACAGTCACTGTATGTGGCAATGCTGACTCAGAACTGCACAGCAGTGCGGCTGGAGAGCAAAATGCTAAGAGTGTCGCTGTGCTCAGCCAACCAGAGCAACTGAGCAAGGCAGCAAACAGGCAGCAAACACTCATTTCCTCGTGACATTTGGGTTATTTTCATCAAGGGAATCTGAGAAAAGAAAGTAAAATTACTTATAAAGTTACAACTAAGTACCGTAAGAAGGTAGTAAAAATATATTTTTATTGCGAAATTTGAAAATGAACAAAATATGGGACATTTGGGTGTCCCTGAAAGGACAGTATGGGACAGGGGACAAAATGATCAAATATGGGACTTGTCCCGTATGTAAGGGACGTCTGGCAACCCTAGGTATTACCATGTGGTCACGCAGGCACAATACATAGAAAAAAAAAGGCAGTGTGCTCCGATACTCTCTCATGTGGGCGTTAGCATATCATAATCTCTTGGACCAATAGCGTTTTCCACATTCGACTTCTACGACCGACATTATAAAATACTGGAAATTATACGGTAAAATCAAGCCCCGACTTATCTGTGGGATAACTTATACGCGAGTATATACGGTAATTTTTTTAGCCAGCCTATTTGTTTGACTTACTTGTTCTGACTTTGTTTGACCCTCACTATGATTCTTGCACTTGTGTTAGCTTCTCCTGGTCATTGTTCCTTCTCATAATAATCCTGTGTTTCACAACACTTTTCTCCTGAATTAGGGGCATTACCACAGAAGAGTCAGCCTGGGGGGACGATGAAGACTCTTCTGAACATGACTACTATAACAGCATCCCTGGAAAGGAACCTCCGGTGGGGGGTCTGGTGGATTCGAGACTCAGGCAACCAGGCCACCATCTTAACCATATGCTCAACCATGCCAGTAAGACTCCCCAGGTAAAGGTCACTATAAGGGACTGCAAAAGTGCAGTGCTTAAACTCTGCCATAGTGGGTGCTATAATGCTAATGGACCACAGATAGTTTTGAAGAGAGGAGGGTTTAAGAGGCCTGTTGGCTGAGATCTCCAGGACCCTGACTGTGTCTGACTTTCTCTTTTTCTCTCTTACAAATTTCATTTCTTCTGTTGTCAACTGTTCAGAGTTCAACAATTAATTAATCAAGAAAATATTGTTGGTTTCTAATTATGTTAATGAGTTTCTGGTTTGTTTTTGTGCATGTTTTAACTTTATATGTGCTAATTCTGTACTTAGTAATGAGTATTGTCTATACCTGCATTTTCCTGAGAATCTGACATAGTGCTCTGCATCTGCTCTCAGTGAAGGGAACTATCCAAGAACAAATTGTATTATATTGTATTTTCAAAAAATGACAGGCCTCTTAACCACATGTACAACCAAGCCAGTAAGACTACCCAGGTTAAAGACGCTTTAAGGGGTGCCAAACAAACAAGGCCAAGGGAGAAGCCCTCGGAGCTTAGAGGCCAGGAGGCTACTTCCAAGTCCTTGTCCTTACTCAAAGCCTACAGCAGGGCCCTAGGGGAACCTGGGTGATGAGGGTCAGTGACTCCGTGGCCAGCGGCAAGCCTGGATGAGGAGGGCCATACAACTCTGTGGCCAGGACCAAACCACATCAGGGAGCCTGGATGACAAGGGCTGGTGACTCCGCAGCCAGACCCATACTGCAGCTCAAAGCCCACAAGGCCAAAGAAGAGGCTGGAGAAAGACAGCAAACAAGCCAATAACTCTAAGGACCCTATCCACTATTTGTACTCAGATATGGCCCACATAATAATGGAATAAGGCCAAGAAAGAAGCCCTTCGGAGCTGAAAGGCAAAGAAACTACTTCCCACTCCTTAACCTTACTCAAAGCCTACAGGGCTCTAGGACAACCTGGATAACGAGGGTCAGTGACTCTGTAGTCAGGTCCACACCCCAGCGAGAAACCTGGATGATGAGGTCCACATAACTCCATGGCCAGGACCAAATCCTATTGGGGAGCCTGGATGACGAGGGCTGGTGACTCCGCAGCCAGACCCATACTGCAGCTCAAAGCCCACAAGGCCAAAGAAGAGGCTGGAGAAAGAGCAAACAAGCCAATAACTCTAAGGACCCAATCCAGCGTCTGTAACCAGATATGGCCTATACAAACACCTGCTGAGGTAAGGGGCGACTGCTCCAAGTTTGGAAGAACAGTGTCTGCTCCCTTCTTAAGGAATCTCCTGTGCATTCTGGAGTGACTTTGGGAACTGAGTTTTATCTCACTGACCCATCCCTAAGGAGAATGCCTAAACTTAACTCTGAGCTAATAACCTAATCCTAACATCTATTCAAATGTTGATAATATCATGAGCTTTAAGGTTGTTTTAGAAGGTCAATGCTCTAACCCTAAACCTAACCATAACCTAATTTTAAATTTGAGTTGATGTGTAATCTTAACATCTCAGATGTTCACTTGGAAGAGAAACCTGTTTTTAGATTTAGTCAACAAAAAAAAGAACAGATACAAGATAAGCAGGTGGAGTGACAACAAATGGACCTACGTGATGACACAACAGAAATACAGTTAGACCAACAAGGAAGTAGAAGGGAGGTAGTAAAAAGAAAATAAACCTACTAGACATAAAAACAAAACTTGCCAGAAAAATAAACATTGGGAACTAACCATACCCTTAACCCTAAAGAACTCCTTAAAGGAATACTTCTCCCGAAAATGTTTCCGCCTCTCCCCATCATTCATTGGTAAAGAGTCCTGTCTTCAATTCAAAACTTCAATCCCATGTCAACGCATTTCCTGTTTATGATGTGCGCTGATTTCTCCGAAAGTATCTAGTTAACGATATTTTAACAAGAAGACATGCTTGTGTTTTGCATGTTTTCTGCAAATGAAAACTTGAGATTCATAATTATTCCCGGCAATTACTACAGTAACATATTATAAAAATGTACTTTTTGCTAAGAGTTTTCCTTTATTAGTGCATAATTGTGAACAGCCTTGATGGTGACCCAGTCGGATTATTGCACTAATGAGGTAAATGGACTTCTCTAGACTATGTCGCCATTAGCATTATAGCACCTTCTACTGGCAGTGTTTAACTACAGCAGCTTTACGGCCCCCTTAAAGAAATACTCTTAGCAAAAAGTACATTTCTTTAATATGTTACTGTAGTAATGGGGTGGAGTGGTGGCTCTGAGGCTGGTAATCAGAAGGTTGCCGGTTCGAATCCCATAAATGTCAAAAGTGACTCTACTTCATTGGGCCCTTGAACAGGCCCTTAACCTGCAGTTGCTCCTGGGTATGACGTTAATCTGCATCCAGCCCTGCATGTAGGCCTGAAAACCTGGGGGTTGGTGGCAGAATTGGCACTCCGGCCACCATACAAAACAACCTCATGCTGTTCCATTCCATCTGAAGTAGTGTGGTGCTGAGGTGTCACGCGTCGCATGGCTGCGCTCAGGTCCTAATCTGGGATCCTGAGGTGCTTTGTCAAGTGGTGGGTGCTGCAGTGCGCTGTCTCAGTGCGTCCTCCTGACCTCCTCCTTTTTAAAACCCTTTATACATAAAGCCTAACTTCTACTTCTTACTATTTATTGTTTCTCCCTACTGGTCAATATAGTTTATTTTAGTTAGTTCTTGTAATTCCTGTGTGTGTTTAGAGAGGTTGTTGTTCATTATGTTATTTCTAATACACCAACCAGTGACAAGATTCAAACCACCGACAGGTGAAGTTAATCACATCGATTATCACATTACAATGGTGCCAGCCAATGAATGGGATATATTAAGCCACAAGTGAACAGTCAGTTGTTGAATGTGACATGTTGGAAGCAGGAAATATGGACAAGCATACAGATCTGAACAACTCTGACAAGGGCCAAATTGTGATGGCTAGATGAGTGGTTCAGAGCACCTCCAAAACAACGGGTGTTCCCAGCGTGCATTGGTTAATACCTACAAAAAGTGGTCCAAAGAAGAACAGCTGGCGAAACAGCGACATGCCTGAGGCTTATTAATGCATGTAGGGAGTGAAGGCTAGTCCGTCTCAGAAGACCTACGGTAGCAGTGCAAATATTAATGCTGGCCATGAGAGAAAGGTGTCAGAACAGGCACCGCATCGCAGGTTGCTGCATATGGGGCTGTGTAGCCACAGACTGGTCAGAGTGCCCATGATAACGCCCGTCCACCATTAAAAGTGTCTATAATGAGCATGTGAGCATCAGAACTGGTCCATGGAGCAATGGAAGAAAGTGACCTGGCTTGATGAATCATGTTTTCATCAAGATTACGTGTGTGTTGGTTACCTGGGGGGAGAGATGGCAGCAGGATGCAGTATGGGAAGAGGACAACCCAGTGGTGATGCTCTGGGCAATATTCTGCTGGGAGATCATGGGTCCCGGTATTCATGTAGACGTTCCTACCTAAAGCTTGTTGCGGACCATGTACACCCCATTTCCTAATGGGAGTGACCTTTCTTTTGCCACACTGCAAAAAGTGTTCAGGGATGGTTTGAGGAACATGACAAAGAGTTCAAGGTGTTGACTTGGCCTTCAGATTACCCAGATCTAAATCCGATCGTGCATCTGTGGCATGTGCTGGAAAAATCTCGCAACTTACAAGATGTAAAGAATCTACTGTTAACGTCTTTCTACAAATAATGTCAATTTATTTATATAGCACATTTAAAACAAAATAGGAACGCTGAGGCCAAAGTGCTTTACCGTAATAGAATAAAAGAAAAACAAACAAATACCACAGAACACCTTCAAAGGTCTTGTGGAGTTCATACTTTGATAGGCCAGAGCTGCACTAGCAGCATGAGGGGGGGGGGGGGCAACACAATAATAGGCAGGTGGTTTTAGTGTTGTGGCTAAATTTCCCTTTAAGAGATATAAGATACTATCTGTCTATTATATAGTGCCGTTCACATCTACCTATCTATCATATTTATTATTTCAACTATAAGACAGCTGTAGTGGGCTGCGCCCGGCCCGGGTTTTGTTCCTGCCTTGCACCCTGTGCTGGCTGAGATTGGCTCCAGCAGACCCCCTTGACCCTTTGTTAGGATATAGCGGGTTGGACAATGACTGACTGACTGACTATAAGACAGTGAATCATTTTCTGGATAAGCAATAGAAGTGACATAATTTGTTCTCAATTTCAGTTTGTCTCACTTTCTAATAAAGAGATGACCCAAACTCTGGACCAACCATGTTATGATGCCAGAAGGGAGCCTGACCACCCCAGAGGCACAGGTAAGGGTCTACTCTGAGGGGGGTTGTGAGGGTGGGTATTAGAAGCTCTGACATTAAGACTAAACTGAAACGGCTGCTATTTCAAAATATACCATAACTAGAAGACACACTTTCCTCCAGTTCTTCCAAAGTCAGAGGTCTAGTTCTAGTTCACGAGCGCCAGCAGGTTGCCACGTTGAATGTGCTTCATGCAATGCGGATGTCGGAGCTGTCATTCTTCTTCTCTGATTTATGTAATCGGTTTCTGCAATTTGTTTCATGCTCAGCTGGTGGCACTCTCTTCTTTTTCACTTTGCCATGTCACCTTCTGAATCAGTTTGCCGAGGCCTTTCACTGGAGTAAAGACACGGACATTGATAACTTCATTGCAGTTACCAGTAGCCAATTTTTTATTTTACTTCACCAGTGTGAGTAACATCATAAGCTTTTGATTAAGACCAAGATCAAGGTTGTAACCCCTGTGTTTAATCAGTAATCACATAACATGTATAACATATGGCTGTGCGCAACATACACAGTCATATAGATAGACAGATAGAATGGAAAGGCACTATATAATAGATAGATACAATTGAAAGGACCTATATAAAAGATAGATAGAATTGAATGGCACAAAATAATAGATTTGAAAAACACTATATCATAGATAGATAGAATTGAAAGGTACTAAATAATAGATTTGAAGGGCACTATATAATAGATAGAATTGAAAGGCACTATATAATAGATACATAGAATTGAAAGGCACTATATAATAGAATTGAAAGGCAATAAATAATAGATTTGAAAGGCACTATATAATAGAAAGAATTGAAAGGCACTAAATAATAGATAGATAGATAGATAGATAGATAGATAGATAGATAGATAGATAGATAGATAGATAGATAGATAGATAGATAGATAGAATTGAAAGGCACTAAATAATAGATTTGAAAGGCACTATATAATAGATAGAATTGAAAGGCACTATATAATAGATAGACAGAATTGAAAGGCACTATATAATAGAAAGAATTGAAAGGCACTAAATAATAGATTTGAAAGGCACTATATAATAGATAGAATTGAAAGGACCTATATAAAAGATAGATAGAATTAAAAAGCACTAAATAATAGATTTGAAAGGCACTATATAATAGATAGATAGAATTGAAAGGCACTATATAATAGATAGAAGTGAAAGGCACTAGAAAGGCACTATATAATAGATAGAATTGAAAATCACTAAATAATAGATTTGAAAGGCACTATATAATAGATAGAATTGAAAGGCACTAGAAAGGCACTATATAATAGACAGAATTGAAAGGCACTATATAATAGAAACAATTGAAAGGCACTAAATAATAGATTTGAAAGGCACTGTATAATAGATAGATAGAATTGAAAGGCACTAAATAATAGATTTGAAAGGCACTATATAATGGAATTGAAAGGCAATATATAATAGATAGAATTGAAAGGCACTATACAATAATAATTCATTACATTTATATAGCGCTTTTCTCAGTACTCAAATAACATAAATAGAATTGAAAGGCACTAAATAATAGATTTGAAAGGCACTATAAAACAGATAAATAGAATTGAAAGGCACTATATAATAGATAGATAGATAGATAGATAGATAGATAGATAGATAGATAGATAGATAGATAGATAGATAGATAGATAGATAGATAGAATTGAAAAGCACTATATAATAGATGTTTTAAGAAAAAACACACAGTTGCTGAGACCAATGTCTATGTCATTATTGTGAAAACATGTTCACTGCAGCCACTAGAGGGCGATATTGTATAAGTAACTGCACTGTGTCTTGTCAGCTCACAATTAAAAGACATTCAAATGAAGCCACCCACTTGTGCTGTTACAGAAATCTCCTTGATCATGAGTAGAGTTAATCAAACAAGGCTTAGGGCATTTGAGCATCAAGTACATTTAACCCCATTCACCTGCCTGTTTAGGGTCTGCTTCTAACACCTTGAAATAGCACTGCATTTTTTCAAGTTATTATTAAATTCCTCCCACGGATCAAAGTTGCTGTTGGGTTGATTAGTAGCTCTGTGCTGCCCCAATGTGACTGACTGTGCGTGAGTGCATGAAGGTGTCTGGCCATCAGGTCTTTATGCTTGTATCCTGCCTGGTACTTATTGCTTTTGTGATGTTGTCCAGCTCCCTGCATCCTTGTCTAGGAGAAAGTAGATGCCATGATGGATAGGTAGTCTTTGTTATCCATATTTGATGCAACACCAATGCATTTGCCCCTAAAGTAATGGTTCTTTCTGCATGAGGAGTGGCAAACAGACTGGGTGACATGTTAGTCAAAGTGATTCTAAGCCATCAACAAACTGTCAAAACAATGCAAGAGTGTTTGGGTCTCAAATAGGAATATCCCAGTTTATTGCAGAAAGTCACTTAAAAGTCAATTAAGCTGATATGACTATCCAGTAATGTGCTGACCTCTGGATCTCAAAAGACACTGAGGATTGTTGAGTAAGTTGATTTACAGAGGTCACTTTGACATCACACTCCCTCTTCCAGGTTAGTGATCATCTAGTTCAGGTTTCTCACTTCTAGTCATGGCTGCACCTCCCTTCTTGTATTTCCATAAGACCCATCTTTATAACCCCTGGAAGAATTATCAAAGTTTTACTTCATTTTAACTCTGCTTATTCTGGTCAGACTAGGCTATCCTATCTTCAGTAACATCTGCAGTGGTAGTGCTGCTGCTTTGCAGTAAGGAGATTGTGGGTTAGCTTCCCGGGTTCTCCCTGTGTGGAGAGCGCTTTGAGTAGTGAGAAAAGTGCTATATAAATGTAAATAATTATTATTATTATTATTATTTTCCAGCTCCTGCTGGGGAATCCCCACTTTCTCCCATGCAACTTGAGAGATTTGATCCCTTCCGCATGACTTGGCTTTTCCTCTGGCTCTCTTAACTTAATCTCTGTGATGGGGTCAGAAACTCAGCAATATGGGAAACTTCCAAGTAGAACCTGTGTTGGAACAAACCTGTTGAAGTTGGTTGGATGTCCTCTGGGTTCCTCCCTTGGACCAGAGGTGGGCTCCTTGTGGTAGCCAGTGGCACCAGATGAATTCCCAATTGTTGGTTGATACAAGTGGGTATTTGTCGTGACTAGAGTCATCCTGCAGCCAGATTGTTTTCTGTGACACATCCAGCCAAGTCTTGAGGAGCTGCTCCTGCTTTACAGAGGATGTAGAAGGTGTCACAAAATGTCCCACTTTTGCTCTGTCAGAGAAACATTGGCCAGTGAAAGCTGCCATGTGTAGTCAGGCTTTGCTCTCTTAGAATGTACTGATTGTTGACAAAGTCGTATGATTGTTGGCAACATCTCCCAAATGGATTGTGATACTGTCAGCTGTTAGTAACATGTAACGGAGATGGCCAGCTATTTTAGGTGATGGCAGTCTACACCCTGACAAACGGCGCTCTTGCAAAGAATATTATCCAAATTGTCATCATGTGTAAATCCAGTTGTCATCTGTCCTTCGAGAGTAGTGAAGTGAACTGCTAAAGATGACCTGATGCCAGTCCAAGGTGGACAAGGCTGCTTGAACACAATAAGCAATCAATGGAGGATGCCATAATGGACACAGATCAAGTTTATTGTCATGTGCACTCTGCATGATGTGATTTTTATGTCCACAGCCTAGTGACACTAGTGCAATACAAACAACAGATGGTGAGCAGAGTGTCACGTCTGTGACTTGTCACTACCCAGTGACCTACATCTCTTTATGTCGCATCATATGCTGAACATCTCACAAGGCCTTCTCTGCTTCCTGCTAATGAACGTGAGAAGCTTCCAGCTTCAGCTATCACATCCATGAGAAGTCAGGCCCTGCCTTTCTTTTTTTTTAGTTTGTAACATTTTTAATGAAGCTGTATCTGATAAATTTACCATCATTCCATCATCGGAGTAGGAGTTCCTAAGTTCAGTCTTGGGATGCCATTGTGGCTGCGGGTTTTCACTCCAAACAGTTCCATAAATGAATGGTTTCAATCTTACTTCTAATTGTTTAATTTGTTTTTTTTATCCTCTATTCTTTTTTTTTGCTTTCAGAGACATGTGCCAGTATATTTACATTTAAACAAATGCACATCGGGCGGCACAGTGGCGCAGTGGGTCACACTGCTGCCTCGCATTAAGGAGACCTGGGTTCGCTTCCAAAGTCCTCCCTATGTGGAGTTCACCCCGTGTCTGCGTGGGTTTCCTCCCACAGTCCAAAGACATGCAGGTTAGATGCATTAATGATCCTAAATTGTCCCTAGTGTGTGCTTGGAGTGTGGGTGTGCCCTGTGGTTGGCTGGCACCCTGCCCGGGGTTTGTTCCTGCCTTGCACCCTGTGCTGGCTGTGATGGGCTCCAGCAGACCCCTGTGACCCTGTAGTTAGGATATAGCGGGTTGTATAATCTTTAAGTGTTCACGTTCTTTTATCCAAATACTTAATTCATCCTTTCCTGTGGAGCTTGCTTTCTTGTAAATTAGACGATTAGTGATGATCAGCAGAGACACGGGTGCAAATGACCCTGAATAATAAAGGGATGTGGCTACTCCAGTAGAAAATTCACATAAAAAGAGCAAAATCTTAACAATAATTAATGTCACACACGCACACCTTGCTTGCTGTGTTCCTCTAACAGTTTAGCAAATACATTTTGTATTTTCTGGATTAATAATAATAGTAATACATTTTATTTATATAGCGCCTTTGCCATGCTCAAGGTGCTTATAAGCTGGGAAGTCAAAAACTGGGCAATAACAGCTTGTTTAATAAAGGCAGGGGACCAGTTAAAAGCAGAAGGTGGTTGGGATGAACCACAGGCTTCACTTAGTTAAGAGTTTTATTACTGATTAGCACACAAATGGATGTGACCTTCGAGTATGGGCTCCGTGTTAACATTCAGGGTCATTTGCACCCGTGTGTGTAGTGCTTGTCAATCACTAATGGTTAGTATTTGGATACAATTTTAAAATCAAAATACACAGGGATAAGGTGAATTGAAATAAAAATGGTATAAGAAAGTGTCTGAAACATTGACAAAGAAAAGACATTTCTGGGTTTCTTCTGAATGTAAATGTTCACACTTAGAGCGCGCTGCTGAATGTGGACTAAAAAAAGGCCAGCTAAACCATTAGACTGGTGAGAAAGAAGAGCTGACCCGCTGATTGTAAAGCTGGTTGGAATGAAAGCCTGTGGGCACAGTGGTCCACCAGGACTGACTGTCCTCACCATGTGACCTTATACTCTGTCATCTTTTTTATGGAAATTACCAATTGTGTAACATTCTAGTGGTGCTTGTGAGCCAAATGAACATGACATTGGCAAACCCACCATAAATAAAACACCAGGACATGTCACCTGCAGAAATTCCCCCACTAATGGGGTGCACTGAACAGGGGGATGGAACAGAGAGATGAGAAATCAAGCGGAGAGCTTTGAGAATTGTCTGCAACTCAACATCAGCAAAGCCAATGAACATCTGATTGAATTTCACTGCAATGTCCGGTCACTGTTCAGGGAGTGAATATGGAGGTGGTCCACTCTTAGGCCAGGTTTATACTTCATGTACTTCACGTGACATACACTGGCATCATTTTAGAGTCACCAAATCCCCAAAACTTCATGTCTTTGGAAGAAAACTGGAGCTCATTGTGGAAACCCACCTGGGAAACATGCAAACTGCAGGCAGGGAACACCAGAGACGCGACTCCCTGTGAGACAGCAGTGCTACCGCTCTGCCACCATGCCACCCCTACATGTGTAATTATTAACAGTGTTCATTATTTAAATAAAGTTAACAATTTATCTGTAAAATGTGACATACATACTTTAATGCATTTCATCATGAAAGTGATATCAAGTATAAATCTAAGGATTCTAAATGTGCAGAGAGCTGGAATATCAGAAATGTAACGTGTTCTGTGTGGCGATTGCTGCTTGGCGCTGCTGTCAGTTCAGAAGGAAGCCCCAGAAGCAGGTAGCGATTAACAACTGGGTCGGTTTTAAGATGACGTTTATGACGGTCAACTTCAATGATAAACTATGAGATTACAGTGGATATCTCGAGTTTAAAGCTGAAATTTCCACTTTAATCACAAAATAGACCTTTTCACCATGTCCTTCATTTTTTTTCTCTGTGTCTCAAATACACCACCGTACATTCTGATGCTGTTGTGATGGTGCGAAACAAAAAAAAAAAGACGGCACAGAAGATGATATGTGAGACGTTTAATGTATCGTGTCATTCCGATGGAGAATATGCGACGCTTGAATATAAAAGCGCCACGAATGCATTTGTATGTCAGCATTTTGCTTCACCACAACGAATCATTCAAACATTGCAGCAGGCACATCGATCCTGTAGGATCCACAAAGTGACTTTCTGTCACATGTTGATAGTTGACAGAGACTCTGACGTCACATTCCGACTTGATCACACTGTGCAAACAACTTTTTGCTGGTACTGCAACTCGCGCACGCGTCACATTAATTTCTGAGGACCTGCTCAGAGGATGCGTCAAATGAATGCTGGGAATGCGTGGCAGCCATGATGCGTGTGCATATGCGCTCTTAGCGTGAAGTATAAATGGGCCCTTGGGGGTCCACATCCATGGCAGGCTGGACTGGTTTAGTGACACAGAGGAGCTACAGTATATAAGAAAGAGCAGGCAGTCGCTTGACTGTGTTCCATTAGATTTAGATTAGATTATGCTTTAAAGATCTGTTAATTGTTAATTGCCTTGTTATTATTGTTTATATCAAATGTTAGTAATTATTACCTATTAATGTTTATTGATTTCCCACATGCTCTAATTAAAGGGTGTGGGGGGATTGAAGTCCCATTTGGTGAAAATATCACATGGTGCAGATGATCCCTTCAGTGGAACGTGGGGGCCGTGGGGGGTTTTACAGTGTGAGCATATCAGTTGCTGAAATTACTTTTTATTTTTCTTTGTGTTTGCAACCCAGCAACGGCCATTTGAAAAACAACGTCCTGCGATGCAAAAGTGGGTTAGCGACCCAATGGTTGAGAAACACGGCTTTACAAGTTCTAAAACTTTGTGATGGCCAGTCTGTGGTGGGCTGGGTCGGCAACATCACTTGAAAAGAGAAACAACAAATAAAGCAGCTAATTTAGATGGCAGCTCAGTTATGGGACACACTCTGGACCCCCTGTTGGCAGTAGTGAAAAAGAGAGACTAAAGACAAACCTGAGTGCCATTATGAACAGTGCTGCACATCATCTCTCTAAAACTGAAACACAATGGGGGCTTCTTTATACCAACAGTAATACGCCTTTATAGTGCCTCACTGCAACTGCTTGGTTATCTTTATCCAAGTCAAAGGTTTTTCTATTTTTTGTGTACACTACTGGGGGGATTGTGGTTTGTTTATTATATTTATTTATATTACATCTTGCCTGAAGAAGGGGCCTGAGTTGCCTCGAAAGCTTGCATATTGTAATCTTTTTAGTTAGCCAATAAAAGGTGTCATTTTGCTTGGCTTTTCTCTACATTCATAATGGCTAACACGGTACAACACCCTAGTACTATAAAATTTCTGGAAGCTTCTTTAACTAAGATTGCACCCACAAGATCAGGGGCAAGTAAAGAACCAACACAGAAAGGCACTAATTCATGACAGGACCCACTCACTCTAGAGGCCGATTCAGAATCACCACTTAATCCAAAACACTCATCTTTGGTATGTGGGAGGAAAATGGAGAACCCAGAGAAACCCCACTCAGATACAAAGAGAAAATACAGACAACCCACAAACAGCGACAAGACATGGGACTCAGGCCGTGGACAATGGAACTAGGAGGTGGCCACTCGAACCTGTGCAACACTGCATCACCTCCCCTAAGAAGCAGGCCAATAAGATAGTAATGCTCACATCTGGCTCTGCTCAGCTCCCATGCTGCCTTACATACTAACTGGATAACAGTGTGTGTTTAAACTGGGGACATTGGTGGGATGACAGCACTTGTCTGGTCCTGAACTTGGTCTCCTGTGTGACGTGACCCATTGTTCCCCTCCACTTGCTAATGGAAGTCACTTCCCTGAATGGTGACTCTCTCCACACACATACTGTTCTCTAACAAAGGTTCCATTTTGCTCTACCTCTTGTCATAAGGAAGCAGGTCTAAATCATTTTTGCATGGATACAAAGTTAAAGAAGATTGATTATTGGGGGGGGGGGGGGGGGGAGTAAGATGCGATAACCCTATAGCTACAAGATTTAAAAACTCTCATCCGATCTGCTTGTAGGATTAACAAGCGATGGCTACCTTCGGGCTGATGGCCGGCCACCTGGAAGCTGCGACTATGAAGAGCACTTGTATGTCAACACGCAGAACCTGGACAGTGAAATGGCTGAGGGGGCACGCGACAGCCCCACAAAGGACCTCTTTGATATGAGTAAGTAATGGAGAAACTGGACTCTCTAGTCATCGCATGGCCTTTTCTAGTGTTCTGAAGTGCCAGGGAAGCTCCGGAGTGGTAGGCAAAGGGGGTCACTTACAGAGAAGGGGCAGTGAACAAGGTCCTTATAATAAAAATAAGATAGTAGGACAAGGATCAGGAGCAGGGCCGTCTTAATGCATGGGCACACTGGGCATTTGCCATGAGCATAGAGGCCCACCTTTTTTCTGATGCCCATGTATGTTTCTGTTTTGGTATCAAAACAGGGGTCCCAGTGCTCTACTTTGCCCGGGGGCCTATGATGCTGTTAAGATGACCCTGATCAGGAGGATGCATAGGTTTAAGGCGTCATTATTGTCACATGTTCAAAGTAGAGTGACGTTCTTATTTGCATGTGCTAAATAACATTCGACACGACACCACACTCCGATGCAATGATTAGTCAGTATAACAAACTTACCCCGAATCTTCTGTCTTCCTTTCCTGAAAATGTTTAGAACATATAGTGCCTTAAGGAAGTATTCAGACCCCTTCACTTTCTGCACACTTAATTGTGTTGGAGGTTTAAGTTTAAATGGATGCATTTTCTATTTTTGTCCATCAATTCACACTCAGTAACCCTTAATGACGAAGTGAAAAACCTGTACTGTATTCAGAAAGGACTGCAAATGTATTAAAGTTTAAAAAGTGAAATCTCTCATTCATGTCGGTATTCAGACCCTTAATTCAGTACTTTGTGCAGGGTGATTCTAATGGACGGGACCCTGAGTTATGATGTATTACTGTCTTAATGATGAAGCAATCCAAATGAAATAAAGATCACAGTATTCCTGAATAAATCTACAAACGAGTGAGGCATGGCGCTCTTCTGTCGAGACTGGGGCGTCGGACTCCTGTCCCGGATGGCCGCAGTGGCTGCAGGTTTTCATTCTAACCATCTTCTTCATTAGTGACCTGTTTTTGCTGATAATTAACTTCTTTTGCCTTTGTGTTAATTAACTTGACTCGGACCCCTTAGTTGTTTCTTTTTCCTTAATTAGCAGCCAAACAATAAGGAGACACAACACAAAGTGCCATATGAGCAGCTCACCACATTGTCTGAAAATAAAGAAAGGTGAAGGTCTCAGTAAGGTTGATCTCTCAGGTCACCAAAACATTTTGACATTGGTGTTCTTAGAAACAGTTTTGGAAATGTCTGCTGTGGCAGAATGAGAGCAGCAACAAGCCATGGAATCAAATAACGGGTTTAGATAGATAGATAGATAGATAGATAGATAGATAGATAGATAGATAGATAGATAGATAGATAGATAGATAGATAGATAGATAGATAGATAGATAGATAGATACTTTATTAATCCCAAGGGGAAATTCACAAGAGACCTGCATAGAGACTCCTATACATGAATGATTCCCGCTTCTGAGCTTCTCAGCTAATTTAAATCACCTGAGGGATGGCTCAGGAGTGGTGACATCATGGGGGGCACACCTCCAGGGGTTCCACCCACAATGAGCATGGAACATAACTACAGGGACAGCACACATCATTTAAAATCAAATATTAAATCAACAAAAATAACGTATAATACTGTACCTCTAAATTAACAAAAATAAAAACAACATAGAAAATATACATATGCTCAAAAAGATCCATAACCGCTGGGGCTACTGCTCTTTAAAATATACAGTATATAAATGATTTTCATAAGAATTTATACAACAAGCTGTTCAAGTTTGTTGCTGATGCTAAAATTTAAGGGGTGGCAGATAATGGAGACTCAGCTGAATCATTAGATAGATAGATAGATAGATAGATAGATAGATAGATAGATAGATAGATAGATAGATAGATAGATATTTTATTAATCCCAAGGGGAAATTCACATTTTAATTTAATTAATTTCAAGTTTAATTAACAGCAAGAATCGGCTTCTCATTAAGAGATTGGTTGGAGTTTGAAATCGCAGTTTAGCTGGTCATCTGTTAGCTCATTTCATGTCTCATTTCTGTTTGGCTGTCATTTAATGAAAAGAAGAATCAATTCAGAGGACTGAATCCTTAAAAACAGGGCTATTAAAATGAAGGGTAAAGGAGTTAATTAGCAGTGAAAACCAATCCCTGATTAAGAAAAGAGTGAGAATGACAACCTGCAGCCACTGCGGCCACACGTGCTGTAGGGTGAAATAAAACAACAGTCTTGGCTGAACAAAGCACTAGGGTCACGTCAGAAATTGAATCCTTTTTTGGCAATCGGCTCATTTCAAAGGGGCTATGGCCACCTCTTTCCCCAGACCTGTCACCTCCAGATTTCTTCCTTTGGGGAGTGCGGAAAGGAAAAGTGTACCAGAAACAAGCCTCGTACACTGGAACAATTACAGCGAAACGCTGAACAGGAAATTGCTGCCATCACCCCGAAAAATGTTTGCGGATACCTTTGCCAATATGGAGTGCCATGCTGATCTGTGTTTGCAAGAAGAAGGCGACCGTTTCCGACACTGAATGTGATTGGATCACTTACACATCTCTCAAGGTATGCACTGCATTTGTTTAGTTTCTGTCGCTTCATTATTACGTGAGTAACACATCATAACTCGGCACCTCGCCTATTAGAATCTCTCTTTAAACGAAACCACTTAGACAGCAATTATACCTTTGAGTCTTCTCGGGTTTAAGTCTCTACAAGCTTTGTACACTTGTGTTTGGGCAGTTTATCCCATTCTTCTTGGCAGATCCTCTCAAGCTGTCTTAGAGTAAAAGTGAAGCACTTGTAAACTGCCAACTTCATGTCCCTCCACAGATGTTCTATGGGGTTCAAGTCTGGGCTTTAACTGGGCCACCCAAGGACACTCAGAGACTCCTACTGAAGCCACTTCAAAAGTTGTTCTGGCTGTATTCTTTGTGTCATTGCTGTGTTGAAAAGTGAACCGTCACCTCAGTCTGAGGTCACTGCACTCTGGAGGAGGTTCTCTTCAAGGCCCTCTCTGTGTTTGGCGGCATTCATCCTTCCCTGAATTCTGTCCACGAACACACACAGCACAGTGCTCTGCCATTAGTCTAGCTGAAGCCAAGGTCAAATGAAATGGACACTTCACTGCAAGATGACACCATTGTTAAATGGTGTGCTGTCATGAGATTTCCATGGCGCGAGGAGTAAATCCTGCTGAAATTCATAATCATAATAATTCATATATAATCTTAACAAGTTGGGGGCACTTGTAGGGCGCTCATGTGACTGCAACTTATGTAGATTGACATCCCTAAGTGACTCAGTCTGACCGGTCTGCGACTTGCCCCAACTAAATCAAACAGGTCTGATTTTATCTTAAGATGTAGACGTGGGCCTTTGCATGTGTGTGCTGGCAACCATTGAGCACTCAGTGCACAGAATGCAGTCACGAGGAACACTGGTGCAAACAGAAGAGAGGCCAGTGTGTCTGATGTCTCGCATTTGTTATACCACGACAGAATGGAGTGAGTTGTGTGCATGGCATAACATTCAGGTGTGCTGGAGGGCTGTGCAGACACTGTGTAGAACCTTCTCAATTTGGAGGCCAATGGCTATCTCACTAGGGTTATGTCCGCTTTCTGCAGGACCGGATAGTTTTGCTCTGTGGTGTCCTGCTTATTATAATTAACTGCGTCCACTTAGTCTTTAACATAAGAAATAAAGATCAGAGAAATGGCACATACCTGCATCCTTTCAGGTGCACATAAAGGGGTGGGCAAAAGGCTGAAAGCAGGACTGGACAGGATGCTAGACCACCACAGGTACCACTCTCACACACATAAAAACAGACACACCACATTCACACACTGACAGTTTGCAGATAGATAGATAGATAGATAGATAGATAGATAGATAGATAGATAGATAGATAGATAGATAGATAGATAGGAAAGGCACTATAGATAGATAGATAGATAGATAGATAGATAGATAGATAGATAGATAGATAGATAGATAGGAAAGGCACTATATAATAGATAGATAGATAGGAAAGGCACTCTATGATAGATAGATAGGAAAGGCACTCTATGATAGATAGATAGATAGATAGATAGATAGATAGATAGATAGATAGATAGATAGATAGATAGATAGATAGATAGATAGATAGATAGATAGGAAAGGCACTATATAATAGATAGATAGGAAAGGCACTCTATGATAGATAGATAGATAGATAGATAGATAGATAGATAGATAGATAGATAGATAGATAGATAGATAGATAGATAGGAAAGGCACTCTATGATAGATAGATAGATAGATAGATAGATAGATAGATAGATAGATAGATAGATAGATAGATAGATAGATAGATAGATAGGAAAGGCACTATATAATAGATAGATAGATAGATAGATAGATAGATAGATAGATAGATAGATAGATAGATAGATAGATAGATAGATAGATAGATAGATAGATAGGAAAGGCACTATATAATAGATAGATAGGAAAGGCACTATATAATAGATAGATAGGAAAGGCACTCTATGATAGATAGATAGATAGATAGATAGATAGATAGATAGATAGATAGATAGATAGATAGGAAAGGCACTCTATGATAGATAGATAGATAGATAGATAGATAGATAGATAGATAGATAGATAGATAGGAAAGGCACTATATAATAGATAGATAGATAGATAGGAAAGGCACTATATGGGACTACTGTATATTGCCATTCAGTTTTGTAAATATTGGGGAATAACAGAAGTGAAAGCACACTTTATTACAGCGACTGACCATTATGCATATCAGGTGCATGTGGCGCTCTGACAGAATATTATAGGATGACCAGATTTTCAAAGTCCCAAACTTGGACACCTGTGCAGCCTGCATGCCCACAACATAAAGAAAGCCTCATTTGTTTAATGCATCTCATCATCGAGGCACGAAAAAAACAACAACATCAAAACACTTTCACAGGTAAACAATTATGATTGCACACAGCGCTTGAAGTGGAAAGAAAAGTAACTGACATTACACTGTCTGTTTTTGTGTTCTTCTTGGTCCTCCTCACAAAGTCGTTCAAATTTAACACAAGGTATAAATCAAGCAGGGTTCCCCCTTGGAGTTTTGTTCGCACCATTGTAAATGTATTGAGGTGACGTCTGCATCACTAAAAACAAAAAAAAAATAGTCATTTAAAACTGGGACATTTTGATATTTTTAAGTTATTGTGAGGATGCATCTCCCTTTACAACTGTTTAGTTTTATTTGTGTCGTCACCATCTTTCTGCGGGACCGGATGATTTCCCTCTGTGATTTCCAACATAATTTAATTGTGTCCACTTAGCATTAGAAATAAAAATCACAGAAATGGCACGTACTTGCATCCTTTCAGGTGCACATAAAGGGGTGTAGGAAAATGTCAGCGGCAAAGGGATGATGCGCACGTCTCTCCTCGAAGTCGAAGGACTTTTTGGGGAGCTGTATCGGCCGCCACCTGTTGGTTTCTTTTGGGGTTGTTTGCTTGCAGTCACTGATTTGAAAGCAGCAAAACAGGAAAGTGTGGTAAAGTTGTAAAAAAAATGACACTTTTTTGAGACTTTGTTGATGACTGTGGAGGTGCGTTTAATCGGGCGTAGAATCAGGAGTTGTCGTGAGCGCGTACCAGCTCCATCTTGTGAGCTTGTGAGCGCACGTGTGGTTAGCACATTTGATTGAAGGGGTGTGGCAGGTGATGACGGGAGGAGCTTATGAAAGCTTGTCAATGGAGGAGAAAAACCTGAGAGAATAGTTGTTCGTCCAGGGTTGCTTGTGGACGTAAGTTGGTTTTTTGCTAGACGAGATGGACTTTTGTTGTAACAGAAAGCTTAGCGACTCTCTGAGCTTTAGTGAGAGGGAAGGCAAAACAAAACTAAAGGTTGAATTAAAAGAAAGCTCGTTTCTTTAGGACATTTTAACAATTATATATTGTTTTCACATTTTTTGGAAAGTACTCTTTTCGAACTGTTTTATCTATTTATTACACAATTAATTGTACCTTATCGCACCTTTTTTCAAATTGCATCTCTTACATCTTTATCAAGGACCTGGGATCTGCCAGATTTACTTTTTAAGGACTCAAGGGTCTGACAGTTATTTATCAGGATAACCGGTCACCCTATAGTGTCAGTAATTATTATATTATAATCATTATAATCTGAAGATAACAGAGGTGTGAGGTTGCTTCAGTATTAAATTTATACTAATTAAATGTGTATTTACTTTCTGCAGAGCGGATTACACGCTACTTTATTCATATACTGTATATAGATAACATTCTGTTTTCCTTGCTTACATTTTATACTTGTATGGTTAGGTAGAAAATTTTACTTATCTGTTACGAGTTAAAGCATTGAGAGGACTGATATGCTGATGCACGTGTTCTCTTCTGCTTGCACTCAGCCGCACGAGCTCAGCCAGTGACTGTCTGTTGGTGTTTCACTGACTTGTACTGGGGGTCTGTTTGCTATCACCAGCAGCCATCGGAGGAGAAAACCAACAAAATCTACAAGTTGGTGCCACTGCTGTCAAGATAAAATGAGCTAATTCGGAGCTGAGGTCTCACAGAATGTTTATTCGTTTTAAGACAGACAAGTCCTCAAATTTGCCAATGCTTTTCAATGGGAGATTTTGAAATTATAAAACTACAGTGTGATCTGTTTGAAATAACTTGATGAAACCTGAACTCTCTTGACAATCTTCTTTCAAGACTAAGCATGCCACGTTTCAACAAAACTGGCTGAGCTGCTTCGTGCAGACAGATGGACAGACAGACGTGGTCCATCACAGTAGATGCTTTGTTCATTACATGCAAACTCACCTAAAAATGGATAAAACAGGGCCCAGACTGTGGCTGAACTCACTCTATCTGGAAAGCCTTCATTCTGCACTGGTGCTGTCAGGCAGCTCGTGAGTTGGTTTTCAGTGTGTGTGGAACTGTGCTGGAAATTCTTCATGGAGCCGAGTGATTTGTCTTCCAATGTGATTCCTATTAAAGTAATCCGACATCCTCAAAGCAACAAGTTCAGCAACTGCAGTCGTCAAGTTTGACGTCCCCTCAAACTAGATGCTGAGTAACGTGCCAACGGCTTCACTGAAAATTGAAAAAAGCAACTCATCAACCTTAATGTGGCACAACACCTGTGAAAACCTCTTTAGTCTCCTTTTATGACACACAAGAGGGACAGTGGTCTTATGCCCAGCAGCTAGATATAATAAATACAATGGAAGCAATTATTTCAGGGCCACAGAAATAATGACTCCTTTTTAGCTGGTGGGTCCTTGCCACACAGGGTCATGGAGCGGCTACCTGGGGTTTTAAGGTGAGCTAAACCTTGAAATAACGGGCTGATAGAGAAAGATCTAGGAGGACAGCTCTGATCCCACAAGTAATTAGAGGGTTCTACCTAGAAGTGACCCCTGGATTGGGTTTAAAATGCCCTTCAAGTCAATGTACCAGTGAGTCTGAAGTAAGGAGGTGCAATACGGAAATGGGGTTTACTGGCAGAAGGAAGAAAAGCAAGAAGACTGAAGAAAAACATATGGGGTGCGAGAGATGGAAAGAGAGACACATAGCAATTAATAGAGAAGACCCAGAGGAGCATCTACCTTGTTGTTTGAGACTCGTTTTGTATATCTGTATTATCTATCACATTAGTTGTGCACTTTATGGGTTTTTGAGGGTTACTATGCAGACCTAAGGGCATCACCTATCTTAAACACGCATGTTTCATTCTTACAGTGATGACACACACTATACAAAACAACAGAGTACAAATTGTATTTGATGCAGACCATTGCGTTAATTTTAACGTTTTTTTCTACTCCATCAGGACCGTTTGAAGATGCCCTGAAGCTCCATGAGTCAGGGATGGTACTAGGAGTTGGCGGGGAGTGTGTTTGCCCACCCATTGAGGATCAGTGGCCCAGTCCACCTAGACGGAGAGCCCCAATTGCCCCCACTGAAGACCAGCTTCGCCACGAGCCATGGTATCATGGGAGAATGAGTCGACGCGATGCGGAGAAACTTCTAGTGATGGATGGAGACTTCCTTGTGAGAGACAGTGCCACCAATCCAGGGCAGTATGTGTTGACTGGGATGCACAGTGGACTGCCCAAACACCTCCTGCTTGTTGATCCGGAAGGAGTGGTGAGGACTTTGTCTTATTTGTGTCATCTTAGTTAATATAGCCTCATTTTCAACAGTGTGAACAACAAAACATAGAAGACGCCTGCACCAAATAGCACAATGGTGGCAATGTGTGGATGATCAGAGTTATGTGGCAGGCTCTTTCAATTCAGTTTCTATTTGTTTAGGAGTCCTCACTAAGTACAGACTCAGTGTGTGCCCAAATCCATAACTACAGTGTATAAAGAACTAATGGCTAAACCAACATTTACACACATGAACATCCAAGTTATTGTAATGTGACCGGAAAGCAGATTAGCAAATGTGGGAAAAAGGTTTGGACACCAGCAAGATCGCCCCCATTTAAATATAAAAATAAATATGCCTCCTAATAGCCTCATCTTTATCAGTATAGTTGGCTACGGATTTGGAGCCCTGTCCTCCTCTCAAGCAGGTCAAATACTGACGTCACGTTCCTTGGGTGGTGCCTTGTTATATCGTTGGTGCTGGAAAGGGGTGGGGTCTTCTCTGATCCTTGTGGGTGGGGCCAGGTGTCGCCCTTGGGTGGCCTTTCAGTATTATGAAGGAAGAAAAGATATTGTTAGTGTCAGTGCCCCTTCTCATCCCGAGATGGAACTGATTGCTTCCCTCGAGCCAGGAAGGTGGTCGCCAGGCATATATGCATGGAACTGTAAGTGTTAAACAAAATAACAATATGAAGTCCATTAACAATGTAATTATGATATGGCCAACTGACAACAGAGTAAATGAAAGCAAAAACAAACCTCTGGGGGGTCCATGGTCTGTTAAATTAACAAAGCAACGGTCAAAGTGAGACAAAGTTAAAGTTCTGATGACCAAGGCCAACTGAAAGGCTGAAACTTGCAAACAATCTGTAAATTGAGAAATCGGTTTAGCAGACCACCACGTATCACTTTCAAAACTTTGGAGGTTCTTCATCCATCTAAGTAAACAAAATTGTAATTTTAAAATCGTAATTTTTTCAGCTTTGATTGCACGCAAAGGATGTCATTTTAACCCTCGCATTGGATCTGTTAATTTATTTGTTTCGAAATCATGCAAAAAAAGACTGACAGAAAATTAGGTTGCCATTGGACCACCTTGAAATATAGACTCTATGGTGTTTCAAAAAATGTTATCAAAGTTCATGACATTTTGTACACATATTACTTCAAATCTAGATTTCAAGGCCTTTCAAAAGATCCATCAAGAAACAGGCTTGTAATGGGGTTGGGCAAAATGAAAATGGTGTTATCAAGGCAAAGCGGTTCAGACGATGATAATGAAGTTGGCATAGTGTTAAGGTTTGGCCGTACTTGCAGTGAAGGCTACATGCTACGTCAGTGATTCAATGGAATCGACAGGGGTGGGAGGTGAGTGTAGTGTGGTGGGGTATCAACACAAAAATCATTGTGCTTATATTATTACTCGTGCAACTTAAAATACGGGCTTCAAGGAGTTTTAAGAATTTCATTGAGGAGTCGGAGCGTGAGCACCAACACCACAAAAACAGCACATACCTCCAAAACAGCTTAGTGGATGCTCATGAAAGTTTACTACATGTAGCCCAACTTAACAAACAGAGTTTATGGAGTTTCAGAAGTTTCATCATGGTTCAACAGAGGGGGCAACAGAAAACTGATAGTTTCTCCCACCTTTCATGCCTTATCAATGATTGAATTATTCATCAAGCCATCCAGTTTATTAATAACCAGGAAATACAAAGTAGTAGTCTTCATGGCTCCAACCTAGCTAGGAGTTACCACAATTATGGAATCCAATCAAACATAAAAAGAACAAATTCACGACTCATGAGAACAGACAGACTGACAGAGACACAGTGTGGACAACAGATGAGACAGCCAGTAATGGCAGAAGGGTCAAAATTTAAAAATGATGTCAATATTTATTTTACTACAATTATACATTTACAAAATCATATAAATTACATTTTCTCTCATCAAGCAAAACCCAGGATGACAAAGCAAAACTATGGTTTTAGTCATTTTTGCTAATTTGATAATAATACAAAACTGATTTTTTGCTAATTTTAACACAAGGATTCAGACCCTTTACTCAGTACTTAGTTGAACCCCCTTTAGCGGTGATTTCAACCTGGGTATGAGGTGACAACACCTGGATTTGGGGATTTTTGGCTATTCTTCTCTGCAGATCCTTTCAAACTCTGCCAGGTTGGAAGGAGGCCATCAGAGGACAGCTGTTTTCAGGTCTCTCCAAGGATGTTCAATTGGGTTCAAGTCCAGGCTCTGGCCAGGCCACTCAAGGACATTCCCTGAGTTGTTCCTAAGCCACTGCTGTGTTGTCGTTGCTTTGGGCTAATGGTCATTGTCCTGTTGGACGGTGAACCTGCAGCCCAGTCTTGTCATGGTTCTACATGTTCATGTCCTGTATTTTCTATTTAAACTCCTTTTTATGTCATCTTTGTTTACATTCAAGCATTTTTCATATGTCTATCAGGCTTTTTTCTGTTCCATTTATTGTATTTCATTATGTAATTTAGTTTCTATGCATTATTACGTGTTCACCTATGTTTCTTGTGCTTTGTGGGTGGTTCCCCAAGAGGCGGGGCCACCTGTCCATCTCAATGTGGAACTGCCCACAGTTATATAAAAGCTGAGGGGACCCACAGGTCAAATGCGTCTCATTTTGACTTACACACTTGGTGTGGTGAATTCTCTTGTGTTTCCTGTGATTTATGATTTATTCCTTATTGAATTTTTAATGTCTGCTTTGTTTTTCAATCGCAATTATTGGATTCTGTTTTTTGGATTTTGTTTGCAATGGGATTGTCTTTGTGCATATCCATTTGTGTCTCTTTGTGCTCTTTAAGGATTTACGTTGTTTCAGTGTGGCAGAAATAAACCTTTATTTTTTTTGATTTTTTATAAAGATTCTTAGTCTGCCCTTAATTATACAGCCAGAGGTTTACGGTCACCCTCTCCCAATAAGGGCATTTGCTTATGTATTTTGTGGCCACTTTCTCATTTTGAGGGCCAGGTGAGACTTGGGAACTGACCGGATTAAGTGTGCCTCTGCTGGGTGCATCAGTGAAAATACTGGCCTGCT
This sequence comes from Erpetoichthys calabaricus, assembly GCF_900747795.2. Lineage (NCBI taxonomy): Eukaryota > Metazoa > Chordata > Cladistia > Polypteriformes > Polypteridae > Erpetoichthys > Erpetoichthys calabaricus. Next base: position 139,433,035 of record NC_041405.2, read on the forward strand.
GCCCGCCAGTGTGGAGGCCCCTGTGAAGATTGTGGTGGAGAACTTCTGCATCATAACAAGTCTGAGGTCCAGTCCACTCTGGAGCAGGTTTTCACTAAGGATATCTCTGTAGTTTGCTCCATTCAGCTTTCTCTCAACACTGTCTAGTCTCCCAGTTCCTGCTGCTGAGAAGCACCCCTGTAGCTTGATGATGCCACCTTTAGGTGCCTTTTTGCAAACTCCAAGTGGGCATTCATGTATCATCTGGTCACTCTGCCATAAAGCCCTGATTAGTGGTGTGTTACAATTGTTGTTGTCCTTCTTGAAGTTTCCCCCATCTCTAAATAGGTTTTATGAAGCTCAGGGTCGTTTATAAATTTTTGCAAACTTAATTAAAATAAAACCCCTTTTACAATGGCCTTTCTCTTCTAATTGCTTAAATTTACTGGGTGTGCAGCACTAGAAGGAGTCATGGTAGTTCCAAATGTTTTCCATTTAAGAATTATGGACGCCACTGTGCTCTTGATAACTCTCAATACTGCAATATTTTGTATGTGGCCTTCTCTAGATCTGTGACTCAACACAATCCTATCTCTTAAGTTCTGCAACCAATTCTTTCGACCTCATGGTTTGGCTTTGGCTCAGCTCTGGGACCTTCTGTAGACGGGTGGGTGGCATTCCTAATCAGGTGCAACCAATTGAAATGACCACAGGTGGACCCCGAATAAGGTGTAGAAACATCTCAGCGATAATGATTAATAATAATAATAATAATAATCATATATGACTCAGGCGCCGCTGCGAGTAGCAGCCTTTCCAGCAGCTCCGTGGGGATTAATAAAGTATCTATCTATCTATCTATCTATCTATCTATCTATCTATCTATCTATCTATCTATCTATCTATCTATCTGTCTGTCTGTCTGTCTGTCTGTCTGTCTGTCTGTCTGTCTGTCTGTCTGTCTATCTATCTATCTATCTATCTATCTATCTATCTATCTATCTATCTATCATCAATAGAATGTGATGCACCTGAGCCAGTGTTACAGTAAAGGGTCTCAAAACTTGAGTCATTGGAATATTACAGATTTTTATTTTTAAAAAACTTGAAAAAACAAATCCCATAATCAATCCTGTTTTCACTTTGTCATACTGAGGTATTGAGTGTTGTTTGAGGAGGTGAAAAATGAATTTAATCAATTTTTGCACAAGGCTGCTATATTGCAAAATGTGTGAAAATTGAAGGGGTCTGAATACTTTCTGAATGTGCTGAATATTTCTCTCACAATGATTTTGTTTTCTCAATCTAAATAACATCCATCCACCCATCCATTTTCCATCCCGCTGAATCCGAACACAGGGTCACGGGGGTCAGCTGGAGCCAATCCCAGCCAACACAGGGCACAAGGCAGGAACCAATCCTGGGCAGGGTGCCAACCCACCGCAGGACACACACAAACACACCCACACACCAAACACACACTAGGGCCAATTTAGAATTGCCAATCCACCTAACCTGCATGTCTTTGGAAGGAAACCAGAGCGCCCGGAGGAAACCCACGCAGACACGGGGAGAACATGCAAACTCCACGCAGGGAGGACCCAGGAAGCGAACCCAGGCCTCCTAACTGCGAGGCAGCAGCGCTACCACTGCGTCACCGTGCCGCCCGTAAATAACATTCACATAGAAAATAATATGTGTTAAATAAGACAACTGTCATGAGGGTAAGGGCAAGGTGGCTCCTGTGGCATGCTATCTATGAAGTCTCAAGGTCCTATATTTATGATGTTATCAGCGTGCAAAGTCCACCAGTAAAATGTAGAGAAAAGAATGTTGTCAACAATTAAAAATTATTAAATTAATGAAAAAAATATGCTCAGATGGCATCAGGTCTTGCTGCAAAATGAAAAGGAAGCACAGATGTAAAGAAGAGACCAACCATTTATGGCAGGCAGGTGCAGCGGTCAGTAACCAAATATGATGTCTGAGACGTATAGGATCAGGAGTTGAAAGTACAGAGATGTAAGAAATGTGGCAATCAGGCACTAAAAAACATTTCAAAGAGTCATCAGCTGAGCCCAGAGATCTTATAAATACCCAAAACTCTTGCAGTTAAGTCAAAGGGAAGTTGATTGTGGAAGGTGGGGACATACAGTACCATGTGTGCTTCAGAACAGGGCATCCACCAGATGCTAAGCATGTTTAGGCCCGGCTAGTACTTGGATGTGAGACCAAACGGGAAAAGCTTGGGTTGCTGCTGGAAGTGGTGTTGGTGAGACCAGCAGGGGGAGCGTACTTTGGTGATCTGAATGTGGATCCTAATGTCTCAATGCAGTGATGGGGACACTGTACTGTAAACATGCTGCCATCCTTCTGATGAGACTAAAAATCGAGATCCTGACTCTCTCTGGTCATTATGATCCCTGGGTATCCTTCGTAAATCATAAGGTGCATCCCTATGCCCAGGCTAAATTGCCCACTGCGGCCTAGTCATTATGGCCCCCAATCATCCCCTGTCTCTAATTGGCTAACTGTCTCTCACCACTTCACCACATAATAGCTAATGTGTGGTGAGTGTACTGGTGCAAAAATGGCCGCCATCACGTCATCCAGGTGGATATTACACATTAGTAGTGGCTGAAATGGCTCCCAACTCACTAAAAAGCTTTGAGAAGTGAAAAAATGCTATGTAAATGTAAAGAATTGTTATCATTATTATTATTATTATTATTAAAGACCTTCAGGATAATGGAGCTGTAATAAAGACTACAATCAATGGAGTGACAACAACAATGAGCTGTTTTCATGTTAACACGCTTTACGTTGTAAATAATTTCTAAGTATTTTAAAGAAATAAGTTTTGGAGATGCCTATTATTTTTCTGCATACTGTAGGCTTTGTTGTACAATCAGAATTCCACACAGCAACTCAGAAGCTTTGTTCTCTTCATTACAGGTGCGTACCAAAGATGTTATGTTTGACAGCATCAACCACTTGATCAACTATCACCTCCAAAACGAATTGCCCATTGTGGCAGCCGAGAGTGAGCTGCACTTAAAGCAAGTGGTTCGCAGGAAACAATGACTACTTCAGTGAGTACCTAAGCCTTGCAGGATTTGTACTGAATATACTGTTTATTTAAAGTACACTTAAAATCCGGGAAAGCTTTAGCTGGGGCCAGTGGTTCATGAGAACATCAACTACACATAGAATGGCACGGGTTAGAAGGATCAAATCTACTGAGCCTGTCATTAAATAACTCCTAGAGTCACGAGCAGCAGAAACTGAATTCACTCAGAGAGATGAGGCACAGGAGCTGTGAATGCTATTTATAGAAAGATTGAGATTTAGTTACTGTGAGAATGGAGACAGTTACTACAAGGATGGAGACCAGGATAGAGGTCAGTTGATATGAAGATGGTGATCGGAGGAAACGTTGGGTGCTGCAAAGATGAAAACAGGATCCCCTCTTATTCAGTGGGCTGTAAGACATATACACTCTCACCCTGGACACTGAGAGGTGGGTGTTAGTAGATATGTAGATGCAAAGATTGAGGAAGTGGTTGAAGACTGGAGTGGAGAGTAGAGAGTAGTTTTTGTGATGAGCTGCAAGTGTCTAGTTCACTTTGGACATTGATGATGACTAGGATGGAGATCATGGAGAATGTTAGTCTTCTTTAAATATAGAAATCACAGTAACGATTAATCAGGAAAGAGAAGTGAATACAGGGCTAGTCTCTTGTGAGGATGGAGATCATGGTGAAATCTATAGAAATTATGATAGACACTGTGGGAATGATGACAGTGGACAAGGTTAAGTCAATGTAAGGATGAGGTCCAAGATGCAGTTTAATTGCTTTTAGGGTGGTGATTACGATGGACGGTGGTCTCTGTGAGGACGGGAATCACATGATGTTTAGTTGCCATGAAAATGGAGTTCACAGAAGAATAATCACTCTGAGAATTTAGATCAGGGTGAAGGGTAGTTGGTTTCAGAACTGATATCAATGTAAATGTTGGCATGTTAGCTGCTACAATGACATCAATCATTTAGGAGGTTCATGACTACTAGGATGGAGATATTCACGGGGGTTAGTCTCTTTGAGAGCAATAATCATGACCCATGTTAGCCTTTGGAAATCAGGGTGGAGTTTAGTTGGCATTAGGATGGAGCTCAGGGCAGACTTTAATCACTAGTAGAATCAGGAGCAGGGTGGAGTTAAGATGCAGTTAGGATGGAGATCATGTCGGAGGCAAGCCTCCTGTTAGAATTAGAAGAATGTTAGTCACTGTAACAACGAAAATTGGGGTGAATTTAGTTGCTACAGGGATGGAGATCATGGTGGAGAATAATCAGTGCATGAATGGAAAGCAGGTTGAAATTTAGTTGCTGTAAGGCAGAAGATCGTTTTAGATATTGGTGATGGATATGATATAAATTAAGTAGCAGAAAGTATGTTAATCACCTTGGAATCTGGTGACTACAAGGACGGAGGTGGTGGTGAAGGTTAGTCTCTTGTGAGAAAGGACACCATGGTGAAGATCAGTCGTGATGGAGATGGGGCTTTATTCTGTGAGGACTGAGATCAAGGTGGATATTAATGGCTTTGTCGATGCTTATATTTACATTTGCTTATTTGGCTGACACCCTTATCCAAGGCAACTTACAACATTTATGCTACAATTGGTTACATCTCTTTTGGTTTTCTAGTTGGAGCACAGGCAAGTCAAGTGATTTGCTTATGGTCACACAATTTCAGTAGTGTGGTTTGAACCCACAAGCTCAGGGTTGCTGCACAGTCACTGACTGAAATTACAATGTATTTTATTTAGTGAGAGTAATGAGACGTCAAGCAAAATGACTCCTTTTATATGCTAACTAAAAAGATTACAAAATGCAGACTTTCGAGGTAACTCAGGCCCCTTCTTCAGGCAAGATGTAATACAGAAACTGGAATTCCCTGTGTTTATATACACACTAGGACAAGTAACAACATTGGAAAACCTTTAAGTGAGACATCTTAGATGTAAAAAATTAATAGACCTCTCCAAGCTAATTTTTTATACCTAAGATGTCTCACTTAAAGGTTTTCCAATGCTGTTTCTTGTCCTGCTGTCTATGTAAACACATCGAATTCCAGTCTCTGTATTACATCTTGCCTGAAGAAGGGGCCTGAGTTACCTCGAAAGTCTGCATTTTGTAATCTTTTTAGTTAGCCTATAAAAGGTGTCATTTTGCTTGACTTCTCATTACTGTCACTAAATAAAATACATTGTAATTTCAGTCAGTGACTGTGCAGCAAGCCTGAGCTTGTGGGTTCAAACCACACTACTGAAAATGTGTGACCATATAAAGTCATTACATCCAATAATAGCTAACACGGTAGTACAACACCCTAGTACATTTAGTGAGAGTGAAACTGATTTGGAGGCAAATTAGTATAAAGATAAAAACAGGGTAATTGTGAAAATGGCACTTATGGGTAATATGTATGTACTGTAATTTTGTTGAGTAGAGGTCTGTGGTATACCAGTACCAGGAAGACAGAAAAGTACGGAGAAACCTAAATTGTAAAATGGTATGGTATCAGCATTTTGAGATTTTACATTCCAGAAGTAGATGACAGTTTAACTCTAAATCTCCCCAACATTGATGCTCCCCTTTTTTCTTGGTGCGATCAGAAGTTCACGGGGGACCATCCTGCATTGCTCTGATGCAATAGGAACTTCACAGCTATCTAGAGGGGGAGTGGTGCGTAGTGAGTGTAGTGTGGTACGATGGCCCAGCCCATCAGGGAATATGAGCGATTCCAGGGAGCCTGGAGTAAGGCAGGGGGGTTTTCAAGTTATTGGTTATTTACTTCTGAACCGTTTTGGTTCTGGTACTGAGGTTCGAATGCTGATATAGATACCGAAGTCAAAATTTGTGTACCGATTCAACACTTGTGCAGACTGTGGGTGAAAGATATTTTATTTACTGATGGTGATAAAGACAGGGATTATGAGGATTGAGGTCAGAGTGAAGGTTTAAACCCAAGCAGAGTCTAGTTGACCAGAGGATGGATATTGTGGTGAAAGCTAATCACAGTGAGAAGAGGATGTTAGTTGCTTTGACGATGAAGACAATGGTGAAGGCTGGTGACTGCAAACATAGTAAGCAGTGTAGCAGTTAGCCATTTTGATGACTATGGCCAGCATGGTAATTACTCATAGGCTAACGTCTATGATGATGTAGATTATAGTGAAGCTTAGTCACTGCAGGAGTGTACAGTACACTATATATAGGTGCATCTCAATAAATTAGACAGTATCTGCTACTCTACTCTGATCTGCTTCTTGTAAATGACTCACCATTTCTTCACTTCTTCATAAATCTCATATCTTCATAGCAAGTAACTTCTATCAAACTCACCATGCTTTGTGGTCTCCATACTAACCTCAACCCTCACCGAAGTCTACACCCATTCTTATATCCATCCATCCATTATTCAACCCGCTATATCCTAACTACAGGGTCACGGGGGTCTGTCTGAGCCAATCTCAGCCAACACATGGCGCAAGGCAGGAAACAAACCCCGGGCAGGGTGCCAGCTCACTGTAGCCCATTCTTATATCCATCCAATAAGTGAGTAACTTCCTCCATGATGTAAATGCTCAGAGCTTCCAGCCTCCAATCTGATCTCCTTTATCACAGCCACCTACATCTCTTTTGTTGTGCATCCTCACATCAGCTACCTCCTCCATGATCTCCATCTTCATAGTTACTAGCCTCCACGACAATTTCCATCCTTACACTGATGCCAGTCCCTTCAGGAGCTGTCACCCTCTCTTACAAGTGCATCTCAATAAATTACAATATCATCGAAAAGTTAATTTATTTCAGTAATTCAATTCAAAAACTGAAACTCATATATTATATAGATTCACAATACACAGAGTGATATACTTCAAGTGTTTATTTCTTTTCATTTTGCTGATTATGGCCTACAGGTAATGAAAACTTAAAATTCAGTATCTCAGAAAATTAGAATATTACATAAGACCAAGAAAAAAAAAATTTTAATACAAAAATGTTGTCCTACTGAAAAGTCTGCCCATGTACGCACTCATTACTTGGACGGGGCTTCTTTTGCATGAATGACTGCATCAATGCAGCGTGGCATGGAGGCGATCAGCCTGTGGCACCGCTGAGGTGTTGTGAAAGCCCAGGATGCTTTGATGGCGGCCTTCAGCTCATCTGCATTATTGGCTCTGGTGTCTTTCATCTTCCTCTTGACAATACCCTTTAGATTCTCTGTGGGGTTTAGGTCAGGCGAGTTTGCTGGCCAGTCAAGCACAGTGATACCATGATCATTAAACCAGCTATTGGTACTTTTGTCAGGGTGGGCAGGTGTCAAGTCCAGCTGGAAAATGAAATCAGCATCTCCATAAAGCTTGTCAGCAGAGGGAAGCATGAAGTACTCTCAAATTTCCTGGTAGATGGCTGCGCTGACTGTGGACTTGATAAATAAAACACAGTGGACCAACACCAGCAGAGGACATGGCTCACCAAATCGTCACTGACTGTGGAAACATCACACTGGACCTCGAGCAACTTGGATTCTGTGTCTCTCCACTCTTCCTCCAGACTCTGGGTCCCCGATTTCCAAATGAAATGCAAAATTGACTTTCATCTGAAAAGAGGACTTTGGACCACTGAGCAACAGTCCAGTCCATCTTCTTCTTAGCCCAGGTAAGACTTGTCTGATGTTGTCTCTGGTTCAGGAGTGGCTTGACATAAGGAATGCTGTGACAGTTGTAGCCCATGTTCCAGATACTTTTGCTTCACATTACTTCACAATCCTCTCAAAGCTGCGCTTGTCTCTGTTGCTTGTGCCTCTTTTTTTGCTGTCACATTTTTTCCTTCCACTCAACTTTCCATTAATCTGTTTGGATACAGCACTCTGTGAACAGCCAGCTTCTTTAGCAATGACCTTTTGTGGCTTCCCCTCTTTGTCAAGGACTGTCTTCTGGACAACTGTCAAGTCAGCAGTCTGATTGTGTGGCCTACTGAACCAGACTGAGAGACCATTTCAAGGCCCAGGACCCCTTTGCAGGTGTTTTGGGTGCATTAGCCAAGTGGAGTGGGACACCAGGAGTCTACAATAGTGAACTTTTTCACAATATTCTAATTTTCTGAGATACTGAATTTAGCTATAAGTCATAATCAGCAAAATGGAAAGAAATAAACGGTGGGAATATATCACTCTGTGTGTAATGAGTTTATATAATATGCAAGTTTCACTTTTTGAATTGAATTACTGAAATAAAATTAACTTTTCGATGATATTCTAATTTATTGCGATGCACCAGTAAGAGTGGGTGACAGCTGCCGAAGCGACTGGCATCAATGTAAGGATGGAAATCATCATGGAGGCTAGTAGGTATGAAGATGGAGATCATGGAGGAGGTAGCTGATGTGAGGAAGTACAACAAAAGCGATGTAGGTGGCTGTGATAAAGGAGATCAGATTGGAGGCTGGAAGCTCTGGGCATTTACATCATGGAGGAGGTTATTCATTTAGTGGATGGATATTTATAAGAATGGGTGTAGATGTCGTTGAGGGTTGAGATTTGTATGGAGACCACCAAGCATGGTGAGTTTGATGGAAGTTACTTGCTATGAAGATAGGAGATTTATGAAGAAGTGAAGAAATGGCAAGTCATCCATCTTACTAACCGAAGGTTGTAAACTGGATATGGACGCAGGGCGCTGGGCACATCGAGGCGCACGCGCACTACCGCCCGCCACAGAGCAAAAAAAGAAACGAGAGGATTTGAAGGTTGTATTACAGTACGGAAACCCCAGAGGTCCACACTGCACACTAACGCCCTGCAATGCAGGGTGCTGGGCGCTGGGCGCAGGGCTCACCGGATGTACGGAATCCCCACAGGTCCATGCTGTGACAACGCGCGCGCCTACAACGCGCTTGCAAAAGGAGTCACGGCTCAAACCAAAGAAAACACAGAAACGAGACTATGACCTGTGAACTACACCTGGGGTAAAGCGTGCACGCCAGGTTGTACAGCCGCCTGGACGCGACCGCCCACACCACCGCATATACCTTCCATGATATGTCTTCACGCAGCGGCTTCCCACCAAGGTGCATATTGCGCTGTGGTGCTCGCCCCACAGTCAGACGCAGCGGCTTCCCAGAGTCAGTAGGTGGCACGCAAACAACACAACCTGTTCAAGCAGTCGGTGTCAGCAAAGGCAACAGACTCACGTCTCCACAAAACGAAACCGCTTTAGTACAGATATGCTTATTGGATTAAATGACATTTCCCCAGACGCACCCGCCCTCCATGATATGTCATCCATCCACATATCGGACAGAACAGAAACTGATTGCCATTCTAGGATTTCCGATTCGCTGGCGAATTGCGGGGTTACTTGTTTACACGAAGCAGATCAGAGTAGAGTAGCAGATACTGTCGCTGTTGTAATAACTGAGATGAGAATGAAGTGCACAAATGTAAAGAGCTTCGCCTGTCCGCTAACTCCTTTTCATTTTGATTCTTCCTTGGCGACAGGTTCCAGAGTGGTCCCAGCTGTTTCCTTGAAAGGAGGTAAAGTATGAAGTACATCTGGTTGCCTTAAATAAAGAAAAACAAGAGTGACTCAGGCTGGCCTCTGAGCAGAAGTACTGGAAGTCTGTGACTTCTTTGGAATGAGGACCCACATCTGTATTTTTGATGCCAGCTGCCTAATGGACTACACAGGAAGCGTAGGTAGCATACTATACCGTGAAAGACAATCCTGAGCTTTAATAAGAGACTTCAGTGTGAAGCGCCAAAGCGTGGCTGGCATCACAGAGAAGAGCGCAGCACACTAATTCACCAAATCTGTGGACGCCGTTGACAGATTAGAAAGAAAATGAATGATCCCTGTTCTCTAGTATGCGGCTGTGGCGGGAGCAGTCATTAAGGACCACAATGGAGGATGAAGATACAGAGCAGAACTGCTGGACATTTCATTCTCTTGCACTCTTATTGTTCTCAGTTGCTATTTCCAATCCTACTATGGGTGGGCACCAAAGATACAAACAGAAATGACGGCAGATGCGCACACGACATAGACAGAAACGTGACCATCTGCTGTGTGAAATGTCATTTAAGGAATTGTGAAATGATGCGATTTCAGGAAATGCCTTAATGTCTGTTCAGTGGAATGAATGCCTGACTGCCCTTTTTTATCTATCCTGGAAATGAGTTACTCATCGTAAGAATAAAAGTAAAAGTTACCGGGATTGTTACGCAGATCCTTATACAAATGGTAAGCAAAGGCCAAACAAATGTGATTTTTTCCCCACGATTTGAGATTTAAACCTTCAGTGACGGTGGCTGCACAGAGGGTAACTGAAAGGTCATGCACACCTAATTTATCAACAAATAGATTATATATAAGCATTCATTTTCTGAATCCACTCCAGCGTATTTCAGGAATGCAGGATGGCAGAGCCGATCTCAGCAGCATTAGCTGTAAGGCAGGCATAAATTGTGAAAGAGACACTGGCTTAAGGCTGATTTATACTTCTGCGTCGAGCCTGCGTCACAGCCCATGTAGCCTACGGTGCGGATATGGTGAAGGTGGACACACACCTCCTCCAAAGTGGAGAAGGATCTAGCTGCAGTCAGGACAGTTTTAGGCCTCCGACAGATCCAAGCACTTCAGACACTATGAAGACCGGAATGTCTTTGTATTTATCTGAGAAACACGACAACATTTATTCTAACCTCTTGTATAGCCGTACAATGAAATAATTTACTAATCGGATTCAGTAGACACTCTTAATGATGTGTTGCTTTCAATAAAATTCATTCATTTTTTTTTTTCAGTCAAAAAAAGGTTACGTTGACTTCTGAAAACATGATTGATATATATACAGTGCATCCAGAAAGTATTCACAGCGAATTGTAGTTTCTTTGAAATTAAACTTGTCGTAGCTCTGTCATAGCACCTATGTCCATATATTCGACCTCTTTTCACTGTTCTGTTATTTCATCAAGTAATAATTTTCATTTCTTAGCGCTAATGGAACCTTTACTATCAGTTTTTTGAGACTTTCGAATTTTAGTACTTTCATAATCTCTAACCTGCTCTACATGTGTATCGTGCCATTTTTGAACTTCTTTACAACGTTCTACTCTGTCTTCTACTCTGTCTTTTCTTCTTCTACTGTTTGTGTTTTATTTCCGTTTTATATATATATATATATATATATATATATATATATATATATATATATATATATATATATATATATATATATATATATATATACAGTGCATCTGGAAAGTATTCACAGCGCCTCACTTTTTCCACATTTTGTTATGTTACAGCCTTATTCCAAAATGGATTAAATTCATTTTTTTCCTCAGAATTCTACACACAACACCCCATAATGACAACGTGAAAAAAGTTTACTTGAGATTTTTGCAAATTTATTAAAAATAAAAAAAACTGAGAAATCCCATGTACATAAGTATTCACAGCCTTTGCTCAATACTTTATTGATGCACCTTTGGCACCAATTACAGCCTCAAGTCTTTTTGAATATGATGCCACAAGCTTGGCACACCTATCCTTGGCCAGTTTCGCCCATTCTTCTTTGCAGCACCTCTCAAGCTCCATCAGGTTGGATGGGAAGCGTCGGTGCACAGCCATTTTAAGATCTCTCCAGAGATGTTCAATCGGATTCAAGTCTGGGCTCTGGCTGGGCCACTCAAGGACATTCACAGAGTTGTCCTGAAGCCACTCCTTTGATATCCTGGCTGTGTGCTTAGGGTCGTTGTCCTGTTGAAAGATGAACCGTCGCCCTAGTCTGAGGTCAAGAGCGCTCTGGAGCAGGTTTTCATCCAGGATGTCTCTGTACATTGCTGTAGTCATCTTTCCCTTTATCCTGACTAGTCTCCCAGTCCCTGCCACTGAAAAACATCCCCACAGCATGATGCTGCCACCACCATGCTTCACTGTAGGGATGGTATTGGCCTGGTGATGAGCAGTGCCTGGTTTCCTCCAAACGTGATGCCTGGCATTCACACCAAAGAGTTCAATCTTTGTCTCATCAGACCAGAGAATTTTCTTTCTCATGGTCCGAGAGTCCCTCACGTGCCTTTTGGCAAACTCCAGGTGGGCTGCCATGTGTCTTTTACTAAGGAGTGGCTTCTGTCTGGCCACTCTACCATACAGGCCTGATTGGAGGATTGCTGCAGAGATGGTTGTCCTTCTGGAAGGTTCTCCTCTCTCCACAGAGGACCTCTGGAGCTCTGACAGAGTGACCGTCGGGTTCTTGGTCACCTCCCTGACTAAGGCCCTTCTCCTCCAATCGTTCAGTTTAGATGGCCGGCCAGCTCTAGGAAGAGTCCTGGTGGTTTCGAACTTCTTCCACTATGGATGATGGAGGCCACTGTGCTCATTGGGACCTTCAAAGCAGCAGAAATTTTTCTGTAACCTTCCCCAGATTTGTGCCTCGAGACAATCCTGTCTCAGAGGTCTACAGACAATTCCTTTGACTTCATGCTTGGTTTGTGCTCTGACATGAACTGTCAACTGTGGGACATTATATAGACAGGTGTGTGCCTTTCCAAATCATGTCCAATCAAGTGAATTTACCACAGGTGGACTCCAATTAAGCTGCAGCAACATCTCAAGGATGATCAGGAGAAACAGGATACACCTGAGCTCAATTTTGAGCTTCATGGCAAAGGCTATGAATACTTGTGTACATGTACTTTCTCAGTTTTTTTATTTTTAATAAATTTGCAAAAATCTCAAGTAAACTTTTTTCACGTTGTCATTATGGGGTGTTGTGTGCAAAATTCTGAGGAAAAAAAATGAATTTAATCCATTTTGGAATAAGGCTGTAACATAACAAAATGTGGAAAAAGTGAGGCGCTGTGAATACTTTCCAGATGCACTGTATATATATATATATATATATATATATATATATATATATATATATAAAACAGAAATAAAACACAAACAGTAGAAGAAGAAAAGACAGAGTAGAAGACAGAGTAGAACGTTGTAAAGAAGTTCAAAAATGGCACGATACACATGTAGAGCAGGTTAGAGATTATGAAAGTACTAAAATTCGAAAGTCTCAAAAAACTGATAGTAAAGGTTCCATTAGCGCTAAGAAATGAAAATTATTACTTGATGAAATAACAGAACAGTGAAAAGAGGTCGAATATATGGACATAGGTGCTATGACAGAGCTACGACAAGTTTAATTTCAAAGAAACTACAATTCGGTTAGGTTTATATTTATGATCATGGAGTAACGATGCAACATAGAATCAAAAGAGTTAAACGATCGGACGTATTAGAAATTCTAAAGCCATTAATGGATACAAATCCATACGTCCAAAAGTATCGCATTTTACACTAAATTTATCTGAAAAACACGTACAAAGAAGTTTTTTGGATTTCTATATGAATCTGAAAGATCACGCTCGCATATATAATAAACCAACATGTGACGAATTGTCAATGATAATAGTTTTGAAAGACGGAGATCTCAAAGATAGAGTTGATGTTTGTGTTTATCCAAAAGCACAGCACGATTTGTTACAAGCGGCAGATCCAGGAAATGACTAGCACGTAGGGCTCACATGGGGGTTGGAGAGCGAAGCGAGCAGGGGGCAGAGCCCCCTAGTATATATATAAAACCAGTAACAAAAGACATGTCCATTCTGTGGCTTTGCTTTGGATGCTGAACTGAGAAACCTCGTTAGTTTAGAAGTTTAATAAATACTGAATACATAGGCCTCAAAACTACTGAGTCCACTGGTTTGAGAGCAGGAACTAAAAGGAATTGAAATCAACATGAGAGGCGTCTAATATAGACATCAATACACCAGTAAAACATGGGAGTGGCTCCTGGGAAGTAGGCAGGGGTAAAGCAGATGCTGCTGACAGGGGTGTCATCTTATAGGCCTCAGATTGTCTCAGGCTTGTAAATCTGTCCGAGGCTTTAGAGTGTCTCGCCTGCAGCTAGACTGTTGCAAAAATGTGAGTACACATTGCATTGATGCAGACCCTTTGTAGTACCCTATGACTCTGATTGGCCAGTTTGGTAACTATGTATTTCCTAAAGGCACTTCCGTTCATTTTTTGCTGTTCAGAGGTAAATATGGAACAGATCACGAAAAGACTTGCAGAAAAAGTTTGAAAATATACGTTTGTATGATAGCTTATCACAATGCTACAAAGACAATCGTGTGGCGGCCAATACATGGCATGAAATCCATCCATCCATCCATTTTCCAACCCGCTGAATCCGAACACAGGGTCATGGGGGTCTGCTGGAGCCAATCCCAGCTAACACAGGGCACAAGGCAGGAACAAACCCCCGGCAGGGTGCCAACCCACCGCGGGGCACATACAAACACACCCACACACCAAGCACACACTAGGGACAATTTAGAATCGCCAATCCACCTAACCTGTATGTCTTTGGACTGTGGGAGGAAACCCACACAGACACGGGGAGAACATGTGAACTCCACGCAGGGAGGACCCGGGAAGCGAACCCGGGTCTCCTAACTGCGAGGCAGCAGCGCTACCACTGCGATTGGTCAAAATCGGTTTGGTATTTGGTGAATGTATGAAAAACTGGAAAAATGTGAGGGACAAATAGCATTCAGGCATGCGCCCGCAGTGCGGTGCGATACAGAAGTACAAATCAGTATTTATTACAGTTCAGAGCACGGATATAAGGGGGACTTGGCATAGCCATTTACTTCAGCACATGCAAGTCAAAGGAGGTCAGGCTGAACACACTAGTGAAGTTCCACCTCAAGTGCCGTAAACAGTTTTGGTCTCCACACTACAAAAAAGACATAGTAACACTAGAGGTAGTGCAGAAAAGAGGACTGCGCCGAATTCAGGACTTCAAGGGATGAGATATGAGGAAAGATTGAAGAAGTTGAATCTTTTCAACTTAATCAAAAGAAGATTAAGGGGAGACATGATTGAAGTGTTCAAATTACGAAAAGGAATTAGTCCTGTGGATTGAGACTGTGACTTTAAAATGAGTTCATCAAGAACACGGGGACACAGTTGGAAACTTGTTAAGGGTAAATTTCACACAAACATTAGGAAGGTTTTCTTCACACAGAGAATCATAGACACATGGAAGAAGCTACCAAGTAGTGTGGTAGACAGTAGAACTTTAGGGATCTTCAAAACTTGACTTAGCATTATTTCAGAGGAATTAAGTGGATGGGATTGATGAGCAATGATGGGATGAGTGGCCTGTTCTTGTCAAAAGTGTGTCTTTGGGACTTGAGTGTAAATTGGACTAACTCACATGGACTAAGGAATAACTTTCAAATTTTAAAGGCACAGTGATGTCCACGAATCTAACCTTTGTGCCAAGCAATATATAGCATCACTCATCCATACATCTTCTGAATTTGCCTCATCGATTCCACGGTTTCAGGGAGTATCCTAGCAGGAACAGGTACAAGGCCATCTCCAGCCATAGATGCAAAGAGCCACAGACACATGGAATAAATGGCCAAATTGTGTGGGGCAGTGGGACTTCAGGCACCTTTAAATCCTGACTTGATGTTATTTTGGATAATACAGTTGAATAGGATGGACGAGCTTGCTGGGCTGAATAGCCTGTTCTCGTCACAATAGAACCATAGACACATGGAATAAGCGACCAAGTAGTGTGGTAGACAGCAGGACTTAAGGGACCTTCAAAACTCGACTTGATGTTATTTTAGAAGAATTAAGTGGATAGGACTGGCGAGCTTTGTTGGGCTGAATGGCCTGTTCTCGTCTTGATTGTTCTAAGGACATGAAAAAGGGAATTCAAATTCTTTGGTTTATCCAACTGAGGGATGCTGAATCACAGAACCGTAGTCGTGTTATATCTTGTAATGTAATAAGCACGGCAATCACAGCCACATAACGCGCCTCTTGTGTTGTGCAAACAAAGAACGGGACAAATGGAAGTCAAATTAAACTTTTCCAAAATAATTTAAAACAGACACTTCTATATAAAAAAAAAATGTCCATGCTAAAAAAATAAAAAAACAAAATAACGCAAAATACACAAATATAACAATGCCTCCTACAAATACCTTAAAGCACTCTCGACAATACCTACAATTTTTCTGTAACTTTTGTGGAAAACCAGTTCAAGTTTGGCTGATGCTGCTGAAATTCTCAGCAGTGAGAGTCAAGGTTGGAGTATCCAGCAGAACACAAGTTTGCACAGAGCTGTAAACGAGAAGATTAAAGTACAAGAACACGTCTCCGAAGAATGAAGCATCAGTCGATGAAGGGATGAAAACAGAGACCCTTGAAGGCTGCTGCTGTTTACAATCTTCAGGAATACAATTATTAGTTTTTACTGGTGATATAGTGCTAATAGTGGATACTCTGGAAAAACTATAAGAAACTGAATATCTGGAATACAGAGCTGCAACAGAATCAAATGAATGTAAATACTATCAAAAGTACAGTGATATTAATAAATAAGAAGGGAGTAATGTGAGAATGAAGAATAAGAGTTTTTGGGAACGTCTATTAAGAAGTATCCTCAAATTTGAAGGTGAATCAAACAGTAAAGGCAATTTGTAACCATAAAAATATAATTGTAACAGAAGCTGACACAATACAACACGTTCACAATGCCCTATGGGTAGTTTGAACACGCACAGTGCAGCTGTCTGCCATTAACCTAGTTGAAGTCAAGGTCAAACAAACATGCAGGACTGCACCACTGTTCAACAACACGCCACAGTGAGATCTTTTCGAGCAGAGGGAGTGAAACCTGCTGAAATTCACCAAAGGATGTTGGCTCAGCTCAGCAGGCCTCAACATAAAGTTTATGAAGGGTTAGAAAGGTTTAAAGTGGGAAGAACAAGTGTAGCTGACGCAGGTCGACCATCCACATCGACATGGCGAATCGAGGGATTACGTTGTCCACTGTTGCTGCACATTTGGATATGAGCTGTAGATCTGCACAGTCCGTTGTGCATGATGACACTGGACACCATAACGGTTGTGTAAGACGGTGTGTGTGGAATCCGGGGAGCTCCAACTGCCCCAACCCCGACACAGACAGGCAGAGACACGAGTTCAGCACAGCACACGTTTATTTACAAAAGGGGAAACGCGTCTCCCTCGCTCCCCACAACCAAGCACCAAGTATACAATCCCTTCTTCTTCCACTATTCCCTCTTTGTCGTTCCGCCTCAACGCCTCCTGGCAAGCTTCGTCCCTCTTCCTCCCAACTCTGTGTTCCTGCTGGCTTGTTAATCAGACCTGGAATCTCTCCCAGCCCAAAGTAGGGCTCTGCAGCTCCCCCTGGCGCCCACCACGGAATCCAACAGGGCTGTGCCAAATGCCAACTCCCAGCATGCCCTACGGGAATCCATGGTGCCACAGCCGCCTAGGAGGGCTGCCCTCTATTGTCCTGGGGGAAGTAGTGCCCTGCAGATACTCTTTAACATCCCCCTAGGGTCCTTCCATCCAGCTGGCATCCCGATCGGACAACGGCTTACTGATCTGCACAAGCCAACATCCTTTGGTGAAGTTCAGCAGGTTTCACTCCTTCTGTCCAAACTAATCTCACTGTGGCGTGTTGTTCAATAACGGTGCAATCCTGCAGCAGAGCGTCCATTGTTCATTTGACCCTGACTTCAACTTGACTAACAGCAGAGCATTGTGCATTTTTTAATCACCCATAAACGTGTATTGTTGTGAAATTTTGCCTTAATATTGTTACTTTAAAGCACCCCACGTGTTCAGCCTCATCTGCATGTGGACAGCTGCTTTAAGCAAAGAGTCTTACTAGCTCAGCATAACTGGAGAAAACGGTCAAGCTACAGCTGCGCCAATCAGCAAAGCAGGTGCCCGCTCACCACACAGCTTTTATTATTGGAGGCGTCCCTCCTCAGCTGCTCACTCCTGCGGGAATATAGCAGTCACCTACACCTGTACCTTGAATATATTATCATAAAGATTCCCGAGTTCGTGATTTTGCTTCACCTACGCTACAGTTACTGTTAACTACTACGTACTGTTTATGTGAGTGCTGGGCATCTGCTTTATAGCGCCACACATCTACAGCCTTACCTGCACATGCCTCAAGCAAAGAGACTCACTAGCTGCGCTCAAGCAGGCCAAACGGTTAAGCTACACCTGTGCCCCTGACCGCCCTGCTTTGTGTTGAAGACGTCTCTCCTCAGCTGCTAACCCGGTGGGAATATGACAGGCCCTCAGCCCCGGTGCTCTTATCACTGTAGCTGGACCCAATCAAACAGTATAACATTAATATTGCTATAGAGCGACATTAATAAAACCAATGGTAGCAAAAGTAGGACATATATTTGAAAAGTGATTTTAAAGGTTAAGAAATGTATTTGAAAAAGAGTCTCATTGAAGTTACTTCTGCAGAAAATGAAGATGATGGAAGAGGAGTCTTCTCAAATCTGGGTGCAGAGCTGCTGCAGGTTGGAGTTCGGTCTGCAGAGGTCCTGCCAGTGTCTTTGGGTTCTTCTCCTTCTCAGCTCTCCTTGCTTTTCTCTTCCCTGCTCTTCCTTCCTTCCTTCCTTCCTTCCTTCCTTCCTTACTTCCCTGCCCAGCATGCACCCAAACTTAAAGGCCTCGCTTCATGTCCTTGAATTAACAAGGATTACAAAAATAATCAATCAGTGGTTGCCTTTCTCAGGCTGTTTGTCCATTCCGCTCATAGGGGTTTAACATATTAACAATCCCTTTAAGATTCTAGTCAGTAAAAATATTGAATTTAAAATCAATTTATAGAGGTTGTTTTAAAAATATACACAGAGTGTGTTTAATGTGGGATTTAAGAGTCCAAGAAGATGCCGTTCGAATGAAGTCATAAGGTGTGAGTTTTCTAATGGTGGGCTGTTTACTTGGGTGTCCCTACTGCTGGCAGGTTAATCAGCGTCAGCTCACCTTTTGCGTTCTTTTTTTTAGTCCATTTTCTTATTTTATATATTGACTAGCTGTCCCCCGCGCCTCCACCCGGGTAGTAGTGAAACAGGACAGTGAGGAGGGCCATGCCCGGCTCCCTACTCCTGACGTCACGCTTCCCCCTACCCTCGGCCTGCTGCGTGTCTCTCGGATTTACACAAATATATCGCTCCTGCTAGCGAACATTGATTCTTAGTATGATGAGAGAAGTCGCAAAATCAACCAGAATGTTCAAGCAAATTATAGAAAAAAACCTGATCTAAACCCGTTAAGTAAGTTCTCTCGTGAAAAGCGGACAGACAGACAGATGTTGGATTTGATATATATAGAGATTGAAGGACACTACAGAACACTAAAACGGCTTAACACACCATCTCTAATGTGTTGTATTGTGTCAGCTTGTGCATTTCCTCTTGGGATTAATAATCTATCTATCTATCTATCTATCTATCTATCTATCTATCTATCTATCTATCTATCTATCTATCTATCTATCTATCTATCTATCTATCTATCTATCTATCTATCTATTATATAGTACCTTTCACATCTATCTATCTATCTATCTATCTATCTATCTATCTATCTATCTATCTATCTATCTATCTATCTATCTATCTATCTATCTATCGATTGATTATATAGTGCCTTTCATATCTATCTATCTATCTATCTATCTATCTATCTATCTATCTATCTATCTATCTATCTATCTATCTATCTATCTATCTATAGTGTATTTCAAATCTATCTATCTATCTATCTATCTATCTATCTATCTATCTATCTATCTATCTATCTATCTATCTATCTATCTATCTATCTATCTATAGTGTATTTCAAATCTATCTATCTATCTATCTATCTATCTATCTATCTATCTATCTATCTATCTATCTATCTATCTATCTATCTATCTATCTATCTAGCTTTTATCCGCGGCGGTTAGCTCGTAATTTACAAATTGCCATTACATTTTATTTTGCCAGCATGCATCAAGAAATATTCAAGTGATAAATCCTGCTGGAAGGAAAGGTAAAATTGAAAAATGTATAAGTCAGTGTACAAATCTGTGCTGGAGCTTACAGTAGAACTGGACTATGACAGTATGAGCAGAGTAAAATAATTCAGGCAGCAGAAATGAAATATTTAAGAAGAAGAAGAAGAAGAAAAACAAAGTCGGACAGCATTAGGAACACAAAGGTGTCTTGTCTTGGTACAGTAATATTTTGCTCTACTTTCCCCCTTTGTATTATTAATAAGTAGCCTTTGTCAGAATGCCTCATATCTCCCAGACTTACCACTGTTTATAAAGTATTGTACCATATAACTTCTCCCCACCTTCCCTTTTACATCTATAACCTCAGGCAATTAGGTGTAGTAAAAGACAAGCAGGAGTTAAGTTACAATTTAAATAATGTATTATTGGTAATATTCATAAATAATAACAATCTGCAAAGTACATTTGAATACTGGCAACCATACAACCTGATAAATGGTGATGTGTAGTTTCAGGCGGCACACAGACTTGTTAGTTACTTAAAATGTCTCAAGTTAAGGCATCATTTGTGGTCAGCGTTCTTCAGAACAGGCCGCATGCCTGTCTCAATATGGCTGCCAAGCGGTGCTCTTCATTGTGTTGTCCTTTTCAGTTCCTGCATCATTGATAAGTGAGAGAGTGTGAGGGAGTGAGCAAATTTATAGATGGTCTGTCCAACCCCTAGAGCCAATAGGACGCCATGGTACTTAAAGGCTTCTGATAGAAGCCAATTCCAAACAGCCACACTTCAGACCAATGGGGGAATAGAACACCTTCACACCTGCCACCCCCCAAAACCATTTGTTGAGCTAAAGTTTGCCAGTTAGGCAGCCTGACTTTCCTATGGGGGTTGACTGAGAGACTTCAGAGAAACATTAGCCAAACTTGTTTAAGGCCCTTCCCCCCAACTCTGTCGTAAAATTCAAAGAGACCCATTCCTGAAAGAGGTGTGTGTGGGGGGTTGTAAACATGAATGCTTCTCACTAATGTAACACTAATATTACTTTGCTTTGCCTAAGTTTCAAATAAAGACATATAAAATATTTATCAACTTACATGCAAAATCTCACATCACAACAAAAGGTAAGGGAAGAATTAAGCCAAGAACCCCTCTGAGAAGGAAAATATTGATTTGTTATATTTTATATAGCACGTTTCTCACTATTCAAAGCACTTCAGTGAGAGACAAACCAATTAAACCACCTGGATGATGCAACGGCGGCCATA
This sequence comes from Erpetoichthys calabaricus, assembly GCF_900747795.2. NCBI lineage: Eukaryota > Metazoa > Chordata > Cladistia > Polypteriformes > Polypteridae > Erpetoichthys > Erpetoichthys calabaricus. The sequence continues at coordinate 139,454,288 of NC_041405.2, forward strand.
TTTTGACGCCAGCATGTTCACCTCACATTAGCTGTTAGGTGGTGAAGTGATGACAGAGAGATAACCAGTCATAGAGAGGGGATGATTAGGGTGCAGAATGACTAGGCTGTGTTGGGTACTTTAGCCAGGACATCACACCCAGGATACACCCTACTCTTTATGAAGAATGCTTAGGAATCTTTATGACCATAGAGAGTCAGGACCTGAGTTTTACATCTCATCCAAAGGATGCCGCCATTTTTACAGCACAGGGTTCCTGTCATTATACTGGGATCCACATTCAGACCACAGGGTGAGCGCCCCCTACTGGTCTCACCAACACCTCTTCCAGCAGCAACTCAAGCTTTTTCGTAGATGGTCTCCCATCCAAGTACTGGCTGTCCTGAACTTGCTTAGTTTCAGGTGGATGACCTCTCCTGAAGAGCAGGTGGTATGGCTGCTAGAGGAGTAACAACTAAGATGATGTTGGTCATGTGTTGACAATAACAGCATATCTAGACGACTCGCTGGAAGTGAGAATAGGAGGTGGTAGTAAGAGAGGAAGACCAAGGGAGATGTGATAAGAAAACAGAGAAAACTCTTTGTGAGAAGGCGTAAAACAACACAGAAAGTGAAGAAGATGGTGAAATAGAAGGTGGAAAGGACAAGTGGACCAACAAGGCCTCAGTAAAGACACCAGGACAGATACAACATTGGAAAACCTTTAAGTGAGACATCTTAGATGTAAAAAATTAACAGACCTCTCCAGGCTAAGATTTACATCTGTATCTGTCCTGTGTGGAGGATGGCTGGGGATCCTGTCCATCTGGAATGCCTGGAAGGACAATACTTCCCTGCGACCACGAGAGGGCAGCCGCCCTGGTGTGCATTGGGGCCACGGGATCAGAACTTAGAAGCTCAACCCGGTTGGGGCCGGTGGTCACCGCCAGGGGGCGCCTGAAGAATTATGGAGCCTAGGACTGCTGCACAACCGGAAGATCATTGCAAAGCACCTGGAGCACATCCAGGGTGTTTTAAAAGAGGCCGCCTCACTCCATTAGGGGAGCTGGAGTTGGGAGGAAGAAGACAGAGCTTGTGAGAGGAGGAGTGAGGGCGACAGAGAAGAAGAAGAGGAAAGAGAAAGAAAGGGACTGAGCAAAGCAACAAATGATATGAACAAACTATACGAACAAATACTGAGTCAGCATCGACAAAAACACCTTTAGCACTCCCTCTCTAAGCTGGAGGAACCGTATCAGCGTCTTTGATTTGAGGCCTGTGGCTCCTAGTTTTAGTTAGTTTTATTTATTTATATAGCACAGTAGAACAATTACAATAGACAGGGTATCAAACCAACTCAGCCCCCAGGATATAACATCTTGCCTGAAGAAGGGGCCTGAGTTGCCTCCAAAACCTTTCATATTGTAATCTTTCTAGTTAGCCAATAAAAGGTGTCATTGTGCTCAACTTCTCACTACATCCATAATGGCTAACACGGTACAACACCCTGGATTAATTAAGTATCTATCTATCTATCTATCTATCTATCTATCTATCTATCTATCTATCTATCTATCTATCTATCTATCTATCTATCTATCTATCTATCTATCTATCTATCTATCTATCTATCTATCTATCTATCTATCTATCTATCTATCTATCTATCTATCTATCTATCTCATTAAATTGGAAAACTGATAAAATATTTGTGAAGCGAGTACAGATATAACAGTGCCTGCCCCCCTCCTTATTGAAATGAGCGCAATTACAATTGTGATGGGGTCCCCTTGGTGAAATGAATGTGTTTAGAAATGGGAGTAAATATTGCACAGTGCTGTTGATCCCACCGGTGGAAAGTGGGGGGGTATTACACCGTGTGCAAGTCAGTAGCCGAAAATGACTTCGTTTGTTTTTATTTTTGCTACCCAGCAACCCAAAAATGGGTTTGTGACCCCAGTGATTGAGAAACACTGATGAAGGGTCTGGGATGACAGAAAAGTCCACTGTTTCCACAGATAGGACGGAGAAATGGTGGTGTGTGTGTGTGGGGGGGTTCACTTTGTTTTTGATTAATAAATCCAGGAATCATAAATAATATTTATCACTAGTCTACATGTAACCTTCATTATGAATTAAGTCTTTTTTGCCTAAGCGGCTGCTTACCTCGCTGATATGTTAAGTCTGTCCTAAATAAGCCATGTCCAGGGCTGTTACTGTCAGCTAAGATTTTACCTGCACGCCTGGCAGCCCTGGTAGAATGTAAGCCCTGGAGCGATGACAACTGGCAGCCAAGCACCTTTTCTGCGATACGATCTGCCTTACCTTTGACTGTGACGGCAGCAGCATGCCAGACGGTGGTGGAGGAAGTAAATAAATACCAACTGAGGTGGACTGGCAGATAATTGAGAATCCGTTGAATCATCACAGAGGGAATTGGACAGCGGACAGGCTTGGGCAGATTTGTGGCAGAGCAAATTTAATGTCTGCAAATGTAAAGAATTACACAAAGGAAGTACAAATGTTAGGTTTGAATACACAATGGGGGGGTCTGCACTTTGAAAGTACATGTTATGAGAAGGGTGTACCCGCCACTATCAGGGACCTTCATCAACCCATCTGTTTTTAAAACATAACATGACATTCTCAGACTTGTTTACTTCAAGTTAGGGTTTGTTTGGACCCATCCTGGCAGCATCAGGCACAAGGCGGTGCCAGTCTATGACAGTGACAGGGCCCACCTAATCACCCAGAGTTTTAGAAGCCAACGTAAAATTTTGTGGACATGCTCAATCCATTTTATGGTCTACTTGGGCTTGAATTTATCCTGGCAGCACTGGGCAGAAGGCTACAAGGAACTCTGGTTAGGATGCCAGACTATCACATGGCACACCTTATCCACCCATGTTTTCGGACACAATCTAACATTCTCAGATGTTCTTAATCCAATTTAGGGCCTACTTGTGTTAGAGCCCAACTTGGCAGAACTTGGCATGACTAATTCTTGTTGGGATGCCAGTTCATCACAGGGCACATCTTTATCCATCAATTCGCATGAACATAACACAGCAGCACACTCTCAGACCTTCTTCATCCAATTCAGGGTCCGTGTGGTCTGCAGCTTATCCCAGCAGGATCAGAGACAAGGCAAGAACCAACCCTGAACCAGATGCCAGTCCATCACAGCGCTCATTCACTTTCTATAACTACCTATTAAATATGGAGTGCTGAGGATCCATGGGGCTTATCCAGGCAGTGCTGGGCACAAAGCAGGAACTAACTTTAGATGAGATGGAGTGTTCTGACTCGAAAAGATCAGGGGATGAGACGAAGAAAAGAAACCGAGGCAAGGCTGTGGCTAAAATCTCTAACCGATTAGACATCAAGATCAAAACATGAAGCAGACGTGAAAACAAAAGAACAGCCGGAAACCAGAAAAGAGCGTCACACACCAGCACTGTTAATGTCCTACTCTCAGTCACTAAAGGGATGCCTGTTCCAACCATTAAGTGGTCACTCCGCTGGAGTGATCATCACAGAAACCAGGATGCTAAGGGCACAAAAATGGCACTGTGGCAGAATGACAAAAAAAATGATAACTTTACCCAGCATTTCTTCTATGGGCAAATTAATATCAGAAATCCATTCTTTGCATAGAAAAACCTAAAATGAATGCATAAAAGGTCAAATAAGAAATTGCACATAAAATTAAAGTCAATTCCTGATTGTAACGGTCAGCATGTCAGCCCACTGCAGGGCCCATTGAGTCTCACACACACACACACACACAGAGTAACTTGTACAGTAGCCACCTACCAGCCTCACCTTCATGTCACTGGGAAGCTCGAGCACTCAGAGGACAGCCACACGTGTGCCAAGGGAACCGACGATTCCATACACAGGATCAGGACTGGGACTTGAACTGGGGACTCTGGAGCTGTGTGGCACCACCTGTACCATCTGTGCCCTCCTTCTTTCCATCGTCGCTCTCTCTGCTGTCTAAGATGAGGTTGAATTCAGTGCTGCCCCCGGAGCAGATGGTGATGTGTGGCACTTTTGAAATCCATGCACATTTCACTTGGGCGCCCAGATACAATCCCATCATTGTTCAGATTGTCCTACTATGAAAAAAAATGGCAAAGCTGCTAAAGCACCATATTTAATGCGGCCCAAACAAGCCCAGCACGGAGCGAGCTTCATTAACCCGGCTAATGAATGGACAGCTTTGGCTACGGCCTGCCCTGCTGACCTGCTTTATCAGCCCTGGCATTCAATGGTTGGCCAGCTGTCCCAAGGAGAGAACAGATCTTGTCAGCCTTTGAGACAACAGAAGCAATTGTTGGGGACAGTGAGCAACTCTCCCTTGAGGTGGGGTGTGGGTGGGGGGGTATGTGGGGGTGGGCCGCATTTCAAGCTGTAAAGACAGTTTCAAGTGTGGAAGACGAGTCCAACTGAAGCACGCTGTAGTCAAAACATCTGATGATGGCTTCACGCCTGATGTTTGACCCAGCCAGCTTTCTGATTCGGCAGCAAGTCAGGAATCATTCCTGAATGGTGCATCAGTCTGATGGGGATGCTGTCATTGATCGAAATTGGAAGGCTTTTACTACAAAAGACGCAATCAGGGGGAGCAAATTGGACGATCACAAAAAAAAATGATTTTTTCAGTATCTGCTTTTCAAGGCCTTATGCTAATTTAGTTACAGTTCTCCTTTATGCGTGCTCTTGTTCTTTTTGGATGCACACTTTCTGTAAACAAAGAGAAAAGACCGGAATGTTAACTGTATGCTGCGCTTATTCCAAACTAGCTGTCCCCCACGGCTCCGTCCATGTAGAAGTGAAACAGGACAGCGAGGAGGGTCCCGCCTGGCTCCCCACTCCTGACGTCATGCTTCCCTCTCCCTTCAGCCCACAGCCGCTGTCTCGGATTAGCGCGAAAATCTCGCTCCTGCAAGCGAACTATGATTCTTAGCACAATGAGAGAAGTCGCAACCGAGTTGTTCAAGCAAATTCTAGAAAAAAGCCCAATCTAAATCCGTTAATTAGTTCTCTTGTTCGCTAGCTAAGCGGATGTAAGATACAACCCGAAGCAGACGCGTGAATGAGGAGGGCCCCGCCCCGTGTGTCTCAGATTCGTGTAAATAAATCGGTACCGCAAGTGATCTATGATAATTAGTGCAACGAGAGAAGTCGCATCCGGAATGTTCAAGCAAATTCTAGAAAAAATCACGATCTAAATCCGTTAAGTAGTTCTCTCATTCGCTAGCTACAGCCCCGATGCTGGTGCGTGAGTGAGAAAGGCCCTGCCCCGCAGCTTCTCTCTCAGATTCGCGCAAATAAATCAGTACTGCAAGCGAACTATGATACCAGAAGTCGCAAAATCAACCGGAATGTTCAAGCAAATTATAGAAAAAAAACCTGATCTAAATCTGTTAAGTAAGTTCTCTCGTGAAGAGCGGACAGACAGACAGACAGACAGTCAGGCGTTGGATTTGATATATATAGAGTTTGAAGGACACTTCAGAACACTAAAATGGCTTAACACACCATCTCTAATGTGTTGTATCGTGTCAGCTTCTATCCGTTGCAGTTAGCTCGTAATTTTCAAATTGCCATTAGTTTTTATTTTGCCTGCATGCATCAAGAAATATTCAAGTGATAAATCCTGCTGGAAGGAAAGGTAAAATTGAAAAATGTATAAGTCAGTATGGGTGGCATGGTGGCGCAGTGGTGGCGCTGCTGCCTCGCAGTTAGGAGACCTGGGTTCGCTTTCCGGGTCCTCCCTGCGTGAAGTTCCTCCTACAGTCCAAAGACATGCAGGTTAGGTTGATTCTAACTTGGCCCTAGTGTGTGTGTCCTGTGGTGGGTTGCTGCCCTGCCCAGGATTGGTTCCTGCCTTGCACCCTGTGTTGGCTGGGATTGGCTCCAGCAGACTCCCGTGACCCTGTGTTCGGATTCAGCAGGTTGGAAAATGGATGGATGAATGGGTAAGTCAGAATACAAATCTGTGCCAAAGTTACCAAAGTTCTGCAGTTTTAGTTTGCTTCATGGGATTCAGCAATAGCTTGACGCGTTGAAATGATTCCACAGACAAAATATCTTCGTTTGTAAAAGCTTTAGTAAAAATTCAAAATAAAACAGTTCACACAAAAATACAAAAAAATTGATATAGCCAAGAAAAAAAAAAGTTCTTGTTTAAGAAAACTTCAGTTTAAAGTTTATATATCTTGTTTCATTCTTTAAGTTTGCTTATACAGCTGAACCATTTCTAAACGGTCAGAAAAGTGTACGCATATCCCATTTACAAACTGCAAACTGAGTCTCTCAGTCCATGCTAGCCGTGAGACAAATTCCAAACACAAACCGACTCAATGAACGCACTGCACTTCAGACATAGCAAGAAAGTTCTACCTCATATTAGCTTACGGGGTAAAAGACGATTGTAATATAGGAGTCGAGCAAACTCGGCATCAATTTAACTTTAAGCATTAACTTTCTAAGATTGGCTCTTACTTTAACCTTTACATTAAAGAAAGAGGAGTAATAAAGCGAGAATTAGGAATGGGAGGAGTCGTCCTGTGCAATTAGACATGCGGCAAGAAACGGTAAGACCTTTTTATTTTGTCCTTTAATTAAAATGGACACTTGGTGGTCTCCCAGATGGGCTTAAAGTGCAGAAGGACAAACAAACTGTAATTGCCTTTACCTAACTATTAGCAGGTAGCTCAACCCGAAGAATCCCACCGCACCACTTTTAAGTCAGTGGGTAACTGATGTCCTATACCTGGGTGGCCAACTCCGATCCTGGAGAGTCACAGTGGCTACTGATTTCATTCTAACTATTTTCTTAATTTGTGACTAGTTTTTGCAACTAATTAACTTCATTTAATGTATTTGTTATTTAAAACTTAGACCCTATAAATCAGGGCTGAGCAACGCCAGTCCTGGGGACCCCCTGTGGCTGCAGGTTTTTGTTCCAACCAGCTTGCTAATCAGTGACAACACCTGATAGCACTGATCTCATTTAATTAGCTGGGATTTTTTTCTCTTATTCTACATTAAGAAAGCACAGCAGCACGATTTTTACATTTATAAGACATTTAGAAATATTTCAGCTTTTGCTAAAGACTTAAATGCTTAACTCACTCATTATATTTTGCCCTTTCTCTGTGCAGTTTGCTCCCTTCATTGTTTCGTAATAATGACAATTAAAAACAAGCAGAACAGACACCCAGGCAAGCAACACTGAATCATCAAAGGCAGCAACTACTTTAGCGTTAGACCCACTAATTGGAAAATAATGAATTAAACAATTAGAACACCTGGGAAAATAGAATGAACATCAAGATGAAAATATTGTTATAAAGAAAAAAAAACACATCATTGCCATATAACTGCTTGGTACATTTTAATATATTTTTTATAACAAACTAGTTTTCTAATTTCTATATTGTTCCCAAAGCACAGGCCTTGGGAAATGACACATCACTTAATTAGCCCAAGAGTCCAATTAAAAACAGAAGCTGTTGAAACAAAAACCTGCAGCCTTAGGGGGGTCCCCAGGACCGAGTTTGGGAAGCACTGGATTGTGGGGTCGCCTTTATCCCCTGTCAGTTAAGATGAGGCAGACCTTTCTTAGCTCTGTCTGTGATACGGTGTGTTAATTACGCCAGTGTGCGTTTTGGAATTGGCTCATTTCCAGTTTGTTAAGTGGGATGACATACAGTTTTCTGACCGTTTAGAAATGGTTCAACTGTATGAGCAAGCTTAAAGAATGAAATAAGATACAGTATATACAGTGGGGCAAAAAAGTACTGTATTTAGTCAGCCACCAATTGTGCAAGTTCTCCCACTTAAAAAGATGAGAGAGGCCTGTAATTTTCATCATAGGTCTACCTCAACTATGAGAGACAAAATGAGAAAAAAAAATCCAGAAAATCACATTGTCTGATTTTTGAAGAATTTATTTGCAAATTATGGTGGAAAAAAAGTATTTGGTCAATAACAAAAGCTCATCTCAATACTTTGTTATATACCCTTTGTTGGCAATGACAAAGGTCAAACGTTTTTTGTAAGTCTTCACACGGTTTTCACACACTGTTGCTGGTATTTTGGCCCATTCCTCCATGCAGATCTCCTCTAGAGCAGTGATGTTTTGGGGCTGTCGCTGGGCAACACGGACTTTCAACTCCCTCCAAAGATTTTCTATGGGGTTGAGATCTGGAGACTGGCTAGGCCACTCCAGGACCTTGAAATGCTTCTTACAAAGCCACTCCTTCGTTACCCGGGCGGTGTGTTTGGGATCATTGTCATGCTGAAAGACCCAGCCACGTTTCATCTTCAATGCCCTTGCTGATGGAAGGAGGTTTTCACTCAAAATCTGACGATACATGGCCCCATTCATTCTTTCCTTTACACGGATCAGTCGTCCTGGTCCCTTTGCAGAAAAACAGACCCAAAGCATGATGTTTCCACCCCCATGCTTTACAGTAGGTATGGTGTTCTTTGGATGCAACTCAGCATTCTTTCTCCTCCAAACACGACGAGTAGAGTTTTTTCATCTGACCATATGCCATTCTCCCAATCCTCTTCTGGATCATCCAAATGCTCTCTAGCAAACTTCAGACGGGCCTACACATGTACTGGCTTAAGCAGGGGGACACATCTGGCACTGCAGGATTTGAGTCCCTGGCGTCGTAGTGTGTTACTGATGGTAGCCTTTGTTACTTTGGTCCCAGCTCTCTGCAGGTCATTCACTAGGTCCCCCCTGTGTGGTTCTGGGATTTTTGCTCACCGTTCTTGTGATCATTTTGACCCCACGGGGTGAGATCTTGCGTAGAGCCCCAGATCGAGGGAGATTATCAGTGGTCTTGTATGTCTTCCATTTTCTAATAATTGCTCCCACAGTTGATTTCTTCACACCAAGCTGCTTACCTATTGCAGATTCAGTCTTCCCAGCCTGGTGCAGGTCTACAATTTTGTTTCTGGTGTCCTTTGACAGCTCTTTGGTCTTGGCCATAGTGGAGTTTGGAGTGTGACTGTTTGAGGTTGTGGACAGGTGTCTTTTATATTGATAACGAGTTCAAACAGGTGCCATTAATACAGGTAACGAGTGGAGGACAGAGGACCTCTTACAGAAGTTACAGGTCTGTGAGAGCCAGAAATCTTGCTTGTTTGTAGGTGACCAAATACTTATTTTCCACCATAATTTGCAAATAAATTCTTTAAAAATCAGACAATGTGATTTTCTGGATTTTTTTTCTCATTTTGTCTCTTAGTTGAGGTATACCTATGATGAAAATTACAGGCCTCTCTCATCTTTTTAAGTGGGAGAACTTGCACAATTGGTAGCTGACTAAATACTTTTTTGCCCCACTGTATACAGTTACTGTTAAACAGAACTTTTCTTAAACAAGAACTCTGCTTTACCTTGCTACATAATTTTTTTCTCTATTTTTGTGTGAACTGTTTAACCTTGAATTTTTACTAAAGCTTTTAAAAATTAAGATACAGTAAACCCTCGTTTATCACGGTTAATCCGTTCCAGACTCTACCGTGATAAATGAAGTAGGATTCTTTATTTATAAATCGAATATTTTCGCAGTTACAGCATAGAAAACCTGTTTACGGCCTTCTAAATAAGTATTTTTAACATTATTAGAGTCCTCTAGACATGAAATAACACCCTTTAGTCAAAAGTTTAAACTGTGCTCCATGACAAGGCAGAGATGACAGTTCCGTCTCACAATTAAAAGAATGCAAACATATCTTCCTCTTCAAAGGAGTGCGCATCAGGGGCAGAGAATGTCAGAGAGAGAAAGAAAAGCAAACAATCAAAAATCAATATGTGCTGTTCGGGCTTTCAAGTATGCGAAGCACCGCGTGGGAAGCATATCGTATATCATTGAGGAGTTTTATTTAATACGTAATACATGCTCTGGTTGGGTAGCTTCTCAGCCATCTGCCAATAGCGTCCCTTGTATGAAATCAACTGGGCAAACCAACTGAGGAAGCATCCATCCATCCATTTTCCAACCCGCTGAATCCGAACACAGGGTCACGGGGGTCTGCTGGAGCCAATCCCAGCCAACACAGGGCACAAGGCAGGAAACAATCCCGGGCAGGGTGCCAACCCACCGCAGGACACACACAAACACACCCACACACCAAGCACACACTAGGGCCAATTTAGAATCGCCAATCCACCTAACCTGCATGTCTTTGGACTGTGGGAGGAAACCGGAGCGCCCGGAGGAAACCCACACAGACACGGGGAGAACATGCAAACTCCACGCAGGGAGGACCCGGGAATCGAACCCAGGTCCCCAGATCTCCCAACTGCGAGGCAGCAGCGCTACCCACTGCACCACCGTGCCGCCCACTGAGGAAGCATGTACCAGAAATTAAAAGACCCATTGTCCGCAGAAATCTGCGAACCAGCAAAAAATCCGTGATATATATTTAGATATGCTTACATTTAAAATCCGCGATGGAGTGAAGCCGCGAAAGTCGAAGCGCGATATGGCGAGGGATTACTGTATTTTGTCTGTGGAATCATTTCAATGCGTCAAGCTATTGCCAAAATCTCATGAAGTAAACTAAAACTGCAGACCTTTGGTAATTTTGGGTAAACGCAGCTCCAGTTTGGACGCTGAGCGAGTTTGTGTTTAATGCAGTGGCTCACATGTTCAATAAGAAAGAAGAAAATAATTGCCCTACTTTTAGACTTAAAATGTGTCCTTCATACATGTAAACTTGTTAGGCGCGTTAGCTTTGTATCTTCTCGATAAACACCAGTGACGGTGCAGGTCAGCTCCACCTTCCCTGATTGCTACCACAAGCCTTTTGAACCCGGAACCGGGAATAATGTACCACCGAGGGTGAGCTGGGCAAATGAGGACACACACAGTCCGCAGGGGGCTTCGTGCAAAGTGCCTTTATTTACAAGGAAAACTTATTGTGCAAAAGTGCAGTGCTCCAGTAATTAGTCAATAAAGAAATAAATAATCCTAAAATCGTGTGCATGTGAAGGTTAAAATGTCCAAAGTTCAAATTCAAGCATTTTATTGTCATTGTGGAACAGAATGAAATTACTTTTATGACAACCCCAAAGGTGGATTTAAAGAATAGAATAGAAATAACTATTTAAAAGCAGAAGTTAAAAAAAGGAGAAAATGGAATAGCCATACAAAATATGTCAAATATTTTCAAATATGTCCTATACAGTGTTAAGTGACCAAATAACTAGAGCAAATTATTATTGCCCAATGTATGGCAGCATAAATTGTTATTGCACCTATTAATGAATAGTATATGGCATATTATATATTGGGGTGGCACGGTGGCGCAGTGGTAGTGCTGCTGCCTCCCAGTTAGGAGACCTGAGGTTCACTTCCCGGGTCCTCCCTGCATGTTCTCCTCGTGTCTGCGTGGGTTTCCTCCCACAGTCCAAAGACATGCAGGTTTGGTGCATTGGCATTTCTAAATTATCCCTAGTGTGTGCTTGGTGTGTGTGTGTGCCCTGTGGTGGGCTGGTGCCCTGCCCGGGGTTTGTTTCCTGCCTTGTGCCCTGTGTTGGCTGGGATTGGCTCCAGCAGACCCCCGTGACCCTGTAGTTAGGATATAGCGGGTTGGATAATGGATGGATGGATGGATATTATATACAGTATTGTATTATATTAGTATATTGCACGTTACCAATACAGCTTCTTGCACATATTCAATTAAAAATTAATAAAACTCAAGATTAAAATCCCAGGCAGAATCTGTCTTCATTTTAAAAAGCAATCCTGAGCCACAGTGCCTCACTTCTAAACGCTTACCTCAGTTGGGATCTCTGCAGCCAGAGGAGGCGTCCACCATCAGGCATCGTCAACCGTAACACAGCTCAGGTCACCGCTGCCAGTCCCTTGGTAATTAATTGGTGGGGGTACCACGCCAAGCCTTGCTCCTCCGACTCCTGCCACTGCCACTCCTCGGCCTTATGTGGGAGCCCACCTGGAGCGGTCAGTCAATCCTGCTTCCCAAATCACTCAGCAGGAGGACCAACAATGAGGACCCTGTGAGTTGGACCATCCTCGGGGAATCACGCCACATGCCATGACTGACGCTCCCTCACAATGCAGGTAATGTGCCTCATTTGGGACTCCGTGAGCAACACAAAGTCAAACCAGCAGTACCCAAGGATTCTCCAAAGAGACACAAGGAGTCCAGTCTTCATCTCAGGTCACTGGATAGCGTCCATGTCTCAGAAACATAAAGCAAGACAGGAAGCACCAGGACTCTAAAGACTTGGACCTTCGTAATTTTGATATCTGGAGCGCCACACACCCCTTTATAGTGACCTCATGAACCCCCCCATGCTCTCCCAATCTGTCTACTGACTTCACAGGAAGAGTCACCAGAGACATGAATGCCACTGCCAAGGTAAGTAAACCTCTTGACGCGGTCGACACTCTCTCCGCAGACAGACACACTGCTGATGGCTGTGACCAAGAGGTCATTAAAGGCCTGGCTCTTGGTTTTTATCCAGGACACTCGCAAGCCTAAACACTCAGACTCCTCGCTCAGTCTCTTAAAGCCTCCATTGACACCGTGAAGATCACAGCATCGTCAGCAAAGTCTACATCAGTGAATCTCTCTTCACCAACAGATGCCCCACAGCCGCTGGACCCCATGACTCTGCCCAACACCCAGTCCATGCAAGCATTGAACAGATTAGGAGCAAAAACAGACCGCTGACGAACCCCAGAATCAACTGGGAAAATACTGAGGTTCTGTCTCCAGTCTGCACAGCACTCACAGTACGAGTGGACAGGTTGGCCATGATATCCAGAATTATATTTTATACCTCATCAAAAAGAAACAAAAAATGTAGGTAGCATTAATTAATAAAAAAATACATTATTATTCTTTTAGCTGACACTCAAGCGAATTTAAAGTTTACAGCACATTTCAACTGCTTACAGACATTCTTTACACTTGGCGGTTGAGAAGCTCACTCAGGGTCACACTGTGAGGCAGAGGCCTGGACTGTTATGGCAGACCAACGTCTCTGCCGCTGCACCACATGGTAGCCTAGCATTTACAATATGCAAGTGGCAAAAGAGCAGACGACACAACTAAACTTGTGAGTACAAGGAAGTGTACAGCATACTGCACATTTTACAAAGCGATTTGATACCCTTTTAATTATTTCTTTCTCCACAGGGCAGCAGAGGGGTGTGATGGTTAGCGCAGCGGCCACACTGATCCAGTGTCCTCGGTTTGCATACTGTGCCTGGAAGCTTTGTGTAGTCTCCCTGTGCGTGTGTCGCCAACATTTAAAGTGTGTCACTGTGATCTGTTAAGTTTATTTCCTTGTATCTGATTTTATTCATATGAACGGAAACCAGACACACTTAGGTAAGACAGCTGACAGGAAAAGACACGCGTCTCTCACATAACACACGAGCCAAGCGGACTGACAGAGGGGACAGATTCACTAGGGTTAGCAATACGACAAGAAGATAAGAAAACAAACAATTGTTCACTGCCATGGCAGGCCATTTGGGGAAAGAAGGAGCAGGCAGAAGTTCAGGTTCTGTTTTCTGTGACTGGTAAATCAGCAAACCAGAAAGCACCATGTCTGGAGCTTGCATGATCGTGTTTCAGACTCTTGAACTGTAGGAAATGTACAAATGAGTAGGCATTGCCCAGAAATACAGAGCTCACCTACGGATGGATGGAAGACATCACTCCTGCCCGTGCCTGTGGCAACATGCTTTCCCACACTCTCTCTCGAAGTTGGACAAGTGGCCATCGCAGGAAACCTTGACTGTATTGAGCTGTGGCCAAGTAGGTCTCCTTTGACTATTATATTCTTGTGAGTGTTAAACCGATATTACAATACAATTCATTTTTATATAGCCCAAAATCACACAAGGACTGCCGCAATGGACTTTAACAGGCCCTGCCTTTTGACAGCACCCCGGCCTGGACTCTCTAAGAAGACAAGGAAAAAATGGAACCAACCTTGGGAAAGGCACTTCAAAGAGAGACCCCTTTCCAGGTAGGTTTGGCGTGCAATGGGTGTCAAAAAAAAGGGGGCAATTATAATACAATACACAGAACAGAACACAAGTAATCCTCAATACAATATAATAGTGCAATAAAAATATTACAAGTACAGTAATCCCTCCTCCATCGCGGGGGTTGCGTTCCAGAGCCACCCGCGAAATAAGAAAATCTGCGAAGTAGAAACCATATGTTTATATGGTTATTTTTATATTGTCATGCTTGGGTCACAGATTTGCGCAGAAACACAGGAGGTTGTAGAGAGACAGGAACGTTATTCAAACACTGCAAACAAACATTTGTCTCTTTTTCAAAAGTTTAAACTGTGCTCCATGACAAGACAGAGATGACAGTTCCGTCTCACAATTAAAAGAATGCAAACATATCTTCCTTTTCAAAGGAGTGCGTGTCAGGAGCACAGAATGTCACATAGATAGAGAAAACAATCTCTAGCAAACAAATCAATGGTGCTGTTTGGCTTAAGTATGCGAAGCACCGCCGGTACAAAGCTGTTGAAGGCGGCAGCTCACACCCCCTCCGTCAGGAGCAGGGAAAGAGAGAGAGAGAGAGAGAGATAGAGAGAGACAGAGTTTGTTTTTCAAGCAAAAATCAATACGTGCCCTTCGAGCTTTTAAGTATGCGAAGCACCGTGCAGCTGCACAAAAGATAGCAACGTGAAGATAATCTTTCAGCATTTTTAGACGAGCGTCCGTATCGTCTAGGTGTGCGAACAGCCCTCCTGCTCAATCCCCCTACGTCAGGATCACAGAAAGTCAGCGCAAGAAAAAGAGAAAAGTAAGCTGGGTAGCTTCTCAGCCATCTGCCAATAGCGTCCCTTGTATGAAATCAACTGGGCAAACCAACTGAGGAAGCATGTACCAGAAATTAAAAGACCCATTGTCCGCAGAAACCCGCGAAAAATCCGCGATATATATTTAAATATGCTTACATATAAAATCCGCGATGGAGTGAAGCCGCGAAAGGCGAAGCGCGATATAGCGAGGGATTACTGTACAGAGAAGAATTCAACAGGAGATGATATCACAGAATACGATTTGGATTTGTTCAGAGTCCTGGAGACTCTGGACCAACCAATCCGATCAAAGGATCCCTCTACCTGATGATTCCTGCGATTTTCCATCAGAGATGACTTTATGTTAGGCAGGCAGAACAACTTGGCAGGTGGGCAGTGGGACCAAGTGCCACATTTGAGTGCCGAGAAGAGAAACAGAATAGGTGAGGGTTTATAACAAATTATATTACATATCACTTATGTTTTGGTGCTAATGACTAACAACAGGGATGTAGTCTGTATAGTAAATCAGCAGCTCTAGTCAGGGTATGCTAAACTGAAGTAGTGAGTCTTCAGCCGGGATTTGAGAGCTGAGACCAAAGGGGCACCTATTAAACAGAAGCTAAAGTATAATCTACGGTTGGGAGACAAAGTCAGAGAGGTGAGATTGTGTTGGTTTGGACATGTGCAGAGGAGAGATGCTGGGTATATTGGGAGAAGGATGTTAAGGATAGAGCTGAGAAGAGGAAGAGGAAGGCCTAAGAGAAGGTTTACGGATGTGGTGAGAGAAGACATGCAGGTGATGGGAGTGACACAGCAAGATGGAGAGGACAGGAAGATATTGAAGAAGATGATCCGCTGCTGGCAACCCCTAACGGGAGCAGCTGAAAGAAGAAGAAGAAGAACAAGTGTTACTGATTCTTCCTTTTAGAATCTCCACCCTACTGCTAGGGAAAGATACAAGATATATCTTTATGTATATTGTTGGGTTAGTAATGGCTACAATCTCCCCTGCTGGATGTAAAACTTCATTCCCAAAAAATGTGCTTGTTGGGTTTACTGGGTATTTCATATTGGTGATGAGGCCACATGCATGATTGTGTCCTGTGATGGACTGGCGCTCTGTCCAGGACTACTTCCTCCCTTGTACTCAATGCTGCTGGCATAGGCGCCGTCTCACAGTAACCTTCAATTAAAATATTACGTTAAATTGTTCCAGCTTTGTGACCCGGACCTGGATAAGCAGGTGAGAAACGCTTAAATGTTTATTGCTGTATTGACACAATGTGACATACACAGTGAAACTGGAGGATGATTCTAGCAGGGCGTTCTTCACAAGATGGTAGGATGGGTTTGTTTCCTCTTTTATGATTTGCAGTAGAACGTAAGCGTGTCCCTTCATTCTGTATACAATACTTATCACAGATGGATGTTACAGGTTGTCATGGAATGCCTTGACACATTTTATTTAAAAGCGGCTGTACATTTATGTAAAAGCACTGTGTCCCTCACGAGAGTTAGTGACTTAGTATCCCTCACCACTACTCATTAGAACAACTGTGACTATAATAGGCCATTCAGCCCAACAAGCCCCTCCATCCTACTCATTTCGAGTGTCCAAAGTGATATCAAGTTGAGATCTGAAGGTCTGTAAAGTCCTACTCTCCACCACACTATTTTGCAATGTATTATAGGCATCCCTGGTTCTGTTTCTAAAGAAAATTTTCAAATACTTGTGTGAAATTTACCCTTAACAAGTTTCCAACTGTGCCCCTGTGTTTTTGCTGAAGTCATTTCAAAGTCACAGTCTCAATCCACTGGACTAATTCCCTTCTTAATTTTAAACACTTCAGTCACATCACCTGCTAATCTCCATATGCTTAAACTTAAAAGTTTCATATTCTTCAGTCTTTCCTCATATCACCTACCCCGCAGTCCTGGAATGAGCCTTGTCGCTCTTCTCTGGACCTTTTCTAGCGCTGCTATGTCTTTTTGTAATGTGGAGACACAGTTCTCGAGATGAGGCTTCACCAGTGTGTTATAAAACTTAAGTATAACCTGCCTTGACATGTACTCCACACATCGTGCTATATAACCCAACAAACTATTATCCTTTGTGAGGGACGGCCAGGACACCCTCACAGTTTAGTGACCGGGGGATTTAGTGTGCACTGAGCATTGTCTCCCCCGGATTGCTAGATGGCAGTATTGTTGCTGACCATGTCCATCCCTTTATGAGTGATGTGTACCCATCTTCTACTGTCTACTTCCAGCAGGATAATGTGCCATGTCACAAAGTTCAGATCATCTCAAACTGGTTTCTTGAACATGACAATGAGCTCACTGTACTCAAATGGCCACCACAGTCACCAGAACTCAATCCAATAGAGCACCTTTGGGATTTGGTGGAATGGGAGATTCACATCATGGATATGTAGCCGACAAATCTGCAGCAACTGTGTGATGCTTTCAGGTCAATATGGACTAAAATCCCTCAGGAATGTTTCCAGCACCTTGTTGAATCTAATGCCATGAAGAGTTATGGCAGTTCTGAAGGCAAAAGGAGGTCCAACTTGGTACTAGCAAGGTGTACCTAATAAAGTGGCCACTGAATATATTTTGCATGAACTTTACAGTTCCTGTTGTGCAGTGGGAATGCAACCCATGAAAGTGGATAGGGCTCACATTGTACAGGAACTCATTCATTCCTGAGAACAAAGTTCCCTGCAGAGCGAAAGGACCCCATGACTCCCCGGTCCTTTAGACCTTATGAGATGTTGCCATCTCCCCAGCTGAACTCCACACCCTCAGTGAATTGCTGTTAATGTGGTAACAAGAAAAAAAAATACCAAACATCCTTTGGCTATAAGTGAAATAAGAGGGTCTGTGTACATTAAGTTGATAATTACATAACTTTTAGTTGGAGGGAATCTCGAACTTGACGACTATGGTTGCCGATCTCGTCACCCAAGAATGTAAATTTATAGGACTAGAAATCACTGGCAATGTCAAAATGACGTGACTGCAGGATGGCTTGGCTTTCCAGCACAGTAACACTTTTCCAAAATATTAGCGGGTTGGAAAATGGATGGATGGATTTTGGGCTTACTCCTTTTACTGAGAGCCAACAACGTGCTACCTGCTTAAGCCAGTGCTGTATGAATGTTTGCAGTGCATTTTTTTTCCTTTTCCGTCATGGTACAGATTGACGAGCCTCTCTTCAGTTTATGAGGTTCAAAATACCTGCCTTCCTTATTCCTTCTAGTTGTGTTATTTGCATTGTAGTTCTGGGCGTACACCCACACACATCTGGCCCCTACAATGTAGATTTTGTCAGGATGAGTCACAGACTGGCTGGATTGTGTTTCTGGGTATACCAGATGACGTGACAGTAAGTGAAAGACTCGCTAAGATGATGTACATGAAGTTCATGACTCAAAAATTGCTGGAAAAGTTGTGTAATGTGGCAGGGCCTTTAGTGGTCCATAGTGGTCCTTAGCACCTCTCTGCTCAAACATATGCTAACACTGTAATCCTTTCCCCAAGTGCCGTAGTGTTACTGCAATATGAAAAAATGAGAAATGATATAACCTCAACCCAGCCACAGAGGCTGCACAAACCAGTGTGTTTCTTCATGCCGGTCCCAAGCCCAGATGTCAGGAAGGGCATCTGATGTAAAATTTGGCCAGACCAGGGCATCTGATGTAAAATTTGGCCAGACCAATCTGCGAACAACAATAGATACTTCCATATCAGATCAGACAAGGCCTAGGTTAACAATGGCCACCACCAGTACTGTCAGCCAACCGAGTGCTGGCCGAAATTAGGCTACTGTTGGCTGAAGAAGAAGAAGAGGAGGGGGAAGGCATGTCCAGAGACTTGGAGGAAGGTGAAGAAAGTGGAAGTGAGGGTAGGAACTTTGAAGGTTGGAAGTATGATTAGTAAAGGGAGAGAAGAATCAATATGTCAAAAATGTTTTGGAGGTGAAAAGAATGTCAGACAGAGTAATGATTATGAAGCTGGGAACTAGAGGTGTGAAGATGAATGTCGTTAGTGCATATGCCCGGCAAGTCGGGTGTGTGATGAATGAGAAAGAAGATTTCTGGAGTGAGTTGGATGAAGTGATGAACAGTGTATCCAAGGGACAGAAAGTGGTGATTGGAGCGGATTTCAATGGACATGTTGGAGAAGGGAATAGAGGAGACGAGGAGGTGATGGGTATGTATGGTGTCAAGGAGAGGAATGAAGAAGGTCAAATGGCAGTGGATTTTGTGAGAAGGTTGGACATGGCTGTGGTGAATATGTATTTTAAGAAGAGGGAGGAACACAAGGTGACGTACAAGACTGGAGGAAGATGCACACAGGTAGATTACATCCTATGCAGAAGAGTCAATCTGAAGGAGATTGAAGACTGCAAAGTGGCAGCAGGGGAAAGTATAATCAGACAGCATAGGATGGAAGTCTGAAGGATGATGTTGGATATCAAAAACTGGAGGAGAGTGAGGGCAGAACCAAGGATCAAATGGCAGAAGTTGAAAAAGGAAGACTGTAAACGTGAAGTTCAGGGAAGAGGTAAGTCAGGCACTGGAATGCAGTGAAGAGTTACAAGACAGCTGGGCAACTACAGCAGAAGTAGTAAGTATGACAGCTAGAAGGGTACTTTGTGTGACATCTGGATAAAGAAAGGAGGACAAAGAAACCTGGTGGTGGAATAAGGAAGTACACAAGAGTATACAGAGAAAGATGTTGGCTAAGAAGAAGAAGTGGGATAGTCAGGGAGATGCAGAAAGTAGACAGAAGTACAAAGAGATAAGGTAGAAGGTGAAGAGAGAGGTGGAGAAGACTAAAGAAAAGGTGTATGATGAGTTGCATGAGAGGTTGGACACTGAAGAGGGAGAAAAGGACCAGTGGGCTATGCAGGGGGACAGAGCTGGGAAAGATGTGTAGCAGGTTAGGGTGATAAAGGATAAAGATGGAAAAGTACTTACAAGCGAGGAGGGTGTGTTGAGCAGATGGAAAGAGAGCGGAAGAATGAAGAGAATGAGAGAGAGAGAAGGCTGGATGATGTGGAGATAGTGAATCAAGAAGTGCAACAGATTAGCAAGGAGGAAGTAAGGACAGCTATGAAGAATGGAAAGGCCGTTGGTCCAGATGACATACCCGTGGAAGCATAGATGTGTTAAGGAGAGATGGAAGTGGAGATTTTAACCAGATTGTTTAATGAAATCTTGGAAAGTGAGAAGATGCCTGAGGAGTGGAGAAGAAGTGTACTAGGGATGTGCAGAGCTGTAGTAACAACAGGGGGATAAAACTGATGAGCCACAGCATGAAGTTATGGGAAACAGTAGTGGAAGCTAGGTTAAGAAGTGAGGTGATGGTTAGTGAGCAGCAGTATGGTTTCATGCCAAGAAAGGGCACCACAGATGTGATTTTTGCTCTGAGGATGATGATGGAGAAGTTTAGAGAAGGCCAGAAGGAGTTGAATTGTGTCTTTGTAGACCTGGAGAAAACATATTACAGGGTGCCTCGAGAGGAGTTGTGGTATTGTATGAGGAAGTCGGGAGTGGCACAGACGTGTGTAAGAGTGGTACAAGATATGTACGAGGGAAGTGTGACCGTGGTGAGGTCTGCGGTAGGAGTGACGGATGCATTTAAGGTGGAGGTGGGATTACATCAGGGATTGGCTCTGAGCCCTTTCTTATTTGCAGTGGTGATGGACAGATTGACAGATGAGATTAGACAGGAGTCCTCATGGACTATGATGTTTGTGGATGACATTGTGATCTGTCGCGATAGTAGGGAGCAGGTTGAGGAGACCCTGGAGAGGTGGAGGAATGAAGGTCAGTGGGAACAAGACAGAATACATGTGTGTGAATGACAGGAAGGTCAGTGGAATGGTGAGAATGCAAGGTGCAGAATTGGTGAAGGTGGAAGAGTTTACAAATTTGGGATCAGCAATTCAGAGTAACAGGGATTGTGGAAGAGAAGTGAAAAAGAGAGTGCAGGAAGGGTGGAATGGGTGAAGATGAGTGTCAGGAGTGATTTGTGACAGACGGGTATCAGCAAGAGTGAAAAGGAAGGTCTATAGGGTGGTAGAGAGACCAGCTATGTTATATGGGTTGGAGATGGTGGCACTGACTGGAAAACAGGAGACAGCTTGAGGTAGCAGAGTTAAAGATGTTAAGATTTACATTGGGTGTGACGAGGATGGACAGGATTAGAAATGAGGACATTAGAGAGTCAGCTCAAGTTGGATGGTTGGGAGACAAAGTCAGAGAGGCGAGATTGTGCTGGTTTGGACATGTGCAGAGGAGAGGTGTTGGGTATATTGGGAGAAAGATGTTAACGATAGAGCTGTCAGGGAAGAAAAAGGCCTAAGAGGAGGTTTATGGATGTGGTGAGAGAGGGGGTATAACAGAACAAGATGCAAAGGACACGAAGAGTTGGAAAAAAGATGATCCACTGTGGCAACTCGTAACAGGAGCAGCTGAAAGAAGAATAAGAAATGACATAACCTCATTAGACCATATATGAAAGGGGAGGGTCCACGTCACGGAATCTGGTGGCTCACCCTCAGCACATTACACCGGTGTGGACATCATTATCTCCCTCCCAAACGGCTCCATACTCTCAGAACATTGCTGTTTCTGCAGCAAGGGTAAGCAGAAAATGGCAGGCCATTTGTTATTTTTTAACTATTGCAGCAGTGAAAGTAATAAGTAAATGATATACTAGCACACAAAACTGTTAAAACTGTGGACTGGCATCTTGCCATTCTCTCTCAACTGCCGGTTCGCACAGAAGTGTTCAGCGGCCCCTCTTCACTGCCAGTGGTGGTCTGGCAGCACGCTCAGAGTGTCCATTGCTGTGCCTGTGGACATAAAACACAGTATCATTAATCAAGTTTAGAGCCACCGTCGTATTTTTTAACTCCTTCACTGTTGTAATTTGGTGTGTCTGTTAAAACAGACAACTCAACTGACGGCACAAAATACGACATGTAGTAAAAAAGGTTAAGAAACCAGAAGGTTCTTCTCTGCAGGATTTCATTTGAAATGATGGTGTTCGAGCCAAAGTATCTATGATATTAACAAACTGAGTCAACGGCATCATCAAATGCTATCTGTTTATTTGCTTTTACACAATATAGCAATTCCATCTTGTGAAATGTAATGCAGAACAAAAAAAATCACTGGCTCATTTTAAACTTTATTAAAAACGAATGAATCATCAGATTATGTCCATTTCTCAAATTCCGTGATAGAAATGTGACTGGCTCCTCTGCCAGCTGAAATGACTTTATGATAAGCTTGGCCCTCTTCTTTGCAAACCTGCAGTCTCTGGCCTACGTCACATAGACTTCTGCTCCATAGCAGTAGCTCCGTTTGCACGGCTGAACCACAGCAACAGGAGAGATTAAGAACACAGTGCAGCGACATCACTGACAAGTACTAGTCAGCCAAGTGAATCCTTTCGTGTTTCACCAGGTTTGAACGGTGATTGAAACCACGACCACAGTGCTTACACTTGAACTGTTTCTGGTTCTGATGGGTGCGTTTGTGTTGCTGGAAGGTGGAACGGTGCGCAAAGCTTTTCCCACATCCAGATAATGGACACACAAAGGGCCGCTCACCAGTGTGGGTGCGACAATGCTCCGTGAGTGAGGCTTCCCACTTGAAACCCCGACCACATGTAGGGCACTTGAAAGGGTTTTCCTGAGTATGAATCCGTTCGTGTTTAACCAGGCAGGCTGCCCGCTTGAATGTCTTATTGCAAGTGTGGCAGGTGAAAGGTTCAGCCTCTGAGTGCACTGCCAAGTGCTTTGTAACGTCCCCTTGTAGCTTGAAGCACTTGCCGCAGGTGGGGCACGGGTATGGCCTCTTCTCCGAATGAACAAGACGATGCTTTATGAGGTCGGCACACCGAATGAAGCGCTTTCCACATTCGGAGCACAAGTATGGGCGCTCGCCAGTATGGATCCGATGATGCTCCTGAAACAAGAAGCCCAAGCAGGATGTTAATAATAACATCACACTCAAAGCTGTTTATTGACACAGTACGATGAAACTATGGAAAGTGACGAGAGTTGTCAGGTACACATTAATAGATATATACACTATTGGTCTAAAACTTTAGAACACCTCAGTGTTTTAAAATGGCAAAAAATGTAAGCAGTAAACTGAAAGAGGTTTAAACTTAACTGAATAAAAAAGAAAATGTCAGAATATTACAAACAGGCCTTCTTCAAGAACCAACTGATAGGTTACAATCTACAGATGTTCTGCAGCAGTTAAAGTCAGTTAAGCCTTGCAAGCTGAAGCAAACAATTTGCAGAGGTGTCCCAACTTCTATTGATTACTTAGAAACCCACTCTCTGTCTTAAAGCAGAGATGGAACAAACTGTGTTACTAATTTCCTTTTTTTCAGTTTTTCCTACCCTAAACTTTAAATGTAAACCTCTGTCAGTTTACTGCTTACCTTTTCATCATTTTAGGTAATTCATTGAACTTCAACTGATTAAATTTGAAGAAAACCAGACATGTTCTAAAACTTTTTACCAGTAATGCAGTGTAAATGATTAAGGCATCCGTGACCCCTTGAACCCTCGGATCAGACGTCTCACACCATATAAAAGTCCAAATATTGCTTTTATTCAGACAAATATGTGCACCAAGCACCCTATACTCCACTACACTCATATAAATAAATCAATAATTAATAAATCAATACAATAACCAATCCTCCTCGCCCAGACACTTTGCCACCCTACCTCCCAGCTCAGCTCAAATGTCTGGGCTCACCCAGAGTCCTTTTATAGCCCCCGACCCGGAAGTGGTTCCTGGCCAAACCCCCCAAGTCCTTATCCCTTCCGGGTCAGGGTAAACAGTCTTTCTTCAGCCCGGGAGCACGTCGTTTCTTCCTGTCACGTGGTGATGACGTACTCCCGGGTTATAGGGCACGTAAGGGCCCACTAGCCCCCTTACAGCGGCTCCTGGCGGCCCCCAAGGTATCCAGCAAGGCTGTGTAATAACACTACAATGTCCATGATGCCCTGCTGGAACTCGCGGCACGAATATGCTGTCCGGAGGGCTCCTCCTAGCGGCCTGGGGGTGAGGGCCGGACTGGGAAGCCGGCAATCCTCCACAGCAGATAGAACTTTTATTGGGCTTGAGCTTTTTAGCTCAGGAAATATCACAAACAACATCAACCCCCTCAAATACACAGAGGAATTACAAAAAGAAAACAGCTTCTGATTTGAGAATAGAGCGGTCACAGTGAGGCATTATAAGCATGTATTGATGAAGACATGAAGGAGCTCCAGTCGTGTTTCTTTACATACTTCTGCTGAATCATTCCTTGGCTGAAAGTCCTCAATGCTAGTGTGTCATAGAAAAGACATGTGGCATTGTCCATAATGGCATTCAGTGGTATGTTCATTCTTTCCTCAGATACAGTCATATGAAAAAAATTGGGAACCCCTCTTAATTCTTTGGATTCTTGTTTATCATTGGCTGAGCTTTCAAAGTAGCAACTTCCTTTTAATATCTGACATGCCTTATGGAAACAGTAGTATTTCAGCAGTGACATTAAGTTTATTGGATTAATGCAATATGCATCATAACAAAATTAGACAGGTGCATGAATTTGGGCACCCTGACAGAGACATTATATCAATACTTAGTTGAGCCTCCTTTTGCAAATATAACAGCCTCTAGACGCTGTCCTCCTATAGCCTTTGATGAGTGTCTGGATTCTGGATGGAGGTATTTTTGACCATTCTTCCATACTAAATCTCTCCAGTTCAGTTAAATTTGATGGCTGCCGAGCATGGACAGCCTGCTTCAAATCATCCCATAGATTTTCGATGATATTCAAGTCAGGGGACTGTGATGGCCATTCCAGAACATTGTACTTGTCCCTCTGCATGAATGCCTTTGTAGATTTCAAACTGTGTTTTGGGTCACTGTCTTGTTGGAATATCCAACCCCTGCGTACCTTCAACTTTGTGACTGATGCTTGAACATTATCCTGAAGAATTTGTTGCTATTGGGTTGAATTCATCTGACCCTCGACTTTAACAAGGGCCCCAGTCCCTGAACTAGCCACACAGCCCCACAGCATGATGGAACCTCCACCAAATCTGACAGTAGGTAGCAGGTGTTTTTCTTGGAATGCGGTGTTCTTCTTCCTCCATGCAAAGCTCATTTAGTTATGACCAAATAACTCAATTTGTGTCTCATCAGTCCAAAGCACTTTGTTCCAAAATAAATCTGGCTTGTCTAAATGAGCATTTGGATACAACAAGCGACTCTGTTTGTGGCGTGAGTCCAGAAAGGGCTTCTTTCTCATCACCCTGCCATACAGATGTTCTTTGTGCAAATTGTGCTGAATTGTAGAACGATGTACAGATACACCATCTGCAGCAAGATGTTCTTGCAGGTCTTTGGAGGTGATCTGTGGGTTGTCTGTAACCATTCTCACAATCCTGCACATATGCCGCTCCTGTATTTTTCTTGGCCTGCCAGACCTGCTGGGTTTAACAGTAACTGTGCCTGTGACCTTCCATTTCCTGATTACATTCCTTACAGTTGAAACTGACAGTTTAAACCTCTGATAGCTTTTTGTAGCCTTCCCCTAAACCAGGAGACTGAACAATCTTTGTTTTCAGATCTTTTGAGAGTTTCTTTGAGGATCCCATGCTGTCACTCTTCAGAGGAGAGTCAAAGGGAAGCACAACTTGCAATTGACCATCTTAAATACCTTTATATCTCATGATTGGACACACCTGTCTATGAAGTTCAAGGCTTAATGAACTAATCCAACCAATTTGGTGTTGCAAGTAATCAGCATTGAGCAGTGACAGGCATTCAAATCAGCAAAATTACAAGGAGACCCAAATTTTTGCAGTCAGTTTTTCACATTTGATTTATATTTCATACAACTAAATACTGCTTCACTAAAAATTTTTGTTCGGAACACACCAGTACTCAGATGTTTCTAGGAAATGAAAGACATACCACTGTTATCTTTTTTGTTGAAAGGAGAGTAAATTATTTTGCAGGCTGAGAGGGGTCCCCAAACTTTTTCTATGACTG
Source organism: Erpetoichthys calabaricus (assembly GCF_900747795.2). Classification (NCBI taxonomy): domain Eukaryota; kingdom Metazoa; phylum Chordata; class Cladistia; order Polypteriformes; family Polypteridae; genus Erpetoichthys; species Erpetoichthys calabaricus. The sequence continues at coordinate 139,480,211 of NC_041405.2, forward strand.
TACTACACTCTTAAAAATAGAGAGATGCCATTCAGGAACAATTTTTCATTCCCAATCTTTATGAAGGTTCCAGAAAGAACTTTTTTTTATTTAGATCTGTAACAGGTTTCATAAATACCTACGGATGGATGGATGATAACAGATTTGTGAAATACTAATGGAGTATGTGATTTTACAAGGACTCGCCAAGTTCAGGTTTTCTTGATCTCTCAGAATCCTGCTAGGCAGTCTGCAATACATGAATGATTTCTGTTTTGTCCAAATATTAGGAACTTTTTCAGAGCCTAAAGAACCAACTTCATATGCAAAACCCTTCTCAGAATGAAATGCTTCTTTGTCAAGGAATGGTTCTACAAGGATCCACATAACCAAGTAAAGTGCCTTTAAAGACCCAGCGTTTTTAAGAGCGTGCCTTCTGCATCTCCAAAATGCATCCCATAATTTTGCTTGTCTTCTTAATCAGCTTTAATCAGATATAAGAGATGCCCCTTCATTCTTGGCTTTTACAACCCCAATTACAAAAAAATTGAATGCAAAAAACAGAATGCAATGGTCTGCAAATCTCATAAACCCCTGTTTTATTCACAATCAAACATAGAAAACATATCAAATGTTGAAAGTGAGAAATGTTATTATTTCGTAAAAAAATTGACCTCATTTTGAATTTGATGGTAGCAACACCTCTCAAAAAAGTTGAGACGGGGGCAACAAAATGCTGGAAAAGTAAGTGGTACTAAATAAGAAACAGCTGGAGGAACATTTTTGCAACTAATTAGGTGAATTGGCAGCAGGTCAGTGATGTGATTGGGTATAAAAAGAGCATCTTAGATAGGCAGAGTCTGTCAGAAGCAAAGATGGGCAGAGGTTCACTAATCTGAAAAAAAAACTGCATCTACAAATTGTGGAACAATTTCAGAATAATGTTCCTCAACATAAAATTGTGAAGACTTTGAATATCTCATCATCTACAGTACATAATATCATGAAAAGATTATGAGAATCTGGAGACATCTCTGTGCTCAAGGGACAAGGCGGAAAATCAATATCGGATGCCAGTGATCTTTGGGCAATCAGGTGGAAATGCATTAAAAACAGGCCTGATTCTGTCATGGAAATCACTGCACAGGCTCAGGAACACTTCCAGAAATCATAATCTGTGATAACAGTTCGCTGTGTCATGGAAAAATGCAGGTAAAAGCTCTATCATGCAAAGAAGAAGCCAAATGTGAACATGATCCAGAAATACAGCTGTCTTCACTGGGCCAAAGCTCATATAAAATGGACTGAGGCAAAGTGGAAAACTGTTCTGTGGCCAGATGAAGCAAAACTTGAAATTCTTTTTGGAAAACATGGACGCCGTGTCCTCCAGACTAAAGTGGGGGTGGACAATCCGGCTTGTTATCAACGCTCAGTTCAAAAGCCTGCATCTCTGATGGCATTGGGGTGCATTAGTGCTTATGGAATTGGCAGCTTGTAAATCTGAAAAGGCACCATCAATGCTAAAAGATACTGTATATACAGGTTTTAGAGCAACATCTGCTCCCATCCAGGCGATGTTTGTTTCAGGGAAGGCCTTGCATATTCCATCAAGACAATACTAAACTACATACTGCCTCTAACAACAGCATGGCTTTATAGCAGAAGAGTCTGGGTGTTGAATTGATCTGCCTACAGTCCACACCTTTCACCAATTGAAAACATTTGCCGTATCATGAATTGAAAAATACGACAAAGAAGACCCCGCAGAACTGTTGATCACCTAGAATCCTATATCAGACAAGAATGGGACAATATTCCTCTCCCAAAAGTCCAGCAACTGGTCTCCTCATTTCCCAGACATTTACGGACTGTTGTTAAAAGAAGAGAGGATGCTACACAGTGGTAAACATGGCCCTGTCCCAGCTTTTTTGAGATGTGTTGCTGCTATCAAATTCAAAATGACCTTATTCTTTTCTTAAAATGGTACATTTTCTCAGCTTCCACATTTGTTATCTATGTTCTATTGTGAATAGAATATGGGTTTATGAGATTTGCAAATTATTGCATTCTGTTTTTATTTAGATTTTACACTTTGTTTGGAATTGGGGTTATAAATCCAGACAGAAGGTTCACTACTTTAGTTTAGCATACCCTGTCTAGAGCTGCTGATTAGCTGGGGGCACACTGCATTTCTCTTTGTTATTTGTCATTTGTTACAGAAATATAAGTATCTCAATATTTTAAACCATTACTAACGCTCCACTATTCTGTTTCTCTTCTTGTTATTTGGATGTGGCACTTGGTGCCATGGCTTTATTGCCAGGCTGTTCTCCTGCAAATGGAAAAGTCATCTTGGATAAAGGAGTGTTGGAGAGATTCTCTCATCAGATTGGACAGTCAGCACAGACTCCACTTTGGAAACGCTAGGAGTGGGTAGGCGGCCAGTGGGCTGAGGTGTCCAGGACTTTGACTTCAATTTTAATCTTCTCCATTGTCAGCTTACCATAGTTTATCAGTTTGTATAGTGGTCTCAAACTCCGGTCCTGGAGGGCCACAGTGGCTGCAAGTTTTCGTTCTAACCCTTTTCATAATTTTTGCTGGTAATTAGCTTCTTTTGAATTAATTGTTATTGACTTGCTCTTGAACACTCAGACCCCTTTTTAATTGTTTCTTTTTCCTTAATTAGCTGCCAAACAATAATAAGATACAAAATGAACCAAAACAGGACCAGTAAACTGTGTCCATCATACAGTATCTGAAAATAAAGAAAGATGAGGGTCGCAGGAATGTTGATCTGCTCAGGTCCACAAAACATTTTACCAGTGCTCTTAGAAAAGAGAAAATCAACAATTTCAGAAATGTCTGCTATTACACAATGAGAGCAGCAACAAGCAATGGAATTAAAGAACGGGATTAATTAACGACAAGACTCGGCACCTAATTAAGCAACTGCTTGGAGTGAAATTGGTTGGAATTTGAGGCCCTGACTTAGTTGATCTTCTGTTGGCTCACTCACTTCACATTTCATTTCTGTTTGGGTACCATTTAAGGAAAGAAATGAAGCAATTCAGAGGAATGATGAAGAAATTCAGGGGAACAAATTATAAAAAAACAAGTCAATTAAAATCAATTCAAAAGAAGTTAATTAGCAGCAAAAACAGATCCCTAATTAAGAAAAGGGTTAGAATGAAAACCTGCAGCTACTGCGGCCCTCCAGGACCAGAGTTTGAGAACCTTGAGACAGATACCGTTGGATTCCATTTATGATTAATCAGTTGTATCCTGTTCTCTGTGTTTTAACATATGTGCATTTATATGTGTGCTAATTCTGTATTTAGCAAGGAGTATAACTTATACTTTTAAGTTTTAACTGAGAATTGTTCACAGTGCTCTGCATCTGCAGTTAGTGACAATGAGTTGGATTTGATGGGCCTCTCCTTGTAGTGATGTTATTTGCCCAGCACTCTGTAGTGTGGATAATCACACTGGCTACAGATCACCAGAGCCACAGAACATGTAAAGATGCCACTACCCATATTAAAGGCGCACAGTCTCTTAAGAAAGAACAGTATGCTCTGCCCCTTTTTATGTAGTAAGGAACTGGTTGTCAGCATGGTGACACTGCTGTCTCACAGGTCCTGATCCTGTCTTTCTGGTGTTTGACGATTCTCCCCATATCAGCATTTGTTTTCCTCCCACATCCAAAAAAACTGCCAGGTCAATTGGCTGGAAAAAATTCTGGCCCTTGGAAAACTCTAAGCCATCATGGTACTCAGAGCTGTGCTCTGCTTAAATTAAATTAAATTTAACGATTACATGTGTACAGCTATTCACCTAAATTTTGTGCAAAATAAATTTTTTTCTCATGCATCTACCCGAATTTACAGTTAGTCAGAATTCTTACTGTCGTGTGTGATGAACTTTGGTGTTTTTGTTATTTGATCCTTTTATAGTTCACATTAGGGCTGTGCCGGTGATGAAAAACAAAAGAGAAAATGGTGGTGTGGAAAATGTAAAACAAACAATAAAAACCAATAACATAAAAGGAAAGTAAAAGTACAAAATACATCCAAACTAAAAAATTATATTCTAATACCTCAGAAATCACAACAATCTCCTACACTGTTTGGAAAGGTTACTTATATCCTACCATTTCTCTAAAATGTATTCAAAAGCCAATTGGTATTCTGGGCAAAGAACCAATTTTTACATTCACATCAAACTTGTCACGAATGTCTTTAATTTGTAACTCACAGCAATCAGTCAGGATTCGTATTTGTATTGCATAATGACCAAGAAATACATATTTAGTTACCTTTAACCAGATTAAATCAAAGTAAAACAATCACAATTCCCTACACCATCCACAAAAATAGTATACCGAGTATGCTGTTAAGCACATTTAGCCAACTATTTATCACTAGTTAAAGTAAAAAATCTACAGCAATCCACGCGTGCAAGGATCAGTCTGCCTAAGGACATCATTTATAGTGTCACTGCTGTCATATGCGCTGGCGACGGTGAAATTCTTACTTGCACACACGAACACATCACCACGCCTTTGCAGTTACAAGTTAATACAAAATGCTTGAAAAAGACGTCAAGTGATTCAGATATGCACATTCCATAATGTGACATGATTTGCATTTATTTCTTAATGTTAAGAAAAGTGTACTTTTGACTGTAAATTAAATCAGGAATGTGTTGTTCACATTCACTCAGGCTGTATATTACAAATTAATATAATTGATGCAGATAATTAATGTTGATGATATACTTGGTCTTTTGTGGTTATTTGGGCACACATACTGCAACTAATATAACTGTCAAGAAGTATAAAAATGCTATTATAATAATTTGAAAATACAGTTTTTACTTATTAATAATATAACCAGCACAGTATTAGAGTTTGCACACCTTTATTTCCATAAGATACTAATAGAGGTTTAAAGTTAACAATATAATCAAGCAACTTCATATAGAGATTCACTGTAAATAAAGATGTTAACTATCTCAAAATTAATTAATTCTTTCCTTTACCTCTGCCTTATGTTCTTATTCTGGATAGAATATTGGGACAGCTTAGCTATTAGCTAAACAAATGAGCTTAAAGAACTAAATGGTCTCTCGTTTGTCGAATTTCTTATGAAGAATTAATAATACTAAGCAATAAATTGCATGAAACTGCTCTCTCTAGTCCTATATACATCTGTTTTGTAGGCTTATGCCCAAGTACCACAGCAGGATAATCCAGTGCTGCTGTTTCATGATAATTAAGCCTTGTATTTTGACATGCATTGTCTGTGTTGAAGCCAAAAATACATCCTTGCCTTGCAGATGTTACACTCAGGACTGAGGTAATGCACATCTAGCCCATGACAATTACTCTCCCTTGACAAGTAACAGCCAGAAAGAGCTCTTTTTTAAATGTGATGAACCAAACTATAGATATTTTGAGGTCTTTTTAGAAGGGTAAATCAAAAATGAAAGCCAATTTCAGTTAAAATCTAATACTCACCAAAGACAATTAAACCTACTACACCATTAGCTGAGTCATTCCGTTAGTCTGCTATTTATACTAATGAGGAGGATGCAGGGAGTAGAGTTGGTGAAGGTGGATGAGTTTAAATACTTGGGATCAACAGTACAGAGTAAAGGGGATTGTGGAAGAGAAGGTGAAGAAGAGAGTGCATGCAGGGTGGAATGGGTGGAGAAGAGTGTCAGGAGTAACGTGTGACAGACGGATATCAGCAAGAGTGAAAGGGAAGGTCTACAGGACGGTAGTGAGACCACTTATGTTATATGGGTTGGAGACGGTGGCACTGACCAGAAAGCAGGAGACAGAGCTGGAGGTGGCAGAGTTAAAGATGCTAAGATTTGCATTGGGTTTGACGAGGATGGATAGGATTAGAAATGAGGACATTAGAGGGTCAGCTCAGGTGGGACAGTTGGGAGACAAAGAGGCGAGATTATGTTGGTTTGGACATGTGCAGAGGAGAGATGCTGGGTATGTTGGGAGAAGGATGCTAAGAACAGAGCTGCCAGGGAAGAGGAAAAGAGGAAGGCCTAAGAGAAGGTTTATGGATGTGGTGAGAGAAGACATGCAGGTGATGGGTGTAACAGAGCAAGATGTCGAGGACAGAAAGATATGGAAGAAGATGATTCACTGTGGCAACCCCAAACGGGAGCAGCTGAAAGAAGAAGAAGAAGAAGAAGAAGAAGATGCAGGCCTTATGGTGTTATACTATATACTGGCTGGTATTTTACACTTTTGGCTCTTTAGCCTTTAGTATTTCTGTGGTGAAACTGGAATCCCAGTGTTAAAACTAAAAATCAGAGTCATGTGACCAGGACGTAGACAGATGCCATTAAACTTTATTCCCTATAAAGATGTTTGTTGGTTAGTGGAAATTGGCCTCAACATTTGAGTCCAGGGAAACCAGTAAACAGTACCAAGAGCAAAACATTAATGTGTAAATTCCTAAAAGAATTTGTTAATGACATGCAAAGAAAAATCCAAGAGGGTTGATAGGTTTATTGGCTCATTATTGTAACAGGTATGCAGTAGAGTGAAATTCGTACTTGTATGTGGATATTCAATCAAGAAAAAGTCTAAAACTGCTAAAATGTCTAAACAGACATTTTGTGGGGTGGTACATTGGCGCAGTGGTAGCGCTGCTGCCTCGCAGTAAGGAGACCTGGGTTTGTTTCCCGGGTCCTCCCTGCATGGGGTTAGCATGTTCTCCCCGTGTCTGCGTGGGTTTCCTCCGGGAGCTCCGGTTTCCTCCCACAGTTCAAAGACAGGTTAGGACAGGTTAGGTGCATTGGCGATCCTAAATTGTCCCTAGTTTGTGCTTGGTGTGTGGGTGTGCCCTGCTGTGGGCTGGCGCCCTGCCTGGGGTTTGTTTCCTGCCTTGCACCCTGTGTTGGCTGGGATTGGCTCCAGCAGACCCCCATGACCCTGTAGTTAGGATATAGCAGGTTGGATAATGGATGGATGGATGGACTTAAGGATGAGTTATTTCTCTATGCTTTACTTAACATTCAGTACATTCTAAATAAGGGGTCCTCAATCACAGTCCTGGAGGGCTGCAGGTTTGGATAATGGATGGATAGACATTTTGTTTGGGGATTGCAAAAATGTGTTTATAATCATTTACTGTTACATAACAAGACTATAACAAATACTTCTTTTGGTATTCATAGCACTTATAATGCATCTCTGTGCAGTGTGGCATTTGGCATGCCGGTAAAATTCGTTACAAATATGAAGAACTCACAAGTCTATTATTGAAATACGCAATATCAGGAGACAATGTCTCACTTAAGCCACCTCTGAGTGTTCCAAAGTGAAGATATTTTAGTAGGATGAATAACTGCTTTACCGAAACTTTGTAAGTGTTATGAACGCCAAAAGAAGCCTCTTTAAACTCCTTGTTACATAGAGTAAGTTATTTAGTAAAGTAAATAAGGTGAATAAAAGAAGAGGATGGCTTGACTCCAATTACCTTGTTTAATCTCTCTCGGTGTGGAGTTTGCACATTAACAGTGTCTGCGTTGTTGTGTTATGTTAATTTGAAAATAGGCGTTTGTAAATCAGCTCAGAGTGAGTGTGACTAACATTCCATCAGGGTCAACTCTTGTCTTGTGCCCAGTGCTGCTCAGACAGGCTCCCATTACTAGACTAAGCAGGTTCAGAAAATGAATTAAAAGTGTGACAACGTGACAAGAATAAGAAAGATCAAAGACCAGCTAAGGTAACCTAAGATTTGGTTCAACCCACTAGCACCTTGTTAAATGATGCAGTCATGCTATTATTTCATTAATTTCTAAACTGCCACCATCCGGTTTAGGGCTGTGGGGCATCAGAGGCTGTCTTGGTAGCAGAAGATGTAAAGTTGGCGCCAATCCCCGGGTGGGCTGCCTCATAGTCCCAGGGTCTAGGGCTCAAATCCTGATCTGGCTGCAGTTTATGCTGAGTCCCCCCCCATATGTCCATATGTTTTTCTTTCCCACCAGTTTCCTACCATGTGCCATAAACATGTACAGTGTGATGCAAACATTTGGACACCTCAAACCAAACTACATATTTTGTTGACATCTGAAGTAAAAGATTAAACACAACTTATGATAGAAAACAAATTAAAACAATGGCATTTTATGAAAATGTTACTGTATAATTACAAATTACTTGATGAAATTAAAAAATAAAAAAGTGTAATTGGCAAAAGGTTGGGCACCTTTTTAGGTATAAGGTCTAGTTACGTTGATAGTCTGTTCAAGAATTGTCATGAGGAATTGTCAGCTGATGATAGCCAGAGCCTAATAAATTCTGCAACTCTTGAAGCATTGTGCAACACTCAACAACAATGGACTCTTCTATGCAATTGGTCCACAATCTGCAAATTACACTACGCGATACCAATAAAACAGGGGAAGGCTGTTAAAAGATATCAACGTGCTTCCAACTGACAATTTCCATAGTCTGAAATGTCATTAAGAAATGGCAGATAAGGGGAACCATGTAGGTCAAAACAAGATCTGGAAGTCCAAGAAAACTGACCGACTGAGGAACTTGTCTACTGTTCAGAAAGGCAAAGGAAAACCTCCAAAGAACTGCAAAGGACAAACAGGCAGTTTTGCTGAGAAATGAGTGGTGGTGCAATGTGAGCATCACCTACATGAACATGGAGGAGCCATCATGGAAGAACTATCAGAAGGAAACCTTACATTCAGTCCCATCACAAACAGCACTGAAGCTGCTGGTAAGTAAGGCAGGATCAAGCATGGGTCAACCATGTAACCCAAAGAAATCTCTTATTCCAAAAAAGGTTCATTTTGAAAACGTTTAGTGAAAATTTAAAGCAAACTGTACACACAAGAATATAGGAAAGTTGTTACACACTTAAAATTATAGTCAAAAAAGGACAAATGTTTCTTTTAGTTCAACTTCAATTGTTTCTTTACTTAAGGATGACCCTGCGGTGGGCTGCCGCCCTGCCCAGGGGTTTGTTTCCTGCCTTGCGCCCTGTATTGGCTGGGATTGGCTCCGGCAGACCCCCCGTGACCCTGTAGTTAGGATATAGCAGGTTGGATAATCGATGGATGGATGGACTTAAGGATGAGTTATTTCTCTATGCTTTACTTAACATTCAGTACATTCTAAATAAGGGGTCCTCAATCACAGTCCTGGAGGGCTGCAGGTTTTTATTCTAACCCGGTTGCTTAATTAGAAAGCAATTCATGCTAATAATTTTATTTCATGGCTTGTTAGTGCTTTAACTCTGCAATGTCAGGTGATTCTCATATCCTAGATTTTCTTCCCCTTTGTAAGGATATCATCCAAATGATTTGAAGGCTAAAATGGATGAGTAATTCTCAGTCCTTCACATTTTTCTCTTCACTTTCCTTCTAAGTATTTAATTAAGTGTTATAAGAGCAATAAGTGCTTCTTATTAAGCAATTGGGTTGGAGCAAAAACCTACAGCCACTGCAGCCCTCCAGGACTGTGATTGAGGACCCCTGTTCTAAATGTACGACTCTGCGCATACAACTGAGCATGTTAAGGCATGGTCTGAAACCGTGTGATCCTCCATGCCTTACCTACAGCAAGGCAGGTCACTAACTGAGACTAGTCGGTGGTCAGAGGGACAAGAAAAAGTTAGAATATATTAATTCAATTCAGCTTTTGGGGGTTATAAGAACCTCCCATATGCTATGCACTAATTATAGGCTAACATTTAAAATAACTAAGAAAATACTTCTATCAACTTAATAGGACCTAAATAACTGGAAAATGGCTCTTACAAACCATCTTAAGTATGAAAAATAACTTCTGCATTAAACAGCGGTATACCAAAATAAAGCGGTCTGGACAGATGAAGTCAAATTCAAACTCTTTGGCCAAAACCACAACTGTTTTTTGGAGCATCATTTGAAGAAAATAACTTCCTGACAACTGTTAAGTATGGGGTGGATCTCTTATGTTTTGGGGTTACGTGGCAGATGATGGCACAGGAAAAAATATGCAATCATTGGGAAGAATGGATTTCCACTAAATATCAACAAATCTTTGAGAAGAATGTAAGGCAGTCATTCAGAAAGCTGAGGCTGACCAAAAGAATGGCTTCTACAACAAGACGATGACCCAAAACACGCTTCAAAATCTACTGCGGTGTACCTCAAGGATTATAAGGTGAAGGTGTGGGAATGACCTTTGCAGTCCCCAGACTTGAACCTCACTGAAAATCTGTGGGTGGGATGTTAAACATGCTGCACACGTAAGACAGGTAAGAACATCTCACAGCTGGATGTGACCTGCAAGAAAGAATGGGGAAAAAATCGGGAGTGGTCTCCCCTCGACTTTCCCGTATACTCAGATATGGGGATGGATATTTGAGGAGTAAACTGCAAGACAATGATTATACTTTTATATTATGAACATTAAAGAACAATCAACAACAAATCAAATCAAGTTAATGATCTATTGAAAAATTATTATATAAGTAAAGTTGAATAAATCGGACTCTGCAGCTGCATGAATAAACGGTAAAGTACCACTTCCAGTCAATGGAAAAATCCCAAAAGTTGACTGAAATCTACGTTTTGTACCTAATACTTGTATGCAAAATTTGCTTGACCTAAGTGAAAGCGTACTCAAGTTATCGTGTTTACATACACACAGACACAGAGACGGACATAGAGACATAATATCAAAAATGGCATTTTCGGACTCAGGGAGGTCTAAAATGTTGAGATTCATCAAAATCTCAACATCAGATCTTTGGACGACTGCAATATTTTCCCTATACTTCATATACGAGAAAGTAAAAAGTCCAAAAGAAGAATTCGTAGAATCACAGCTGGCTAAAAAACAGGGTTGGGGGGTATTACTACATAATTACTTAGTTCGATGCTTAAACTTCTGCAAATACCAAATGTACTCTTTTTTTTAAGTTTTTATATTCATCAAATAAATTGTAACTGTCTTGACTTCCGCGGTTTCCCTTAAGGGCCACACCTTGATGACATTTCGGACTGCAGGAAGCACTTTGATACATTTTATAGCACCTGCTTTATAGCATTGATTAGTTTAACTTTCATGCCCTCGGTCAGTCGGTTAGAGGAGCCCAGGGTTCGAGTGTTGAACAATGTCTGAAGAGTCAAACAGCTTATTTGGCTCTGGAACTGACATCAGCAGACGATTCCTAATGACATTTCTTCACCAGATTAATACCTAATAAGCTAAGCCAGAACAGACAACACCCTAACAAGTTCTTACAACTGAAAGGATGCCCAAACATTTCCAAATGACACATTTACTCTTTTATTACATTTTTTCAGTCCATCAAAAAAATTGTAATTATAAATTAGCATTTTAATAAAATGCCATTGCTTTAGTATGTTTGCTGTCAAAAATATACTATTTTTTTTTCTTAGTAAGCAATTTGGCCAAGGAAGTCCAAACATTTGCATGAGACTGTATACCATGCAGATTTTAGACTCTAAATTGCTCCAATGTGGCCGACTGTAGGTTTGTATGCCGTCCTATGCAGGGTTGGTTCCTGCCTCGCATCTGTTACTGCTAGGATAGACTTCACTTCCCTGCATCCCCTATAATGGAGAAAGAGGGTTTAAAATATAGACTGACTTATGAAAAAAATGGAGCTCAAAAACGGAAGAGGAAAATGTTGCTTATATTAAAAGTCAGAAAAAAGAAGGCACTTAAACACCGGCTTTTCTAAATGTAGACGCACAGTAATTTTTCTCGTTACAAAATGCCAAGAGGTTAGATTCATGCTTTCTCTGACTGTTATTTTGAGCGCTGCAAAGCTTTATATGCAGGCCCACTCAGAAAATCTTTTTAAAGACGATAACTGCGAGAAAACATGGTGTCCTTATAACCTCCACCTTCTACCACTGCTTTTCAGTCTTGCTTTTCTGAAGTTTCTTTTACAGGTTGTGGCACCTTTGGCACTCTAAACTGGAAGAAAGAGTATCAAAAATGTAAAAGTTTAATCAAACATTCTGGCTTAATAATACAGGAGACAAAAGGGGATATTTACAGGGGGAATATAAAAGTAACACAAAAAGAGAAGGTAAATCATATCTGGGTCAGAATAAATATGGTTTGAACGTCTTGGCTCACCCACTTGTCCACCAAACAAAAATAAAGTGCAAACGTACACCAGAAACTCTCCCACTCACCTTCTAAACTGTCCATCTGTCTGTCTCGCTCATCCTCTGCCCCCACACCATGGCCACACCACAATGTTACCAGTTAAGTGTTTGGCATATGGTGAGCTGGAGCCTATCCAGACAGCAGGGGGCACAAAGCAAAGAGCCAAATAAAGATGGGGTAGAATTCCATCACAGTGCACACCCACATGCACATCCATAGTGACACGACACCAATTTAGACACACCAAAATTCTTTAACTTCAATGTCTTCAGAATGTAGGAGGAAGCCAGAAAAAGTCTGGTGCAGACATGGGGAAGATCTGCAAACTCCAAACAGACAGTAACCAGGCAAAGAAAAAACTAGTAGTAGGGTGTTGTACCGTGTTAGCCATGATGGATGCAGTGAGAAGTCAAGCAAAATGACGCCTTTGATTGGCTAACCGAACAGATTACAATATGCAAGCTTTCGAGGAAACTCAAGCCTATTCTTCAGGCAGTTTCTAATCTTACAATTACAATCTGCCTTTAGAAGGGGCCTCAGTTGCCTTGAAACCTTGCATATTGTAATCTGTTGTAAAAGAATGAGTCTCAACACACTGGAAAGGTTTGAGGCAGCCACTCGTATATTATCCCTGGCTGTTGTCAGGTTGAGTTCCAGGATTGAACTGATCTGGTTTGGGAAGATGGAGGTTTTATATGCCGTGAACCAGAAGTGATGTCATCTGACTGGAACAGGAAGTGACGTCAGTCTGGATACCAGAACCGGAAGTGACGTTAAATCAGGCAGGTTTTCCCGTATTTGGTCTGCAGAGATAACAGAAATAGGTTTAGAGCACCCTGCCACCCCCTGGCCTGGCAGGTAACTACCTCCACTTGGTCCACTCAGCTCGCTCCTAGTTGCACGTGTGTGACACTGTTTAGTTAGCCAATAAAAGGAGTCATTTTGTTTGACTTCTCACTAAATAAAAAGGTGAAATATCACATTGACCCAAGTATTCAGACCCTTTCACATGATACTTGAAACATGGCTCAGGTGCATCCAATTCTATGTTTCTATGTCATGTTCGGAGTCAACCTGCTTTGCACCAAACCTGACTGGGGTGCCAGTCCATCCCAGAGCATACTCTCTCATATTGGGCCAATTATACTGTACATCAGTTGTATACGGTTCAGGGTTGTTGTGTGCTGGTGCCTATCCCTGCGGCACTGGGGTGCAAGGGGGAACCCATCAACTGCAAGAAGCACTAGGACCCACACCTACACTCACTCAAACTGGGTCACTTGAGACAAGCATGCATGAGCAAACTCCAAATGCAGGCTGGGAACTGAACTCAGAACTACAAATGTGTGAGTGATGCTACACACCGTGACATGTCTCTTTTCTGTTTCAACTTATTGTCTAAACTGGGCAGTCCAGGAAGTATAGTTGTGTATGTGATCACATTACTCCATTTTATAAATGTCATCACTTGATGCCAGTTGAAAGAAAACTCCACATATTTTTTTTATGTTACTTGCTCCATGAGGTTTGTGGTAATGTCTGAGAAAAAAATTTAACTGCATTGTTACATGGAGAACAGAGATAACAACATTTCTGATGGTCGCCATGTGCTGCTGTTCTAAAGTCAATAAAAAAAACTCGCGTTATCCTTGTTGCGTAATTTATATGTCAAGTCATCCAGTCGTATGCTCACAACATGCAGTACACGTGCATTTTTTGCCAAAACACTGTGCAATAAATAACTCCAGAAAATGAAAGCGGCCCATAAACAAGAAACCTCTTCATGCAAAGTCGTGCATCTGAGCTGAAGACAGGACTCTTGACCAATGAACTTCAGTCCAAAAGTGTGACCCCATATGATTGGATCTTCAATTTAGAAGTGTGACTTCAAGTGTTTGAGGCCTACTTTCATTTTCCGGAATTATTTAACAACATTTTAGCAAAAAAAATGTGTGCGTTTTACATCTTGTGAGCATACGACTGAATGACTCAACGTGTTGATCATGTGACAAAAGAAATGTGAGATTTTTCATGGAAGTTGTTTACACTGTTTGCAATTGTCAAGCATTGATCCTTATAGCTTGCCATTCTATGGGAAACTTAAATTCATGGAGAACAGAGAAGATGAGGGTAAACTTTTTTTTTTGCCATCATCACAAACTACATAGTATAACCTAAAAAATAAATGATATTATTTTTGGGTGGAGTATTCATTTAAGCACAGGACAAATTCTAAAATCCTTCTTATATCCTAAAATGCCATGTGGGAATGGCTTCTCCTTCACTTTGCTAAATTTGCTAATGTTTATACAGCTGCACCTACTCACTGATTACAAAATCCAATTATCTTATAACTCCATAAATACACAAAATTAGTGTAGGTGGTAAAACCTTTAATTAGGTTGACCTTAAACACTGCAAGGATCTGCCAGCCAATATGAGTATGAGGGATGCTCCAGTGTCTCAATATTTAAAATGAACTTGAAGACCCATCTATTTCTGCTAGAGCTGCAGGTGTTGAGAGTGTATTTTTATGGGATATGATATCATACCATTAGGGAGAACAGATGTCAGTACATTCTAGAAGTTAATTAACTAAAACTTGAACCACAAAGCTGCCTGTTTCATTCAACTTAATAACTCTCAGCAAATCACTTTACTTACTGTACCTGTGCTACTATTGTGAAAAGAAATATGGGATCACATTGAGTTGTACACATTCAGTTTGTGTTCACTATAAAAAGGTGTTGTATAAATGAAAATGTCATTTATAATCAAACTGCTCAATAGAAATCACTCCAACATTCATTAGGACAATTTCTGCCTGGATTTGCTAGGCTGCACAGGGCAAGGATGGCTTCAATGCTGGTATTTAGTGCTCGATTTTTTGTTATTTTCCTCAATCAGAAAGTTAATTACTCGCATGTTGTTTCAGCATAAAATTTGTGTATAGGTGACTGGGCAAAGATGGGTCCACAGTGAAGATTTTGCTGAGAGAATAAGGTGTGGTGAGCAGTGAGCATGACCATTTTTGTTTTTCTATAAATTACACTGGAAGTGAGGCAAAAGGCAACATGTTTAAAATTCTGTATAAAATGTGCATTTGACATTGGATCAGACAAAACAGCGTTGGTGGAGCATCATTATCGGAGTTCCCTGAGGTATGACAGGCATCTGAGTCAAAAGCAGCACATGATGACTGATTATAGGAGTGACGTGTTTTATAAAACACAATGTTGTAGCACAGCATCTACTGTAGTATTTCAACTGATCAATTAATCATCCATCCATCCATTTTCCAACCCACTGAACCTGAACACAGGGTCACTGGGGTTTGCTGGAGCCAATCCCAGCCAGCACAGGGCGCAAGGCAGGAACCAATCCCGGGCAGGGTGCCAACCCACCACAGGACACACACACACCCACACACCAAGCACACACACTACGGCCAATTTAGAATCTCCAATCCACCTAACCTGCATGTCTTTGGACTGTGGGAGGAAACCAGAGCACCCGGAGGAAACCCACGCAGGCAGGACCTGGGAAGCGAACCCGGGTCTCCTTACTGCGAGGCAGCAGCTCTACCACTGTGCCAGCCTCAATTATTCATTTTGGGAATATTTAGAACACATTTCAATGGGGCACCATCTAGGGTTTATTTACGCCTTGTACCAAAGTGCTGTTGGGAAAGGTTGTAGCAGCATCTCACTGCCACCCTGACCTGAATATGTGGGTTTGAAAATGGATGAATGACAGGCAGAATAATCTTGCATGTGTAAACATTCATTTTATGTAAATGATGTGTTTCTTTTCTTCACCTTTTATGGCACTACGATGGTTTAATTTTCACTTTTGTCATTATACATTTGGCAGGAGTAGTACCTTTGTAAATTTTATGTACACAATATGTATTTTGACTTTTTTTCTTTTCTTATTGATTTGACAATTTTTGTGTTTGTGGGTTAGTCATTTGCATTGTTCTAAGTAATAAAATGAAGAATGCAATATTAAATATCTTTTCTGTTTCAAGGTTGTGGGAAGCTGAAGCTTACCTCAGAAGCACTAGGCACGTTCCAAGAACTAATCCTGGATAGTGTCACTCCATTTGTAATCAGAATATAAGTTTAATATGTCACTGTGCCCTGTGCAAATATTTTAAATCTGCTTTTCTTTTCTTCGCACATGTACAGCTAACACAAAGCTGGATTTAGTACAGGGGCCCAGCATTTAGAATTGCTAGGCAAGCATCTTAAGACAAGACAAGTTAAGAACACCTGCAAATGGGCAACGTGCACTATTTTTGTGTGTTAGAGTCAGCATGAAATTGTATCCTCTCTTTGCCTTGTTTGGAATTGCATTATTCACCTAAGTGGGGGCCTGCACATGGAAAAAGAGTATAAAGCCTTGGAACATTGCCCGGCACACCTTTGAAGCTGACGGATGGATGGGAGATACCATCATCCAATCTTGAAAATCCTTCCAGTGCAGCGACGAAAATGGCAGACTGTATACATTGAGCTCCCACTTTGGTAATAGTCTTGTCATGGCTTCCTCGTCTGTTATGCCGTGTAAATCGTCATTAAAGATTTAAGTTATTTCTCTTAATACCCTAGAATGACAAGCAAAAACAGATTTTAAGAAATCTCTGCAAATTAATTTGAAATAATAAACTGAAATATCACATTGATCCAAGTACTCAGAGCCTTTTATATTACACCTGAATGGTCTACCCTATTCTATTAATCATCATTGAGATGCTTCTACACCTTGTTTGGAGTTCAACTGTGGCCAAAGCAATTAATTTGACCTGATTAGGAAAAGCACAGCTGAAGATGTGAATCAGAGCAAAAAACCAAATCTCAAAGTCGAAGAAATTGCCTACAGAACGTAGAGACAGAACTGTATCCAAAATTCTTAAGTGGAAGAAGTCTGAAACAATGACGACACCCTGCAAAACTGAAGAATTGTGGGAAAGGTATAACGTCAAGAGAAGTGGCCAAGAACCCCATGATCACTCTGGCAGAGCTCCAGAGAACCTGTATGGAAATAAGAGAAACTCCCGGAAGGACAACCATCACTGCAGCACTCCACCAATCTGGACTTTATAACAGGGGCCAAACATAAGTCTCTCCTCAGTAAAAGACACATGGAACCCTGCATGGAATTTGCAAAAAAGACACCTAAAAGGACTCCCAGACTGTGAGAAACAAGATTTTATGGTTTGATGGAACCAAGATAAGCATCAGGTCTGAAGGAAACAATGTTCCTTTCATTACCTGTGCAATACAATTCCAAATGGTGAAGCATGGAGAGACATCATAATAATGCTGTCAACCGACGGTCTTCATCCAGTCTAACAAAGCTTGAAAGGATCTGCAGAGAGGAATGGCAGCAAATCCCCAAATCTAAGTGTGTGCAGCTTACTGCATTAATACCAAGAAGACTCCAGATTCTAACTGCTGCCAAAAGGTGCTTCAACTAAGTTCAGAAATAGGGATCTACAGTTAGGTCTATAAATATTTGGACAGAGACAACTTTTTTCTAATTTTGGTTCTGTACATCACCATAATGAATTTTAAATGAAACAACTCAGATGCAGTTGAAGTGCAGACTTTCAGCTTTAATTCAGTGGGGTGAACAAAATGATTGCATAAAAATGTGAGGCAACTATAGCATTTTTTGAACACAATCCCTTCATTTCAGGGGCTCAAAAGTAATTGGACAATTGACTCAAAGGCTATTTCATGGGCAGGTGTGGGCAAGTCTGTCGTTACGTCATTATCAATTAAGCAGATAAAAGGCCTGGAGTTGATTTGAGGTGTGGTGCTTGCATGTGGAAGATTTTGCTGTGAACAGACAACATGTGGTCAAAGGAGCTCTTCATGCAGGTGAAAGAAGCCATCCTTAAGTTGCGAAAATAGAAAAAATCCATCTGAGAAATTGCTAAAATATTATGAGTGGCAAAATCTACAGTTTGGTACATCCTGAGAAAGAAAGCAAGCACTGGTGAACTCAGCAACGCAAAAAGACCTGGACGTCCATGGAAGACAACAGTGGTGGATGATCGCAGAATCATTTTCATGGTGAAGAGAAACCCCTTCACAACAGCCAACCAAGTGAACAACACTCTCCAGGGGGTAGGCGTATCGATATCCAAGTCTACCATAAAGAGAAGACTGCATGAAAGTAAATACAGAGGGTGCACTGCAAGGTGCAAGCCACTCATAAGCCTTAAGAATAGAAAGGCTAGATTGGACTTTGCTAAAGAATATCTAAAAAAGCCAGCATAGTTCTGGAAAAACATTATTTGGACAGATGAAACCAAGATCAACCTCTACCAGAATGATAGCAAGAAAAAAGTATGGAGAAGGAGTGGAACAGCTCATTATCCAAAGCATACCACATCATCTGTAAAACACGGTGGAGGCAGTGTGATGGCTTGGGCATGCATGGCTGCCAGTGGCACTGGGACACTAGTGTTTATTGATGATGTGACACAGGACACAAGAAGCCAAATGAATTCTGAGGTGTTCAGAGACATACTGTCTGCTCAAATCCAGCTAAATGCAGTCAAATTGATTGGGCGGCGTTTCATGATGCAGATGGACAATAACCCAAAACATACAGCCAAAGCAACCCAGGAGTTTATTAAAGCAAAGAAGTGGAAAATTCTTGAATGGCCAAGTCAGTCACCTGATCTTAACCCAATTGAGCATGCATTTCACTTGTTGAAGACTAAACTTCAGACAGAAAGGCCCACAAACAAACAGCAACTGAAAGCCGCTGCAGTAAAGGCCTGGCAGAGCATTAAAAAGGAGGAAACCCAGCATCTGGTGATGTCCATGAGTTCAACACTTCAAGCTGTCATTGCCAGCAAAGGGATTTCAACCAAGTATTAGAAACAAACATTTTATTTCCAGTTATTTAATTTGTCCAATTACTTTTGAGCCCCTGAAATGAAGGGATTGTGTTAAAAAAATGCTTTAGTTGCCTCACATTTTTATGCAATCGTTTTGTTCACCCCACTGAATTAAAGCTGAAAGTCTGCACTTCAACTGCATCTGAGTTGTTTCATTTAAAATTCATTGTGGTAATGTACAGAACCAAAATTAGAAAAAAGTTGTCTGTGTCCAAATATTTATGGATCTAACTGTAAATACTTGTGTCAATGTCATATTTCTTCTTTTTATTTTAATACATTTGTAACAATTTCTAAATTCCTATTTTCACGTTGTCATTCTGGGGAAAAATAAATGTAAATGATTTTAGCACAAGGCTGCAACATGGCAAAATGTCAAAGAAATAAATGGGTCTCAATGTTTTCTGAATCCATTGTGTGTGTATATGAGAAAGGCTGCAATATAGTGGATCGGTGGCCAGCTGGCAAGTCTTCTGCATGGCAATCTGCTAACACACTGTTACTCTAGCGTTAGAAAGTCACTGATTTGGAGGGTTTCCAGCTTGGAAAGATATGGTTTGTAGCTCTCCTCTTTCGAGATGATACTGATCTCATTGGACTTTGATCTTTGGTACACACTGGAACAGCTCACAATGAAGTGTGAGCCAGCCTGGATAAGAACTTGCACCTCCACATTTGAGGTCATGGTCCTCTCCCAGAAAATAGTGGCATGTTTCCTGCAGGTAATGGGTGATCAAATGCCTCAAGTTCAAATATCTTGGGGTCTTGTTCATGACTACGTAATTGTGAGAGTGACTAACAAATTGGTACTGGCCTTTGTATGTGAAGAGGGGCCTAAATCTGAGATGCTGATTTCCTCCATTCTCATTTAGAGAATTAAATCATGAGCATAAAGAGCCAAAAACAGGTTCTTTTGCAGGGCTGCTATTTTCCTGACAGAATAATTATCTTGGTAATCTGGGAGGACCTCAGATTAAAACTACTACTTGAGGACAGCCTGTTGAGTTGGTTTAGGTGTGTAGTTAGGACACCTTCCTGATGTCATTCATGGGCGGTGTACTGGACATGGACCACTGGGTGAATAGTGGAGGCAAACCCAAGACACGCTGGAGAGATTATATGTCTCAGTTGTCCTGGGAGCTTCTGGGTATATTCCCCAGGAAGATCTGGGAAATGTTACCAGGGACAGACCTACCTGCTCAGCCCACCTCAGTGTGTCACTACTGTGATCTTCACCATGGAAAATGAAATAATGAAAAAAAAATCACAAATTTTATATTATATACACATTTGTACACATACGTACTGGCCACCATATCAAGACCAGATTCATCTGCTCATTGACGCAAGCAGTCTCCTCCTCCAAACAATCATACAAATGGCTTCAACTTAATATATAGTATGAAGATTTGGTAAAGTTATTAAAATGGGAAAGATGCATGATCTAAGAAAATTTGACCACGGTATCATTGTTGGTAGTGGTTACAGGATCTCTTTTTTATACATTACAGTATCTAGAGGTTATAGAGAATAGTGTGATAAACAAAAAAAAACACCTTAATGACAAAGGCCAGAAAACAGCAAATCCTGTTTAAGCTAACAGAATTCACATAATAGCTCTTTATAACTGTTTTGTGAGGATTGGCGTCGCTGAATGTACAAGGTATTGAACTATGCAGCAAATTAACGATAGCAGCAGAAGACCAGAGCCGATTCTACTCCTGTAGGCTAAGAACAGGAAGATGAGGCTACAGTGGGCACTGGATGAGTAAACATTGGAAACTGCCTACTTCAACAAACCTCAGTTTCTGTTGTGAGAGGCAGATGGTAAGTTCAGTAATTGGGGTACACGTAATGAATTTATATGCCCATATTTCCTTGGGTCAATGGTACTGGAGATTTGGTTTGGGTAAGGGCAGCATAATGGTGGACAGTATGTTTTTCTGACACATATTTCGCCTCATCATACAATCTGAACATCGTTTAAATTCCATACCAAACATAAGCAGAGTTGCTGACTATGTGCATCCCTTCATGGTCACCGTCTACCTTTTATACTGCTAGGTCTAAAAGCCCACATCATCTCAAGCTGGTCCCTCACAGCTTATTTCAATGACCTGCACATTCCCCTGATCTCCATTCAATACAGCAACTTACAGATGAGGTGGAATGAGAGGTTCACAGCAGGGAGGGCGATGCCATAAAATTTATAAAACGACTCTATTCAGTTCAAAATCCCTTCTAGCAGCTAACTGAATCTACTGTATGTCTCAAAGGATTCAGGCTGTTCTGGATATAAAAGTAATTCTATCTGGTACTAACAAAGTGTCCGAGTGTATACAAACACAAACACAGGTTATTGACAGTTATAGCTATTACATCTCTTGTATTGGATTCTTCTTGTAGTCTCACCACTTTCAGATTTGTATTATACTCACAACTGAAAGAGAGCAGAATGTCAAAGGGCTGCAGTGTCATGAGTTGGCAGCTGCTACTGCATTAATGAACATCCTTAATTAGCAAAACACCTCTTCATTCTGTTTTTTTTCCGCTCGGGGACTCCAAGTACTTCACTAACAATGTCAGCTGTGTTTGCTTATATGAGTAATAACCAACTCTAAAAATAATGGCCTACCTGGAAGCTCGGAAGGTTTTTAATTTCCTTTTGACAGATTTCACATTTATACACGGCCACTTTCTTTTTCTTAGATACTGTGTCCATTTCCTTTTCCTCACTGCTGTCCCTGCCTGAGGCCTCACGGCTCATGGAGTTTTCAAGCTTTCCTGTGCTTGCAGTATGCTCCAGCGTAACTGCCAAATCATCCTCAAGGTGTTCTTTGTTCCACTCCGTCTCCCCGGTTGGAATGGGAAATTCATCATATTCATTTTTAATAACAATCTCTGTGTATTCTGACTTGATAGGCACTTCCACATATTCTGCTTTGATTGATGGACTGTCAAGGGACAATTCTGATTGTTGTATTATCTCTACTTTCACACTTGGATGCAGTGAGTAGGAAAACATTTCTTCTTCTTCTTCTTCTTCCTCTTCTTCCTCCTCCTCCTCCTCTTTCTTCACACATATCTCCATTGTCCTCTATACTCTAGAAATCACACAAAAAAAATAAAAGAGACAGTGCTGGGATTCATTCACTCAAGCTTCATAAACACCGACAGAGGTAATATCTGGTTATCTGTTTTGTTAACTTCTTAAAATGTATACCACAAAGAGATAAATAACATTTAATGCTTATCAGAAGAAAAAGTAACATTTTCTAAGTGACAGATTTTTTCATTTTATTTTACTTTTTTAAAGAGATGAATTGCTAATTAAATAAACAGCTCAAAAAAATTAAAGGAACACTCTGAAGACACATCAGAACTCAATGGGAAAAAAAATCCTGCTGGCTATCTCTACTGATATGGACTAACTAACGTGTTAGGAACGAAAGGATGCCACATCGTTTGATGGAAATGAAAATTATCAAGCTACAGAGGGCTGAATTCAAAGACACCTCAAAAATCAAAGTGAAAAAATGATGTGGCAGGCGAGTCCATTTTGCTGAAATTTCATTGCAGCAACTCTAAATCGTACTCAGTAGTTTGTATGGCTCCCACGTGCTTGTATGCATGCCTGACAATGTCGGGGTATGTTCCTAATGAGATGACAGATGGTGTCCTGGGGGATCTCCTCCCAGATCTGGACCAGGGCATCACTGAGCTCCTGGACAATCTGAGGTGCAACCTGGTGGGGTCGGATGGACTGAAACATAATGTTCCAGAGGTGCTCTATTGGACTGAGGTCAGGTGAGTGAGCATGGGGGTCAGTCAATGGTATCAATTCCTTCATCCTCCAGGAACTGCTTGCATACTCTCGCCACATAAGGCCGGGATTTGTCGTGTACCAGTAGGAGCCCAAGACCCACTGCACAGGCATAGGGTCAGACATTGGGTCAGAGGATTTCATCCCGATACCTAATGGCCGTCAAGTTGCAGTAGTCTAGCCTGTAGAGGTCTGTGCGTCCCTCCAAGGATATGCCTCCCCAGACCATCACTGACCCACCACCAAACTGGTCATGCTAAACGATGTTACAGACAACATAACGTTCTCCATGGCTTCTCCAGACCCTTTCACGTCTGTCACATGTGCTCAGGGTGAACCTGCTCTCATCTGTGAAAAGCAACAGTGGTGGAGCTGCCAATTCTGGTATTCTATGGCAAATGCCAATCGAGCTCCACGGTGCTGAGCAGTGAGCACAGGACCCACTAGAGGATGTTGGACCCTCAGGCCACCCTCATGAAATCTGTTTCTGATTGTTTGGTCAGAGACATTCACACCAGTGGCCTGCCTGCTGGAGGTCATTTTGCAGGCTCTGGCAGTGCTCATCCTGTTCCTCCTTGCCCAAAGGAGAACATACTGGTCCTGCTGATGGTTAGGGACCTTCTACGGCCCTGTCCAGCTCTCCTAGAGTAACCGCCTGTCTCCTGGATTCTCCTCCATGCCCTTGAGACTGTGCTGGGAGACACAGCAAACCTTCTGGCAATGGCACATATTGATGTGTCATCCTGGAGAAGTTGGACTACCTGTGCAACCAAACTCTGTAGGGTCCAGGTATCGCCTCATGTTACCAGTAGTGACCTTGACCGTAGCCAAATGCAAAACTAATGAAAAAACAGAAAAGATGAGGTGGGGAAAATGTCAGCGGCCTCCACCTGTTAAACCATCCATTCCTGTTTTGGGGTCGTCTCATTGTTGTCCCTCTAATACACCAAAGCAGCTGAAACTGATTAACAACCCCTTCTGCTACTTACAGTGCATCCAGAAAGTATTCACAGCACATCACTTTTTCCACATTTTGTTATGTTACAGCCTTATTCCAAAATGGATTAAATTAATTTTTTTCCTCAAAATTCTACACACAACACCCCATAATGACAGCGTGAAAAAACTTTACTTGAGATTTTTGCAAATTTATTAAAAATAAAAAAGTTGAGAAAGCACATGTACATAAGTATTCACAGCCCTTGCCATGAAGCTCAAAATTGAGCTCAGGTGCATCCTGTTTCCCCTGATCATCCTTGAGATGTTTCTGCAGCTTAATTGGAGTCCACCTGTGGTAAATTCAGTTGATTGGACATGATTTGGAAAGGCACACACCTGTCTATATAAGGTCCCACAGTTGACAGTTCATGTCAGAGCACAAACCAAGCATGAAGTCAAAGGAATTGTCTGTAGACCTCTGAGACAGGATTGTCTCGAGTCACAAATCTGGGGAAGGTTACAGAAAAATTTCTGCTGCTTTGAAGGTCCCAATGAGCACAGTGGCCTCCATCATCTGTAAGTGGAAGAAGTTCAAAACCACCAGGACTCTTCCTACAGCTGGCTGGCCATCTAAACTGAGCGATCGGGGGAGAAGGGCCTTAGTCAGGGAGGTGACCAAGAACCCGATGGTCACTCTGTCAGTGCTCCAGAGGTCCTCTGTGCAGAGAGGAGAACTTTCCAGAAGGACAACAATCTCTGCATCAGTCCACCAATCAGGCCTGTATGGTAGAGTGGCCAGACGGAAACCACTCCTTAGTAAAATGGACATGGCAGCCCACCTGGAGTTTGCCAAAAGGCACCTGACGGACTCTCCGACCATGAGAAAGAAAATGCTCTGGTCTGATGAGACAAAGATTGAACTCTTTGGTGTGAATGCCAGGCATCACGTTTGGAGGAAACCAGGCACCGCTCATCACCAGGCCAATACCATCCCTACAGTGAAGTATGGTGGTGGCAGCATCATGCTGTGGGGAGGTTTTTCAGCGGCAGGGACTGGGAGACTAGTCAGGATAAAGGGAAAGATGACTGCAGCAATGTACAGAGACATCCTGGATGAAAACCTGCTCCAGAGTGCTCTTGACCTCAGACTGGGGCGACGGTTCATCTTTCAGCAGGACAACGACCCTAAGCACACAGCCAAGATATCAAAGGAGTGGCTTCAGGACAACTCTGTGAATGTCCTTGAGTGGCCCAGCCAGAGCCCAGACTTGAATCTGATTGAACATCTCTGGAGAGATCTTAAAATGGCTGTGCACCGACGCTTCTTGCCATCCAACTTGATGGAGCTTGAGAGGTGCTGCAAAGAGGAATGGGCGAAACTGGCCAAGGATAGGTGTGCCAAGCTTGTGGCATCATATTCAAAAAGACTTGAGGCTGTAATTGCTGCCAAAAGTGCATCGACAAAGTATTGAGCAAAGGCTGTAAATACTTATGCACATGTGATTTCTCAGTTTTTTTATTTTTAATAAATTTGCAAAAACGTCAAGTAAACTTTTTTTCACGTTGTCATTATGGGGTGTTGTGTGTAGAATTCTGAGGAAAAAAATGAATTTAATCCATTTTGGAATAAGGCTGTAACATAACAAAATGTGGAAAAAGTGATGTGCTGTGAATACTTTCCGGATGCACTATAACTGACCAGATCAATAGCCCACAAGTTTCAATGACTTGATGCTATACTCTCATTAAAAAGGGTTCCTTTAATTTTTTTGAGCATTATATATTCAGATGGAGAAAAATTAGATTTATTACAAGCAAATATATTGAAATACTATGTCACTAATACAACAAGAACAAGTATCTTTTTGTGCACCTTGTGGTAATATAGAAGCATCGGTGCTTAAATAATAAAATGTAAAGTGCAGCTGAAGAGGAACTCATCACATTTGGCCGCGGTGGACACATGTCCTTTTGTTTCCACATCCTTACAAGCTACATTTTGATTCTGCAACATATAAACACAGTCAGAACTTCAATGAAGCTCCATGAGAAAACATTAAAAAGGTGTGATGATACAGTTTCACTACATGATTTGACCCTAAGATTAATAAGCATGGAATTCTTCTAAGAAATGAAAAGTGTTGAACATACTTTGGTTGTGTATGAATATTTTTAAAAAATCATTTTAAAAGGAGTTTGCATGGTGGGTTCTCCCCGTGTCCATGTGGGTTTCTTCCTACGGTCCAAAGACATGCTGCTTAGGTGAACTGGCATTGCTAAACTGGCCCTAATGTGCGTGTGTGTATATGTGTGCTGTCCTGTCCTGGGGTCTCATTTATAAAACTTGCGTACAAATATTTTGAGCCTCTTTTCCCACACAAACGTAGAGATTTAAAATAGAAAACTTGACGGGGGAACATGCATGCATTTATGGCAACTCTTGACACTTGTGTATGCAACATTTCAAAGACACTGGGAAATGATGCCACCCTTGATCAAGCAGGGAAATGTAGCCAAAGCAGTTAAATGACGACGTACGTGTATAATAATTCATGTGACTTAGCCGTTATTATAATGTGCATTGACATGACAAACAAATTAAATGAACATGATGTACACATTGTAATTTAGGAACCTTTTAAGAAGGCCAATGCCTGCACATTTGCAATGAGGAACTTTTTTGTTTTTGGGTCAGTTTATATTGGCTATCTGTTGTTACTTCTCAGCGAAAAAGGCCGATAGGTCAGGCATATCTCAGTCAAGCTTCACTCCATTATGGCTGCTGTGCTAAAAGCCATTTAGCTGATTGAGATAGATAGATAGATAGATAGATAGATAGATAGATAGATAGATAGATAGATAGATAGATAGATAGATAGATAGATAGATAGATAGATAGATAGATAGATAGATAGATAGATACTTTATTAATCCCAGGGGGAAATTCACATATTCCAGCAGCAAAAATATTAAATTAAAGAGTAATAAAAAAAAAAAAAAAAAAAAAAAAAAAAAAAAAAAAATGCAGATGAAAAAACAGACAATGACTTGAATAATGTTCAACGTTTACCCCCTCTGGTGGAATTGAAGAGTCGCATAGTTTGGGGGAGGAATGATCTTCTCAGTCTGTCAGTGGAGCAGGACAGTGACAGCAGTCTGTCACTGAAACTGCTCCTCTGTCTGGAGATGACACTGTTTAATGGATGTAGTGGATTCTCCATAATTGATAGGAGCCTGCTGAGTGCCCGTTGCTCTGCTACGGATGTCAGACCGTCCAGCTCTATGCCAACAATAGAGCCTGCCTTCCTCACCAGTTTGTCCAGGCGTGAGGCATCCTTCTTCTTAATGCTGCCTCCCCAGCACACCACTGCGTAGAAGAGGGCACTCGCCACAACCATCTGATAGAACATCTGCAGCATCTTACTGCAGATGTTGAAGGATGCCAGTCTTCTAAGGAAGTACAGGCGGCTCTGTCCTTTCTTGCACAGAGAATCAGTATTGGCAGTCCAGTCTAATTTATCGTCCAGCTGCACTCCTAGGTATTTATAGGTCTGCACCCTCTGCACACAGTCACCTCTGATGATCACGGGGTCCATGAGGGGCCTGGGTCTCCTAAAATCCACCACCAGTTCCTTGGTTTTGCTGGTGTTCAGTTGTAGGTGGTTTAAGTCGCACCATTTAACAAAGTCTTTGATGAGGTTTCTATACTCCTCCTCCTGCCCACTCCTGATGCAGCCCACGATAGCAGTGTCGTCAGCAAACTTTTGCACGTGGCAGGACTCTGAGTTATATTGGAAGTCCGATGTATATAGGCTGAATAGGACCGGAGAAAGTACAGTCCCCTGCGGCGCTCCTGTGTTGCTGACCACAATGTCAGATCTGCAATTCCCGAGACGCACATACTGAGGTCTGTTTGTAAGATAGTCCACGATCCATGCCACCAGGTATGACTCTACTCCCATCTCTGTCAGCTTGTCCCTAAGGAGCAGAGGTTGGATGGTGTTGAAGGCGCTAGAGAAGTCTAGAAACATAATTCTTACAGCACCACTGCCTCTGTCCAAGTGGGAGAGGGATCGATGTAGCATATAGATGATGGCATCTTCCGCTCCCACCTTCTCCTGGTATGCGAACTGCAGAGGGTCGAGGGCGTGTTGGACCTGTGGCCTCAGGTGGTGAAGCAGCAGCCGCTCCATGGTCTTCATCACATGTGATGTTAGAGCGACAGGCCGGAAGTCATTCAGCTCACCAGGATGTGATACCTTTGGGACTGGGGTGATGCAAGATGTTTTCCAAAGCCTCGGGACTTTCCCCTGTTCCAGGCTCAGGTTGAAGATGCGCTGTAGAGGACCCCCCAGCTCTGATGCACAGACCTTCAGCAGTCGTGGCGATACTCCATCTGGACCTGCTGCTTTGCTGGCACGAAGTTTCCTCAGCTCTCTGCTCACTTGCGCTGCTGTAATTGTGGGTGGGGATGTCTCTCCTATGTTGGTATCAGCAGAAGGATGTGTAGAGAGTGCAGTAATCCGAGGTGAGAGTGGGTTAGGGTGGTCAAACCTGTTAAAGAAGATGTTCATTTCGTTTGCTCTCTTCACGTCTCTCTCGATGGTGGCACCCTGCTTCGAGCTGCAGCCAGTGATGATCTTCATCCCATCCCACACTTCCTTCATGCTGTTGTTCTGCAACTTCTGCTCCAGCTTTCTCCTGTACTGCTCCTTCGCCGCCCTGAGCTGGACTCGGAGTTCCTTCTGCACGCGCTTGAGCTCATGCTGATCACCGTCTTTAAAGGCCCTTTTCTTCTGGTTCAAAAGGCCCTTGATGTCACTTGTAATCCATGGCTTGTTGTTAGCATAGCAGCGTACTGTTCTTACTGGAACTAAAGTGTCCATACAGAAGTTGATGTAGTCAGTAGTGCAGTCAACAACCTCCTCAATGTTCTCACTATGTGATCCCTGCAGGATATCCCAGTCTGTAGTTCCAAAACATTGTCTCAGAGTATTCTCAGCCTCCGGGGTCCACTTCCTGAATGATCGTTTGGTTACAGGTAGGACTCTCACTTTTGGTTTGTAGTGAGGCTGAAGCAGAACCAGGTTATGATCTCCTTTCCCAAGCGCAGGCAGCGGGGTGGCACTGTATGCGTCTTTAACGTTTGCATACAGTAAATCAATAGTCTTATTTCCCCGGGTGTTACAGTCCACATACTGGGAGAATGCAGGCAATGTTTTGTCCAGCGTCACATGGTTAAAGTCTCCAGCGATTAGCACAAGCGCCTCAGGGTGCTGCGTTTGTAACTTAGCAACAGCAGAATGGATGATGTCACTCGCTATCTCCACGTCCGCCCGAGGAGGTATGTACACGATGACAACAATGACGTGTCCAAACTCTCTGGGCAAGTAATAGGGACGCAGACTTATGGCCAACAGTTCGATGTCCCTGCAGCAAGTGGAGATTTTGACTTTAACATGTCCAGAGTTACACCACCGTGTATTAACATAGAGAGCGAGTCCTCCTCCTTTGTGCTTCCCACAGGTACTTGCGTCTCTGTCCGCTCTAACGGTGCTAAACCCGGGTAGCTCCACATTAGCATCTGGGATGGTGTTAGTTAGCCACGTTTCGCAGAAACACAACAAACTGCATGCTCTGTAAGTTCTGACATTTTTCACCAGCGCAGCCAGTTCGTCTTATTTGAGATTGAGTTCACATTCCCCAGAATAACAGAAGGCACCGAAGGCTTAAAACGCCACTTTCTCGCAAGCTGCTTCATTTTAAGCTTAGTGCCGGCTCTGCTGCCACGATACCGCCTTCTTACCTCGTCGGGTAAATATGGAACCACACCGGCACTGGCATTTGTTCTCAGCGCCCATTCAGTTTTTGTATGGTGTGGGTGTATAAAATATATTTTTGCCAATATAAAAAGGCAATATGACATAGCACTGCTATTTTAATGAAGGCAACCAGTGAGAATGAAGCTGCTTTTGTTAACTATAAGCTGCCCCATCCCATTAACGCACAAGTCATATGTGATGTGGCTGACAAACATCACGTCTCTGTGGCTTTGGTCAACCCCTGATTCATTTTATTTGAGGCAAACTAGCTATGGCAGACCTCAGTGTTTCATATGTTCTATACCAATTGTTGTATCAGAAATCACGTGCCAGGTAATAGTGATTACCTGCTCAGATGATGGTACCATATGACTTTTCTGGACCCCCAGAGGGCAGAGAAGGGGCACTATGTTGCCACACACAATCTTGATATTATCAGATGCACAGCACAGGTAGATGCTCTTGAATGCAGGTGGCGTGGTCTCAACACATCAGGAGGAAGACTGCTTTACCATGGCGTTCATTAACACACATTTACAAGATGATTGTGATTTATAAAAGTAAACTGCATAGAAATGTGTGTGCACCAGATTTTATAAATCTGATTTTTTTTGGCATATGCATATTCTTGTTTTTATGGCATGCACCTACAGTGGTGTGAAAAACTATTTGCCCCCTTCCTGATTTCTTATTCTTTTGCATGTTTGTCACACAAAATGTTTCTGATCATCAAACACATTTAACCATTAGTCAAATATAACACAAGTAAACACAAAATGCAGTTTTTAAATGATGGTTTTTATTATTTAGGGAGAAAAAAAATCCAAACCTACATGGCCCTGTGTGAAAAAGTAATTGCCCCCTTGTTAAAAAATAACCTAACTGTGGTGTATCACACCTGAGTTCAACTTCCGTAGCCACCCCCAGGCCTGATTACTGCCACACCTGTTTCAATCAAGAAATCACTTAAATAGGAGCTGCCTGACACAGAGAAGTAGACCAAAAGCACCTCAAAAGCTAGACATCATGCCAAGATCCAAAGAAATTCAGGAACAAATGAGAACAGAAGTAATTGAGATCTATCAGTCTGGTAAAGGTTATAAAGCCATTTCTAAAGCTTTGGGACTCCAGCGAACCACAGTGAGAGCCATTATCCACAAATGACAAAAACATGGAACAGTGGTGAACCTTCCCAGGAGTGGCCGGCCGACCAAAATTACCCCAAGAGCGCAGAGACGACTCATCCGAGAGGTCACAAAAGACCCCAGGACAACGTCTAAAGAACTGCAGGCCTCACTTGCCTCAATTAAGGTCAGTGTTCACGACTCCACCATAAGAAAGAGACTGGGCAAAAACGGCCTGCATGGCAGATTTCCAAGATGCAAACCACTGTTAAGCAAAAAGAACATTAGGGCTCGTCCCAATTTTGCTAAGAAACATCTCAATGATTGCCAAGACTTTTGGGAAAATACCTTGTGGACTGATGAGTCAAAAGTTGAACTTTTTGCAAGGCAAATGTCCCGTTACATCTGGCGTAAAAGGAACACAGCATTTCAGAAAAAGAACATCATACCAACAGTAAAATATGGTGGTGGTAGTGTGATGGTCTGGGGTTGTTTTGCTGCTTCAGGACCTGGAAGGCTTGCTGTGATAGATGGAACCATGACTTCTACTGTCTACCAAAAAATCCTGAAGGAGAATGTCCGGCCATCTGTTCGTCAACTCAAGCTGAAGCGATCTTGGGTGCTGCAACAGGACAATGACCCAAAACACACCAGCAAATCCACCTCTGAATGGCTGAAGAAAAACAAAATGAAGACTTTGGAGTGGCCTAGTCAAAGTCCTGACCTGAATCCAATTGAGATGCTATGGCATGACCTTAAAAAGGCGGTTCATGCTAGAAAACCCTCAAATAAAGCTGAATTACAACAATTTTGCAAAGATGAGTGGGCCAAAATTCCTCCAGAGCGCTGTAAAAGACTCATTGCAAGTTATCGCAAACGCTTGATTGCAGTTATTGCTGCTAAGGGTGGCCCAACCAGTTATTAGGTTCAGGGGGCAATTACTTTTTCACACAGGGCCATGTAGGTTTGGATTTTTTTTTCTCCCTAAATAATAAAAACCACCATTTACAAACTGCATTTTGCGTTTACTTGTGTTATATTTGACTAATGGTTAAATGTGTTTGATGATCAGAAACATTTTGTGTGACAAACATGCAAAAGAATAAGAAATCAGGAAGGGGGCAAATAGTTTTTCACACCACTGTATTTTCATGCTCAAAATCAGGCAAAGTTTTATAAATGAAGCCCCTTGTGTTTTTCCTGTCTTGCTGGGACAGGCTCCAGATGACCAGAGACCCTGCCCAGGATAAGTGGGTTAAGAAAATAGTTTTAAAAGCATGTCAGGGATATCCAATAACATAGTAACAATAGCATATTATAACATGGCATTCTATAACCTATTTAATCTTTAAAAACAGGATGTGAGACTTTTTATTTTCTTGCAACTCAATCTTGCTCTTGTTAGTGTCTTTTGAGACCCATGACAATTGACAGAGGTGAGAATTGGCCTAGGGCAAGGGGTTCTCCTTGGAGAATCACCATTAATTGTCAGAACTGGGGGTTGGGGTGGTGGTGTCCCATTGTGAAAATCACCGGGTGATCCTCAAAGCACATGGGTGGGCTGATCCTCCTTGGAGAATCGCTGAAATCCATTAGAGTGGTGCAATGTTGGCTGCTTAAACAACCTGCAGCACCTGACTTTGCAAACTGTACGTGACCCATTCCAATTAAATATGATGGTGATTCGTGACCTTTCATGGTCCAAATTCATAGTTTAGGAAATTCTGCATTAAAGGGAGCATCGCTTCAGTGCAGAGCACACTCGTGCACTTAGTCACGCTCCCACAGGGCCAATTTAGAACTTCCATACATCCGGACAGGAATGGAGATTGGACAATGGCATTAAAGGCTCAGGAAGGTTTCATCCCAGTGGAAAGCACAGCACAATATATGAAGTCAGAGGATTATGTTGGTGGTATTAATACAGAACAGCACAAAGGAACCTTATTCTTTTGGCCAAGGTACTGACCAATCAGGGAATAATTTATATCACTAAGAAAGCTAGTCTCGTTTAAGGTCATGTCATGTTACAGTCCTTTTCCTGCAATTTTCAGTCATAGACTTCATTTACATAATCTTTGTGAAATATGGCAGTCACAGTGTGCTCCCATGACTTCCAGTCACGTCATGTGACATACCAAGGAACTTCTTTTGGCTACTCCAGTTAGGGGTTGCCACAGCGGATAACATACCCAGCAACTCAGCCCATCTAATCTTTGGCTTGCCCTGAGGGATAAGGGCGAGCTCTGCATGCAATAGACCTGGCAGCCAGTCAGCACTCACCTAGAAATACAGTGCAAATAATGCAGCAAGAGGAACATGTAACGTACAAACAGAAGATAAGGACCTCCGTCTGATGTCTTGTTTTTTAACTGTGACTTTAATCTCCACCATTGTCAACTGGCCATAGTTCATCATCATCATAGTTCATCAACAGATAGTGCTGATTTCCATTTATGTTTAATTAGTTTCTTGTTCTTTGTGTGTTTTAACAAATCTCCATTTATGTGTGTACTGGTTCTGTATTTAATAATTAGCACACTCTATCTATATATCCATCCATCCGTCCATCCATCCATCCATCCTTGTATTTTAATCTAGAATTGTTCACAGCACTCTGGGCCTGCACTTAGTGAAGAGTGCTACACAAAAAATAAGTTGTATTGTATTATATTTTAAATACCATGACAGAATGGAAGAAAAAAAAGGCAGATATTGCGTCTAAACTTGCCATACCTGTAAACCCTTCAGCATCTGCGCCATCAGGATGCAAGTTAGGTTGTCAGAAAAAGGGCCTACTTTTGTGATACTTGGGAAGTGTGAAACTGCTGGAAAGTCAACATGCAGTTATGTAATCTGACATCCTCAGTGATTTCTAGTTGTGTAAATTAATATATTCAGGTGATGAGACCAACAACTGCAGCTGTCATGTTTGACATACCCTCCAACTAGAACTCGCGTAATGTGATATTGGTTTTAACGCCATGTCACACTGCAGGATATTTCCAGTGATTTTCAGTCATAGCCTTCACTTATGTAATCTTAGAAAGTCGGAGGCAGCTGCAGTACGTTCTTGTGACCACCAGTCATGTAGTCTGACAATCCCAGTGACTCACTCCAACTAGTCTGCAACTTACCCGGACAAAATCAAACTGTCTTTTAAGTTGCATGGTGGACTCAGTGTACATGAGAGCTGACATCCAATGAGAGAATACCCAGAAGTACAATGCATATAATGCAGTGACAAGAAATAAGGATAGTGGGTGCTTTGGACCCTGCTCACAGAGGAAAATCTCGTCTGTCTGATGTCTCTTGTTTTATGTATCATGGTAGAATGGAAAAGTCATCACACAATTAAGAGTGCAAATCGACAAGTTCCTGCGATGGGATCTGCAGCCGCATTCATCAAGTCTGACATACCCTCCAATGAGAAGTCATCTAATGTGACATCAGCTTTAGGAAAAAATACAGGAATGATCTTAGGTTCATTTGTTCCTGTAGAGATGCATCACGAAGTTAGAATGTGCATTGCTGATCATTTCTATTATTACAAGACCATTTGTTTAACCCTTAATAGACAATCAGAATAAATTTATTGTTAAGTATCTTACAATGCATTAATAAAGTTAACTCTTTTCTACAGCATTTAAATGATTTAGAAATTATTTTACCTTTCACATGCCACCTTTCTGGTCCAAAAGGCCAACCTAAACAACATAAATCTAAACAGTGTCCAAATCACTGTATTTGGGGAAGGAGTGGGTAAAAAAGGGGTTTGCACCTTTAGGAAAAGGAGCAGTAACAACAAAGGCAGAGGCAATGACAGAGGCAGGGGTCTCTTTATAAATAAAAACAACATAAACTATGATTAATCCAGAAACCAAGATGATAAGTTCCAGCTCCGGGCAGGCAACCAGTTAAAGAGCCAATCTTCATTAGTTGTAGTGGAAAAAAATCAGGGGTTTATGATGATCATCAGTGGCAGGATAAATGTGATCAAGCAAGGAAGAAAGATTAGTGGAGGCATCAGTAATTTACAACCAGCACTGGCAGCCAACGACTAGACACAGGTGCCATCACGATTTTCTCATAACTTCCCTAGCACCATTAATTTTGTTTGAAAAAACATGCAGTCAGCTAATATGTCTCACCATGCTTATGTTTAAGCATGGATTGGAAAAAGGAGGAAGCTAAAACCTGTTTTATTGTAGAAAAGACCTCAAAGACTTGTGGTGTCCATTGCACTGTACAGTAAAGGGTCTGGGCTCAGGGGCCTGAGCAAATCGTATACACATACTCTGGAGTCCACAGGCAGCAGTACCCACATGTACCCAGAAACCACTTCACTTGCCTATGACTAATAGGCCGAGGTAATGAAAGAATTGCTGAACTAGAACTGGGATAGGAGTGTGAAAAGGACTGTGATAATCAGAGCCTAAAAATGATCAGTTTGCAAAATTGAAGTTTAGAAAGGGAGACCATATTCCATTAAAATAAAAGCTTACTAAATAAATAGAACTCTTGACACATTCAGATTCTGAGGAAGCGACCAGCAAAGGATCATCTACGTGATGAATTGATGTAGACGCAGAGAAAGAAAGGCCTGACAGGTCTGAATACACAGCATGAGAAAACAAGATGGGGCTTGTACAATATCCCTGGGTAGTACTGTCCAAGTATACTTCTGACTGTCAAAAGTGAAGGCAAACAAGTAGAAAATATCAAGAAACAGAAGGATGTACTACACAGATTAATCACAGCATTAGAGGGACTTGAACCCCCAGTAAAGAAATCTTCACTCCTCTCATGGCTACTCCTGTTATGGTGCCTGTGGATGACCCACCGGTCTGTTTACTCCCAACCAACAAACAAAGTATCAGTGGTCAACTTGAACACCAGCCATTAATCTGAAGGGATGCTAAATCCTTCATAATTCCAGTTTCTTTGGGATGCACTGCTGTATTTTCTCCCTTGTTATGAGGTTCCCCTGGAAGCCTGTATAATTTTCCTCAATCTTCCTCTCCACTTCTCACAGGGTACTGCGGTGGTGGTGGGGCAGAAGGAAGACATTCTCATCTGCCTTTTTAAGTATCCATTATAGCCATTAATTTATTTACCTCATCCTCTTCTCATACACTTTTTTCTGACACTCTATCTGTTACTTACTGAAGTCCTGCTGTCTTCATATTTGTGTTTCTATTTGCTAAAAGTGCTGAAAGAAAAAATATATTAAGTGACACGATTTTATTAAAAAATGCACTAAAAAGTAAAAAAAAAATAAAAAAAAGATTTTGTTGGTCATATGCGACTAAAAATAAAATTGTGGGGTGCCCATAAACTAATTAATTTAATTCAATTAAAATGCATAGATTTGTTAAAGTGAAATTTCTAACCAGCTTAACTATGGAATGAAAATGACACATCATATAAAAGTTGATTAAAGGATGTAGGATAATGGTTAAAACTGGAGAAATTTTCAAATTGTCAGAGTTATTTTTTTGGAATCATTTAAGGAATCTATGCATTTTAATTAGAAAAAAATATTTTTTACTTTTTTAGTGCATTTTGAATAAAATTGTGTCACTTAAAAATCTTTTTTTTTTTTTATTAAATATAGTTTTTGGCCACCCTAATACCAC
Organism: Erpetoichthys calabaricus; assembly: GCF_900747795.2. Lineage (NCBI taxonomy): Eukaryota > Metazoa > Chordata > Cladistia > Polypteriformes > Polypteridae > Erpetoichthys > Erpetoichthys calabaricus. The sequence continues at coordinate 139,516,637 of NC_041405.2, forward strand.
ACAGTCCTTGGCACGTTACAAAATCCTTGACTTGGTTGGGAATGTGATTTGACAGAAATGACATTTGCGACATTAGTGAGTGGAATCAAACCTACCATCTTAAAGTGAAACGTAACATTCATTCGTGTTCATTTCTCATTTCAGAAAAATCCTAACTGTAGTAAAGTACTGAAAATGTTTTAGAAAAGCACAAAACATTATCCAATGAGCCAATATTGCCAAATTACTGAAAAGAGTATTTGGCCAAATTTGTAACGAAAAATTGGTAAAATTAAAAAAAAACAAAAAACTTTGTGTGCATTGTTGGTCTTTCACTGAACGTCCAACATGCTAACCACTTGACCAATGCTGCTTAACTGTCATATTAAAGTCATTTCACAAAACTTCAATATCAATTAATCAAAATTATTTTTCTAAATGAATTTGTCTACATTGGTCTTGAACCTTCAACCATTTGTTTGAAAGTCCAAACACTTGATCAACACCGCTAATATTTCATACTAGACAATAATGGTGAACTGTACGATAACGTGCAGTGAATACACTTGGCTTGACCATATTCTGTTGACTTTTGACTTTGAACTTCGTTGACCATATGTGTGTACAATGATTTAAGATATGAAGAGGTAGGGGAAGTGACGGCGAAGGTAGTAGGGATGAGAATGGTACCCGTATGCATGTGACACACAGCTGCCCTGGAGCCTGTTGCCGAGAGTTGATTCTATAATAAAATAAAACCAAAAATAAAAAGAGTAATAATTCCGAAACACTTCACTTTTAATATAAAGCTGTAGTGCAGAGTTTCAGCATAGTATATGTGTACCAAATTTCAGGCTACAGGTTATTTGATTTTTGACCTTGACCTTCCTGGGTTGACCTTTGACCTTGAAGGTCAATCATCACCCCGAAAGCGGTTAGTAGACGTCACATAGTGTATATGTACCAAATTTCTGGTCAATAGTTCAAACGGTTTGCAAGCTACAGGTGATTTAAAATCCTGGACAGACAAATGAACAGCTATAGTAGGGTATTATATAAGAAGATATATGTGTGTTGGCTAAAAGCACTATATATATATTGTAAGTATAATACAAGGAAATGAGAAATTTAAATTTGACGTAATTAACTCACAGATCGGGCGGCACAGTGGCGCGGTGGTAGCGCTGCTGCCTCGCAGTTAGGAGACCCGGGTTCACTTCCCGGGTCCTCCCTGTGTGGAGTTTGCATGTTCTCCCCATGTCTGCGTGGGTTTCCTCTGGGCGCTCTGGTTTCCTCCCACAGTCCAAAGACATGCAGGTTAGGTGGATTGGCGATTCTAAATTGGCCCTAGTGTGTGCTTGGTGTGTGGGTGTGTTTGTGTGTGTCCTGTGGTGGGTTGGCACCCTGACCGGGATTGGTTCCTGCCTTGTGCACTGTGTTAGCTGGGATTGGCTCCAGCAGACCCCCGTGACCCTGTGTTCAGATTCAGCGGGTTGGAAAATGGATGGATGGATGGAACTTACAGATCCTGGGTCAAAATTGATGAAATATTGCACTGTTACCAGAGATCAGCATGCATGCAAAGTTTGAATGAAATCGGCTAAAAAACTGATTGCAAAATTTGACCCAGACAAAAACAAAGGGCAAGTGGAATAAAATCCATCCATCCATCCATTTTCCAACCCGCTGAATCCGAACACAGGGTCACGGGGGTCTGCTGGAGCCAATCCCAGCCAACACAGGGCACAAGGCAGGAACCAATCCTGGGCAGGGTGCCAACCCACCGCAGTGGAATAAAATCAATTATTAATAATATTAATAATAATAATAAAAATGTGTCCAAAATGTGTTCTTCCTTTTTCATTAATCTTCTCCTCCATGTCAAAAGCACCCTCCAGTGGCCAATGCAGATTTTTAGCTCCCCAAATTTTTCCCTTTGTTCAGTTAACTTATGCCATTTCTTACGATGACAATTAACATGGGGACCATATTTAGCACTGAGGTTCCTCGCTGAGGAGTCCTCAGAGTAGGATCGCTTACCCAAACTGTTAACAGTGCCCATCATCTCTGGCTATCTCAAGGACATCCATCCACCAGGCCCCCAGTTAAAACCAGGAAATAAATTCACATGAAAATGGTTATCCTACCTTTTAAGTTTTCAGCCTACTTGTTCCAATCTGGGGTACAGGGGAGAGAATGTCTCTGGGATCTCACGTCTGATATGAGAAAATTATGAAAGAACTGAGACTAGACACCACAGGAGTGAAGGTACAGGAGGGCTTTATGCAACACCAGCATAGAGCACAGCACAATATAGGAAGCACTCTGCAGCCAGAGAATTAGGGTGTGGGTATTTACACAGTACAGGAAACAGGACTCTTTATTCTTTTGGCCAACAAACTGACCAATCGTTGAATATCTTACATCACAGAAAAAAAGCTTATCCCTGTGGGAAACTCGACAGATGTGAAATAGTATTTACATTTAAGAAAGGTTGACTTAATTGATGTATGGCACCTGGAAATGTTTCCTGTGTTTAAAATGATTGCTTGTATTAGCTTTTTTCAGCTCAAGGTCAAATATATTAAAACGTAGATAATAGTACTAAAACAGTGTGTGACTATAGCACAGGTATATGCTGAAAAATTAGTTTTGATTACTTCATGTGATTTTTAAATATTTGTGGGCACCGAATTCAAAAAACGAAAACCATTTTTCTCCATCTTATATTTTTGCACAAAATACATTTTGAGCTGTTACAGTTTTAATTGTTTCACACTAATATTAATTATCAATACTTTAATTTTAATAATAACATGTTTGTATGTTAAAACAGTTCTTTTATTCAATAATAAGCTCAGAGTAAAGCAGGAACTGAACACGGTGATGTGCCCTAGCAGCAGGTAGCAGCAAGCCTGGCCCTGTCCATCAATGATCCACTTCACTGAAGTGTAGCAAGCAAACCTCAGTGTGACTCAGTCGGTTGGTCAGCGCAATTGTAGGGTTTTTACAAAACTAGAACTTCCATCTTTGATACGATTGTAAGAAAATTATTGAAATTCGATACCATTTCCGATATTCGATACAGTATATATTGTAACTCAATAAAAACATACTTAAACAAATTGCAGTTCTGTATGTATTAAAATCTTTACATTGATAAAATTATATTATAATAGAAATTATCATCCCTCTATTATATAAAAAATCTTGGGACGAGACGAGACTGTTTCAGAGAGACGAGATGTGACTTTCTCAGAGAGACACTTTCTCATCCTGCGAGACAAAGAGTAGATGACAAAGTAGAACGTCGTAAAGAATTCAAAAACGTTGGCGCGGTACACATGCAGAGCACGTTAGATATAATGGAAGTACGAAAATTCAAAAGTCTCCAATAGATTAGCGCAAATGGAAATTATTACTTGGTGAAATAATGGAACAGCGAAAAAAGATCAAATATATTGTTTGGATTTAAGCTTTAAGTTGGAGACTTGTAGAATGTCTAATTCGTGTTGCCATCAGGGAAAAGTAGTGTTTCTTCCCAATGAAGAGGCGTATATGCGAGAATTAAAAGATTTGTTGTTTGGTGAAAGTGAAATCCACATACGCTGTCACGCTTGGGTCACAGATTTGCATAGATACACAGGAGATTTTAGAGACAGAAACGTTTTCAAACACTGCAAACAAACAGAAGTCTCTTTCAGGAGTGAATCGAGCTTTGTGTGTAGTCGGAGGGGACAGTTCCGTCTCTCAATTAAAAGAATAGAAAATCTTCCTCTTCATAGGTGCGCGCCTCGGGAGCAGGACCCCCAACAAGAGCAGAGGATGTCTGGGGGAGAAGAGAGACAAGGCAGTGAGACAAAAGGACAGCTGCTGTACAGGCTTTTAAGTGTTCGAAGCGCCGCGCACAACTGAAGCCCTCTAGTTTATAATAGAAATAGAATTATAGGGGAGTTGTAGACACTTGGCCTGAGAAGTGCTTTGAAAACTTTTACCTTTGGTAAGGTTTTATTGTGTATATCCCTTTCTTCAAAGTATGTTTTCAAATGTTTTAATGAGATTTGAAAAATGTGTGTCTTTAGTTGTTAGTTGTCCAGTCCTGATGAAGGGATGAGTCCAAAACGCGTCGGCCTGATGGACTACAATGTGAATATGCTCTATCAGAAGTTTGATTCTTGGATATTTTTGATTATCTTGAACCTTTTGTTATGAGCTTATAAGATGTTATTGTGGTCATTTACCTGCCCTTCTTATTGTTAAAAAGTTGTTTAAAATGTCGGAAGCCTTTGTACTCAATTTATAATGTTGGAAGCCGTAGTGCTCATGTAATAATGTAATTTTTTTTTTGTATTTAAGATAATATCTTTGTGAAATGGAGGTTAGGTAAATTTAATAATAATAATTTTTGAGAAATAACCTAGCTGTTCTTTAATTTGTATCTAAATAGAAATTTTAGTCATTAAAGGCAAATACTTCTAGCAGTGCAATCTTTTGTGTAAGTTAAGCGTAAAATTCTGTAAACAATAAAAAGTAAGCAAGTTTACATCATAGTATACGTGCGCACAGAGGAGTACTGCCACTGTTTTATGCATTTGAGCATTTAAAAGTTATATCACCTTATGGGGCGGCACGGTGGCGCAGTGGGTAGCGCTGCTGCCTCGCAGTTGGGAGACCTGGGGACCTAGGTTCGCTTCCCGGGTCCTCCCTGCGTGGAGTTTGCATGTTCTCCCCGTGTCTGCGTGGGTTTCCTCCGGGCGCTCCGGTTTCCTCCCACAGTCCAAAGACATGCAGGTTAGGTGGATTGGCGATTCTAAATTGGCCCTAGTGTGTGCTTGGTGTGTGGATGTGTTTGTGTGTGTCCTGCGGTGGGTTGGCACCCTGCCCAGGATTGGTTCCCTGCCTTGTGCCCTGTGTTGGCTGGGATTGGCTCCAGCAGACCCCCGTGACCCTGTGTTCAGATTCAGCGGGTTGGAAAATGGATGGATGGATGGATCACCTTATGGTTCATTACATTTACTATACAATGTAAGTTTAATATCTTAAAGTAAAATAAAAGAAAGTAAAGCACAATGACTGAACACTTTGCAGCGAGAGTTAAAACAGATCACGGGAACGACGGAAGCTTAGTGCTAATGAGTGTTGCCCCTGAATGAACAACTCAGGATAAAAGTGAACCACAGGTAAATAGTCTTAACGCATTACATGTTTAACTGAATACAGAAAACGCTCTAACCTGAAGAAAAAACAAACATCACATCTCTACTTCAAACACAACAGTTTACAGGCTTAAGCGGGATTATGTTTGCATAATTTAAAAATAAGATATCTCTCAAAATTTTGTTTTGACTCGTGTGTCAGCCCTTCGAGTGTTTGGCTATACTAGTTGTGTTAGCTCCTTTAGTTGGTCTTGCATATAGGCTTGCATGTACTGTATCTTACCTTCTGGTTTTCCATCCACATTTGGCATAATGCCAAAGTATTTCCAGATGGCACTCCGACTGCCCTATTTGTCAGTTAAGTATGGTGGTGGAAGCTCTGGCACTGCTAAAGTTGCCAACTTATTAATACCCATGAATGGCTGAAAACGGGGCTGCAACTCCAGCTATGCCCATTGGCAGCATATGAGACTCAAGTGTCAAAAAACAAGTGAATTGGAAGTGCATTCTTAATATAGGCTACAGAATCGATACCAGGAAAATCAAGTATTGAAACAATTTAAAAAATATTACAATTGGTACTTATTTTTGTTTTGATACTTTTGACAACCCTAGTGGTTAGTTTCTGATGTATTTTGTTATTTTTGGGGAAAGTTTGTAGTAAAAAAACAGATTTTGAGAAAAAAAGCCTATTATGCCAACTCTGGAATGACCAGGACAAACACAGGGCCCCTCACACTGTCTGCTCTACTTGGGTTGAGGAACTGGGACAATGGACGAAAGGTAAGAAGAAGGATTTTGTTTTTGGCATTCAAATTATATGGTGGGAATCCAAAAATTATAGTGATGATTGTTATTTCTGTTCCTGCAAAATTATTGCTGATATGACTCACTCAATGCATCACCTGTTCCAAACACTTCATTCGAACAAACATTTTTGTGCATTGAAAGCTAAAACGACATGTCATCTAAACAGTTTTTTTTCATGTGCAGTTACTCTAACTAATCGGGTTTGAACTTCTACTCAGTATCTACTGTGATGAATGCCACGCGGGAACTGGCAACCCAGCTAGTTTATGCAGAGCATTGTCTCCCCCAAAACGCTAGATGGAAACCCCCTGGATTGTGGCATTGCCACGGTTTCTCACAGGGCATCTTGGGAATTGGAGTCCGCCAACTCAGCCCTGTTGGGGGCACTGAGGGAACTGGTGAGCCCAGCTATGTCTGGCTCCAACTTTACGCAGAAGTGCTTCCGAGCCACAGCTTTGGGACACAGTAAGTATTCCCTGGTGTAACATAAAAGGAGCAGCCCTAGTTCAGTCTGGGAGCCAGAGTTGGCAGGAGGAGGACAAACGTTGCGGGAGGAGTGGAGAAGGCTAAAAGAAGATTGTGGGAAACGTTTACCTCTGTAAAGTATTCTGATTGAGGTGTGGGAAACTCTTGCTTGCAGTAGGAGTTTCACACAATAAAACCCATTTGCTTGCTGAACTTGGGTCCAAGCTCTTTGTGTCAGGTGTTTGGGGAGCTGTAGCACTCTCTGATGACCACACTATGTATATATGCACACTTGACCGTCTTGACATTTTAATCCTCCTGTCTCTTTATATTATTGTATTTCCCTTGTATGCTGTATTATATTTTATCCTTTTATATTTTATTATGTTATATTTTATGTTATTATATTTATCTTTTGTATTCTGTGTTTTTCTTGTAAAAAAAAGTGGAAGAAATCTTGGGAATGGCAGTTCAGAGAGACACCCACTTCCGGGTAGGCTGAGCGTGCAATGGGTGTCAAAAAATTGAGTAAACACAATACACAAAACAGAAGTAGTCCTCCTCACAGAGCCAGATGGCCAATCTATCATGTCCACCTCAGAAATACATCACAACAGTACAAACTACTCTGTTCTTGCACAGCCCTCCTTACCAAGTGCAGGCACAGAGCACTGCAACAACTCTCAAGGTCCTGTTATACTAATCCCAACTCTACCTAATAGTCTTGATTTGGTAGAAACACAATCAGAGGGAGAAAATTCTTCAGGTGACAATGAAGAAGTTGTCCCAACATGTTGAAGAAATGAGCCATAGCCATTCCCTCAGGATGTATCTTAATGGCTGAGTAAGAGATCTAGGCCTTCCATGCATGAATTTTTAAGGATGTAGGAGGAAAACCCATGCAGACACAGGGAGAATGTACAAACTCCACACACCAATGACTGGGTGCAGAATGCAAGCCCAGCGCTCTGCATCTGTGAGGGAGCAATGCTAACCAAACTATCGTGACTCTGGCATGTGATATTGATATTAATGTAATATTTTAGGCTCCTCAATAATGATACATGACTTTTCAATTAAGCCTTTTGATTTTGTCCTACCTCATTTAGAAACTTCAGTCCCTCCTGAAACACTAAAATTATGTTTCATGCCACAAGTATTAAATCAGGTCCAATGACTCCTGCTGGGAAAAAAATCTGTGTTTGGGAGACAAGTTTGCCGAGGGTATGAAGTGAGACTATATGTCTTTCTTATCTTCTTTTCTATTTTTGTCCTCCCTGTTTCTCTGTTTTTCTTATCTTCTTTTCTATTTATGCACACTCTGGACTTTTTCCTGGTTGTTTTGCTGTTTGCCAGGCCAGGCAAAGACAAAAGTGTCACTGGAGATAAATGGCATAATTTAAAAAGATTTTTTTCTTTTAATATCAAAAAATACTCCTGAAATCCAAAACCAATATAATATGGATAACTCAAAAAATGCTGTTAACTGAAACATCATACAGTAGGGTCTTAATCTCAATTCTAAGAGTAAAAAAGTGTACTCACATCTTTCATCCTCCAGGGCAAGGTACTGAAAAGGTACATAAAAACACCATTTTTAAAATGGTATGGCACCAGCAGTTTGGTACTCGAAAGTAAACAGTTAGGTTTAAAAAACCTTGTGCTTGGTACTTTGTTCTTCTGCTGTTTGATGTGCTGGAGCCCCCATCACACTGGACTCCATGAGGTCTCCCTTCCCATTCCCCTTGACATGCTGGAAAATTCAAAAGGGGAACTGTGAAGTGCAGCAAAGGAGAGGGAAGAGCACATCTGTGGGGCACACCAGGAAGGCCCGAGTGAGACTGGGCGGTTGGTGGGGTTATCCTCTATTTGCTTCAGTATTGTTTTGGTACCGCTACTGAGGTCCGAAAGCTTTTATCGATAAGAGAAGTTAAGAGTTTTAGTACAAATCCAACACTATGACAGCGATAACATTTCTACAGAAGACCTGCTTAAATCATAAACATCAGTTTTGGCTGAAAAGAGATTAGTCTGGTTAAAATTTTCATTCCAGCTACATAGTGTTGAATCGATATTAAATTTTGATTTTGGTACCGATACCAGCTTTCATACCTCAGTACCAGTACCAAAATGATACTGAAACAAATAAAGGATAGCTTCGTATTTATAAAACAAAATGTAAAATTATTGCTTTTTCCCGAAAAAAAGTGTTGACAAAACTGAACACCAACTGTAGTAACAGAATAGTGGAGAGTTTCATTTATTTTAAACTAGGGGTGTGCTCTCCTGGCCACCTATGACGACTCAAACCCCCTATTGATAGCTCACCGCACGGTGGAATTTTTTATTATATGAAAAGAAAAAAAAGAAGCCCTTTTTTTATAATATTTCACACAGGGACGACCAGGGACGCAAACTCACTGTCTCCTTACTGTGAGACAGCTGTGCTACCCTTGGCTTGTTGAGTGCTAACACACAACTGAACTATTACTATTTTTAGCAGAGCACATGTATATAATGATTTTTTTTTTATGTATTCACGTTAAATTGTTTGTATTGACATGACATTAGCATTGTTGTATTATCCTCATGGAGATGAAAAAATGATATATAGATGTATAGTATATGACATACCGTTCTGAAGAAAAATAAGTGTTGCGTGAAAGCGTTGCACGACTTAGCTAATCTATATATATAAAAGCCAAATACCACGGACTCACTCATCATGAAATCTCCCAAACCATGAGGACTTGGGACTTGAAATTTGGAATGTAGGTTACCCTTGGCCCATAGGTGCTCACTAAGAAACGGTTTTACAAATTTCGTGGTCCAAGCACGTTCTGTCTGTATGTCTGTCCGCTTTTCACGAGAGAATTACTTAACGGATTTACATCTGGTTGTTTTCTATAATTTGCTTGAACTTTCCGGTTGATTTTGTGACTTCTCTCATTGCACTAAGTACCATAGTTCACTTGCAGTACCGATGTATTTATGCAAATCCAAGAGAGTGGCTGTGGGCCGAGAGCAATAGGGCGGGGCCTTCCTCATTCACTCACCAGCCTCTGTTCAAGTTAGTCTACGTCTCGCCACGTGTTGGAGTGCACCTTGCCTCCACTTAGCTAGTGATACCTGTTTGTTCAGCAGACATTATCATCTACGGATTGTTAAGGAGTAACGTTTGACGTTTTTGAGCGAGACAGATCAGAGCTCCATGTGTTTTAGAGGGTAGCTGCGGATTGCCAGAGATATCACGGCCATATGCTTTTCTCCCCACAGAGGGAATGCTCTCCCGTCAGAGCTGAACACAATCAGGTACAGTGCCAACGTCTATTGATTTTTAAAGTTTGTCCTGTTACTATGTGGGCGCAACCACAGGATACAACTAATTTTTTTATATACAGAGAGTAGATATTTAAACATCCACAGGAAAGAACAACATGAGAAGATGTGCTGTAGATTGAAATCACTGGTGGGGTTGGTGAGACACCTTACACAGCACTGAGCACTCCTGACCTACAAAGTCCATTACTACTACTAAAAGAGTCTATATACGAGGGGGGACCCAAAAATAACCGGAAATATTTTTAAAACGTGTTTAATTTAATTTTCTGTACAAACTACAATTAGTCTCCTTCAAAGTACTCTCCATTGGCGGAAATACACTTATCTAACCGTTTGTTCCATTGTTTGAAACATTTTTTAAATTCGTCTGAAGTAATGCCCATTAATGCTCTGGTCGTTTCTTGTTTTACCTCTTCGACGTTAGCAAAACGCCTTTCTTTCAAGTCTTTTTTCATCCGAGGGAACAAAAAGAAATCACATGGAGCTAAATCCGGTGAGTAGGGTGGGTGGTTCAGGGTTGTCATACCGTTTCTTGCCAAAAATTGGCGAACGCTGAGAGCAGTGTGAGATGGAGCATTGTCATGATGAAAGAACCAATCACCCGACTCCCACAAATCAGGGCGTTTCCTTCTCACACTGTTGCGCAACCTACTTTTACAAAAAAATTCACTGAACACAAGCACAACCTTCCAGACTAATGGCACTTGGCAGACTGACTTGTGAGGAGTGTATCTAGATTGCCCTAGCGGCCCAACCACGTACTACAAGTACCAACCTAACAACAACAAAATTCCGGTTATTTTTGGGTCTCCCCTTGTATTTATCAAAAGGTTAGAAGAAAAAAATAACTTAACTGAATTAGTATACGTGAAATTTGAAATTTTAATATTATATTACAATTTACATTTATTCCGAGTCAAAATTGGTACAGAACCAAGGAGGTTCTGCTCAATCTTTATCACATACTGGTGAGACCTCATCTGGAGTCCAGATTTTGGTCTCCAGGCTACAAAAAGAAAATGTCTAGAGAAGAGCAACAAGGCTGAATCCAAGGCTACAGGGGATGAATTATGAAAGAAGATTAAAAGAGCTGAGCCTTTACAGTTTAAGAAAAAGAAGATTACGAGGTGGCATGATTGAAGTGTTTAAAATTATGAAGGGAATTAGTCCAGTGGATTGAGACTGTTATTTTGTGTTCAACAAGAATACATGGATACAGTTGGAAAATTGTGAACGGTAAATTTTGTACAAACATTAAGAAGTTTATCTTTACACATAGAACCACAGACACATGAAATATGTTACCAGTTAGTGTGGTAGACAGTAAGACTTTAGGGATTTAATGTTCTCATCTAGATTGTTCTAATGTTCTAATCTGTCGGTGTGTCCATCCAGGTGCTATGTGTCTGTCATTTCAAAAGATGGTGCATCACAAACATTTTTAGTAATAAAATACACTGCATCTGGCACTCCAATAGATGGTGCATCACAAACACTGCTTTTATGAAGCCAATACCATATGGCATAAAACAGAGAAGCATGCATTGCATGGTGCACTGAGGTCTACGTTGATTACTTAGCACAGCTACTGTACCATATTCCCCCAAGAATACCTCAGTCTCCAGTGGCTCTGCTATCTTTGAATGCAGAAAAAACCTTTTCCTTTGTTTATCCATTTACTGCATCATACAAATGTACAGTTCCATGCAAAGATTTGGGTGCCCCATGGCTAAATTACATATTTTATTACCAAATATACTTTTTAAAATACACTATTGTTAAGCAAACTGAACAGAAATGACAGCTTCAAAGGTAATATGGACAGTAAAGGGCCAGTCACTAAGTGCCACATAACCACTTGTCGTCTGTTTTCTTAGGTTACTTTGCATTTAATTCAACTTGGAAAAGTATTCTTAGCCCATTCTACTGTAACCACACTAATCTTAAGACTACTGTACCATTGTATCATCACAGACAGTTTATCCATTCCAGTGCAACGACTCTGACTGACTGACTGAAGTTTTACACATCATGTTCATTTTAATAAGCATTGTTGTAAGAGCCAATCTTAGAAAGTAATGCTTTAAGTTAAATTCATTTAGTATTTGCTTAGTCATAGCCATAGACAATAGTATAGCCTTTTACCCTCTGCAAGTTCATAAGAGACAGAACTTTCTTGCTATAAATAAGATACAGTGTATTAATTGAGTCAGTTGATGTTTAGAATAAGTCCCAGTACACAGGGACTTAAAAAGAAATGGGACAAGCATACGGGCAGCACGGTGGCGCAGTGGTAGTGCTGCTGCCTCGCAGTAAGGAGACCTGGGTTCGCTTCCCGGGTCCTCACTGCGTGGAGTTTGCATGTTCTCCTTGAGTCTGCATGGGTTTCCTCCACAGTCCAAAGTCATGCAGGTTAGGTGTATTGGCAACCCGAAATTGTCCCTGGTGTGTGTGCCCTGCGGTGGGCTGGAGCCCTACCCAGGATTTGTTCCTGCCTTGCACCCTGTGTTGGCTGGGATTGGCTCCAGCAGGCCCCTGTGTTAGGATATAGAGGGTTGGATGATGGACGGATGGATAGGCATACAGTTTTCTGACTGTTTTGAAATGGTTCAGAAACTTTTAGAAGTGATTTATAACGATTAGAAATGTAACAAGATTTATAACCTTTGAACAGAACTTCTCTTAAACAAGAACTTTTCTAATTTTTGCTATTTTCTTTTTTCTTTTTTGTGTGAACTGTTTTATTTTGAATTTTAACTAAAACTTTTAAAAATGAAGACATTTTGTCTGTGGAATCATTTCGACGCATCAGGCTTTGTTGAATCCCATTTTTTATGTTAAAGCTGCTGAACTTTGGTAATTTTGTGAAAACGCAGCTACAATTGTTTTGTTATGTAAAGTGTCGTGTTATGGTGAACTCTATGAACAGCACCACAGAGTTGAGGTTATTTGTTTTTGCCATTTGGCACAAGAGTTGCTGTTTTAATTTTCTCAAGATACCTTATAATCTTCTTCTTTCGGCCGCTCCAGTTAGGGGTTGCCACAGTGGATCATCTTTTTCCATATCTTCCTGTCCTCTTACTTATTTGATTATATCACTTGCAGTTGGCGTACCTTTACATATTTTAAGTCCTGTTTTGCGCCTATTGTCATTTTCTTCATGATAACATATACACTCAAAGGGAAACGGCATACCACACATCAATGACTACAGTCATTTGAAAAAGTAAGTATAACCTGATGGGAATTATAAAAAAAAAAGATGAGACTTTTTCCCGGGGACGAGACATGATCTTTTGAAGAGAGACGGAGACACTTTCACTTCCCGCGAGACGGACAAGTTACATCATACTTACAACTCTCAGACGCAAGCCCCATGATACACATGCAGAGCAGATTACAGTAGTAGAAAAATTCGAAAGTCTCAAAAAATGAGAGTAAAAAAAACACCTGTTACTTGTTTCCCAATGTATCACCATTTAAGAGGGGTTTCGGAGGAGCGGCCGCGTCAACAAACTGAAAATATTACTCAGGGAAATAACGGACCAGCAAAAAGAGATTGAATATTCAGGTGCTGTACAGGCTTTTAAACGTTCGAAGCTCCGCACAAAATGCAGATCACGCGGCACGCAGCAGCAAGTCAACAGCTTCTCAAGCAAAGAGGAGGTGAAAAAAACACTATCACCGTTTAAGAGGGGTTTCAGAGGAGCGACCGCATCTCCCTGGAGTGTGCTCAGCTCCCCTCTTCACAACAGCTCCTACCGTAAGTCCACCCCTACATTTATCACCACTTCACATCCATCAAATTAGAATCAGGTGTTCCAGATTAGGTGACAATTATCAGAACCTCCTTAGGGAGTGTGCAGGCACACCTTGTCTTATTTGAACCACACATATCGAGGGCCTGGTGTCCTGTTGGCTATTGACCTGCGTGGTGTCATTATGTCAAGATCAAAAGAGTTCTCTAAGGTCTTCAGAAGGAATGTTGTGGATACCTTCAAGTCTGGCATGAGATTTAAAAAGAACACCACATTATTTGAACTGAATCATTCCATCATAAGGAAAATCATCTAAAAGTGGTGCAGATTTCAAATGACTGCTGATTTGTCCAAGGCTGGCTGCCATAGCAAATTAATTCCAAGACCTCACCATTTGATACTAAAATAAGTCTCCAAGAAACCCAAAATTTCAGAGTGGGACCTGCAGGTAAATTTTGCAAATGTTCTTGTCAATGTGCATGCATTTAAAATTATAGAAAGAGACGGCACAAATTTGAGTTACATGTGAGGGGTGTCAGAGAAAAGCCTATGCTATCCAATAAGAAAAGAACAACAAAACAGTTTTCCGTTGAACTTCTAGGCAAAGACCGGGCCATCTGAAAAATGTGCTCTGGGCAGATGAGTCAAAGATAGAGTTGTTGGGACACAGTAACAGTGGACATATTTGGTGCAAGACAGCATTTCAGGAGAAGAACCAGATACCAACTGTGAATCATGGTAGTGAAAATGCTATGGGTAATGGCTGCTTTGCTAGCTCAGTACCTGGATAGCCTGCAGTCATTGAATCGTCTATGAATTCTGCACCATATCAAAATGTGTCCGAGGAGAATATAAAACCATCTGTGAGAAAGTTGAAATTGAACCAGAAATGAACCTTTCAACATGATGATAGTCCAAAACACACTAGCAAACCCACCAACCAAGGACTGGCTCAAGATGGCCTAATCAAACCTCTGATTTGAATCCTATTCAACTTTTGTGAGAGGATTTGAAACTAACAGTACATGCAAGAAACCCCACAGATGTCTTGCAACTAAAGGAATTTTGCTTGGGAAAAGGACCGAAAATTTCATCAAATCAATGCCAGAGACTGGTCGGTATTTATGCCCTACAATAAGTAATTTTTTCTAAAGGAGGTAATACAAACTTCTGAGGCCATGGGTGGACTTTTTTTTTCTTCAACTGACCATTACATCTATTGATGTTTGTTTTGAATAAATGATTGAAAAGGCAAATGTTCCTTGTGTTTTTATTCAAGTGTCACATTTATCTGTTTGCATGAAGACCTACTATTTACTGTTTTAATGGTGGTGCAAAGGTTGATGTGTCCACCTCACTGGGCTGTGTTCTCACTATTTCAATATCTACAGTATGCGGTTTTCGTCTCACATCTTAAAGAAATGGGCATGTGTGTAAATGTGTCTTTTCACTCCCTCTGGTGTTGATTACTGCCTTGTATCTAATTACAGACAAAAAACTCCATGACTCTCAATGACTAGCATTGATTGACAAAATACGGCAATGTGTTTTCGCAATAAATATGCTATATTCACCAGTAACCTTGTTCACTGAATATTATCCTGTAAATTCGTCTTGAGGATGGCTTCAAGTATGTATCTCTTCAGCCAAGATCCTCCACTGTAGAACTCCAAGTAGGTGGAATTGACTCCAATTGGCACCAATAGAGTCTGGCTGTGGATCTCCAGAGCTCCACCCTTTTACACTATGGTTATGATTTGGGTTGTGGGAGGGTTATCCGACTTAAATAATTCCAAGTACTGTCAAATAAGTTAGCTCCACCAACTTGGAGCTCCAAGGTGAAGGCACCAGGATGCAGAGATACCAGACATGCTGGCTTAGGCAATTTTTTTTTTACCCCAGTGCCCCATGATGCTTAGCAAGGCCAGTAGTGACATCACAGAACTGTAGCAGCCATGTGCAGAACTTTCATGCATACCTACTGTAAGACTTGTGGAGCTGCTTCAGGCATGTGTGAAGTCTCCATTTGATCACAAATCCAGCCTTCCAGTATCTTACTGACTGCTGCATTTTCATTTTTGGGGTACATTAGCTGACTATAATGATCATATTATGAGTACTGCCACTGGACATTTAACACTGATCCTGGTGCCATGGTCTTGCAGCCATGCATGGCTAATTTGCATGCACAACATGCTAAACAAGCCTTATATGAACCCTCAGAAAGAAAACACATGCAACCTACTGAAATAATAAAAATAATGATTTATTGCGGTTTTCAAGCTAATTATACCTTCTTCATGGAAGAAAAAAGATAGGATAGGAAACAAAAAAGACATTGGAGTGACACCTGTGGACTTCAAACAATGGACTGCCTGGATGCATGGCTAATGTGTACCCCAAGACTGGAACTCTGCGAGTACAATGATATCATTTTCGTACCTATCGCTAGTTTGCAGCCATTTGTTGTCTGCCTTTTTTTGCTGTTTAAAGTATGCTGGTGGAATGGTTAGCACTGCTGCTTCATAGCTCAGACCACATTTGTGGCCTCAATAATCAGTCCAACACAGTTGGCAGACAGTTCCCTAAGCCTCAAGGGCACTTAAAACAGCATTGCAACATTATATGCCACTCAAAAGTAGTTTAGTTCCTCCTTTTTCAATGACTTCAATGCAGTTCCTCTAGTTTGGAAAAGTCTGCAAACATTTCTGTGATTTGGCCAAACTCAGGGCAAAGCAATCTCTGCTGGGTTTGCTCATCACTACCAATGAGTAGATCTGTTCAGCAAAATTCAGTAACGGGTTCTTTTGCAGCCGATATGCTGTGCTCCCCTGTGACCTTATTCTCTGAATACTTTTTCTTGCAAATTCATCATGCCACCTGCTTACACAAACAATTCTTTGCCAGTGCCCCATGATGCTTTGCGAGGCCAGCGTGACATCACAAAGCTGTAGCAGCTCTGCACAGCATCATGCCTACTACTGTATATGGAAGATGTCTATCTGCTTTGCCGACGAGTGGTGCATTAAAAAAAAAAAAAAAAGACTTGCAGTACAGGTATTTTAATTTACAGGTAATGTAGATTAGCTGACCATAATGAGAATCATAAAAGTATTGTTACCATATAACATTAATGTCTCTAGAGCAGTAGCACATTGCTAATTTGCATGCATTATTAGCCATGTGCTGAGACAAAACAAGCGCTAAAGGTGCCCTTCCGCTCCTCGTGTCATTATTAGAAACTTTAAAATAATAACGAAAGATTTGTTACTATTTACAAGATGTTTCTTTTATCTTGATGGAATAAAAAAGCGCGAAGTATCGGCACATAAAAAAAGATGTCTCTCCTGTGCTTGGAGCCACGACTTCAAAGAAAGGAACGTGCTGTCCCATTCTGCCGATTCCGAGCAGGACCATTGCGAGCCTTAAGACTGACACTCTATGTGCAATTATACTTTTTATTTAACTTATTGCTAGTTTGAGGCTATTTTTTGTATTTTGTTTGTGGTTATAACTTCATCTGGGTCTTTTGTTATTTAAGGCGGAGTGGCGTAGTGGTTAGCAGTGCTGCCTAACTACCCTGATCACATCTTTGGCCACAATAATCGGTCCCACACATTTGGCAGATGCTTCCCTAGACCTCTGTGGCACTTTAAAGACCATTGCTCCATTACAATTCACTCAAAACATTTTAGTTCAGTTCCTCCTTAATTAATGCATTTCGCCGAACTCACGGCAAAGAGAATCCCACGGAGTGCGTTCATCACTTCCAATGAACCTATATCTTAAAAGGCGAACTCATAAAGAAACAGGAAGGCTGAATATCAATAAGAAAATGTAAACTAAAATAAAACGGACTGAGAAAAATGTTGTGGATGCTCATATGGTTGTGCCACTAACCAACGTCTTAAAAATGTCAAGCATAGCCATCCTGCAGGCTTTTATTGATGTACAGCACAGATGCAAAAGCAGTTCGTTCAATTGAAACAAGGAAATCAGATACAAAACAGCAAAATAAATAGATAAATAAAATAACGAACATGCAAAAGTCGTTGAAAACAGTTAATTATCGCTACAATCACAGTAGTTGATGCTCAGTTAAATACAGCAGTTATATTTATTTGTTTTGAAATAATAAACTAACGTATCCATCTATTCAGTGCGTCTTAAAAATAAATGTCTTGCTCATTAAGTACCAGCACCAAGCAAGTTTTAAACAGTCAAATTTAAATAACAGTTTGCCCATTAAGGATTACGTACTGATTTATTCCAAAGGTAAATGTACAATGTATTGCAGTGCTACTCGAATACTCTGCTCTTCTGTCCAGTAAATAACAAAAATTAATTCGGCTACACACATTGCAGCACAGCTTGACTGACGCTTTAATGCACTACTTATCATCATGAGCTCTTTTCTTATACACAATTGCTTTCGATGTCGTCAGACTTTTCTTACTCACCTGCACGCTTCAGGACCGCTTCCGAAACTATACCATACCCTTTGACCTTTGGAGACTCACTTCCGGGTAAAAGGAGCGCGTCCTTAGCAACCGTTTTTCCCTACCAAATTAGTACTACTGCATTTCAGTACATTGTTTTAAATTCCTCTGTCAGAAAAAAAAAGTCTGGTCGTGATAATCGCTTAAGGCAGACCACGAGAATAACAACAAGACTCGTCCGCCCTCTAAATTGTGTCATTCCCTAAACCTGACAACTCATCCAACACTTAAAATGCTTTAATCGGTTGCGATATCAGTCACCGCACCTGCCCTAAATCAAAATGGCGGAGCAGCGGGGCTCGGCTACTGCTGCAGCACTGCTGTCAACTAAGCCGGCTCACGCTGACTCGGAGATTGAATTTCTCACTCGGCTGGGCACAGGCGATCTGCTGAGAGGAGCCCTCATAAAGCTGCTTGAAGCCAGACCGGACGACCAGCTTGGCTTCTTGGCCGATCATTTCAAGAATCAGCTGCAGGAGAAGGACGCTGTGAACGGCGCTCCGGGCGGACAAGTGGAGCAGCGATTGCTTGGACAAGCCTGTTGGCATCTCGGTCTTGTCAACCACTCTCAAAGGTATGTATCTCCATATATTGATTGTGGGAGATGAAAACTAACGTTTACCGATCAATGTGACTTTATTCAGGTTATGAATTACTTGTCGGAGAGATGGGGGGCGAACTGGGGTTTCAGTATAGTTTCGGTTCTCGCCGTTCAATGTAATTTCCGTGTTCGATCTTTTCTTCGGGGAACGCTAAAGGAATCTGATTTAATGATGCATTTGAAATATTCATTGATTTTGTTTATCCCAACCGGCGTTTGTGCCTTTCTTGTGTCGTAGTGCAGTGGTCCTCAAACAGGGGACCTTATTTAAGTTCCAGGAGGGCCACAGAATGACTGAAATGAATGATACAATTACAGCAATATACCTGTACTCCATGCACTAAAACTCAAGCGCACTGCAGCTACTAGCATATCGTTAGAACGGGAGTGGGCTGCTCAGTTTGAACCAACAGCAAAAAGTGAAAAGAAGGCTACACGCCACACTGCCAGGAAGAAATTTAGTATATAAGCATTAGAACATAAACTGTGTTAAGAAAGAGGATCACAGCAACATGCATGCTATTCAAACAAGACTATCTGAGGAACTTTGGAGACTTAACACAACAATATACATTAGGTTAAAAAATTCTACTGATACCTTAAAGTCAGATATGTAAAAGAAATGAAAGCAACAACCATTTAGAAGGTAAGGAAATACATCAATTGTAATTCTATATATGTTTATCATTAAGGAGATTGGAATAGATAATAGAAGAGTGACTGTGCTTTTATACTAATTGCTTAGACATGCAGTTTGTATTTTTATTGTGTACTGTAATAATCTACACATTTATATAGAACTTTTCTCACTACTCAAAGCACTTTTCATGGTGAGTGGGGAGTCACTTAAACCATCACTAATATGTAGCACCCACCTATATGATACAATGGCAGCCATTTTTGCACAAGTACACTCCCCACACATGAGATTTTAGGTGGTGAAGTGGTGAGAAAGAGAGACAATTAGAAGCAGGGCATATTTAGGGGGCCAGAATTACTAGACCATGGTGGGCAATTTAACTTGGATTCTCTTAATTCTCTTTACGAAAGATGCCCAGGGATCTCTTATGACTACCGAGAGTCATGACCTTGATTTTACGTCTTATCCTAAGGATGGCGACATTTTTACAGTATGATGGCCCCATTGCTGCACTGGGGCATTGGGATCCACATTCAGACCATGGGGTAAGCACACCCTGCTGGTCTCACCAACACCTCTTCCAGCAGCAACCCATGCTTTTCCTTGATGGTCTCCCATCCAAGTACTGGCAGGGTCTGAACATGCTTGGCGTAGATGACCTCTCCTGAAGTGCATGTGGCATGGCTGCTTACCTATAACCATCCATATCTGCTGGCATATTGGTTTATAGTTCATTCATTCATTCATTTATCTCTCTATTATAAAAAAAATCCTGGGAGGTAGACTAGGGAGACGAGACGTGATCTTCTCGGAAGACAATTTGACATCCCGCGAGAGACATTTTAACGTCACGTGAGACAATATTTAAAACCAGTTCACGGATATCTAGCCAAGCAGTTGTTGGAATGCTCTTGGCAGACAGACATCATGTGCTCCCAGCTCTTAAAACAATGACAAACAGAACACGCAGCTTGCCAGCAGCAGCAGCAGCAGGAAGCCAGCAGATGATCTGACCGCTTCTCATTAGCGTGCATTCAGCACCCCCCCTCCCCCTTTTTACAACATAAGAGACAGAGATGTAAAGTGGCAAAAGGACAGCTGCTGTACAGGCTTTGAAATGATCGACGCGCGACAAGCAGAAAACGCAGCTCGCCAGCAGCAACAAGCCAGCAGATGATCCGACTGCAACTCTTTAGCGTGCGTTCAGCCCCCCTTCACAACGCAAGCGGCAGACGCATGCAGTGGCAAAAGGACAGCTGCAGTACGGGCTTTTAAATGATCAACATGCAGCGCGACAAAAAGAACAAGCAGCTCGCCAGCAAAAGCAGCAGAAAGACAGCAGATGATCCGACAGCATCTCCTTCAGCCGCCCCCCCTTCACAACACGAGCAGCGTTATACGTCATGCGAGAAAGATTTAACCACGCACAGGGCCGGAAAGAAAGGACAAGTATTGTTTTTACAAACGTTTTAAAGTAAAAGTTAAAATAATGCATATGTAACAATTCCCATGAAAATAACAATCTCTTTTAAATTGTATATATCCGGAAAACCAAATACGGGAGTGGGCGAGCGAAAGCCCCCTAGTCTTGTATATAAACATGTACAAATGTAAGTCTGTACGTCTGTCTCTCTGACCCGGAAGTGAGAGGTGGAGTCGTGGTAAGGGCTCCACCTCAGTGGAAACAGAAACTCACTTAGCCACTAATACAGAAGCGAGCCGAGTACGTCAGCAAAACAAAACCTCCTAGGAGAGAGATGTCCAGAGAAGTTCCTTTCAATTACCTGACATCTCTACATTTCAGTTGTTTTTCTGACGATTTCAATATATTGTAGGACCCCATTTATGTGTGTACTGGTTCTGTATTCAATAATTAGTACACTCTATCTATCTATCTATCTTAAAAGTGTAACGTTTTTATGTCACGTTTATTGTCACACTTTAATTCGGGCTTATTTTAAAACCTACAAAAAAATGTTTGGTATCATTCTTTTCAGAATGTATCGAACTTTACTGTGATGTTGTTAGATTTTCAGATTGTTATTTTGTTTTTAAATTATAAACTAAAATATCAGTTATAGCGGGAATATTCCAATCAGTAAGAGAGTAAATATTTTTTTCTCATTTCATGATTTTTGCTCCATTAAATAATTTATTTTTTCTTTTACATATTTATAGAATTTCGTGATTTTTGACTCCAACAAATAATCATTTTTCTTTTGTACATTTACAGATTTCATTAATATTCTGGCCGCACCTGGGGGTTGATATAAAGATATATATAGTGTGTGTATGTGAATGGATGCATATACAACCAGGTATATGTTTTAAGGTATTGCTTATTTTTTGCATTGCTAAAAAAGTTGAAAAAAAGACTGTGATGAGAACTTGCCCTTCGCCTGATCAAGTTTTTTTCATTCTACTATTCATATAGATAGTCCAAAATATCATCATGTTCAGATTTGAAGGTGCCTAATGTTTAACTCTCCACCACACTGCTTGGTCACTTATTCCATGTGCCTGTGGTTCTTTGCCTCAAGAAAGACTTTCTAACATTTGTGCAACATCTGCCCTTAACAAGTTTCCAACCGTGTCCCACATATTTGTTTCAGAATGTATTTTAAACTAACAACTGGGACCCACTGTTCTAACTCATTTCATAATTTTAAACACTTCAGTCATGTCACAGCTTAATCTCTGTTTTCTTTAACTAAAAAGGTTCAGCTCCTTTCATTCTCTCATAGCTCTCAGTCCTGAGTCCTCACTGGACTATTTCTAGCACCGTTGTCTTTTTTGTGATATGGAGACCAAAACTGAGGACAGAACTTCAGGTGTGGCCTGTGGTGGCAAAGTGACAAGAGTCAGATCTTCTTGGAGAAGAGTAGGAGATCCCATGGCAGTCGTGATAGCAATTCTGATTCATTGATTGATGGAACAACAGGCTTTTTATAGTACAATGAGCTAAAGGGGAAAAAAATAATAACATTGCCCAAATAATTTTGGGAGATCATAAGACATTGCTTCATCCCCCAGTGCCATGGGAACACAGAACCTGTTACTGGAACATTCTGACCTAATGCTGACCTAAGTGGTTTTACAATTTCTTAAACAAGCATTTCTAAGAAATAGACAGTCCCATGAAGCATTGTTTTTCTTAGCCTGAAATTACTTTTTTAGCGGTCTATTATCGAACTAAAGGCGGTCAGACCTTCAAGCCTTGCAGCTACAGAAAAGCCAAAGATGCATTGCTCTTTTTCCTCCACAAGCATCACCAGTGTGTTATATAGCTTAAACATAACCTCCCTTGATTTAGACTCCACACATTGTGCTATATAACCTTATACTCGCATTAGCCTTCTTGATTGCTACACTGTACACTGCCTGCATGTAGGTATTGATGACACTACAACTCCTACATCCATCTCATAAAGGGTACTTTCAAGTTTCAGACCTCCCTTGCTGTTTTCAAATCTAATATTTTTACTTCCTATATGTAATACCTTACTACGTTTACTTGCATCTGCCACAAATTTGACCACTACTGTATGCTGTCCAAGTCCATCTGCCATTTTGAAAAGAGCAGTAACTCCAGCTCTGATTTATGTGGGACATCACTTTTAATATCAGCTAATTTAGAAGACGTTTCATTCGCCATTACACTTTGCATCCTGTGTTTGCAGTCACTGGACGTCAAAGACTTGACAGTCTCATGAAGAATACGGTAGGCTGAAATTCACACATGCTGCTGTCGCCACTTTTGAAAGCTGCACAAGTGTCATTGTTGGCCACTTGTCCTGCTGTAGCTTGTCTGACTGCTGCATGTAGAGGCCAAAATCCAAGATCAATATAAGGTAAATCAATATAGCAGTTTTATTGAAGAAAAGCAGTCCGACACCATTACAAGTCCTACTCCAATTCTGATTAATGAATCCAAGGCAAGCCTTTTTATGCACAACTCTGATCAAATGAGAGAAAAAAAAAAAGTTTAATTCCCTAAAACTTGCTGGAATTTCCCAGACATTACCTCTCCCTCCATATTACAAGACAAAATAGGCTGACCATCTTGTTTGTTTTACTCCAGTGGTGTGTTATGTCTGTAGGGCAGATGAGATTTGGAGTACGCAGGAGAAGGATGTGAAATCAGAAACCGGTCAAATCTGGGAGATCACAGAAAACTGTACATCAAGGTCAAAATGAAGAGCAAGAAACAATGTCAAGGACGTAAGGAAAAGGTCAATACACAAACAAATAAAAAACAAGAAGTTCTTTAGCGAGTGATAGAATTGTTTTTTATCCGCATCTTGGGTAAGAAGAGATTGCCCTGCAAGACCTCAGTTCCGTCCCAGTGCCCAGGTCATGACTTCCGAGGACACACCCATAACAACTATCACATGTCATTAGTAACAAGTGCCCAATAGCACAGTGGATATACGCATTCACCTGTAGAAAAAGAATTCTACCACAGTGATTACAACATGTCAGCAAACCGTTACAATCTAGCACAGACTGCTATGGTCTGGGTCGGCTCCATGTTCCCTTCTTATTTCTGGGACCTGAACCATCAATAGTCATGAACTGAAATGAGTCGGGCAAATGAGGACACACACTTACAGCAGGGGTAGGTGCAAAAAAAACCAAAAAAAAACTGCTAAGTGCTTTTATTAATATCAAATGGTATTCAGATAAATAGTGCAGTAATTCAAATGTTCTTCAATAAATAAATAATCCATAAAAATGGTGAACATGTGGAGGTTAAAAAATTCAAGTAAATAAATAGATCCAATAAAACAAGTTTAAAAATCAGAGTTCTTTCTTCCTCAAAAAATGAGTGTCCATGCTTCTTTTTAAAACTGATGTCTCCTTTGCTTACCCCATGCGAGATCTTGCAACAGAGAAGATACCCAACGGATAGGTGCAGTCAACTATCATTTCCTAGTTTGAGACCCCATTTCCAGGCAGACAACTTCCAAGGGCCGCTGAACCGAACCGCACAACCGTCTCCCACCGCCAGCCCCTAGGTGTCCTCATGAGACTCCCTAGCAGTGCTCAATAAGGGGTTCGTCGTCCTTCAACCCCAGACTCCTCACCCTGAGGCTCATCTCTGACCACCTGTCTTCATTTAACTTTAACACAATCCTGCCTCTCACTCTTTCTTCTTTTCATTCTGCTTCTAATTATGCTTTTAACTGCCATTGCTCTTTTTCTTTCTGATCATTCTGTTCTCTTCTCTCTCTGCCATGCAGGCTCCTTATATTGACTTGACTGGGTGCAGATGTGACCCTCTGACCATTCCAAGGTGTGAGTGCGGCATCCGACTGTTCTGCTTGCTTTTATTCATGAGTGTGCGATCACCGAATATGCCTTATTCTGAGCTCTCGGATCTTGATTATTATTTTTTTAAAATCTGCACGGTGCCACAGACCATTTATCACACTGACCCTAACTTATGTCAGTAATATGCTAATTTAAGTCATCTTTGAGCCTTTAACAGTCCCAAGAAGCATAGCACCTTTAATTGTAGCAACACTTGATATGACTTCAGGCAATCTAGCATTCAAACTAAAGGCAATCAGGCCTGCAGTCCTTACAATTGTAATAAAAAACAACTTTTCTTCCACATGCCACCAAACATCATGATGCTTTTGTCCTTTCTGCTAGCTTGACTATTGTATGTGGAAAGAAAACACCTTTGCATTTCTGCTTGTGGTAAATGTGGCTGTTGCTGACAGAGCTGCTGTGACAATGAATCCAGAAGATACTGAAGTAGCTTCTGTAATTGAGTTATGAAAAAGAAAGTTGCAGCAAACCATTCTGTATTTAAAAAAAATACTTTTTTGTTTTCAGGATAAGTGATCATTTTCTGCATATTTTAAAAAGTAATACTTAAGCCAAGTGGGCAGCATTTTGTATTGGAAATATCTGCAGTTACAAGTTCTGTATTTGGTAAATTAATGATTGTTATTCATCCCTGGAAAAAAAAATGCCATCCCATTTTCTTATATATAAACGTCTAAGCGTGGAGATGTGTGTGTGTGTCTCTGTCCGGCACGGAAGTGAGAGGTGGAGTCTGGGTAAGGATACGCAAGCGAGACCAACACGTCAGCAAAACGAAACATCCAAAAAGAGAGTCACTCACTTATCCACTATTACAGAAGCATGTCGAGCACATCAGCAAGATGGTATCCCTTTTACTTTTTCTCCCACCGCTAATATACAAGCAAGGCAAGCATGTTGGCAAAACTAAACCTCCGAAGAAAGACAGTTGCTTAGCCGCTAATACACAAACGATGCGAGCACGTTGGCAACACGAAAGCTCCTAGGAGAGATGCCCAGAGTAGTTCCTTTCAATTACCTGACATCTCTATTTAAATTTTTTCTGACTATTTCAATAGTTTCTAGGACCCCGTGCTTTTTTATAGCACGGGCTTACACAGCTTTTATTTTATAAATAACTGTGCTACCCATCTAAGACGGGTTGAATTCTTAAGTAATCAACGTAGACTTCAGCAGTAACATTTGCAGCGCATCATGCAAAGTAATACATCTCTGTTGTGTTATTTGGTATGGGATTTGTGAAAGCATTGTTGATGGTTGTGACGTGCCATCTGTTGGAATGACAAATGCATTGCATTTTATTGCTGAAAATGTGTGTCATACACCATCTTCTGGAATGACAGAGAGATAGTAACCAGTCCAGACAGATACACAGACACTTATCCCTTTATTAAGGTGGATTAAGAAATTCAGGCACTACTAAAAACTTTTAAATAATGAAAACACTGGGTGTTCTTTTAAAAGACTTCTTAATTTTGTGTTATGTTTTAAAATGCAAGCAATGTAATAGCACTTGCAGCAAATATAATTTTGCTAATAAATGAAAGTTCAAAAACAAACACCTGCAGCAGAAGTACAAGAGGGGATGTATAATGGCCTGTACAGGGGGTCCCTCACATGTTCTCATAGTTCCCTGTGGGATCTTTGGAAGAATAAAGTTTGAGAAAGACTGCCCTACCAACCAGAAAACAAAAGGTTAAGAACATGAGTTGATTGAATATTATACTACTGGCTCCCAGCATGTTGGCAGTTTCCTTTTTGCTGGGCCCTTTCCTGATTAGATTAAATTAAATTAAATAAACATTATTTATCCCAAGGGGAAAGTAGATGTATACAGCTGCAAAAAAATAAATAGGGTATACTGTAGACTGGCAGGACAGGTAATACAATCAATCAATGAATCGATCACTCAGTAAATAAATATAATATATATTGTGCAGAAATTGCAAAATTAACTTAGAATATCAGTATTTAGTTTGGGCCTTAGGGTGAAAGCATTAAATTGCCTGATAACAGCAGGTAGAAAAGACCCCCAGAGACGCTTCAATGTGGAGGAATGGGCCTGTGGCTAACAGTGTGTCTTATAGGGGCTGGAGGGTATTTTTAATGATGGCATCCAATTTTGCCACCATCCTCTTTTCCAAAATAGCTTCCAGTGTGTCCAGGGGGGTATTTTCCGTACATTGCTTAAATTATCGGAGATCAGATGCCTCATCTTGGATGAGTTAATGCCAGTGAAACTCATCCGGGATAAGTCGGTTTTTCAAATGCAGCTGTGTAGTAGAATAGTCTAGCTGGATCTAATCATCCGAGATGAATGCGCGCGCCTGTGCTGATTGAAAAGACCATATATATTGAGTCTAGAAAACATGATCAGCAAGCCTTTGATAGGCTGTAACAAAATGACGAAAGAACGGGCGCATTTTTTTGTTCACACAAGCAGAGCAAGACCTTTTATTCAAAGGACATGAAGAATTTCAAGATTTAAGATGCAAAAGGAGTAACACTGCAAAAGCAGCCCAAAC
This sequence comes from Erpetoichthys calabaricus, assembly GCF_900747795.2. NCBI lineage: Eukaryota > Metazoa > Chordata > Cladistia > Polypteriformes > Polypteridae > Erpetoichthys > Erpetoichthys calabaricus. Next base: position 139,543,746 of record NC_041405.2, read on the forward strand.
CAGAAAAGACTGCTGGCAAAAAGTGGCCGACAAATTAAACGCTAAGTAGTGTGCATTGTACTTACTGAATGCAGTGTTTCATTTCCTATGTGTCAGATTAATTATTATTTAATATGTCATAATTCCCGATCAAACGTGAGCACAAGGAGAACATGGGAACAGATTAAAGTGAAGTACAAGAATATACTTCAAACTGGATGGATGGTACATATTGGTATATCTATGTAAAGAATTGTTGACCTAAAGAATCATATATAATATAAAAAACATTAATTTTAAAGCTAATAAGAAGGCAGACAAGCATAAAACAGGTGGATGTCCATGCGGTCCAGACCTAACCCCTGAAGAACAGTTGGCTTTCCAGCAAAATGCCCATCGCCCTGTTTCTGAGGGCATTCTAGGGGGAAGCTCCTTCTCAGAACCAGTGGCAGGATGCAGTGGTCACTTCATTTCAGGTAAAGGATGGTCATTGCATATATTTGTCATCGATGTGTGCCATAGGTATGTTCCATATAGCCCTATTTTTTTTGTTGGGTCAGTTGCAGGGAATGTCATATCCCTAGAACCTGTGTCTGACCAACGAGATATTGACGAAGGTGAAATATTTGATGAAGACACTGGGGCCCTGGATTGTACACAGATCCGAATAATCAGACACAATCACATTTGAAAATCCTGGGTAATGAGAATGTTAGGCTGATTGTGAGATTCTTCATGGAACTGTGGGTGTTTTTGCCTGTGTTGCCTACCTGCAATGGCATGAAACGCCTCTTTTATTGTCTGCACACGCAGGTGTCCAGGAAACACTCTGAAAACCCGAAGGAAATATTTCAGAGCCAAACAGACTTTATGATTTCTCTTCTTATAATTTGCGCACCGATATCAATTGGTCGCTCATTCATGAACGGTGAAGCCATGACTGAATGAATTCCACGCACGGACACTGATTAAGTGTGTGAGCTCATCCTTGTTTACTTGCTATGACAACACATCCAGCAAGAGTTTCGAAAAACCGACAGATCCAGGATCAGGCCAAATCGTCAACAATTACATCCGGCTAAACAAGTAATCCACATACGAAAAATACCCCCCAGGCCTCACACCGTGATGATGCAGGCTTCACTGATAAGTTTGGTCAGGCATTGTGTGTCTTTTGAGTTCAAGTTGCTTCCCCAAGAGACTGCAGTGTAGAACACCACACTGGGTACTATGGTCTCCTTAGGATATTTCTGTATTGAACCTGCATCGTAGTTACCTGGAATCTCAGATGCTAAAGTTCCCGGTGGATATGGCATTTGGACACAATCTCCTAACGTTTCACAGGTATGTATGGTTTAAAAGTAGTCAATGCTAGTCCTGTTAATTCCACATCCCAGACATGCACTTTCAGTTAATTTGCAGCTCTGAGTTGTTCCCCTATGAGTAAATGAGTGAGTGTTCACTGCAGTGGACGGGTGTGTCTGATCTACGGTCTGTTTGCATGTGTGCCCACTGCTGCCAGGCTAAGCACTAATTCGCCATGACCCTGAACTGAATGAGCTGATTAGGAAATGAATGAATGGATGGAGAATAATAGTAATTCTGTATAAATACGTCCAACACGCCTCAATGTTGGAGCATACCTATGTGGTTTGAGCAAATGTGTCACATCCGCGGCTCCAGGCCAGTTGGGTTCTTTAGTTTGGGTTTCTGTTTCTAGTCCTGGGGCTACTTAACTGTGAGGAGTGGCTTCAACAAACTTGTGGCTGCTTGCCTGGCTTGCGTCCGTTTTTGCTTGGCTTTCACTTTCTGATGCTGATAGAGGGAATGGGCCCAGGCAGGTTCTGGCCTATGCAACACACTTAATTATCCTTCGGGGTATTTTTTCTGGTCTGATCTGATTTTTATTTTCTTTTTTTAAACATGAGTTCCTATGGCATGCTGAAATGCAGCAGTATGAGGAATAACCTTAGTTTAATTTGAGTCTGGCTTTCAGAAGTAGGCTGTGATGTGCTTTTCAGCGAAATTATTTACCTCCGGATAGTGCACCCTTCATGGCAATGGAGCTGAGACTTGATTGTTTACTGTATACATTTACAGTTTGGAATTGCGATACCGTATATACAGTGTCCTCCATAATGTTTGGGACAAAGGCACATTTCTGCTCCACAAGTTAAAATATCAAACAATTCAGACATTGTGATTAAAGTGCACATTGCAGACTTTCATTTAAGAGGATTTGCACACACAGAAATGACAACACGTTTTCTATATGGCCCCCTGTTTCAGAGCACTGTAATGTATGGGACAATTGCCCTCACAGGTGTTTGTAATTCCTCAGGTGGGTTTCATTGCTTCATAAGACACTTCACTTTGTTTCTACCCTTTGGAGCCTATAATTGTCATTGTTCATTATCACTGCTTTTGTCCTCATGTGAAAGTCAAAGAAGCCATTATGATGCTGAAAATCAAGAATAAAACCATTTGAGACATCAGTAAAACCATAGGATGACTGAAATCAACTGTCTGGAATATCACGAAGAAGAAAGAGCACACCGGTGAGCTCAGTAATCACAAAGGGACTGGTAGGCCAAGTAAGACCTCCATTGCTGATGACAGAAGAATGCTCACCATGGTAATAAAAAAAACCCCAAAGCACCTGTCCGACAAATCAGAACTCAGAAACTCATTGGACGGCGCTTCATCCTACAACAAGATAATGAGCCAAACATACTGCTAAGGCAACACAGGAGTTTTTCAAAGCAAAAAAATTGAAAATTCTTGAATGGCCAAGCTACGAACCCAATGTGCTATATAAATAAATGTTGTTGTTGTTGAAGAGAACACTTAAGGGGACAGCCCTTGAAACAGGTAGCAACTGAAGATGGCTGCATTAGAGGCTTGGCAGAGCATCACCAGAGAAGATCCTCCGCACCTGGTGATGTCTTTGAATCACAGACTTCATGGAGTCATTGTATGTAAGGGATATGTGACAAAGTACTGAATATGGCGACTTTAATAGATCTGCCATTGCTGTGTCCCAAACATTCTGGTACCCTAAAATGTGAGGGGGGGGGGGCATGCAGAAAAATTGTTGTCATTTCTTTATGGTGTGACCAAAATGTATGTACATACCCTTGAATGAAAGTCTTTAATGTGCACTTTGTAGTTGTAAACTTTGTGGGCTTTAACAGGCCCTCTTTTTTTAACAGCCCCCGAGCCTTGACTCCCTAAGAAGACAATAAAAAACTCCCAAAAAAAACCCTTGTTTGGGGGCGGGGGGTTGGTGCAGGTGGTGTGTATGGCAGAATTCTGCCAAATCTTGGGAAAGGAAATTCAGAGAGAGAACCCCTTCTAGAGGCAAGTAATGATAAACCTAACCCAGGTAGGTTGGGTGTGTAATGGGTGTCAAAAAATGTGGTATATACAGTTAGATCCATAAATATTTGGACAGAGACTTTTTTTCTAATTTTTGGTTCTGTACATTACCACAATGAATTTGAAATGAAACAACTCCGATTCAGTTGAAGTGCAGACTTTCAGCTTTAATTCAGTGGGGTGAACAAAACGATAGCATAAAAATGTGAGGCAACTAAAACATTTTTTAACACAATCCCTTCATTTCAGGGGCTCAAAAGTAATTGGACAAATTAAATAACTGGAAATAAAATGTTCATTTCTAGTATTTGGTTGAAAACCCTTTGCTAGCAATGACAGCCTGAAGTCTTGAACTCATGGACATCACCAGATGCTGGGTTTCCTCCTTTTTAATGCTCTGCCAGGCCTTTACTGCAGAGGCTTTCAGTTGCTGTTTGTTTGTGGGCCTTTCTGTCTGAAGTTTAGTCTTCAACAAGTGAAATGCCTGCTCAATTGGGTTAAGATCAGGTGACTGACTTGGCCATTCAAGAATTTTCCACTTCTTTGCTTTAATAAACTCCTGGGTTGCTTTGGCTGAATGTTTTGGCTCATTGTCCATCTGTATCATGAAATGCCGCCCAATCAATTTGACTGCATTTAGCTGGATTTGAGCAGACAGTATGTCTCTGAACACCTTAGAATTCATTCGGCTGCTTCTGTCCTGTGTCACATCATCAATAAACACTAGTGTCCCAGTGCCACTGGCAGCCATGCACACCCAAGCCATCACACTGCCTCCATCGTGTTTTACAGATGATGTGGTATGCTTTGGATAATGAGCTCTTCCACGCCTTCTCCATACTTTTTTCTTGCCATCATTCTGGTAGAGGTTGATCTTGGTTTCATCTGTCCAAAGAATGTTTTTCCAGAACTGTGCTGGCTTTTTTAGATGTTCTTTAGCAAACTCCAATCTATCCTTTCTATTCTTGAGGCTTATGAGTGGCTTGCACCTTGCAGTGCACCCTCTGTATTTACTTTCATGCAGTCTTCTCTTTATGGTAGACTTGGATATCGATATGCCTACACCCTGGAGAGTGTTGTTCACTTGGTTGGCTGTTGTGAAGGGGTTTCTCTTCACCATGGAAATGATTCTGCGATCATCCACCACTGTTGTCTTCCGTGGACGTCCAGGTCTTTTTGTGTTGCCGAGTTCACCAGTGCTTGCTTTCTTTCTCGGGATGTACCAAACTGTAAATTTTGCCACTCGTAATATTGTAGCAATTTCTCGGATGAGTGTTTTCTGTTTTCGCAGCTTAAGGATGGCTTCTTTCACCTGCATGGAGAGCTCCTTTGACCGCATGTTGTCTGTTCACAGCAAAATCTTCCACATGCAAGCACCACACCTCAAATCAACTCCAGGCCTTTTATCTGCTTAATTGATAATGACATAACGACGGACTTGCCCACACCTGCCCATGAAATAGCCTTTGAGTCAATTGTCCAATTACTTTTGAGCCCCTGAAATGAAGGGATTGTGTTCAAAAAATGCTTTAGTTGCCTCACATTTTTATGCAATCGTTTTGTTCACCCCACTGAATTAAAGCTGAAAGTCTGCACTTCAACTGCATCTGAGTTGTTTCATTTTAAATTCATTGTGGTAATGTACCGAACCAAAATTAGAAAAAAGTTGTCTCTGTCCAAATATTTATGGACCTAACTGTACAATAGGCAAAATAGAACACAAGTAATCCTCATCACAGAGCTAGATGGCTGACCTATCATGGCCACCTCAGAAATACAACACAACAGTACAAACTACTACTTTGAACTACTACTGCAAGTGCAGGCTCAGAACACTGTAACAACCTTCAAAGCTAAATGCAAGAATAGATTATGCCACACACTACCTACAGAACTATTGCATTTAATGATACAGATTTCATAAAATACATCAAAAACAAACTGGAAACTAATTAATAAAACCAATAAACAACAATATCTGTCCATCAGCTAATTGTCAAACCATAGCCAGAAAGGCCAGACACGGTCAAAGTCCAAGAGACCTCAGCCAACAGGCCGCCTCCCTCCTATTGGCCAGTTTACAAATGAGTTAGTGCAGAGCTGGCCAATCAGAAGAAAGACCCTCCTTTCTGTCCTATGATTCCAGTGCTCCTTTATCTGAGATGACATTTCTATGGCAGGCCAACAACTTGGCAGCTGAGCAGCGGCACCAAGTGCCCCGAAAAGAAAAACCAAATAAGGGAGGATTAGTAACAGTTTATAAAAATCGTATTTCTTATGTTTTAGCACTAATGACTAGCCACAGAGATGCAGTATGCACAGCTAATCAGCAGCTCTACTCCAGGTATACTAAACTGAACCAGTGAATCTTCAGCCTGGTTTAAAAGGTTGGACTGAAGGGGCACCTCTTATAATAGCAGGTAGACAATTCCACAGCTACAGGGTCCTGTAACTAAAAGCTCGACATCCCACTGCTATTTTATTTATCCTTGGATTTATAAGCAGATCGGCATCTTGAGATCTTAATGTGCGCTCTGGTTTATAAATAATGATAAGCTCAGATGAGTAAGTAGGGCCTTGGGCATTTAAAGCGTTATATGTTAAATGTTACATTTCATTTTTCATTCTTTTCAGTGTTCTTATTCTTGGCACTAGCCCTTCATTTGGGACCCCATCCATCCCCAAGTAGTACCCTTGGATTTTCTCCATTCAACAGCTTTTCAAATTGCCTTATTAATATGCAGTAAGTACTGTATATATTGTACATTAGTAGCTTTTAAATGCAATGCACCTGTGTAGGGTTACATTATTTTGTGGGTCACTTGGTGTGTGCTGATAAGGCTACATCAGGCAGACTTTACACCTGGTGTAACTCCAACACAACAAGAGGGCTGTTTCATAAAAATCACAAACCAGATGAACTCTATATGTAAGAAGATGCATGAAGGAGAGTAATGGTGGAGAGAGTCTTGTCTCCTCTCATGCCTCTGTGAATGAGGCCGCTAGTGTATGGCAGCCATGCTTCTTCCACTTCCTTGTACCACCACATTCCATGATGAGAGACCAAATTATACTAATGGCATTTCTTGTGCCATTGAAGAAAAAAGGTGCGCCACTGTATGCTGTGCCAATTTTTTTTTTTTCTCCACCACTTCTTAGTATTAAGATGAGGTTTACTATACTACAATAAGCCTTTCCTGTTTAATAATGGGGCACACCATAAACTGTGATTGATCATTTTGGATTTTAGTTTAAAAATGTTTACAGTTGTTTTACAATTGGTTTCATGTAAATAACTAATTCCTACCAAGGGTGCTTTAGTTTTTCCCCTTTGTCTTTTGAGCTTTGGCTAAATAAACAAGTGCTCATGTTGGAAGAGCCCCACATTGGGTGTTTGTTTACTTCAGTGACAAATCGTGTTGTGATTCGCTTTCTTTTTAATTCCTTCTTTTCTAGTTGCAGTTAACTTTTTGATCGTTATCTTGAAGGGCTAGGCCTTTGTTGGAGGTTCCTTATATACTAGAACATTATTGCCTCACTGCAGTGGGCTGGTGCCCTGCCCGGGGATTTGTTCCTGCCTTGCACCCTGTGCTGGTTGGGATTGGCTCCAGCAGACCCCCGTGAGACCCCGGGTTGGAGAATGACTGACTGATTGCCTCACCTGTTTATTATCGCCTTGTTATTTCAACTTGCCACATTGTCATTAGTCTTAAACTACCCCTGTCTCAGATTTTTTGGAACATGTTGGAGGGTATTACACCCACGCACACTCATGCTTGTCCTTTTATTAAGGTGGTTTATCAGTGTGTCCATCTTGTTGCTATGTCTCTGTTATATGGCATTTGTAAAAGCAGTGATGTGCCATTTGTTGGAAAGAAAAAATGCAGTTCATTTTGTTACTACATGCAGTACAAAATACAAAATATTATAGATGGTGTACTACAACCATTAACGCTGAATATGCTGAGGTATATATTACTAAAATTTCAACCCATCTTAGATAGGTAGCAGAGCTAGATTTAAAAAAAAATGTGTATCTTCAAAAAACAATATACTTGATTAGATAAAACACTAAATACGTTTCTGTTTGAATAGAAGTCAAAGAAAATTTGCAAATCATTTATTTTTTTGTGCTTTTTTAGCATTTTCCATACTGTTGCAACTTTTTTGGAATTGGGATTGCAGAATCACCAATTAACCTAACACACATGTCCTGGAGTCGTCATATTTGTGAAACTGCAGACTGCTTATATTAAGTTTTAATTTAGCTCAAATGAATCGGGATGAACTATAAGGCAAAAAGGTATCAATTTCTATAAATGATAATACTGTAAACATTTCTGGGTGTGTCCAAACTTTTGACTGGTACTGTATGGAGTAAAAATGTTCAATTCATTTCTTAAGAAACTAAATCATACATGGCAGTTTAGTATATTTTGGATTCCAAACTGAGAACAGAAATAACATATCAGATGGAACATACAGTTCAATTAAAGATGGAGCCGGCGTCTAATAAAGAACTGGCTGAAACAAAAGCCAGCAGCCACAGGGGTCTCATGGGACAAAAATCTGAGAAACATTGTTCTACTCTCCACTTGTCGTAATTCATGCCTGCCAGGCAGACAGTTTCAGGTTGCTCAGTGTAACATTTCACAATGGAATGATGCTGTGGGAGCCACTTGGTACACACAAGGCAGTCACCTGGTTGCCACACTCCTGTGCTATGTGTTAAATAGGGGAGTCTCAGCATTCACGTCCCCCACCTCCTAGGGTGGTCGCGCACAAGTCAGAGAGCTCATCTGAAATGCTCTGACTTTATCTGGGTGAGGTGGGGAATGAACCACACTCCTGTAGCTGACTTAGTGTTTTCTATTTTCATGGTTTTACTTTTGTTGCATTTTGGGTATTATTTGTCATTACACCATATGTTGAGATACTCTAGGCCCTGGTGAATTTCCATATTTACATATGGCAGTGTAGTGTAGTGTTTAAGGCTTTGAACTTTAATGCCTGAGGCTGTGGGTTCAAATCCCACTACTGACACTATGTGCCAATGAGAAAGTCATGTGACCTGTCTGTGCTCCAATTGGAGGAGGAAAAGAAATGTACCCAATTGTAACTCAAATGCAGTAAGTCACCTTGGATAAAGGCATCAGCCAAATACTTAAATTATAATAATTTATCACACGAAAAATTGGACAAAATTTACATCTCGGGCTGAAAGAATCTAGCTGGGAACTCTTGAAGTAAACTGGACTCCTTAACCCACTGATTTTCCTTTTATTACAGATCTGCCTTTAACAACAATGTAACGATTGCCTATCACCTGCTGTCATCTAACAATGCGATGAAGAAACGAGGCTTGAAAGGAAAACTCTACACTGCCCTGCTCTCTGAAATTGGAAAGAGGGGTACTGCCACAGAGACTTCCAAGGCCTTTCTGCTGAAGAAAATCCAGTGCCAGGACCACGTGGCTGTACCCTTTGAGGTGTTTAGGCATGGAGTGCTTACCTGTTTCGTTTTTGAGGATTATGTCTGTAAATCTCGCTTGCTCTTCCAGAGCATCTTGCAGTCGACAAAAGCCAGCAGAGGGTTGTGCCATGCTATCCTTGGCACACTGCAGGATGCTCTGGAAGCCACTGACTGCCACAACCCAGCCCGTTACTTGGAGGCCAGCTCCCAAATCTCCCCTTGCAGGTTGGCGCAAGCCATGGACCAGGCTCAGGCTTCTGATGGCCTCTTAATGACTGAGGAGGAGTTCCTCAATGAGGCAGCCATGATGTTCATTAGCAGGGTGAAGTCCGTCTCATGAGACAGTTCCGGTGCCTGCTAAGTTCTATGTGGGATGGATTAGCATACTGCTACTTATTAGAATTGACTGGCAGCAGCAAACCCCAGACTACCTTGAAAATAAGCAGTCCATTACATTAAGTAGAATGACCATTGTTCACAAAGCTAAGCAAGCCAAATGATTTGCTGCCTCTTAACGCCATGTTTAATATTTGCTTCCCTTCAGGACTTTCCTTCTGCATTTCTTTGTTTCGACTACACATAAGTAAGAGAACGTGCAGTCGTCTCTGCCATGAAATACTCTTTTGGACATTTGCATGTGGAGGGCCATTCAGACAAACTCTCTCCTTTGGCCTTCCCCCATCTGCAGAGAGCAGCAGGCTCCTTGCAGTAACTTATACTTTAATCTACTATAGTGCCTTCCCTACCCCAATTTAAGTTTAGTTTGTCCTGAAATATTTAATAGACATCTCACAGGTACTTTGCTTGAAAACTCTACAGCATGTAATTGAGTAGAATATTTCCTTAACGTTTCACTTTGCAGTCCTTGATCCCCTGATGGATGATGACTAGTATAGGTAGGGGAGTCAGGAGAGAACCATCATACATTCAAGACATTAATGTTGTATACCATTTGAAGTGAAAAGATCAGAATTTACAAGTTCTTAAGTCGGAATTTTCAACCAGAATGCCCCCTTAAGTCGGATTTCCAACTTAGAAACTCTGGGCTGGTGTGTCAACTCCGGGTTTATCCGACTTCAGATCATGACGTCAATCCAAACAGGCGACATACACTGTAAACTTTAGTGAAAGGTGTAGTATTGTACTGTTTATTAGCACTTTTGTCTGTTTGTGTCTCATTAAATCATACACACACGGTACTGTCCAACTTTTATCTGTGGACATGCTGCTACGGTGTTGGGATACGCACAATACCGCTGTTATCAACTTCTGTTTATTCTGATGGAGCAAGCAGAACAAAGGTTTTCCAGGTTAATTTTCAGGATGTTATACTGGAATGCGTTCAACTCGGGTGTGACGTCATTCTCAGCTCTGACCTCCAACTTCCGAGATAAATGGAACATAGCATTACACTCCATCTCTTGGGGAAACTGATAATTGCAGGAATTTATAAGGCCAGCTATGGAGAAACTGAACAACATTTGCATGTGCCATCTGCTTTGTTAAACAGCTAAATATAGTGGTATAATTATTAGGGAGGGGATCCATAGGAACAAGTAATAAGTAACATTCATAATGAGTTAGTCCATTAAATTTAAAACCAACACATCCATTTCCATCCAAGCATTTTCTACCGCTTATACCGTCTGGGTTGCATGGGGCAGTTGTGTAAGCAAAGATGCTCTTCCACACCAACTCCTTTAAGAGATACTGATGTTACCCTAAACCAGCTGGGACCAAGGTCACCTCCGGATTGGACAAGCCTGACACTCCTCCGCAGGGTAGCGTCCAGGAACCATCCTAATCCAATGCATCAACCACCTCAGCTAAATCCATTCAATGCAGAGGAGCAGCAACTCTACTTTCGCGCTCTTCCCAAATGTCTCTGCTGTTCACCAAATTTCTAAGGCACGAGCCCACACACACTGTGAAGGAAGCTCATTTCCATCGCTTGTGTCTGTGATCTAATTTTGATCAGTATCCAAAGCTCATTAGATGAGGATGGGAATGTAGATGATGCTGTACTAATCCGTCTGTTAATCTCTCACTCCTTTCTCTCCTCACTTGTAAACAAGACCCTGAGATACTTCAACGCCCTCCACTTGAGGTAGCACTGTCACCCCAACCTGGAGAGGGCACTCCATCCTTTTCTGGCTGAGTACCATGACCTCAGGCTTAGAGGTACCAGTCCTTATCTCCAGTGGGCCTACCACCTGCAGGATCTGGTGCATTGCGTTTAGGACAACAGTCAATGGCAAATGCCTTGGTGAACCGATCCCCAGATACTGAGAATTTATGCACATCTTTGTTTTTGCTTACTTATGCATCCAGCAGCCAGTTGCTCAATATGTTTTCTGAATTCTTTAGGTTCAGCTTTCCATTTTCTCTACTCTTGTGTTATATATCTCCATTAAAAACTCTGTCGTAATTGGCCACAATGGATGAAGATGGTATAGTTTCTTGGGGCAGCTGTAGGCCATCTGATGTATTTAAGCAGTAAATATAGCATGCCTTTAGTGGCTGGAAAAAATATTGATGCTGTTTGATCAGCCAAGCATCTAACCACTTAACTACTGTAGGTAGGCAAAAAACCATCCAGTGATGGTTTGGTGCTCAGTGAAAACTCTGGTGAACCCTGCAGTATTTCATCAGTAAAGCCAGCAGGACAACACGGCTAATGGGGCTACAGGCACTCATTAGTTGTGTGCTGTCTGATGTAGGCAACCACCAAATGCAGAAGGCCAAAACCATCCAGTTGAGTCACGATGTTCACTGGACAAGCACATGCCATCTAATATATTTAATCAAATAAGGCCACAATCAGCTTATGATGCTATGTTAATTGATTAGTGAGGTATTAATTACAAAATGGAGCTGTGCAAAACCACCCAGTGACCGTGTGATGTTCACTTAATAGTTGTGTGTCATCTGATGTATATAATAAATGCAGAGCTGGCTAATGAAGTTACAGATACTTGTTAATCCGTCCCTTGCCATATGATGTATGTAACAATTACAACGCCTTTAGAAAGTATTCAGACCCCGTCACTTTTTAAAAGAGTTTGCAAGTTTGCAGCTAAATTCATTTTTTTCCCTCGTCAAGCAACACCCAATACCCCGGCATGATAAAGTCAAAAAAAAAAAAATAGATTTTAGAAATCTTTGCAAATTTATTAAAAACAAAAAAACTGAAATATGCCATTGGCACAAGCATTCAGACCCTCTACTCAGTACTTTGGTAGCGATTATAGACCAGAGACATCAGTACCTGGATCACACATCTGGATTTAGGGATTTTCTGCCATTCTTCTTCACAGATCCTCTCAAGCTCTGTCAGGCTGGATGGAGATCATCAGTGGACAGTTATTTTAAGTTTTTTCCTGAAGTGTTCGATTGGGTTCAAATTCAGGTTCTGGTTGAGCCACTCAAGAATGTTCCAATTCCCAGAGTTGTCCCTAAGCCACTCCTGTGTTGCCATTGCTTTGTGTATGGGGTCATTGTTCAGGTGCAAGATGGTTTTCATTAAGAATGTATGCTGTACTTTTCTCCGTTCAGCTTTCCCTCAACTTTGACTAGTCTACTAGTCCCTTCTGCTGAAAATCAACCCCACAGCATGAGGCTGCCACCACCATGTTTTACCAGTTCAATGGTATTAGTGGAATTGAGACCAAACAGTTCAATCTTTTCACTAATTGTCTGCAATTAAACATCAGCAGAACCAAGAAACTGGTTATTGACTTTCATGGCACTAACAAGCCTCTAGATCACAGATCTAGCCACTATTCACAGAGTGGAAGTAGAGGTGGTGCAGAAATATAAGTACTTGGGAGGGTTTACATCAATGAAGGGCTGGACTGGTCTTGTACCGCAAAAGACCTATAAGAAAGGGAGACTGTTTTCCTTAAATGTCGGAAGTGACATCCTTCACATCTTCTACAACTCTGTAATAGCTAGTCTGTGGTGTGCTGGGCTGATAATATCACTTCAAGAGAGGCCGACCGAATTAACAAGCTCTAATTAAAAGGGCAGACTCAGTTATGGGGCACACTTTGGACCCACTGGAAGTAGTTGAGGGGGAAAAAATGAGGACAAAACTCAGTGCCAACAGGAACAATGCTGCACATCCTGTCTCTCTCTCTGACACACGGATACTGAGGACTTTCAGCCAACATTATGCAGCAGAAGTGTGTCAAGAAACGCTACGGGGGCTACCAACAACAATATGCCTGTATAATGCCTCACTGGGACTGCTAAGTCAGAAGTTTTCTTTTTCATTTTCTTTCTTTTCAGTCATTTTGGTTCATGTTCAGACCATTGTGTTTGTGCGTGTGTGTTTGTATATATGTGTATGTATGTGTGTGTGTGTGTGTATATATATATATATATATATATATATGGTACAGTACACTTTACATATTTTGCCTTTATTGGGGCTCATCAGTTGTACTCCCTTTTGCATCCCCTTACCGGGATCAGCACCTGAGGTGGCTGAAGCCTCTGTTGTTACGCCATGGCGGCTGGTTTGCTTACTTGATGGGGTGAAGATCGGAGTGTTATATTCATAGGTCTGAATCGCAGTCACGTGTCATGTACTCTTTGTATGATTTGGAAGGTACTGTATCACATATCTATGATATGCTTCTCGCAACGGAGAGGACATGGCGGATGTTTGCCGACTAGCTGACCAACCACACACGTTACCTGGTAGGTAACCACCTAAATGGTCGGATTGCGATACAGACCTATGAATATATATTATTTATTTATTTATTTATCTACCTATATATTTATTTAAAGAGATGCTATAAAAAGTTTGTCCCCAGGGGTAAATTTGGCTATCTATTAATTATATAGTGCCTTTCATATCTATCTCCATCCATCCATCTGTATTCTTCATCTTATCCTATATTAACACGTCAAACAGATTAAATACTGTATCTTATTATACCACAATGTATAAAGGATTGTTTTAATATTGTATTATCACTGTTATTTTTGAATATGACCTACTGTTACAAAAATAAGCAATAAACAAAGATGCGATAATAAACGTTTTGATGAAGTGGCTAGAACATTTTACATTTTTCCAACTTTCAACTCCGCTAACCAAGCCTCTGAATGCACCTGAATGTTTCACCACACTTAGGTTTTCTTACTTGTTTAACTCTGTGCAGGCCCGGGCTTCCTTTAGATGAAGTTGTCACCAAGCAGTTAAGTCTATTAGTATTACTGGCATGCAGTGTGGTATCGTGGGTAAGGCTTTAGACAAACCCTGGTTTGGTTGCAAATGCCACTAGTGATACTGTGTTACCATGAGCAAGTCACGTCATCTGCTTGTGCTCCAACTGAAAAAACAAAATGAATGTAACCAATTGTATAACTCTCATTTTTGTTTGAGGCCCTACTGCCATTTAAGGAAAAAAAGAAGCAATTCAGATGAATGAGTCTTAAAGAAACAAGGCAATGAAAGCAAAGGAAAAATAAGTCAGTTTATCAGCAAGGTTTAGATGATGAAAATATTGTGTTAACATAAATGCCAAATTCTTTTCTGAGGTTGTTTCCTTTAGGGTAGTGTCTCCCATCTTGTATGTAATTTTTGTTCCTTTTGCCCACATGTTGCCTCTTGCACTTTTCTACGCTATGTTGAATTTTCCCGGGGTTTGCTCAGTTCTGAAGCTTATCCAAGTCTTAATGATTTTTATTATTTGCTGCCTCCTCAGTGTCTGTCATTCCTCCAATTTTACTATCAACTAATTTCACAAGTTTACTAACTACACCAAAATCTGTATTATTACTATGAATCAGAGAAAATAATGGCTCATGGACAGACCCCTGAGGGACTTCCCTGATGGAGTCACTCCATGTGGAGCATTGTCCTCTTAAGGTAAGGTAAAGGGTGCACACTGTCCGGGGGCATCAACCCCAGAATTAGAAGTGTCAAACCGTTATCATGTCCTTGCGGAGCTGGACGGTGTCTCTGATAATTCTGAGGTGGTAGCCAGGGATGAGGAGCCCCAACAGGCCACCTCAAAACCAGTTCCCAAAAAGAGAGAGATAGTGATAGTTGGGGACTCAATCATTAGGGGGATTGAAGCGCAGGTGTGCTCCAGAGAGAGAGAGAGTCTCACACGGTGTGTTGCCTTCCGGGAGCACAGGTGGGAGACCTCCCTGGCAGGGTGGATAGGCTCTTGGCCAGAGCGGGGGTGGATCCAGTTGTCATTGTCCATGTTGGAACAAATGACATACGTAAGGGTAGTCTGTCAGTTCTGCGATCCAAATTCAAGGAGGTAGGTGCCAAGCTGAGGAGCAGAACTGACAAGGTAGTCTTCTCCGAAGTTCTGCCTGTGCCACGCGCCAGTCCAAGTAAGACTGAAGAGATTAGAAGGCTTAACGTGTGGCTCAAATCTTGGTGCAGGGTAGAAGGGTATAAGTTTATGGGGCATTGGGACTCCTTTTGGAACAGATGGGTTACATCTGACACCAATGTATTGGGGAGGCGTATGTATAGGCTAGTCGAGGATTGTTAAAACTAGGGAATGGGGGGACAGGGAGTTTGGGACAGGCCAGGTTTAGATCTGTACATGGAAGAACAAACAATGGTGTAGAAATAAAAATGCATAGTAATGTAAATTCTAAGCAAACATTTAAATGTAGAAGGAGTAACACATTAAAAATAGCTTGCCTTAATGCTAGAAGTATCAAAAATAAGGTAAGTGAGTTGGAGTTGTATGTAGCAGAGCATAATTATGATATTATAGCAATAACAGAAACCTGGCTAAATAACAAAAATGGGGATGAGTGTAACATAAAGGGATACACATTTTTTAGAAAGGATAGACAGAACAGAAAAGTAGGAGGGGTTGCTGTTCATGCCAAACAGAATTTAAATGTAAGTCTTCTTCAGTTGGATAATGAGTCCCATCTTAGTGAGGACATGTTGCTTCGCCTGGAAAATGTTAGGGAAAGAGGTCTTATTTTAGGAGTGGGATATAGACCACCCAATTCAGACAATACTTTCAACACACATCTTTTTAGTAATATCAAAAAGTTTAAAGGGAGCTATTATAGTTAATGGGGACTTTAATTATGCAAATATTAACTGGGATAACCTTGCAGATGCACAAGAGCAGGAGTTTTTAGAAGTAATCAGTGACTGTTTTCTAACACAGCATGTTAAAGCACCAACACGGGGTGAAGCCTGTCTGGATTTAGTATTTTGTAATAATCAGGATAGAACTGAGGGTGTAGAGGTGATTGAATCACTAGGGCCAAGTGACCATAATATCATACAATTCTCAGTATTTTGTAAGAGTGCAGATGCAAAGACTAAAATTGTTAAGTTGAACTTTGGTAGGGCTAATTTTGAGCAGATGCGGCAAAGACCTAAGAGGATAGACTGGGCTAAGTGTGGAGACAGTCGAGGAGCAGTGGAACAGGTTTAAAAATGTTTTACATGTAGTGCAGGACAGATACATACCTAGATTTGGAATTAATAGGAAACTAACAAAAACTCCACGGTGGATTAATAAAGATTTAAAAAAGAAGTTGCAAAGGAAAAAACTGCTTCATAAGGCATATAAGACTAATGACTGCAAAGTGAATCGTAGAGCATATGAGAACATGAGGGCAACCATTAAGAAGGATATCAGGAAGGCTAAAAGACAGTTGCAGAGGAATATAGCAGATAAGGCGAAAGACGACCCTAAGAGATTCTTTCAGTATTTTAGTAGTAAAAGAACAGTCAAGGAGGAGGTCAAGTGCATCAGTAATAGTAAAGGGGATTTAAAAGATACAGACTGTGAAATAGCGGATGACCTAAACTTACATTTTTCTGAGGTGTTCACAAGTGAGCAAGTGGATAACCTCCCAGAGGTAACAGGGACTACTAAGGAGGTACTGAGGGATTTGGAAATTGTAGAGGGAGAAGTGCTGCTCAGATTAAATAAGCTGAAATCAAACAAATCACCAGGGCCAGATAATATTTACCCTCAAGTTCTAGCGAGTACAGATATAAACCCTTGACACATATTTTTAGGAAGTCACTGCGCACTGGAGAGATTCTATAGGACTGGAAAATGGCAAATATCATCCCATTATATAAAAAGGGTGACAGGGCAGATCCAAGCAACTATAGGCTAGTAAGATTAACATGCATCATAGGAAAATTAATGGAAGGAATTATTAAGGATAAGATTGAGAAACACTTGGCAAGGACAGGTGTTATTAGGAACAGTCAGCATGGGTTTAGAAGAGGGAGGTCGTGTCTTACTAACATGCTGGAATTCTATGAGGAGGCAACAAAAGGGTACGATCAAAGTGGAGCAGATGAAATTATTTATCTGAACTTTCAGAAAGCATTTGATAAGGTGCCACATGAGAGGTTGGGCATCAAATTAAAAGAAGTGGGAGTTCAGGGTGATGTTTTTAAATGGGTGCATGTGGTGTAGCGGGTCCACAGCTCATGTCAAAAGGCCGGTTTTAAATAAATAATTGCCACGCTTGCAGCTTAGTGAGGGGGTGTGGTGGTAGTGTGGCTCAAGCGGTTCCAGGCGAATTTGTGATGTGGCAATTTCTCACCTAAGTACACAGGTGAGAAACCGTCCGTATCCGTGATTGTTCTTGGGGCTGCTGATTTGCTACAGCTGCCACGTCCTTTTCATAAATAGAAGCGTGAGGCAGCTAGGGAAGAGAAAGAAGAAAGAAAAAAGTAAGAGAAAGAAATGGAGGTTGCTTGGATGAAGGAGGCAGGAAGCAGCGTCGAGAGAGAGAACGTCGGTGTGAGAGAGAGCGAGAGAGCGCAGGCTTGCAGCTGGACAGTGAGCCCTAGCAGGGTTGTTTGGCCGACACTAGGTGGGGCAGAAGGAACCGGTTACTCCAGCTGAGCGATCATGAAGGGTGGCTGGCCACGTAAGGCCAAGATGGCAGCGGGAGTCCCAACGTGAGTGTCCTGGCCGTTGGGTTTAAAGCCAAGTCTTGATCGGAGAGTGGAACCGAAGCCAAGGATCGGGGAGCCTCCAGATCAGTCATGTGGAGTGAAGGCGACTCTCCTGTTGCGTGGCCCAAATGGGAGAATCAGGAGAGCCGCAAGATAAAAGACACCAGGCTTTGGATTGGTTTTAAAGAGACTGCTTTCAGCATTGTTTTAACCTCGTTTTAAAGGATTGTTTTTTTTTCTCTATGTTTTAACCTCCACTATTTCATTCATTTTATGGATTATTTATTTAATGATTTGAAGCACTGCACTTTATTTAATTTGGATACTGTTTTGTTGTTTTAAATAAAAGCACTTTCCACTATTACACCATCCCCTTGCTCCATTGTTATACCTCACTGCCGAGCTCATCGGTAACATTACAGATGGTGAAGGGTTCAAGGGCTCCCGAATGGACGATGGGAGCATGCAGCGTACCTGTATCGTCACAGTGCAGAATTGGCTCAGACACTGGAAGCAGAGGGTGATGATGCGAGAAACCTCATCAGAACTGGCCGATGTTAAAAGTGGTGTTCCACAGGGGTCAGTGCTAGGGCCGCTGCTATTTTTAATATATATAAATGATTTAGATAGATAGATAGATAGATACTTTATTAATCCCAATGGGAAATTCACAAGATAGGAATATAAGTAACAAGCTGGTTAAGTTTGCAGATGATACCAAGATAAGTGGATTAGCATATAATTTGGAATCCGTTCTATCATTACAGAAGGACTTGGATAGCATACAGGCTTGGACAGATTTGTGGCAGATGAAATTTAATGTCAGTAAATGTAAAGTATTGCAAATAGGAAGTAAAAATGTTAGGTTTGAATACACAATGGACGGTCAGAAAATCGAGAGTACACCTTATGAGAAGGATTTAGGAGTCCTAGTGGACTCTAAGCTATCGACTTCCCAACAGTGTTCAGAAGCCATTAAGAAGGCTAACAGAATGTCAGGTTATATAGCGCCTTGATGTGTGGAGCACAAGACCAAGGAGGTTCTGCTCAACCTTTATAACACACTGGTGAGGCCTCATCTGGAGTCCTGTGTACAGTTTTGGTCCCCAGGCTACAAAAGGGACATAGCAGTTCAAGAAAAGATCCAGAGAAGAGCAACAGGGCTGATTCCAGGGCTACAGGGGTTGAATTAGGAGGAAAGATTAAAAGAGCTGAGCCTTTACAGTTTAAGCAAAAGAAGATTAAGAGGTGACATGATTGAAGTGTTTAAAATTATGAAGGGAATTAGTCCAGTGGATCGAGACTGTGATTTTAAAATGGGTTCATCCAGAACACGGGGATACAGTTGGAAACTTATTAAGGGTAAATTTCGCACAAACATTAAGAAGTTTTTCTTTACACAAAGAACGATAGACACTTGAAATAAACTACCAAGTAGTGTGGTAAACAGTAAGACGTTGGGGACTTTCAAAACTCGACTTGATGTTATTTTGGAAGAAATAAGTGGATAGGACTGGCGAGCTTTGTTGGGCTGAATGGCCTGTTCTCGTCTAGATTGTTCTAATGTTCTAATCTGTACCCTTTGTCACCTGTCGGTTAACCAACCTGAGGTCCAGTTTTGTCAGTGGAATTACAGGATTATAACAAAGTCAAAATTTTCATATCCTCCTCTGACCCAGAAATGCCCCTTCATGTCTTTTATCATTTCTTGACTGCAATACAGCAGTTGACGTTTCAATTGTCAAACAGCAGTACTTGAAATATTGATGTAGTATAACAAATTGAAAACCCCTCTTTTAGACTTTTAATCCAGACATTTTGAAGCCCCCCATCATGCAATGACACAACAGCTCTGGCTGGCTCTTCTTACAACTGCCTCTATCTGTGTCTGCCGTGACTCTTGGAAGCAGACCTCTGTCTTCCTCTGCACACCCTTGGCATCTACCAGATCCTTGAGGTTTGGAGGACTTTCCCATTGCCCCTGCTCCTCCAGGCTGTTTAGAGAGGGACAATCCACTCCATTCCCGTCACTCCCTCATGGGGCTACTGACCACTCTGCTTCCTTTCAACTGCGCTGGCTCTCACTCCCGATCCGGCCCCTTCTTTGGTTTCCTTTTAAGTCGATAGGGATGCAGGTGTGCTAATCAAAGACCTCAGAATGTTGGCTGCCACGGAAATCCCCTCATAAGAATACCTGGCAGGCCAACTGCCCATCAGGCAACCACCATGCTATCGCTCGCACCTACGTCCCTTGGAGCCTGAGTACAAAGTTTTTATTAAAAAAAAAAAAAAAAAAAGACACATTGCTATATACCATAACAAGTGTCACCATCATATTGCTGACATTTGGTGAAGTTAAAGACCACAGTTAATGTAAAAATGTCAATCAACAAATTAGGTGCACGATGACACACTGGTAATGCTGCTGTCTCGTTGTAAGAAGTCTGGGGGGTCACAGACTGGGTGCTGCTTGCGTGGAGTTGATGTGTGGGTTTGCTCCAGTTTTCCCCTCAAAGACCCACAGGTTAGGTGAACTGGCGATGCTAATTTGTCCTCTGATGTATGTCTGTGTGTGTGGGCTGGCATTGTATCCAGGGGTTGCTCCTGTCTGTTCCCATTGCTTGTTAAGATAGGCTTGGGCTTAGAGCAGGGGTGGACAATGTCGGTCCTGGTGGGTTGCAGTGGCTGAAGGTTTTTGTTCCAACCCAATTGCTTAATAAGAAGCACTTTTTGCTCTAATAACACTTATGCTTCATTTTAGTTGTGTCGCTCCTTAAGATTTTGAACCCTTATTGCTTATTTTAGTCTTAAACAGCTGTATTTTTGGTTTTTAATTGCTCCTTATTAGCAATAAGATGCAAATGACAAATGAAACCAGCATTTCTCCATTTAGCTTGTTTCCATTTTCACCTGTGTGAGTGTATTGTGCATTATCTGGTTTGATTAAATACTTGGAAGGAAAATGAAGAGAAAAAAGTGAAGGACTGAGAATTACTAATCTGTTTTAAACTTCAAATCATTTTTAGAAAGGAAAAAAAAATCTAGGATATGAAAATGACCTGACATGGCAGAGTTAAAGTACTAATCCTGTCTGTTGTGGAGTACAAAATCTGTACATTTTGGTTTATATTTCCATTATATTTTGTTCAAGATAAGACAACAGATGCACTACATTCGGGACAAATCAAAGCATGTCTTCTTCCCAGTTATATCTCACTTTTAAAACAGCTGTTCCAACAAAGAAAGGAAGACATGCTGGTGGCTCAATTACTTTATAACTTGAGAAAGGATGGACATCTAATTATTTTATAGCCTGGGAAAGGAAGACATAGCGACACCTCAGAGAACATAAAAAAGTTTTATTGTTTGGGAAAATGGACAGTGAATTCATTCATTATATTGACAGCCAGCCAATCAGAATATCTAACAATCACATCTTGCAAAACCCCCCGGTAGAATTTTAGAATAAATATGCCTCGTCTGAGGAGCGAGTAAGGAAGTAAGGAAGGAGGGAGGATGAAGAAGGGACGAAGACATCAGAAGAGAAAAGAGTGATGTCAACGTGAAGCCGTTTCCATCTGGTCATCAGAAAAGCATCATGAGCATCTAGATAACAAGCGCCTGTGACATTCATCCTTGTCATCTTTACTTTTTCATAAGCTTTTTCTGTACTACTAGGGTGTTGTATTGTGTTAGCCATTATGAATGTAGTGAAAAGTCAACCAAAATGACTCCTTTTATTGGCTAACTAAAAAGAATACAATATGCAAGCTTTCGAGGCAACTCAGGCCCCATCTTCAGGCAAGATATTAGCCAATAACAGGTGTCATTTTGCATGACTTGTAAGCTTTTTCTAAAGTCTATATACTAGTATATATACAGTCTTTTCTATCAGTACTATTTTCTATTATTCTTTGTTCCACTGGTATTATTATTATTCCTGTAATAAATACCATGCTGCTTTTAACTTTCTATGCTTTGTCTTCATGTCTAGAGTGATTGAAGTAATAACTTAGATTTCTTTCACCACCTGATGCAGCCGGAGGTTTGCCATTACCTCTGTGCTGCGAGGTTTATTAAGGCTGAGGGTGTGAGCTTCACCCAAATAGTAGGGAACAGTAAGTAAAGTAAGGCATTCTTTGCTTATAAATGGCCTATAGTCAAGTGTACTTAGACTTTGTATGTTTAAATATATTCTTGTAGACCAAAAATAATATTTAGGTCTGAGATATCATTAAAACATTATATGTTGTTCATGTCGATAATAAGTAAGTCTCTTGAAGTGCTGAGAGAGTGACAGGTTGTATTATTCCTAAGGCACTTGTGTGGTTTAAAGTGCCACAGGTTAACCAGCTGTGTGTTTGTCATTCACGGGGCACTGTTTTGATTAGGGTCTGTGTGTATGCAAGTCTCATGAAGTCCTAGGAGAGTGTCAAGTTGTGTTATTCATAAGGAACTTGTGTGTTTTAAAGTGCTAGAGATTAACCAGCTGTGCATTTGTCATTCATAGGCCACTGTTGAGGTTCTGCATGTATATCTACGTATGTGTGTGTTAATCTTAATGTGCAACAGTATACCAACCCAGTAAAGAACTTGACGAGTACGCTTACTCTTGAAGAAAACAGGTAAGGGTAAGTAGAGGGAAATACTACGATAATACACTGTCCATCCTTGTCACACCCAAATGTTAGCATTTTTATCTCTGCCACCTCCAGCTCTGTCTTCTGCTTTCTGGTCAGTGCCACCGTCTCCAACCCATATAACACAGCTGGTCTCGCTACCGTCCTGTGGACCGTCCCTTTCACTCTTGCTGATACCCATCTGTCACACGTTACTCCTGACACTCTTCCCCACCCTGCCTGCACTCTCTTTTTCACCTCTCTTCCACAAACCCCATTACTCTGTATTGTTGATACCAAGTATTTAAACTCATCCAACTTCGCCAACTCTACACCTTGCATCCTCACCATTCCACTGACCTCCCTCTCATTCACACACATGTATTCTGTCTTGTTCCTACTGACCTTCATTCCTTTCCTCTCCAGAGCATATCTTCACCTCTCCAGGGTCTCCTCAACCTGCTCCCTACTATCGCTACAGATCACAATCAGCAAACATCATAGTCCATGGGGATTCTTGTCTAATCTTGTCTGTCAACCTGTCCATCACCATTGCAAATAAGAAAGGGCTCAGAGCTGATCCCTGATGTAATCCCACCTCCACCTTGAATGCATCCGTCACTCCTACCACAGACCTCACCACTGTCACACTTCCCTCGTACATATCCTGTACAACTCTTACATACTTCTCTGCAACTCCCGACTTCCTCATACAATACCACAACTCCTCTCAAAGCACCCTGTCATATGCTTTCTCCAGGTCCACAAAGATGCAATGCAACTCCTTCTGGTCTTCTCTATACTTCTCCAACAACACCCTCAGAGCAAACATCACATCTGTGGTGGTCTTTTTGGCATGAAACCATACTGCTGCTCACTAATCATTACCTCACTTCTTAACTGAGCTTCCACTACTCTTTCCCATAACTTCATGCTGTGGCTCATCAATTTTATCCCCCTGTAGTTACTACAGTCCTGCACATCCCCCTTATTCTTAAATATCGGCACCAGTACACTTCTTCTCCACTCCTCAGGCATCCTCTTACTTTCCAAGATTGCATTAAACAATTTTGCTAAAAAATCCACTGCCATCTCTCCTAAACACCTCCATGCTTCCACATGTATACCATCTGGACCAACGGCCTACCCATTGTTCATCCTCTTCATAATTGTCCTTACTTCCTCCTTTATAATCCGTTGCACTTCCTGATTTACTATCTCCACATGACCCAACCTTCTCTCTCTCTCATTCAATAGCCTTTCAAAGTACTCTTTCCATCTGCTCAACACACTCCTCGCTTGTGAGTACGCTTCCATCTTTATCCTTTATCACCCTAACCTGCTGCACATCTTTCCCAGCTCGGTCCCTCTGTCTAGCCCATCTGTCCTTTTCTCCCTCCTTAGTGTCCAACCACTCCTACAACTCATCATACGTCTTTTCTTTAGCCTTCTCCACCCCTCTCTTCACCTTGCGCCTTATCTCCTTCGGCTCTTGTCTACTTTCTGTATCTCTCTGATTATCGTACTTCTTCTTTCACCAACGTCTTCCTCTGTATACTTTCCTTTACGTCCCCATTCCACCACCAGGTTTCCTTTTCCTCCTTCATCTGTCCAGATGTCACGCCAAGAACCCTTCTTGCTGTCACCCTTACTACTTCTACTGGAGTTGCCCAGCTGTCTGGTAATTCTTCACTGCCACCCAGTGCCTGTCTCACCTTTTCCCTGAGCTCAACCTTGCAGTCTTCCTTTTTCAACTTCCACTATTTGATCCTTGGCCCTGGCCTCACTCTCCTCCTCTTCTTGATCTCCAACGTCATCCCACAGACCACCATCCTGTGCTGCCTAACTACATATTCCCGTGCCACCACTTTGCATTCTTCAGTCTCCTTCAGATTGACCCTCCTGCATAGGATATTATCTACCTGTGAACATCTTCCACCACTCTTTTACGTCACCCTATGTTCCTCTCTCTTCTTAAATTCATGGTGACTTAATTCAAGGTGACTTAACAACATTTTAAATACAATTGGTTACATTTTTTTTTTGTTTTTCCAAGTGGATCACAGTCAAGTGAAGTGACTTTCTTGTGGCCGTGTGGTGTCAGTAGTGGGATTTGAACACAAAACCACAGGGTATGAGGTCCAGAGTCTTTACCAGCACACCACACAGCCTACCTTTTCTTTTAAAATGAGTATAATCTAATTGGAGGACAGCAATATGAATTACAACAACTATATTAATCAGTAGAAGGACTACAGTTTTGTGATTATAAAAAGGTGTTTTATTA
This sequence comes from Erpetoichthys calabaricus, assembly GCF_900747795.2. Lineage (NCBI taxonomy): Eukaryota > Metazoa > Chordata > Cladistia > Polypteriformes > Polypteridae > Erpetoichthys > Erpetoichthys calabaricus. The sequence continues at coordinate 139,568,416 of NC_041405.2, forward strand.
CGACAAACAACTCTCCTTACATTTCACCAGATATTACTGAGCATGTAATGCATACTTTCAAAATACAAAACAATGTCAAGACACTATTTGGAAAATCTGAGGCCTTTGTGTGACTTTGCTCAGATTTCTGCTGGAACTCAAGAAGAGACACTTGTGAGTACACCAGGGTATTTTGCCTCAGGAAAAAAATCTGAGAAGCCTGAGACAAAAGAACATGTCTCCATTTTATTTCTTTCTGATCGATGATCTCACTGTTGTCATGGAGAAACCAAAAAAGATATTAAGGAGATCTCTTGATTGATTTTTCATTCCTGTGGGTCTGAGCAAATCTCTGTCACATGTCACGCATATCCCAGTTTAAAAAAAAACAAAAAACAAAAATGTGATATCTGTCTCTTTGATGAAGCAAATACTCAACATAACATACTCCAGCTTTCAAATCAGTCACTAAGTTGCACCCAAATGTTATGCTATTCATTCGTTTCATAACTTCGAAGAAATAAGAGAGTGCTTATTTTGCCACAATTAAAATATTTAGAGAAACAAACCTTAACCACAAAAGGGCACTACCAAGCCCCAAACTATAGATCCAATGTCACCCAACCCAATTCCACATTCAAATTGAAGGTTTTTATTTGCCCCAGCACTTTTCTAATTAAATACCAGCCAAATACACAAGTATAAGCAGATTCTCTTCCTCCTTACGTCTTCCTGATGACCGCCTCCTGACTCTGACACCTTGAGGTGAGGCTGCAGACTTCCTTTAAACTGGATTTGAGATTGTTTCTGGTATTCTGGTATTGGTCACCTGGAACACTTTCAGGTCAGACAGAAACTGGGGTAGTCCTGCCCAGGCAGCGCCCTCTGGTGGCACCCAAAGACTCCATTAGGGTTGTACTTCTGGACTGTAAGTCCTATGCCACTCTGTGAGTTTCTCAACTGGGTTCAGCCTGGAGGAGCACTGCAACCTGCTACGTGGGGGAATTAACTGCTTCTGCCAGTTCATATCATCATCCTCCTTACTGGGATGTTCTGGCTGGGTCAAGTCTCAGCTCCTGCTATCCTTCAACTATGACCTCCTGTCTGTTCTTCATCCCAGCCTATCCTCCTCCTCTGGCACTTACAAAACTTAAAATCAATTTTAAATATTGTTAAAGGTATTTGTGTATTTGTGTCCTTTTCATGATGAGAATGACTTGACTAATAAGCTGATTTAGATCCTAGAACTGTCCTCTTGGAGTTATGTACTGAATTGGAGCCTACATTATGGAGACCATCATGTAGATATCACGTGATCCCTGTTCTTTTACTTGTTAGGAATAATTGGGGTTAGAAAATGAGTGGATGGACCAACATCATAATGTAACCAGCTCGTCATTGAAATGCACAATGAAATGAGACTTTCTGTCTTGTTCTGCTGCATGGAGTTGCTAAAATGACAGCACCAAAAAGTTTACATAGGACTAACAGATGGTTAAAACTTTCTGTATCTTTAAGCCAATTTTTCAAGCTAAGTTCGTGTTTTATTAATCCCAACTGTTTTGTAAGAAATGGCTTACACATGTTTCAGAGTGTATGCAAGCTTTATATATGAAGCCCCAGGAGAGCAAAACACAGGCATCAAAATCAGAAACAAAACCTTAAATCAAAGAATTAGCAAGGAGTTTGGAAACAAAGAAAATCAGAAAAAGTTAAGGACTAATCCTATCTCGGAAATGCCCAATGCTAACCTCTTATCTCGTCGCAGTGATGACATCAGAATTCACACATTCTTGGATCATTTCCTCAGCAACACTAGGGCAACTGTAAACAAAACAGCGTCAAAAAAAGACAAAAAAATACTTTAAGTATTGTGATGGATGGCTGCGGCCCTTTCCTGGCTGGGAGGCCAATGTATGGGAAGGACTGGGGGAGCAGATGTGCACAGGACACTGTCTCCCCTCGAGCACTAGAGGGCAGCCCTCTGGGTTGCTGTGACTCCATGGATTCTTGCAGGGCATCCTGGGAGTTGGAGACCTAGGAGTACTTCCAGATAAAACTGATGAGCCAGCTGAAGTGCTCCCAGATGCAGCATATAGGGAGCCGACTCACTTCACTCTTAAGCCAGAGTTGGGAAGAAGAGGGATGAAGAGAGCTGGAACTAGAGCTGGAGACGACGAAGAAGAAGCAGGAAAGGAAAGAAAAGAAAGTGATGTGTGCTGTTTATGGTACAGTGCTGTAGGGGGAATGACAGACAAGCGTTTCTCCTGGAAAACAAAACATGCGTGTTGCAAAGACTTGTGCCTAGAGTCTGTCTGTGTCAGGGTTGGGCAGCTTGTGCGCCCCCTGATGGCCACAACATCCATCCATTATCTAATCCCACTTTATCCCCAGTAAGGTTGAGGAGAAACATTTTAACTAAATAACATACATTTTAAACAAAAAAATTAATCACCATTGCTTTCAGAAAGTTTCAAAACCCATAAAAAAGACTAAAAAAAACAGTAAAACACAGCATTAAGAAACAACAAGGATCCTAACAAACTCATTCATAACAGGGGTAGGCCCTGACACACTGGGAATCAAAACTGAATGAAGGGAACATACAATGAATGAATGAATCACTACAGTCACTGTGGCTTAGTCAAAGCTGCACCATTAAGAAAGGCAATACATTCTCATCTAGTGACTCGTGCAGTAAAGGGAACAGAATGTAGGAAAAGTGATAAAAAAAACAACAAAATCCATCTCAAATATTAGAAGTATTTTCAACAGCAAAAGAGGATGGAAACAAGATTGGATGTCATCATGAAAAATCCCCTCCATCCCCTCCAGGATGTGCTGTCTTGGAGCTCTGTTAGCCAGAGGCTCATTCCACCATGCTGTGCTAAGAAGCGTCTTTGGGGGTCTTTTCTTCCCACTGCTACAAAGCAATTCAATACTTCCTCCTGATGTACTCGTAAAGTTCATTTTGAAAGATCTGCACGATATACATTTATTTATCGATTGATTGACTGTATGACCTGTCCTGTGAGCCTGTACAGTCATGGCCGAAATTATCGGCACCCCTGGAATTTTCCTTGAAAATGCACCATTTCTCCCATAAAATTGTTGTAATTTTGGTATAAACATGTTTATTTCCTTTATGTGCATTGGAACAACACCAAAAAACAGAGAAAAAAAGCCAAATCTGACATCATTTCACACAAAACTCAAAAACCGGGCTGGACAAAATTATTGGCACCCTCTACTTAATATTTTGTTTGCACGCCCTTTGGAAAAAATAACTGAAATCAAGCGCTTCCTATAACCATCAACAAGCTTGTTACACCTCTCAACTGGGATTTCCGACCACTCTTCTTTTGCAAACTGCTCAAGGTCTCTCAGATTTGAAGGGCGCCTTCTCCCAACAGCAATTGTGAGATCTCTCCATAAGTGTTCAATCGGATTTGGATCCGGACTCATTGCTGGCCACTTCAGAACTCTCCAGCACATTGTCTTCGACCATTTCTGAATGCTTTTAGAGGTATGTTTGGGGTCATTGTCCTGCTGGAACACCCATGACCTCTGATGCAGACCCAGCTTTCTGACACTGGGCCCTACATTGTGCCCCAATATCTTTTGGTAGTCTTCAGATTTCATGATGCCTTGCACACAGTCAAGGCATCCAGTGCCAGAGGCAGCAAAACATCCCCAAAACATCTTCCACCATGTTTGACTGTAGGTACTGTGTTCTTTCCTTCGTAGGCCTCATTCCGTTTTCTGTAAACAGTAGAATGATGAGCTTTACCAAAAAGTTCTACCTTGGTCTCATCTGTCCACAAGACGTTCGCTCAGAAGGATTTTGGCTTCCTCAAGTACATTTTGGCAAACTCCAGTCTGGCTTTTTTATGTTTCTGTGTCAGCAGTGGGGTCTTCCTGGCTCTCCTGCCATAGCGTTTCATTTCATTCAGATGTTGACGGATAGTTCGAGCTGACACTGTTGCACCATGAGTCTGCAGAACAGCTTGAATATGTTTTGAAGTTGATTGGGGCTGTTTATCCACCATTCGGACTATCCTTTGTTGCAGTCTTTTATCAATTTTTCTCTTCCGTCCACGTCCAGGGAGATTAGCTACAGTGCCATGTGTTGTGAACTTCTTGATTATGTTGCGCACAGTGGACAAAGGAACATGAAGATCTCTGGAGATGGACTTGTAGCCTTGAGATTGTTGCTATTTTTCCACAATTTTTGTTCTCAAGTCCTCAGACAATTCTCTGCTCTTCTTTCTGTTCTTCATGCTAAGTATGGCACACTCAGACACACAACAGAAAGGTTGAGTCAACTTTTCTCCATTTTAACTGGCTTCAGATGTGATTCCTATATTGCTAGCACCTGTTTCTTGCCACAGGTGAGTTCAAACAAGCATCATATGCTTGAAATTAAATGATTTACCCACAATTTTGAAAAGGTGCCAATAATTTTATCTGGCCCATTTTTGGAGTTCTGTGTGACATGATGTCAGATTTGGCTTTTTTCTGTTTTTTTGTGTTGTTCAAATGCACATAAAGGAAATAAACATGTATATACCAAAACATTTGTAATTGCAATAATTTTCTGGGAGAAATGGTGCATTTTCAAGGAAAATTCCAGGGGTGCCGATAATTTCGGCCATGACTGTATCCCTGTTTTTTATGTTTCTGCTGCTGTATGCATCTGAATTTCCCCTTGGGATTAATCAAGGTTATCTAATCGTTTTTTTTTTCTTTAATTTTATTGATTTTATTAAAATCACTTACATTCCATACACATTACTCAAGTTTTAAAAGAACAAAAAAAAGGTTTGATACAAATCAACTGCCATCCCTCAGAAAGAGAGCTAGGCCAACAGTATAAAACTTTATGCTAGTAAAGATAAGTGAATAGATAAATGAATAAATGAATAAAGATAAATGGAGTGAAAGAGGGGAGAGAACCATCCATCCATCCATTATCCCACCCCCTATATCCTAACTACAGGGTCACGGGGGTCTGCTGGAGCCAATCCCAGCCAACGCAGGCATAAGGCAGGAAACAAACCCATGGCAGGGTGCCAGCTCACCGTAGGGCACACACACACACACACACACAGCAGCACACACACACAGCAAGCACACACTAGGGACAATTTAGAATCGCCAATACACCTAACCTGCATGTCTTTTCACTGTGGGAGGATGCTGGAGCACCCGGAGGAAACCCACACAGACATGGGGAAAGCATGCAAACTCCACACAGGGAGGACCAGGAAAGCAAACCCAGATCTCCTAACTGCGAGGCAGCAGCGCTACCCACTGCGCCACCATGCCGCCCGGGAGAGAACCAGCTTCCTCAATTTAACTGCTTATTCTAAAATGTTATTGATTAGATCCTGCCAGGTTTTAAAAAAGTTCTGCACAGATCCTTTAAGTGAAAATTAGATTTCAAATAGTGTACAACATCAGTTACCCACTGACTTAGAATAGGAGAGTTAGGATTCTTCCAGTTGAGTAAGATAAGTCTACATGTTAATAGTGAGGTAAAGACCATTACAGTGTGCTTGTCCAACCTCCACTTTAAGCCCTTCTGTAAGACCATCAAACACAGCTGTTAGTGGGTTAGGAGGGATTGTGACACCAAGGCTCTCTGAAAGGCATTTAAAGATTTTGGTCCAGCATGATGTTAATTTGGTGCACAACCAGAACATGTGGCCCAGTGAGGCTGGAGCTCGATGGCAGCATTCGCAGGTTGGATCTTGCCCTGGAAATATTTTGGACAATTTTAAATGAGAGAGATGCGCTCGATATATGATTTTGAGTTCAATAATTGTATGCTTTGCGCATATGGAGCTCGAGTGGATTCTGTGCATTGCTACCTTCCACTCCATTTCTGAGATTCTGAGTGAGAGATCCTTTTCCCACTGTTCTCTTGGATCTTTGAATGGGAGGGACTGTAAAATAATTTTATATATTACAGAAATGCTGTCTGAGTCCTCAAAACTGATCAATATTTTTTCTGGCATAGAGGTAAGTGGGAGGTGAGGAAAATTTGACTGTTTAATAAAGTTTTAAATTTGAAGGTAGTGAAAGAAATGTGTTGCTGGAAAGTTAAATTTGGAGTGTAATTGTTTGTAGGATGCAAAGACGTTGTCTATGTACAGATCTCTAAGTCATTTAATCCCAAATGTTTTCCAGGCATTAAAAACTGCATATGTTTGAGAGGGTGGGAAAAGGTGGTTCTCGTGCAGAGGTGCCACTGATAAAAGCTTCTCTATCTTAAAATACTTCCTATGTTGGTTCCATGTTCTAATTGAATGAAGCACAGTTGGGTTGTTAGTATATTGGCGATAACTTGTATTTATTGTGGTGCAAAGCAAGGAATATAAAGAAGTACTGCAGGATTTTATTTCTATTGTGGACCAAGCCTGTGTATGTTCATCTGTTTGTGTCAATTTTCAGGTTTTTATAGTTTGTATGTTTGCTGCCCAGTAATAAAACTGAAAGTTAGGTAGAGCCATGCCACCTTCTGCTTAGGCCTTTGTAGGATCGCCCTTTGGATACGTGGATGTTTTGAATTCCAAATAAATGAGGTTATGGTTGAGTCTAATTTCTTATAAAATGATCTATTGATGTATATTGGAATGTTTTGAAATAAAAAGAGAAGCTTAGGGAGGATATTCATCTTAACAACGTTAATTCTTCCAGCTAAAGTGAGATAAAGGGTTGACCATCTATGCAAGTCTTGCTTAATTTTTTCCATACACATGGCAAAATTTTGTTGAAAAAGAGCTTTATATTTACTTGTGATGTTTACCCCAGGTATGTAAACTGATCTGCAATGATAAAAGGGAAGGTGTCCAAACTAATATTGTAAACTTATAACGATACAATATACAAGTTTATCTAATCTAATCTCATCTAATTCTGGCCGCCTGTCAATATGCAGCTCCACATCTCAGCCCTACTCCTCTGCATCAGTTTAACTGTTATTATTTACACCACTATAATATTATCTATTATGACTGAGAACAACTTAAAAACACAAATGTACACCCTGGCAGAAGCTTTTTCTCTTCTAGAGAAGCGGTGTGTGTTGCTGACTCTTTTATGGCATTGCTACATGACCTCTTAGGAAATGTGACTTCCTCGTTTGAAATCCTGTCAAAACTTCTTTCCTGCACTTGCAGGTAAACGACAGTCGTAAAAGCTGCTCAGAGAGTGCAACGCTTAATTAACTGCTATTGTATAACTAAGCCCCAAATTTTCCATGAACATAAAACGTGACTTCGGAACAAACGTGGCAGACGACAGTCAAGAACAACATACTGTGATAGTCTGTGTGGTGTTTTGGAGTGAAAAACCAAAAAGAAGAAAGAAAACTTTCTGCTTGTCTCTCGTTGTTTGTTGGACTTTTCTTCTGTGACATCAGAATGCATTGCATATCATAAACTCTGTGGCCCCCCCACTATATGGAGTTATAGATAAACTGGATAATTCATATTTATGATATTAAATTGGTACTCCAAATAGCATGTGAGTCAGTCAGGGAGGTCAGGATTGATCACTTTGGCCCTCATATTATAGCATCACCTGGAAAGATAACTGTTTAAGAGAGGGGTGTCAAACTCAGAGACTGGGGGGCCGCAGTGGCTACAGGTGTTTGTTCCAGCCACTTTCTCCATTAGTAGCCAATTACTGCTGCTAACTGATCAGACATCTTTTGGTGAATTTTAATTGACTTGCTTGTTAAGACTGTGGAAAAATAGTTTTAGGGTAACATAGCTTTCATCTTAAAGAAATAGCATAAAAGGTAAATGAATGTCAGAAACCTTTGCAGGCATGTCAGGAGGCCAGATTGGGGTCAAGTGAACAACAAAATGTACTGAAAGATGACTAAGAGATGACTAAGAAATCAGAAGATGTCCTGTAAACAACCAGAATGGACAGTTGTTATATGCACAGAAATTTCAAAGGTGGTGGCTCATCTCAAAAGGTATAAGAAGAACCAGAATATAATAGAATAGACTTTTATTTTATATAAGTCATCTGGGTGTAAACCAACGAACCAGCCAGAGTAAAGGTATGCATTGATTGAGACTGTATGTAAATTCAATAGTTTATAAAATTAACCTCTATTCTTTGTTTCTCTGATCATTCCGACCATGCTGTAACAGACTGCCTTTGAAGAATGCTGTCTCCAAGGCATTTTGCCAAGGAGTAATTAAAAGATTGTCACGCACGCGCGCATGGGGAGTCGCAGAACGACCCGGGAAAGAGCGCGAAAGCCGAAAGCCATACGGGACGGACAGGCAGCTAACCTTGTTTTCTTTATCTTCCCAGAAAGAAGGAAATGACAGCACCCTGAATCACCTCCCGCTACTCCACTTCCACAGCTTACTTCCCTCTGATGACATCAGTATCCCAGACTGCACCACTCCTCGTTACCCAGCATTCCTCTGTTCAATTCCGGTCCCCTCTATAAATGTTCCCCCATCAAGCCACATGTTGTTAGCAGTTAAACCAGTGAATGCACTTTGGACTGTATAACCTCTATTTGAATCTTCTTTACAGTATACGGGGCCGGAAACACCAAACCTTTATGCTCTTATGTGTCTTTATTTTACAAGATACAATGAACAGCTTTTCTCCTGCCTGATGACTGATCTGTTCTGTTAGAGGATGTTTCTTTCTTTGATAAGAAGTTAAATTTCTACCACAAGATTCGAACCTCCACTTTGAATGCATCCGTCACTCCTACCGCAGACCTCACCACGGTCACACTTCCCTCGTAAATATCCTGTACCACTCTTACGTACTTCTCTGCCACTCTCGACTTCCTCATACTACACCATAACTCCTCCTGAGGCACCCTGTCATATGCTTTCTCCAGGTCCACAAAGACGCAATGCAACTCCTTCTGGCCTTCTCTAAACTTGTCCATCAACATCCTCAGAGCAAACATCACATCTGTGGTGCTCTTTCTTGGCATGAAACCACACTGCTGCTCACTAATCATCACCTCACTTCTTAACTGAGCTTCTACTACTCTTTCCCATAACTTCATGCTGTGGCTCATCAATTTTATTCCCCTGTAGTTACTATAGTCCTGCACATCCCCCTTATTCTTAAATATCGGCACCAGTACACTTCTTCTCCACTCCTCAGACATCCTCTCACTTTCCAAGATTCTATTAAACAATCTGGTAAAAACTCCACTGCTATCTCTCCTAAACACCTCCATGCTTCCACAGGTATGTCATCTGGACCAACGGCTTTTGCATTCTTCATCCTCTTCATAGCTGTCCTTACTTCCTCCTTGCTAATTTGTTGCACTTCCTGATTCACTATCTCCACATCATCCAACCTCTTCTCTCTCTCATTCTCTTAATTCTTCAGCTTCTCAAATACATCTTTTCATCTGCTCAACACACTCTCCTCTCTTGTGAGTATGTTTCCATCTTTATCCTTTATCACCCTAACCTGCTGCACATCTTTCTCAGCTCGGTCCCTCTGTCTACCCAATTGGTACAGGTCCTTTACTCCCTTCTTAGTGTCCAACCTCTCACACAAATCATCATACGCCTTTTGTTTAGTCTTCGCCACCTGTCTCTTCCCCTTACACCTTATCTCCTTGTACTCCTGTCTACTTTCTGCATCTCTCTGATTATCCCACTTCTTCTTCGCCAACTGTACTTCCCCATTCCACCACCAGGTTTCCTTTTCCTCCTTCCTCTGTTCAGATGTCATGCCAAGCACCCTTCTTGCTGTCACCCTTACTACTTCTGCTGTAGTTGCCTAGCTGTCTGGTAACTCTTCACTGCCACCCAGTGCCTGTCTTACCTCCTCCCTGAGCTCAACCTTGCAGTCTTCCTTTTTCAGCTTCCACCATTTGATCCCTGGCTCTGCCCTCACTCTTAGTTATACTATAGCAGTTAGTTAAGCGTTGCACTCACTGAGTGGCTTTTATGACTGTCGCTTAAATTTCTGTCACCAAGACTCGAACCTCTTTATTGTTTCTTTTTTTGTTAACTAGTCATTAAACAAAATTGAGATGCAAAACAAGCCAACATATGACTAGCTAAGATGGTGAACTCAAAATCCCACCAATTTCCTAATTAAAAGCCAATTCTTATTGCTAGTCATGTCATTGTTTTAACCCACTTAATTCAGACCAGGATCACAGGGTTGGTGGAGCAGATCCCAGGTAGCATAGGGTGCAAGGAAGGAACAAACCCTGCAGGCCAGGCACACACACACACGGGACAATATAGCATTGCTGGTCCCCCTAACCTGTATGTCTTTGGACAGTAGGAGGAAACTAGAGCACCACACAGTCATGGGAAGAGCATACAAACTCCACGCAGGGAGGACCTGGGACTTGAACCCTGGTCTTCTTATTGCAAGGTGGTGGTACTACCACTGCTGTTAGTGAAACCAGTTATTTCATTCCATGGCTTATTGGTGCTCATGTTCTGCCATTCCAGACATTATCAAAACTGTTAGATTTTCTTTTTTCTAATGGCACCATCAAATTGTTTTGTATACTAAAACTGATTAACATGTCTCAGACTTTCACCAGGGGCCTCATGTATAAACGGTGCATACGCACAAAAATGTTGCGTAAGCCTGTTTCCACGCTCAAATTGCGATGTATAAAACCTAAACTTAAAGTTCTCCGCTTGGTTTTGCACCCAGTGTCAAAGCAGTGCTACTGTTCCAGTGTGGTTTCCCTTTGTTTTTCAGATCCACATCCCTGACATGACTTTATAAATACACTGAAATTAACCACATATTGTTTATTAGTTTAAGGCATCAGATTGTAATTAACCTGTAACAATATAATGGTCCACAGAATGGCCAAACTATTCCAAATACCATAGCTGCTTTAGCGTTGTTACTCTCACTGCACCACTTGGAGCAGCTGATCAGAAAGAGAATTATCGGTATACAGCATCAAGCACACGCTGCCTCAGCCAATCGCTATTTGAACTGCTCTCATCCGACAAACGCTTCAGAGCTTTACCTGTACGGACCTCGCGGTTCAGAAACAGTTTCATTCCAAGAACTATAAACGCACTCAATCAGTCCATCAAGTGCTCCTTATAGAACTGTTTGTGCTTATAAGTACAATTACCTCAATGTAAACTTGGGATACTGTTATAATATTGCACAACCTGCGCCACTTTATAAAGCGCGTATTTACATATGATGACAATATCATTTTTAAGATGAAATGCAGCAAAATATGTTTATTACATTATACAGATAAAATGTTAACGTAATTTAAATAACCTATACTGTTAATAATTAAACGTGAGGACATGGTGTAGCAGCGCTAGGAACGAGCTGGCACCCCGATTATTCCTGCCTCGTGCTGTATTCTTGCTGGTGCTGGCGCAACACTGGAAGGATAGATGGATGGAATAATAAACACGTACTATGAAGATATTTCAATGTTCCTTAAAAGTTTTGAAGAATCGGCATTCTAAGATTACAGATGGCTTAACGTCTATTACAGAGCTGATTGTGTGGCGATTGGGTATTTGGAGAAAGAAAAGTAAGGACAAGAATTGGGGGTTAGTACGTTTGAAAGAGACAGTACTGCTACAATAAATTATTTCATCAAAGGTCGCGAACAGCACAGCAAGCATCTTGTAGGAGGCAGGAACAATCTGTGGACGAGGTGCCAGCTCGTCACTATCACTGCTCCACCGTGTTTCCATTTTTAATAACAGCTTTAACTTCTATCATCATGAAAATGATATCACATATACATCTCAGTATTTTAATTATTCAGACAGCTGTAATATTACGAATGTAATGGATTCTGTGTCCTGTCGGAGGAAGAGAAATCCCGGAAGCACGTAGTGATTCACACACATAGAGCACATAGAAGATCAAATACAAAACAAAACATTTAACATGCTACTTTAGTTACGATGGTATTTGACAAACTAGTAAATTAAACGATTTTAAGATGAAGTTTATGATGTTCTACTTTAATGGCAAAATAAACTACGTGATTAAAATGGAAATTTCAAGATTAAAGTTGACATTTCGTGCTTTTTTCCCACTGTGTCCCTATTTTTTTTTCTCTGTACCCTAATAAGCATTCATATGACACTCAGACGGTGGGCTACGACTTGCCTTTGCACAGCGACTTCGATATCTGACAACTTCTTTTTTATTTCGGGCACTGTGCGACTTTGTGAACTTGAGCTTTCGAGTTTCTCCGACATGCTATGTCACTCAATCAACTTCCTTTTGTTGTTTATACCACTTTTTACACCAACAAATAGTAAGTTTTTCCTTGCCTCCACTTGGTATTCGCTAAAATTCTTCTATTTTCCCCTGTGCTTTTGCCATTGTCTTTTCACAGAAAGCTGATCTTAAGGGCTTTTTATATTGATTTGCAAATTCAAAGAGGCGTAATTCTGGGACGAGTTGGGGCGGGACAGCAGGTGCATGCATGTGCATTACTTTTCACGCTGACCGGGATTTAGCGGGATGTAGCGGAAGAACGTGGAAGTTGGCGTTCACACAGATTTATGTATCCGGATTTTTTTGTGCGTAAGCACATTTCCGCTTTTGTCCGTACGCCATGTTATAGTGTGAATTCTACGCACGGCGTTAGACATGAGGCCCCAGATGACCACACAAGTGCAAGTTGGATCAGGTTAGCTTGTTATGTTGATTCGCTTTGGATATCGTTATTGTCTGATGACTGATTAGTCTTAAGGAGCAAGACAATTAAAATTAGGGCAAATAAAAGTGTATTTTATGATCAATAGTAAGTGGCTAATAATTAACAATGTGGCAGGAAGGAAAACCTGTAACCACACTAGCCCTTCACAATCTGAATTTGACACCCCTGACTTAGAGCAATACAAACACATGATAATCCATAAAAGAAATAAAAGGGCCTACAGGTGTCCAGACATAAATGTAGAAAATACACCAATCACCCATAACATTAAAACCTCCTTCCAAATATTGTGTAGGCCCCCCTTGTGCTGCCAAAACAGCTCTGACCCATCAAGGACTCCTCAAGATCTCAAGGTGTTCTGTGGTATCTGCACCAAGACTTTAGCAGCGGATCCTTTAAGTCTCGTAAGTTGGGAGGTGAGGCCACTATGGATTGACTTGTTTTTCCAACACATCCCACAGATGGTCGATCGAATTGAGATCTGGGGAACTTGGAGGCCAATGAACGCTACACCTTGAACTCATTTTCATGTTCTTTAAACCAGTCCTGAACAATTTTTGCAGTGGAGCAGGGTGCTTTAACCTGCTGAAAGAAGCCACTGCCATTATGGAATACCATTGCTATGAAGGGCTCAATGTGGTTATCAACAACCTTTAGATTGGTGGTATGTGTCAACATGGCATACGCATGAATATCAGGACCCATGGTTTAAGAGCAGGACTTTGCAGACAGCATCACAATGCTTCCACTGGCTTGCCTTCTACTCATAATGTATCCTGCTGCCATCTCTTCTCCAAGTAAATGATGCACACCTGGCTGTCCACCTGATTTAAACGTAAATATGATTTATCAGACCAGACCACCTTCTTCCATTGCTCCACTGTCCTGTCCTGTTCTGATGCTCACTTGCTCATTGTAGGTGCTTTTGGCAGCTCTGTGACGCACTGTGTATCCTATGTCATGCTATGCTATCCTAATAGCATATTTTCATACAGAACTGTAACTCACTAATAGAGAAATTACAATATTAAAAACATGTCTCAAAGTAACAAAAGCCAGTGTCCAATTCAAAAATATATCCTATGGTCAGATAGCCAAGGGGGAGAAAGGTAGGCAGCCAAAAAGTTCAATAAATATTCTGCACATCACTGTGGATGGTGTATTCAATAAACTTTGCATCAATATAAAAAATATCTCATGAAATATTATTTTTTCAGTACACAAAAAAACAAACAACGATACTGAGTTGAGGACACAACCTGGTGACCCTGTATAATTACACATGAAAAAAAAACAGCTTACAGAGACATTGAAAGAATGTCTTTTTCAGATGTGGGTCCAGAACTGAAATGATTCAAAAATGTCGATGTCTTAGGTTTTAAATGATCTCGGCAGAAAGGGGCGGACAACAGAAGTGACGTCAGAGGTGAAATGGCTGCCAGTCGTTCTGCAGAGGGAGGAAGAGAGAAGGCATTAGATAACAGCACCACCCTGTGGTCTGGCTGGTTATTACCATCACAAGAGCCCTTAAGATACGTTTTATGTGCATGCATATACCAACATTAATTACTAACATAAGAAAAATATTCACCCCTTGGAAGTTCTTACATGTTATTGTTGTACAACGTTGATTTACAGAAAGTTTAATTTGGCTTTTGTACACTGATCAGCAGAAAAAGACTCTTTAATGTCAAAGTGAAGACAGATCTCTGCAATGGGGGTGAATACTATTTATGACACTACATATTATATAATTGTAATCATTACTGTTTTAAATCACATTGTTTGCTTCCCTATTTATATCTTATTTATTATATACTAGTTGCGTAAGCCCGTGCTGTAAAAAGCCTGGGGTTCTAGAAACTATTGAAATCGTCAGAAAATCATCTCTCTCCTAGGAGGTTTTGTTTTGCTGATGTGCTTGTCTCACTTGTGTATTAGCGGCTAAGCGAGTTTCGATCTTTTCTCGGCAGTTTCACTTTGATGACAGAGTCGCTTCTTTGAGCTTCATGCTGTAGCCTCGCACTTGCTGGCTGGACAGACAGACAGACACACACACACACACACACATGTAGATGTTTATATATAAGATTAGTGGTTTTTGCATTCACTATTATGCTGTAGTTAGAGTTATAAACATCTTACAGATCCTCTGTTGGCTTCTTCCTTAGACACATGCCAAATCCCAGTATTGTCTGCAACAGAGAAAAGATGACTCCAGGATGCTGACCATAATATGCTTTTCCCATCATTGTCTGTCCATTGTTCATGTTCTTTTGCCCAGTTTAATCTTTTTTTTAATACCAGTTTCAGATATCCCTTTCTCTTTGACGTTCTTCCTCTTAGGCCAGCACCTCAGAGTTGTCTTTTCGCTGTTGAAGATGACACTGGTATTTGGTGTGTGTTTAAGAAAGAAGCCAACTGAGGACCTTTAAGGTGTTTGTTTCTCACACCACACATTCTGATGTCCTTATCCTCTTATGCAGTTGTTCATCCTGTCCTTCCTCTTTTTTTTCTATCCTGGTCAGATCCAGTTTGTCTTCTTCTTTCAAGACTGCAATGGACAGCTTAGTTTGGAATCTTCAGTTTCTTGGCAATCTGTCACATGGAATAACTTTCATTCTGCACAAAAAAGCAAACAAACAAACAATACACTGACATGTTTCTTCAGAAAGCTGTTTCATTTTGGCCCTTCGTGAACCCAGAACTGAATTTTATGAATGCCAGTACCTTGCAACCCAAGGAAAGACAATTAACTTTCTTTATGGAAAAGAATAACAGGTTTCAGAAGAGCTAATGCAATTACGGAGGATTCTCTAATAACCAATCAGCATTTGGAATGAGTAATTAAGAATGAATTTATCATTAGCACACTGAGGGAATAGCTGCTAAAAATGTGGCTTTGCATTCATATGTGAGTGAGAAATTAAAAATCCATAATTTCAAGTAGTAATGGCCATTAGCAAACCTAGCAATGTTTTGGCTGTATTTCTAAACCAATTCATAGGTATATTGATGAATAAAAGTTTCAGTGTCTCTCAGAAAACAAACATTTCTGTGTGATTCTAAACTTTTGAATGCTAGTGTATTTTCTATTTGGATTATTTATGTTATGAGGATTTATTATCACAGACATATCAAGGCTGTGCTTTTGCTAGGCCACTTGTCACATACATCCATGCATTTTTGATAGCATTTCATATTTATTTATTCTGGACCTTTTCTTTGCTTTGGTTCTTAGCTTTTCTTTTCTTGTATGGCAATGTGTTTCTTGTTTTCAAGTGTTTTTGGCATCATTCAAATCATATTAGATAGATAGATAGATAGATAGATAGATAGATAGATAGATAGATAGATAGATAGATAGATAGATAGATAGATAGATAGATAGATAGATAGATAGATAGATAGATAGATAGATAGATAGATAGATAGATAGATAGATAGATAGATAGGAATGGAACTTGCCAAATAGATACTTGATTCCTTGTTTGATTCATTTCTTGGTTCTCTGGCACATCTTTGCCACTTTGATTTTTAGTTCATGTATATTGTTTGACAAAAGATTTTTTGAACTCCTGGTTTTGACTTTTGTTTGACCTTCAAGGTTATTCCTCTTTTTATTTTATTTTATTTTATTGTAGAATCAACTCTTGGCAGCGGCCAGCAGGGCAGCCGTGCGTTCTCATCCCTACCACCTTTGCCGTCACTTCCCCTACCTCTTCATATCTTAAATCATTCTTGAAGCAGATTGAAGACTTAAGTGCCAGCTTAAGTGAAAAATTAAAGAAAACATACTAAGTAAGTGCAACACAAACACTGACAATCAGTTTTAACTCGAAAAGATGCAGATGAAAGAAGAGAAGAAGCGAACCACTAGGGTGGAGAAAAGAAGAGCTGCTCAGGAAGCAGCAAGCACATCAACCTCTGAGCAAACGAATGCTAAACGTACAGAGAAAGAGGATGAAAACTAGGAATGCTCAAGTCAAGTGTATTCACTGCACATTATCGTACAGTGTTCCATTACTGTTAATAAATAATTTATAATAATTACATACTGTGCTATCTCCGTCTGTATGGTTTACCAATTGAGTATCATTTAGATGTTGAAATTTTTGTGTTTTTCAAGACTCATGTTATATTGTTCAAACATTTGTGCTGATTACTCTTTGCTGTACAGCATGTTTTTTAATGTTTAAAACACTGATTTTGTTGGAAGTACCAACACAATAAATATATGTTTAATTTTATCGACCATTTACATTTTTTTCCTGTGAGTGGTTGTGTAGGTAGGGACCCCAGTGCACTGCTTTGCCCAGGGGCCTATAATGCTGTTAAGACAGCCCTGTGTTTAGCAATTGAATTCTACTGTATTACTAAATTTGAAAAGTGTTTCTTGATCTGCCAGGACAACAATACAAGAGAGAACACCTACCTATAGTTTTTGTGTTTATTACAGAAAGAGAAATCCCTTCTGGATATAGAGTAGCATCATTTGCTATGATAAGGAACTGTAAGGAGAGACTATAAATCCTGGGAGCATTGGAATCAAAGGATGAAAAACTGCTGTCATAGTATTAAGACTGTGTCACATTATGTGACTGTTCCAGTGATTCTCCGTTGCAGCCTACATTTCCATAATTTTAGCCAGTTGGAGGCAGTTGGCAGAGCACTCCAGTGAAGGTCATTCACGTAATGTGACAGGTCCAGCGACTCACCCTGATAAAATCAAGCAGGTCTGATTTTGTTGTAGTTCATAAGGGTAGGCTTGTGTCTATGACAGCTGATAACCAATGAATACTCATTCGGAAGTACAATTCATATAATGCAGCGATGAGGAATAAGGAACATTAGGGGATCTGGACCTCACAAACAGAAGAGAAATTCATCTGTCTGATATTTCATGTTTTCTGCACTGTCACAGAAAAATCTTTGCTCTGTCTTCAAAGAAGGCAGTTATGGAGCACAGATGAGAACATAAAACATTTCTTTATTTGCACAAAGTTATGTTCAAATGTCTCAGTCCATGGAGTGAGCAAAAAAATTAAACAATTTATCTCCTTTTATACTTTTTTCTAATTACCATTACCTCATCTAATACATAACGTCATACAACTCTTGACATGCAGAACTTTATTACCTCCTCCAATCAACTAATGTCACCAGTAATTTCTGACTCTTGTTGATTTTCCGGTTATTATGAACACCACTTCATTAAGACAGGCGTTTTGCTGATTGTCCTAGTGATCTTAGCACCGCTTCATAGGAGGGGTGTATGGGCTTTTCCATCAGTTTATCTCCACTTTCTGGAGGGGTATTTGTTACTCATTTACCTCATTCCAACCTTGGAAAATTAAGTTGGTAGTTTCCCTAAGATGAGGCAGAGACCTCTTGTGCTTTCAGCTTTAAGTTACATTTAGTGAACCCTTGAGTTACATTCAGTTCTTTTCATTGTGTTTAATAATTTATTCTGTTTTGGCTTCATAGATATATACACTTGTAATAAATTGTAATAGTGTATTACATATTAACTACAAATTCCATAGTAACAAGACAGAATGAAAAAGAAAAAGAAAGGGCAGAGATTGCAGTTGAACGTACCATACCTGTTTGCTCCTCATATACTGTAGTGTCGGGCCCACACAGGCAGCATGTAATTGGCTTTCACATAAAGGGGCGAGCAAGACTGTACTGGATGGTCGGCACTCTGTCAGTAAATATAAATGCCCAGCAATTTTCAGTCGAGTAAATTGAGGTCCAGTGATGAGATAAGCAAATTCAATTGGCAAGTCTGACGTAGAAGTTAGAAGTTGTGCAATGTGATACCAGCTTTAGACAGTCCATCACCAACGTATACTGTAGGTAACTGGACACACAAATGGCTGACGCATAGACAATACTGTCTATTTTACAGAGTGAATTAGAGGTATGTAGTCTATGTAATCTGCGGTGGGTTGGCACCCTGCCCAGGATTGTTTCCTGCCTTGTGCCCTGTGTTGGCTGGGATTGGCTCCGGCAGACCCCCGTGACCCTGTGTTCGGATTCAGCGGGTTGGAAAATGGATGGATGGATGGATAGTCTATGTAATTGATCTTATTGTGTGTTTATTTTGGGTTCTTCCACTAAACGTTTTGTAAAATGTTTTTGTCATTGGTCACTTAGCTTTTGAAATCAAAAATGTGAAAATGAGCATGACAATGGCAGTAAATAATGTGCAATATACTGTGTTCCATACACAATCAAAATTTATAGCTACAACAGAAAATCAGCTTGTGAGATTGCTCACACTACAACAGAGCTGAATGAAATTTCTGACATGACAGAAATTCTTCCTATCATACGACAGCCCAATCGTAAGATGAAATCTGGTATGGCAACCCCTCTCAAACTGCACATGAAATAATTGCCGACGAAGCTGAAATTTGCACCAACTCAGAAAATCAGCAACTACAAGTTCAGCTTTAAATCATGCCAAAATCATACAGTGTATGCCCGGCATTACGCGACTTTTTGTCATGGGGCATGTCAAATTTGCCAACTGAAGTCACTGATCTCATCTCGGCACCATGTCAGATTGCACAACTGGGATATCTACTTCACCAACACTGGATTAAAACTTTCCAGTACAGCTGTGTTCAACCCTTTTTCTGACAACCAAATTTGTGCTGCCTGACAGAGCCAACGCTGTGCGAAAGGGCAGCCATGGCGAGTTAAGCAGCAATCTCTGCTCCTTTTGTTTCCATTTTGTCCAGGTAATTAAATCCTAATACAACGGTCTCCCTTATATTTCATAGCTGGACTTTTCCAGATGGCACATTTAAAAATAACTTATTATTAATTTAAAAAGGTCACTTTTAAGCTGGTCTTTTATATACATTGTTGCAGTTTTTCAAAACAGTCAGTTAGTTTAATGAGTCACTTATATATATATTGTGGAATAAAGGGGGACAAACAGTTCCTCTAACCCGGACACGGACAGGCACAAGTGTAAAACCACCACATGGTTAATTCCTTTTCTTGCCTTTTCAGCACACAGTGCACAAATCACCAACAAATAATGCTCAGTCCCTTCTCTCTCTTTTCTTCTTCTCTCTTTCTCTGCCACCTCCACTCCACACAAGCTTTGTCTTCCATCTCCTGACTCTGGCCCCTCGAATGGTGTGAGGCAGCTTCCTCTATAGCACACCTGGAAGTGCTCCAGGTGCTCTCAGATCCTTTTCCGGCAGCACTCCTGGGTGTGGCGGAAGTGTTGCATGGGCACCTGGAAGTGCGCCAGGTGCTCCCGGATCCTCTTCTGGCAGCAGTTCCGGGTATGGCGGAAGTGCTGCAGTCCAGGGTTCTGGAACTGTCGAGGCACGCCCTGGCAGTGGCCACGAGCCTCAGCAGGGTTGAGCCTTCAGGCTCCAAGCCCATGGCCCTGATGCAATCCAGGGGGGTTGCCCTCTCTGTCCAGGCCCTCTCTGGCAATCAGCAGCTACCCTCTAAAACACATTGAGCTCTGATCTCTCTCTCAAAAACGTCAAACGTTACTCCTTAACAATCTGTAATTGATAATGTCTGTTGAACAAACAGGTATCACTAGTTAAGCGGAGGCAAAGTGCACTCCAACATGTGGCGAGACATAGACTAACTCGAACAGAGGCTGGCGAATGAATGAGGAAGGTCCCCCCGCCCCCCTGCTCTCGGCCCATAGCCACTCTGTTGGATTTGCATAAATACATCAGTACTGCAAGCAAACTATGGTACTTAGCGCGATGAGAGAAGTCACAAAATCAACTGGAAAGTTCAAGCAAATTATAGAAAACAACTAGATCTAAATCCGTTAAGTAATTCTATCATGAAAAGCGGACAGACAGACAGACAGAGCATGATTGGACCACGAAATTTTTAAAACCGTTTCTTAGTGAGCACCTATGGGCCAAGGATAACCTACATTCCAAATTTCAAGTCCCAAGTCCCCATGGTTCAGGAAAATTCGTGATGAGTGAGTCAGTGGTATTTGGCTTTTTTTATATATCCATATTACTAACCGAGAATGGTAAACCGGATATGGACGCAGGTACATGGCATGCCCATGGACGCAGGAGACATAGTGCGCAGGCGCCGACAGCTCAACTAACGGAAATACGAAATAAATCAACGAGCATAGACAATACGGAACCCTAACCATCCACACTACACAGCATAGTCAAACCCGACATATTACAGAAGGTGCAGGCGCCTACAACGCGCGTCCAACACACCTCAGGCAGACCCCCGAGATGGTACAGAAGCCCCAGAGATAAAATACGAAATAAAGCAACGAGCACAGGCAATATGGAACCCTAACCGTCCACACTACACAGCATAGTCAAACCCGACATAGTACGGAAGGTGAGGGCGCCTACAACGCACGTCTAACTCACCGCAGGCCTCCACAGCATATGTGAATCATCACATGACAGGACTCCACAGCATATGTGAATCATCACATGACAGAAATACAATAATATGAGTACTCACAGACAAAACAAACACAACAGGCTTCGACATCCTGCCCCACAATCAAACCGGAGAGAGTACGGCGTCCCCAAACGTCCACAAAACACAGCATAGTCAAACCCGAGATAGTACGTAGGGCGCATGCGCCTACAACGACCACCACATGAAACACACACAGGGCACCGGAGGTATAATATTAGCTCAACTAACGTAAATAGGCGCCTACAACGCGTCACAGCTCAAAAACAAAGGAGCTCAACTAACGTAAAAAAGAAATGAGGTAACGCGCCCATAGGTAACGACACAGCCACACAAAAAAGAGGATTCAGTCCACTGCCCCAGAGTGAAACGGGACAGACTACGGAGTCCACAGAGGTTCACAAATCAAACCCAAGATAGTACGGAAAGCGAATTGTAGTACGGAAGGCGCAAGATGATACGATTCATCCCTCCGCCCCAGAGTGAAACGGAAGAGACTATGGAGACCACAAAGGTTCACAAATCAAACCCGAGATAGTACGGAACGCGAATTGTAGTACGGACTAACGTAAATAACAAATGAGGCAACGCGCCCATAGGTAACGACACAGCCACACAATGCGCGTCTGAAACCGCGGAAGCAAAGCAGGCGCGGGTTCAAAACGACAGTGCTCGACTGACAGAGATACAAACACGAGCCCGCCTGGATAAGATCAATGAACACAGGCGCCTACAACGCGTGTCTAAAACTGTGGAAGCAAAGCAGGCACGGGTTCAAAACGAACGAGCTCGACTGACGGACATACAAACACGAGCCCACATGGATAAAATCAATCAACGCAGGCGCCTACAATGTGCGTCTGAAATGCTGCAAGCAAAGCGGGCATGGGTCCAAAACGAACGAGCTCGACTAATGTATTTCAGGATATCCAACGCCGGGGGTAGGCGAGCGAAGTGAGCAGGGGGTGGAGCCTCCTTGTATATAATATAATGTGGTGGGCGGATGGGGGTGGTACCCAGCCGGGACGCCTGGAAGGACCATGAAAGGGACTACGCCTTCTCTGGACCACGAGAGGGCAGCCGCCCTGGTTTGTATGGTGGCCACAGGAAGAGAGCATGGAAGCTCAACCTTATAGGGGCCTGTGGTCACTGCCAGGGGGCGCCCAGACGCCTGAGAAGCCCTGGACGTCAGCACTTCTGCCACACCCAGAGGTACGGAAGGGAAACCAGGGACACCAGGAGTGCTTCCAGGTGCTCGTGTGGCACTTCTGCCACACCAGGAAGTGCCGCAGGAAGCTCATCAGGAGGCACCTGGAGCACATCTGGGTGGACTTAAAAGGGGCCGCTTCCCTCCATTCATGAGCTGGAGTTGTGTGGAAGAAGACGAAGCTCAGAGGAGAGGAGCGGAGGTGGTGAAGAGAGGCACTGAGAGAGGCCCGGAGTGAGGGTGTATGGTGCAGGGGCACTGGGTTGTGTGCGGTATTGTAAATATGTATAATAAACGTGTGTTGGTGTTTGAACCATCAGTGTCTCTCTGTCTGTTCCCGGGTCTCCACTATATATATATATATATATATATTGTGAGAAGAAGAGACAAGAGACATGGCAAGGTTTGGGGCAGCCACCCGCATAGTTCAGTATCCTGGTTGCAAAAGTAAATGATTCGTAGTTGAGTCAAGTTTACAAGACAGAGTCCAAAACAGAACTGACTTCCAGGGAAAAGATGTGAGGCTTTATAGGAAGTTTGGGGGAAGTGATGTCGTCCTCGGGGCCGGGGCCGGAAGTGATGTGTCCCGAGTCAAGGCGGTGGCTCTGGGTGGGATTTCCCGGGAAAGGCCTGCAAGGAACTTAGAAAGAGCATTAGTGCACCCCGCCCCCCCGGGCAGACGTATTATCATTCATCTCTAAGCCCTTCAGCTGCCCCCTATGCACACGTATGTGACAATATATATATATATATATATATATATATATATATATATATATATATATATATATATAATTGCTCTTTTTTATGTGATTCTTTATTTCATAATTACCTTTTCTGATTTCATTTTGGCACAAATTACATTCCATATGTACTCCTGCCAATCGAGATTGCCCACCTACTTTAATACACCTGACTCTAGTATTCCAGTGCTCTTCCTGAATTGCGAGGGACACACAACCAAATTTTATCAAGTGATAAAGTCACAACAGTAGTGAGCTGGATTATGTTAGATAATGGCTTTCCTGAACTCTTTGCAACCCAATGGAGTTGGCTAATTGGATAACGTTTTAGCTACAGAAATGTATTGTAGAACTCAAAACGTCCATTTGGAAGCCCCACCTTGTGTTCTTGATTTTCAGAATAGCTGTTTTGTTCTGGGACTTTTGTTTCCTTTATTTTCTCACTCCTTTTGCACCATTTTGAAAAACGACGGGTTACTCCAAAGACACCGTCATGGGTAAAGCAGTTGATTCACACCGGCTACGCGTTTTTTCAGCATGTATGTATGACAGTTTTAATTTACATTAATTTTCAGAGAACATTGACTAGACTGATTCCAGGACTACAGGGTACGAGTTTTGAGGACGTATTGAAGAAGCTGAACCTTTTCTGTTTAAGCAAACAAATTAAGAGGCGACATGATTGATGGTTTGAAAATTATGAAAGCAATTAGTGCAGTGCATCCCCAGCTGTGACTACAAAATGATTTTAACAAGAACATGGGGGCACAGTTGGAAACTTGTTAAGGGTAAATGTTACACAAATGTAAAAAAGATTATCTTTGCAAAGAGAAACACAGAAATATGGAATAAATGACCAAGTAGTGTGGTAGATAGTAAGACTTTAGAACATTGTAAAGTGTTGCAGAGAGTCAAGAAGCTGGCCCACAATATTACTGGCACTGTGTTGCTGTTTGTTCAGGACATACACAACACTCACTGCTTTAAGAAAGGAAAATAGGATAATTACAAACCCCAGACATCATGCACAGTTGCTCCTTCCATATGTGAAACTGTCCAGGACCTTTAGCTCTTGCACCAGTAGTTTCAGGGACAGTTTCCACAGATCATAAGGTTACTGAACTGCCAGTGCATATTCTTATATGTATGTTTGTATGTATTGTGAAGCGAAGAACACTGGAGACTTCAGAAATCTTTGGGGTGCCAACACAACTACAGCTGTTTAATAATAAAAGTAAAGAAAGCTCAAAACAGTGCCCAGAAGGACACACCAGATATTTAGGTAACAAACGAAGGGCTTCCCTCTCATGTGCATTGTACTGGTTGAGCTCTCTGTCTCAAGGTTTTCTCAGTGGGGTAAAAGAAAGCCTCCTAGACTTGGTGCCCCATCTGTATGCCTTCGGTCCCAGGAGAGGCGGTGCTTGTGGTGCCCAGCAAGGGCAGGGCTAGATATCATCTCCTGGTGACAGCTTAACACTGTTTAGGACACCAGAGATACAGTTAGTGGCAGTGCCCCCTCCTGCTTGGCAGTGGTATTGTATGACTCATTTGACCCCTTTGGAAGGTCCCTAACTGTACAAGTGTATATATATATACAGTATATATTTATACTAGCTGTGTATGGACTTCTGGACAAAAAACAACCCAAAAACACCCTTTACTATATTTGTGAATTTGGACGGGCATCACCTAACTCTTAAGAATTACAAAGTGCAGAGGACATGGACCCACCTTGTGCTTTCTGTCTCACTGGCTTTCGCAAGAAGACACTGGCAATACCATATCTTAGCCGTATTGCTGGCATATGAGTTCTATTAATCTTTGTCTCGAGAAAATACCTCCATAATATAGACAATGTTTTTAGAGTAAACTTCAAGCCTTGCCCTCCGTTGCTGAGGTGTTTCACTTGCACATTGTTGGGCCACGGTGTTTGCTTTGTTTCGATGTTGTGTCATTAGCATGACGTCATTGTTGCCTGGCGGCGTTTTCTGCACACAGGTCTTTCATAGTGATAAGTGAGGTGCATGAAAGTGTGGAAAAATGTAAAATGGATCAAGTGGCTGTGGTTGAGAGTGAGCAGAGCGGACTGTGCCATACACACACTCCATACACACAGGCACAGGTCTTTCATTTATATATGTCTAATACATGTACTACTGGTCAAAACTTTTAGAACAGCTCAGTTTTTCCATATTTTCTTCAAGTGTAATCTGTTGAAATGCAGTGGATAACCTAAAATTGGTGGAAAGGTAAGCAATAAAGTGGCAGAGGTTTAAATTTAAAATTTAAGTCAGCAAAAACTGAAAAAAAAAATGAATTTCAAAATTTTATAAATGGGCCTTCTTCAGGGAACAACTAATAGGTTACAACCTACAGATGTTCTGCAGCAATTTGCCATATACACACAGTAGTGCTGACATACTTCCAGTGAAATCTCAGCCAGCTCAGTCACCTCCATTGTCCACATTGCAGTTGTGATTTTTGTTTAATGGCAAGAATGCCCAAGATAAAGAAGTTTAACTTTCAACGTACAGATAGCTCTAGAGCTGAATATTGTTGTGTACCTTTATGTTCAGCTTCCAGTAAGTACAACAAGCTACTTATTTTTCATACATTTCCCTCCGTTGCAGAAACCCGATTTAAATGGATTGTCGCAATCGGAAAGAGAGCTTTACAGTTAGTCCCCATACCCGAGTTTGTAGCTGCCATTTTAAAAAAGAGGATTTTCACAAGCCAGGGTCTGTCTGAGCATTGACTGTTGAAGAAGGAAGTGGTCCCTGTGTTATTTGAGGGGAAAAATTTCTGCACTAAACTTTCAAGACCAGGGGTTTGGGGGAGAAGAAAGCAACCAACGGAGGTTGACACACCAGGCAAAGAGGAGGATAATAAAGTCCTCAAGGACCACAACTACGCTTTGGCTCAGATCCAGCACTTGTCTACTTAACGCTTAGTGAAAACATGTCTCTCAGAGAGGAGATCCTCCAGTTGAGGAAACTAATTGAGACCCTTACAATGAAGCTGTGGTTTGGCATTCACCGTTTTGCCAGCTCAGACAGAGACCTTCACTTTATTACAACATAAGATGTCCAGCCAACTCATTTTGTTATGTATTAAGCTTACATATTCACCTGTCACTGAGTAAAGTTTGAAATTCTCTTTTTATTATTTTTAAGAAGCTTAATGTAATTATATATTTGACCCATGTAAGTTCATAGTAGACACAGGTTTTTTAAGACATCTGGATCTTACCTTCATAATTGTGGCTTTAGCTTGAACCCTATAGTTTGAGGCCCTTCTCATTTTTAGCTTCTGACGTTTGGCACAATCTTTGAATAATGTGACTTATGTTGTTTACCATAAGTCTGGGCACAGTTTGAAGCAATCAGGTGAAAAATGCAATATTTAGTCTATTTTGCTATCAACACCAGGAATTAAAGCAGCAGGCTGACACAGAATCCAGAAGAGAGTTTGCATATAGCCTGTTAAAGCAAATTAAGCCTAGCAAGTTGAAGCAAACAATTTGCACTGGTGTCCCAATTTATGTTGATTACTTTAAAACCCTCTGACTGTCTTAAAGCAGACATGGAACAGACTGTGTTACTACACCCTCTGAAGTACTACTTAGATAATAAAACACCCTAGAAAGTTGTAAATTTCACTGATAACAGAAAGAAAACAGCAATTGATAAGTGAAATGAGACACAGCATTATTATCCTTAGAAGTGTAGTCCTTTATTTAGAGAAATTGCAAAAAAAAATCTAAAGCGTCAGTGAATACAGAGGAGTCCTACACAATCCAAAGGCAATTGGAAACTGGAAGAAACTCTAATAGGAAGAGATCTGGCAGACCCAAAGTCACAGGCCAATCAGAAGACAAGTTTCTGTGTGATGGGTGCCTCACAGGACAAGAGCTTCAAGCAGAACTTAACAGTGCGGGTCGATTAAAGCAAGTCTTATTCTCTATTGTAAAAGGAGACTTTGTAGAGCAGGTTTGACAGAGCGAGTAGCAGTGAGAAAGCCATTCGTTAAAGGACAAAATAGACCCTTGAAATACTAGCTGTGGACTTCTGCAGACTAGAAGAAAGTGTTATGGTCTCATGAATCAAAGCTTGAAACCTTCAGTTTACCATGCAGGGTGTTTGTACACCATTGAGTTGGTGAAAGGAAGGTTCCTCAGTGTGTGACAACAATTGTCAAACATGGAGGAGGAAGTGTGATGGTCTGGGGTTCTTTTGCTGGAGGCAGAGTTGGAGACTTGCACAGAGTGACCGGCATCCTGAATCAAAAGGGTTACCACAGTTTGGCTGTTATATCAGTGAAATGGGGCTACTTAGATGAATCAAAACTCTGAATAATATTTTGTACACTTAATGATTCCTTGACTTATTGTTTTTGCCATTGTTTATTTGTTCTGTGCCTTGATTTCATGAAACAGTAAGACATTAAATTGTGTGCATTTCCTTAAAAATTGAATAAACTAAGGTGTTCTAAAACTTTTGATGGGTAGTATATATATACACTTTTCCGGTGCCACCACCATCTACTCTAAGTACCATGATGTTCCAAAAATGATGGATGGATTAAAAGCCAGAAGTCTGTATGACCATCAGCATCAAGTGACTCCATGAGAACCCTAATTACAAAGAGGACTATTTTCATTTTTGTTAGGTAGAATGCCCAGAGGGGACTGGGCGGTCTCGTGGCCTGGAACCCCTGCAGATTTTATTTTTTTCTCCAGCTTTCTGGAGTTTTTTTTTTTTTTTTTTTCTGTCCACCCTGGCCATCGGACCTTACTCCTTTTCTATGTTAACTAGTGTTGCCTTTTTTTAATTTCTTATTTTGACTTTTTTTTTTCTTTTCTTCATTATGTAAAGCACTTTGAGCTACTTTTTGTATGAAAATGTGCTATATAAATAAATGTTGTTGTTGTTGTTGTTATATAAATATATTGTCAGAAAAACGACCAAAAGACATCAAAAAGGCTTGGGGCAGCCACCTGTATAAAATGCCTTGGCTGCAAAAGGGTAAATACTTGTGAGATGTTCACAAGTCTGTGGTGAGCTGGCGCCCTGCCCAGGGTTTGTTTCCTGCCTTACGCCCTGTGTTGGCTGGGATTGGCTCCAGCAGACCCTCATGACCCTGTAGTTAGGATATAGCAGGTTGGATGATGGATGGATGTTCACAAGTCGGAGTCCAAACCAGAACTGATTTGAGTTCAAAAGTATGGCAGCTTTAAAGGCCAGGACAGGAAGTGACGTAATCGGGGGACGTAACCGGAAGTGATGTCGTCGGGATTGGTAGTGACATCATCCATGGCGCTGGACCCCAGAAGTAGCGTTTTTGGGACTGAAAGTGATGTCATCAATAGCGCTGGTACCGGAAGTGGTGTCACCAATGACGCTGGAACCTAACAGGATTTCCCATGGATGGTCTGCTGAGGATTGAGAGAAAAAGTCAGTGCAGCTCGCCACCCCCTGGTCTTTCATGGTACTACTATTATTCAGGTCCTTTAGCTGCCTCCCAATCGCATGTGTGTGACAATATATATATGTATATTGTAACACAAGACATCAGTGTGTTGGGATGCATTGTAGCAAACTCTGTATAATTGTAAAGAACAAAAATACAAAAAAAAAAAAAACATAAAAAAAAAAACGCAATTCAGTCTTCCTCAGACTGGAGTCCTCCCAGGGTGACTGACTAAGATGGCGGCTGCTCCTATTATGATGTGTTCTGGCAGGAAGAGGCTGGTCCAGGTGGGCGGATCACAGAAGTGATGGTGAAGGAGGACAGCCATCAGTCTTCTGAAGAAGGAGAAAAAGAGACACTGTTATCACACAGATTGGCAGAGAATTGCCATCACCAAAGCCTTTAAACTGTCTCCCATGTACATGTGCATGACTATATATGTAGAGATAAATATAGAAATATATGTATATATAATTCTATGAATGACATAGTATCATCTCATTGTGTGTCTTTTATTAGTATTGTGTTAGTGTCACAATTCTGACAAGACATGTAAAAATGTCACCATACTATATAAACATGAAAACAATCTTGAAAGACCAGAGAGGGTGTGAAAAGCAGGCATTACAGAGAACAAAGAGAGAAATTAAAAGGTTAGTCATTTAATGCTAGTGAAATAAGTGATCCAAGAGTGAGACCGAAGTTAGCTTCTCCTGCTTTTCCTTGAAAGGCGTCCTTGAAGACCTGTGAAGGAGCTCAAAGAGTGAGATCTGGGTAGCTGTGATAAAGACATGTGAAATGTTCTCAAATAATCCTAGCAAAACTTTTTTTGACCAGTTGTTTCACCTATGAAAATGGGTGAACAAGTTTTGCAAGAAATGTAGGAAATATGATTTTTGGCTTATTAGCAGGCCTAGTCTGTAATATTACATTTTCCAGAAGAACAAGATATGATTGTAATCTTGGCGATGTATTTGCAAGTGATACCGTGACTCCTTTTCTAAGTGGGTGTTGACGAAAGTGACATAGCTAGGTCTAATCCTAGCACCCATTGCAACTCCACTGACCAGGTAATGTAAGATTCTATTAAAACTGAAAGTTGAACCAATTCAGACAGTCTGGTGAGAGTTTGTATGGCAGGATCTTCAACTGGTTTTCTGTTTAAATCACATCCAAGGGCAATATGGTCTTCACTGCAAGGAATGACTTTGTAAAGAGAAGTAATGTTCATGATAAAGATAAAGCAGTCCAGTCTCTGAAACTGCAAGATGTCAAACAACAGGAGAGCATGATTAGTGCCTTTCAAGGGTGAAGGGACATTTTCATCCAATGATTCATTACGCTATCAAGAAAAAGAGCTGTGGGGCAGTTACATGTGGAAACAATACAGCAGCGAGTGGATTTTGGGAAGGAATAAGAACTGAGATATATGTGAGTTTTCCACAACGAATTGGTTAGTGTTTCAATGTATATGTATATATTTTTTTTCTAGCTAATGAGAAGAGAAATGGTTGATATAACCTCCTGTCATTAATCATCTGAAGAGTCTGAGGGAAGGTAAAATAGGCAACTGTGTAATAGAGTTGTTTGGAAGCCTCCACAATCTATAGATCCTTCTTCTAGACCACTGCCACAGCATCTTAGTCTGCTGGTTAGATGATAATATCACCGAAGTAGGGCAACATCTGGAGTGGCTGTAATTCACGTTTGGGGAAATTGGACCAGTGTTTGTTGGGATGACAGAGTTTGCTTAAAACATTGGCTGATGAAGTTATCCACAGATGCGAATTGTGCAGCTGCTGAGTCCACAGACTCTGCTATGGTCTCTGCTTTGTTTAATAAACCTGATGGTGCAAGAATCACTCTCTCTGACAGTGTTGGTGTGTCCTGAAAAAATGTGATCTGAGGCAAATTCTGTAGATAATGTTGTTAAGTTCAATGTGGACTTTGGGACTGTCCACGTTCTTTGTCACATGTACAACAGTCAGGCACTGACTGAGCAGTGATTGTTCCTTTTGTAAAAAATGGAGACAGAGGGTATGGTGACATTTAGGTAATTGTTGGAAAGAGTAGGAGAAGCTTCTCTTTTTTAAGACTGTTTTCCTAACGCTAATCCTGTTGGGCTTCAAGAAAAGCCATTCCACTGATACAGCTCTGCTTACCATTGTCAACACGTTACAACAGGCTAGAGCTACCAACATGTTATCTCTCCTCATCTTGCTAAATCTCTTTTCAGCCTTTGACACGGTCAACCACCAGATCCTCCTTGCCACCCACTCTGACTTTGGCATCACTGGGACTGCCCTCATTTGGCTTGAGTCCTACCTCTTGGGCAGATCCCACTGTGCATCCTGGCATGGGGAGATGTCAAGGGTACATGAGGAAAGCATTGGGGTGCTCCAAGGATGGTGCTGGACCCTCTCTTGTTCTCCCTTTTTACCTCTTCACTGGGCCCTATCATCTAATCCCATGGTATCTTTTATCAGTGCTATGCTGATGATATGCAGCTATACTTGTTGTTCCCTAGAGAGGACCATGTGTTATCAACTAGAATCTCTGCATATTTTGCTGATATTGCAACCGAAGTGAAGGAACACCATCTCTTACTCAACTTGGTAAAGACTGACCTTCTTGTTATCCCAGCTCAGCTAGCTGATCAAAAGCCCATCTCTGTTCATCTTGGTTAATTTTCACTAACATCTGCCAAGTAAGCATACAACCTTGGAGTTGTGATTGTTGACCAGCTAACATTTAAGGACCATGTTACTATGGACTCTCGGTCTTACACATTTACTCTATACATTAAACTGCAGGATCAGACTGTATCCAACAGATTATGCAACACAACTCCTGGTCCATGCCTTGGTTTTGTCACTTCTGGTCTATTTCAATTCTCTGCTGGCAGGAGCACTGGCATGTGTCACCAAGCCACTGCAGATGATTCAAAATGCAGTGACACGTGGTGTTCAGTCAGCTGAGTCGGACACATGTCACTCCTCACTTCAGATCACTACATTGGCTTTCTGTAGTGGCACGTATTAAGTTCAAATCCCTGATGTTTGTCTGTAGAATAGTCAATGGATTAATACCTATATAATCTACGTTCATCCACCCTCCCCACCTTATTTGCTATATATTGCTTTGGACTCCTGAATGTCTAATTATTTTTCTCTGATGATGACTCCTGACAGAAGTTGAAAGCTTAGGAATAAAAATCTGTTTTAAGATGTGTGATTCATTTTCTCCTTTTTTGGATTTCCAGCTACAAATATGCAAACCGTATCACAGACCTCTGATATACACATAGGTCTGAATCGCAATCTGAAAATTTGGACGGTTACCTACCAGGTAACCCTTGTGGTTGGTGGGCCAGTCTGCAAACATCCGCCACTTCCTCTCAGTTGCAAGAAGCAGATCATAGATATATGATACAGTACCTGACAAATAATACAAAGAGTACATGACACATGACTGTGATTCAGGTCTATGAATGTAATACTCTGATCTTTACCCTGTCAAGTAAGTGAACCAGCTGCCGTGGTGCAAAGTGGCACTGACGTCTGAGGTTCGATCCCTGTAAGGGGAAGCAAAGGTGCATACACCTGATGAGCCCCAATTAGGGCGAAACACATGTCATGTACTCTTTGTGTTATTTGGCAGGTACTGTATTATATATATACTGCTCAAAAAAATTAAAGGAATACTTTTTTAATCAGAGTTTAGTATCAAGTCAATGAAACTTTGGGGCTATTGATCTGGCCATTTAAGTAGCAGAGGGGGTTGTTAATCAGTTTCAGCTGCTTTGATGTTAATGAAATTAACAACAGGTGCACTAGAGGGGCAACAAACCCCAAAACAGGAATGGTTTCACAGGTGGAGGCCACTGACATTTTTCCCTCCTCACCTTTTCTGACTATTTTGTCACTAGTTTTGCATTTGGCTACGATCAGTGTCACTACTGGTAGCATGAGACGATACCTGGACCCTACAGAGTTTGGTTGCACAGGTAGTCCAACTTCTCCAGGATGGCACATCAATATGTGCATTTGCCAGAAGGTTTGCTGTGCTGCCCAGCACAGTCTCAAAGGCATGGAGGAGATTCCAGGAGACAAGCGGTTACTCTAGGAGAGCTGAACAGGGCCGTAGAAGGTCCTTAACCCATCAGCAGGACCGGTATCTGCTCCTATAGGCAAGGAGGAACAGGATGAGCACTGCCAGAGCCTACAAAATTACCTCCAGCAGGCAGGCCACTGGTTTGAATGTCTCTGACCAAACAATCAGAAACAGACTTCATCAGGGTGGCCTGATGGCCCAACGTCCTCTAGTGGGCCCTGTGCTCACTGCCTGGCACCGTGGAGCTCGATTGGCATTTGCCATAGAATACCAGCATTGGCAGGTCCACCACTGGTGCCCTGTGCTTTTCACAGATGAGGGCAGGTTCACCCTGAGCACATGTGACAGATGTGAAAGGGTCTGGATAAAATCCTTCGACCCATTGTCAAACCCTATGCTGGTTCAATGGCTCCTGGGTTCCTCCTGTTGCACGAGAATGCCTGGCCTCATGTGGTGAGAGTATGCAGGCAGTTCCTGGAGGATGAAGGAATTGATACCATTGACTGGCCCCCACGCTCGCCTGACCTAAATCCAACAGAACACTTCTGGGACATTATGTTTCGGTCCATCCGACACCACCAGGTTGCACCTCAGATTGCTCAGGAGCTCAGTGATGCCCTGGTCCAGATCTGGGAGGAGATCCCCCAGGACACCATCTGTTGCCTCATTAGGAGCATGCCCCCCCCCCCCCCCCCCAAACCGAAGTTTTCACGTATGCATACAAGCACGTCAGGGGCCATACAAACTACTGAGTACGATTTAGAGTTATTGCAATTAAATTTTGGCAAAATTGACTTGCCTGCCACATCATTTTTTCACTTTGATTTTGTGGGTTGGTGGCAGAATTGGCATTCCGGCCACCATAAAAAAACCTTATGCTGTTCCATTCCATCTGAACTAGTGTGGTGCTGAGGTGTCACCTGCCACATAGCTGCACTTGGGTCCTAATTTGGGTTCCTGAGTTGGTTTGTCATGTGGTGGGTGCAGCAATGCACTGTATCAGTGTGTGCTCCTAACCTCTCTCTCTTTGAATTCAGCCCTCTGTAGGTTGATAATTGTCATTTCCATCAAACGATGTGGCATCCTTTTGTTCCTAACACATTACCCAGTCCATAGCAGTAGAGATATCCAGCAGGATTTTCTTTCCAATAAGATCTGATGTGTTTTCAAGGTGTTCCATTAATTATATATATATATGGTGACACTTACTGAATGAGGTCCTATGCTGATGATACCACTCATGTCTGCTAATGGATAGCATCTGGTTCTGCCACCTCTGCATGGTATTAAATCTCAATTTAGACTCTTTTCATATGTAGCTTCTAGCTGGTGGAACGAGCTGCCCTCCTCCACATGGAATTCTGACTTCCTCAACATATTATAAGAAGCTTTTGAAGACTCCCTTCTTTGGTAAATTTTTGACCCAATTGGTTACGCTAGGTTTTCATTATCAAGGAATTGTAATGCTCTTGTATATCTGTTCTGGCCTCTTCACTTGAGATGATCAATCTTGTCTCCTTGTCCTGTAACACTTCTTCCCAAACAATCCCTGAACTGATGTTTACTTCATTATGTTGAGTTCTTTTGTAAGTTGTTTTGGAAAAAAATATCTTCTATGCAAATTAATGTACTGTAAATGTACCAACAAGACTATCCTTAAGTCATTTGGTAATTATTGGCTATTATTTATCCTTAAGAAATGCCTATTCATTTTATGTTATAACTAAGAAATTCAGGCAGTAGTAATGTCAGGTCATGTCAGGCTGGGGAGCATGCACTGGTACAGCGCGTTGCCGCACCCACAACACAACGAAACAGCTAGGGATCCTGGTTGACAAATCCTTTAGGCAGACATGCAGTTCAGTCCCAGCCTCTGCAAATGACCCCCTATCTGCTGCAGCCAGGTGTTATGTGGGTGTTCCCTGGGCCTGGTCCAACCACTCAGGTCCTCAACAATGAGGATCCTGCGAGCTGGATCACCCTTGGGGAATAGTACCACATGGCCATAGTGCCGTAACTGGTGCTCCCTCATAATGCAGGTAATGTGCCTCATTTGGGACTCCATGAGCAACCGCTAATTCAATACAAAGTCAAACCAGCTGTACCCAAGGATTCTCCAAAGAGACACAGTAGTAAAGAAGTCCAGTCTTTGTCTCAGGTCACTGGATAGCGTCCATGTCTCACAGCCATATAGCAAGACAGGAAGCACCAGGACTCCAAAGACTTGGACCTTCGTCCTTTTTCAAAGATATCGGAAGCACCACAAACCACTGTCCAGAAACCTCATGACCCCCCCCCATGCTCTCCCAATCCGTCTACTAACTTCATAGGAAGAGTCACCAGAGACATGAAAGTCTCTACCAAGGTACGTAAATCTCTCGACAAGGTCAACATTCTCTCTGCAGACACACAAACTGCTGATGGCTGTGCCGAAGAGGTCATTATAAACCTGGATCTTGATTTTTATCTAGGACACTCACAAGCCCAGCTTGCACTAGTAAAATAACTTATAATTTAATAAAAAAGCAGGCCGTTTTGAAAAAATGTTCTTAATTTTGCATTATGCTTTAAAATACTACAGTGTAATAACACTAGCAGCAAATATGATTTTTTGAAATAAATCAAAGTGAAAAAACAAGCACCTGCAGCAAAAGTACAAGACGGGAAACATCAGGTAGGGAGGCCCTCACATATTCATGTGGTCAACTGGAGAACCTTGGAGGAATAAAGGTTGAGAACCTCTGGGCTAGAGGACTGCTCCTCTATCTTGAAATGCAGTGTATGATAACATTATAAGCATAATGTCTAGAATTAATTAGCTAAAAATGTTTCAATAAGCAGATGTCCATCCATCCATCCCGCTGAATCCGAACACAGGGTCACAGGGGTCTGCTGGAGCCAATCCCAGGGCACAAGGCAGTAAACCAATCCCGGGCAGGGTGCCAACCCACCGCAGGACACACACAAACACACCCACACACCAAGCACACACTAGGGCCAATTTAGAATCACCAATCCACCTAACCTGCATGTCTTTGGGAGGAAACCGGAGCGCCCGGAGGAAACCCACGCAGACACGGGGAGAACATGCAAACTCCACGCAGGGAGGACCCAGGAAGTGAACCCAGGTTCCCAGGTCTCCCAACTGCAAGGCAGCAGCGCTACCCACTGCACCACTGTGCCGCCCATAAGCAGATGTTAAGTTTTAAAAGCTAAAATTGAAAACAGACTCACTCAGAATAACATGAAGGATGCCGGAAATGTAATGGGTATAGTTACTGGACTCAAGCAATCTGGGTTTCAGGTGCTAGAAGGGGATGTGGACAAAGCTAATGTCCTCAACCAATTTTTAATAGATTTTCCCTCTCAATGCCACCTTCTTCCAATGACCAAACTCCCTACACCATCCCTACTACATCAACAACTTCTACAACATCAACTGGAATGATAACCTCTTATTATCAGTGTGGGCTGACCATAACCAAAGACCAAGTAAGGAGCAAACTGAGGAAGCTACACACAAGAAAAGCTGCGGGACCAGATCGATTCAGTCCCTGAGTTCTTAAGGCTGGTGCTGACCTACATTGTGGTATCCTCTGTCACCTGTTGAGTCTGTCCTTTAGGCTTCAGAAAGTGCTGCTTCTGTGGAATACAGCCTGCATTGTTCATGTTGCAAAGAAGACTAATACCTCTTCACCTAATGACTACAGACCAGTGGAACTTACATCGTACATCATAAAGACCATTGAGAGACTGGTACTGGACTATACAAGTCCTCTTGTGGTAGACCACCTGGACCCACTGCAATTTTCCTGTCAGACAAAGATAGGAGTGGAGGATGTAATTATCTATCTGCTCCACAAAGCTTATTCTCACCTGGACAAAACTGCCAGCACTGTGATGGTTATGTTTTTTGATTTCTCCAGTGCATTCAATACCACACAGCCATCCCTGTTAAAGGGTAAACTCAGAGATATGCAGATGGATGACCCTATGGTGTCCTGATAACGGACTATTTGTCGGACAGACCGCAGTTTGTGACTCCAGGACTATGCCTGGGATATGGATCTGGAGCACCACAAGGAACAGTCCTGTCTCCTTTTCTCTTCACTCTGAACACCTCCGACTATAAATATAATACCTGGTCATTCCACTTGCAGAAATTCTCAGATGTCTCTGCACTTATATGGTGTATTGATAAAGGGGATGAAACAGAGGAGTCAGGTGGAGAACTTTGTTTCTTGGTGCAAACAAATTTGTCTTTAACTAAACATCAGTAACACCAAGAGACAAGTTATTGAATTTCGCCGAACCAAAAAGCCTCTATGTCTGGTCACTATTCAAGGAGACAATGTAGAGGTGGTCCATTCCCTCACGTACTCGTGGGTCCACATTATTGATGGGTTGGACTGTCCTCGTAACACATAGAAACTATAAAAGAAAGGGCAGACTGCATTACTTTACTGTGGGTAGTGATATTCTTCACATCTTCTACAGCTGTATGAGGGCCAGTGTGATTTTCTATGCAGTGGAGTGCTGGTAACATCAGTTTAAGGAAGGCCCACTGAATCAATAAGTTAATCAAAAGGGCAGGCTCAGTTATGGGATGCACGCCTGACCCTCCTGAAGGCAGTAGCGAAGAAGATAATTAAAACAAAACTGAGTGCTATTATGAACAATGCTGCACATCCTCTCTCTGACACAATAACTGAGGACTCGCAGCAAACAAATCATTCTTCAGAAGGGTGCCAAGAAACACTACTGGGGACTCCTTTATACCAACAGCAATATGCCTGTATAATGATTCACTGGAACTGTTTTTCTTACTTTTTAATTTTCTTCCATTTTAGTCACTGTAGTGTGTGTTTAGATTACAGTGTTTGAGTATGTGTAAATTTACTTATTTAAAGAGCTTCTGTAAAATGTCAAATTGACCCTTGAGGACAAACAAAGTTCAATTTATCGATATCAAAACTGCAAAACATAATTAGAAAAAATATGTTTGAAAGTGTAACTGACAGCAACATTATTTCATACGATATAAGATAAGCTTGGCTGTGTTTTAAGTTTTCTGAAGTGAGTCGGTAGCTTCGTAGTGAGGTAGGCGATATAACTAGTCAGCTCGCCAGGCCAAATAAAGTCAGTTTTCGGCGTGAATTCCTGTCCAGCTGTTTCTAACTCAACACCGCCTCCTTGACGCAAATTCGACAACAGGACGTTTCATCGGCGAACTAAAACGACAACAACAAACCCCCTGAGCAAGCAGACCCATCCGCAGCCACGTACTCGGCGTTACGCGCCGTTAACCACGCCCCTTGCGTCTGCGTGGGCGGGTACGCAGCAAGACACGACGGCTGTTGTAGTCGAATACTGCTAAGACGTTAAGTATGCAGAAGCTGAAAGTCGACGCAAAATGTGAGCAATGGTTCATTTCTCATATGAAGAATAGGGGATACCTTCCGTCCTAGTGTGGGTAGTTCCTGTCATCACTGACGATAAAAGTCCACTGTTATCTGGTTCAATCATACCTGACGTACAGCCTGTGGCGATTCATTTGACTACAATTCCCAGAATTCACGTCTCCACTTAACGGGGTTCCTTTTGTTGCAGATCTTCGCTCACAGGCATTTCTCAATCTGACTCTGCGTGGTGTTGTATAGGTGGTGCGGGTCTAAAGCAAACTCAGTTCTTCGAATTTGAGTGTAGCTTACATTAGTACATTGTTGACGAGTTTGGAAAAGACTACCACGTTTAAGTGCAGCGTTTTTTAGCTGCCCCAAGCAGTTTGTTTGCTTTTTTATTTTTTTATTTTTTTTTTGTTTTGAGTCTGCAGCGCTATTGAGAGATCAAGGCCTCTTTTGTAATTATAAAAAACCTCGCCCTCGTCTCACACATACCTCCTCAGAAGAGTGTGGACATTTTCAGTAATTGCTTGATTTACTCTTAGCGAGCTTCAACGGTCACCTCGTGTCACTAAAAAGGGGGAAAAAAGAGGACAGCGGCTTCGTGAGACCTACCTGCCCTCCTCCCCTCAGGGGTACTGGAGAACATGGCTCAGCACGGCCAGCACCAGGTCGCCAGCATGAAGGCCCTCATGTTGGAGATGAAGAGCCTCCAGGAGGAACCAGTCGAAGGGTTCCGGATCACGTTAGTAGATGAAGCGGACCTCTATAACTGGGAGGTAGCCATTTTCGGACCCCCCAACACCCTTTACGAGGGAGGCTATTTTAAGGTAAGCGTGGGCCACTTGGGGCGAACACGGTGCTAGAGGTGGTTGAGCTTGCTACATCATTCGTTACAGATACTGCCCTAATAAAATGAACACCCTTTAAAGCTTGATCTACACGACAACTACCTCGACAGCTGCGGGAGGGGGTTGGGGTGCGCCTTTGTCTTCGTTTTCTCCCTTCCTTCCTTTCTGTACCTTTTGTAAAGCAGGGGCCAAATGGTGCCGGCGACGAAGAGTAAATATGAGTTTCTTACGCGATGTTCGTCTAACCATACATTATGCGAAAATGAACTTCATTTTAAAGTAAAACGACCCTCTCGCGTGTCCCAGTTATTTATAGCTCTGGGGTACAGGACAATGTTTGTGAAACCACACAAAAAAATCACTCTTTATTGGTTTCGATTGGATGACACTGTGGCGCAAAAAGTCTAATTTACGTTATGAAGCAAAATCCCATTGTTCGCTCTCTCCATGGTGCGAAAACAAAAACAAATCTTCCCTCGACGTTATTTTCCCTCCCCCTCCTCCAGCGCTGCCTCACTTAAACCACCAGGGAGATTCGGGGTTTGGTGATAGAGCTTCGTTAAAAAAAATTAAAAAAAAAAAAAAAAATTAACGTCGATCGAGAGGATTTATGCCTTGCTACTTCCGATACAAAAATGTGCATCGTTTGCCGTTGACGATTCACTTGTCCCTCTAAGTGCTGCGGACCAGCTTTGCCTGATTCGTATGGTGAGTCAGCAGTGGGATTCGATCTCGCATTCATGGCAAAGTCCGTGGCCCTTTGGATAGACGCGCAAGCCAAAGAATAAAGGAACTGTAACTCTTTCACATGGGCCGTGTCGTTTTGTGCTTGTTCCTTGTAGGCCTTTTATTATTTACCAGAACTATACTTCCTGGGATGTGTGAGAAGGCGCCTCCCTGCCGTGTCTACCTGCTGACTTCAGGCCACGTTTACCGGAGTTATTGTTAGTTTTAAACCGAACACACTGCTAACGACGATTTGTTACAAAACAAATATCTTGTAACGAACTAATGCTGTTGATTCAACCTGAAACTTGTGGGCTGTGTCATTATAATTTTAACATGTTACCAAGTTTAAAAAAATAGACTACCAAATTTTCAGATAGTTTTGACAAAGAAGTATTCAGATAGGTAATCATTTTTATCCCCATGGAGGAAATAAAACTTAACAGAAGCTGTAAAAAATAAGTATTGTAACAAACTACAAACACCCAAACATGCAAAGAACTGGTTTAGATATTATTGTAAATCTCTAAACAAATACACAAGGTAAAAAATGAATTAAACTTTTAAACTTGTAGCTTAAAAAAGAAAAGTGAATAACGGATTAGTATATTATGTCAAAAATGAAAACCCAATGAATATCGCAAATATTTTAAAGAACTTCAATAAATTGACTTTGTTCATTTCAGAACACCAACCACGTTCAAACTTGAAACAGATTTATATTGTATTAACTTAACCTGTGTTTAGATCTCCATGATTACACATCTTTGCACCTTGATCACAAACTATTAAACTTGAAACATCTTTAACAAAGGTAAATGAAATAGTTATTACAGCATGTAATGAAAGAATATTTATATAAAAGTAATATAAAGGAGAAGAATTTTATAGATCTGTCGTTATCCTTGTTGTTTCTTGGTGCCATGAACCACAAGTATTAAAGGAATCAATCAGTTGCACCACACAGGTTAAAAAAGTGACATTAGAGGATGCAAATGTTTGCAGGTTATTAAAGACACTAAATTTCAAAATTAAATTTTATGTGATTGCATATGTTGGCCAGTTCTACATCAAACATATACCCTTTCAGAGAGAAAGTGAGGACTTGTATATAGTGGGCCTTTTGTGGCTTAGTCCATTGAATACCTCAAGACAAGTAAAAAATCAAATTGACTCTTGAATATAGTCCATTAAGCTATAATCCTACTGAGTCAGTATTACGTTAAAATGTCTTGCGTGCATTTAGAATTAATGTTTTTGTGTCACTTTATAGCAATGAATATTTTTATTACTTTACTGTATTGCAATGAACACCAAAAACAAAAGTAAAAAACTCAAAACATTTAATGGTACCAATAAAATGAATTACAGTAACGTACTGAAAGGAAGTGAATTATTCAATAATACATAAGTGTTGAGTATTAAAATATATAATACAGAATATTTTTCACTTATTTGTAGTGGCACGCCTTTGACCAAATGTTTTCTATATGCTATGAAAATTATTCCGTCATTTGTGTACTTTCACACCAGTGTAAAGGTCTCTCATGGTTCTGTCACTTATTGATAGAAGCGCCTTGAGCATGGGAAAGGCGCTATATAAATATTATTATTATTAAGCCGACTATTTTTGGTTTTACTTGCCATTTATCCTCTCCAGTATTGTTTTCACTTGTTTGTTTTTAATCTGCACTCCTTCACTGACTGGCCTTCCTTATAAATCATCCACCAAAACTGCATGCAGTTCTTTGTTGTGAAGATGAGTGAGAACACTTGTACATTTGACAGTTACAGGTCAGAGACAAAGGTCCATCTTAAGAGTTAGCATTTAGATAGCAAGGCTTTGGGGTATTGGAAAAGATAAGCCTTTCTTACAATGCTGTTTTTTCAGTTCTTGTCGAGCATTCAATGCAGACCTTTGTTTCCACAAGTGAGCTGTTCTGTTTAAACTTTTGAGTCTTTTCTGTAATGAAATTGTTCAAGGGGCTTTTATGTGTGGCTGTGTGTTTATGCCTAACATTTAACCTGAAGGAATGACATTAGAAGTCTTCTGACATATGCAAAAGAATTCTTTATTCAATACACATTTACAGTAAAGTCTATTGGCCTTTGGAAAAAGGGTGAAGACTAAAGTTTAAGGTAAAATTAAAAAGGTGATCATTTCATACAAATTATGCTTTTATAATGGAATGAATGCTTCACCAACATGTTTGTTTGTAATACCAAAGCAAAATGTTTCACATATAAAACATGAACTGAAATCTTGCATATTATGTTTTGCTTTTGTATGCTTTTAGTAATTAATTTAAGGGTAGTCCTGTGTCAGGCAATGACAAATGTATAACATTAACAACCTTGTGTTAATAATGGAATGTCCGTGTAAATTTAAAATTTTGCCATTTTCTAAATCTAAAAGCTGTTTGGTTTTGATTATATTGGTAGCTTGAAGGTGTTTTCCTTTTATCCATTTTTTTTTCTCTACCTTTTTGAATTTTTGTCCTAACCTATAGTATGCAGTATAGAGAAACTATTGTGACGAGGTCAGAGTTGTGACTTGAAGTTTTCAACAAGTTTACACTTTTGGGGATTCCAGAAAATATGTTGACTACTTTTTTAGAATTCTGGCCATCTGAACAAGATAATTTTAAAATAATCCAAATGAAACTGCACAATTATTAGTGTTGTAAAATACCAGGAACCAAGTAATACTGCAACAATTTTTGCTTTTTCTACACTTCCTTACAGCTAATATCATAACTTTACCGGGAGAAAGTTGTGCTGCACTGTCTCACACAGGTTTTTTTTTTTTTTTAGGCTTTTTTTCCCCCTCTTTAATATTAGCTAAGACAGCAGGGTGCCTTTTGATATTGGTTTTTAAATTACCTTTAAATGTTTGCTTTGCCATTTGACTAATAATAGTATGGTAAATGGAGATCTGTAATGTTGAAAATCATATCTGACATGCTGTGTTAATTGTGAATATTGCCATTTATGCCTAACATATTATAAAGTATTTGGAAGTGAGGAATATAAATACCAGGAAGTCAAATAATGTTTGTTTCCTCTCTGTATTCCTGTGAGCAGGTTGTGATATGACTCAGCTGTTCTTCGCACCCAGACATGTTGCTACGTGACTTCCTGGTTTTCCTACAGATGCCT
This sequence comes from Erpetoichthys calabaricus, assembly GCF_900747795.2. Classification (NCBI taxonomy): domain Eukaryota; kingdom Metazoa; phylum Chordata; class Cladistia; order Polypteriformes; family Polypteridae; genus Erpetoichthys; species Erpetoichthys calabaricus. The sequence continues at coordinate 139,611,228 of NC_041405.2, forward strand.
GCCTTGAAAACTTTTACCCATGGCACCAAAGTAAATGTGATGCAGTTAAGCACACAAACCGTTTGATTTTTGTGGCACCTAGCAATCACTGTAAAGATACAATAATTCATAAAGGTCCATGCCACTGTAAAATAAAGCTGAAAATGACTTTGTAATTGTAAATTACTGCTGAAGCTTAACAATGAAAACTTTTGTCCTAGTTGGCTTGCAAACAGTTGACGCCACCTTTGTGGATGCTGTTTAAGAGTAGAACTGAAATAAAGTGATTGAAGCAAATTATTTTTATAGTTAGTCCCATGCAGGTTGTTGTGAATTTTATATAGTGTTTGTGTCTCTACCCACACATACATGTATCCTTTTCATGTACACCAATCAGCCACAACATTAAGACCACTGACAGGTGAAGTGAATAACATTCATTCTCATTATAATAGCACCTGTCAATGGGCAGTATATATTAGGCAGCTAGTGAACAGTCAGTTCTTGGAAGTAGAAAAAATAGGCAAGTGTAAAGGTCTGAGCGACTTTGACAAGGGCCATATTGTGATGGCTAGACGACTAGGTCAGAGCATCTCCAAAACACCATGTCTTGTGGAGTGTCCTTGGTATGCAGTGGTTATTATGTAGCAGAATCGGTGAACCAGAAAAAAGGGTCATGGGTGCCCAAGGCTCATTAATGTGCATAGGAAGCAAAGGCTGCACCATGTCGTCTGATACCACAGAAGAGCTACCATATCATAAATTACTGGAAAACTATAATTTGGTCACGGGAGAAAGGTGTCAGAACACACAGTGCATCACAGCTGTCTACTGCCAAATGCATCTACAATGGGCTCATGAGTGTCTGAACTGGTCCATGGAGTAGTGGAAGAAGTGGCCTGGGCTGATCAATTTTATTTTCTTTTAGATCATGTGGATGGCTGGGTACATCTGTATTACGTACCTGGGGAAGACATGGTAGCAGAATGCAATATGGGAAGAAGGTAACATGGCACAGGTAGTTTGATGCTCTAGGCAGTGTTTTGCAGGGAAACCTTGGGTCCTGGCATTCTTGTGGAGGTTACTTTGACATGCACTACCAACCTGATGATTGTTACGGACCACATACACCCCTTCTTGACAAAGGTATTCACAGTTGGCAGTGGCCTTTTTCAGCAGGGTAATGTGCTCTACCATATTAGTTGGGGAAAATGCACTGATGCTGCTTTGTGGGAGAAAACAAAACATTAAGGAATGGTTTGAAGAACATGACAAGAGTTCAAGGTGTTGACTTGACCTCCAGATTCCCCAGGTCTCATCCCAATTGAGCATCTATGACATATGCTGGGAGAAACAATTCCTCACCTCACAACTTACAGGACTTAAAGAATCTGCTGCTAAACTCTTGGTGGCACAAGGGGACCTGCTTAATGACAGGTGGTGTTAATGTTGTGGCTGATGATTTTATATACAGTACATATGTGTGCATGTGATTGTTTTCTGAATTTAATGATTAAAGAATGTTGCTTTAGTTTTCAGCTTGTTTGTCCTAGCTGATATTCAGTGATGTCTCGCTCTGAGTTTTTCACCGAATAATTAAATAGCCTTTGTTGCCAAGGCATTTCTGGTAGATCCTCCTCCTTAATGGATAATTTTCTGTTTTGCTTCATTTTTGTCCGTGCAACAGAATATTTGATCCCCGGTACTATTGATATCCTGAATTGTCTAAAAATACATGTCCTTAGCCTAAGCATGTATCAATAAACAACTTAATTTTTGCATACAGTTTACTGCATGTCACCTCAATGAAAGGTTTGTCCCATAACTCTGTTTGACTGAACTGCCCTGCTCCAGTGCTTCTCATTTGCTTTTGCTCTCTATCCTATTTAAATGAGGCCAGGGTGCCACAAAACCTTGAGAGAGAGCTTGGAGATATTGGAATTTAGCTATATGGGTCAGGTCAGGATGCTTTGGCTGGGGGATGTGTCTAATTGTGACTGAGCTCAGAGGTGGTGGGGGGGGGGGGTGCTTGCAGAGTATTTGTGTTTGACACGTGACCAGCTTTGCATGGAGATTCCTGGCGCCCTCTGTGTACTGCGGAGACCAAACATAAACAGGAGTCACAAGCGCAGCCTTACGAAAGATGGACAGATTTAGGGCAGAGAACAGAGATTCGCTGTAAACCTTTTTGCGAAAAATGCACTCCCTCCACTCTGTGCCCTAATAACAGCCCCCATGCTCGCCCCAACGCTGTGTCATGGCTGCTGTCAGAGTGAGAAAGGTCACAAGTGAGAACGGCTGGCTGTGGTCGCAATAGATGTTACCAGAGAGCGGGTGGCTGTTAATATCCGAAAAGAAACTTGATACAGAGGATTTAAGGTTCTCGTCATATGTCCCCTGCCGCCCAGCTTGCTTTCTTCTGCTTTTGTCACAGTACAGACACGTCTTCTGCAGATACATGTATTACTGTTGGTTATGCTTGTAATTTCAGCACTAAGGGAAATGGAGTTAGTTTCAGCTTGCCAGCAGGTTGGGCAGGATACACCCCCCCAGTAGAATATTTCACACACCCCAGTCATAAGTGACTCACCCAGTTTCTCTGGAAGCTGTTTTTACTGCATTGAGTGCTATTGAAATACTACCTTTTGTTGCCCCTTAAGTTTCAAGTCTTCTGATTATCATCTTAGCATTTTTCCATGTACAGTAACTAACAATTTAATGCACATTGGTTAAAGGCTACCTGTATAGAATGTGAATGAAAGATGAGCCAGGAAAGGAGAATGACAAATAGTTAAAAAAAAAAAAAAAAAAATTCCTTTTTTTTAGACTTTTCACGTGAAAGATTCATTGTTTTGCTTACATATTGTTCATTACAAGATCTTTCTAAAGGTTTTCATGAGATATACTTTTAAGTTCAGCATTTTTTGTTGTTAAAAGCTGAAATTTTAATAAGGTGTGTTTGACACAGATGTATGTCAAAACCTGAATAAATTCTCTAAAAAAGCAGTTTCAACTGTGAAAACCATTGTCAGAAAATGCTGCTTAAATAGAATCTTTGAAGTAAAGGAAAGTTCTGACATAGGAGCAGTTTACACTGTGGTGCTTTAAATAAAAATACTTAACCTTACTTCTGACAAGTCAGATACTTTTTCTTTAGTTAAAGATGATGACATTTTAAGAGCTTAACTTTTATTTTTGTAAATTGACTGTGGTTCCATATGACCTACACCAACCTGCATGTTTGGGGCAACAAGTTTGTACTCTAGATAGCCACTATGAAAAGTGACATTTTTCAGATTTCTAATTTGTATAGGAAAACATTTAATTTGGCTCTTGAATTCTTTAAAAAGCACAATGCAGTAAAGATGATACTAAGAAAGCTCAAAATGCAAAAAAATACCCCTTAAAACATTAATAAAGTGGCTGGACTAATTCTTTAATGCCCTGCTTGTTAGCCTTCCCAGAAAACAGTACACAGAATGTTTTCTGTACATGCTGGATAATATTCCCTCCCTGGTTATACTGCATCGTGCAAATAAATAAACCACTTTGTGGGAATATGGAGAATGAGTTTCCCCCTGACAATAACATGAATATGCACATTTCTTTTTTCAGCAACACACATTCTCAAATGACAAACGTAATTCTACTCCTGTAACATTTTGTTTCTGTTAATTGGCAGTTCAAAATGATGTTGCTTAATTAAAGAAGGAAGTTTTGTGTCAAATTAGGGTCATTTTACAAGTGGCCACTAGGTCATTATTAAAATGCTTTTATCAAGACCACCAGGCTAAGAGCCACTAGTCTAAGGTAATGGAAAATAAGTGTAACAATTTATTTTTCTGTAAACAACATTTTTTTTATGAAATTTGATTAAGGAATAAATATTTTGCCTAATGTTAAAGTAAGGATGGCTCCTTTTGTGCTTTGGCCTTTGGCCACAGTAAATACTGTGCTAGTTTAGTGATGAATGATTTCAATTCACATCGTTCTCCAACCTGGTTACCATAATTTTTGGGTGGGTGTGGGCAAATTATAATGGCAGGACTGGGAACAAGGCAGGAACCAGTCAAGGGAAGAAGGTGCCTGTCCATTGCAGGGACTGTACACACTCACATTTGCATTCTGACTGGGGCAATTTAAGCTCATGTCACATTAGAGTATCTTTTCTGCAATTTTTAGGTCATGAACTTTATTTACATAATCTTAGTGAGTCAGGGTCACTTGAGGCATGCTCCTGTGATTCCCGGTTGTGTTTAGCATGCCCAGTGACTTAAGACAAAGCTGCAGACTGCTTTTTACTAAGATGTATAGGTGGGCATGTGTGCATGTGAGAGCTAAAGACCAGTGAGTACTCATCTGAAAGTACAATGCTTGTAATACAGCTACAAGGAATGAGGAACATAGATATTTACAACTGACAAATGTCTTGCGTGGGTTTTATGTGTAATGACAGAATGTGAAGAAAAATAGCTGAATTTTTAGCTGAACTTGGCCATACCTGGAAAGCCTTTACACGGGCACTGGCTCCTCTGGCAGCACACTATTGGCAATCAGAAAAAGAGGTGAGCTTGCGATACTTTACAAATGTGACATTGTGTTGGAAAGTCATTATGCAGTTGTGGAATTTGACATAGCCTCCTATACCGAGTCATGTAATACGACATGCTGATCTCATCCCGAGCGCAACTTCTGCTGTCAATATTGACATCTTGGCTTTTAAACAGCTGATGAGAATTTACCCATGGCCACATGGTTGCATATCTGTTTCACTTTTGGCCCATTGTTTTACATTACGTACATCTCTGCACTGAACTGAGCAAATGTGTTGTGCTACACTGCTAATACAACCTGTGTACCTCAATAACTCAACATGTATATAATTTAAACAACTGTTTAAATGTTTGTATTCATTTAACAAAGTTCGTGGTTTCCTCACTGCACATTGTGTGTGTATGTTCCAGCATCACGTCCGAACAGCTGGAGCGATTTTCATGAAACTTGGTACACATGTTTCTCAATGGTCGACTAAAAGTACTGTAGGGTGAAATCAGCCCTAATCCACCCCCTTCTGGGTAGGGTGGGGGTGATCTTACGGTCTTGTATGTATGTTAGCATCCAGTTGACTCTTGGAACAACCACCAGAGGGCAAACTGAAGGTGACTGCTAGCATTTTTTATGTTTGAGCAGCACCGCGCCCCTGTTGCTTTTGAAATTAGAGTTGTATGCGTGCAAGTGTCTGTGTCTGTCTGGCCCAGAAGTGAGACGTAGACTCGGAGTGAGGGCTCCAGCTCCGAGGTTACGTAAGTGATGCCAGCACACTGGCAAAAGGAAACCTCCTAAGAAAGACAGTCGCTTAGCTGCTAATGCACAAACGATGCAAGCATGTTGGCAACATGAGTCCTCATAGCAGAGAGATGCCCAGAGTAGTTCTGATGGATGGATGACTTACACAGTTAGTATATAGCAGGTGACTGCCAGCATTCTTTGTTTAAGCAGCACCACTTCCCTGTTGCTTTTCGAATTAGAGTTGGCCTGTTCTGAGCGTCAGCTGGATGATAACATACATACAAGACCACAAAACAAGCACATTAGCGAGTCTTTAAAAATAAAAATAACAAACAATAGGTTTTTTTTTTTTTTTTTAATTTTTCTCAAACAATTAAAAAAACACTATTTTCCTCCCCAGCAACACTGGGTATTTCAGTTAGTTTTCTATAAAGGCTTCTCTGCCTGTCAATCAATCCTTGAGTGGTCTTTAGTAAGTTGAGTGTTTGGGAATGGCAAGGAAGTAGTTAACAAATTAGTGTGCTGTTAGCTGGTGCGGCATTAATGTTTGAGCCTCCCAACCTTACACTTTTTTTTCCCCTCGAAGTGTAAGAGGTTGTATATTTCTCTCGAGAATCATTGTCTCTCACCCAGTGTCCAGACACCTGTAGAGGAAGCCTTACACTTGGTTCCAGTTTTGGACCTGTGGAAGTCTAACAAGGCAGGATGCTGACACAAAGGAGCAAATTATTTAGGATTTAGTAAATAACAGCCTTTTTTTTTCTTTGTTTAGGCTCGGCTGAAATTTCCAATGGACTACCCCTACTCGCCCCCATCTTTCCGCTTCCTGACCAAAATGTGGCATCCTAATATATATGAGGTAAGAAGGTTTGGCAGAGATGGACACACCTGAAAGGGATCATACTGTGCATTTTGTATCTCTTGTTTTCTAGATGCAGAAATTGTTACTGATTTCATATACTCTCCTTGACTTTCCAATGTTTCTATTTTAGTATAGTAGTTGTAGAACTTTAAGCCAAAGCCCTCCAAAAATGATGGCATTTGGTCAGCACCCCCGAGTCCAATACAGTGGAACCTCTGTTTGCGAGCATAATTCGTTCCAGAAACATGCTCACAATCCAAAGCACTCGTATATCAAAGCGAATTTTCCCATAAGAAATGATGGAAACTCAGATGATTCGTTCCACAACCCAAAACTATTCATGTAAAAATGATTAATACAAAGTAAAAATACATGAAACAAATTGACCTGCACTTTACATTTGAAAAGAATCATGGCTGGTGTGAGTTTCTAAACTCTTGTGGGATTCCACCCAACAGGACGACACGCGGAAGAGCAACTCGAAGCAACCGCAGGCTCCCAGCGCTGTAGCAGTTCGCTGTAAAAGCGAATCCGAAAAGATCGCGGACATGCTATAAGTGCCTGCCGTTGATGGGTGATACAAGGAACATTATAAATGCGCAGGGCACAGTATTACTTCGCCACTAACCTGGCCATGACCCTGCCTGACTGCTGTGTCTGTGTATTAGGAGAGTGGCAGATCCCGCTACAATAAATAACCGTGCTGTTTCTGTTTCAAGCTGAATAAAGCTGGTGTTGAGTACTGAGACTCCGCTTCGTGTTTTGGGGTGCAAGACAGAGACTCACATGTTACAACACAGACACATGTGGTCACAATGCTATAGTAAACAGTATACTCTCATACCGATGTTGACTATGTGATGATTGCCCACAATCCCGCAGCGCTAGAATCACCATCAGCTCAGTTGTCATCACGTGATGCTCGGCAGACAAAGTGTATACGTACTACTCGTATTGCAAGACCTCGCTCGTTTATCAAGTCAAAATTTATTAATTTTAGCTCGTCTTGCAAAACACTCGCAAACTAAGTTACTCGCAATCCATGGTTCCACTGTACTGTATATAGACCCAGTATCGACCCATACTGCAGCATGACCTTGGATTCTTCGTTACTGCTTACAGTAATCACATAGTATATGTTTGGAGACTAGTAGACCTGTTAATCAAAGCAGATGATTAGCTACAGCAGAATATTGATACATGATCAAATGTTGTGTGATATCACTAGGCCAGGAGTTCTCAGCCTTTTTTTCTTGTCATACTTTCTCCAGGATTTGAATGTTTTGAAATAATACAATTTCTTTGCCTCTATATGAAGTACCAAACTCTTACTAGGCACAAACAACTAAAAATGATCTTTCTTCAATCCCAATCCCTAATACTGCAGTTTGGAATCTGAACACGTGATTACAGAGTTTGTTTTAGTGGTGTTGCGTGTCTTATTTTTCTTATGTAAGACATTTTTTTTAATGTATGACCAGTCATGTTTTTATTTGGAATCAAAAATAGAAAGCCTAAAATTTCCATACTTTACAAATGATTATATAGTTACATGTGTATTCAGATCCAAAGAAAAGTAGGAAAATAACTTGTCAGGTCAGATAAACAGCAAAACTGTGTCAATGTGAAGGCTGAATCTTCATCATGACTCTCCAGTTCTGCTTGCGTGTTTTTTTTCCTTCAGTATTTTTTATGAATATGAGAATGAAGGCTCCTGAGTATTAACGACTGTCTGAAATGAAGGCTTTCCACTGTTGACTGATATTAATAAATGCTAAAAGGAAATGTATGTTTATTTTGTTACTAACCATTAACATTCATCTTTATTCATGTATTAGCCTGACAAATTCTATATCTGTTCTTAAAATTAATGTACACTAAAAATGTTTATAAAAATATTGTAATGTTGGCTGATTAGACCTGGGGTGGGGGGGGTGGAGTGTACATTGTTTTGGGTATTGAGGGGGTGAGAAAGAGAACACTTTGTGGTTAAGATGCTCTTTTTTTACAAAAATCCTTCAATTTTGATATGTGGTTTCTGTGCAATCTCAATTCAGCATGGACCAACTCAAAGATGGGGAGTGAGTGTGGGATTATGGCAGATCCTATGTAAGCAGCGGGAGACTTCAGTTGGCACAGAAGAGGAGGGGGTGGTTAAGATGGGAGAGAAGTCTCTCAGGAGTACTGCATGATGGAGTGAAGTGGTGGAGCTGAAGTGATGCCAAAAATGGAAACATGGGTTCAGCAACTGTTTTTAAGGGAAACGATATCCCAGTGTTTTTTTTTTTTTTTCCTCTCTCCCTTCTTGTCTGTGCATTCCCTTGCGTATTGCAGGTTTACACCCTCAGGTAACTCTAGTCTATAACTACATTGATATAGCATTAGTTTAAACACCAATTGGAGAACATTTTGAGTTGCACTTAAATTATCTGTTTTTAAGTTAGACAATCTTTAAAATGTAGCTTTTTTTTTTTTTAATATAAGAATGTCAACCTCGGCTTGAATTTGTATTCAGTTCTGCTAACAGTTTCATGTTTTCAGTTAGGGGACTCACCAGAGCAGGTTTATTTTGTGTTATGCTTTAAATAGAGCAGGTTATCTCTTAATTTAAGCCATATGAATGTGTGAACTAAAGGGTGAATAGATTGTTTATTCATTCATGGCACACTTAATGTGGTTGATTTTTAAAGTGAATTTTAGGTAGTTGTCAAAGAAGGCAATAATCCTTGTTGCATCTAACCAGATACTATTGTTGGAGTCTCAAATTATTTATGAATTTTTTACTTGATTCCTACAATATTAATTTATGAAATAACCTAAAATGAGCCAATAATTCTACATGTGATCTCAGATTGGTCTCTCTGCAAATTTCAGTTCTACTTACCAGTCTGACAGGAACGTTTTTCAACTTGCATTTCCTTAAGACAAAAATAACTAAGTCAATATTCATTCCTGCCATATGTACTGTACTGTAGATAACTACTCTGAACCTCTTCTACTGAGGTCTTCAAAAGCCTAACACTACCATTCTTTGTTCGAGTAATTCAAGATCCTCTCCAAAATTTAGAGGTTACTCTGCTCCTGGCAATCACTATCAAGTGAAGCACTGGAAAAAGTCTGCCTTTCTGTCTCAAAAGGCAACTGTTGTGCTCAGTGTTAAACATCTCTTCAGTTGTGCCACCACCTCTTTCAGGTTACTACACCTTTCAATCTATACTGTGGTTTCTGTACATTATGTGACTGCTGAAATGCAGGTAGGATCCACAGAATTGCATTCATAGTTTTGACTGTTGATATCAGTACTTAGGCACTGGTGAGAACCTGGGTTTCCCACCATTATCTAAAACTTGTGCGCATTTCTATTAGCTGTCTCCAGAAGACAGTTCTGTTTCCGCAGAGGCAATGAAGACCAACAATGAAGCTATGATCGTACAGAATCAAATCTGCTGGTGTCCATCTCCCAAAACTACTGTCATACTCTTGAGCAAGAAACACTCTCGGTGCTTACAGTATAAAAGGCAGAGTAAAAATTGCTAGTGGGGACACCACACTCATGCAACATCAAGTAACACTTCGCTTTGAGACAGACCATCTGTGTCATGAGTGAACAAAAACACAAAAGTCTTTTTAAGAAATAGTCCAATTTGTGGAAGGTGCTTCCAAAAGGGTGATCTTGTCATTGCTGTCTAATACTCAAATGACTCAAGGACTTTGTATCTTCAGATATCTATGTGTTTACAAATGACAGGATTTCCACTTCCTTTTGAACATATAAAATAAGGCACAAATTGCTAGAGTACAGTCAGACAAGTCTGTCATAATCCATTCACTTTGTACATCACACGTTAATATTTGTATTTCTCACTTTTAGTTTTATTTCACTTTACTAAATTTAACTACTGGAGTAGAGAAATAATGTCTATTAGATTTGTAAAAGACCTTTCTGTTTGTGGGTAGGAATATGGTATCTATATTACCTTTGAGCTTATTAAAGATTTATAAATTATTTACGTAATCCGTGCATGTAAAGTAGTTTGTGTCCTGTATCTCTAAAAGGATGACTGTCCTCTGCTTTTGCAGTAAATGTTTTCTGCCATCTACTGCCAAAAATGATTGTAATCGGTAAAGAAGTTGCACTGATAATCTAAGGAAATGTTTGGTCATTTGGGTTGTAGTCATGTTTGTAATGCTTGAATGAAGGGCTTTTAAGGGAGTAGCGTGCAAAGTAGAAACTGCTTTGAGCAGCAACACTTAGTTACATATTTTAAGGTAATAATGTTACGCTAACTTTAAAATGTAAATTGTCACACCCATTGGTACTCTTACTTTGGAGCAAATTCTCTATGTATTAATTTGACAATATACACATTATTGATAAATCCCCAAGGGGCCCAAACTGCAATTCGTGTGTGAGGAGGGACCTCTTATCCATTTACAGTGTGTGTTGCACACAGTGAAAAAAGTGAATGGTAGTTTTCAAGCACCTTGTTGTCTGTCATTTATAAGCACGATCAGAACAGAAAAGGGAAAGCACCAGCCCCCCAATCTGCAAGAGAGTGTGTGTGTATATATAATAAATATTTACTGGATAGTCCACAGAAGGAGGCTGCTCCTCTTCCTCCTGCGCTGGGGTGTGAAGTGAAAATGTCTGACACAGAAGCACGCTCCTGTGCACTGGTTTTTGCTGCACGTGAAATTTTTTTTCTAACTACATGGTGTTATGGATGCAGTGCTGTGTATCCAGAGTGGTACATTTCCAGGAAAGGCTGGTTACATGGGTACCAGAATGATGAAAGAAGGGCTGAATATGATGCAGCAGGTAATCAAAGTGCAAAGAACACATGCAGAAATATCTGAACTGCAAGTCTTTGTCATGTAGGTCATCCACACTCACAAGAATGTATTCTCGCTTCACTCAGATGTTTTTGTTAATGCATCTGAAGTCCATATTGAGTACTGCAGAGCATACTGGGAAACGAAGCAGATGTGAGACCATGGGGTTTCTTGGATCTAGTTAACTTATTTACTTCAGAACCGTTTATGTGCCAGTACAGAGGTCCAAGAGCTGGTGTCTATACTGAAGTTAAAATTTTAGTACCAATCCATCACTAGATTAGTATTAGTCATTATGTAAACATTGCTGTATTTGTCCTTTGTGTGTGTGTGTGTTTTTTTTTTTTTTAAGCTGTCAGCATATGCTCTAGAAAGGAATGCTACAATCAAAAGAATTAATGAACACCTGTGGAAGATTTTCTATTAATTAATGCCTATCTGTCAAGTGTTACAAACCCATTTTTAAGACACTAGGGGTCTACCAGACCATTTACATGTTCTCCATTTGAGTAAGTTCACCCTGTAATACAGTGGTCTAACTCATTTTTTTCCTATATAGCAGCTAAGAACAATGTTGTACCATCTGGTCAGGGACCCCTAATACTGTGAAGCGGAGCATAATCTCTAATGGCAGACTTATTAATTAAAGCAAATAGTTTTAATTGCCAATAGCTGACTTGACACGTGATCAGTCAGCATGGGATTTCTCAAGGTCCGTGTTCTCAAATCTTTTCATTTGCATTCTGCCACCAGGAATTAAAATATTTTGAAGTTACCTCTGTTTTTGCCCTTAAACTGCTAAGTACTGATCTCTTACTTGGCACAGCTAAAGGTGAAGTTACTTTAATCCTCAACCAACACACCTAACCCCGTAGCCCCATAATAATTTTATCGATTTTTATCAACAGATTACAGATAGTTTTATTTTATGAGAGTTTGTGTCTTAATTTTACTTATGTATGCCAAATTCTGTTTTAAAGAACTATTTTAATGCAAGAACAGTAGTGTGGTTTAATATGGAATAAAAATTAGGAAGCCTAAAATTTCCATACTCTTGATTTAAAAAAAAAAAAAAAAAAAAATATCTAATGAATTTGTCAGAAGGTAAAAAAAAAAATTCACATACAACTACTGGTCAAACAGATAAGACTGTCAGAGTTAAAGGTGAACTGGCTTCTTGGCATAAAGGATCTTTGAGGTTCCAGTTTTGATAACTTTAAGTGTAGTTCTGTCTGTGCTTTTATTTTTTGATGGAGGATGAAGGTTACCAAACATTTGTTACTCTGTCTGAAACAAGAGCTTTCCAATGAGGATTAATAATGTTTAAATGTGAAGTACAATTTTAGGTAACTTAACATTCATCTTTGTTTTAAACATGTGCCAGTGAAAGAGAGAGACTGCTCCATCGGTGCAGGTGGAGGCATTGAGAAAAATTGCTCTCACCTGTAAGGAATCCTAGTTTCACAAAAATCTATCAGCCTTTGTTCACGGCCCCAGGGGAGTCCTAATGCCAGCATGGAGTGTGGAGACTCCACCTTTGCTGCTGTGCAACCATCCGCTTTCATATCTTCATTTTTCACCATTCTTCTCTTGTGTACCACATATGTTGAAAACTGCTTCTCTAGGTTGAAAGTACATTTGTAAAGATGTTGTTTTCTATAGAAATATGAAAATGGCAAAAGAAGAAAATTGTAAAAAAATATATATATTTTTAGAATGGCTTGGATAAGTCCAGAACAATACCCATACTGCAGAAATTAATAGTTGATACTCAGACTTTTTTAAACTGAGTAGTACATTTTAAAAATCTCACCCAGCATCCTCATAAAACAAATGACTGAAAATATAATATTTTTTCTTGGTATATAATTATGTAATCAATAAGAAAAATTACAAATTTGATTTATTCATTTTTTTAACCTGTAGGATGTTTTTTATTTGATGGACTGAGTGAGTTTGGAAATATCTATGTACCCTAAGTTCTTGTCTATAAGCTGCTTATCTAAGGAAAAAAGTTGTGAAAATGAAAAAATAGAATATCGGCTTATACATAAGTCCGGTTTATACATCCATCGCGGGGGTTGCGTTCCAGAGCCACCCGCGAAATAAGAAAATCCGCGAAGTAGAAACCATATGTTTATATGGTTATTTTTATATTGTCATGCTTGGGTCACAGATTTGCGCAGAAACACAGGAGGTTGTAGAGAGACAGGAACGTTATTCAAACACTGCAAACAAACATTTGTCTCTTTTTCAAAAATTTAAACTGTGCTCCATGACAAGACAGAGATGACAGTTCTGTCTCACAATTAAAAGAGTGCAAACATATCTTCCTCTTCAAAGGTGTGTGTGTCACATAGATAGAGAAAACAATCTCTAGCAAACAAATCAATGGTGCTGTTTGGCTTTTAGGTATGCGAAGCACCGCGGCACAAAGCTGTTGAAGGCGGCAGCTCACACCCCCTCCGTCAGGAGCAGGAGCAGGAAGAGAGAGAGAGTTTGTTTTTCAGTCAAAAATCAATACGTGCCCTTCGAGCTTTTAAGTATGCGAAGCACTGTGCAGCATGTCTTTTCAGGAATCAGCTTTACAAAAGATAGCAACGTGAAGATAATCTTTCAGCATTTTTAGACGAGCGTCCGTATGGTCTAGGTGTGCGAACAGCCCCCCTGCTCAATCCCCATATGTCAGGATCACAGATAGGCAGCGCAAGAGAGAGAAAAGTAAGCAATCTAGCTTCTCAGCCATCTGCCAATAGCGTCCCTTGTATGAAATCAACTGGGCAAACCAACTGTGGAAGCATGTACCAGAAATTAAAAGACCCATTGTCCGCAGAAATCCGCGAACCAGCAAAAAATTCGCGATATATATTTAAATATGCTTACATATAAAATCACAATTTAAATGACCGCTACACGCACGTGTTGACTCGGCGACGCCCAGAGCAGAAAGAATGCGCTGCGGCCGCTCCAACCGCGCCATGTGGGGAGTGAGAGAGACGCCAATATCTCACACTCTCTCCCCCCTTAAAGAAATTAAATGGGTGCGAGTGAGACCACTGACCTCCCTCCCTTCTATTAGTTATAGATTATAGTACGTTCGGCTTATCCATGAGTTCGGCTTATCTATGATACGATTTTATTTTAAAAATTCGTATGATTTTTGATCTCCGACTTATACATGAGTCCGGCTTATAGACAAGAACCTAGGGTACTATTTCTGTCCAAGATGTTTATGCAGAATGGAGTGTGTCATGTGAAGAAAAATGTCTTTGGGCTTGTTGATGAGAAGTGAAATATACCAAGTGCTTAAAAAGTGTACTGCTGACGATCTTGCAGGTTTTTAAAAATGTGGAAAACCATTTCAGTGGTTGCCCCTCCAGATTTTGAGGAAAAAGCAGCTTGGTCTTGTTCGCTTTTTGTGATATGAGGTGATGGTTTTCCATTGTGTATAATATGAATATGGTTGAATAAGGGCCCGATGTTTCGATTTAAAACAAGGGAAATGGATGGATAAAACAGGTGGGTTGATTTTTAGTGGAACAGCTTTAAATGTAATATTAGGCATAATTTCTTGAAGCCTGGCACTTGCATAAAGCTGTGCAATTTGGGGGAGGATTCCAACAAATGTGATTATCTCTGGGTGGTTTGGTTGATGTTGAGGTATTGGTGAGAGAAATCCAATTTTTACAGTCTTGGTCCAGTGGAGGAAAAATTAGTTCTGAAGATTGAACCAGACCTATTGGTTACATTTTTAACACCTCAAGCTGGTTCACTAGAAATCTAAGTGGTACATGCTACTGCTGTTTGCATGATGCCTGTTAAAAGGCTCCTGAGTTTGCCTTTTCATACTGAATTTTCCATTGTTAAAGCAAAGCGGAATATAAAAGGCAGATGCTGGGTTCCTCCTTTTTTTTTTTTTTTTTTTTTTTTTTTTTCCCCCCCCCCTAAATGGCTAATTCATGGCTGACAAAGGCTGGTGGAACAATATTCCTTTCATGTACGGATGGTTGTCCCTGAAAAGCTTACAGCAGCACAATTTAGAGATTCCATTGAAAAGCTGTTCTCAGTGGCAGCATTTTGCAGCATATCTGGTCTTTTAGTTAGGGTGTGTGGCCACATGCAGTGTTGCAGTTATAGGAACTTTTCAGATTGTAAAGAAAACTCAAAATAGTGATGATGTCAGTTTCATTTATAAAATGTTTGCATATCCACCTAGGTAATTTTATGGATGAATGTCAAATGTTATCTTCGCGGTTTCTGCTTTATAAACATGAATTTCAAAGTAATTTTGTAGAGTTGCAGGTAACTAACAAAGGTCACGTGAGTTAGATAAGGTTTGGAAATGTTTTTGTTTATGGCTGTAAGTTCTACACAGATGTGGTCAGCAGTTAATATTAAACATAAATAGATGCTCAGCTGACCTAATTACTACTATATAGTACCAATCATTGTAAGAATGGGAAGGGGGATTGTTGAAGTACGTTTGAGCAGTCATCTTAACTGAAATGTCTGCTAATGTGCTGATGTTTCATGAGAAACATTGGTGATGCTGAAATTGGAAGGAAAAGCATCTGCCTATCTATGAGACTCGGTGGACAAAAAAAGCCAAGTCCTTGACATTGTTAGAATGTTGGTTTGCAATTTGAAGAAACTTGTGGGAGCTACTTTTTGTTAGTTACAGAAATATTTTCCTGGCTAGTTTTAATGCAGAATTAGTTTATTAAAAATGTATTTTACCATAAAGATGGTTTACAGTGCACATGCAGTGGTCTGCAATAATGGATTTGGGCATCACATTAGGTCAAACATACTTGTACTGTGCAGTTTCCCCTTCCATGAAGAATTGTGGAGGTTTCTGTGGTATGTACAGTAATCCCTCCTCCATCGCGGGGGTTGCGTTCCAGAGCCACCCGCGAAATAAGAAAATCCGCGAAGTAGAAACCATATGTTTATATGGTTATTTTTATATTGTCATGCTTGGGTCACAGATTTGCGCAGAAACACAGGAGATTGTAGAGAGACAGGAACGTTATTCAAACACTGCAAACAAACATTTGTCTCTTTTTCAAAAGTTTAAACTGTGCTCCATGACAAGACAGAGATGACAGTTCTGTCTCACAATTAAAAGAATTTAAACATATCTTCCTCTTCAAAGGAGTGCGTGTCAGGAGCACAGAATGTCACATAGATAGAGAAAACAATCTCTAGCAAACAAATCAATAGGGCTGTTTGGCTTTTAAGTATGCGAAGCACGTGGCACAAAGCTGTTGAAGGCGGCAGCTCACACCCCCTCCGTCAGGAGCAGGGAGAGAGAGAGAGATAGAGAGAGACAGTTTGTTTTTCAGTCAAAAATCAATACGTGCCCTTCGAGCTTTTAAGTATGCGAAGCACAGTGCAGCATGTCGTTTCAGGAAGCAGCTTTACAAAAGATAGCAACGTGAAGATAATCTTTCAGCATTTTTAGACGAGCGTCCGTATCGTCTAGGTGTGCGAACAGCCCCCCTGCTCAATCCCCATACGTCAGGATCAGAGAAAGTCCGCGCAAGAGAGAGAGAAAAGTAAGCAATCTAGCTTCTCAGCCATCTGCCAATAGCGTCCCTTGTATGAAATCAACTGGGCAAACCAACTGAGGAAGCATGTACCAGAAATTAAAAGACCCATTGTCCGCAGAAATCCGCGAACCAGCAAAAAATCCACGATATATATTTAAATATGCTTACATATAAAATCCGCGATGGAGTGAAGCCACGAAAGGCAAAGCGCGATATAGCGAGGGATCACTGTATTATGTTTTCCTGGAGAGCCATTTACTTCTCTAAGAGAGCAAGGTGAATGGATTCTGAATTATTAATTTTTGTTAAGTTTTACTTTTCAACGAAAGACAGCATTTTAGAGCATCAGTACCAAAGCACTAAAGAACGGAGTAACTCATGGGCGAATGGTGTCTCATTTCTGTAGTACAGCTCCAGACTCTAGAAGGACTTACAAGTAGCATTGCAGGTTGTTGAGGCATGTTGTGCTGTTAAATTTTGCATTTCCATTATTATTTTGGTAAAATTGTGGACACTAATTGTTTTAATCTCGGAAGGTGCAGTTCCTTAGAATCTTTTTTTTTTTTTTTTTTTTGGTAATTTGACACCCTTTTTAGTAGTGTGATGGGAGTTGGGAGTGATTGTTGGAATAGCTCACTTTATTCCCTGCTTCATTGTGAGTGTCTCTCCATTATGAGTTTGTCCAGTCGAATGTTCTGCACATCTTGGTTATGTAGACATGCATGGCTTTTCAGACCAAAATCTTAACTCCACAAGAGTAAATTGGTGAACAATGTTCACACAACCTTTAAGTTAGTGTAATTTTTTTTTTAAAGGACTCTGACAAAAATCAGGCTAAATTTTCCAGGTCACCTAGGATTTTTATTCAGTTGTCAAAGGGCAATCTGCTCTGTACGTGTAGTGCTCTACTCTAATTTCTATAGCTCAATTTATTTATTTTTTGCTAGCTTACTAACAATGTGGTAGCATTTCTGGTGAAATGCAAGTTAGTTGTATGTAAATATTTAGGTCTAGCTTTAATATATTTCCAAAAAAAAAAAAAAACAAATACGTAACACTGCAAGAATTGATGTGCAAAATCTACTCCGCTTACTCACCCGAAGGCGACTTACATGTATTAATGGAGGTCTATCCATCTAACTTCCAAACCCACTTTATCCTGAAATTGGTGTTGATACAAAACCTAGGCAGATAATTGAAATGTGAAATATCACTTTTGAAATCCTTCATAACATTATATATATTTTGATCTTCCATTTTCATAGAACTATAGCGTTACAGATGATGAAATAAATATCAGACCAAATAATATAAAGCAGTAGGGACTACTACCTTTGTTTGCGACTGCTAATATGTTGCAACAAGTATTAGTGTTACTAATCGTATTGCACTACCAGTGCAAATAGGCCCTAAGCAGAAGTAAATCTATTTAGACGGCTATATGCAATACTAGCAAAATACTCGCGCTTCGCAGTGGCGAAGTACTACTTTAAAATTTTAAATAATAAACTGAGGGAAAATATACCAATAATTATTTGTTAAGGATCTCTTTGTATACCATGTTGTCAGTTCGTCCCTCCGGTTGTAATATGACCAAGCTGTGCGCTGAGCTTACTCTTGAGCATGCAACATATAGTTGGCCATGTGAAGAGCAAATCAAGAAGGGCTAGACCACGTCAGCTGTGAAGCTCAGCTCGGAGCGAAATGAAGTGAATGAAATGAGGTGAATGGGAGGGGAGATGATCACGTGACTCCCCCACCCCCCTTAACTCTCCATCCCTCCACAAACACACAAAGACAGTCTCTCGGATCCCAACTCTCCTTTCGCACACCACGTCTACTAAACACTAAAGGAAAAAATACTATTCAGTAAGTAGCGCGTCTACTAAACAGTAAATCAGTAAAGGAAAAAGGACTAAACATTAAGGGAAAAGAACGGCAAGACCGCGTCAGCTCGGAGCGAAATTAAGTGAATGAAACGAGGTGAATGGGAGGGGAGATGATCACGTGACTCCAACACCTGCCTTAACTCTCCATCCCTCCACAAACAGTCTCTCGTATCCCAACTCTCCTTTATATAGATAGATAGATGAAGAAAGTGTATATTCACACTAGATAGATGAAGAAAGTGTATATTCACACTTGTGTTGGCTTTGGTGTATGTGGATGGCAGTAGTGATATCTTCTAGACTGTCAAATAATAACTGGTTTAGTTCCAAATTTAATACATGGACAATGGAATATTATGTCCAATTTAATTCCATCACTTAACATTTTGTTCAGCAGCACAGTGTGTATGTTAAGGCTGTCATAGTATGTGTATGTAGGGTAAGCGTACTCTATGATGAACTGGCATCCTTTTTAAGGCTGGATTCTGACTTGCACCATTCAGTTTCTGGCATGCACTTGCACTGCTTTCAGTTAAAGAATATCATGGAAAATGCATTCTCAGATGATGAAAGGGTGGTTACAAAAAAAAAAAAGGGTTAGGCAATTCTCAGCTGTTTGGATTGAGCTCGTCATCCCCAATGTCAAATAATCTCCCAGGAGGACTTTTCTACTGCAGCAAAGCTCATTAACATTTTATCAAAGCAATTTGAAAGAAAAGGCAGGCTTGTTTTTGACTAAATATTTTTTCATTGAAGCAACTACCAATTTCCCTAACACCCAGGTGTGTGACGTTTTTTGCAGTCATCTGCTTTGCAGTTAAATGAGGTAAGGGTGCACCAGTCTCTTGATGTCCGTTCAATATGCCTTCAAGGTATATTTTTGTAATAAGGAAATGGATGTAGGTTAACTTGCTTATTACTTCCATAATTTAAATAGGAAAGTTTTAAGAGTTTCATACTTTAAATTATCTTGCTTACATTGGCAATTAAAAAACAAAAAAAAACAAACAATTCTTTTTATATTAAAATCCTCCCAACAAAGTACAGGCTTCTCCTGATTCTGTATAGATCTTCTGGTTATTAGTAGAGATTTGCGATGATAGTTTGATTTTTGCAAGAAAAGCAGATGCAATCAATTCAATACACTGTATGTGTGTATAGGTACCACATAATCTGCTAGAGAAAAAGACTCAACACTACTACTTAACAGTAAATACTATGCAGTGATCTTTACCTGTTAGAAAAATGGCAAGTGTTTTTTGATTTGACGTTTTTAATAAAGCAAATTGAATCCACACACTGATTAGTTTTTAATTTCTGCTCTTATTAAAGGGACTACATAAGTTGCTTTTACTATTCTGTTAAGGTAAATTTTTTTTTTTTCAGGATTTTTATTACACCAAGATTTATTGATTTAAATCAGTGGAAGCAAAAATTTCCCCTTAAACTATTTCTAACACTGATCTACCACCACTACTGCTTTACTTATATGTTTAAGATGTACCTTACATTACTGTACTAAGATGTCAATCAACAGAGCAACACAACTGTAGAAAGTGACATTTGAATAGAAGGTCCAAAATGAATGAAGTAGACGTCTGCCAAACAATACTTGTAATTTTCAGTGCCACATGAGTGAGTCCTTGGACGTCTGAGCCTACCACAATATTAAAATTTTGTTTCAGTGGTTATCTGTTTTCAAGCACTGCTAAAGCATTTCTGTTGAACAATGGTGAAGTCCATTTGCTTTACTCTGGTGCGGACCAAAACATCTGTACAAAATACCCTTGAGTTGTTTGACACATGGTCTGAATGTGATCAGGCACAAGACTAATTTAACAACATGAAATACAGTGGATTACGCCTAACATTTTGTATGCTGTGGTAGTCCCACTGAGAGTCTGCTGTCTGTAATTATGGAATCTCATTCATAGCAGGGAAAATTTAGAATTTGGTGGCAGGATTGGCACTACAGCCGCCATTTAAAAAAAAAAAAAAAGAAATTCACACTGTTCCAGTGTGGTGCTGAGGTGTCACCTGCTCATTCGGATCCCAATCCAGATGGTTTGTTGTGTAGTGGGTACAGTAACGCGCTGATCAGTGCGGACTCCCATCTCTATATGTAAATGTCTCCTAGGATTATGCTGAAGTATGTGACTTCACACAACTGTTTCTGAGAAAGTGAATCAATTAAAGTTTACAAAGGGAAAAGGACCATTTTGTTTTCTGGAAAAAGTTGACTTAATCAAAATGAAAGCTAGAGAGAATGAGAGATGGACAAGAGAAGGACAGAATCAAAGTGTGCCAGAAGGGAAAATAAACTGGGGGGTGTGGAACTCGGATTGTGGGGAAAGAGTGGCCGCTGGTCTTAGTTCCTGCCTCTTTCTTAATTAGTACTCAACTGCTGCTGCTAATAAAGCATACTACTTTGATGTACTTTTAATATTCAGAAATCTTAATAAACAATAATGAGATGTAACTAACTTAAGGGACTCAAACTCTTTTTCTGTAGAGCTGACATTTTTAGAGCAAACAATTTATTAAATGGAAACAAATTCTTGATAATGACCTAATTTAATTCCATGGCTGCTTTGTGCTCTCTTTCTGCCTTAACAAAGATTTTTAAAACATTTGATTTTCATTTTTCTGAGAATATCGTCAAAAAGGTTTTGGGACTGGAGTAAATTAAACTTTCTCACACCGCCCCTGCTTTCTCTCTATTATTAAAAAAAGAAAAAAAATCTTGGAAGGTTGGAAGGAGACCAGGGGAGACCAGGTTAGATGCAGAGCAGGTTAGAGATAATGGAAGTATGAAACTTCAAAAGTCTTATAAAAAGGATAGTAAAGATTGTATTAGCGCAAACAAACAAATTTACTCTGTGAAATAACGGAACAGCGAAAAGAGGTTGAATATATTCGGATTTGAACTTTAAGTCGGAGACTTGTAGATCATCTAATTTGTGTTGCCATCAGGGGAAAAAAAAAGTTGTATTCCCAATGAAAAGGCGTATCCGTGAGAAGTAAAAGATTTGTTGTTTGATGAAAGTGAAATCCTGCGAGAGAAAATTTAAAGTCCCGCGAGACAAGAGCTTCTGCAAAGAGATTTGGAAAAGTCCTGCCCACATAACTACGCACACGGTTCAGTCATTTCTCATTTGTGTGAATGCTATTGTCAGACACATTTTTTGTAGAGAGAAAGAAACGATATTCACTCATGGGCAGTTATACGTTTCGTTCTCACGATGTAATTCCAAACACGGAATCAAAATTAAATGCGATATTGATGAAAAGGTAAAAGTGAGATTAAATATATGGACATAGGACATAGGTGCTATGACAAGTGTGCCACGCGAGATTCAGATCATGCAGTGGCAAAAAAAAAAAAATCTGTTTCCCATTGTATCACCGTTTTAAGAGGGGGTTTCGGAGGAGCGACTGCGTCTCCTTGGGGTGCATTCAGTCCCCCTCTTCACAACGTGAGCGGCAGAGACGTGAAGAGATGGTTGTACTGGAGCATGGAAGTATATTGGAGGCCGGAGTGTCATATAAAGCAGTTAAAAAATTAACAAATGGTGCAAATGTATTAAAAAAAAAATGCAAATTACTACCTACAGTATCCTATAAGATAAACAGTAGGTAAGGTCTTTTTTTTCTTTTTAAACAGGCCTTTTTTTCTTAAACAGTTAAAAAAAAAAATATAAAAAAAATAAAAAGTAACTACTGATGAATGAATAAATCAATTGTTATCAACCTTTGGATGGTGTTGCTTATGACAAATAAACAGAGGATATCAACTGAACAGATACATTAGCATGATTGTGTTTATGGTCACAGATTGCATTTTAGATTCAATTTATTATGTATGTAGTTAAGTAAAATTCTTAATTGCATGTTTCCTCAGGATAGTGACAGTAATACAATACCAACAAAAAAAGACATCTGAGAATTTTAACTACTGCCATTTTGAAGTAGTGCTGACAGATATCTTGAGGCTGCTACCTTACCTGTTCAGTGTGTGTTTTTTTTTTTTTTTGTTTTTTTCCCCCATCCTCCCCACCACTCAAAAAGCTGGTTTGTCCAAAACACATTTTCTTGTAAATGTACAGTATGAGTGGCATGATTATGACAAAATTATAATTGATTATTGCCTTTGATATAGTTGTGATTATAAATTGCAGTTAACAGCATTACAAAGAAATGTGTATCTTGTCCTGTCAAACAATCTGTTGTACAAATTGTAATGCTTTTTTTGTGGTTCACAGATTTCTCCTGCCTTCTCTTGCATTTGCCTCATAGAAGTGTAGTGTTTTTATTTGTATTATTGGTTTATTGCTTTTTTTCTTTGAATGTCACACAGAGAAGTACAAACATACATTTTCATTCCAGCTTCTTCCATGGACAATTCCTTTCCTGGCATTCCTGGGTGTGGGATGGGAAACAGCCCCAGACAGGGCACACAGTGCTCACTCTACCCAAACAGCACATTTTTGGCATGCAAGTTGAACCCATGACGTTTGAGCTGTAAAACTGAACACCGCAGTGCATCAACGTTAACCTAATGAGTACATACAGGTCAAGCATAGCAAAGAAGACATTTCCATAATACAAACTTCAAGTGTTAAATCATATTGACCAAACAATCTGCATGCACTCTTACAGAAGCTTGTGTGTAACGATGTGTAAAAATTAGCTGTTGCAGCTGTGTGTAAAAGGTAAGAAATATATATGTAACATGTAGTACAGATGAGCTGAGCTGCTGATTGATGCTTTAAGTTACTATGATTTAATTTTATAACATAGCTCCTAAATGCATTATTTTAAGGCAGTTAAACTGACCACACTTCACAAAGTTTTAATGAAGTAGTGATAAATGAGTCCAAATGTATTAATAGTAGTAGTGGGTCACTGGCACTTGATCATTTCCTGTTTTTTCTTGAAAATTAACCTCAACTGCATGCACCAGTAGGGTTGGCACTCCTCCCTTATAATACTGCATACCATATTGAATTGATGTTGGATGTGTTTTGTCCCATATTTTTGCACACATTATTTCATATACAGTAACTTTTCAAATTGTAGAATAACATGAACAATTAAAATCAAACTAGTTTTACAAGTGTAGAATGAGATTAAATTTTGTATTGTGCTAACATGAGAATGAGGTTACACCTCGGCGTCATTCTTGGCATTTTGCTGTGTTCATGTTTTCATTCACATCACTCAGTGCAGAAGTATGTCCAGAACAAGACACTATTTACATTGATGTCTGCTAATGTAAGTCCATCCATGAAGTGTAAGAGGCTGTCGAGGTGCATGTCTAGGTGGGAGACAGAGTGTTGGTAGGTTAGCCCTGTCCCTGGTGACGAATATGCTTGCTTTTAAGCTTTTTTTGTCGCCCATGGAGAGAGATCTGACCTGAAACAGTGCGGTGTGGGCGCAACCCATGTTTGAGTTACTAAAGAGAAGATGTAACAGAGTGTAACAATTTCTTATTCCTCACTCATGTTTCCCCCAAAGAAGGTATGGCATGTTGGTGGTGTTTTTTTTTTTTTTTTTTTTCTCTCTCTTTCTAATCGGTTAGCTAACATTATATTATCCTGTAATCAGTAAAAACTAGGCAACAATCTGTGCAAATTAATTATGCTAATTTCCATTTATTTGGGCTGAATGTTAAGAGACTTATTTTATATTTACATATTTGCTTAGAATATACTTTTATCCAAAGTGACTTACAAAGGCGGTCAAGATAATTGAGTTACACAAGTCTATGGACTCATTTGAACAAGTTGCAAAAGTTGATCATCACAAGTGAAGGGCTATGAAGCTAGCATAACAAAACGATCAGTTAACAATGACAGATGTTCATGCTTTTGCTCTGTGGATAATTTGATATTCACAGAACAGTAGGGTGTTCATTTGCTTAAGTATACTGAAGAAGTCAGCATTTTGTATAGATGTGGGCATCCCATTCAATCAACTAGGAGATACATATGAAGAGTCTTGACTGAGATTTGATGGCACACAGAGGTACCATCACCAGATGCTCTTCACTGGCAGACCCGAGTGGGTGAGTAGAATAGCACCTTTCCAATGTCTCCATATACACAGGTGCCATCACACAGACTACTTTGTAGGCAAGCATCAAGAATGTGAACTTAATGTTTGTCACTACAGAGAAGCAGTGTAGCAACTTGAAGAGAGGAGTGACACTTGCCCATTTTGACTGGTTGAATACAAGACTGGCTGCTTCATTTTAGACCATCTGCAGTGCCATGATGGCACATGTGGATCCTCCTGCTATTACCAAAGCTTGGACCAAGGTTTGCGCTTATACTCAGTCTTTTTGTGGAGGTTACACAGATTCATAAATGGAACATTTTTTAAACATTTAAATAGATAAATTAGATAACTCTCATATACATATTTGCATGTTTCCAGTCTATCCTTTGCTTTTTAAAAGCCTAATCTACACACACACTGTTGATTCCTCCTCTACAGGTAACAGCTGCATAATGCACATGAATCAGCTCTGCTTCTGAGCCCAATATGAGCTATAACAGTGCTGATTATGCACAAAAGCCAAGCCATTTTATTTTTGTTTTTTAATATTTGTTTGCATAATTGTTGATGCTTTTGGTATGTATTGGTTTCCCCAAATGTATCTGTCCCATTGGATTTGGGGATGGTGTTTGGTAGTTGTTGGGCATTGTTTCTGTTACACAAAACTGTTCAATAAACTAACTGGAATAATTTAGTATGCTTAGGCAAGTAATTATTAAAACTGTTTTGTATTAGAAATTATTCACCACAGCCCTACAAATGACCAATCATAGAGAACTATACATTTTTGTATCATTTATCTGAAACTTAGTTATCCCATAGTAGTAAATCTTTTACAGTATGTGGTTCAATGTAGGTTTAATCTTTGAGAACAGTAGATACACCCATATATGATGTACTGTATACACTGAGGCTAGCAGCACATGTGCAAATTACATATTTTACTAATGAAAGAGAGCAGACAATATGGCATGGCAACACATGATTTGTTTGAAAGAAAACATCCTTAGGTATGGAAAAATATTATTGCTTTTGATTGAATTGTGGGTTTATTGCTAACATACTCACTGTTTTAACCACTTATGAATGAGGTGTCCTGCCAGTCAGTCATCGCCATCTTGCACAAATGTTGCATGGTTATGTAAAATCAAAGCAGACAGTAGAATTTTGACAAAGTGCGATTAAACATTAATATAAATACAAACTGATATTTGTTCATTAATCCTTGAGTACTGGCGACCCTGTTCTTGAGGAAAATACTGTAATGAAAGGCAAACTCATTTAAAGAAGGGGCCTTGCAAAATCTGCTTTTCAGCATACATTCCTCATTAATATGCTTCCATAGTTATACTCAACCACAAATTGGTTGTGCAAAGCGCCACTTGTTTCAGGTACATTTTAAGTTTTGTCTGACATTTGGAATTAAGTAAAGGCAACATAACTTTGGAAGGATAATTACAGGAGGACATGACTTCTTTTGCCTTGAGTGTTAATCATTTTTCATAAACCTTTGTTACAGTTTTAATTGGAGTCTTGTCTTTTGACAAGTAAAACTAGTATGACTACTGCAATTTGATTTTGCTTTCGATACCCAGCTGTATAAGGATATGCATTAGGGTAAATGGTATTAACTGTTTTGCAAACCTAATGTTAGTATTACCTGCTAAGCTTTTGTTCACTTTTCGAAATGAGGACTATGAGATTGAATTTTAAATGACTGTATTCAGGTTTGCATGTAGTAGTTTAACAGTTTGCATAGTATACTTTTGAAAACAAAATATTTCCAAATTACATATGGTTCTTTTCATTTTGGTACTTAGACACCGAAAAAGTATTGGCTAATCTAGGTTCAATATTATTTATACTCAATTTTTCAAGAAGCTTCTGCAGACGGGAAAAATGCATTCAAACTTTTTAAAATGTGGTGGTTGGGATTAGACTTCTAAAAATGCATTTAGCATGTAGTCTTATGATGCGAGTGCCTCTGATTCGTCAGTCACCTACTCTTAGTGCATCCCTGCTTGAGTGCAACACATTTGCCATTTAGAACAATTTGTAACTAGGTAAGCTCGATCTGAGAGAATGGGACTACTAAATGGAATGCAATAATCTCTTTTAATGATTAGCATATCAACATTCAAAATGTAATCCCAATTAATACAAGTATATGCTTAATTATCCAGCCCGTAACCATTTTCAAACAATTTTTTTGAGCTTTGTAAAGCTAGTGGAGTGTAGGTACAATTTTGTTGGTCTTGTTTAGTCATCCAGGTAGTGTCTGAGAAATCCATAGGTGAGTTAGTGTTTTAGTGTTTACATGTATGTGCGTTATTTAAACCATAACCCCTTTTTTTTCCTTTCCAAATTAATGAGTTAGATGTTTTAGATTTTGTTATACTAATGCTGAGTGCTCTGATTCCCTTAACTCTTTGAGGGCTGAATATTTTTTCCAGAAAACATAGTTTCTGAAAAGCAGTGGTTCCACACATAAAACGTCTGTTGCTGCGGCTGCTAGTTTGTCAAGAATGTACGGCAGGCTTGCTGCCAGGCTGTCTTCGCGTGGCTGAGCAAAGTCACAGTGCATTGCAATCTGGTTTCTATCTCTTACCATTGTTAAGTGGCAGCCCTACCTGGTGAACATTGTCAGCACCATGATTAGCTGGGGACCAGTCAGCTGAAGCTGGAACCTCATTCGTTTTCGATCACTTGTATCAAAATCGGTGTCCGACAACTCATAGTCCAGTTCAGTGATAATAGGCAAAACGTTGTCCAAGGAGTATTTTGCTTTACCCATTCACTTTGATCTCTCACCATTATGTCAGTACCATTTTTGCTGTTTGCGCCTTACTACTCACATGAGCGCCAGAAATCTCGGTCAAACCAATGAAGCTAACTTTCCTTCTAGCAACGAGAGTCCAACTAAAACATAACGATTTTGTCACTGTTTACAGTCAATTACCATCGTCATCTCCTCCTTTTGACAAAAGTCGACATCAGCCCTTAAAGAGTTGAGGTTTTTGCTTTTAAAAAAAACCAAAAAAAAAAAACCTCTTGCAGTGCCCATGAATGTACATGCACACAAATCTCTCATCCGAACAGAATCACCAGCCACCATGTTGTACATAATGCAAATTGTTGTTTTCTTCTGATCCTGTATGTTGGTTTTTGTTATTGATTAATGAAAATCCTGAGGATATCACCAGTTTCTATTATTAGTTTTTTTTTTTTTTAAATCTTTCTATTCACGTGATCTGCAAAGCAGCAGATAATTCCTGGGTACTCTATTTCATAACAAATTGAAAAAGGTTCCTGAAGCTGTTCCAAGTCACCTTTGTGATGGTTATGACAGTGCTTGCATTTACACATCCAGTATATAGTAGATTGCAAAGTAAAAAAAAAAAAAAAAAATTCAAAGTTAAGTTTGTGGGAATCTGTTTATCCCTGCTGGGTCATGAGCAAAACTGGAAAACAGTAAAGAGATGGATGTTTCAAAAGTGGTGCTCCTGAGTTGAAAAGAAGTTTTAATCGGTAACTGAATTTGGTATTTGTGATTCCTGTACAGGTATAATGTTGCATATGAAAATAGTGAAGTGTGGGTTTATTGAAATTGAGCTGCTTGATTAGTGATTTTTATAATGCCATGTGTTTTTGTTGTATAAGTTACTGTATTGGACTTCACTCTTCTGTCTAGGTCATTTGGTTAGCTTATAGCAGACTGTCCCAGGATGTTGTTTTCCCACCACCCAGCCAACCCCCTCCTTCATCCCCCTGTTGTCCTCATCTTTGCATTCTCCAATCTCTGCAGCTTTCCTGGTTTCAGTGTTGAATATGGTTAATTATTTTTGTACCAGTATTCTCAGATGTAGCCTTTGCAGTGTAACTGACAGGATTTTTATTTGTATTTGATCAATGCCTTTGAACATTTGGACCCTTCTTTCTAAAAAAAAAAAAATGTCTCTCTCTTCCGCTGTCATACACACACACACATACATTATATTGAAGAGGTTGAGTTTGCTTAGCCTGTCTGAGCAGGACAAGCTCCTTAGACAAGTGTTGCCCTTGGTTGCTCTCTACTCTGTAGTGTCTGGTACATTGATAATCTGCCTGCAACTCTTGTTTTAGCTGCTGTTAATTTAATTTATTTGCAAGTGACCATGCTGACTATCTATTCTTTTTATGAACCTATTTTTTCCAGCATTGGATCTCTAGAGAATTGGAGGCTATTCTGGCAGAAATAGGTGCAAGCTAGATTGCAATTCCTGAATGAATATCAGACCATTTGCAGGTCATGTTAATACAGACTCACTCAATTTAACGCTGCTTGTTACATGAAAGTAACAATGTTTGTTTTAAGAAAATTAGATTTGTGGAAGAAGCCCCTATGAATATAGCTTGCACATTCTACAAAGAAGACTTCATTCAACAAGGATCACAATTGTTGTATTTGGTAGCACACAGTGGTGTACTAATGTGCCACTTGAAACTGATAGTAAGATCAATCTAGAGAAGATGGTTCAACAGCATGTCGATCCCTTTTAAACCTCTGACAATAAAAACTGTGGAAAATACATAGAAGTAATGTTCTTCTTTGTGTCTTGTTCAAATATTATCAGGTAAATAACGTCACTCTGTCTAGCAGATTAAATGAATAGGGGTAGAGAACTGTTTCAGCTAAAACACTTCTGTAAATTAGGTTACTGTTTTCTTCAAATGAGTAATAGTTTTAATTTTATTCCTGTGTATACAGGCTTGTAAAGATGTAGCATGCCTTAGTAGTGCCTTCCACCTAATGGTCCTGTTTGCCCCTGTCATGAAGTGACTGCTTAAAAGTAAAAGGGCATAATAAGGTGCAATGTGGTGGCACAGTGACTAGCATTGCTGCTTTGCAGATCCAATACTCTATGTTCAAATTCTACACCCAATCATTGTCAGTGGAAATTACATGTACTTCCTTTGCGGGTACTCTGGTTTTCCTCACACATCCGCAGAGATGTGCAGGTTAGGGTAATTGTCGGTTCTAAAGCTTCAGGCCCAGCTAGAATGGTATTGAAAATACTGAAGGGAGTGGAAGTCGCTGGAGTAGAATGGTTGACGGACCTGTGTAACATGATTGTTTTTGATTAGAAAATCAGAGTGCATATTTCAGTGTAGAAAAAGGCAGCCATTTTAAGCTTTTGGATCATGTAATAAAGGGGGGTTGATGGTGGAGGCGTGGTGGTATGGTGTTGGTGCTAGAGAAAAGAATCAGGGATCAATTGCAGCACGTACAGTATAGATACTGGGTGAAACTATTAAATGCATTTCTTGTCATAAGTGGGTACATAATAGGTGTATTGGTATGAATGGTGTCTGAAGGTGGTGAGTACAACCTTTAAAGAAATTGTGCAAGAGGAACGCAGAATACTTTCAAAGTATAAATGTTATTAGTAATGAAGTTACATTGGCAAAAGTAGGGAATTTCTGCTGTTTAGGGGACATTGAGTGCAGATGGAGTTGCCGGTGTAGCAGGGATAGCAAGTGTGAAGTGTTTGTTAGAAAGGTTTGGTTGGCAACCGACTGTGATGTGTGCTCTGTGATGGAGTAGTTCGTGCCTTATTCAGGGCTGCTGGGACTGCTTGTGATACTTGATTGGATTAAGAAAGTTTGAGAATATTGTTTCATGTGATACCTGGGTAATATCAGTCAGGAGTCTGACATGGTTTACTGCAGAAACTAGAAGTGTTAATTTACAAATTTCATTAGTAAAGATTTAGTTTCTAATGGAGAATTTGATTGTTGCAAAAGCCATACATACCCCAAGAATAAGCTGCTGGGGTGAGAAGCAAGGGGAATTCTGTAGCACTTGCATTTCTCTAGGGGCAATGAGCCTTTTAGATTAAGCTTATTTTGTAAACTCTGGATATATAATTTTGTGGTACTGGCTTAAACTTGGAAAATGGAGCATTTTTCTTAAAGCTCATTCTTCTTAACAGAATGGAGACGTTTGCATTTCCATCTTGCATCCTCCTGTTGATGATCCCCAGAGTGGAGAGCTGCCATCAGAAAGATGGAATCCAACGCAGAATGTAAGGTAAGTTGGATATATGAAAACTTTATATTTTGCTCTCTTATTAACTTATTGAGGTTGGGCTTGGGGGTGGGGGGGGGGGGAAGGGTTATTGGTTCAGAGTTGGCATTTCGTTTGTGGTTTTCATTTATCCCACTTGTCAGGCTTTCCTTCTTTG
The DNA here is from genome assembly GCF_900747795.2 of Erpetoichthys calabaricus. NCBI lineage: Eukaryota > Metazoa > Chordata > Cladistia > Polypteriformes > Polypteridae > Erpetoichthys > Erpetoichthys calabaricus. The sequence continues at coordinate 139,641,916 of NC_041405.2, forward strand.
ATTGTTTCTGAGGTAAGTGTGGCTCTGGGCATTTGCCAATGTTAATTGGAACATTTTGTTTTTCTGACAATTTTCAAAAGTCAAACTGAATGCATTTTCAAATAGGTTGCAGTGGTTACATCTAGAAGAGTTTTATAAAAGCATATCGGTTTCTGTTTTATTCAGTCTCAAACTGTCACTTTGCTGTCTAGCGTTGTTCTAGATTTCATCAAAGGGATCTGATTATTTATTTGAAGTATTTATTCAGTGAGTACTCCAACTGAATTTAATAACCTGACTAGATTTGGGACCTAAAGAACACATTGTTAGTTTCTTTTCAGAAATGATTGTTTGATGTTACTACTGTCATTAACTTAGAATTAGTATGACTGAATCAACATGTAATGATTTGTTGTGGTTATTTTGTATATCTGAATGGAATACCCCATCAAGAATATTATATATCTAGTGTATTAAAGAAAACAGTTAAATCATTTCTGTTGTATAGAGGTTATATTTGTCTGTTTGGATATGTTCCTTATCTGTACATTTTTTTTTTTTGTTTAAATAAGAAATGAGTGGTTTGTTTTCTGTTAATTTGGATTACTGTTTAAATTGGGTGATAATTTGGTATGGTTAGCTTCTGCCTGGCATCCAGTGATGTTAGAATAGGCTTTTTGGTCAACCTGAATTTGGATAAAGTAGATTCAGATAATTGACAGACTTAAGATTTTTAAAGGGCTTTGTTACAATACATTTTGTTCCATGTAGACTGCAGAATCTGCCTCAGTCTTAAACTTCATATTCATATAAATAATATATCTGTAGTACTAGGGTGTTGTACCGTGTTAGCCATTATGAATGTAGAGAAAAGCCAAGCAAAATGACACCTTTTATTGGCCAACTAAAAAGATTACAATATGCAAGCTTTCGAGGCAACTCAGGCCCCTTGTTCATCTTGCCTGAAGAAGGGGCCTGAGTTGCCTCGAAAGCTTGCATATTGTAATCTTTTTAGTTGGCCAACTAAAAAGATTACAATATGCAAGCTTTCGAGGCAAATCAGGCCCCTTCTTCAGGCAAGGTGTATGTTACATCTTGCCTGAAGAAGGGGCCTGAGTTGCCTCGAAAGCTTGCATATTGTAATCTTTTTAGTTGGCCAATAAAAGGTGTCATTTTGCTTGGCTTTTCTCTATAAATAATATAGAATTTTGGAATTATGTCTGAATGTGTGTGTATGTAAACATGAGTACACTTTCACTTAGGTCAACCACATTTTGCATATAAGTAGTATTAGGTAAGAAAAATAGATTTCTGTCTAATTTTGGGCTATTTCCGTTAACTGGAAGTGGTACTTTACCATTTATTCATGCAGCTGCAGAGTCTGATTTATTCAAGCTTACTTTAATAATAATTGTTCTGTATACTGTTGATCCAATTTGTTGTTGTTGGTTCTTTATTGTACTTAATATAAAAATATCATTGTCTTGCTGTATGCGCCTCAAATATCCATCCCCATATATGAGTGAGAAAGTCTAGGAAAAATCACTTTTAATGACCTTTTTATTCTATTTCCAAGATTTGTAAAATTATCTTTTTTTCTGTTGATAGGTTGTTGAAGTTTTAAGGTTCTGTTGGTAAGCCTTGAAGTGTTGTTAGTATTTGAGTTCCCCATTGTTCCATTCCTAATACAGTTTATATATAATAATTGTTTAAGGCAGTAAGAGATTGTTATTAAATGCTTTTAAATGCCTTCATTAGACTTTAGAATAAAATTTTTACGGTCACCACCTTTTTATGAGTGTTGGGAATTCGACAATCAAAAAGCGATAGTGTGGAGAACCTCAGAGGCAGAGTTTTATTTGAGTAAACCAATAAAATGTTAAGTTCTGAATGTTTGTTTTTAATCAAAGAATTTTGCAGATTCAAATGACTGAGTGATATGTATAGACTGTTTGCATTTGTCACATAAGCTTATCAAGTCACATGCTAAAAAATGATCTTGCTTTCCCCCTAACAGAACAATTCTTCTTAGTGTCATCTCTCTTCTCAATGAACCCAACACATTCTCCCCAGCTAATGTAGACTCGTCAGTTATGTACAGAAAATGGAGAGACAGCAAAGGGAAGGACAGAGAATACGCAGAAATTATCAGGTGGGCATATCTTGCATTGTACTGTGTGATCCATTCATCTCTAACAATGAAGCAAAGAAAGTGAGAAAATGTATAGGCATAGACCTTGAAATGCCTTTCAGAATCTAAGGAAACGTACCCTGAATAGACTGAATTTATGTTCTGTGTTTTCCCTGTAGATTTATTTTGAAAGTAGGCAGTGCAGTTGTAGAAGTTCCAGAATGTAGCAGTGTGTGGACGATCTTGTGTTTATGGCTAGCTAAATTATTACATATAGCCTAGCAAGATGGGATAAGATTCTGCATGCTTTGGAATGGATTAATGCTTTATGGACTCAAGTGTGCTGAAACATGTGTTTGTTTGATATAATGGCTCCATAAATGTTTCCCTTTTTATTGCTAAAGAGCAGTTATATGGAGCTACATATTTCCTACCTGCTTGTGAATTTAGTACACACCACCTACTTAAAAACATGTCCTTCAATTTATTGTATATACAATTTCACTATTTTCACCCTCTGGAGCTAAATCATCATCCTTTTGGTTTATTTAGGAAGCAGGTTCTGGCCACAAAAGCAGAAGCGGATCGTGATGGTGTGAAAGTGCCCACTACCCTGGCAGAGTACTGTGTTCAAACCAAGGCCCCTGCGGTGGATGAGGGCTCAGACCTTTTCTATGACGACTATTATGATGATGACATGGAGGAGGGTGAGGAGGACTGCTGTTATGATGAAGATGACTCCGGGACAGAGGAGTCATGACGAAAGGGAGGGGGAACTGGTGTGTGCAATCAGTAAATAATGAAAAAGAAAATTGGAAAAGAAAAAAACAAAAAAGAACACCCTCTGCCTCACCTGGATCACTGCAGATATTCCCCACCCATCCCTCTCCCCCATAACCTCTCTAGGAACTGTACAGTTTTATGGACACAAGAACATTGGATAAGTTTTGCCTTTTTCGGATATGAAAATCTGTTCCTTTCCCCACCAAAAAGAAGAAGAAAAAAAAAGAAAAGTTGATTTCAGTGCTTTATCACTTTGAAGACATTTTTGTGCATGCTCTTTTAGTACTGGACATATTCTCCAGTGTAAGCAAACCCTCCTGTTTGTCATTTTCTGAAGATTCTTATGACTTTATGCATTCAGAATTTGCAGAATCTTTACGTTAAGTTGGGGGAGGTAATGTTTAGTGTGTAGGTTTTATTTTATTTTGGATGGGGTGATAACTAACCAAGCATATCTATCTTGCAATCTCAATTAGGCTTTGAAATTAAAGGAAACACAAACCTTCATTTGTTGACTGCTGGTTGAAGGACAGTATTTGTAATTAGACTTGTCTTTCCTTGTAGCTAAAATTCCTTTAGAATGCAGGTGTTAGCAGGCAGTAAGAATGATCTTTATTGCGGCTCTGCCTTTTGTTCATTATCATGAGTAAAGTATAAAATACAAAGTTGAGTTAAGTGTTGCATCCATGTTATAATTTGCTTTTTTGTTTTAACATTTTGGCCTTCCTAATTGTGTAAGTGCCATTCAAATTGTCACATCAATTTTGGTCCTGTTTATCATTTGAATAGTGCAGCATACATCATGATCATTGGTGGGGTGGGGGATTTTGATGATGGGATATCGACAGAAGAGAGAATGCTAATAAAATATCTTAGAGGTGGCCATTAGATCTCTAAACCTTGGGGCTGGGCAGTGAGATTTTATCCTGCCCTTTTTTTGGTGGCTTTTTGCTTTAGGTGTAAACTCCCTTTGTGTAAAGGAGCACTGTTTGTAAGACTAGGCTTTAATCAGTTGATTGCCACAGCCTTGCCCTAGTTTTATCATTTTTTTAATATATTAATGAGTAGCATGTCCAAGCTCACAAAAATGATGGACTTCTTATGGAGGTATAGCATACTTCTGTATATTTATTTTCTTTCATTTGATATTGACTGCTATGGTGATTACTGTGCTCAGCAGCTTTTATGTTCTTCTGTATGGCTGTTTTCCTGAAAGTGGCTGGGCTGCATGTTGATATTTGTTGCCTCTCAACACCATTTGGCTCCTGCTGTACTGTTTACTTTTTTTTTTTTTTCAGTGCTCAGATTATAAATGCCACTCAAGATTATGTATAATCAAGACAATGCTACCCTGGTTTAATCTATGGTATTGCCTGCTGTTGATTTGCCTGAAATCATCTGGCTCCTGTTCCAGTCTCTGCACTGACCTTATCCTATTGCAGCTTTGCAACAAAGGAGATATGAGCTACCACGTTGCACTTCCTCTGGCCAGGCTATTGCTCCGTCTTGCATCTTTTTGTTTTTTAATAACCATGACCCGTTCTTCATCGTTCTTCATTTTTGACCTTCATATGTTTGGTGCACTTTTCTTCTAACAGTTTGCAAGGAGTTGTTGTTGACAAATTAATGTAGTCTGGCTTACGGCCTGCAGGAGGAAAAACTGTAATGTGCTGGGCATAAGGTTAGTGTTGCACCATAGTTGAGTTGTTGCCACAACACCAGCATGTGAAACTAAATTTACTTTTGAGTACTTCAGAGTACGTATTGAGATCACAACGTCACCCAAATCAGACTGTGCTGGTCTTGAAGAATGTGGGTCCCAGTTCCAAGAAATAGATTAATAACTGATTGCAAAACAGCTTGCTGATGGTCACAAGATTATAATTAGACTTTGAGTGTGTGTTTATGTATATAATCAGATTCTCTCTCTCAGGACTGTAAACCCAATTCATTCAACCCATCTCCTTGTCTGTTATCTCGGAGTTCCCAAGGAATCTTGTCATATTACCAGCTGTTTACATTTGATATGTTGTATGCACATTGAAAGACTTTGATCACTTTGTTGTATTTTTTTTTTGTTTTAGTTTTTTCTTATTGTTTGTAAAGCTATTTAAAATGAAAATAAAGACCTTTATTATAATATGTCTGTTGAACTAACTTCTTAAGTCCTTGATGAAGATTTCAGTGTGTAAATAAAGTGTGTTGGTACTGTTGATCCTCCTAATTGTCCAGCTTTCCTTACACAAAACTGCTTCTGAGCTGACTAGCTAGCAAACTGAGGTCTTGGTCTGTTTAGGTGACTGTCAAGATATGGTGCTTTCATCAGTTTGAAAAAGCATGGAAAAGTAAATGTTGGACTTAGTGTATTAGCCATGTTGCTATTGACGTGAAAGTAGAGGCTCATAATAGAAGAGCGTAAAATCGGTTCACTGTATGACAATCTATAGCAAAAAGCTTAATGATTTAATACATCGTAAATGTTAATAAAACCGTCACCATAATTTGCGTATGTGTATACAAGTATGCAGAGATGTATTGTACAAGAATTCTTGAATTTTTTGAATGTTAATTTTTCTTAAAACCTTTGGGAGTCCATTGTACAGTGCCCCGGAGCAATTTTCAGATTAATAGCCTTGCTTGTATTCGATCCCAGTGAAATTTTATGATACTTATTTGATACCACAGCAAAAACAGAAATCTGTTCCTACAGCTTTTATATTGAAAGTACCTCTAATATTTCACCTTTTTCTGTAATTGTATGTGTGTGTGTGTGTGTGTATGTATTAGGGCTGCAACTAATAATTATTTTGGTAGTCGACTAATTGTTAATTTTTTTTTTTCCGGTTAGTCACGATTAATTCATGCCCGACTATTTTGATGCCTGCGACCTGTGGTTGCACATCTTGTTCTGGGCTCCAGTGCATGTCTTGCCTCATCTGCTCACGTCTGTCCACCTGTGAAAGTCACCCTGATGTCTCTGCATTAACACGATTAAAGTTAATAATAATTAAATTAAAATAACAACCAGTGAAACATGAATTTGAAAATAATCAGATGTTTTATTAGTGTGACCATCACAATAAAAAAGAAATACAGTAATCCCTCCTCCATCGCGGGGGTTGCGTTCCAGAGCCACCCGCGAAATAAGAAAATCTGCGAAGTAGAAACCATATGTTTATATGGTTATTTTTATATTGTCATGCTTGGGTCACAGATTTGCGCAGAAACACAGGAGGTTGTAGAGAGACAGGAACGTTATTCAAACACTGCAAACAAACATTTGTCTCCTTTTCAAAAGTTTAAACCGTGCTCCATGACAAGACAGATGACAGTTCCGTCTCACAATTAAAAGAATGCACTCCTTTGAAGAGGAAAATATGTTTGCGTGTCAGGAGCACAGAATGTCACATAGATAGAGAAAACAATCTCTAGCAAACAAATCAATAGGGCTGTTTGGCTTTTAAGTATGCGAAGCACCGCGGCACAAAGCTGTTGAAGGCGGCAGCTCACACCCCCTCCATCAGGAGCAGAGAGAGAGAGAGAGAGAGAGAGAGAGAGAGAGAGAGACAGAGTTTGTTTTTCAGTCAAAAATCAATATGTGCCCTTCGAGCTTTTAAGTATGCGAAGCACCGTGCAGCATGTCGTTTCAGGAAGCAGCTGCACAAACGATAGCAACGTGAAGATAATCTTTCAGCATTTTTAGACGAGCGTCCGTATCGTCTAGGTGTGCGAACAGCCCCCCTGCTCAATCCCCATACGTCAGGATCAGAGAAAGTCCGCGCAAGAGAGAGAGAAAAGTAAGCTGGGTAGCTTCTCAGCCATCTGCCAATAGCGTCCCTTGTATGAAATCAACTGGGCAAACCAACTGAGGAAGCATGTACCAGAAATTAAAAGACCCATTGTCCGCAGAAATCCGCGAACCAGCAAAAAATCCACGATATATATTTAAAATTTATATTTAAATATGCTTACATATAAAATCCGCGATGGAGTGAAGCCGCGAAAGGCGAAGCGCGATATAGCGAGGGATCACTGTACGTTAAACAATACAAACAACAGTGCACATAGTCTATAAACAAAAAAAGTGCATTTAACTTAGCCAGAAATGGCCACTGGTGTGTCTTAAAGTCCAAAAGTTTAAATAAAGCTTCAACTCAAATAAAATAAAACTAATTCAGTTTATAAAAGATTCAGTTCATATATTCCTGATTGCAGTGCAGGAATGTGAGCATTTCGGCATGCTCTGGTGTGAGACTGGCTCTCTTCTTTGAGACAATGTTCCCAGCTGCTAAAAAGAGATGCTCAGAGGGAGTAGAGGTAGCAGGAATACACAAGAATGATTTTGCAGACAAAGATGTTTTAATCACACTCGGAAGGAAAAGTGTTGTAGTTTATCACATCATGTACTATATTATGCCAAAATAAAAAATTTAACAGACTAAAATATGTAACAAGCTAATTACTGATGTACTCCAAAACACAAGTTACCTAGCGTTAGTTAAAGGTGGTTTACTATTCATATGAACTCAAATATTACACGAAAAAAGAAGAAAAAAAAAAACTAGGACGGCTCAGCTACTCCTATTCACTCGTTTATTATAGCTCCGAACACGTTAGCAAATATAACTGAAATTATATTCACTTAACCCTTAAACCGCCGGAACCAGCTAAAGTTGTTTCTCAGTGCAATTTGCCAGCATGCCGGAGCCGAGTATATTCCGTCGAAAGCCGCAACCGGCTATATTTGCTTCACAGACCAGTTTGCCAGCACGCCGGAGCCGATCAGTCAAAACCGTATATTTGTTGAGCAGCCAGCTCACGGCCACTGCCGGCCCCGGCAGAACTGCATCACCACTGTCTCTGGGATTCAGCCGCTGCACTAGACGAGCCTGCAATCGTCAGCGTTTTCCTGTGTGTTTGCGTGCAGCCAGTTCAAGCGCAGTTGGCTTTGTGATTTACTGAATATCATCAATGACTTCAGTTGCACCTTGAACATATAATAGATTATTGCAGTAGTTTTTTTTTTTTTAGTTTTTACAGTTCATTGGCAGTGTGTAAAATGATCAGTGTTGCAGTAATTGTGATGCTCTTTGCTTGAAAAAAAACGTGTTCCATTAAAATTTAATATTTTCTTTGTGATGTTTACTTAAAAAGTGGAGCTGGTGTTCAGGGGTGCATTAACCCCCAGGTTTGTGTTGGTTTAAGGGTTAACTATCATTGTTGAAACCTTGATATGCACATTATAGTACAAACATCAAAGTTAACACGTGACGCTAACTTGACTCGCTAAAAAAACAAATCGCACTGGTACTGCCGTGAAAATAAAGCTCCGCTTTGTATAATCTGCAGTCAACTTTTTTTTCTTTTTCGGTGAAATGCACCCACACTTCAGAAAGTCTTCTGTCTCAATTTTTTTCCATCTCCTTCCCCCTCCTCTGTGACTCGACATTGCAACCACGTTTATTTTCCTCTACATTCTTCTCCTTGGACGTCTTTCTTCGTTGGTATACTGTGTGCAGTCTTGACAAACAATAACAAACGATACTGCCCCCAGACATTCATGTAGTGTATTGCAGTTACAAAAACCAATGTTGTGGTTTGTCACTGAAACCTCTATTGAAGGTTCTGTTTATGAAGCATCGACAATAAAAAATACAGTGCATCCGGAAAGTATTCACAGCGCATCACTTTTTCCACATTTTGTTATGTTACAGCCTTATTCCAAAATGGATTAAATTCATTTTTTCCCTCAGAATTCTACACACAACACCCCATAATGACAATGTGAAAAAAGTTTACTTGAGGTTTTTGCAAATTTATTAAAAATAAAAAAACTGAGAAAGCACATGTACATAAGTACTCACAGCCTTTGCCATGAAGCTCAAAATTGAGCTCAGGTGCATCCTGTTTCCCCTGATCATCCTTGAGATGTTTCTGCAGCTTTAATTGGAGTCCACCTATGGAAAATTCAGTTGATTGGACAGGATTTGGAAAGGCACACACCTGTCTATATAAAGGTCCCACAGTTGACAGTTCATGTCAGAGCACAAACCAAGCATGAAGTCAAAGGAATTGTCTCGAGGCACAAATCTGGGGAAGGTTACAGAAAAATTTCTGCTGCTTTGAAGGTCCCAATGAGCACAGTGGCCTCCATCATCCGTAAGTGGAAGAAGTTCGAAACCACCAGGACTCTTCCTAGAGCTGGCCGGCCATCTAAACTGAGCGATCGGGGAAAGAAGGGCCTTAGTCAGGGAGGTGACCAAGAACCCGATGGTCACTCTGTCAGAGCTCCAGAAGTCCTCTGTGGAGAGAGGAGAACCTTCCAGAAGGACAACCATCTCTGCAGCAATCCACCAATCAGGCCTGTATGGTAGAGTGGCCAGACGGAAGCCACTCCTTAGTAAAAGGCACATGGCAGCCCGCCTGGAGTTTGCCAAAAGGCACCTGAAGGACTCTCAGACCATGAGAAAGAAAACTCTGGTCTGATGAGACAAAGATTGAACTCTTTGGTGTGAATGCAAGGGGTCACGTTTGGAGGAAACCTGGCACCGCTCATCACCAGGCCAATACCATCCCTACAGTGAAGCATGGTGGTGGCAGCATCATGCTGTGGGGATGTTTTTCAGCGGCAGGAACTGGGAGACTAGTCAGGATAAAGGGAAAGATGACTGCAGCAATGTACAGACATCCATCCATCCATCCATTTTCCAACCCACTGAATCTGAACACAGGGTCACGGGGGTCTGCTGGAGCCAATCCCAGCCAACACAGGGCACAAGGCAGGAACCAATCCTGGGTAGGGTGCCAACCCACCACAGTGTACAGAGATATCCTGGATGAAAACCTGCTCCAGAGCGCTCTTGACCTTAGACTGGGGCGACGGTTCATCTTTCAGCAGGACAACGACCCTAAACACACAGCCAAGATATCAAAGGAGTTGCTTCAGGACAACTCTGTGAATGTCCTTGAGTGGCCCAGCCAGAGCCCAGACTTGAATCTGATTGAACATCTCTGGAGAGATCTTAAAATGGCTGTGCACCGACGCTTCCCATCCAACCTGATGGAGCTTGAGAGGTGCTGCAAAGAGGAATGGGCGAAACTGGCCAAGGACAGGTGTGCCAAGCTTGTGGCATCATATTCAAAAAGACTTGAGGCTGTAATTACTGCCAAAGGTGAATCGACAAAGTATTGAGCAAGGGCTGTGAATACTTATGGACATGGGATTTCTCAGTTTTTTTATTTTTAATTAATTTGCAAAAACCTCAAGTAAACTTTTTTCACGTTGCCATTATGGGGTGTTGTGTGTAGAATTCGGAGGGAAAAAAACGAATTTAATCCATTTTAGAATAAGGCCGTAACATAACAAAATGTGGAAAAAGTGATGCGCAGTGAATACTTTCCGGATGCACTGTATATATATATATATATATATATATATATATATATATATATATATATATATATATATATGTGTGTGTGTGTACAGTATGTAAAAAGAAATTCTGTGGTTACAGCAGCTTTAAAATACTCTCATGTCCCAAGTGTAACAATAAGTGATGACAATTCAACAGTCTTGAGAGACTTCAGCGTAGGGTTTATTAAAAAAAAAAAAAAAAAAAGTGTCCTTTTGAATTTGCCCTGCGGTGGGCTGGTGCCCTGCCCAGGGATTTGTTCCTGCCTTGTGCCCTGTGTTGGCTGGGATTGGCTTCAGCAGAACCCCGTGACCCTGTGTTAGGATATAGAGGGTTAGAGAATGACTGACTGACTGTTCTTTTGAATTAGTTCCAGATAATTTAGGATATTTTTCAATTAAACCATTTGAAGTTCCGTTTCTAACACTCTTAAAATGTGTTTGTCAGAGAAGCACCTCTGTTAGGTTTATAACCTGTTCTATTGTTAGATTTTTACATGCATCATTAACTGATTAAAATTTCAAATGTCACAAACACCTGGTGCTTTTATTTTCCAAATCTGTCCCTCTTTTAATTTTTGACCAAACTTTAAAGCTGTGAAGCCAATAGTGTCAGCTTTACAATACTCTTAATTCCGAACTTTTGGTTAAGCAGTTTTTGTTGTGTTTTCAAAACAGTTGACATGAGTGGCAAGACTTGTGTTATTACTAAGCCTGTGTATGAATCCAGAGTTAGGAAATGAACTGTCCCGACGTTACCTGTGGTCAACTAAACTTAACCAGATAAATATGTGCTTTTACATATTTTAGGGGTTATACTAGCGAACATTAGTTTGCCTTCAAAAACCAAACAAATTTAGCATTTGCACATTCATAATCTACCCTTTAGTTTCTTACTGTATCCCCATGTTCCTAGTTCAGAATTTATTTTAAAGTATCTGGGATCCACTGTACTAATTCCTGTCATGATTTTAAACACTTCAATCATGTCACGACGTAATCTCCTTTTGCTTAAACTGTAAAGGCTTATCTCCTAGATTCCACCCTCGTTGCTCATATCTCCCAGTCCAGATTGGTCTAGTTGCTCTTCTCTGGACTTTCTGTGGGGCTGCTGTGTCTTTTTGGAAATACAGGGTGATGGAGCTACTCATTTCATTGCGGGTGTAGACAAGCCAAATACTCACTTTTGATTGAAACTTCCTTTGATTTTATTTGCTCTCCTTTGCTATTATCTCCAGAGGGTCCAGACTGTACCTCATAACTGAGCCTGTGCGTTTAACTAGCTTGTTATTTCGGTGAACCTCTCTTGAAGTGATGTTACCAGCCCAGCACACCACATCTGGAAAATCATATTGGTCACCATAGAGTTGTAGAAGATGTGAAGAATCGTCAGTTCCTATATTAAATAAATGCAGTCTTACAAGGAAGTAAGCTCTCCTGTTTCTTATACACTCCTCTGTTCCGACACTAGTCCAACCTGGCATTTAATGTGGACCCCCAATTACTTGTAGCAGTGCACCACCTGTACTTCCACTCCTTGAATAGCGATTAGAATCAGGGTCTATGTGGTGTAGTGAAAGTCAATAAACGGTCCCTTGGGTTTGCTGATGTTTAATTGCAAACCAAAGTTCTCCACCTGACTCTTCTCTCCTGTCTCATGCCTCTTATCAATACGCCCCCTAAGTGCAGAAACACCTCTAAAAAGTTCTGTAAATGACATGACCTGGTGTTATATTTATAGTCCGGGGTGTGCAACGGGAAAGTAAAAGGACACAGGACTGTTCCTTGTGGTGCTTCAGTGTTGCTTACAGACACTGCCCTTCAGGCTCAAAAACTGAGGTCTGCCTGACAGGACTCTATAGGCTCATCCGCCTGCATATCTCTGAGCTTTCCCCTTGACAGAGATAGCTGGAAGGTGTTGAAAACACAAGAGAAATCAAAAACGCAATCCTCTCAATGCTGTCAGCTTCATCTAGGTGAGAAAAAGCTTTTGTATGGCAGGTAACTAATTGCATCATTCACTCCAATATTTGTCCAATAGGCAAGATTTAGTGAGTCCAGGTGCTTTTCCACAAGAGGACTTGTATAATCCATTAAAAGACTCTCCAAGGTCTTCAAGTTGTGATATGTTAGTGCCACTAGCCTGTAGTCATGAGGCGAAGAGGCACCTGACTTATTTATGACAGGAAGTACAGTATGTGCTTAGAAAATGAATGGATACATGATAGATAGATAGATAGATAGATAGATAGATACTTTATTAATCCCAATGGGAAATTCACATTATCCAGCAGCAGCATACTGATACAATACAGTAATCCCTCCTCCATCGCGGGTGTTGCGTTCCAGAGCCACCCGCGAAATAAGAAAATCCGCGAAGTAGAAACCATATGTTTATATGGTTATTTTTATATTGTCATGCTTGGGTCACAGATTTGCGCAGAAACACAGGAGGTTGTAGAGAGACAGGAACGTTATTCAAACACTGCAAACAAACATTTGTCTCTTTTTCAAAAGTTTAAACTGTGCTCCATGACAAGACAGAGATGACAGTTCCATCTCACTATTAAAAGAATGCAAACATATCTTCCTCTTCAAAGGAGTGCGTGTCAGAGAGATAGAGAATAGCAAACAAATCAATGGTGCTGTTTGGCTTTTAAGTATGTGAAGCACCGCGGCACAAAGCTGTTGAAGGCGGCAGCTCACACCCCCTCCGTCAGGAGCAGGGAAAGAGAGAGAGACAGAGTTTGTTTTTCAATCAAAAATCAATAAGTGCCCTTTGAGCATTTAAGTATGCGAAGCACCGTGCAGCATGTCGCTTCAGGAAGCAGCTGTACAGAAGGTAGCAACGTGAAGATAATCTTTCAGCATTTTTAGACGAGCGTCCGTATTGTCTAGGTGTGCGAACAGCCCCCCTGCTCACACCCCCTACGTCAGGATCAGAGAAAGTCAGCGCAAGAGAGAGAAAAGTAAGTTGGGTAGCTTCTCAGCCATCTGCCAATAGCGTCCCTTGTATGAAATCAACTGGACAAACCAATTGAGGAAGCATGTACCAGAGATTAAAAGACCCATTGTCCACAGAAATCCGCGAACCAGCAAAAAATCCGTGATATATATTTAAATATGCTTACATATAAAATCTGCGATGGAGTGAAGCCGCGAAAGGCGAAGCGTGATATAACGAGGGATTACTGTAAACAATATTAAATTAAAGATTGATAATAATGCAGGTGAAAAACAGACAATAACTTTGTATAATGTTAAATGTTAACGTTTACCCCCCCGGGTGGAATTGAAGAGTCGCATAGTTTGGGGGAGGACGATCTCCTCAATCTGTCAGTGGAGCAGGACAGTGACAGCAGTCTGTCGCTGAAGCTGCTCCTCTGTCTGGAGATGACATTATTTAGTGGATGCAGTGGATTCTCCATTATTGATAGGAGCCTGCTGAGCGCCCGTTGCTCTTCCACAGATGTTAAACTGTCCGTCTCCATGCCAACAATAGAGCCTGCCTCCCTCACCAGTTTGTCCAGGCGTGAGGCGTCTTTCTTCTTAATGCTGCCTCCCCAGCACACCACCACGTAGAAGAGGGCGCTCGCCACAACTGTCTGATAGAACATCTGCAGCATCTTATTGCAGATGTTGAAGGACGCCAGCTTTCTAAGGAAGTATAGTCGGCTCTGTCCTTTCTTGCACAGCGCATCAGTATTGGCAGTCCATTCTAATTTATCATCCAGCTGCACTCCCAGATATTTATAGGTCTGCACCATCTGCACACAGTCACCTTTGATGATCACGGGGTCCAGGAGGGGTCTGGGCCTCCTAAAATCCATCACCAGCTCCTTGGTTTTGCTGGTGTTCAGTTGTAGGTGGTTTGAGTCGGATTGGATGGATTGACACTTGTAGATGTGCACATTACAGTTGGACATCTGTTCCTTTATTGGGGGGGGGGGGATGTAGGACACTATATTAAACGGCAATTAATCTTGCCATCATTTCATCTCCTCTTAACAATTTGTGTCACTACAAGTTAAATGGTTACAGCTCACACCTGATTAAATCACAAATCGATTTTCTGGACAAATTCCATAATGAGGTAAAACACAACACCCTGTGTGTGTCAGATTTTACTGTTTTTTAAAATAATACATTTTTTACATTCACATGCTGAAATTCTTCTGCCTCAAAACACAAAGCATTTCTAGACAAGACTTCTGCTGTATTATCACCACTGTGAGACATTTTTATATTTTAACGGTGCTGACAAGTTTCATGAGTCTGAGGGTGATTTGGCAACCGCATGAGTTAGACAGACAGACAGACAGACAGAACTAGCAGTCCATCTTGTAAAATATTAGCTACAAGGCAGTTAAAGAAAATGATCAGACTGCCAAATTAATTCCAACTAGTGCCGTGACAGTGAGTGGACCTTTTAAAGATTGTGAGCTACTTAAAAGTGCAATGTAAAGAGTGTGAATCCATTTGCACTCGGCAGCAGTGCTACAATATGTCGTTTTTACTCCTGTTTTTCTCTTGTATTGTTGTTCCTCCTGAAGTGTGGTTGGGCAATATGGCCTATAAATAATTCTGCACAATGTTTAGGTTATTTCCCGATACATGATCTGTATCTCAATGGCACTTCTTAACTGCTTGATTTAACCCTTTGATGCATCCTTTCATGCCAGTGTGAGGATTCTAGTAGTCCCTGCAGGCTACAACATATATTTGCATTAAGTCATTATTGTTTATATTCATTAGTGGTTTCTCGTGGAACAATTTTAAATATGTATGCAAAATGGTGAAATCACAACCAAGTTAAATTTAACAAAATAGTTGTCGTGCATGCATATTGGAGGATCTCTTCATGGGCTCGTTTGAGGCATGTAATAACCCACCAGGGTGAGAAGCGGTGCTGTCGCTGACATTCTCTTCTACTCTCCCCACAGCACTGAGGAACTGCCCACTTAACCTGTACATGCCACACACATTTGCACAGAAGAGTGGTCTGGTTATTCGGGCGAGTGTCTGTGACATGCATATGTGAGGTTTTTCCATTTTGTGACCTTGTGAGGGAGAGAAGTGAAATACCCAAGCAAGTCTCATGCCATCATCTTAAATAAACTTGTCCCTGATGTGTGCGATACAGTCACTTACTACACCCCATGTAGAATCAGCCGCAATTTGTTGAGTATATCTGATGTACCCACAGAACCCTATCCAGAAGTAATTCATCTACTTGCAGTCACTCTGAACTAAAAATAATGTAAAAATGCTTGTCCTGTTATGTTTTTGGAATTTTGGAATTTTTGGAATTTTGATATCACAAAACAGTTTGTACAGTTTGGCAGTTTGTACCAAAGTATTGTTTTTTGTGACATGTTGTACCTATATGTGTGTGTGTGTATATATATATATATGTATATATATATATATATATATATATATATATATATATATATATATATATATATATCCATCCATCTTCCAACCCGCTGAATCCGAACACAGGGTCACGGGGGTCTGCTGGAGCCAATCCCAGCCAACACAGGGCACAAGGCAGGAACCAATCCTGGGCAGGGTGCCAACCCACCGCAGGACACACATACACATATATATATATATATATATATATATATATATATATATATATATATATATATGTATACATATATATATATATATATATATATATATATATATATATATATATATACATATATATATATATATATATATATATATATATATATATATATATATATATATATATATATATATACAGTGGTGTGAAAAACTATTTGCCCCCTTCCTGATTTCTTATTCTTTTGCATGTTTGTCACACAGAATGTTTCTGATCATCAAACACATTTAACCATTAGTCAAATATAACACAAGTAAACACAAAATGCAGTTTTTAAATGATGGTTTTTATTATTTAGGGAGAAAAAAAATCCAAACCTACATGGCCCTGTGTGAAAAAGTAATTGCCCCCTTGTTAAAAAATAACCTAACTGTGGTGTATCACACCTGAGTTCAATTTCCGTAGCCACCCCCAGGCCTAATTACTGCCACACCTGTTTCAATCAAGAAATCACTTAAATAGGAGCTGCCTGACACAGAGAAGTAGACCAAAAGCACCTCAAAAGCTAGACATCATGCCAAGATCCAAAGAAATTCAGGAACAAATGAGAACAGAAGTAATTGAGATCTATCAGTCTGGTAAAGGTTATAAAGCCATTTCTAAAGCTTTGGGACTCCAGCGAACCACAGTGAGAGCCATTATCCACAAATGGCAAAAACATGGAACAGTGGTGAACCTTCCCAGGAGGGGCCGGCCGACCAAAATTACCCCAAGAGCGCAGAGACGACTCATCCGAGAGGTCACAAAAGACCCCAGGACAACGTCTAAAGAACTGCAGGCCTCACTT
Source organism: Erpetoichthys calabaricus (assembly GCF_900747795.2). Lineage (NCBI taxonomy): Eukaryota > Metazoa > Chordata > Cladistia > Polypteriformes > Polypteridae > Erpetoichthys > Erpetoichthys calabaricus. The sequence goes on from NC_041405.2 coordinate 139,658,645, forward strand.
GCCTCAATTAAGGTCAGTGTTCACGACTCCACCATAAGAAAGAGACTGGGCAAAAACGGCCTGCATGGCAGATGTCCAAGACGCAAACCACTGTTAAGCAAAAAGAACATTAGGGCTCGTCTCAATTTTGCTAAGAAACATCTCAAGGATTGCCAAGACTTTTGGGAAAATACCTTGTGTACTGATGAGACAAAAGTTGAACTTTTTGGAAGGCAAATGTCCCGTTACATCTGGCGTAAAAGGAACACAGCATTTCAGAAAAAGAACATCATACCAACAGTAAAATATGGTGGTGGTAGTGTGATGGTCTGGGGTTGTTTTGCTGCTTCAGGACCTGGAAGGCTTGCTGTGATAGATGGAACCATGAATTCTACTGTCTACCAAAAAATCCTGAAGGAGAATGTCCGGCCATCTGTTCGTCAACTCAAGCTGAAGCGATCTTGGGTGCTGCAACAGGACAATGACCCAAAACACACCAGCAAATCCACCTCTGAATGGCTGAAGAAAAACAAAATGAAGACTTTGGAGTGGCCTAGTCAAAGTCCTGACCTGAATCCAATTGAGATGCTATGGCATGACCTTAAAAAGGCGGTTCATGCTAGAAAACCCTCAAATAAAGCTGAATTACAACAATTTTGCAAAGATGAGTGGGCCAAAATTCCTCCAGAGCGCTGTAAAAGACTCATTGCAAGTTATCGCAAACGCTTGATTGCAGTTATTGCTGCTAAGGGTGGCCCAACCAGTTATTAGGTTCAGGGGGCAATTACTTTTTCACACAGGGCCATGTAGGTTTGGATTTTTTTTTCTCCCTAAATAATAAAAACCACCATTTACAAACTGCATTTTGTGTTTACTTGTGTTATATTTGACTAATGGTTAAATGTGTTTGATGATCAGAAACATTTTGTGTGACAAACATGCAAAAGAATAAGAAATCAGGAAGGGGGCAAATAGTTTTTCACACCACTGTATATATACTGATGAGCCAAAACATTCTGAGCACTCCCATATGAAGCAAATTTGATGTTGACTATTTCATAACGGTAAGCTGGCATTAGGTTCTTGTAGTTGGTGTGTTGAATGCAGAAGGTTTAGGGTGTTTGTAAAGACCTGAGTGACTTTGGTAAGGGCCACATTGTTATGGCCAGATGACCAGGTCAGAGTATTTCTGAAACTGCAAAGCAAAAGTGGTTTAAGGAGGAGTAAAGCATGAACCACCGACAGGATGTTGAGTAGCCACAATTCATCAATTTGAGAAGTAGAGGAAGGCAATCCCATCTGGTACAAGAAAATCGAAGGGATAGTTTGGTGCAAATCACAGGTGGTTTAGTGATGGTAATGTGTCAGTGCACACCGTGCATCGAACCCTGTTGCATGTGCAGCTACGTAGCTGCAGGCCAGCCTGAGCGCCCATGCTAACCCAAGCTTACAATTGAAAGTCATGAAAGTATTGAAACTGGATCATGGATCAATGGAAGAAGGTCATCTGGTCTGATGAGTCCTGTTACTGGAATGTTGGAAGGAAAAATGTGTAAATGAATCTGGAAAAAATATATTTTCAGAGGATGTTGATGTCAAGTTGTTAAACAAAAGGTGTATGATAGATTTGCTGTAATTTGGCCAGTGGTGTCCAGACGTTTTATGGAACTGAACTGTGTTAAGGGTGTGTACATATTAGGAGTCCAAATATTAAGGGTCAGTTGAAATGTGCTCTCGGATTGGAATGACCCCATTTTGGTCTGTCTTTAACCGTAAATACAGTATGTTCTAAAAGATTATCTTTAGGGGTTTAGTGCCATTTCAGTGTGCCTCGGAGCGGCAGACAAGCAGTGGACCAAGACAAAAACTACATGCTGTTGTAGTGAGCATCTTGGGAGTCGGAGAAGGGGAAGAAAGTTGCATACTAACTTGGACAACCTTGTGAGCGGGTTCAGTGGACTTAGTGCAGGAGGTAATGTTAGAAAATGAGCTGCACGCTCATCAGACAGTTACGGACATGAAAAAGTACTAGTATACCATTTCAAGTATGGAAACCATTTTGTATATTTATATCTGCATTGAAGCGTTGTGTGATAACTGAATCAAATATACTGTATTTAACTTTCAGTGCCCTATGCAAAGAACAGTGATGCCTGGAAATATTTATATTGAGTAACAAAAGATAGATCAGTACAACTCAACATGCATCACTGTCAATGACACCATCAACATATAACTGATAAATTCGGGAGCAATCACACCAGATGCTCCTCCACTGGCCCCAGCTCTTCTTTCATCAGTTTTCTGACCCCCTGTAATTGACTTTATGGTAATACCTTCATTATCTTCCATAATTTTTTTTAGGGTCACAATGGTGCTTGGCAGTCACAACAGAAAGTGGAGGTGTCTTTGCAGGTATCCTCCAGATATGCAGTATGTCTTATACAGTGTAGAGCCTGTACTGTACGGTGAAGTCTGCGCTGCGTTTAGACTTTCATTACGAATATCGTCACACCTCTGATTAGGTATTTTAGGTGCTTTGGTAACTGTTGGATTAATTTGGTTATTAATGAATGATACGTATCAACTCTGCTGTATTATCTACATAATTGGGAAATGAATTACAGAGAGACAATGATACTTCAGATAAGATTCTACTAATGTGGACCTCTCATCTTCATAAGAGATTTCAGGTCCCGATTAATCTAATATAGCCTAACGATTAAAAGTTATTTTTTATTAAGTTTACATAAGGATATACTTTTTTCTGTGCTGTGCCCCTTTAAATCAAGAGAGTTATGTAGTGGCACATCATTAATTGAGAGGGGGCAAGATGTTTATTGCCGGTGCACTGCTGTTACCTGACTATCAGATGGGCAGTTCTGCAAACCGAGACTAGCTGGGAATTAGTTAATGCTCATTTCCACTCGGGGGGGCAAGCTGCTGCAGACGTGGTCACGCACAGACAATGCACATCAAGGCCTGTTTGTAGTTCAGGCATTTAGTGTGTGGCATTACACAGTTGCAGAATCCCCCAGCTTTTCCCAGAGCTTTTTTCTACACCTTTTATACATCAGTCTTGGAGGTATTTCCATTTCTGCTTGCACAAATTTTAATATTTGCCTAAGATCTGTGTGATTTCTCATTATACATTTTTGCACAAGTCTATCTCTGTATGCTTTTAATGTTGAATTACATAGGTGTGGGTAGCGACAAATCATGTCACATAACTGTTGCTTGAATGCCCAGTGTGTTGATGTGCAGTCCCAAAATAGTGGAGGCACTTGGTAGCCGACAGGAGGGTCCATACACCAGGAACGTTGAAGAAATTTGCGTCACTTGCACCTTAGCGAACATGTGAAGTGTATGTAAATGGGCCTTTAAACTTGGGACTGATCTTGTTCTGCTGTTTCCTGAGATGGCACTAGAATCTGAGGAGTACCTCCTCTAAGTATCGAAATACATAATCTGGTCTTGGGTTGCTGTTAGTACCATATTGTGTCGGGTACACTGCAACCAACCAAAGGTGTTTTCAGCTAAATCACCCATAATTCCCAAAGGTTGTAAACTTCGGTGTTGTGTTTATCCAAATAATATGTAACTCAGCAAAATTTGGTCGTAAGCTTATTTTTAACTGATATTGCCATTTAAATGCTTTAATTAATGCTGTACAGATGACATTGGGAACCTGACCTTTCATTAAATCATTGATAAATCATAATAAAATGCAGTCCATGGATTTGCAACTCAGATCCTGGCAGGATGCAGTGGCTGCAGATTTTATATTGTAAATCAGCGACCAATTTCTGCTGATAATTGACTTCTTTACTTCTTTATTTTAATTGCCTAGATTTTTAGGAGTCTCAGCCAAACAAAAATTAGATGTGAAGCGAGCTGACAGATGACCAGCTAAGTTGAAGCCTTAAACATTTTCTTAATTTGAAGAAAAAATGAAAAAAAAAGCACTTTCATTAGTGAGAAAGGCGGTATGTATGTAAAGAATTATTATTATATCTGTGTCTTCAGGCAACAAAATAGACCAATGGAACAAACAGGAAAGAGAGTTACACTTTCAATTAATTATGTATTATTTACTTTAATAAATACTTTAATAATGAATTATTTGTATTATTATTTATATATAATGTATTATATAGTATACTTTAATAATGTATTATTTCCACTTTAATAAAAGGACAAGTGTGTCTGTCCGGTTGCTATGTTTCTGCCGTCCAACAGATGGTGCAACACTAACATTAGCAGTGCTTTCACCATTCCTATACCAAATGGTATGCAACAGAGACATGGCAGCCGGACAGACGCACTGCACTGCAAACGTCAATGCTGAGGTCTACTTTGATTACTTACATTTCAACCCATTTTAGATGGGTAGCACAGGTTAGAAGATCATTTGCCCACATTGTAATGAAACAAGAATACAATGAATATTGATTACAAACCAGTACACCTTGATAGTTCTAGATGTGTAGTATCAGGTGGCACAATAACTTCTAGTTACATTCAGTTCTTCCTAGTCATCTGAACATCTTCACAGATTTCAATGTGAACAACAGCAATCATTTATTTCTTGTACAGCTCAAAATCACATACAGTGGACTTTAACAGGCCTTGTTTATTGACAAACCCTCAGCCTCGACTGCCTAAGAAGACAAGAAAAACACTCCTTAAAAAGGGAAAGAAAATGGAAGAAATTTTGGGAAAGGCATTTGAGAGATAGACACCCCTCCTTCCATGTAGGTTGGGTGTCAAGAAATGGGGTAAATACCACACACAAAACAGAGCACAAGTTAACCTTGTCACAGAGCTAGATGGTTGATCTATAATAGCCACCTCAGAAATACAACACAACAATACAAATTCCTTTGTTTTTGCACAGCCTTCCTCACCAAGTGCAAAAACAGAGCACTGTGACAACTTTCAAGGCAGAATGCAAGTAGAGATTGTACCACTCAGTAAATGCAGAACTATCATATATAAGGATAGAGATTTTCTAAAATACTTAAAAAACAGAGTAGAAACTAATTAAAATAAATGAAAAACAACAATTTGCCAATCAGCTAACTGTAGAACCACATAAGAGTCAGACAAGCCAGACACAGTCAGTGTCCCGGAGACCTCGGCCAAGAAGTCGCCTCCCCACTATTGGCCATTCTACAGCTGAGTCAGTGCTGAGCTGGCCAATCAGATGAAAGCACCCTTCTACCTGATGATTCCAGTGCTCCTTTATCAGACATGACTTTACCATGGCAGGCAAACAACTTGGCAGCTGAGCATTGGCATCAAATGCCACAAAAAGACAAACAGAATAGGGAAAAGTTAGTAACAGTTTATTAAGTAAGGAGGTAAAATTTATTTATAAAGCGCTTTTCTCAGACAGGTGTCACAAAGTACTGTACAATAAAATAAAAGAACAAAGAAGGTATAATAAAAAAATATATATACTTACAAAAACTACCCAAAAGCTTGTCTAAAAAGTTAAGTCTTGAGCTGGGCTTTAAACTGTTCAACCGATTATATCGATCTCAGTGCAGGATGAAGACTGTTTCACAGTCTGGGAGCAACAGATTGAAATGCTCAATCCCCACATGTCTTCAGGGACAGAAAGAATGCCTCATTGGCTGGATCTCTGGGCTCGACTACTGGTGTAATGTTGCAGGAGATCCACAATGTATTGAGGAGCCTGACCATGCAGGGCTCTATAAGTGAGTATGAGAATTTTATATTATATCCAGGATTCTACTGGAAGTCAATGCAAAGAGAATAAGATAGGAATATTATGAGTCTACTTATGGGAGTGTGTTAAAATCCTGACAGCTGTGTTTTGAACGGTCTGAAGGTGAGTTAAACCAGATTTGCTTAGACAGGTATGAAGAGAGTGTGAACGCTGAAGTTGAAAAACAACAGGAAAAACACCAATTTAAAAATAAAAAGCAATTTCTTTATTCTTGGTGAGTTAAAAAGACTGCGAGACTGCAGCCAACCCCGCCCCCCCTAAAGCTCAGTCAACTGATTTGGGTTCAGACAGACTAGACTTAAAAGAAAAATTGTTCTCTCTTTTATCACCTATCTTGTTCATTAGCCAAAGAGAGAACAGAAAAAAACATAGCAGTTCATTTTGAGGTCATACACAGATTACGGTTACATCTTAATTTATGACATACAGGAGTATACCAAAACAAAGAGCTATCAGGCACTTGCATTCCTAAGGAATATGCCCTTCTCATTATACACACACAAGACCAATTTAAGCAGTTTCTTATAGTTTATTACATTAGTTATAAAGAGATTACATTGTTCTAGTTTTAATATCTTCATTAGATTATGTTTGTTTGGTTAGATTAATAATCCTTATTTATTAATTCATACGTGACATGTTTTCTTATAATATTAAACAAGAGTAAAGAAACGATCACATTGATTTATAATATCACAGGGTGTTCTGTTAGATAGATAGATAGATAGATACTTTATTAATCCCAATGGGAAATTCACATTCTTCAGCAGCAGCATACTGATACAATAAATAATATTAAATTAAAGAATGATAATAATACAGGTGAAAAACAGACAATAACTATGTATAATGTTAAATATTAACGTTTACCCCCCCTGGTGGAATTAAAGAGTCGCATAGTTTGGGGGAGGAACGATCTCCTCAATCTGTCTGTGGAGCAGGACAGTGACAGCAGTCTGTCACTGAAGCTGCTCTTCTGTCTGGAGATGACATTATTTAGTGGATGCAGTGGATTTTCCATAATTGATAGGAGCCTGCTGAGCGCCCTTCGCTCTGCCACAGATGTTAAACTGTCCAGCTCCATGCCAACAATAGAGCCTGCCTTCCTCACCAGTTTGTCCAGGCGTGAGGCGTCTTTCCTCTTAATGCTGCCTTCCCAGCACACCACTGCGTAGAAGAGGGCGCTCGCCACAACTGTTTGATAGAACATCTGCAGCATCTTATTGCAGATGTCGAAGGAAGCCAGTTAGTATCAAGAGGTCAGTATTTTCTCATAGAAGAATGTAAGTTAATCATATAATTCTGTGCACAAGCTTAATTCTTTTTCTACCTAAATGAAGAACAAATTCATATAGAAGTAATAAATCATATAACTCTCTGCCACATGATTAATACAAAATACAGTCATTGGTATTTGTGAATTAAATACTTATAATCATCTGCGGTGGGCTAGCACCCTGCCCGGGGTCTGCTTCCTGCCTTGCACCCTGTGTTGGCTGGGATTGGCTCCAGCAGACCCCCGTAACCCTGTAGTTAGGATATAGCAGGTTGGATAATGGATGGATGGATGAATACTTATAATCATTACAGTTAATAATGTTTTTTCTTCTTTCTCAAGAGTTACAAAAATCGATGTGTGATGAGATAAAAGCATGAATATGCATTTCCATCTCAGCCTTAGAAACAACCGTCCTTAATTTGGATAAGATTCTCAAATGTACACAAGAAGGAGTGACTAATGGACCTCACATGGGCATCAAAATTCAGTATCGAAAACAACAACTAAATTATGTAGAGAGACCTGAGAGAAGCTATAAAGTGACGAAAGCTTTAAATCGTATTACTTTGGTACCAATAACTAATCTCAGAGATGCGGTATGCATCACTAATCAGCAGCTCTACTCAGGGTATGCTAAACTGAAGTCTTGAGTCTTCAGCAGGGATTTAAAAGCTGAAACTGAAAGGATTGTACCCTTGGTGTTTTGTGAACTCAGACATGACCAGCTTTAACTGATCTATATTACTAAACGCAGGACGACGGACGCAGGACGACGGACGCAGGACGTATCGAAGCGCACGCGCACTGTGACTGAGCACCCCAAAGTCAAACCCAGCGGCTTCCCAGATTCAGTAGGTAGCGCCCAAACAACACAACACAACTTGTAAACTAAACTTCAGGTCACAATACAACCGCCGCCCGAATGCGCACACCACCGCATATAAAACCTTCGTTTAGTAATGTTTACGAAGGTTGTATATATGCACGGATGCCAGACGCAACCCGTGCCAAAAGCACACTCGTACAGCGCCCAACAATCAAACCCAGTGGCTTCGCAAAGTCAGTAAGTGGCCCCCAAACAACACAACACAACCTGTAAACTAAACTTGACGTAAAGTGTGTATGCCAATGAGTTGCCATGGTAACATATTTAAACATTGACATAGAATAACTAGACGCCTCGTGACTAGCAGAATCGTATGTCAATGTCGCCGCCATATTGTGAGTGGCACTGCTGTGGAGTGAAGTAATGAATAATGTGCTGCTTGGGATTGTACAAACCGCTGTACGCTCCAAACCAGATCCCGGGGGATTACATTTCATAGGTAAGGCTGAACAATTGTTTTGGTTATATTTGGCCATTAGAAAATCCCATTTTATAATCTTTACTTTAGCTAAGCCAGGCTAAGATAGCAAAGCTATGCATTTATGTGCTCAAGCGAGCCTCCAAACAACGTTTTGGCTAAAGGTATTTAGTCACTATGTAGATTGTTGTTAGCTGTTAACATTTCTCAAACTTGATGATGTTTTTTTCTCAAGGAGCACATTGAGGAAACACAGTTTGAAATTGACAACCATCATTTTATGCTCATGTCTTTAGTTGTGTCTGTCTTCCACAAACTAAGGCTGCACCATATTGCCAGACTGAATACTCTCAAATTACAAGGTCTGAGTGAGCGAGAGGAGTGTAAGTCTGGAGGAGATCAGTGAGGTTGTGGAGAGCTTTAAATGTTAAGAGCGGTATTTTGTATTGTATTCTGTAGTTAACTGGGAGCCAGTGAAGTTGAGAGCGAATAGGTGTAATATATTCAGTTGATTTACAACAGCAGGATATTATCCTGGCAGCAGAATTTTGAAGAAGTTCTAAGCAATTGAAAAGTTTTTGTGGGATGCCAGATAGAATAGCATTACAATAATCTATACGTGACGTGACTCGGGCATTAAACAATACTTCAGTACTGTGTTGCGTAAGAACAGGACAAAGTCTGGAAATGTTTCGAAGATAGAAGAAGGCAGTTCCCGAAATGTTACTTATATGGGAGGAATGGTTAATAATAATAATAATTATAATTATTATTATTTAATAATTGCCATTATTAGTATATAAATGGATAGAAATAATTGCATTTAAACGATTTGCCAAAATCTGTTGTATGTAAACGATACTGTTTTAAACGTTATTGTTTTTTCATTAGAAAACCCGGTTTCCACGTCTACCTGTATTAATTTAAATGGCACTTTTGCCACTCACAATAAGGCTGACGTATCGTGTCTACTGGGAAACACAGTAAATGCGGCGTCTATCTATATATGTGTATGTATTTAAACTTGAGCTAGTGGTGACTACTGACAGTGCCAGCAGTCAGCTACTCCACAGTTCCTGTGGTCAGGGGTTCAATTATGATTCCTAACAGCAAACGACTTCTAGCTAACAACACACCCATAGAAAAACAAAAATGAGACTGCATGGATAAAAACAATGAACGAAGGCGCCTACAACGCGCTTCTGAAACACCAGAACCAAACGAGTCATGACTCCAAAAAGAAACAGCTTTACTACAAATATATTTATTTCATTAAATGAAAACTTTCCCAGGATGCTCCCACCCTCCATGATCTTACATCCCTACAAAGATTGGAGGGAACAGAAAGTAACTGCCATTCTTGGATTTGCAATTCTTTAGAGAATCGGGGGTTTACTGGTTTTAAATGATCAGAGGTAGAAGTTTTTACAATGCAATCCCATACATTTTTATTATGAGAAAAACAAGGCCTTACTTGTACCACAAGGCATTATTTTAAAATTCTACGACCTGATTAGTGCGGTGTAAAGTAGCGAATAATCCTTTGGAAAGGGTCTTAGCAAAGGAGGAAAGCTGTATGTCTGTGTGCATGTAATGCTCTTTTGTAAGCATTGTTAATACTGGATCATTCATTGCATTTTCTGTCAAGTCTGTTTTAATGCCAGAGGTTTAGACATTAAATCCTCATTATCTGGACAAATTCTGAATGCACTAAAAAAAAATGCTCTCAGGTAAACCAGTAGAGAGCCACCCGAATACCCTCTTGCAGTTTTTTTTTTAAATTTTTTATTGCTTGGGCTGCTCGGACAAAGGGGGGCTCTTGGAGAGGGTGGTGGGGAGCTTTTGGGCAGAGGGTCCTCCTTGTGAACAAGTGCACGCTAATGTTAGGTCAAAGGAGAAAATGCACAGCTGGTTCAGTGGGATGTGCCCGGTGGTAATGCCAGCTGTGGAGGAGGTTAGAGTAACATTGCCAGATTTTCATGGCCCAGATGTCCCGTACCCCTTTAAAAGTAAAACCAAGATGTTAAAAGACGGCTGATGAACAGTAGTTTCCTAAAGTATTCACACTGCTTCACTTTCTGCACACTTTATTGTGTTGTAGATTTAATTTTAAATGGATGCATTTGCCATATTTTCTTATCAGTCTATACTCAATAACTCATAATGTTTAAGTGAAAACATTTCAAAATGCTTGCAAATTATTAAAATAAAAAGCTGAAACCTCTTATTTATAGAAGTATTCAGACCCTTTAGTCAGTACTGTGTAGAAGCTCCTTTGGCAGTAACTACAGGTTGGAGTCTTCTTGCATAAGTCTCTACAAGCTTTGGATGCCTGGATTTGGGCAGTGGATCCCAATTCTTCCTGGCAGATCCTCTCAAGCTCCATTAGATTTGATGTAAAGCTCCTGTAAACTGCCATCTCCAGGCCTCTCCACAGATGTTCTATGAGGTTTAAGTCGCGGCTTTGGTTTGGCCGCTCAAGGACACTCAGAGATTTGTTCCAAATCCACTCCAGTGTTGTCTTGGCTGTATGCTTCACGTGATTGTCATGCTGAAAGGTGAACCATCACCCCAGTCTGAAGCTGTGAGCACTCTGGAGCATGTCTTCTTCAAGGTCCTTTGTGTATTTGGCTACATTCACTCTTCACTCATTTCTGATGTTCCCTGTCCCTGCTGCTGAGAAGCACCCCATTGCTTGATGCAGCCACGACCATACTTCACTGTAAGAGTGGTATTAAGCAGGTGAGGAGCAGTGCCTGGTGTTCATCAGACAGATACTTCGAGCTCTGCCTAAAGAGCTCAGTTTTTGTGCCACCATTCCAGAGAATCTTTTTCCTCATGCTCTCAGAGTCCTTTAATGTTATTTGGCAAGATCTGTCTATCTATCTATCTATCTATCTATCTATCTATCTATCTATCTATCTATCTATCTATCTATCTATCTATCTATCTATCTATCTATCTATCTATCTATCTATCTATCTATCTATCTATCTATCTATCTATCTATCTATCTATCTGTTTGTGGATTCCTGATTTTCAAATGATTCTTGATGCATACAATAACACATGGTAGGCTCAGGTTTTCCAGATCTGCTGTGTTCTGCTAGGTAGTCTACTATACGTTCTCATATTAGGAACCTTTTCAAATTCCAAAGAACCAACTTCATTTACAGAATACCCTCCACAGAATGAAATGGTTGTTTGTTGAGCAATAATTCTACAAGAAACCACCCATCCCAGTAAAGTGCCATTACAGAACTAGCATTTTTAAAATTTGCAGGTTAAGTGAATTACTCATGGTCACACAATGTCATTAGTGGGATTTGACCTTATGATGTTAGGGTTTGCAGTCCAAAGCCTTCACTACACACACACACACACACACACACACACACACACACACACACACACACACACACACACACACACACACACACACACACACACACACACACACACACACACACAACAACCTACCTACAGTATGTTCTCTAACCAATCCCACTCTCTCCCCCCCCCGTTTACATCTCTTGCCTGCCAGGTGCTCAGTTCTGGAAAGTTTGTTGTTACAAATGTGTTTTTTCACACTGAAACGTTCAATATGAATTACATTTTGCAAGTGTAAGGAGATGTTTGAATGGTCTAGGGTTCTGTACAGGGGTTCATTCCTACTGTGTGTCCAATGCTGTTGGGAAAGGCTAGGGCTCCTTATTACTTTGACACCCGAAGCTCGCCACACCTACACACACACAAATGCCATTGACATCCTAGCAAGTATTAGACTGAAAATTAACCACGGGATCCCCAGTTCTTGTCATTCACTGACTCACCGTCTACATGCGAACAAGTTACTTCACACACATTATCGTCACAATGCGGAAATAACAGGAATTTGTAAAGATGACGGCCCAATTGTAAAGACGCGATGCTTAAAGCGGTTTGTTTTCCGATGGCCAGTAGGTGGCGGTATGTGTTATTTTGAGGAGTCTGATCCTGAGATGCGCTGATCTATGCCTGGGGTTTTGGGCCGCTTGCTGAAGCAGTTTGCATAGCAGCACAGCACATGCACCAAACAGCTGAAACAATCGTCTGCCTTGGAACCATATGAGAGATGCATGAGCTTGAGGCTCGAGCAGACAGTACCATGCGTACACGCGTTCATAGCTGACCCGATTTGTCGTTCTAAAGGACACGGGAAACAAAGTCGTACAACAGGTCCTACTGCAGCACCCATTCTTTAAATAATTATAAGTTTATGTTCAATTATCTATCTATCTATCTATCTATCTATCTATCTATCTATCTATCTATCTATCTATCTATCTATCTATCTATCTATCTATCTATCTATCTATCTATGAGAATGCATTTAAGTAATTGATACCTCCCCGTTGCAGTATTAGGGTGTTTGGCCCCTAACTAACAAGACTAAGGTAGCATCCACGGTTGCCAACGGGTTCCAGTTACATAAATCTGGAAGCAACTAGCCTACTCCATACATTGGGTTGGGAGTTTGGACAGGCGCATACATCATTACGGTTTTGGCTCAGCGGCTAAGGCGGGGACGCGGCTTTATGACTCGGCTCGCCGGCTAACCCTGACTGAGTCTCGAGTCACTTCACCTGTCGGCGGTTCGCATTGTAATCCTTAATTACAGTGACACATTTCCTCTCATTAAAGGTGCGTTACCTTAATGATTCCATATCCGTGTTCTATTCCCCTAACATATTTGCCCCCAAACACACAAAATCTATCCGCTGCTCACATTCCTTTCCCGGGTTCAAGCGGAGCTTTAATGAGTAAATGTGCAGCTTTTACAAAGTACTTGCAAGGAAGTAAATTCGAGGTTGCGAAAACTCCCACGCCAGGACCAAACAGATAAAACAGACTCCGATCCATATGACTGCCTATTGTCAAAGGATGCGGTCTCTTGGGACTTGTTGCTATGGAAACTGACTCCTGTTCCAAAAAAGACGAAACGGAGAGCGGAGCTGCCATTTATTGTGGAGGTACTGAGTGTCCAACGTGGGTCCAACTTGCCGGTCCACAGCAAGAAACGTCTGTGGAAAAACGGAATGACACCGTGGTTCATTATTAGCGTTTATACAGTGCATTTTAATTTTTCAACATATTTTTTTCCGCTAGAGATCCCACTATTACATGAGGCAAGAATCACAGCAAGGCTGGTATAATATGAGCGCCAACAGGCGGCGATGCTTTCGGCTACGCAACTCTGCCAGCCAAGTTTTCCGAATAATTTTCCTTTCAAAAACTCACCAGAAGAAAAATTATGCAATTTTACATATTTAGAAAGAACCCATATTTAAAATAATGCCATCAACGACGCCTGTCAGAGGTGCGCATTATCTATAACACATATGGCGGACAGCACGTAACTTGCGTCAAAAGAGGAAAGCCGCTGTATGAAAAGAAATCCTCTACAGGCAGTCACGATGTGCGGTGGTAAAGCGCTTCCTGCCAACAGCAAGTTCTCGCGCGTTCAACAAAGGAGGCGCTGGCTTTCTAGTGGTTGAAATCATTTCCTTATTTGAAGCGCCTCTCGTCATTCGGAGACCCTTGACGCAAACGATAAAACTCGCGCTTCCACTTTCTAAGAAGTCGGACTGTGCGGATATCCTGCGCCCTGAGTCGGGCATTACGCACTGGCTGAGCAATTAATAAAAGTCGAATTACTGATGGGCCTCCGTATCAGAGACAGGCAGTGAATGGTAAAGTAGCACAGTGGACATCATCGGGAATGTTTCATCTGCTGTGTTTCATGTAGTGCCTTTCACAGCCATCGGGATGTCGCTCTTTTTTATCACGTCTGTTCTACAGGGGTTAGCATTTCTACCTCACAGTTCCAAAGTGTCACCTCTGAGCCCATGCCCTGTCTTTTCTGGAGTTTTCACGTTCCCCCCGTCTACTCTTTTCTTCCAATTTTCCTTCTATATCACTCTCACAGGCGCGTTAACATAATGGGGGCTTCAAACTGGCCCAGTGCTACTTGTTGTGTAAGCACTATGGTGGAAAGGTCCTAATTCTGTGGAGGGAGCCTGGACCCTGAAAGGTACAACAGTAAATAGACACAATAGTTGGGCAGACAATCGGAGAATGCCACAAACCAGACTCAGCTTTCTAATGTGGCAGCCTATGACAACCCCAAATACCCCCAGAATCTAACCCATTGGTTTGAAAGTGACATGTACAGTTAGGTCCATAAATATTTGGACAGAGACAACTTTTTTTCTAATTTTGGTTCTCTACATTACCACAATGAATTTTAAATGAAACAACTCAGATGCAGTTGAAGTGCAGACTTTCAGCTTTAATTCAGTGGGGTGAACAAAACGATTGCATAAAAATGTGAGGCAACTAAAGCATTTTTTAACACAATCCCTTCATTTCAGGGGCTCCAAAGTAATTGGACCAATTAAATAACTGGAAAAAAAAATGTTCATTTCTAATACTTGGTTGAAAACCTTTGCTGGCAATGACAGCCTGAAGTCTTGAACTCATGGACATCACCAGATGCTGGGTTTCCTCCTTTTTAATGCTCAGCCAGGCCTTTACTGCAACGGCTTTCAGTTGCTGTTCGTTTGTGGGCCTTTCTGTCTGAAGTTTAGTCTTCAACAAGTGAAATGCCTGCTCAGTTGGGTTAAGATCAGGTGACTGACTTAGCAATTCAAGAATTTTCCACTTCTTTGCTTTAATAAACTCCTGGGTTGCTTTGGCTGTATGTTTTGGGTCACTGTCCATCTGTATCATGAAACGTCGCCCAATCAATTTTGACTGCATTTAGCTGGATTTGAGCAGGCAGTATGTCTCTGAACACCTCAGAATTCATTCGGCTGCTTCTGTCCTGTGTCACGTCATCAATAAACACTAGTGTCCCAGTGCCACTGGCAGCCATGCACGCCCAAGCCATCACACTGCCTCCACCGTGTTTTACAGATGATGTGGTATGCTTTGGATAATGAGCAGTTCCATGCCTTCTCCATACTTTTTTCTTGCCATCATTCTGGTAGAGGTTGATATTGGTTTCATCTGTCCAAAGAATGTTTTTCCAGAACTGTGCTGGCTTTTTTAGATGTTCTTTAGCAAAGTCCAATCTAGCCTTTCTATTCTTGAGGCTTATGAGTGGCTTGCACCTTGCAGTGCACCCTCTGTATTTACCTTCATGCAGTCTTCTCTTTATGGTAGACTTGGATATCGATACGCCTACCCCCTGGAGAGTGTTGTTCACTTGGTTGGCTGTTGTGAAGGGGTTTCTCTTCACCATGGAAATGATTCTGCGATCATCCACCACTGTTGTCTTCCGTGGATGTCCAGGTCTTTTTGTGTTGCTGAGTTCACCAGTGCTTGCTTTCTTTCTCAGGATGTACCAAACTGTAGATTTTGCCACTCGTAATATTGTAGCAATTTCTCAGATGGTTTTTTTTTCTGTTTTCGCAGCTTAAGGATGGCTTCTATCACCTGCATGGAGAGCTCCTTTGACCGCATGTTGTCTGTTCACAGCAAAATCTTCCACATGCAAGCACCACACCTCAAATCAACTCCAGGCCTTCTATCTGCTTAATTGATAATGACATAACGACGGACTTGCCCACACCTGCCCATGAAATAGCCTTTGAGTCAATTGTCCAATTACTTTTGAGCCCCTGAAATGAAGGGATTGTGTTAAAAAAATGCTTTAGTTGCCTCACATTTTTATGCAATCGTTTTGTTCACCCCACTGAATTAAAGCTGAAAGTCTGCACATTTAAAATTCTTTGTGGTAATGTACAGAACCAAAATTAGAAAAAAGTTGTCTCTGTCCAAATATTTATGGACCTAACTGTAGTTGCCTAAAGTGCTGTAACGTTAAGCACATCTTGTCAGGATGTAAGGTTCTTCTTGTGCTATTCTGTGTCAACTGGGGCCTCAAATAGGGGAATATGTGTTGCATTGAGTTTCCCAACCACTCGAGGTCCCCAAAAATGTGCATGCGTATAGTTTTTGACACCTATGAATATTGGGCTTTCTAAAATACATGAAGAATGGGGGGCCCAAAAACAAATCTTGCATACGCCCTCAAAACAGTTTATTGCTCCCCTGTAACTCTCCCCATGTTGCCAACCCCAAAGATACACGTTAGGTTGAGTTGTAATTCCCAAGCGGCGCTCTGTGGATGTAGTTGTGTGTATAAATGCACATCCTACGATAATGTAAAGTGGTCTTGACCTAGGGACGCTTCAGGTGGCATCATGACCAAGTCCAGGAAAAAGCTGGCCGAGGTGGTCCAAGAGAGATGTAGGGTAGTAGCCAACTGTACCTCAGCAGCAGCAGAGCCCACCTTTACAAATGTGTAAATACCCTGTGATGGGACATAAGACCCCAGCTATGAACGGCGCGCCACTTCATCTTACACTTTTAAAAATGCTGCTTCTTTGATGGCACTTCATTGGGTTGTGTGCACGCTTAAAAATAAAACTGCCCTTCAGAGCGATGGCATAGGGGAACTGTCTTTGGTTCCCAAAAGACTCCTCAACATGAAGGTTCCAGAAAGAACTTTTATTTATTTAGATCCGTAACAGGCTCCAGACAGTAAATAACCTTGAAGAGATGGGTCCCTAATTTCAGAAGGACTCTCAGTGTACACAATAACACAGGCTAAGGTCAGGCTTTCTTAACCTGTTAGCGTCCTGTTAGGTAGTCTAACACACAATAAGGATTTCCATTTTTTTTCTTATTACACATTTGTAATAAGAGGCGCTGCTGCCTCACAGTTAGGAGACCTGGGTTCGCTTCCCGGGTCCTCCCTGCGTGGAGCTTGCATGTTCTCCCCATGTCTGGGTGAATTTCCTCCCATAGTCCAAAGACATGCAGGTTAGGTGAACTGGAGATCCTAAATTGTCCTTGGTGTGTGTGTGTGCCCTACGGTGGGCTGGCACCCTGCCCGAGATTTGTTCCTGCCTTGCGCTTTGTGCTGGCTGGGATTGGCTCCAGCAGACCCCCATGACCCTGTGTTAGGATATAGCGGGTTGGATAATGACTGACTGACACATTTGGAAGGTGTTCAAAGCACAAAGAACCAACTTCATATGCCAAGAACCCTTCCCAGTATGAAATGGGGCTTTGTCAAGCAATGGTTCTACGAGGGGCCACACAAACCAGTCAAGAACCAACTTGTGCCATTAAAGAACCAGCATTCTTAAGAGTTTTCATTTCAGTCTGGCCAGTGGTTCTTTGCAGATGATGTTGGTTCTTTGAGCTTTAAAAATTATCCTTATGCAGTAGGTGGACAAAACAGACATCCTTCATGTGGATTAGGTTTCCTATGATACTGACAGACCAAGAAAACCTGAATGTAGGCTGCGCAATTATTTGCAGCAATCAGGAATCCGATGGTATTTCACAAATCTGTCATCACCTATCACAGTTATTTATGGAGCCTGTTATCCAGCCATCATCCAACCCGCTATATCCTAACTACAGGGTCATGGGGGTTTTCTGGAGCCAATCCCAGCCAGCACAGGGCGCAAGACAGGACCAAATCCCAGGCAGGGCACTAGCCTAGGGACAATTTAAATCGCCAATGCACCTAACCTTCATGTCTTTGGACTGTGGGAGGAAGCCCACGCAGAAACGGGGAGAACATGCAAACTCCACGCAGGGAGGACCCGGGAAGGGAACCCAGGTCTCCTAACTGCAAGGCAGCAGCACTACCACTGCGCCACTGTGCCGCCCGGAGCCTGTTATGGATCTAAATAAAAAGTTCTTTCCAGAACCTTCATGTTGATGGTTGTTTGGAGAACCAAAACTGGTCCCCCTATTTCATTATTTATTTTTAAGAGTGTGGTGCACATCCACACACGTGGGGCAGACAGTCATCCCCATTCCCACACATCTTTGGGATGTAAGAAGAAATGTGCAGGGACAGAGAAAAAAATGTGTAAGCATCAAGCTGAGGTTGATCTTCCAGGACTTATGAAGCTGATCATCTGAGCCTTTTCAGGAATGGAATGATGGACACAAAGATGGGTGGATGGAAGGATGGATGGATGGATGGGTGAGTGGGTGGATGGACACTTTTAAAAGTGAAGGTGCCAAAGTGGTTCATCAGAGTGATGCAACTGGGAAACCGATTTTGGATCCCATAAGTCTTGTCCTCATGACGGACAGGAAGAACTTTTTATTTTGAGCTGTAATGGGAAGAACCCTTTATTTAGGTCCATAGCAAGTTTCATATAAAAAAACAACGATGAATAGATGATAACAGATTAGTGAAACACCAACGGGTTCCTAAATTTAAAAAGACTCTTTCCGCATACAAGAACACACTCTGGTTTTCTTGATTCGTTGTATCCTGCCGACTACACATGAAAGATTTTTGTTTTGTCCTCATTTTAGGAGCCATAAAGCATAAAAAAAATTAACTTCATATTCAAAGAACCCTTCCCAGAATGAAATGGTTGATTGCCAAGCTGTGACAAGCCAGTACATCGGCCTTTTAAAGAGCCGTTATTTGTGGGGGGGGGTCCCTTTTGGGTCTCCCTGAGCACACACTCGTGCCGAATGAAACAGGGACTCTCGAAACGGGCCGAGTGTGTCTGAATGAAGGTCTACAGTTTGTAGGAATGAACCCTGGAAGAGCCTGGCGTCCAGTCCGGCGAAGGGTCCTGCCGAAAAATGACTCTGACCTCTCACGACCCTGCGAATTCGATAAAAATGAAAGGACGAGTTCGCGTGAACTGACTCATTTCTTCGCGTTTAAAAAGGCGGACAAGCTACCGTGCAATGACTTGGCATTTCAAAGTTTATCAGAAGTGAAACGCCCCTCTGTTCCGCTTTGATATCCTGAGCTGTGGTTGGTGGGGGGGTCGTCTCTACTTTTAAAGAATGTCTGCTCTCTGTATAACTTCATTAACTCAGTGCCGTTTCCATCTGTCCGTCCGTCCGTCTGTTCCTTCATCCATTCATTTTTTAATTCTGCGTACCGGAGACCTGCAGCCCTGCGCTCGTAAAAATCAAAAGTGCCGAAGCGGTTCTTCAGAGTGATGCCACAGGGGGACTGGTTTTGGTTCCGAAAAGACCCATCCAGGGCCGGATTTATATGAAAAGAGGCCCTAGGCTATTCCACTTATGAGGCCCTTTCACCTTCCATTTTTAAGTTTGTAAATTACATGAGAGATAATAAAATTTTGCTAACAATTTGAATGTAGGCCCCTCTTGATCTTGAGGCCCTAGGCTGAAGCCTAGTTAGCCTATAGGAAAATCCGGCCCTGGACCCATCCATAACAAAAATCTCCAGAAAGAACCCTAACTTATTTACATCTGTAGAATCCATAAATCAAAACGAGCAGACGAAAGCAGCTTTGTGAAATCCCAATGGGCTCCTGATTTTAAAAGGTCTCTTGGTGCCTACAATACGTCGTTCAGGTTTTCTTCACCTGTTATAGGTAGCCAACTAGACGTGAGCGACTTTTGTTATGTTCCACATATTAGGAACCTTTTCAAAGAATAAAACAAGCACCTTTATATTCAAGGAGCCTGTTCCAGAATGAAATGGCTCTTGGTGAAGCAGTGGTGGGACCTCATGAGCCAGTAAAGTGCCCTTCAAGAACCTGCACCTTAAAGTGCCCCCTTAAATGAAAAGGGGCCAGAGTGGAGCTTCAGATGGAAGCCACAGGGGAACCATCATTGGTTCCCAGTAAAACTATCTGCAGGAAGGTTCCAGACAGATCCCTTTATTTAGATCAATCACAATGTTCCATAAAAAACGATGAATAGATGATAACAGATATGTGAAATACCAGCGTGTTCCTGATTTTATGCAACATCACAGGTAGGCTTCAACTGTTGGTATCCTGATAGGTATTCTACTATACAGTAAAGATTTCTGTTCTGTCCGCGTATCAGGAACCATTTCAAAGCTCAAAGAACCAACTCCACATGCAAGGAACCCTACTGGCTCTTTATGAAGCATTGGTACTACGAGGAGCCACACAACCCACAAAAGTGCCATTACAGAACCAACGTTTTCAAGTGTGTGCATATGTGTGTGGGTGGTGGGCTTGTGGGTTCATGAAAAGCAGACGGGCCTTTCTTTACCACAGTAGGAAACAGACCCCACTCCCCGTGAGTCTGGATGGGCTGGCACACTTGGGCACACAGTGGCACTCATTCTGAGCCAGTGTGGAGTCTCCTGTCAACCTAAAATTCAAACACAGGCCACACCCTGTCACAGTGTAATCATTTCTTTATTTTTATTTATTAATAACAGGCAGGCAGCGTGGCATAGCGGTTAAGGCTTTGGTAAAGCCCCCTAAATAAATGTTTGCTTAAATAAATGTAATAATAATAATAGAACTAATGAAACATTAACCATATTGACAACTTGGGATGGGACACCCGCCAGTCCTTCACTTGCACTTACAGGCACAAAGGGTCCATCTGAAACCACAAACTAATGAGACAATTCAAGAAGACCCCACACTGTACAGGGAGAACGTTCAAAGCTCACACAGACAACAGTTCTAAATGCGGCTTGAGCCTCCGTTCAAGGTGTTTGGAGAGACACCCCAATGGGTCTGGCATGGGGCACCGTTGGGCTGTACGGCCTGGCTGCAGCTGTTGATGATGATGATGATGATGATGTGAATTTCCCCCTGGGATTAATAAAGTATCTATCTATCTATCTATCTATCTATCTATCTATCTATCTATCTATCTATCTATCTATCTATCTATCTATCTATCTATCTATCTATCTATCTATCTATCTATCTATGATGGGTATGATGATTGTTATTTATCATCTCTTCATTAATTTTCACACTCACTCACTCAGTTCAGGGCCACGGCAAACCCGTGGCAATGTATAATAATAATAATAATAATAATAATTATTATTATCCATCCATCCATCCATCCATTTCCCAACCCGCTGAATCCGAACACAGGGTCACGGGGGTCTGCTGGAGCCAATCCCAGCCAACACAGGGCACAAGGCAGGAACCAATCCCGGGCAGGGTGCCAACCCACCGCAGGACACACACCCACACACCAAGCACACAGTAGGGCCAATTTAGAATTGCCAATCCACCTAACTTGCATGTCTTTGGAATGTGGGAGGAAACCGGAGCGCCCGGAGAAAACCCACGCAGACACGGGGAGAACATGCAAACTCCACACAGGGTGGACCTGGGAAGTGAACCCAGGTCCCCAGGTCTCCCAACTGCGAGGCAGCAGCGCTACCCACTGTGCCACCATGCCGCCCATTATTATTATTATTATTATTATTATTATTATTATTACTTGGGGGGCCAAGCCTCCCCAGTTGCAGCCACAATGTTAGTAAAATTTGTAAATGTACAAAAGAAAAATTATTATTTGTTGGAGTCAAAATCACGAAATTCTATAAATATGTAAAAGAAAAATGAATTATTATTTAACAGAGTAAAAATCATGAAATGAGAATAAAATATTTACTCTCTTACCGATTGGAGTATTCCCATTAATCTGAGGTCCACTATGCTCGAGGAGTATTTTTAAGAGACTAAATAAACGATCCATTCGTTTTAACTGACATTCTTATTAATAAAAAAAATTCTTTTTTAAAAAAATGACTAATTTAAATAAAAAATCACATGAAAACTAAAGTGGTGTGCAATGAGTCATCGTAACTTGACCTTCTTGATATTTTAGTTTATAATTTTAAAACGGAATAAGAATTTTAAAAAATCTAACAACATCACATTAAAGTTCCATAAATTCTGAAGAGAATGATACCAAACATATATATGTAGGTTTTAAAATAAGCCCGATTTAAAGCGTGACAAAAAACGTGACATAAAAACGTCACATCGTTTCGTTGCACAAAATCGTTGAACTTTTAGGTTTAGGATTCTATACGCATATAGAGTAGATTATGATATGCTTAGAACCAGAGCTGTCTACAATGTTGGTCAGTGACCAGGCATTTACATTTACATCATTTAGCAGACGCTCTTATCCAGAGCATACCCCTTGGGGTCAGAGCGCAGGGTCAGTCATTGTACAGCGCCCCTGGAGCAATTACAGGTTAAGGGCCTTGCTCAAGGGCCCAGCAGAGTAGGATCTCTTTTGGCAGTGACGGGGATTCGAACCGGCAACCTTCGGGACACCAGCGCAGATCCTTAGCCTCAGAGCCACCATGCATGCACGGCATGGGATTTGAATCCAGGAAGCCTGTTATTATTCTATGGCTTTGTTAGGCAATGGCTCTCTGTGGAACCTCAGAACCCAGTAAAGTGCCATTCCAGGGTCAGTATTTTTAAGAATGTAGCTCACCATAGATTGACCAGTGCACGTTTATGCACTATTATTATTATCATTATTATTATTATTAACTATTTTAATAGACATACCTTTTGAATAACCAGTCAGAAAGATCTTCTATTAACATTCCTGATCTTATCGATGCACTCTACCTTAATGAAATACTTTAAAAGTAAATGAATATTATTAAACATAAGTTATACTTTTTCGTACCCCTGACTAAATATGAATCACCCTGTTTGAACTATTCTATTGTTTTTTGTATGTACTGTATATATGTCAAGTGCACACGCTGTGTGCAGCCTTGTACTGTAATTCATGTTCCTATCCGTAGTGATGCACACGGTGGCCAGCAGAGGGAGCCCGAAGCCAACATTCGCCGTCAACTTTTAAGACGAGCGCTACTTGGCCATTAAGTTTATATTCCCTTTATTGGTCCTCTCCCACCATACATATGTCCATCCATGTGTTCATTTTATAACACTTATTTATCAAATACAGTATTCGAGGGCAGACGTCTGTTTCTGTGTCTTCAGCAGAAACCAATCTCAGATAAGATGCCTTCACTTGATGAAAAGAGTCAAAGCGTCTTTTGAGGGACTCTTCATTCAGAAGCCTGAATTCGCACTCAGGGTTATGATGAGGACAGTTTCGAGACGTGACTTTGTGTTCATAAGCTGATTTATTCGATCGGACTGTATATTATCTGCCTGTCCACATTCCTGATGAGGATGGCCATTTTACGTAACGCATCTCCAGTGATGCCTCACTGTCCTCACTTTGGTGTTTCTGTTTTGCCTCTTGTGAGGGTGTTGACTATGGATAGGCGCTTTACAAAATGACCCACGGTGCTGCATGAAAGTAACACGATATTTTATCTTTATTACGGCCAAGGAGCTACACTTGTGGTGCTTTATTTCTCAAGATAATGTCTGAGCAAGAAGAGACGTTTTAAATTTGTTCAGATTGAATACATAGGGTCAGCCTGTCAAGACGTCCATGTCAGTCTTCTAGCGTGACATTCACATGTCAACGAAGTAAAAAATATATCTCAAATCTTTCCTTATGCGTAAACCCAGCGTGCTTCAAACAAATACAAATACGCTGCTGTTAATTTAAAAAGCTAAAACATCGCGACGTTGACCTTCTTTTAGGAAGAATAATATCGCCCCCTTGTGGTTAATGCTTGGAATTAGCAAGGAGACGATTTCTTTTCTCAAGAACAAGTTGATTGTCAATGGCCACCCTCAACTGTCTCTGTGAGCCCAACTGAGTCAATTCACCTACCAGGGCTCAGGGTGTCGACAACTGGAAACAATTGTGCTGTAAATATAAAGCAGGCAGACCCTATAAAACAAGAATGAAGCCACCAAGCCTGGCTGGAATCAATTAAAGGCCCCTGCCAGGAATGTGACACGCCTGCTGCTTGTGCGCCACACCGCTTGGTGACACCTACTGTACCTCAAAAGGGACTTCAGTGGTGGATTTTTGAAAGTAACTGTATCTGTGAGGAATGCTTTGCAAACTTCAAGATGTGCTGTCAGGGAGGGTCCAACAACTGGCTGATTAAGATGGTCAAGGTCCAGGACATAAACCCCAACACCCCCCCCCCCCCAATGATGTCAGGGGAAGTGAGGGGCAGCAGGCTGAAATATCTTGAGCTCAGTGGCTGTTTGAACATTCTTACAATAAGGACGAGAAGAGGCCCAACTAAGTGTGTCAGTCCAAGTTTTGAAGGCCTACTGCCACACTTCTTGGGATTATTCCATGTGTCTGTTGTTGTTGCTATTATTATTATTTAATATCATGTTTTACTAGTTTACTAGTTTGTTTTTGTTTTAATAAATACATTTTTCTTAAGGTAAATAGTACTGCCATTTTTGAATGCACTTTGAACTGAGTTTATGCTCAACTGTAGTTTCAGGCGTCCACAGAACAAGATGCTAGGGACACTCACATGAGAAATGTGCTGCCTACTGAGGTCATCACACTGGTCTGGGAGAAGGACAGCTGGTCAGTGGGAAGAAAGGGAAGGAAATATGGAGCTGGACAAGATGGAGATGGGCTAAACCAGTGACAGAATGAGGGCTGGGAAGCTGCACTGAATGGGAGAGCATCACAGATCAGCAGCCAGGTAGACACCAAAGGTGACCAGAGACATAGAGAGAAAGAAAGAGAAAGAGAGAGAAAGGGAAAGAGAGACGGGGAAAGTCAGCATGATAGAAGCAGGAGTGTCAGGAGCACAGAGGACAGACAGTGTGACCGACCATCACGCAACACGTTAACACTCTGTGGTGTAAACTCAGCATTAGAGTCAGATAGATAGGTAGATAGATAGATAGGAAAGGTGCCATGTAATAGATAGATAGATAGATAGATAGATAGATAGATAGATAGATAGATAGATAGATAGATAGATAGATAGATAGATAGATAGATAGATGTGAAAGGCACTATATGATAGATAGATAGATAGATAGATAGATAGATAGATAGATAGATAGATGTGAAAGGCACTATATGATAGATAGATAGATAGATAGATAGATAGATAGATAGATAGATAGATAGATAGATAGATAGATAAATAGATGTGAAAGGCACTATATAATAGATAGATAGATAGATAGATAGATAGGAAAGGTGCCATGTAATAGATAGATAGATAGATAGATAGATAGATAGATAGATAGATGTGAAAGGCACTATATGATAGATAGATAGATAGATAGATAGATAGATAGATAGATAGATGTGAAAGGCACTATATGATAGATAGATAGATAGATAGATAGATAGATAGATAGATAGATAGATGTGAAAGGCACTATATAATAGATAGATAGATAGATAGATAGATAGATAGATAGATGTGAAAGGCACTATATAATAGATAGATAGATAGATAGATAGATAGATAGATAGATAGATAGATAGATAGATGTGAAAGGCACTATATAATAGATAGATAGATAGATAGATAGATAGATAGATGTGAAAGGCACTATATGATAGATAGATAGATAGATAGATAGATAGATAGATAGATAGATAGATAGATAGATGTGAAAGGCACTATATGATAGATAGATAGATAGATAGATAGATAGATAGATAGATAGATAGATAGATAGATAGATAGATAGATGTGAAAGGCACTATATGATAGATAGATAGATAGATAGATGTGAAAGGCACTATATAATAGATAGATAGATAGATAGATAGATAGATAGATAGATAGATAGATAGATAGATAGATAGATGTGAAAGGCACTATATAATAGATAGATAGATAGATAGATAGATAGATAGATAGATAGATAGATAGATGTGAAAGGCACTATATAATAGATAGATAGATAGATAGATAGATGTGAAAGGCACTATATAATAGATAGATAGATAGATAGATGTGAAAGGCACTATATAATAGATAGATAGATAGATAGATAGATAGATAGGAAAGGTGCCATGTAATAGATAGATAGATAGATAGATAGATAGATAGATAGATAGATAGATAGATAGATGTGAAAGGCACTATATGATAGATAGATAGATAGATAGATAGATGTGAAAGGCACTATATGATAGATAGATAGATAGATAGATAGATGTGAAAGGCACTATATGATAGATAGATAGATAGATAGATAGATAGATAGATAGATAGATAGATAGATAGATGTGAAAGGCACTATATAATAGATAGATAGATAGATAGATAGATAGATAGATAGATAGATGTGAAAGGCACTATATAATAGATAGATAGATAGATAGATAGATGTGAAAGGCACTATATAATAGATAGATAGATAGATAGATGTGAAAGGCACTATATAATAGATAGATAGATAGATAGATAGATACATAGATGTGAAAGGCACTATATAATAGATAGATAGATATCTCACAAATGTGAGTACACCCCTCACATGTGTGTAAATATTTTATTAGATTATAAGATATGACACTTTGATACAATGTAAAGTAGTCTGTGTACAGCTTGTATAACAGTGTGAATTTGCTGTCCCCTCAAAATAACTCAACACACAGCCATTAATGTCTAAACCCTTGGCAACTGAGTACACCCCTAAGTGAAAAATGTCCAAATTGTGCCCAAAGTGTCAATATTTTGTGTGGCCATCACTATTTTCCAGCATTGCCTTAATTCTCTTGGGCATGGAGTTCACTGGAGCTTCACAGGTTGCCACTGGAATTCTCTTCCGCTCCTCCATGACGACATCACAGAGCTGGTGGATGTTGGAGACCTTGCGCTCCTCCACTTTCTGTTTGAGGATGTCCCACAGAGGCTCAATAGGGTTTAGGTCTGGAGACACGCTTGGCCAGTCCAGCACCTTTACCCTCAGTTTCTTTAGTAAGGCAGTGGTCGTCTTGGAGGTGTGTTTGAGGTCATTATCATTTTGGAATACTGCCCTGCGGCCCAGGGAGAGGATCATGCTCTGCGTCAGTATATCACAGTACATGTTGGCATTCATGGTTCCCTCAATGAACTGTAGCCCCCAGTGCCAGCAGCACTCATGCAGCCCTAAACCATGACACTCCCACCACCATGCTTGACTGTAGGCAAGACACCCTTGTCTTTGTACTCCTCACCTAGTTGCCGCCACACACGCTTGACACCATCTGAACCAAATAAATTTATCTTGGTCTCATCAGACCACAGGACATGGTTCCAGTAATCCGTGTCCTTAGTCTGCTTGTCTTCAGCAAACTGTTTGTGGGCTTTCTTGTGCATCATCTTTAGAAGAGGCTTCCTTCTGGGACGACAGCCATGCAGACCAATTTGACGCAGTGTACGGCGGGCGTATGGTCTGAGCACTGACAGGCTGACCCCCCCACCCCTTCAACCTCTGCAGCAATGCTGGCAGCACTCATACATCTATTTTCAAAAGACAACCTCTGGATATGACGCTGGGCAGGTGCACTCAACTTCTTTGCTCGACCATGGCGAGGCCTGTTCTGAGTGGAGCCTGTCCTGTTAAACCGCTGTATGGTCTTGGCCACTGTGCTGCAGCTCTTCTTATAGCCTCGGCCATCTTTATGTAGAGCAACAATTCATTTTTTCACATCCTCAGAGAGTTCTTTGCCATGAGGTGCCATGTTGAACTTCCAGTGACCAGTACGAGAGAGTGTGAGAGCGATAACACCAAATTTAACACACCTGAGACCTTGTAACACTAACGAGTCACATGACACCGGGGAGGGAAAATGGCTAATTGGGGACAATTTGGACATTTTTCACTTAGGGGTGTACTCACTTTTGTTGCCAGCGGTTTGGACATTAATGGCTGTGTGTGGAGTTATTTTGAGGGGACAGCAAATTTACACTGTTAAACAAGCTGTACACGGACTACTTTACATTGTATCGAAGTGTCATATCTTCAGTGTTGTCCCATGAAAAGATATAATAAAATATTTACAAAAATGTGAGGGGTGTACTCACTTTTGTGAGATACTGTATTGCGGATGTGTGCATGAGTGGGCAGTTAAATGTTTTGGCACCCCATTCAGGGTGAGTACCTGCCTTGCGCTCTTGTCTTGCCAGGACTGGCTTCAGCTTCCTGCAACCTGCTCCGGATAAGCAGGCTAGCATAAAGGGTGGGATGAACGTTATCAATGCCTCCATGGGGCCCTCTGGTGGTCAGTAATATCTCTGCAGTTCAGAGAGCACAGAAGGCAGTGAAAGTCTTCACTGTGTGTGCTAATTAGCATATCTTTATGGTCTTTAATCTCGTTATATCAGATTTTTTTAACCCCCCTTTTCATTACAGGATGGTGGGAGTTGTAGGTAGCCTGTCCTGATGGCCTCAGGTACAAAGGTGGACCCCGCAGTCTGGACAAGACATCAATCCACTACAGAGCACAACTGACTATGCACCCCTGCTCTCTTATTCACCAATAACCTCATTGACATGAGTCTGGAATATACATTAGAACATTAGAACAGTTTAGGCGAGAACAGGCCATTCAGGTGAATTAGGCATTCGCCACTGAGGGGGTTCGGGACACCCAGCCACACAGGTTACATTAGAACAATCTAGATGAGAAGAGGGCCATTCAGCCCATCAAAGCTCGCCAGTCCTATCCACTTATTTCTTCCAAAAAAACATCAAGTCGAGTTTTGAGAGTCCCTAAAGTCCTACTGTTTGCCACACTACTTGGTAGCTTACACGGAGTAAACCCACCAATCCCTCCCTGGGCACTCTCACCAATTAACTTTACTGGCATGTCTTTATAAGTGTCCTGGAATAAATCCACAATGGCACAGGGAGAAAATGCAAACTCCTCCTGGATGTGAGTCGAACCCGGGCCCACAGCACCGCTCTTCTGCACCCAGTATGTGCCACTTCATGAGTATCTGGTGAAATGCAGCAATGCTAGCCTGAAGCCCCCGCTCTCTCCCCGTCACCTGAAGGACTATTATTTATTATTGACACCCCTTCCAGCATTAATGGTTTTTAAGCCTATCCTGGCAAGTGAAGTGTGATTTAATCATTTAAACTAATTACAGTTTCCTTTTTCAAAACTTGATTAGCATTAGCAAATAACGGGGGAATTATCGACAGACTGCGCTGTTTCAGTGAATGCCACTCCACACAATGATGGGATTGAATGCTGTCTGTCACCGCGCAAATTAATTCCTGCTCTTTGCCGTCTTGCTGCCGTCGACTCCTCGCCGTGATATTAAGAGGCCGGAAATCTCAGATCCAGGGGGATAAACATGGATTTTCCAGAGCTCGCCTCTTGGAGGCTGTTTTTAATATGAATTCTCTCCTAGAGACACGGGAGCTTATGTTAGCTCTGCTGAAGGAGGCGTCTGGCCTCATGGGGACTGGGTGAGCAGCCAGAAATGACAGCTGTAAATGGTGCTGATCAAAAAGGACCACAGAATTTCAAGTGTGAGCGCCGTGTGAATTTCGAGGGAGTGAAGAGTCGTGTGGTCGGAGGTGCTGGGGTTCATCCAGTCCAAAGCGCTTTGAGGTGAAGGAGCAACTGGGTGACGTCAAGACCCTGTGGTTGAACCTCAGAACCCCACTGGTCACCCAAATTCCACTAAATAGACAAGGCTGCGACAGTGGACATAGAGAAAGACCCTTCACGTCTTTACATTATATAGTGCCTTTCTACAGTGAATACTATTACATTTACGTTAACGTTTGTTTGCTTAGCAGATGCTTTTATCCTAACCGACTTACCAAAGAGGTCAACATAACATCAGTCTGAGAGAACAATTAGGAAAAAATGTTACAGGACAAGGTGACAAGACTGATCACCACAAGTGACGAGCTCAGAACACAACAAAAGTGAATTACAATTCCAGGCTTACAAAAACCAGTTAGATTGAAATTCACCAACATCCAACATCATCCATCAGCAGACCTGAGTGGTCGAGAAGAAGCCTAGGACCTCATAAGTGTCTCCATATGTACATTGTGCTGACCCGCTGACTACTCTGTAGGCCAGCATCATAGATTTGAACTTAATGTGTGCTGCTACTGGGTGACCTGAAAGAGAAGTGACATGTGTCCACCGCGGTTTATTGAACACCAGATGTGCTGCTGCATTTTAAGTCTTCTGCAGAGGCCTGGTGACACATGCTGGTGCTCCTGGCAGCAGAGAGTTGCAGAAGTCCAGACGTGACAAGACCAAAGTGTGGACCAGGAGTTAGACTGCATACACGTTATCAGATATGGTCTTATCTTATGGATATTGTATAGAGTGAATCTGTAAGAATGGGAGACCATTACAACATAGTCCCCCTGGAGAGCAACCCCAAGGTGCTTTATAGGAATACAACAATTGCTTAAATATTTCTACAATGTGACTTCAAGAGGGCGATGTGGCTCACTCAGGTCTGGCACTCTGATGGTTTACAGTCCAACACCTTGGTCACTAGATAACACTGTGGATATGCCAAGTAACACATAGACAAGCCAATTCAAGACATTGGAGAACATCTGTAAGGAGCAGATTAGTTAATGAACTCAGGAAGAAATGAGATGAGTGAGAGCAGAAAAATGAAAGTGAAAGTCCAACACAACATCCTGAGAGTCTGTGATGAGAAAATAAATCCATCATAGCACATCTCCTGCTGCTTCCTGAAAGAGCTTAGGTCTAATCTGAGGGAGACACACACAGAGAGAATGACCGAGCTGAGAACCTCCAGGAAGACCAGAGTCATCAGACCCTGAGGTGAGAGAGCTGAAGAAGAAATTGAGAGCTGATGGATGATCCATGAAGGAGCTCCCACAAGCAAGTGAAGTGAGTGAGTCAGGATACAAGCCGATAGGCTGATGATGTTCTGACAACCTCCAGGAAGGCGTAAATCATCACCGAGTGCCCTTGGAAGGACACAAAAACAGCAGATTGAGTGAGATCTCCTCACTTTTTGCTCACATTATTGTGTCGTAGATGTAATTTGAAATGTTTGCCATTTAAGACCACCAATCTACACTCAATAACTCAGAAAAATAAAGTGACTACAAGTTCTCAGAACAGATTGCAAATTTAATCAAAATCAAAAGCTGAATTCTCTCATTTCCTTTGCTGTAGCACTCAAGTGCATCCTGTTTGCTTGCATTCTTCTCTGATGTGATTGGAGTCCACCTCTGGCACATTGGATTTGTTGCAAGTCATTTAGAAAGGTATAGTCCTGTGAATCGAAGGTCCACAACTCACACTGCATGTCAGGCAGGGCCGTCTTAACAGCATTATAGGCCCCCGGGCAAAGCAGTGCACTGGGGGCTTCTACCTACATAACCACTCAGCAAGTCACAACATACATAGATTGGCATGGGGCCCCTATGGTCGTGGGGCCCCCCCGGGCAACTGCCCAGCGTGCCCATGCATTAAGACGGCCCTGATGTCAGGACAAAAACCAAGCCATGAAGTCCAAAAACCTACTGTAGACTGTGACGATGCGGGTTTGTGCATGCTCCCATCTTCTCTCCGGGAGCCCTTAACCCGACACCGTCTGTAATGTTACCGATGAGCTCGCAGTGAGGCAACAACGTAGCAAGGGGATGGTGCAAAAGTACAAGGTGCTTTTATTTAAAACAGTCAACAAAAACAAGGTGTTCAAAATAAAGTGCAGTGCATTCAAAAACGTCTTCAAATAAATAATCCATAAAAACAGATGTGCAACGTGGAGGTTAAAAACAATAGAACAAAATGTCTTCTAGAAAACAACAAGGTTAAAATAGCACAGGAAGCATTCCTTTAAAAACACATTACCCGGTGTCTTCTTTTTACCATGGCGGGTCCCCTGCTACTCCCATCTGGGCTACTCAACAGGAGAGTCGTCTACCTGCAGGAACAGCTGCCTTTCTCTCTGGTCCAGTAGCCCTCCGACCCCTGGCTACGTCCGAGACTTGGGTTATTTCCCCAGCGGCCAAGGAGCTCACGCTGGGGCTAAACCAGCCCAAAGCCTCCTCGACTCCCACTCCTTTCGATGGTCAGTCGTCTCCTCTACTGGTCACTCCAGCTCCTAAATTGCTCAGCTGGAGCGACTGCTTCCTTCAGCCCCACCGAGTGTCGGCCAAACACTCCCCTCGTGGGCTCACTTCCCAGCTGCCTGCTTTCTCTCATTCGAGCCTGCTCTTGCTCTCCTTCTTCCTCACGCCGACTCTCTCCACCTGCTTCCTGCCTTCTCTTGCTACCTCCCGTTCTCTTCTTTCTTTCCTTTTCTTTTTTCTCCCCTAACCGACTCGCACTTCTATTTTATTCAGAGGGCATGGCAGCTGTAGCAAATTAGCAGCCCCAGGAACAATCACGGATGCGGGTGGTCTCTCACCTGTGCACTTAGGTGAGATACGCCCACACCGCAAATCGCCCTGAGAACTGCTTCAGCCACACAACCACCACACCCCCTCGCTAAGCCGCGAGTGCGGTGATTATTTATTTTAACTGGCCTTTAATGGGAGCTGGGGACTCATTTTACCACATAGACCTCCATAATCACATTGTGGAGCAAGGCGATGAAGCTTTGAGTGACCTCTGGGGAACAGTGGCATTAATAACTGAGAAATGGAAGAAGTTTTGGAACCACCAGAAATCGACCAAGACTTGACCATCTGGCCAAAGTGAATAAGTAGGCAAGAAAGGCTTTGGTCAGGGAGGTGGCCAGCAACCCCATGGTCACTCTAACAGAGCTTCAGAAATCCTCTGCTGGGATGGAAGAACCTGTTGTAAGCATGGCCCTCTTAGCAGGACTCCATCAATCAGGTGTTTGTGGTAGAAATGGAATTCACTCTTGAGCAAAAGGCATTATGGTGGAATTTAATGGAATGAATGAGAGCACAAGGAAGAAGATTCTCTGGTCTGATCAGACAAAAATTTTGGGCAGAATTTCAAGTGTTAACATCTGGTGAGGCCCAGGCTGTGCTCATCAATTGCCTATGGTAATATATGATGGTGCGATTATGTCACAGGGACAGTTAGAGTGGTCAGAATTGACAGGAGGATGAATGCGGCCAAATACAAAGATGTTCTTGAAGAAATCCTGCTCCAGAGTGCATGTGACTTCACACTGGGGTGATGGTTCGCCATTCTGCATATCAATGACTTCAAGCATATGGCCATGCAGGACCGGCGCCACCATTAAGGTGAATTAGGCATTCGCCACTGAGGGGGTTTGGGACACCCAGCCACACAGGTTACATTAGAACAATCTAGATGAGAAGAGCCCATTCAGCCCAACAAACCTCGCCAGTCCTATCCACTTATTTCTTCCAAAAATAAATCAAGTCGAGTTCTGAAAGTCTCTAAATTCTTACTGTCTACCACACTACTTGGTCGCTTATTCCAAGTGTCTATCGTTCTTTATCTAAAGAAAAACTTCCTGATGTTTGTGCGAAATTTACCCTTAACAATTTTCCAACTGTGTCCAAGTGTTCTTGATGAGCTCATTTTAAAGTCACAGTCTCGATCCACTGGACTAATTCCCTTCCTAATTTTAAACACTTCAATCATGTCTCCTCTTAATCTCCTTTTGCTTAAACTGTAAAAGGCTCAGCTCTTATAATCATTCCTCATAATACATCCCCTATAGCCCTGAATCAGCCCTGTTGCTCTTCTCTGGAGCTTCTCTAGCCCTGCTATGTCCTTTTTATAGCCTGGAGACCAAAACTGCACACGGGACTCCAGATGAGGCCTCACCAGTGTGTTATAAAGCTTGAGCAGAACCTCCTGTGACTTGTACTCCACACATCAGGGCGCTATATAACCTGATATTCTGTTAGCCTTCTTAATGGCTTCTGAACGCTGTATGGCAGTTGATAGTGATGAGTCCACTACTATTCATAAGGACTCATCACTATAATTATATCACTATAATTATTATAATGACATCAAGCTTGCATGTATATTAAATTATTTCCACCTGCCTGGGCCGTATAGTGTGAGGAGGAGCCTACTCATAGTAGGCCTATCAGGATGTCGCTACCCACTCAGGTAACGCAGATCAGATATTGACATCCCATCTAAGATGGCTGCTGCAGTTCTAGAATGTCACACTGGCCTTGAAAGCATCATGGGGTGCTGGGAAAAAGTCGGTCTAATTTTCAGGGAAAAGTTAGTCAAACTCCGCAAATTTACTACACAAACTCTTTGGTGAATTTTGCAGATCAAAACTAGTATTGAGCTTTTTCCTTTCAAAAAGTCCCAAAGACATAATCTGCAAAAAGCTCCCACTAAACTAAAACTCTTAACGGCAAAAAAAAAAAATAATGAACAATCAATAAACAAAACCTAGCAAATTGAAACTTGAATTTTGTTTAAAGCTTGTGATGGCCTCTGCAGTCTATCACTACTGAATGATGTCCCATTCAGATTGTACACATAGACTTACCGACACATTGACTGTAATGGTGCCACGAAGTTCATGAAATGAGATCAGAGACACACCACGAGTAATAAATCAAACACATCACTTTTCTGCCCATTAGAGATTTGGATCTTTACAAGGTGAACTCCAGGCTCATGGTAGTCAAACCCACAGATGTTTAAATATAATGCAAAAATAGACAATTGCAGAGTTTAAATTAGGTGAAGTCCATATAAATCCATTTTTTAAACACACTCAGTCCAGTGCAGCATTAGAAAACACCAAAGCTCATCCCAACAGCATAAGGCAAAAGAAGATTTCAGCCATTCAGCCCAAGAAAGCTTGCCAAGCCTATCCACTTAATCCTTCTAAACAAACGTCAAGTTGAGTTTTGAAGGTCCCTGAAGTTCTACTGTCAGCCACACTACTTGGTTGCTTACTCTACTGTATGTGTCTATGGCTCTCCGTGTGAAGAAAAACTTTCTAATGTTTATATGAAATTTACCCTCAACAAGTTTCCAGCTGTGTCCACATGTCCTTGATGAACTGATTTTAAAGTCACAGTCTCGATCCACTGGACTAATTCTCTTCCTAATTTTAAACACTTCAATCAGGTCACTTCTTAATCTTCTTTTGCTTAAACTGAAGAGGCCCAGCTCTTTTAATCTTTCCTCATAACTCATCCCCTGTAGCACTAGAATCAGCCCTGACGCTCTTCTCTAGACATTTTCTAGCGCTGATATGTCCTTTTTGTAGTCTGGAGACCAAAGCTGCACACAGTACTCAAGATGAGGCCTCACCAGTGTGTTATAAAGCTTGAGCAGAACCTCCTGTGACGTGTACTCCACACATCAGGGCACTATATAACCTGACATTCTGTTAGCCTTCTTAATGGCTTCTGAATGCTGTCAGTAAGTCAACAGCTTAAAGTCCACTATGACTCCAAAATCCTTCTCATAAGGTGGACTCTTGATTTTGAGACCACCCATTGTGCATTCAAACCTCACATTTAGCTTGGTTAGCTACCGAACAGTCTGTTGGTGCATTAATAAGCTTGGCCTAGGGTACAAAATAACCTACGACTGGCACTGTATCCATGACAACAATGGAGTGACTTCAGGACAAGCCTGTGACTTTCGTTGAGTGGCCCAGCTGTAGCTCAGACTAAAACTTCAGGAGAGACTAGAAGGCAGCTGTTCACAGACGCTTTCCATCCACCATAATGGAGCTTGTGAAGATCTACCAGGAAGAATGGGATAAACTGCTCAAATCCAGGTGTACAAAGCTTGTAGGGTGTTAAAAAACTGGAATCTGGAATTGCTGTCAAAGGGGTTTCTACAAAGTATTGAAGTAAGTGTCTGAATACTTAAATGAATGGGAAATTCCAGGTTGTGATTTTTAATACATTTACAGACCTTTCTAAAAACATGTTTTCACTTTGTCATTATGAGTGCAGATTGATGAACAAAAGTGTCACTGTACCCATTTAAAAATAAATTTACAACACAATAAAGTGTGCAGAAGGGGCGGCACGGTGGCACAGTGGGTAGCGCTGCTGCCTCGCAGTTGGGAGATCTGGGGACCTGGGTTCGATTCCCGGGTCCTCCCTGCGTGGAGTTTGCATGTTCTCCCCGTGTCTGTGTGGGTTTCCTCCGGGGGCTCCGGTTTCCTCCCACAGTCCAAAGACATGCAGGTTAGGTGGATTGGCGATTCTAAATTGGCCCTAGTGTGTGCTTGGTGTGTGGGTGTGTTTGTGTGTGTCCTGCGGTGGGTTGGCACCCTGCCCAGGATTGGTTCCCTGCCTTGTGCCCTGTGTTGGCTGGGATTGGCTCCAGCAGACCCCCGTGACCCTGTTCGGATTCAGCGGGTTGGAAAATGGATGGATGGATGGATAAAGTGTGCAGAAACTGAAAGGCTCCTAGTACATTCTGAATGCACCATATTCATGGCAGATCTGGTCGTCTTCTTCCTGGGATGGACACAAGCCAGTGTGTCGCATTCTCCCAACCCCCGGGGGGTCTTCTTCACGTCTGTCATTTTTCTTTTAATTCCCCTTTCAGATTTTCATCTTCTGACTCGGAGGAAGACCCCGGGCAGCGCTGCCTTTTCGGAGCTGCCTGAATTGCGTTATTTGCTTTGACTCGTCTGATGATGATTAGTGAACTGCAGACACGAAGGAGCTTTAAAGGGAGGCGCACCCCACGACGCTGACATAATTGGCTGGAAAGCAGGCCGTTTAATATGCCGCACTTTGACATTTTCGCTTGGCGGCGTTCGCGAAAGCCGGTAAAGCGTCGCTCCTTCTCTCTCACGCGAGCTCTCAAACTGGTTATTCATTTGCAGTGATTTGTGTTTTCCTGCCTCTTAGCAATTATTTAATTGCATTTTAATGTGTTACTAGGACAACGGTCGACTCTTTACTGGAATGTGAATTATGATCTTGGTACCTGCTAGGGAAAGAAAGAAAGGAAAAAAAATAAAAAAAGACAAAATAAATAATTGAAGAATAACATAAATAAAGCAACGCAACAAAGAGCAAGTTGTCGATTCCACGAAGTTATGAAAGGAGCCTAACGAGCGGCGGCTGAAAGAAATCCAGATGTGTTCATGAGCTCAGAGGCGGCGATTCGAGGAAGGCGCTATATATGAATAGATAAAGTCAAATTTGGTCCGGTGTGACTGCAGGGGTCCTTCGAGAGAGCCGCTATGATTCCTCATTTAATTCTTTCCATCCAGCGAGCCGCTCTGCCCGCGCAGTCAGTCTTTCCCAATTAGAGAGGCTCGCGAGCGTAGCACCGGAGGGAAATCTGCCCGAGTCCTCTTTCTCTGCTTCAGTCAAGTCCTAAAAGTTTTCGTTTTTTAAACGAGTTTGTGTCTGTTCGCCTGTCGTAAATGTCATACAATTACACGTTTAACAATTCCACCCAGGGGCTTTAAAACATCACGACGGACTCATCACACCTCTTAGTAAGGCGGGGGCCGGGGTAAAGCCGGCAGCGTTTAAAACCAGCCGCACCACATCCCTTCAGTTGACTGCTTCTTCGACAAATAGCCACCCATTCGCAAGGTGATGCTGAAAGCTCGCTTTGGTTTAATTATTTTTTGTTGAAGTAGTATAGACTTTCTCATTTCCTAATTTTTTTTTTTGTAAAAGGTGCAGGGATTCTCTCACCTGGTAGCAGCTGCCTGGGAGTTCTTCAGTGCCATGAGATCTAAGGCCAAGACTCTAGGGAATAGTGATTGACTCTTAAAAGGTGTAGACTTCAGAAACCTTGTCTTATCAAGTTGAAAAAAGGCCTGAAGCTTTACTGGCTCATCAAAGGGTGTTTTTCAGGCTAGATCCATGCAGCCTCATCACCCTGGATAATAATGCAGGCAGATTTCAAACTTTTGCAACATTAAGGCGGATATTGGCAGGTCTTAATCTCCTGCATCTTTAACGCCTAGAGATTGATCCTGCTGGGCTTACTGCACTCCTGCTTTAACATACGGAGAGTGATCCCAACAAGTCTTAATCTCCTGCAATGATAACTCTTGGGGACTGATTCTCACCGTTTGTAATCTCCAAACACTTGGAGAATGACTCTGCCAGTTCTTATTCTCCTTCAACTTCAACTCTGTGAGACTGATCCTAACTGGGCTTACTGCACTCCCACTTCAACAAGTGGAAAGTGATCTGGACAAGTCTTAGTATCCTGTAATCATAACTCTTGGAGATTGATTCTCACTGTTTGTAATCTCCAAACACTTGGAGATGGACCCTAACAGTTCTTATTCTCTTGCAGCTCCAACCCTGGGGATTGATCCTGAGAAGTCTTAATCTCCAACATTTGAAGACTGATCTTGAC
Organism: Erpetoichthys calabaricus; assembly: GCF_900747795.2. Taxonomy (NCBI): domain Eukaryota; kingdom Metazoa; phylum Chordata; class Cladistia; order Polypteriformes; family Polypteridae; genus Erpetoichthys; species Erpetoichthys calabaricus. The sequence continues at coordinate 139,696,968 of NC_041405.2, forward strand.
TGACCTTACTGCACTTCCATATTAACACACTGAAAGTAATCCAGACAAGTCTTCCTCTACTGTAATGATAACTCTTGGAGACTAATCGTGACAGTTTTTATCATCTGCAGCTTTCACACTAGGAGACTGTTCCTAACCGGCCTTACTGCACTTTCGTTTTAACATATGGGGAGTGATCCCAACAAGTCTTAAACTCCTGCAATGATAATTCTTTGAGACTGATTGTGACTGTTTGTAACCACCAAACACTTGGAGACTGACCCTGACAGTTCTTAATCTCCTGAAGTTCAACACTGGGGAATTGATCCTGAGAAGTCTTAATCTCCAACATTCAAAGACCGATCCTGACTGACCTTACTGCACTTCCACATTAACACACTGAAAGTGATTCAGACAAGTCTTCCTGTACTGTAATGATAACTCTTGGAGACTGATCCTGACAGTTCTTATCTCCTGCAGCTTCAACACTAGGAGACTGATCCCGACTGGCCTTACTGCATTCCAGTTTTAACATATGGAGAGTGATCCCAACAAGTCTTAAACTCCTGCAATGATAATTCTTTGAGACTGATTGTGACTGTTTGTAATCACCGAACACTTGGAAACTAACCCTGACAGTTCTTAATCTCCAGTAGCTTCAACACTTTGAGACTGATCTTGAAACATCTTGATCTCCAGTACTTTGAAGACTCATCCTGACTAGGCTTACTGCAGTCACGTTTTAATACATGGAGAGTGATCCAGACAAGTCTTTATTCCCCATAATATTAACTCTTGGAGACTGATTCTGACAGCTCTTAATCTCCGGCAGCTTTAACAGGTTTTTACTGATACTGACTGAGGTTATCACACTCCTGCTTTAATACATGCAGAGCAATCCCGACATTTTTTTAATCACTTGACAGTTTGTATTACCAGACACTCACAAACTGATCCTACAGTACATCTCCAACACAGTAAGAGTGGTCCTGACTGGTCTTACTTGACTCCAGCTTTAACACTTAGACACTGATCCTGACACTTCTCACTACACTCCTGTTTTAATACCTGGAGAGTGATCCTGACAAGTATTAATCTCCTGCAGTGCTAACACCTGGAGACTGATTCTGACGGGTGTTAATCTCCATTTTAAACTAGTGGAGAGTGGTACTGATGGGCCTTACTCTGCTTATTCTTATTACTTGGAGACATTCTGACCAGACTCAAAGCTGTAACTGTAGCTTTAACACAGAAACAGAGCCTGATGAATCTCAACCTGCTGCAGCCAGATCCTGTCAAATTCCTGCATCTTCGTAAGATTCCAGACCTTGGGTTCTACATTTTGTGGTTTGATCTCATTAATCAGTCATAGCTTTTGAAGTCTGGTGCTGTCAAATCTCCACATCTGCAGGTTCACCTCCTCGTCTGTGCCTGTCAGATCCCACTTTCTTTGTGTTTTGTAATTGAGAGTCTGAACCTGCCAGTCAAGTCTCTTTATCGTGTAGATTTAGGCTCTTGAAGCTTGACCCTGCCTGTCCTTTGTATTCTGTCTTTTTAATTCTTTAGAGTCTCATCCCACCATTCTGTAGATGTTCCCACTTTGAGTCTGGTCCTGTCTGATCTGTGGTTTCTGAATCACAACTTCCATCAAGTCTGATTCACTCTTACGGATGTACCCTGAAGTGTTCTTTCATTAATGATTAGTATCTATCTATCTATCTATCTATCTATCTATCTATCTATCTATCTATCTATCTATCTATCTATCTATCTATCTATCTATCTATCTATCTATCTATCTATCTATCTATCTATCTATCTATCTATCTAATGTCAGAAATCCATTCATCATGAAGCCAGTTAATTCATTCCTCATTGCAGGAGCTGCATGGTGTCCTGCTTAATCCAATTTATGGTCACAAGTTGGAGCCTATCCTGGCAGCACAAAGTCCAAGGCAGGACACAGATTAGAAATTCCAACAATTACTAATAAATCTAACATGCATGCATTTTGGATGAGGGAGGAAGGAGGAAATGCCTGAAGAAAAGCCCATAGAGACAAGACTCGAATATTCAAACTCTATCTGCATGAGGAGCTGCCAGACAGCAGCGCTCCGTGGCCATGTCTTTAACGGTGTGCGGTCTGATGCTGCCTCATGGCAGTGCCCTCTAGATTTGTGTATACCCCTGCCTATTTGTAGTATTTTAAGTAATTTTGCTGCCAGATCTTTTTGCCATGTGGTGCCACAGTAGCAGTCTCATTCTTTTCAGATCTTATTAGTGTAAAATGTTGTCATCTGTATAAGTTTCTGACAGTCCATAAACGGCTGCCTCTCAATAACCCCAGAAATAACCAAAGAGAACTTAAAAGACACAATTTAGCACAAGTGAGTTAAACACACACACACACACACACACTTCTATAGTGCATTACTGAAAGCTCCAGCCGAGGACGTCGAGCCCTGAGCAGATGCTCCCACGGCAGGACGTCGCCCGGAGCGGTCTCATCTCCTCAGTTGACTCCAGAAAGGCAGAGCGGAGGATGGCACGCTGGAGCTCAATAAACGATTCCCCGCCAGGGTTGGCCCCTCAATGCCGTTAGGTACCAAAAATTCAGTGTTCTCCTTATATTTAATCGAAAAAAAAAAATGATTCTATTTGTTGCCATAGCGCTGTCTGGGTTACCATGGAAACTAGCAGCAAGTCAAGCCGGAGACAGAGATGAAGAAATCCTCAGATAAGTTAAGCAGCGCTCGGTGTCTAACAGTGCAGAACTTGTACGAGGAATTGGCAGACGTCAATTTAAGGAGTCTGAGGTGGCCGCGGCCGTCCGCTCGCCTGGTCACTGCACTCCCATGTGGTTATCTCGCTCAGTCTGAGGGACGACATATCTAGAACTTTCATTAGGAGGACTTTGAGGTTGTGCTTGTGTGTGGCATCTCTTCAGTGAAGAGCGTGTGTGTGTGCGTTTACGGGTTTACTAATCAAAAGTGAAAAATTAGCACAACAAGGCTGATAAATCTGATGCCCTCCCCAAACCCGATCTTCAGCACTCCTGGGTCTGACCATTCCGCAGCTCAATAACCAAAAAGGTTTAGTTTTTCATTGAAGACAGGATTAAAATCCCCACGGACCCCAGGGTGTCAAAACTCAACTCTTGATAATCACATATATTAGTAATAAATGACGTGCAGGAACTGAAGTAGAACAAAAAAAATTTCGGGTCAACTTCACCTTCCATTTTGTTCTCCTCTCCGTAATAATTAACATAAGCAAGACATAAATTAGAAATGCAGGCTCGGGATATGATAAATTAAATCCGGTAACGACTCAGGATCTGATATGTCGTAGCAGCCAGCATTGTCACTCTAGAGATGGGCGGGGCTAGACAGGTGATTGACGGCAGGATAGTCACAGCTGTGCTGAGCTCCGCGTTCTTCTCGTTACTCCTTACAGCCTCCAACTGAGGAGGCTCGAGAAGGCGTTATAAAGGCAACCTCGCCGATAACAGAAGGACAGACACGCAAGGACACCGCACTAGACGCTTGTGGACGATCGGTCGTTAAGTGACTGTCGTTTTTACAGGGAAGGGTGATTCTGCTAAACAATGGTGCCCAATCTCAGTCCTGGGGACCCACTGTGGCTGCAGGTTTTTGTTCCAACCAGATTCACAATTGGTGGTAATAATCGATAACAACTGATCTCATTTAATTAGATGGTCTTTTTATTATTCTCTTATTCTGGATTCAGTAAAACAACAGTATGGTTTTTACATTTATAAGACATTTAGAAATATTTCTATTTTTTTTCCTAAAGCTATAAATGCTTAACACTCTTTTGTTGTTTTTCTATTGTTTTCCCCTTTTCCTGTGTAGTTTGCTCCCTTCATAGTGACAATTAACAACCAGCATAGCAGACATCCAGGATGATGAAAGCTGCTATGACTTCAGTGCCAGACCCGCTAATTAGTAAATAATGAATTAAATAACCAAAACACCTGGGAAAGCAGAACATAAATTAGGTTGAAAATAATATTAACAACTTAAAAAAACGAAATATCCCCATATAACTGCTTATTACATTTTAATAAAAATCTGGGGCGGCACGGTGGCGCAGTGGGTAGTGCTGCTGTCTTGCAGTTAGGAGACCTGGGTTCACTTCCTGGGTGCTCCCTGCATGGAGTTTGCATGTTCTCCCCGTGTCTGTGTGGGTTTCTTCCCACAGTCCAAAGACATGCAGGTTAGGTGCATTGGCGATCCTAAATTGTCCCTAGTGTGTGCTTGGTGTGTGCTTGGTGTGTGTGTGTGCGCGCCCTGCCCAGGGTTTGTTTCCTGCCTTGCGCCCTGTGTTGGCTGGGATTGGCTCCAGCAGACCCCTGTGACCCTGTAGTTAGGATATAGCGGGTTGGATAATGGGTGGATGGATAGAAATCTGCCAAAATTAGTTTGTAATTTCTAAATTGACTCCAGAACACAGAAACTGGGAAATAATAACTCACTTAATGAGGCTAAGAGTCCAAGGAAAACCGCAAGTTGGTTGGAACAAAAACCTGCAGCCACAGGGGGTCCCCAGGACTGAGTTTGGGAACCACTGCTCTAGAAGACTATTCTGTTGTGAAATAAACGCGCCCGTTATCGGGCCTAACTGCCGTTCAGTGTGTCTTTTCATCTTGGTGCGCATTACAATATTAACATTTTTTGCAATAAGTGAGCAACAGTTAAAAATGTTAATTACGACATAGCCTTTACTTCATACTTGCTCTTCTAGATAGATAGATAGATAGATAGATAGATAGATAGATAGATAAAGTATCTATCTATCCATCTATCTATCTATCTATCTATCTATCTATCTATCTATCTATCTATCTATCTATCTATCTAGAAGAGCAAGTATGAAGTAAAGGCAATGATAATAAATGCAGAGAAAACTAATACAAATAATAGGTGAAGAACAAGAAGAAAAACGGCAAATGTGGATACAGATGCACTGTAAAATATATGCCATTAACAGTGTGTTTTCACTGTGAAAAAACTGTAGTGCAATAAACCGTTAAAGTAATTAAATAGATAAATACGTACAAATGTACATTTAAGCTGTGTTTTAGCTGTCAATATCAATTGATTGTTTCAAAGTACAAGATTATTTTGTGACTATTTGTGGCACTGCCCGCAACACATAATGGTATAGAATTCTAAAGTTAATGTGTTTGCTTAAGGGAACTGTCACAAGCTGCCCACAGGGGTAGGTATCCTGCTAGTAGTTTGGGACCAACCAGGACCGGGAATTGACGCAGGCAGAATGGATGGATAAAAGTAAAACAGATGTTTATTACAACAGTCTCTTGGAATAAAAAAATCTGGTGCAGGAATACAAACAGTGCACACATAACAACAACAACAAAAAATTTAAAAGGAAAAATGAATCCACGGAATTCTTCAAATAAACAAATCATTCTAAAAAAAATACAGTGAAGAGAAAGAAAATACCCAAAAATAAGGTTTTATCCCACAAAGGCAATCTTTCCAGTCCAGGAGACAAGAAAAACAAACTGCCTGAACACTATTTAAAAATAAGGCCCTGATGCAGGCTGAAATAACTCAACTCCTCAACCATCTGGTAAATCAGGGGTCTGCACTGACTAATTGGAGGGAGTCTGTTACACTCCACTAAGGCAGCCAGGCATTGACCCTCTCTCTCACGACTCATCAGGGCTCATCAGCACCTCACTATATCTTGAATTCCCCTCTCTCTCTAAATCAGGTTAACTGACCCCTAGTGGACGATGTCTCAGCCCTTCTAAAGATTATGTAATTTCCCTCTTGGGCTACCCTGCCGCTGTACTGAACCTACTGCATTCCCTTAAGGGGGAAAATGACCTGTATAACTCGAAACCTACCTAAACCTAATACCACTTAATAGAAACCATAATTTCAAAAATCGTTGTTCTTTTATACCTCTATGGTTACAGTAGTGAAAACTCAAAAAAAAAAATGTTAAACCAAAACTAATCTCAACACCCTTCAAAAAGCCTTCCCCCTCCTGAGCCCTGTGTGTGTGCCTGACCAAAACGCCCCATTTAAAATGGCATCTCGCCTGGCGTATGCACCTTTATTTGCAAGAAGATGACCAGAGAATAAGCAGCTATGGTACCCAACTTCTTCATGCTCAGATGACCGATGGTGAGTCCTTTTACGTAAATACCTTCACTCTCTGCTTTTCCCTGTTTTTCTGGAACTACACTGTTTAAATGCCTTGTTGTGGTGCCGTGCACTCAGAGTCGGACCAGTCGGACCAGTTTCAGCTGCACGTTACTTTGGGGACGCATCTCTGCGTCACAAAACTAAAACTCTTGGTGTCCTTGACACAAGGTAAATAATTAGCCACTCGATTCTGACCCCTGGGGACGTACTTAACCTCAAAATTGTATGGATGTAATGACAAATACCACCTGCTGACCCTGGCAATGCACTGTAGTCTGACTCAATGACAAATGGGTGTCCTAAAAGGTAATACTTTAGTGAGTCTACTGCCCACTTAATAGCCAAAACTTCTTTCTCTATAGCGGTGTACTTCATTTCTTGAGGGAATAACTTGTGGCTGATATGAACAATTGGGTTTCTATCCTTGCCCTCGCCCTGCAACAAGACAGCGCACACACCTCCACCTGAGGCATCTGTTTGTAGGTGAAAAGGTAAGCTATAATCGTGACATTTCAAAACAAGTTCTTTGCAAATTGCATTTTGCAGACTTTCAAAAGCCTTCACACATTTATCAGTCCAATGTCCTTTATTTGGCTTTGCTTATTGAGAAGGTTAGTCAGAGGAATGGCCACTTCTGAAAACTGGGGAATGAACTGCCTGTACCATCCAACTAATCCTAGGAAAGACCAAACCTGCTTCTTTGTATTTGGCCACTGACAATCCCGAATAGTGGCAACTTTGTCCACTTGTGGTTTGATTTCTCCATTGCCTATGGTGCACCCTAGGTACTGTACTTCCTTTCGAGCCAACACACATTTCCTGGGATTCACCACCAGAGCTGCTTGTTTGTGCCTGTTAAAGACATCTGCAAGAACACTTACATGATCATTACAAAAATTACTATATATAAAAATGTCATCCATGTACACTCAAGCATATGATTCTGCCCCTGTTAAAACAATGTCCTCTGAAAGTTGGTGACCACACCATGAAGACCTTTAAAATGAAATAAACCACCAGTTAACTTAAATGCCATAAGTGCCTTTGCTTCCTCCGCCATAGACACCTACCAGCATCCTTTACACAAGTCTAGCATTGTTAGAAACTTTGCAGGACCAAGTTTTTTAATCAATTCATCTACCTTAGGCATGGGGTAAGGATCAAATGATGACATTTCATTCAGTTTCGAATCGTTCATGCAAAACCTGATCTGCCCATCCTTATTGGGGACAAGTACAATGGGACTACACCACTCACTTGTTGACGGTTCAACAATCCATGGTCTGCAATTCATCTTGAATGGTTTCTTGAAAACATGCTGGAACCCTGCAGCATGTCTGTTGGATAGGACCTGGAGAAGTAAGTAAAATATTGTGTTCAATCAAGGTGGTCCTACCAGGTATTTCTCCAAACAACCTATCTGGTATAGCATGCTTTATTTCAGCTCATCTTTCTGGAGGGAGAAGATCCAGCTCTGGCAGGCAGACTTGAGAGGCTGTCATTGGCAGAAACTGCTCATGTAGCTCTTCTTCATCATGCACCCTGCGGATGAAAAGCTGAACCCCAGTAATATTAGACTTATTGTTCCATTTTTTTAGCAGGTTAATATGGAAAATTTGTTTTTGATGATGAGGTCTGTCAGGCATGAAAACCTCATAGTTCACTGGGCCCTTTTGTGTTACTATTTCATAGGGACCCTACCACTTAACTTGCAGACTGTTGGTAGAAGTAGGTAATAACAATTAAAGTTTTTGTCCAGGTTGGAAGGTTTGGTTGTGATAAACTTGGTCATTTCCAACGTTTTTGCTTTTGTTGGGCTTGGGCCATGTTGTCGTTCACATATTGAGACATGACTGTAAGTTTGTCTCTCATTTTAATTACATAGCTTAGAATGTTCATCTGCTCACTAGAGTTACCATTTTCTAATGCCTCCTTTAACTCTTTGAGGGCTGAATATTTTTTTACAAAAAAACACAGTTTTCTAAAAATCACACAAAGCGATGGTTTCACACAGAAATCAACACAAAATGTGCGTTACTGCGTGCTATGGATGCCAGTTCACCAGAAATGTGGAGGGGGCGGCTGCGGCAGTCGCGGTCACAGTGCATCACAATCTGGTTTGTACCTCTTGTCATTGTAGGTGGGGGTCCTGCCAGGCGACCGTTATCATAGGTGCGTCAGCTACACAAACCTGCTCTACGATCAGCTGATGCTTGTACCTCATATTCATTTTCAATCACTTGTATCAAATTTGGAATCCAACAAGTCAGAGTCCAATTCAGCAATAACATGCAAAACGGAGTATTTTGCTTTACGCATTCACTTCGATCTCTCGCTAGATGTCAATGCCAGTTTTGCTGTTGTTAGCTCCTCGCTACTCATACAAGCGCGGGGAATTTCGGTCAAACCAATGAAGCTAACTTTCCTTCTAGCAAAGAAAGCCCAACTAAAACATAATGAAGGGTTTTGTCAACCTCTCCTTTTGACAAAAGTCGACATCCACCCTGAAAATTTAAATTAAAATGTCCATAAACCAGCTCAAAGGGAGAGAATCCTGTCAATGCTTGAGGAACTTCTCTGCAAGCAAAAAGCAGGTAAGGAAGCCATTGGTCCCAGTCAGATCCTGTTTCTGATACAAACTTCCTCAGCATTTGCTTCATTGTAGTACTGAAGAGCTCAACGAGGACATCGGTTTGTGGGTGGTAAGGTCTGGTTCTCAGTCCCTCTATATCTGACAGTTTATAAACCTGCTTAGCCAACCCTGAGCTGTTATCATTTCCCTGAGTACATAGTTGAACCAGGGCATTCGCTACCTGCGTGGATTTAACCTTTTATAAGGGAAATGCTTTGGGATATCTAGAAGTATAGTCACAAACAATCAGAATATACAACCAGGGCACCCACAATGTCCATGGCCATTCTGCTAAAAGGTTCCTCTATCACAGGCAATGGTATGAAAGTTTCCAGCTCTCCCTTCTTTGCAGGCCCTACCAACTGACATTCTTTACAGTTCTTACAATAATTAGCTACATCCTTGGACCAAATTGACCAATAAAAATGTTTAGCAACCTGGTCTGCTGTTTTTATGTGACCCAAGTGACTGGCCCAAGGGATATGATGCCCCATCTGTAAGACCTTATCTCTATACACCTTTGGTAGCACTAACTGCTTGCCTTGTTTGTCCTGGTGGTACAATATTCCCTGGTCTAATGCAAAATCTTCCCCAGTTACAGATTTATGCTTCTTTTCTGCTCTGTCAAAGCAGGATTGCAGATTGGGATCCCCACGCTGCAAAGATCCTATATCCCCTGAAATGAAAGACAGGCTGCTTTGAGCTTCAGAGAGAGGTGCAATGCTATGGCCCATTATCGGGATTCCCAATACTCTTGACTGCTTCCTTTGCCTGTGGGTTTTACAGCCCATATTCTTGCCCTTCAGAAGAGTGCCTCTGTGTGTTTCTGCTTTTCCCGGGGGCCTATGATGTTGGTAGACAGCCCTGGCATTAGGAAGTTATATTTAGACAAAGTCACAGACGAGGAAGTGTCCAAGGTGGGACTGTGCACAGGTGGAGACGATGAGGCATGACGCGGATTTTGGGAGTGCAGTTGGGCACAAGGCATGTGTGCTGATGGGGAATGATTATCGGAAAAGGGAGAAGATTCAGCTGAAGTTTCTTATGATTTAATTTTGGGAGGTGAAGGTCTAGCAGGGATATAGGATATAATAATAATAATAATAATAATAATAATAATAATAATAATAATAATAATAATAATAATAATAATAACAATAATAATAATAACTTTATTTAAATAGCACCTTATCATACATTTACATGCATCTCAAGGTGTTTTCCTCTCTGTCTTTTTCCTTCATGTTTTATTTGGTATCAATAAAAACAATAAAGATTAGTTACTTGGATATTATCATTGATTAATATTACAATAACTTCTAATAAATGTATGTGTACTTAATACAAAATCAACCTGGGCATTGTGAAACAAAATTTAAACACTAAAGAGTAAAACAAACCTTCACTCTTATCAGAAACAGGTTAGTATTCTTTTCTAATTAAAAGCCATAAAGATGGCAAGGGAACAACCAGAACTAATTTACACATACTGTATATAAAAATATATACAGTATTTATCTACATTTGACTTAGGCATGTGTACACGGCAACACATTAAGTGGAGACAGATTCAGTGAAGAGATACAAAAGCAAATTAAAGAGTCCATAGCAGTTTCGGTTAAGGATGTAGATGGACTTCTTGATTCCTGAATGTGATTGGTTTGACACGGAGGTGAGGAATACTAAAAAAAATAAAAATCCTAAGATGAGGAAACATCCATCCATTTTCCAACCCGCTGAATCCGAACACAGGGTCACGGGGGTCTGCTGGAGCCAATCCCAGCCAACAAGGCAGGAAACAATCCCGGGCAGGGTGCCAACCCACCGCAGGACACACACAAACACACCCACACACCAAGCACACACGCGGGCCAATTTAGAATCGCCAATCCACCTAACCTGCACGTCTTTGGACTGTGGGAGGAAACCGGAGCCCCTGGAGGAAACCCACGCAGACATGGGGAGAACATGCAAACTCCACGCAGGGAGGACCCGGGAATCGAACCCAGGTCCCCAGATCTCCCAACTGCGAGGCAGCAGCGCTACCCACTGCGCCACCGTGCCGCCCCGATGAGGAAACAGGAGAAAAATAAACCTATAGAGATGAAGTCTGCGTGGGACTGATTTTTTAAACCCGTGCCCGCCCGTGCCCACCTGCTCTTGCAGTACTCCATCCCATGCTCACCCGCTCCCGCATACCACCTGTCGTCATTTGTCCCACTCCCTCCCACACCCTAACAGTTTTGTCCCGCTCCCACCCGCAGAAACACATTGCTTCCATTAAGGAAAAATCGGGAGTGGTCTCCCCTAAACTTTCTCATATACTCAGATATGGGGATGGATATTTGAGGAGTAAACTGCAAGACAATGATTATATTTTTATGTTATGTCCATTAAAGAGCCATCAACAACAAATCAAATCAAATTAATAATGTATTTAACTATTATTATAAACATAAATTTGAATAAATCGGACTCTGCAGCTGCATGAATAAAAGGTAAAGTACCACTGCATCACTGGAAATAGCCCATAAGTTGACTAAAATCTACATTTTGTACCTAATAGTTGTATGCAAAATTTGGTTGTCCTAAGTGAAAGCGTACTCAAGTTATCATCTTTACACACACAGACACACAAAGACAGACACACAGATATAATAACAGAAATGTTTTTTTTGGACTCAGGAAGGTCTAAAATGTCGAGATTCATGAAAATCTCAAAATCAAATTTTTGGACGATTACCATACTGTCCCTGTACTTCGTATACGAGAAAGTAAAAAAAGTCACGTATGATTGATAAGCCTATTTATCATGATTTTCTACAAGGAGGTGGCTTAAGGTTTGGCCCAGTTGTTCTTTCACTTTTTTGCGACAATTCTACTTCATCAGTATTTAATGCAGGTCTTCTGATAGGACTTAAATAATAATTTCTCAGCTACAAGTCCACACGACTCTTTCACAGAAAGGAACAAAAAAAAAAGAGCAGTGTATAAGCAACATGTCCTGTTAAAGATTTGTAAGTAGGCAATAGCTTACTATTCTATATTGAAACAAAGTAGATCTATGTTAATAATTGATATTCATTCCACAAACGTATGGAACGGACACGGGGGATAGGTGCTGTCTACGTACTAGTTTTGCTTAAAACATTCTGTTTTCTAGTCACCATATTACTGATAGCCTAACAAACACTCCCCACTTTCTCACAATAGTTTTGTCCATCAATACAAGCGCACTGTAACCAAACAAAGCACTGTGAACGTACAGACGTCTCGTCTGCTGGCAGGCTCTGGGGTGAAAGACCAGTGAACTTCACTGCACTCCTACATTTAGTGCAATTGCATTAAATTGCGATTATTACAAATTATTAAAAATCTCTTCTTGTTCCTGCGCCTTTGCAATCCTCATAAATAAAAGATGTAGAAACAGAAGCCTTGGCCCGGGAAATGTTGCTACTTTGTAGAGCATGTGGATAACAGTTGGTGCTGAACAGTTTGTTGACAAGTTCTTTCGATGATATCTGATTCTAAATCAGTCGTCGGATCATTGAGCGGTTTGAGAACACAGTTGTATCTTATTGTTGATGTGGCCAGTCATCATGTTGGTGCAGCACTGAATTCAGCACATCTCGTCTCCACAGACCTGTTTGAGTAACTTTGCCTTGTTGTCCAGTATGTTTAATATACCCAACATTTTTTTTTTAACACTAGCCAGAAGCTGTGCATCTTTGGCTGCTTTCCCCATCAGTGCTGGTGTAAAAGCATTTAAGAGACTCGTGTTAAAAATGTAGCCACTACAGTTTAATCTGGCGTGGCTGCGCAAGGCAGAAATTGTGTTTGCTCCTCGGTCAGTAACAATCAATTCCAAAAACTCTTAGGTTTTTCAAACAGTAAAGTGTGAATGTTTTCACCAGTTTTAATCGTGCTTGTTTTACACGGGGTCGTGACACAAGATTATAGCTCTCATTAATGTAATGGATGGTAGCAGATATGAAAGACGTTTTCTCCAAAGTTTATGGACCAAATGCCAGTTGTGACAGCACACTGTCACACACGTGCACATGGGAGGCAGCTAAAGGGTCTAAAGGAGAGTATTTCCACGCCAGACCAGGGGGTGGTTGAGTGCACTGACCTTTTTTCTCACTTTCCTGAAGATCGTGCACAGGAAATTCCGCCTGGTCCTGATGATGTCACTTCCGGTTCCCAACCTTTGGATGACATCACTTCCAGTGATGAACCCATGACCGAAGAGACTTCCTGTTCTGGCCCTTTGATGACTTCACGTCTGGGTCTGAACCTATGGAAGAGGACCCTTTCGCTTCCGCCCTCAATGACGTCACTTCCTTTTCTGGCCTTTAAAGTCACCATATTTGACTAACCTAGTCAGTTCTGTTTTGGACTCGGTTCTGAGCACATCAGTGCTAGCAATTTAAACATTTGCAGCCAGAGAATATTACATGGATGGCTGCCCCAAACCTTTTATGACTCTTGTGTCTGCTTCTTGTGACAACACCCATAATTATTGACGGTCTCTAGCATGTCATATTCAATAACCTTTCTCAGTTTTTGGCTTTTTCTACCATTTGCCGTGATACAGTTGTCGGATGGGGCAGACTCTCTTTAAACTTCAGATTTTCCGATTTTGGCTGCTGTGTCCACCAGGTACTGCTCAAGTCCACTGTCCATTGTATATTAACACATTTATTGCAGCAAGTAAATATTACATCAGGGATTGGCTTTGAGACCTTTCTTATTTGCAACGGTGATAGACAGATTGACAGATGAGATTAGATAGGAGTCCCCATGGACTATGATGTTTGCAGATGAGAGTAGAGAGCAGGTTGAGGAGACCCTGGAGAAGTGGAGATATGCTCTAGTGAGGAGAGGAATGAAGGTCAGTAGGAACAAGACAGAATACATGTGTGTGAATGAGAGGGAGGTCAGTGGAATGGTGAGGATGCAAGGAGCAGAGTTGGCGAAGGTGGATGAGTTTAAATACTTGGGATCAACAGTACAGAGTAACAGGGATTGTGGAAGAGAGGTGAAAAAGAGAGTACAGGCAGGGTGGAGAAGAGTGTCAGGAGTGATTTGTGACAGACGGGTGTCAGCAAGAGTGAAAAGGAAGGTCTACAGGACGGTAGTGAGACCAGCTATGTTATATGGGCTGGAGACACTGGCACTGACCAGAAAGCAGGAGACAGAGCTGGAGGTAGCAGAGTTAAAGATGCTAAGATTTACATTGGGTGTGACGAGGATGGATAGGATTAGAAATGAGGACATTAGAGGGTCAGCTCAAGTTGGAAGGTCGGGAGACAAAGTCAGAGAGGCGAGATTGTGTTGGTTTGGACATGTGCAGAGGAGAGATGCTGGGTATATTGGGAGAAGGATGCTAAGGATAGAGCTGCCAGGGAAGAGGAAAAGAGGAAGGCCTAAGAGAAGGTTTATGGATGTGGTGAGAAAGGACATGCAGGTGATGGGTGTGACAGAACAAGATGCAGAGGACAGAAAGATATGGAAGAAGATGATCTGCTGTGGCAACCCCTAACAGGAGCAGCCAAAAGAAGAAGATAAAGATTGCAGCAATTAAATGACACTTGGCTGCCATCGCCATCAATAACAGTTGAAAATGACCACCAAAGGTCAGATATCCCTTTACTGAGTTTTGCAGTTCCACAGGAGTGCAAATCTCTTTTATGGAGGGCCACAGTTGACAGAAGACAGAAGTGAGCAAATCAGTAATTTAAGTCTGATGGTAGTCAGTCTTGTGCATCCTAGAAGTCAGAATGACCTTGGCCAGCTGGTCGCCCACTTTTGACTGGGCACAGTTGATATAGTCATCTATAAAGGTTTCCAAGACCTCCTTATTTCCTCCTGTAGCCCAGATGACTGCAGAATAGAGAGCTTTGGACAGATGTGGGACAGGACAGAAGACAAAAAAAAAACAAAAAACAAGGAAACAATTGATTAATGCCGGGTACTTATTTATTTATTTATTCATCAAAGAGCTAGACTTGCTATCAGATTGCTATGTTATGTTTTAATTACTGGAAAGCCAAATTTAAAAGAAAGGATTTTTAGATGTTCCACAGATTTAGCCTGCCATTTATCTATTGGTAAATTACACTGATCTACAAAAAAATATTTTTGTCTTCCACTGTGCACTGGCAAACTCTTTGCATTGAGGACCAGGGACACAAACCCTGGTCTCCATACTGTGAGGCAGCAGTGCCACCCACTCACATTTAAGTACAAAGTTAAAAAGAAATTGAGTTAAAATGTAACAAATGACAATTTAGTCATGTAAGTAATGTTGTTCCAAATCAGCTCGTTTTTAGCCCATCTAACATTTTAAACATACGATGTGTAAAGAAAACACCAACACATTGTGGCAAGCAGCTGGGGGTGGCACCCAGCCGGGATGGCTGGAAGGAACGGAGGAGGGATTACGCCTCCTCCAGACCATGAGGGGGCGACTACCCTGGTGGCTTTGGGGACCATGGGAACAGAGCTTAGAAGCTCAACCCTATAGGGGCCGGTGCGCCAGGGGGCGCCCCAATGCCAGAGGAGCCCTGGCCCTCAGCACTTCCGCCATACCCGGAAGTGCTGGGGGGGAAGAAGACCAGGGACACCTGGAGTGCTTCCGGGTGCGCAGCTGGTACTTCCGCCACACTTGGGAGTGAAGGGCGGAAGATCATCAGAAGGCACCTGGAGCACGGGGTTTAAAAGGGGTCGCCTCCCTCCATTCAATGGCTGGAGTCGGGAGGAAGAGAGATGGAGCTCGGGAGGAGAGGAGAGGAGTGGAGGCGGCCTGAAGAGAGGAAAAGGCATTGTTGAGGCCTGGACATTGGGGGAATTTTGGGGTTGTGTGTGTTCTTGTAGATAGAATATTGTAAATAAACGTGTGTTATGGTGCTTAAAACAATGTCTGCCTGTCTGTGTCCGGGCCAAGTTCCACAACATATTCACTAACTTACATGTAACTCCTGTAGTTTTTATCGCGTGTCAGTTTTTTTTGATTGGTGGCCCACCATTTGTCTGTTTTTTTCATGTGCGTTCCCCGTGTAGTCTGCCATCACACTGACATCCTAATATGCCTGGCACCTTCTTTCCATTCCAAGATTGTCAAGGAAATCTTCCAAAAATGAACTTTGAGAGTGATGTTGCAACCCATTTTCTTAATACATTTAAAAAATATATATTATTTGAATCTTTATTGTTACCAAAAAACATTCGAAATGATGTCTCTGAATGATACTTAGGCCTCTCATTCCAGGTTGTTCATTGCACCATCAGAAATCCGTTTTCCAATGCCAGGACCGGCAGAAGTGCCCTCACTCAGTTTTGCCTCAAACTCAGAAACTTACAGCACCAATACATCAAACAGGCTCCATCTTTGACAAACTGCTTCATTCAAGCAAACGTAACATGACACGTTGGTAGCAGCACTTTATCTGGACCCAGTGCCAGTGCTGGGCCAAGCTTGTTAGTGCGCCAACCGACTACTCTGTTGTTAACCCTTGCAGCTGTGTTTTTCCCCATTATGATCAGCGCCCTAAGCGAATGCCTAATACATCTTAATGGTGGTGCCAGCCATGCCGTGGCATAGCTAGAGTTCGTGTCACTCGGGGCGGGGTGGTGCTTCAATTTGCCGCCCTTCAATATATCTGAATATGTTAACCTATTTAAATAGAAAATTAAAATGATGTATAGTGAAAAATTAAGATACATTTTGCATAGATTTATTCATATATAGAAAAAACAGCAATCATTTTTTCACATATAATTATTTATAAGCATCAACTAGACAAGAATATAGTACAGACACACTGAAAAGCTGTGTTCTGATTATTAGTTTAATATAATTACGCTGTGAAGACCAGAACCAGTGTAGTGTACAAGTGATAGGTGGGGATGTTTTCTGCGCAGAGCAAGAACGCATTCTTATTGATAACGAAACTAAATTATAAATTGTAAATTAGTTGTTTATCTTCCTATAAATTGTTATCGGTGTAATGTTTATGTTTATTTTTGTTATTGTCTCAGAAATTTCAACTGCTGTGTCTGATGTTGACACCGAAGGACAGTCTGAAAATTATTTTGAAGCATCTTTGG
This sequence comes from Erpetoichthys calabaricus, assembly GCF_900747795.2. NCBI lineage: Eukaryota > Metazoa > Chordata > Cladistia > Polypteriformes > Polypteridae > Erpetoichthys > Erpetoichthys calabaricus. The sequence continues at coordinate 139,713,894 of NC_041405.2, forward strand.
ATAAAAATCAGAGAATTGTACTTTTTTCATTCATGAGTGATATTTTTCTGAACCCTGCTGCTTACACACGAGTTGTACTGAGCCTTTTGGCCAATAATGCCGCCCCTAAAAATGTGCCGCCCGGGGCGGTTTGGCCCCTCCGCCCGCCCCTAACTACGCCACTGCAGCCCTGTCTGTATCCACCAAGCTTGAGCTGATGATGTTTGTGACACCAAGCTGTAGCTTTTTCTAGCGGGCCATTCCTTCTGACCCCAATGCCACTTCTTGGCTCTGGTCTGCCCGGACTGCTGCTGTAAGTCGTCACCATGTTCTAATTCCAGCCATATTCTGACCTTTTAATCAAATAAAATATCTATTGCTTTAAATATAGATTTTAATATTAGATAATATTAAAATCAAACAAATAATCATTAACAGAAAAATGTGACATTTAATTAATTAGAGTGTGTCACACACGTGAACTTAGGAGGCAGTCAACAAGCCCTGAGGTGAGTGAAACATCGCGAGATGAAGGGTTGATTTATGGTACTAACACCTCTCTCTCTTTTTCAGCACACCAAAAGAACACAAATGATCCATTTTACTTACCTCCTCCACTTCTGGATTCGCAAGATGGCCGCCCTACGTCACTTCTGGTCCCTTGATGATGACGTCATTTCCGACTCCCAAAGTTGATGTCACTATACCCCGATGACGTCACTTCCGCCACCATCATAACAATGAAACTTCCGGTCTACAGATGATGACATCACTTCCGCCAATCTGTTATGACGTCATCTCCTGCCACATCATTTCCTTCAGTCATTTTGTTCTCTATAAAAACACCATTTTTCTGTTGCCATCTGTCAATTACTTTCCTGAAGTATTTTGATCGTTTCCATATATTTTCTTTTGCTTTGTCCACTGGACAATATACAGGGTCATTCCCCAAGTCTTTTTTGTGGTGAAGAGTCAATTAATTCACGACAAGTGCAAAAAAAACTTATAAATGACAGTTAAAAATGCTACATGATAAAAAAAAAATGTTTTTCGTTTTTGAATCAAGGCCACAAAAATATGTAACAATCACATGAAATATTTTTTTAAATGTATGCTTGTGTGCTGAACTTTGAGTCAATCTAGCAGATGCTCACAGAGTCCTGAATGATGCACATTACCTGCATTGTGAGGGAGCATCAATTGTGGCACTTTTGCCATGTGGTGCGATTTCCCCCGAGGGTGTTCCGGCTCACAGGGTTTTCATTGTTGAGGACCCAAGCGGCTGAACCATGTGACAGTGCAGGTTGGCTCCATGGTCCAACTCCTGTTTTTGGGAGCCTCTTGAACCTAACATCGTCGATAACATAACTGGATGAGCTTGGCAGATGAGGACAAAACACACACACAGCAAGGAGATGGTGGAAAGGCGCTCAGTGCTTTTATTAAAGTAAATCAAAGCAACAGTGTCCAGAAATTGTGCAGTGCAAATATCCAATAAATAAATAATCCATAAAAATGAGGTTAAAAAACCAGCAGGAAGCAGTCTTTAAAAGTCATAAGCCCTGGCGCAGTCCTTAAAACAGATGTCTCCTTGGCTTAACCCCAATATAGGCTCTTGCAGTCTAACAGACCAGCCCACCTTCAGTACTAGGCTCGGGCCCTTTGTGGCCCTCTCTGGCTCCAGGCAGGACACCCCATTGAGCCTCTGACTCCCTCTGCCAGGCTTGCGTCACTGGGGTCCACGGCACCACCCACAGAATGCCTTTCTCAGCCTCTCCTTCACCCACAGCCATGCTGCCTCTCTTCGGTGAGTCACTACAAGTGAGCAGCACTTCGACCACTCCAGCTCCCAGGTCACTTAGTCCCCGAGCGCCATCCGCATGCTCCGAGAGCCTTCCTCCTGGCTATCTGCCTTCTCCACCTTTCTTGCACACTGTGAGGGATGGCAAGCAGCTCAACCCTGCCGGGACGCCCAAAGGATGGAAGGATGGGGGAAGGCAGCTTTTCCAGGACACTATAAACCCAAACACTAGATGGCAGCTCCCCTGGAGTGCAGCAGTGCCCTAGATTCCTGCAGAGCATCCTGGGACTTGGAGTCTGGTTTCTCAGTCCTGTTGGGTGCCGCCAGGGGAAGCTGTGAAAAGATCTGGGGAGTCATGCTTCCTTTGCAGCTTGGAAGTACTGGGAAGTCATGAGGATGGAAGCCCCACAGTACGTCCAGGCTGATTAAAGAATTGGGATTCTCCATCTGACCCGGAATTGCTGGCAAGTCATGTGGGAGGAAGAACAGAAGCACTTCCAGGTTGGGCACCATATAAAGGACTGATGGGAACCCAGCAGGTGAGCCGGAGTCAGGAGGAGTAGGACAGAGCTTGCTGGGAGGTGTGGAGGAGACATTGTGTTTATTCTTCTTCTTCTTCTTCTTATTATTGTATATTCTCTTGCCTGTTTATTCTGACTGGGGTGCTTTGGAGGCACTGCTTTAAAGAAGGAGAATTAAAGATCTTCTTATTGCTTTTACTCTGTGTCTACATCTCTCTTTTGGGTTTAATAGGGCAACAGTGCCCCCCAAGCGTTTGACTACAAACTTGCACCGGATTTCTCCCTCACTCCTGCCTTTTCTCTGCCTCTCTCTCTCTCTCTATCTGTCCATCTTTTAACCTCTGACCTTTTTCCTTTTGATTTTCCTTTTTTAATTCCTTTCTGGTTCTTTTTTTTTCCTTCTCTTTTTTTCCTTCCTTCACTCGCGCTTCCCTTTTAAAGTGGGGACGTGGCACAGCTGTGGCATTCAGCAGCTCCCAGCACCAATTAGAGTCACGGGCGATCCTGCACCTGTGCACTAAGTGCAAGGCCATCTGCTCCCACGTTGTTTATTTAAAAGACGCCAATCAGCCACAGACCTCACTTTGCCATAGACCAGGCCAAGGGGATGCCCATGTAACACCTGGCTGTGCCAGATAATTGGTCATTTCTTGGGGGATTTGACTAACTGTTTGCCTGGGGGGATTGCCAACCAACAATGCGCTGTACCAGGGCAAGCTCCCCAATGTGACCTGACCTGATGCTTCTTTAATGGCACTGTACTGGGTTGTGTGGTTCCACCATGGCTTTCCATTTCATTCTGTGAAAGGGTTTTTCCCTATGAAGTTGGCTCTTTAGGCTTTGAGAAGGTTCCTAATATGTGGACTAAACAAGCATCTTTAATGTATAATAGGCACACTAGCAGGATTCAGCAGATCAAGAAAATGTGAACTTGGGTCATGGCATTGAAGCAGAAGTCCTTTTAAAACCAGGTGAATTTCCCCTTGGGATTAATAAAGTATCTATCTATCTATCTATCTATCTATCTATCTATCTATCTATCTATCTATCTATCTATCTATCTATCTATCTATCTATCTATCTATCTATCTATCTATCTATCTATCTATCTATCTATCTATCTATCTATATTTTAAAAATTTGTTATCATCTATTACACATATGTTGAAGGAGAACCTTCCTGGCTCATGAGACGTATGTCATACCACCCCTGAACAAGATGGGGTGCTGTTACTAATCGTGTCATCTCTCTTTTCATCTACAACTCCAAGAAGATACCCTGTGAAGGTGACTGACTCCGCCCCTTCCAGTCAAAGCACTATAAAGCCTGGGCTTCCCAGAAGATGGAGTCTGTTGTTGGACTGAGCTGACCTCAGGATGGAGCTCCATCCTGATCAAGAAGACCTCCCAAAAGAACTGCTATTGTTTGCCTACTCAGGCTATTTTCTGTTTTTGTTTAATTTAGTAGAAGTAAATGGGGTGACCCTGCTGGCGTCTCAGCTTTACATATCCCTAGGCTGTGTTATCCCCCCACTTGATGACAAGGTTGTGTCTGGTATCTTCATACAGGTGGTTGTTTTGGAAACCAAAACTGGTTGCTCTATCACACTGCTCTGAAGAACCACTCTTTATATTTTAAGAGTATGGCTCCCTGCTCACAAAAGGGCTTGGAAAAATGTGAAATAACAGGAAAAGCCACAAGTTCGTACCTTCATTACTGGTCCTCATAGCAATCCGCATTCCGGCATACACCAGAACCCCACTTCACTCCTCACGATTATAAGCCTATCCAATCAGGTGTAAATAACAAGCTTTTAAAAGAAAAATACGAGTCCTGATTGGTTGGTATGGACGGGGCACGATCAGAGCAAGTGTCTCATAGGTCACTTTTATGAGCTTGTTATTTCTGATGTGCTGCAAGAACAGACAGGTCCACATGGACCATTCTTGACATTGAAAAGCACACCAATGATTGATGATTTGAACAAGCCATAAATATTTCATGTGAGACCATTGAGAGCGACCTTACAGATAGTCAGGAGAAGGCTGACATCACCACTTCAAGCAGCTTTTAGCATCAACACGCAGTCCGATTATGCGGAGGCCACGGCAGGAAATACCAAACTGAGCCATCTTTTATTTTAATGAGAGGTCGTTGAATATAAAGTGGTACCGTACACTGCGCACATTAAAGTTGACCCTTGGATTTACATGGTGTGACCGCTAGAGAGTGTTGCAGCACCCCAAATCCCTGACATAACTGTGCGGATGCAAGTTATAATAAAAAGGTTTATTAGTGTAAATCCCCTACGGTAAGGTTTTGCAATCACAAATAGCACAATTCTTCTTCTCTATCTCTCTCTTTCTTTCTTGTCCTCCACACCTCCCAGGCAAGCTTTTTTCATCCTCCACAAACAATTCCAACTTGCCTGGATGAGATTGAGCGGCTTCTTTTATCTTGGACCAGGAGTATTTCTGGTGCTAAGGCATAGTTGGTTGAAAGCTCTTTTGAGTCAAACAGATGCCCCACAAAAGAGGATTCATTAATCCTGGTAGCTCCCCCTGGTGGCCACTATGGAGCCTGTTGTGGGGTACAAAATCTGTACATTTTGGTTTGTATTTCCATTATATTTTGTTCAAGACAGGACAACAGATGAACTGCATTCAGGACAAATCAAAGCATGCCATCTTCCCAGTGATATCTCACTTTTAAAACAGCTGTTCCAACAAAGAAAGGAAGACATGCTGGTGGCTCAATTACTTTATAACCTGAGAAAGGATGGACATCTAATTATTTTACAGCCTGGGAAAGGAAGACATAGCGACACCTCAGAGAACATAAAAAAGTTTTATTGTTTGGGAAAACGAGCAGTGAATTAATTCTTCATAGTGACAGCCATCCAATCAGACTATCTAACAATCACATCTTGCAAACCCCCCCAGTAGAATTTTAGAATAAATATGCCTCGTCTGAGGAGCAATATAGTGAGTAAGTGAGTAAGGAAGTAAGAAAGTGAGGAAGGAGGGAGGAAGAAGAAGGAAAGAAGACTCACTGGTCGTCAGAAAAGCATCATGAGCAACTACAAGTGCTAGATCACAAGCCGCCTGCGACATTCATCCATGTCATCTGTAACATTTTTGTAAGCTTTTTCTAAAGACTATATATATCCAGACTTTTCTATCAGTCCTATTTTCTATTATTCTTTGTTCCAGTGGTATTATTATTATTCCTGTAATAAATACCATGCTGCTTTTAACTTTCTATGCTTTATCTTAATGTCTATAAAGTGATTGAAGTAATAAGTTAGATTTCTTTGAGCACCTGGTGCAGCCGGAGGTTTGCCATACGCTCTGTGCTGCAAAGTTTATTAAGGCTGCGAGTGTGAGCTCCACTCAATAGTAGGAAATAGTACGTAAAGTAAGGTATTTTTGGCTGATAAATGGTCTATAGTCAAGGATCCTGAGCTTTTGTATGTTTAAATGTATTCTTGTAGACCAAAAGTAATATTTAGGTCTGAGATATCATTAAAACATCGTATGTTGTTCGCGCCGATAATAAGTAAGTCTCTTGAAGTGCTGAGAGAGTGACAGGCTGTGTTATTCCTAAAGCACTTGTGTGGTTTAAAGTGCTAGAGGTTAATCAGTGTGTGTGTGTCATTCATGGGGCACTGTTGTGGTTAGGGTCTGTGTGTATGCGTATAGCTATGTATGTGTGTGTTCATCTTAAAGTGCAACAGTAGACCAACCCAATAACGAACTTGACAAGTACACTTACCCTGGAAGAAAAACAGGTAAAGGGTAAGTAGAAGGAAATACGATAATACAGAACCCAACACTGCCGCCCCAAGGGACTACAGTTATCTGTGATGCTAGATGCTGCCATCTAGCGTATTGGGAGAGCAAGTAGTCCTGAAAGATTGTTTCCCCCTGTCCTTGCATCACTCTCACCTCCCTGCCATGTAAAGAACCCGAACTTGTCATTGCAGGGATTCTAGCCCACCCACTTTCACATTGCCATCCTGTTCTTGTTTCCATGGCACAAGAGTGGCTTTTGGGGGTGGCAAGTGGGGCGATCGCTCCAGGTTCCGCACCTAAGGGGGCCCTACTTTTGATGTCCGTATGTCCCGTTCGAGTGGATTTCTCAAGTTATATTTTGATAAAGTTCGTGTATTATCTTGCAAAACATTTGCTGAAAACTGTAATGAGAAAATCTGGTGTATGTTAACATTATTTTTATTAAATTCACACACAAGTTTATACAGTCCACACATAACAGCGTTTGACGTAACCGGCCCTGCGTGGGGTTGGTCAGCCCTGGGCCCTGCACACACCTGTGGCAGTACAATCGTCGCCTTCCTTTTCATTCTTCTAAAGGGCTGGTCTCCTGTCTGGGTAAGGAACCTTCCCCCATGCTGGCTGGGATGCCCACCCACATGCGCCATCCATCATAATGATTTTGTGCTTCCTCTGTAATTGTGCAATAATGTTTCTTTTTACATTTTATGTTTTAATATCTTTCTAGTACATGAATGTGTGGTAAAGCCAAAGTTCATGAGAGGCATATACATCATGATTAAATTAAGATTTATATTCAAATGAGTTGGTGCAGGGTTTTTAATAAAAGCAGTGAGGCAGTGCAGACCACATGAGTGTAGGTGTGCAGCCGCGGAGATCTTGACGAGAAAATTTGCTAATTGTGCTTAACATGCCTGATAACAGTTGGTCAAGCTGTCCCACATTGAGGGTCCGCTGGTCGTTTGGCGTGTGTGAGCTCACTGGGGATAAAAGGGGTCTGAGACTGAGAGAGAGAGAGTGAGAGAGAGAGAGAGAGAGAGAGAGAGAGAGAGAGAGAGAGAGAGAGAGTAAAAGTAAATTGAAAGTAAGATGGAAAAGGAGCAGAGGTAGAATGAAGGCTGAGAAAGAAAAAAGTCAGGATCAAAGGTGAGCCATGAGCAGAAGAAATGAGGTAAGGTGGTCAAGGGAGATGCCCTGTGTTGAGGGAGAGGAACTGCAATCTAGGGGTGGAGTCGCTCCTGCTGAACATCGGAGAAGAGCAGATGATCACTCTGGTGAATTGTTCCATGGATGCTGAGGTATGGTTGGTGGTACAATGAAGCAGGACTCAGAATTCCTCATCAGATTGTAGTGGGGAAAAGAGATGAAGGGTTTGGATCATGCATGCTGGCGGCGGGGACAGCTGAGTAGACCCAAGGGGTGAGCAGAGGAGATGGGTTTAAGAGATGGAGCTCATAATCCAGAAAAAGACGAATAGTAGTTGATCCTGACAGTGTTTTAATTCCAGTTTATTGATTGGATTTCTTTATTAATGGCTTTTTAACCTTCACATGGACTCTGTGTTTACCTTGGATTATTTATATATTGAAGAAGACTTTGCACTACATCTTTTGCACTTTGCCTGTTGTAGAATAAAACACACAATGCGCTTGGCAGCACTCATGTTGTTCATGGATCCTCATTGCACTAGTCCATCCCAGTCATGACTATTGATGCCCTGGGAAATGGGTGCTACCATGGCAGTGGGCACCCCGGGGCATCACAGTGCTGTATTTGAAATAGAGTAATGGTTAGCAGGGTAATCCATCCATCCATTGTCCAACCCGCTGAATCCAAACACAGGGTCATGGGGGTCTGCTGGAGCCAATCCCAGCCAACACAGGGCACAAGGCAGGGAACCAATCCTGGGCAGGGTGCCAACCCACCGCAGGTTAGCAGGGTTACCTAACCTTAAATGTTTAAACATTATTGCACATGTTTATCTCATATGATTTTGAGGATATGATGTTCACTTCAGGTTATGGGCTCCTCAGGTTCACCTCTTCAAATGGTCAGTTCAGTGGTTAACAGGTGCCATTATATGAAGCAAAATCACACATCAGCCTTGGTGCAGTTTGAATTTAGACCAGGTGTTGGCAAAGTCAGTCCTGGAGGGCCACGGTGGCTGTAGGTTTTTGTTCCAACCCAGTTGCTTAATTAGAAAATTATCCTTGCCAATAATTTAATGTCATGGCTTGTTGGTGCTTTAACTCTGCCATGTCAGGTCATTCTCATATCCTGGATTTTTTTTCCTTTCTAAGGATATCATCCAAATGATCTGAAGTCTAAAATGGAGGAGTAATTCTCAGTCCTTCCTTTTTTCTCTTCACTTTCCTCCAATTATTTAATTAAACTAATTAGTGCATGATAAATACACACAGTTGTAAATGGTAACAACCTAAATGGAGTAATGCTGGTCTCTTTTGTCATTTGCATCTTATTGCTAATTAGGAGCAATTAAAAACCGACAATACAGCAGTTTAAGACTAAGATAAGCAATAAGAATTCAAAATCTTAATGAACGAGACCACTAAAGTGAAGCAGAAGTGTGAATTGAGTGAAGTGCTTCTTATTTAGCAATTGGGTTGGAACAGAAACCTGCAGCCACTGCGGCCCTCCAGGATCGACTTTGCCCAGCCCTGATTTAGATAGTTAAACAGTAATGACTTAAAGTGGCATGCAGTGGTAGGATTAACAATTATTTTTTTTACTCTTTAAATTTATCGTCATTTTTTTAAAATTTCCCATCTGCTGCTGTTCCTGTCCCGTATATTGAGTGCTGTGTACTGGCTTTCTGTATGTATGTCAGTGCCATGTGTTTGAACCTTCTGAATGATGAACTTCTGTTTGCTCTCATCTCTGTTGCATACGCACTTTCTGGTATATTTGCTGCATGTGAGTTGAAAATACTGTCAGCTTTATTTGTACTGTAATCACAAATCAGAAAATCCAGTGCCCCCTTGCTAAATTCAGTCAAGTTGACCTAATACATACTTTGGGATTTTTGTTTTCTATTTATAATAATATGATGGCAACAGTCTCATAATGTATGAGTATTCGAGTATATGTGTGGGCTGGTGGGAGTAGTGATGTGGATAAAGCACTGGTGTAGCAATGGACTGTGCAGATTGTGCAGCACAAGGGCCTATGAGCATGGGTAGCCCACTCGGGGCCATATAGATTTTAAAATATTTTTTAATAACTTAACTAAAACAGCGGTTTCACAGTCTCGATGCAGTAGGCTTCAACGTTCAATGTCTTGCTACCATCAACTCTGACCTAGATGGCTGACGATGAATTGTATGCTGCTGCCAATCTTCTCACTGAATGCTCTAGCACCGCCATTTCACCAGTGTTTTGCACTCAATTGTTGTCTTTTTGTGCACGTTTTCAATCCAGCCTATCAACCAAGTCAACTGTTTTCGAAGTAGTTGAACTGTTGCTGATAGATCAGTGGACACCGTCGTCTACTTTCAGTGACATTTGCATGGCTTACATGTTACTGCTGACCACACCAGTGACTGTTGTTGCGTGTGAACGATTCTTCTCCATGTTAAACTCATCAAAAATGACCTCAGAAGTGCAACGTCACAAGACAGACTGAGTGACTTGGCTGTACTCTCAATGGAAAACGAGCGTGCCAGACAACATGACGTGCCTGCGAGTATTTTAAGGTGCTAGTGATATTAGAAGTAATATGATTTGTGACTTGTCAGTCAGCTCCACTTTTGTAAGCTTTAACAGTTTAACAAATCTGTAATCTGTTTTATTGTCTACCTTAGTATGGCTTACTGTGCATTAGTGTCACTACTGTGAGGATTTATGAGTGTCACCACTTTATGAGGTCCATTTTCTCAGAACTTGTGTAAAACGGGTCGATTGTGTAGTAGTATCCTGTCAGTCGGTATTGTCGTTTTAATTTGTTACAAATTGAAATGGCTTAATTTTATAGCACAGAACAGTTTCTACTTTGTAGCTTACCTTATATTTTAGTCATCTTCTTTCACAAAGTTGTCTCGTAAATGTAACCGGGTTCACACTTTACATTGATGTATGTACTGGTACTACTACCACACCTCCCACATTCCATTCCCACAATTTATTTTATTTTTGTTAACTTACAGCGGCTGTAATAAAGTGATTGAAAAAGTTATTACAAATCCCATTTAGAGAGCTGGTTTGTTTGTCACCAGCGTGTGATCTGATGGTGACGCGGTCACAGACGCCACTACCCAGCCGGCTCAGAGGATCTAGTTGTGAAGAAATTACTAAGAGTAATGCGGGACAGGAGGGGTCCACCTCAGGGCACTGGACAGGGGTCTTCAACAAGCTGGCTATGCCACTGGCATGAGGGAAGGGGGACTTTTGAGTTTTGAAACCCGGGGGCCCTTCAGAGTCTTAATCTGGCCTTGGTGTCCCTAGTGGGGGTAGTGAGATGAGGTGAGGAGGGGTCTGTTTCCACCAACTAATATATCTCCTTCAGTGGTGTCACTGTCTTCCACGTTGTTCACGTCTATGTCTGTGGTATCAGACAGTGCATTGCTGCTGAAGCTGCTAGAAGTGGCGATTCTAGCCATTTCCTGACTATCTATGTGGTCAGCTTGATTAGCCTCAATTCTGATATGTATGGCGTATTCAAAACATCATTTCAATTTTCTCGAAAGCTGCAAGTATATTTTTCAAGAAAATGTTGTAATTTTCTTCATTTTTGCTGTATCCTTTCTCTGGATCACCCGATCCTCGCTTTGAAACTCCATCCATTTTGTCCTTTTCTCATCTGTGTCATGGTAACACAATCTCAGAAATTTGACCCATGACACACCTGCTCTGATCGTGCCCTGCCCACTTGTATTTTTCTCTTAAAAACTTTTTATTTAGATTTGATTGATTTTTTTTTTATATAATCATGAGGAGGGCGGCACGGTGGCGCAGTGGGTAGCGCTGCTGCCTCGCAGTTGGGAGATCTGGGGACCCGGGTTCGCTTCCCGGGTCCGCCCTGCGTGGAGTTTGCATGTTCTCCCCGTGTCTGCGTGGGTTTCCTCCCACAGTCCAAAGACATGCCGGTTAGGTGGATTGGCGATTCTAAATTGGCCCTAGTGTGTGCTTGGTGTGTGGGTGTGTTTGTGTGTTTCCTGCGGTGGGTTGGCACCCTGCCCAGGATTGGTTCCCTGCCTTGTGCCCTGTGTTGGCTGGGATTGGCTCCAGCAGACCCCCGTGACCCTGTGTTCGGATTCAGCGGGTTGGAAAATGGATGGATGGATGGATAATCATGAGGAATGAAGTGGAGTAGGGATGGCTGCTGGACAGTGGGTTGCTGAGAGTGCCCGTCAATGAAAACGTGAGCTTTCCCACTCACTAGGCATTACTTCTCATATGCTATGACCCCTTTTGTGAGCAGTTCCCTGCGGTGCTCACCCAAGTCACCATGACAGTAGATCTGAATGTGCTTCTATGACAGTCAAATGTGTTAGATCAAAGTTTTCACCACAGACTGATCCTACCTGACCTTCAAGTCCTCTGGTCTGAAGTTGATGTAGTTTCTGATGCTCAGAGGCTTAGCAGCCTTTACTTCCACGGAGCTTTGCTCATTTGAAACTTTGCATCATCACACATTAATTCCTTGTGGTTTGGTCTTGTTAGATAATAATTTTCAGCATTTGTTCCCACTGGAGTTTGCTCCTGCATGATCTCTGTGGCCTGCAGTTTTCGCTTTGAGTTTTATCACATTTCTGACTCACCCAAAATCCTAATATGGAGTTCAGCGGATTCAGCTCTTTCTATCGTACAGATTTGACTCAATGGCGTCTGATCCTGTCAGATCTTGGGCTTCTTTTTCGCTTTGGAGTCTGATCTCTGTGACCTGCAGTTTTAGCTTTGCAGTTTCTCATGTTTCTGGTTCTCGGCAGCTCAAGACCTTCCGCTCAGCCTCGATTCTCGGAGTCTGAACTTGCCTGTGGCAGCACCCTGCAGTACATCTCTAGCTTTGTGATTCCTTGTTCACTTGAGTCGGCGGCTTTACTTCTGCGATGTTCAGCTCATACAGAATTTCGTATTGCATGGCTTTAACTCCTTCGAGTGAAATCCTACCAAATCCTTTTCAATGTTTTTCTTATCGCCTCCTAAACTCTCGCTTGATCTCCATTCTCTGCTGAAAATTGTTGCATTTTCTGTGGATGTGGTAAATTGTACTGCTTAGACATCTAGCAGAAATGAGAAAGTTAAAATTATATTGAGAGTTGCTGAAAAATACCTGGGAATAATTGGATAAGCGTGGGAAGTAGTGCAGAGAGCTTTGGTGAACAGGGTCTCTTTTTCCCAGCTAAAATGTGAGGGAACATAATGGGATTTAGGATTTTGCAAAGGAATGAAGAATAGACAGGGTTTTAAGAAATTACTAAACAATTCTCCATTTTCACCTGATGTAACATGTACTGTACTGTCACACACACTGAAGACAGCTTAAGGGCTCTAGTGAATGTAGTTACGTGCTGAGCCAGGGGGTGGCACTGTGTTCTGGCCCATTCTCTCATTCTCCCTCTGCAGACCAGGCTCCTCCATCACTGACGTCATCTCCGGTGTCCGTCCTCCTAAACTCACCCCTTCATAACCTGGAAAACCAGTTAACTACTTCAGTCCTGTTTTGGACTTGTGTATGTAAACAGATTGTGTCTGTAAACTGCAGTAATTGTGTGTTTATTTCCACAAAACCTGTCAAATTATACAAGGTTACTCTATCCAGCAGGGGGCGGTAGCTCCCTGGTTGGAATAAGTTCTTTTTTAATTGCGGCATGTTACATAACTCAAAGCTATATAGATATAATATTAAAAGGTGATACCCTTCCCTTAGTGATACGACGGAAAGAAATCACATCTTTAATGACAATTTACCCGGCATAATAGACGGGAAGCCTTGACAAAACCTTGTGTAGAGTCTGCCATTCTCGTCTCTGCGTCAGAAGGATTTTCAGGATCGGATGACGTTATCTCCCATCCGTCCGTCAGCTTCAAAGGTGTGCCGGGCAATGTTCCAAGGCTTTATACTCTTTCTTCGTGTGCAGGCCCCCACTTAGGTAAATCATGCCATTCCAAACAAGGAAAAAAAGATCCAATGTCATGCTGACTCTGACACGCAGAAATAATACAATGCCCAGTTCACAGTAATCCCTTTCTTGTCTTCTAATGCTTGGCTAGCAGTTCTAAACGAAGAGCCCCTGTGTGCAAAATCTGGCCTTGTGTTAGCTATACATGTGAGAAGAAGCAGATTTATAAAATATTCTTTGTACAGAGCACAGTGACATATTAAACATATACACTTATTACAGTTACCAAAGTAACCCTAACCCCAACTAACCCTAACCCTAACCTCAACTCTTTATCTGTGTTTGTTGTATCATTTTTATTATACAAGAACCATGATTCTTAGCACTTTGACATTTTTCAGCAAAAAGTTATGAAAGTTTTAGATGTGACGGGCCAGATGGTAGGGATGGTGAAGATGTAACTTTTGGAAAGAAAGGGATTGGGTGTAAATTTGTTAGTGTGAATGAAATGTTAAACAGAAATATTTGATTCACAAGGAGAATTAACGTGATTAATTATTATAATCCATGTGAAAAAGTTCCAGTTGATTATTAGACAAAGTAAATGGAGAGAGTTCAAAAACGATGGTTAGGTGTGGAGATTTTAATGCCCTTAGTTCTTTGTGGGGCTGTTCTATAACAGATGGAAATAGACTGATTAAGAATATACAGATATGTACAAGGGTCGTTCAAAATGTTTCTGCACTTTTTAAACTGTATTTATTAAGAATTTCAAAAGCAAACACTTTTCTATATAGTCACCTTCGTGTGCGATGCAATTTTCCCTGCATCATACCAACTTTTTAATGCCCAATTACTACTCCTTCCACCTTCACCATTTTCAACGAAAATATAAAAGTGTGGAAAGTTTTTGAACGTCCCTCGTATGTCTAAGTGATGGAGATGCACAGGAATAAATCTACAAATAATACAGAATATGCATTAGATCTCTCATTAGCAGTGCAGGAAGTGAGGAGAGATTTAATTCAGTTACCGTATATACTCACGTTTAAGTTCTCCCGCAGATATGTCAGGGCTTGATTTTACCGTATAATTTCTGCCATTTTATAATGCCGGTCGTATAAGTCGAATGTGGAAAACTCACGCTATTGGTCCAAGAGATTATGATATGATAACACCCACCTGAGAGAGTAACCAGGTATGTATTGTGCCTACGTGACCACACGGTAATACCCGAACTATTCCGAAGCGACGTTTGCACTGTCTTGTGTTTTTTGTATCTCACATCCTCATACACCTTTGATGTAAGAGCATCCATTATCTACAGTGGAACATTTGATCAGAAGAAAATATGAAGTTGGTTTTAAATTAAAAATAGTTGAAGTGGTGAAAGTACTGTAGATTCCGGAATAAAAGCCGAAAATTTCGTCCTAGATTTTTGGCTTGGAGTTTGGGGGTCGGCTTATGCAACGAGTATCGTTTCAGATTCAAGATTTCCAGCTCAATGCTGGTTTTGCCGATGAATACGGGAGTCAATTAATGATGAAACCATAGCGCCATCTTTCAGATGAAGAAGTAACTTTGCATGCCGACACTTTCAATTAAATAAAGAATTTATTCAAAAAAGTATTTTAGTTGTTGATTTTATTAATAAAATTTATAATAAATTATCAGGAAGTTTAAAATAAAATACCAACTGTAAATGTCACTATAAAAAATCCTTGAATGAAGAAATTGCCAATCCTCTTACCGCTGCCTTTTTAAAGATGTTTCAGCCTTCTTCCATTCTCGTACTTGTTTCTCGTTGATGCCAAAGTGACGAGCTGCTGCACTGTTATTTGATTCATTAGCGAACTTTACAACTTTCAACTTAAATGCGCTGTCATATTTCATATGTTTTTTCATAGGTGTAGTCATCTTTTTTTTAACAAAAAATTTTATGTATTACCAGGTATATTTTTATTCACCAATAATGTTTTAAAAATATAATACTGGTATACATAAACATTTATTGCGTATTTAAGTTAATCAAATTTATAACGAGTCTCCGGGAATCCACCCACCGATGTACCGTATTTGCGTATATAGTTTCAACACAAAGGTTTCATTTTACCAAACTTCTCCGCAATCACTTCCTGGTTTCCATCAAAAATGCCGGCAGTCTCAAATTCTCGCCGATAAACATGATAAATATACCTGAAAAGACACTTTTAAGGAAATTTAGAAAATTTTGCTTGGAGAAGGGGGTCGGCTTATATACCAGTCATCGGCAAATACATGTAATTTAGTAGGTAGAAAAGGGGGTCGGCTTATATACCGAGTCGGCTTATATTCCGGCATCTACGGTAATTGGTGACTGCGCTGCTGCAACTGAAACTGGTGCGAGATTGGAGGAAGCAAGAAGATGTAAGAAAATAAAAATGTAAGTGTCGTATTTTTGAACGGGTGTATAAGTCAATCGATTTCATGATCGATTTTTTGGGTTTCAGGACCCGACTTACATGCGAGTATATACAGTAATTCTTTATCAGTTTTTCCATCAGTAATTAATTAAATCATTCGGTAAGGCTCTTACTTTACTTACATTAGCTTTCTCTGTTGGTCTCTGGCCATTGGACTTAGATCCAGGTACCTTAAGTGCACTCATTTTAAGATACAGAATGATACATTTTATTGATAAACATAAGGATTGTAGAAATATCATAACTGCTTGTAGAGTATATTAACATAGAAGTCAGGACTCAAGACAGATTAGACCGTGTCACGCGTGTGTGCATGGGAGATAGCTTACAGGCTCTGGTAAATGTTTTTACCCACTGGGCCATTGGTTGGCAATGTTCTCTTATTCTTTCTCTCTTTCTCATTCTGCAGACCATGTGATTGGTAACCCTAAAGTCACTGATGTCATCTCCAGTTTCCATCTGCTTGGGCCCCTCTTCCTACCACCTTCTTTCATAACCTGGTGACCCAGTTACGTGCTTCAGTCCTCTTTTGGTCTTGTGTCTGTAAAGACATCTCCGCAACTAATTGCATGTTTAAACTACTCAAACTGTCAAATTATAAAGGGTTACCAAGGTAGTACCCCAAATCTGTGTCTGTGTTATTTGTGTCATTTTACAATAGACCCACATATAGCAGAAGAGGCTAGCTGTTTACTGGCTATTTAAAGTTCTAATTTATCTTGGCTAGATAAATGGTTTTATAATTCCAAGTCTTTAAGAATGTTTTGTGGAGTTGTTGCTTTTGTTGCTGCTTTGGGTTCAGGTGGAGGATTTTTCATGTGTCGGAGTGCACTCTTTCTCTTTGTGACATGGTTCTTATGTCTGTGGTGTGCAG
Source organism: Erpetoichthys calabaricus (assembly GCF_900747795.2). NCBI lineage: Eukaryota > Metazoa > Chordata > Cladistia > Polypteriformes > Polypteridae > Erpetoichthys > Erpetoichthys calabaricus. Next base: position 139,730,405 of record NC_041405.2, read on the forward strand.
TGTGCAGTTAGGCCCTTTGCTGTGTCATCTGCAACTTCATTGAGAACAGCACTACTCTTTCCGGCACAAGAGTCTAGATGCTGAAGGTTCCGTTGTTAAGTAATACGTGCTTCTCAGTCTTATGTCTGGACTTTAGGTCTTTGGCTTGCCAGACTGGATCTCAGCTAAAGAGACTTTTTCAAAACCTGGCAGGATCTCATCAATAACATTTTAGAATAAGCATTTAAATTGAGGAAGCTGATTCTCTCTCCTGTTTCACTCCATTTATCTTTATTCATTTATTAATTTATCTATTTACTAACTTAAAGTTTTACTCTGCCGGCCTAGCTCTCTTTCTCAGGGGTGGGGGTTAATTTGTTTTGAATTAATTAATTTGTTCAACTTGATTTATTTGTATGGAATGTTATTTAATTTTAATAAAATCAATAAAATCAAAAAAAAATCTGAATTGGCCAATCAAGTAACATGAAATCGGTGATCGGTATCAGCCTTAGAAAACCTGAGTGGAGCATTCCTAATATTGAACAGAGGGCAATATATCATTCAGCACAGAAATCAAGCTTAGACAGACTAGGCTGTTCTTATTACATAACCATGAGGCAGCGCATCACAAACACCAACCCAAAATGTCAAACAGTATTCAGTTCAAGAGCTCAATTCCATATGTGCACAACAGGATTTGCTGGGAATGGTTTGTTTAACAGTATTCTACAAAAAATACATGTTTTAAATACATCTATGCAGTTTAAGTACTTTGAGATTTTTTTCATGGACATTTTGAAATTGTTTTCTGTTTATTAAACTGGGTCTCCATTGTAGCATTTTGTATCAGGGAATTTGCTTTTTCCATTCTTCATTAAAGCATGAGATTAAAATTTGTCTTGGCCACAAAAAATAAAGGAATGGGAGGACAAACTTCTTGAGGTAAAACTAATTCTAGGCAGAATGGGAAGGCCTGTCCTGTCTTATGGAGCTTTTTGGAGGCTTCATACTCTCTTTGTTGTAGGAGTGCACTAACATCATAACACCTGGCAGCACCCTCAGGTGGCACACTTGGATCCCAACAGTTTGAGTTTCCATGCAACCCTGCAGGTGTCCAAACTGGAATTATGCCAGAGAGGCACTGCCACTGACACTAGAGTAATGATTCTTAACCTTTTTTTGCCACTGACCCCTTTAAGAATCTGATGAAAGCTATGGACCCCCTTCCCCAGAAATATTCACATAAACACAACTTTGCATTCAATGAATACAATGTTCTTAATTTATCAAGATGTGATTGTCTCAATCATATATGACATACACAAAGTATTATTAAACTGTAGAGTAAGCAGTCTTAAAAAGACACTCCTTTTTTATGCAAAAAGTAATGGCCACTCATTATAATTATGAAATACAATAATCTTGTGCAAATTAAAATAGATCTACTAGTACTACAGTTTCTATTACCATTACTACTACTACTACTAAATCAGTACCAGGCCGTATAGTGAATATGAATTTTAATTTTTATCTAACCCTCACGGACCCCCTGAAACCCATCCATGGACCCCACGGACCTCAGGTTAAGAACCCCTGCACTAGAGGATGAACTGTTCCTGGTGAGCAGTTTCCTCAGTTTATCTATTCAATTTTATCTCCTACTGAGAAAGAAATAGAACCCATCTGATAAGGGCCCACCCTTCATCCCAGTCAGGACGTCAGTCCATCTGTTACGGCTGTTACATACTATAGCTCAGCACCAGCTCAAATCAATGGGTCTTATCATCTGAATGCCCAAAAAAGTTCTTTACTCAGAACTTCTTACAGGATGGCGTGAACAAAGAGGTCAAAAGAAGAAATACATGGACAACAAGTCAAGTCAAGTTGGGGAGCATGCACTGGTACAGTGCATTGCCACATCCACCACACGACGAAACAGCTCAGGATCCCAGTTGGCAACCCCCCAGGCAGACACACGGTCCAGTCCCACTTTCCGAAAATGATCAATTATCTGGCACAGCCAGGTGTTACGTGGACGTCCCCTTGGCCCTATGGCTAAGTGAGGTCTTTGGCTGATTGGTGTCTTTTAAATAAATAATCACCAGACTGGCGTCTTCAGGTGGGGGTGTGGTAGTGAGGCGAGAGCAGTTCCCATGTGCAATGCAGTAGCAGACGGCCCTGCCACAGCCAGGTGTTACGTGGGTGACCCCTTGACCTGGTCCTGCCACTTGGGTGCCCAACAATGAGATCACCCTCTGGAAATCGCACCACATGGCCGTAGTGCTGTAACTAACTTCACAATGCAGGTAATGTGCCTCATTCGGGACTACATCAGCAACCACTCATTCAACACAAAGTCAAACCAATGGTACCCAAGGATTCTCCGGTGAGACACAGTACCAAAGGAGTCCAGTCCTTGTCTCAAGTCACTGGATAGCGTCCATGACTCACAACCATATAGCAAGGCAGGAAGCACCAGGACTCTATAGACTTGGACCTTCGTCCTTTTTGCATAGATATCGGAAGCGCCACACACTCCTTTCCAGCGACCTCATGACCCCCCCATGCTCTCTCAATCCGTCTACGGACTTCATAGGAAGAGTCACCAGAGACATGAATGTTGCTGCCGAGGTAAGTAAACCTCTCGATGAGGTCGACACTCTCTCCACAGACAGACACACTGCTGATGGCTGTACCTAAGAGGTCATTAAAGGAATGGATTTTGGTTTTTATCAAGATGATCGTAAGCCCAGACACTCAAACTTCTCGCTCAGTCTCTTGAGAGCCCCGATCAAAGCCTCCATTGACTCCATTGACAGCATTGTCAACAAAGTCAAGATCAGTGAATCTTTCTTCACCAACAGATGCCCCACAGCCACTGGACCCCACAACCCCCTCCAACACCCAGTCCATACAAGCGTTGAACAGAGTAGGAGCAGAACACACCCCAGACGAACCCCAGAATCAACTGGTTCTGCCTCCATTCTGCACAGCACTCACAGTACCAGTGTACAGGCCGGCCATGATATCCAGCAACCTCGAGGGGATCCTGTGAACCCTCAGGATGTCCTACAGGGCAGCTGAGTCGAACGCTTTACGAAAATTGATAAAAGCTGCAAAAAAACTCTGCTGATATTCATGTTTGCGCTCCATGAGAACCCTCAGAGCCAGGATGCGGACATGGACAACATCAAGACAAATATCATAAAGTGCTATATAGACCTTCACAGCTGGAAGGCAGCAGTGATCCACAGGAGAACATTTGCTTGTGAGGGTGCTCCACGTTATAATCAAAATGTCCATACCGCTGCAGAAAATGTCCGCTGTCAAAAAGACACAACCAATACCCACCGTTTTTCCCCTGTTCACATTGCACAAAAATATTTGGGTCTAGGATTGGTCTCTGTACACACCTGAAGACCCATAAGAACCAGAAGGAGGACAATTATACCTGATTTCGAATGACTCCTGATTGTTGGTTGCTAGACATGTAGGCGTCAATGTGGCCCTGGCCTCCCTGGCCTCACCCTCTGTCTCTCTTTCTGGACTGTTGCCCATGTCGGTTGCCCTTCAGAAGCTTACAATACAGGCCTTACGGCCCACTAGTGGCAACAGCTTTCAAAGCTGACTGTTCTGTCGTGTTGGGTTTTATGGTGACCCTATTTACCCCTTAATATTCTTTATTTTGTAGACCTAACCAAAATGCCTCATATCCTATACATTTTCCACTCTCTGGTCAGATACACTACTTCAGTTCAGAAATTCCTCTCCCTTCCCTTGTTTCACACAAAAATACAGAGTGAAAAAAAAACAGGCAAGAGAAAGCTACACTTCTAACGGTGAATTACAGGTAATACATTTTATTATAACAAGTGCCATACAAGCAAATGGAATGTGGCTTTGTAAACCAAGACCATACAACCTGATAATGCTAGATGCATCATTTCAGGTGGCATAATAACTTACAGTTGTGTTTGATTCTTCTGGGTCAGCTCATCATCTGCACAGGTCCAGGCAGCCTGCTTTTTTTAGGTCATCATCTGGTCTGCTTTTGTCAGGATGCAACATGGCAGGAAGAGAATGTCTGTGCAAGCTTCTCTCTTTATTGTCCCTGTGTCACTCCTGACACACTCACACACACACACACACACACCTTCCTGGGCCATTCATCAATGAAGTACAGGCACAGACCCCCACCTCAAGTAATATGGTTTCTTGCCAGCATCCATCAAACAAACAACCAAGAAAGGAAATGCAAGTCATTAAGTAATAAAAATTGCCCCCTCTGTCAGAGGCGGCCAGCAGTTCAGTCATTTAAAACAGCAATTCCTAAAACTTTGGGTGGAGAGAACAAAAGCAGGTTTGTACGTTTTCTTTACGCTTTAAACATTATAACAAGTAAAATTGTAATTCTACAAATAAAGACATGCAGAAATATTTATTACCGTACACGCCACATACCTAGGGTTGCCAGATTAGAAATACAGGACACTCTTAAAATCTCTCTCTATGTTACTATATATATATAAATGTATACATGCCTCCTACACACACAGACCAATATATTATATAAATGTAGAGACATATGTTAAAAACATAAAGCAAGGATTTTAATGGGTTTTGAGGAAAATCATTTGAAAATTATTTAATACAAGCTAAAAAAAATTTTGTAAAAGTGAAATAATTTGAAAATATTTATTTAATACAGACAACAGAGAAATATCATTATTATTTAATACAAGCAGTTAGAAAAAAAAGTGGGCCGTGGCCAGTAGTAACTGTCACTGTATGTGGCAATGCTGACCCAGAACTGCACAGCAGCACGACTGGAGAGCAAAACGCTAAGATAGATAGATAGATAGATAGATAGATAGATAGATAGATAGATAGATAGATAGATACTTTATTAATCCCAATGGGAAATTCACAATAGAGTGATCAATAAATAAAAATAGAAAAATAAAAGTAGAAAGTACACATACACATACAGTCATGCACGGAGCTGCTGAAAAGGCTGCCACTCTAAGAGTGTCGCTGTGCTCAACCAACCATAGTAACTGAACAAGTTGCAAACGGGCAGCAAACACTCGTTTCCTCGTGACATTTGAGTTATTTTCATCAAGAGAATCTGAGAAAAGAAAGTATAATTACTTATAAAGTTACAACTAAGTACCGTAAGAAGGTAGTAAAAATATTTTATTACGAAATTTGAAAATGAACTAAAATACGGGACATTTGGGTGTCCCTGAAAGGTCAGTACAGGACAGGGGACAAAATGATCAAATATGGGACATGTCCTGTATATAAGAGACATCTGGCAACCCTACACATACCGCTCCACTACACACTGACATTTTTCAGGACCCTCTTACTGCCAATGTGACACTGCTCACTGTTTCTATACTTCGGTGAGACATATTGTAAAGTCATAAAAGAAACACAATTTTTGAAAGCGCATACATTTAAAAGAAATTCAGACTTTGACAAAGAATATGGTTTCCGACTTTTGAGAACACATTTACCAAACTGCCTTTTGACACCTCTGCCTGACTACTCTTCTCAGTCTGCAGCTCAGATTTTCAATCCTACCTTGATCGGTTTATCCGAGGATCACAGTGATCAAACACCATGAAGTCTTGACCTTTGTATCACACGGCTTTAATTTCCTGCAGTCCGACCCTGTCAGATCTTGTATTTTATCCAGTTATTTTTCCTGTTACAGTCTAATCTCTTGCGTTTTCTTTTCAGTTTTTCACATCTGGTCTTGTCTGATCTCTGTGACTGGATGTTTTAGCTTTGCCGTTTGCTCATACAGTGGATTCAGAACATATTCAGACCCCTTCACGTTCTGACTGTGTTATATATTTAACTTTAAATGGATACACTTGTCATTTTTGTCCATCAATAACCCATGATGACAAAGTGAGAACATGTTTTCAGAAAGGTTCACAAATTTATTAAAAATCAAAAACAGAAATCTCTCATACCTATAAGCATTCAGAACCTTTGCTGTGCACTGCAACTTGTGCTCTGGTGCATCCTGTTTGTTTAGATTCTCCTTGAGATGTTTCTAGAACTTGACTGAAGTCCACCTGTGAGAAACTGAATTGACTGGACATCTTTTAGAAAGGCACACACCTGTGTATTTAAGATCCCACAATTCACACTGCATATCAGGACAAAAACCAAGCTAAGGAACTCTCTGTGGACGTCTGCAATCAAATTGTGGTGAGACATAGATATGGTAAGGGGATAAAGACATCTGTAAAGCTATACGTTCAAAACAATGGGTCTGAGTTTAAGGGGTTAACAAATTACACAATTTTGTATGTATATTATATTGCTTTAACATGAAAATAGTTAGTCAATCTATTTTTAAATATACTGTATTTGTTGTCATGCTTATTGGCTCCAATCAGGTGTGCAATACCACTCCAGGACTGCTGTCACTAAAGGTCTTGTCTCTTCCCTCTGCAGCTCTGAGAAGATGCCCCCTTAAGGGGCACTTACCTTTTCTGTCAAAAGTTCTTGAGCGTGTTGTAGCCTTCCAGCTCACTAACTACTTAACTTCTAATAATTTGATGGAACCCTTTCAGTTTGGTTTCAGGGCCCAGCACAGCTGTAAAACTGCTCTGCTACGGGTAACCAATGATTTGCTTATGGCAGCAGACTCTGGACAAACCAGCATATTAATTCTGTTAGACCTCAGTGCAGCATTTGACACTGTCAGACATGACATTCTACTGTCCAGAATGGAGAACATGCTGGGTAACTCTGGCACTGCCCTCCAGTGTTTCAAGTCCTATCTGACTGATAGGCAAGAGTTTGTTAGTCTTGGCAACAGAAGATCCAGCTCAGCTCCAGTCATACAAGGAGTTCCACAGGGCTCTGTCCTCAGCCCTCTTCTCTTCTGTATTTATATGCTTCCCCTTGGCCACATTATTCGTAACTTTGGACTGCGTTATCATTTTTATGCAGATGATACTCAACTCTATTTCCATATTAAAAGTGGAACTTCATCAGAGCTTTCTCAGCTCACAACTTGCCTCAGTGAAATTAAAACCTGGATGGAGCAGAACTCTTTAAAATTAAATTGTAACAAAACTAAACTCCTGCAAATTGGCACTAAAGCACAATTTAAGAAAATGAGCTCCTTCCCAGTCAATCTTGGTGGTGATCTCATCAGACCTTCTTCTGATGCAAGGAATCTTGGTGTCATTTTTGATTCCTCCCTTTCTTATTCTGTCCACATAAACCACATTAAGAAACTTTCTTACTTCCACCTCTGTCACATATCCCTATCTTTTTCTATTGCTGAGAAAGTTGTCCATGCTTTTATCACATCTTTCATCGATTATTGTAACTGGCAGGTGCCTCTTCTAATCTTATATCACAGCTCCAGCTTATTCAAAACTCTGTTGCAAGAGTCATTACTCAAACCAGCAACAGCGAGCACATCACACCCATCCTGCTCCATCTTCACTGGCTCCCTGTGTCCTACAGAATCGAATATAAAATCCTACAAATAACCTACAAAGCCTTAAGTAACCTCGCGCCAAACTACATCAGTGACCTCCTCCATCACTATGTGCCTGTCCACCCACTAAGGTCCTCTGATTCTGGTAATCTTGTTGTGCCCCACACTAATCTACACTCCATGGGTGACAGGGCCTTCAGCTGTATAGCGCCCAGACTCTGGAATGACCAACCAAAATTAATTAGATCAGCTGACTCCATGAATTCTTTTAATAAACAACTCAAAACTCATCTGTTCAGGAAGGCTTTTAGCTCTACTTGACTTTATTACCCTTCTTTCAGTTTACCTTTATGTCAAGATGCTCATGTAACCTGTGTGTGTGTCTGTGTGTGTGTGCTAGACCATCAATTATGTTGTCTGTTAGGCTTTTTCTCTGAATTTACTGTCTTAATCTTCTTTATTTATTTATCTGGTTTGTATAATGATATATACTGTATACCCTGCCGTTCTTTCTTAAACTCTGTGAAGTGCCTTGAGCATGGGAAAGGCGCTATATAAATAAAATGTATTATTATTATTATTAAGGGTGAACGTCTCTGCCCTAGTTGTTGTTAGATTACCTGCCTCTTACAGTATGAAAAACCATATAAGGGCAGCCATTCCCAGAATAAGGCATCTCAGTCTCAACCCGAATGTTCTGCAAGATGGAGCTCCACAAACAGACCCGCTACGATTTGTGTGTGTTCATTTTTGTGCTTGTGCTATGAAGTCCCCAGTTTAACACCCAGTTTACCTTCTTGATGGGGAAGGTCATGTGATTTTAATTCCCTGCACTTTTTGAACACCTCTACCAAAATTATACCTTGTGGCACCCGGCTGGGGTTCATGCCCGGCTGGGATGCCCAGGAGGACCGGAGAAGGGCTTGTGCCTCCTCCAGAACACGAGGGGGCGACCGCCCTGATTGCTTTGGGGGCCACGGGTACAGGGCTTGGAAGCCAAACCCTGTAGGGGCCCATGGTCACCGCCAGGGGGTGCCCCGATGCCTTGGAAGCCCTGGACCTCAGCACTTCCGCCACACCCGGAAGTGCTGGGGGGAAGAGGATTGGGGACACCCGGAGGACTTCCAGGTACACAACCAGAGCTTCCACCACACAGGGGTGTGTCAACGGAGGCTCCTCGGGAAGCACCTGGAGTCCATCTGGGGTGTATAAAAGGGGCCGCCTCCCTCCAGTCATAGGCAAGAGTCGGGTGGAAGTAGGACCGAGCTCAGAGGAGACCAGAGACTGAAGGCATTGTGTTGTGTGGCCAAGGACTTAAGGGGTGATTGGTGCTGCGGCACTGGGATTGTGCACTTTAATAACTGTAAATATGTATAATAAACGTGAGTGTGGTGAAACTAACATGTCTACCTGTCTGTGTCCGGGCTATTCCCCACAACCTTTACTAAATGTAAAGATCAAGGAGACCATAAAGTTTAAAAATCAAATGGAACAAAACAAACCCCTGCAGACAGGTTGGTCCAGAATATACAGGATTTGCACCTGTGTCTGCCCGCTGGAGACGGGCACCAATTCTTCACCAAGCACATCCTTTTTCACCTTTCAGCTCTCTCTCAATCCTGACCTCTTCCTCCTACATAAATTCTCCAATGGACCCCAGACTTTAAGTCACCTTGACCTTTGAGTCACTTCCAGGGTTAGAAGCAACACTACCTTATCTAAAATAACACGGGGTTAATACTACCACTTGTGGCCCCTGGTGTCTCTTAGCAGCCTTTAGCCTTCAATTGCTCTGAAAGGGCTATGTCTGCCATGTTTCCTATTCAGTACAAAGCATTGACATTTTCTAAACTCTCTCGCTATCTGTATGTCAGACCTTCCTGCTGCCCACTTCCTTTTCTATTTCTGGACTATGGCCCATGTCTGATAAACATCTGAGACATTCAGTACCGATGCAGGTCTTACTGTCCCCTATGGTCATTTGTTTTCTCACCTGACATTTTCAGGACACTCCCACTGTCAGTGTTGTCCTCTTGCTCCTTCGGTGGTCTCCTCGGACACGATAGGTTATCCTGTGCCAACCTCTGGAGCACCGAATTTGGATATTGGTGAATGACCTTACTTTTTAATTCACTCAAGACTCCTTCTTGTACCTAAATCTCCTTCAGTTTTCAATCTTTGAGGAATGAGTTTTCTGCTTTACGTCATCATTACCTTCACAGATATGTGATGTGCTCTTATACATTTTCAGCTGGAAATTTATTTTCTTTAAGTTGTGGATGAAACCTGAAGCTTCACTTTTCTATCTCGAGATCCCTATGAATTAAATCTTCACCTTCATTCCTTTCACAGATGATTGCTTTTATAGTTTGAAGATTTTTCTCTCACTAATGATGTTTACTGTTAAATGTGAGGCTTCACTTTTCTCACTCCAAATCCTCATTGACCGAAAATGAACTTTCTTTCATTCTAAAACCAACTGTCACTTTTAAAATCTAAAGTTCCTAGTTTCTTTGCAGGTTCACACCAGGGCCTGCCTTGCCTACCATATCATGTGTGACCAGACTGAAGGCTCCAGTCGTTTCACACTACAATCTAAAGTTGTTCATTAAAAGTCTGAAATCCTTTCTTTTGTTTGCAGTTCTTGTAGATCGCATCAAAATTAATATAAGGGACCTCCAACCAGATATTCTCCTCTCACCAAACAGTACAAAAGCAAATCTTCCTTAATGAACTAACTGTGCCATGGGAGGAAAGGATAACCTCTGAATCAGAATCACTTTATTGCTAGCATGTGAAAGACACCAGAATTGACTTTGGTTAGGTGAATACCAGAGGTGGAAAGAACTTCTGGCCACCAGAGAGTGCACTGTCTCAGGATAGGACATATGGCACTGTCCTGTTCTTCAGATGCAGCAGAGTCACCGGGCTCTTTAAATTGGAGTCAGGGCTCAAGGATATAGAGCACCAGCAGCCACAAGAGGGAGCTTTGGACTTGTGGAAACCCACCAAAGGCAGCTCTAAGTTGGTGAAGAATCACCAGCAGCCACCAGAGAGTACTCTGAGTTTGCAAAGTGCCACTAGCAGCCACCAGAGGGAGAGTCATTTGCACCTACCAGAAGGAGCTTCGCGTATGCAAGGAGCCACCATTAGCTAACAGAGGGAGCTCTAGATTTGTGGATAATCACAGGAGGAAGCTGTCAGTTTGCAGAGAGCCACATACAGCCACCAGAGGGAGCTCTGAGTTTACAGAGAGTTACTAGCAGCCACAAGAGGGAGCTCTTGGTATGAAGGGAGTGTTTCTGAAACCCAGAAATGATTCTTGAGATTGCCTACAAGTAGCCAGGGTATCAAACTAATTTCACTGGTCCAGATAGCTTGGGGTCAAGAGGTGACTTGACATGAGCACTCAACTAGCAGAAGAAAGAGAACTCAAAGGATCAAAGGAGGGAAGGTGAGCAAACAGGAAACATGGACTGGGCCAGCCACCAAACCCTACCCAATGGGGGGTGCTAACCAGTGCAGGAAGCGCCAGCAGTTCATTTTTGTTCTTTCATTACTCCATCTCTTCATTTAATAAGATGCCCTTTTCTATTATTTTGGCCTCCTTGGTGTTTATTCAGGGTATGAGGAGTCCTCAAGTCTGTCTACTTTTATTCAAGACAACATAATTTCAACCTGACACTGTGCAAACCACTGTACAAATACAACAATTTCTTCAACAAAACATTTACAAAGTTCAATAGTTAGCACAAATAAATAGAAAAACTATACAAAATAATATAGATTACGTATATAGTGCATCCGGCGCCGCCGTGAGTGGCAGCCTTTTCAGCAGCTCCGTGTATGACTGTATATGTATGTGTACTTTTCTACTTTTATTTTTCTATTTTTATTTATTGATCACTCCTACCACTTTATTTTATGTGGATTCCTTTTTTTTGTGAATTTCCCATCGGGATTAATAAAGTATCTATCTATCTATCTATCTATCTATCTATCTATCTATCTATCTATCTATCTATCTATCTATCTATCTATCTATCTATCTATCTATCTATCTATCTATCTATCTATCTATCTATCTATCTATCTAAGAGTACAAGTTGAGCAAGTATGAAGTATTTCCGAATAGACAAACAGCATAGTTACTAGTTATATGTTGCAAAAGCAGTAAGGAATAACATTACGTAAGTTTATTTAGGATCTGAATAATTTGAGGAAAGAAGCCGTAGAGTAGTAGTTTGGGTAATGACAGATCTCCTTTGTGATGGCAATTGAATGAATAAAGGAGTTATATAAAGAAATATTAGACTGCCATACATGACAGGCATCAGAAGTGATGAAAACTATGGAATCTGTCCTTAGAGGTCCCATCAGCCCAGGGCATTCTGGGGAGCTTTCAACAAGGTTTGGAAAAATCAAAATCTGAAATCTCTAATTCATTTAAGCATTCAGATCCTTTGCTTTGGCACTCCAAACTGGTACAGGTGCCTCCTGTTGGCTTTGATTCTCCTTGAGATGTGTCTGAAGCCTGACTGGTGTCCTTCTTAATTGTTTTTTTTTTTTCTTGTTTTCATGTCTTGTAAAGCACTTTGAGCCACATTGTTTGCATGAAAGTGTGTTATATAAATAAATGTTGTTGTTGTTGCTCTGGCAAACTGAATTGATTGGATCTCGTTTAGAAAAGAACACAACCTGTGTGTAGGAGGTCCAGAATTCACATGGCATGCCAGGAAAAAAAACAACAACAAGCCATGGAGTCCTAGCAACTCTCTGTAGACCTTTGTGATCAAGTTTTGATGAGGGATGAATCAGGACAAGAGGATACAACCATTTTTAAAAATCTGTGTGCTCCCAAGAGCACAGTGACCACAATAGTAGAGAAATGGATGAAGTTTGGAGACACCAGGACTCATCCTAGAGTTGACTATCTGAACAAACAGAGTAATCGGGCAAGAAGGACATTAGTCAGGGAGGTGAGCAAGAACCAAAAAGTCACTATTACAGAGCTTCAGAAGTCATCCACTGAGATGGGGGAGCCTGTCGGAAGGAAACCATCTTAGCAGCACTCCATCGATGAGGGGTTTATGGTAGAGTGGCTACTCTTGAGTAAACAACTCTGGGAACATTGGGAAAAAAGATTATCTGGACTGGTGAGACAAAAATTGAACTGTCTGGGTAAAACTCCAAGCCTTTTATCTGGAAAAGACCAGACACTGCTCATCGCATCCCTGATACCAGCCCTACTGTGAAGCCTGGTGGTGGCAACATCAGGCTAGGGGGGTATTTCTCATTGGAAGGGAATTGAGGGAAGGATGAATGTGGTCAAATGCAGAGAAGTCCTTAAAGACAACCTGCTCTAGTGGGCACTCAACCTTAAACTAGGGTGACGATTCAGCTTTCAGTATCACAATGACCTGCAGCATCCAGGCAAGGCAACATTGGAGTGGCTTTGGGACCATCTCTGAGTGTCCTTGAGTGGCCCAGATGGAATGTCTGTAGAGATACCAGAAGATGACAGTGTACAGATGCTTCCAACTCATACTAATGGAGCTTGAGAGGATCTGCCATGCAGAATAGGATAAGCTGCCCAAATCTGAGAGTGCAAAACTTGTATATACTTACCCAAGAAGTCTCAAAGTTGGAATAGTTGCTAAAGCATCTATAAAGTATGAAATTAAGAGTCAGAACACTTCAATGAATGAAAGGTTTCAGTTTTGGATTTTTAATAAATTTGCAAACCATTCTGAAAACAATTTTTTAATTTGTCATTATAGGTTATTGAGTGTAGCTGGATGGGCAGAAACTGCAAATTTATCATTTTAAAATTAAATCTTCAACACAATAAAGTGTGCAGAAAGTGAAAGGAAATGAATTCTTTCTGAATCCACATTAAGTTCACATTGAGCCTCAGCGAGGTCACAGAAATAGCCTGCCAGTGGATATGACTCAAAAGAAATGAATGATAGCAAAGCCAAGTTTGTAAAAAAGAAAAACAAAAGAGCAGAGTAGACAGTGGACTGGAGCGGCTGAGGGAGTAGTTCCAGAATATTGGCTCTCATGTTGAGCCTACTGAGGTATTCTTAAAGCATTAGGACAACTGTGACAAGAGCAAGCCATTCAGCCCATCAAGCTCGTCCATTCTATTCATTTTGATTGTCCAAAATAGCATCAAGCTGAGATTCGAAGATACCCAAAGTCCTGCTCTCCACTGATTCCATCCCAGTATGGCACCTACTCAGCCCAGGGCTACCGGGCAGTACAGGGCCTGCCTTCTGTTCAGGACATACACAACACTCACTGTCTTCAGAAGGCAAACTGGATAATTAAATATCTAAGTCATCCTACCCAGTCGCTCCTCTCACTCCTCCTTTGAGCCATTGGAAGTAAACTAGTAGATTCAAGGATCAAGCTTCTACCAACAAGTTGTAAGGTTGCTGACCAGCTACTCAGAAGGACAAACACAGAGCTATTCAAAATGAAAGAGCAAATTTCAAAAATTTATTTCAAACAAACTGTATAAGACAGAAACACATTCCGCACATCACTGTATAGAGGAAAGTTCAAAGTTTAGTCCTATGATCCCTGAGGTTGCATGCACTCAACATGAGCACCATGTGTAGTGTGACAAACATTAAAACGGTAGACCATTTCTTGCCACACACGAGTCAAATGGTCCCTAGTTTGCTGAATCCACAGCTTCCTCAATTCGACGTCACAAATCTTGAAGATTAGCGGGCATAGGTGGAAGAAACACCCTTTCTTTAATGTACCCCCATAGATCAAAATCACAGGGGGTAAGGTCTGGAGGCCTGGGAGGCCATAGATGATGAGCAAGATCTTGTTGTCCAGCTCTTCCAATCCATCGTCCTGGAATGGTGTCGTTCAGGTAATGCTGGACCTCCAAATGGAAATGAGGTGGGGCACCATCTTCCATGAAAATGAAGTCAACACTTGGTGGCATTCACTGGTACTTTTAGGTGGGCTTTTAAACTTTGAACTTTCCTCTATCCAGTGATGTGCGGAATGTGTTTCTGTCTTATTCTGTTTGTTTGAAATACATTTTTGAAATCTACTCTTTCACTTTGAATAGCCCTGTATATATATATTTAGTATATCTCTCAACACTGATTTTCTGGAACCAGTTTTCTTGGTGAGGTTCACAGTGGCAGCATACCAAACAAAACAGCTCAGACTTTCCTGTCCCCAGCTACAGATTCCAGCTTTTCGTGGGAAAGTCCAGGGCATTCCAAAACAGGCTGAGACCTCTAATTCTGCCAATAGGTCCTGGGTCTGCTGCAGGGTCTGTGCCCAATGGGATGTGACTGGCATAGCTCTAGGGAAAGCTGTCCTGGTGGCATGCCCAAGCCACCTCAACAGGATTCTCTTAACTTGAAGGAGCACCGAATCCACTCTGAGACTCTCACGAATCGCTGAGTTTCCCACCCTATCATGAAGTGTTAGTTCAGCCACTCTGCAAAGAAACCTCACTTCTGCTGGTTGCACTCACAATCTCATTCTTTTGGTTACTACCCATATCTTATGAATATAGTGAGGACAGCGATGTAAATTAACTTTAAAATGAGATTTGTGTTTTTAGACTGAGCTCCCACCTCACCATCATGGACTGGGTCAGCACCTGCAGATCTGCTGCCACCACTCCAATCAACTTATAGATCTCACATTCCCTTTTTCTGTCACTTGTGAACAAGATCTTGAGATACCTGAACTTCTCCACTAAGAGTAGTTGTTCCCTCTAAGGACATAAATTGTGTTCAATTGTACTCCTATATTAAATTCTTTTTATCCTGTTGTTTTTTTTCTTGTTGCTTATTTCTGTCATTCTTCTAAGGAGACAAGAAGGTCACAATTTCATTTTATTTATAATTAGACACATATAAACGAAAGACCTGTGCATATATGGAGCAGTCTACTCTGCTCATGCCACTAGATGGCACGTGAATGCACTTTAAATTTTTTTGCCACTTTCCTACACCTCACTTCTCACTTTGAAAGACTTGTGTGCAGCAAACACTACAACGATGTCGTGCTAATGAGACAGATAAAGAGACACAACGTCGAAACTAAACAAATACCGCGGCTCAACAACGTGCAAGTGAAACACCTCAAAAATGGAGGGTAAGGCTTGAAGTTCTCACTAAAAACATTTTCTATATGGAGGTGTTTCGTCAAGACAAAGATTAACAAGACTCATATTTCAGCGTTATGGCTAAGATATGATATCACCAGTGTCTTCTTACGAATGACAGTGGGGCAGCAAGCACGTCCTCTGCATTGAGTAATTCTCAAGAGTTACCTGACGCCTCTCCAAGTTCACGAATATAGTAAATCTGCTAGGGGGTCTTTGGATTGGTTTTTGTCCCAAAGACCACACGCAGTTGGTATATAAATATAATGAAATTCTGTCTTTCATGTCCCCTCAGTGACAGTTTTTACATTTCAATAAACATGAACGTGGTGTCCTTCATAATTGCAAGCTCTTCAAAATGAGCTTCATAAGCTCCTCTTCTCCTGTATTTCCCCGACTGGCCTTGTCTCTCATGCTAGACCCCACTACTTGCCCTCTAACACTTCTCCGTGTGCTCTTCTCTTCCTGTCCTCATGTTTCATTCATCCATTTGCTTTGGTCTTTTTAGACCTCCCATCAGTGATGTTCCTGCTTTTTCTCTGGACAGCTCTGGAGATATCTGTCACAGTAGCCTGAACCCTGACCCTTGCATCTCAACACAAGCCAAAGGTTTCGGTCTGTCATTAACTCTGTTCTGTCCTCTGCGTCTCAGACACAGAAATGTATACCTGACAGAGGCTTAGTTGTGTAAACCTTGTGCTTCTAAAGTTCTTTTTTAACTTTTCATTTATTAGCATGGAGTTACTTTTGCAGTGTTTTGTTTTTGCAGATGCACTCCTCCGACTCCTATTGGAACATTTCCCTGTCCTCTCCCTGTTCCCTGTCCTCTCATGGCATCTCAGTTGAATCCCTGCCAGGCTGTGAAGTGTTAAGAGACTCCAGTTGGTTTAAAATCCACTTGTACCTGAATGTCCAGACCTTTTATGTCCTTTACAGACTTTCAGTCCCCACCACCTGCTCTAAAGTCTATACAACAGCATGGCATAAAATGGCCAATGTGGTTTCCGTTGTCTTCTCACACTGGTCTGTTATTCTTAAGCCCCATTTCACCTCTTTTGAGCTGCCATTGTGGTGCTGTCTATTCCATGGTGGCTTTCCCATTGATGGCCCATGCAGTTCCTTTCCATTGCAGCTTTCAGAGTCAGGTGTTTCAGGCTGAGGTTTCGATTCTTTTGTGATTCATTTCTTGAATGACATTCTGTCTTCTGCTTTTGTCTTCTTTATTACAATGTTGTCCCCTTGAAGTGCTCTTAAGCTTGACTTTGCTGCCATTTTATATCACGAACAAAAGTAGACAGTCTTGAGAGTCTCTTCATACCCAGAATAAACACCAAGGAGGCCAAAATAATAGAAAAGAGCATCATATTAAATACAGCATCAAAGGTGGGGATGAAGAGATGGAGTAACGATAGATAGATAGATAGATAGATAGATAGATAGATAGATAGATAGATAGATAGATAGATAGATAGATAGATAGATAGATAGATAGATAGATAGATAGATAGATAGATAGATGCCGCTGAAGCTGCTCCTCTGTCTAGAGATGACACTGTTTAGTGGATGCAGTGGATTCTCCATAATTGACAGGAGCCTGCTCAGCACCCGTCGCTCTGCTACGGATGTCAAACTGTCCAGCTCTATTCCTACAATAGAGCCTGCTTTCCTCACCAGTTTGTCCAGGCGTGAGGCGTCCTTCTTCTTAATGCTGCCTCCCCAGCACACCACCTCGTAGAAGAGGGCGCTCACCACAACTGTCTGATAGAACATCTGCAGCATCTAATTGCAGATGTTGAAGGACACCAGCCTTCTAAGGAAGTATAGTTGGCTCTGTCCTTTCTTACACAGAGCATCAGTATTGGCAGTCCAGTCCAATTTATCATCCAGCTGCACTCCCAGGTATTTATAGGTTTGCACACACAGTCACCTCTGATGATCACGGGGTCCATGAGGGGCCTGGTCCTCCTGAAATCCACCACCAGCTCCTTGTTTTTGCTGGTGTTCAGGTGTAGGTAGTTTGAGTCGCACCATTTAACAAAGTCCTTTATGAGGTTCCTATACTCCTCCTCCTGCCCACTCCTGATGTAGCCCACGATAGCAGTGTCGTCAGCGAACCTTTGCACGTGGCAGGACTTCGAGTTGTATTGGAAGTCCGATGTATATAGGCTGAACAGGACTGGAGAAAGTACAGTCCCCTGCAGCACTCCTGTGTTGCTTACCACAATGTCAGACCTGCAGGCTCAGGTTGAAGATGCGCTGTAGAGGACTCTCCAACTCCAGCGCACAGGCCTTCAGCAGTCATGGCGATACTCCATCTGGACCTGCTGCTTTGCTGGCACTAAGTTTCCTCAGCTCTCTGCTCACCTGCGCTGCTGTAATTGTGGGTGGGGATGTCTCTCCTATGCTGGCATCAGCAGAAGGATGGGTGGAGGGTGCAGTACTCTGAGGTGAGAGTGGGTTAGAGTGGTCAAACCTGTTAAAGAAGTTGTTCATTTGGTTTGCTCTCTTCATGTCTCTCTCGATGGTGGCACCCTGCTTTGAGCTGCAGCCAGTGATGATCTTCATCCCATCCCACGCTTCCTTCATGCTGTTATTCTGCAACTTCTGCTCCAGCTTTCTCCTGTACTGCTCCTTCGCCGCTCTGAGCTGGACTCGGAGTTCCTTCTGCACGTGCTTGAGCTCATGCTGATCACTGCCTTTAAAAGCCCTTTTCTTCTGGTTCAAAAGGCCCTTGATGTCACTTGTAATCCATGGCTTGTTGTTAGCATAGCAGCGTACTGTTCTTACTGGAACTACAATGTCCATACAGAAGTTGATGTAGTCAGTAGTGCAGTCAACTACCTCCTCAATGTTCTCACTATGTGATCCCTGCTGAATGAACTGCTGGCCCTTCCTGCATTGCACCCTATCTGCACCCATTGGGTAGGGTTGGGTGGCTCTCTTTCTTCTGCTAGTTGAGTGCTCATGCCAAGTCACCTCTTGACCCCAAGCTATCTGGACCAGAGAAATTAGTTTGAAACCCTGGCTACTTCTAGGCAATCCTAAGAATCATTTCTGGGTTTCAGAAACACTCCCTTCATACATCGGAAGGTCCAAGTCTTTAGAGTCCTGGTGCTTCCTGTCTTGCTATATAGTTGTGAGACATGGACACTATCCAGTGACCTGAGACAAAGACTGGACTCCTTTGGTACTGTGTCTCTCTAGAAAATCCTTGGGTACCATTGGTTTGACTTTGTGTCGAATGAGCGTTTGCTCATGGAGTCCCAAATGAGGCACATTACGTGCATTGTGAAGTAGCGTCAATTACGGCACTACAGCCATGTGGCGCGTTTCCCCATGGGTGATCCGGCTCGTAAGATCCTCATTATTGGGGACCCGAATGGTTGGAACAGGCCAAGGGGTTGCCCATGTAACACCTGGCTGCGGCAGATAGAGGGTCATTTCTCGAGGGTGGGACTGGACCGCGTGTCTGCCTGAGGGGTTGAAAACTGGGATCCCGAGTTGTTTCGTTGTATAGTGGGTGTGGCAACACGCTGTACCAGTGCATGCTCCCCAACTTGACTTGACTTGACTTTCTTCATACCAAGAGCTTCCTCTTGTGGCTGCTGATGTTCTATATCCTTCAGCCCTGCCTCCAATGTAAAAAGTCCGGTGACTCTGTTGCATCTGAATGACAGGACAGTGTCACATGTCCCATCCTGAGATGGTGCACTGTCTGGTGGCCAGGAGTTGCTTCCACCTCTGGTGTTCAAAGTTTGGTGTCACTCTTCTTTTTTGGGTGAAAGTCAGGTGACCCAGGCAACTGTCAGCTTGGCCTCCCCTTTAGTGTATTGGGGGATCTAAGAAGGTTGCATTCAGGTCACTTCTTTTTCACTTTAATTCTGGTGTTCCTGTGGAGTGCTTTGTACTCATACAGAGCAAACTGCCTGTTTCCTTGCCCAAACTTGGACACATGCACTGCCATTGCTGGTGTGTATTGCTTGCTCCCTGTCAGACCCTTAGTGTATAGGACCCTTTCCTTGTCTTCCACTCCCTTGCCTTGGCTTCAGTCCCCATTTGACTGGACCCACCATTATGACTTGTGCACATTATTACATACATCGTCATGTATATCTTGTCATAAAGCAAATGACATCCACTGTGCTGGGGTTATTTATGAATTAACATACTGGTGTATAAACAGACTGATAGATGGACTGGGAGGTGGGCAGTCAGGCAGATGGACGCATAATTGATTAAACTGATTGATTTTGATTAAATGGATTGACTGAATTGATATTTAAATGGCTGATGAATTAACAAATTGACTGATGTGTAGGTGTCTGCCTAAACAGATGAATGAAAAGATATGTTAGTATAGATGAACAGACAGATTCACAGATAGATGGACAGCTAGGCAAATGGATTTGCAAACAAAGCGATGGACGCATGGATGGATGGTTGGATGGATAAATCGATGAATGAATGCATGGATGGGTGTAGAGTTAATTAGATGAATGGACAGAAAATAAATGGATGGATGAATGGATGTATTAAAAAGATGATTGGCAGATAGAGGGCTGAACAAATATATGGATGAATGGATGCATTAACAGACAAATGGATTCATGAGGAGATGGGCAGCTATACAAACAGACGGACAGACGGATAGATGGAAGGAGGAATCAACAGTCAGACAGGAGAACAGATGGAAGACTTGCTATACTGATGGTTTGGTGGACAGGTAGGTAGCTTAATGGATGTCTGAAAAAAAGGATGGATTAACCAATGGATAAATGTATAGTGAGACAGGTAAAGTAATGGATGGGTTAATTGGTGGATCAACAGGTGGCAAGAAGGTTGGATGGATTAATGGACAGAAGGATCGGTGCATGGACAAACAAATCAACAGATATATGAATGGGTGGGTGGATGAATTAGACGGATGGTTTAACAAACTGATGGACAGATTGTTGGCTGTATAGATTACTGATGGATGGAGGGATGTACTAATGAACAGAAGGTTATTTGGGTAGATGAACAGTTAGGCAAATTGATGTACAAACAAAGAGCCTAACATAGTTGTGGGGTAGACAGTGTGGTGTAGTGCTTAAGGCTTTGCACTTCCAACTCTGAGATGGTGGGTTCGTGTCCCACTACTGACACTGTGTGACCATGAGTAGGTCACTTCACCTGGAAAAACAAAAGAAAGATAACCAATTTGTATCTCAAATGGTGTAAGCTGCCTTGGAATAATGTGTGAGCAAAATAATTAATAATAATATTGATAGACTAATGGCTGGATTGACAGTCCAGAGGTGTGGATTAACGGGTATTTGAAGAGAAGGATGGATTAACTAATTTATAGAGAAATCTAACCTAGACACAGTTAAAATATCCGACTACACCACCCAGTTTTACTGAGAGACTGGCAACTCTTGAGATTTACAGTACAGGTAATAGCACACAGGTTTCATAATCAGCCTCAACACAGGAAAAAGGTTTGGGGCAGCCACCAGTATAATTTCCCAGGCTGCAAAAGGTTTTTTTTTTGTTAAATAGCACGGATGTGCATAGATTGGAGTCTAAGACTGAACTGAATTAATATTCCAAACATGGCGGCTTTAAAGGCCATGACAGGAAGTGACATGGCGGAACTGGAAGTGATGTTTCTCTCGCCGCCGGAACCGGAAGTGAAGTTCTTCTGTGCACCGAAACTGGAAAGTGATGTCTTTATGGTTGAATCAGGTAGGTTTTCCAGTTTGTGGTCTGTAGAGACAACAGAAGAGGGTTTAGTGCATCCCACCACCCCCTGGCCTGGCGTGGAATTACTTTCACTTGGTCCATACAGCTCCCTCGTACTTTCACGTTTGTGACACTGTATTACAGCAGACAATATAAAAACACACCAAGAAAATAAAGCAGACTTGAATTTAAACATATCAGGACATATCAAGAAGGACACCTCATGCCTGGACAAACTGGTGAGGAAGGCAGGCTCTATTGTAGACATGGAGCTGGACAGTTTGACATCTGGGGCAGAGCGCTCAGCAGGCTCCTGTCAATTATGGAAAATCCACTGCATCCACTAAACAGTGTCATCTCTAGACAGAGGAGCAGGTTCAGTGACAGACTGCTGCCACCGTCCTGCTCCACTGACAGACTGAGGAGATCGTTCCTCCCCCAAACTATGCGACTCTTCAGTTCCAACCGGGGGGGGGGGGGTAAACGTTAACATTATTCAAAGTTATTGTCTGTTTTTCCCTACATTTTTATTACTCTTTAATTTAATATTGTTTTTTTGTATCAGTATGCTGCTGCTGGAGTATGTGAATTTCCCCTTGGGATTAATAAAGTATCTATCTATCTATCTATCTATCTATCTATCTATCTATCTATCTATCTATCTATCTATCTATCTATCTATCTATCTATCTATCTATCTATCTATCTATCTATCTATCTATCTATCTATCTATCTATCTATCTAGAAGTAAAAACCATTTAAAATATTACCCAGGCCATACTGTAAAAGTCTATTAAAAACATAACAATGGAGGATGCAGCTTTCAATGGTGTAAAGTCCAGTTTGCATGCTGTGTACCAAACGTCCACAGAAACACTGTGTCCCAACAGAAGTTTGGCTGAATTGTCGAATGCCCATCAGCGTCTCTTCCTCGCGGAGTGACTATTCTTTTTTCCACTTTTGGGCTCCTTGTGCTGCTGCAATGATCTAAGCATGCCTTGCTTCTTGTCCATCAGCTTCTCTTGGTCCTTGTGTGTGTCTTCCAATTCTCACTGGACCCACGACTTGTTCGTCTCTCTGGTGGAGCTGTCTCTTCCTCCCTGGAGGTAGGTGTCACTGTCTGTGTTCCTCATGTCTTGCCAGCCACATACTTTCATCTGCCTGCGAGCCCCCGTGGTCTGTGCGATTGCTCTTGACAGCGTTCTCAATGGACCGTCCCTGACTGCCCAGAAATATATACCTACTTCAGTCCCTGCCTAGATTAACATGACAATTTATCAAAAGATGGTACATACCAATTTGCTTTTACTGTAGCGCACTCCTCTCAGGACTACCCAAAAAAGACATCAATGGATTGCAACGAGTGCAGAATGCAGCTGCTAGAATCCTAACTAGGAAAAGAAAATCTGAACACATCTCTCCAGATTTGATGACACTACACTGGTTACCTGTGTCATTCAGAATCGACTTTAAAATACTGCTTATGGTTTACAGAGCCTTAAATAATCTCGCTCCATCTTATATTTCGGAATGTCTTACACCTTACACTCCAAATCGTAACCTTGGATCTTCAAATGAGTGTCTGCTTAGAATTCCAAGAGCTAAACTTAAAAGAAGTGGTGAGGTGGCCTTCTGCTGTTATGCACCTAAAATCTGGAATAGTTTACTGATAGAAATTCACCAGGCTAATACAGTGGAGCACTTTAAAACACTGCTGAAAACACATTACTTTAACATGGCTTTCTCATAGCTTCATCTTAGTTAAATCCTGATGCTCTGTATATTCAATTAATTATCATTATTATTCATGGTGGCTCCAAAATCCATACTAACTCCTACTTTCTCTTCTGTTCTTTTTCCGGTTTTCTGTGGTGGTGATCTGTGCTACCACCACCTGATCAAAGCACCGTGATGTCCTTACATTGATGGATTAAAGGCCAGAAATCCACATGACCATCACCATCAAGTTCTTCCATGAGAACCCTGAATACAATGAGGACTGATTGAGGTCATTTACGTTAGGTAGAATGCCTAGAGGAGGCTGGGCGGTCTTGTGGCCTCGGAACCCCTGCAGATTTTATTTTTTTCTCCGGCCGTCTGGAGTTTTTTTGTTTTTTCTGTCCTCCCTGGACATCAGACCTTACTTTTATTTTATGCTAATTAGTGTTCCCTAATTTTAATTATTTATTTTGGCTTTTTTCTCTCTCTTCATCATGTAAAGCAGGGGTAGGCAACGTCGGTCCTGGAGTGCCACAGTATGTGCAGGTTTTTGTTCCAACCCAGTTCCTTAACGAGAACTCAATTATTGCTGATGAAGCACATATTGCTTAAGTGACATTTTGATGCTTCATTTTAGTGGTCTCGCTTGTTAAGGTTCTCCAACCTTAATTGCTTATTTCAATCTTAAACTGCTGCATTCAGTGTTTTAATTGCTCCTTATTAGCAATAAGATGTAAAAGACAAAGCAGCCAGCAGTTCTCCAGCTAGCTTTTTTCCAATTACATCTGTGTGTGTTCATCATGCACGGTTTGATTTAATAAAACACTTAATAGAAAAATGTGACAGACTGAAAATGATCTGTTTTAGGCTTCAAATCATTTGGATGATATCCTTGGAAAGGAAAAAAATCTACGATATAAAAGCCTTACATTGCACAGACTAACAAGCCATAAAATTAAATAAGGTCAGAGATTGGCAATGATTGATTTCTAATTAAGCAATTGGGTTGAATGAAAACCTGTAGCCACTGCGGCTCACCAGGACCGACATTGCCTACCCCTGTTTTACATCTTATTGCTAATAAGGAGCAATTAAAACACTGAATGCAGCAGTTTAAGATTGAAATAAGCAATTAAGGTTGGAGAACCTTAACAAGCGAGACCACTAAAATGAAGCATTAAAATGTCACTTAAGCAATATGTGCTTCATCAGCAATAATTGAGTTCTCGTTAAGGAACTGGGTTGGAACAAAAACCTGCACATACTGTGGCACTCCAGGACCGACGTTGCCTACCCCTGATGTAAAGCACTTTGAGCTACATTGTTTGTATGAAAATGTGCTATAGAAATAAAGGTTGTTGTTGCTGATCAGCAGTAGTGTAAAAATATTTTCATTATTTGAAATTGTTTGATCAAAGCACCATGATATCCCTACATTGATGGATTAAAGGCCAGAAGTCCGCATGACTGTCATCATCAAGTTCTTCCATTATAACCCTGAATACCATTTAGACTGATTGAGATCATTGATGTTAGGTAGAATACCTAGAGGGGGCTGGGTGGTCTCATGGCCTCAAAACCCCTGCAGATTTTATTTTTTTTTCTCCGGCCGTCTGGAGTTTTTTTGTTTTTTTTTTCCTTCCCGGCCATCGGACCTTACTTTTATTCTATGTTAATTAGTAGTCCCTTATTTTAATTCTTATTTATTTAGTCTTTTTTCTCTTTCTTCATCACGTAAAGCACTTTGAGCTGCATCATTTGTATGAAATTGTGCTATATAAATAAATGTTGTTGTTGTTGAACAACAGAATCAAAACAGGTAAATATCTACAGTATGTTCTGCAGACAGCCAGCAACAATAACCTGTAACGCAATTACTCAGGAAATTTGCCTTTCCACCTATCACCCCGGTCCCAACAATGGGCTCCTATTGCCCCTTCATCTATTGGCCTTTACATGTTTCTTTGTCTAAGAGAAAAAAAGAAAACCACCCAGTGTGCAAAAATGTTCCCCTTCCCCTTCGACACCAGAATGTTCCCCTCTGACACCCTGGACACTGTAGCTTTTTCTTCTGACAGTTAACACCAGACTATGGATTTTGCCATTCCTCATCATTCACGGACCTTCTTGCCCTCGAGTTGGTCAGCCCCGCCAGCACAGCTTCTGTAACAGACAGTCCAGCTCAGGATCTTCAGGTTTGTTACACACACACTTGCACTTCCTAATTTTTCTCCTTTTTGCAGTTCTTAGTGACTGACATCAGCTTCTGAAATATTCAAATGGAAAACTGCAGTGTGCATAACAAAACAATTAATGGAAATATGGATTCTTAATGTTGGTCATTTGAATATTTTTTTTGGTTTCACATTACAGCTTCCCAAAATTATTGCTCAGACTAAAATGAGGACTTGTTGTTGTCGTTGTTTCAGCTTTTTTTTTTGCATGTTTCTGAGTGTTTCCCAATAAATGGCAAACAGCACACTCAAGGGAAGAGGTGCCTAAAGTGCAGCTTGATCTGCTCCCTTAAAGGTAGCAACACGGCTATTTGAAAAGCAAAGAAAGAAGACCAACGGCAGGAACGCACAGGGCACAAGACATTATTACCCTGCATCTTGAATTGACCTGCTGCTATGGATCAGAGGTTAGGAGAACATGCTGATACAGAGCATTGCTGTGCCCACCTCATGACAAACCAACTCAGGATCCCAGGTTAGGGTCTGAGTGCAGCCATGCGACGGGTGACACCTCAGCACCACTAGTTCAGATAGAATGGAACCAATGTGAAGTTTTTTATGGTGGCTGGAGTGCCAATTCTGCCACCCACCCCCAAGTTTTCCCTGTCAGTTGGAGGGCCTGCTTGTAGAGCTGGGTGCAGGTTAATGTCATACCCAGGCTAAGGAGGGCCGCTCTAAATTTGAAAAAGCCACCAAGGAATCTTACGTGTGCTCCTTCCACTTTGGGGCAAAGAAGACAGCAGTATGAAGCTCCTGTTTCACAGAAGGGCAGAGTCCTGGAGTGTCAAAACAAGTCCGTATGCAGAAAAATGTTGGTTGGTTTTGCTTTGACCATCAAACACCCAGCCACACGGTAGTCAGTGCTGCTCGAGTTTAGGTTGAGCAGTGGATGTCATCAGCCTGCTCTCTTCGTGTTATGGTGGCTTGATCTTTTTTTCATTTCAACTCTGTTGGATCCTAAACTTGAGCTGCTGTCATATTAATTTCATCTGTGTGTAACCCATCCTGAGCAGCAGATGGTGGCAAGGCTGTCACTTTACCTAGCAACTTATTATTAAAACCCCTATGGCTGTATTGTATCAGATGATGATGGTGCCAGAGGATATCATAATGGCCTGATGCCAATCGAGGTAGAACTGGCACCAGCACCCCCATTGTTGGACTGAAAGGAGCATGAACTTGCATGTCTTGTTAGTCATTAACGAAAAAGGGACAGACGTTATTAGTTAGCCAAATCAACAGAGAGGTCTGAACATATAAAGGAAAATTACGGAATGGTCCCACTAGAATTCACATGCCAAAAATGCCAATGTCTCTTCTGCTCCCAAGAGACCCTGCTCCTGTCTCACCAGCCTGGCCTCACTTTCCTCTTCCACCTTCACATACAGTCCCCTGGGGTCTGAAGTACAGTGCGCTCTTAAAAATAAAGGCACCATAGGGAACCATTTTTAGGATCCCAAAAGAATCATCAGCATGAAGGTTCCAAAAAGAACCTTTACTTATTTAGAACCATAACAGGTTCCATAAATATTGTGAAATAGAGTAACACAGGCTGAGTTCAAGTTTTATTCATCTTCTGTTTCCAGCTAGCCCACTAGACATCAAAGATTTCTGTTTTGGGACTTTTTCTAATCTCAAGGAACCAACTTAATATGCAAGGAACCCTTCCTAGAATGAAATGGTACTTGGTCAAGCAAAGCCTCCATGAAAAGCCACACAACCCAGTAAAATGACATTAAAGAACCAGTATTTCAAATTGAGAGCCCCTTACATGCCAACTTTGTGAGCTGATGGAGTCTCTACATGACCCACACTCTAAAATGGATGGATTTTAGCAGAAGCCAGTCTTCCAAGTGCTTCCAAACAGGTACGGGCTACTCCCATTTAGAAAATATTTTGGCACTGGTGACACGTCTAAGAATTATTTCTGACTTGTGCCCCAGCGCCGCTTGATCAGGCTAATGTTGTTATGCAAAATTAGGATGGTAACAGTGAAACGTTTCATTTAGGAAATGAAAAACAGGAGATCTCGGTCTGGAACAAGGAAGGTGAATCCCTACGTCAGGACATCAAAAGCAGGGACGCCTTGTAGCCATTTCTGCGTGGATGCCTAACAGTTACGCCATCATGCTTTAGTCTATACTGTCATTTGATCTTCACTCTTTTTGCGTGTCTCTATCCTGTAGCGTAATGGCTGCTTGGTAACTTTTCAAGTCACTTCAGAAGTTAATCCCTTTCTTTACTGATCGGTCAAGTTTAAGCAAATACGGAATGATACAAAAGAGAGCGAGAGAGAGAGAGAGAGAGAGAGAAGCTCGCTTCTGCGCTCCTGCTGCCCTGCTATTAGGAGACATTCAGCAGCAGGGATAGGCACAGCCTGCAATTGGCTGACTTCGGTAAACACTGGTCGCCGCATCTCAATATAAAGTGCCGTAGGTACAGCAGGATTCACTCTCAATCACTTCTCACAGCAAAGTGAGAACTGCGTGTTTAAGCTGCACCGCTGTACTTGCGGCTCGTTGTCTCACACCTGCTGCACGAGTCTCGCTTTCTAAACTGCCATCTGTTCCTGGATCAAGAAGCCACTGACACACCTGCATACCCCAGCTACAAGTAGCACCCACCTTACCCTTTCTCCTTCCCCCAGGTAAGTGCCTTTGCGAGTTCTCAAAATAAGTACAATCGACACTTGGCGGAGCGCGACTTGAATTTACAACGTACTTTGAGGAGCTTCTTGAAGTAATCCGCGGGGTCGCTGAGCACTTCGTAAAAACTGTTCAGGAGATTGCACAATAATATCTATCTATCTATCTATCTATCTATCTATCTATCTATCTATCTATCTATCTATCTATTCAGTTATGCCACATCAACTTAACGTGCAGCCAGTATTTTCAGTTTGACTCAAAAACGAAAGGAAAGAAACGAAAAACGGTAGTACGCACAACGTTTTCTTACGGCTCTGACTTTTATGCAGTCGCTGGATGTGAAATATGATTTTTTCCCCCCCATAAGATGACTTCATGTGTGTCCTGATACTTTCCGGCTTATCCTTTTGCTCCGTGGATAGGCGCCAAGTCTCCGCGAACTTGGGCAATGCATGCAAGACAAGTAAAGACGCGTTCGGAAAGTCGGATCGATGCAAAGATACAATTTACAGGGACTAGCCCAGAATGTTTCACAGTGCTTCCTTGTAAATTAAACAAAAGCAAAGTTGATCGGTAAGGTTTTGTCATTCAGTTTTATGAAACAACCTTTGATATATTGTACATCTTTCAACGGCAGCTGGGAGAGCTGATAAAAAGGACGATAGACGTCATCTCTTAGCGATTATTTTTGCTCGATTGCACCAGGTGCTTTGCTCACACTTATACAAAAACAATCATGTCATTATGTTTCCTGGCGATTTCTTTCGCAATTGTCTGTTTTATACCTTGCTTTTACGAACGAACCGATTTCTTTTTCAATTTCAATGTAGCGGCGTAGTGGGAAAAAAACTGTCGCGTCTGAATGCCTTGACAAGCTGCTCTAAACTCTGCGGTACCTTTTGTGTAGAGCTATTATTATTATTATTATTATTATTATTATTATTATTATTATTATTATTATTATTATTATTGTCATCCATCTTATAGACCCACTTTATCATAGCAGGATCGCTGGGAAGCTGGAGCCTATCTTAGTAAGCATAGGGCTCAAGGCAGGAACAATCCATGAATGGAGGACAGCCCAGCACAGTGTGAACGTACATACGTCAGGCCAATTTAACATCGCCATTCCAGCTGACCTGGATGTCTTTGAACTGTATGGGGGGAAACATATGGGGGTGATTATTATTATTATTATTATTATTATTATTATTACTTCAACTAATGCCATGCTTTCAGATTGACTGGCAAATTGGCCCGGTGGGCTGGAGTCTCCTTTCTTTCCATATACAGTAGTGCCTCGTCAAACGTGTTGTGCTCCGAACTTGGATTTACGTTTTTGTAGAGTTCTGCTTATTTTAAAATACGTTTTTCTTTCTGTTGACCTCAATTAGGGGTTATTTATTTTTGGCTTTTTCCAGATTTTATCTTTCATTGTGGTGCGGAAAACAATTTCTAACAGACTGTAAGCGGAACGGGTTTCGTTGCGCAACTGAAATGGCCACTTGTTTGTGTTAAGTCAAAAGTCGGTTAACTTGTGAATATTGAAATTACCCCTCATCAGTTCCCCTTCATTTTCCCAAACTCAATGACAATAGCAACGCGCCTTTATAAACAAGGAACTGCACAATGAGTTTGACCTGGGCGGGTAATTGTTTTATGTAGTTGTTTTACTTGCAAAATAGTCGGAGACATATAAGAATGCGCGCGCGCGTGTGTTTATATATGCTTTATTGTGTCGTTTTCCATTGCGAATGTTAAGTACTTTTGTCGAGTCTTTAGCTAATTCGCACTGATGCGTGACTGTTCTGCTTTATCTCCGTATTTCTTTAGGCTACATCGTGTGTTTCACTTGGATATCCAAGAAGAAGAAAATGTTAACAACTTTTGTGTTTTAAATGGCTTGCAACCGAATCGATTATTATTATTGCTATTATTAGGTTGATGCCTTTATCCAAGGCGACTTACGGCATTTGAGGTACATTTGTTCACTTTTTTCCAGATGGCGCACAAGCAGGTGAAGTGACTTGCTCATGGTCACACAGCGTCAACTGCAGGATTTGAACCGTTTCCAGTTTCGGAACTACATGGCGATCTTCTAGTTTTCAGATTGCAAAATTTTTATATTTTTGAAAAGAACCAGTTAACATAAAAGCGAATGCCAACTACCTGAAATGACAACACTTTCAACGTTTAAAAAAATTCGCAAAAGGCATTGAATTTTGTCTCGGTTTTATTTTGTTGCATATTCAGTACACGCAACATACGGTGAATTTCCCGCTGAGGTTTCAGCCGCGCTGTGATGTTGGTTTAAACTTTGGCGTCTTTCCACCCCGTACGGTGTAAAACAGACTCTCATGAAATAATAAACAGATGGGGTGTCCTTCATGCTGTTGGGATACATTGGCAGATGAGTAAGTGGGTGCATGGAGAGGCTCCCCGTATTGAGCTCCCGCGTCGTTAACTGTGCGGGATCTTAGCCGGCTATAAACTCTGCGCGACCGACTCGCTAACTGATACATTGTTTTGGCTCACAGATTAGTGTGACGTAGTGGTTAAGATTTTGGACTTCAAGCCTTGAGATTGTGAGTTTAAATCCCACTACTGAGACTGCGTGACCATGAGCAAGTCGATTGTGCTCGAATTGGATAAACGGAAGAAACGCATCTCAAATGTTTTAAGTCTCCAAGAATAAAAGGTGCCAGCCAAATGCCAAGCAATAACAGTATGTGTGTATCTTGGGTGGCACAGCGCTGTTCATCCACGGACCCAGAGGCTTGGGTTTAACATTCTCCTCGTGTCTGCGTGGGTTTTCTCTCGGCACTCGGTTTTCCTCCCACGGACCACAGTCTCGATGCTATCACAGGTCTATATGTTGTGTGTGTTTACTGAGTGATATCTTTCGTCCTTTTCGGGGTTGCTTACTGCACGGCGCCCAGTGCTCCCGAGGTAAGCTTTTCTCCCCGCCATACTGTCCTGAAAAACGTTTTGGGCTGAAAGCGCCGCACTTAGATGTGCTTCAACTTTATGTGGGATGTGCTGCACTGCTCGATCCCGAGCATTACGTAAGTGATCCTTCTCCAAGTGTAAAATATCAATAAAGAGCCGTAACGCACCCCCGGCACTAAAGTCGTCTTCTAAATGTAAAAAACTAAAGATAAGCGGACACCGTCCACTTCTGCGGCGTCCAACCGTACACGAGCGCCGCAGACATTGAAACGCGGCTGTCATCCGCTGCCAGCCTCCCCCTGGCGTTAATAGCGGCTGTTTATTCCTCAAATTATTCGTCGCCCTGCCACAAGCTACCCTTCAACAAACTGATGTGCGTTGCATATTTATGATGAAAGAAGCGCCTGCAATCCGCATTAATTCAAAATAGAACGTAGTCTTGGATTAGGAGAGTAATTAAAATACAGACATTAAGGCGAATAATGAGGGAGAAAGAAGAATAATTTTCATTCCACGGACGTGCGTGTCATATTCATATTTCCGCAGGGTTTCAAAGCGCCTGAGTCCGGGGTGATGATTTGCAGCTCAATGGAGTCATTTTAATAATAAGTGCGTAGTTGCACACTGGTTTTAACCCCATAACCCCTGGGATTCCCTTCATTCAAGTTACTTTGTTTTGTGACACCGTATAACCATTTAAATTAGACAATTGTCTTCCATATAATTAGCTAATTGATCCCCCCCACTCAACTTCCCTTCCCCTTTTTCTTCACCGTTTTTATCCAAATGAATTCGAATGTCTGCTCGGTTTCAATTGCAGCTG
This sequence comes from Erpetoichthys calabaricus, assembly GCF_900747795.2. Classification (NCBI taxonomy): domain Eukaryota; kingdom Metazoa; phylum Chordata; class Cladistia; order Polypteriformes; family Polypteridae; genus Erpetoichthys; species Erpetoichthys calabaricus. The sequence goes on from NC_041405.2 coordinate 139,762,114, forward strand.
TCATGGTGTCTCCCTGAATGTAAAGGCTGCTTGGACGATTGAAGGCGACCGTTCAGCTCGATCCCGCGTGCGCGAGCACGAGCGTACGCACATACGGGCACTTGTGCTATGCACTATATAAAAAAAACTCCAACCAGAGAACACAATACAAATCCACAAACGTACAGCATATGGCAACAATTACTGTATGACACCAATACTCTGTCACAAAAAATGATATCATAAACACACTGTCTCTTTTGCTTTTCTGTTGAGGTTTGGAATCATTTTTAACTCATAGGAATACTCACACCTGAGAGACAGGAGTGGTGCGAATATTAAATGCATTCAAGTGAGGCGTCACTCTTGCATGCAGTATGCTGCACTCTTAAAAACAAACGCACCAAAGTGCTTCTTCAGAGCCATGTAAAATACCCCCCACCCCCCTCAAAGAAATCCCTGTGAAATTTCAAGAAAGAACCTTAATTAATTTTCAGGTGAACATGTTTCATAAATAACCAGAGTATAATAGATTTGTGAAACTACAATGGGTTCATGTTTTTATCCACCAATACTTGGATGGGAGACCATCGATGGAAAAGCTTGAGTTGCTGCTGGAAGAAGTGTTGGTGAGACCAGTAGGGGGCACTCACCCTGTGGTCTGAATGCGGATCCCAATGTTGCAGTGCTGAGACGGGGGACCCTGTGCCATAAATATGGCGTCGTCCTTCTGATAAGACATAACACCGAGGTCCTGACTCTATGTGTTCATTAAATATCCCTGGGCATCTTTCGAAAAGATGGAAGTTTATCACGATGTCCTGGCTACACTGCCCATCACAGCTTTGTCCATTCATCTCCTGTCTCTAAATGGCTATCTCAGTGTCTTCTTAACAGCATCATAGGCCCACAGGCGAACTAAAGTGCAGGGGCCCCTGTTTTGATAGCAAAAACAGAAACATGGTGGGCCCCTATACTCCTGGAGCCCCCAGCCAGTGCCCATTGTGTCCGTACGTTAAGACAGCCCTGGCTATCTCTCTCACCCCTTCACCACCTAATAGCTAATGTGTGGTGAGAGTTCTGGTGCAATAATGGCTGCTGTCATATCCTCCAGGTGGGTGCTACATATTGGTTGCGGTTGAAGTGATACCCCTCTGTCTATGCAATGCCCTTTGAGCATAAGCACTATATAAATGTAATTATTATTATTATCACTGTTATTTTTTTTTAAAGGACTCCTCTTGCATGTAATAACTCAGACTAAGTGCATGTTATCTTAATCTGTTGTATTCTGCTAAGTAATCTACCATATATTAAAGATTTCTGTTTTGTTCGCATATTAGGACACCTTTCAATGCCAAAGAGCCAACTTGACATGCAAAGAACCCGTCTCAGAATTAAATGGCTCTTTGTCAAGAAATGGTGGAACCACACAAGCCCGTGAAGTGCCATTAAAGAACCAGCACTTTTAAGTATGTGGGTGGGCTTGTGGGTTTGTGAAAATAATGGGTGGAAAAGCAGATGAACCTTCCTTTTCTACAGTAGGTGACTGACCCTCAAAGTCTGGCATGGGCTGGCACACTTGAGCACACAGTGGCACTCATTCTGGGCCAGTTCAGAATGGCTAACCTAAAATTCAAATACGGGTAATGCATCTGATTTCCTTGATCTGTTGTATCCTGCTAGTAGTCTACTATCCTCCACCTCCATAGAAGAATAAGTGTCTGTCCAGTTGCTATGTCTCTGTCATTCCTACAGACGGGGCATTTGAAACATCTTTCATCATAAAATGAATTGCATTTTTCATTCCAACAGATGGCACATCACAATCAATTTTCATAATAAAAAGCATTGCATTTATCATTCCAAGAGATGATGCATCACATTTTTCATAATAAAATGCATCGCATTTGTCATTCCAACTGATGGCGCATCCCAAACATTTTTCATCATAAAATTCATTGCATTTTTCATTCCAACTGATGGTGCATCCCAAACATTTTTCATTATAAATTAATTGTATTTGTCATTCCAAGAGATGATGCATCACATTTTTCATAATGAAATGCATTGCATTTGTCATTCCAACTGATGGTGCATCACAAACATTTTTCATCATAAAATTCATTGCATTTTTCATTCCAACTGATGGTGCATCCCAAACATTTTTCATTATAAATTAATTGTATTTGTCATTCCAAGAGATGATGCATCACATTTTTCATAATAAAATGCATTGCATTTGTCATTCCAACTGATGGCGCATCACAAACATTTTTCATCATAAAATTCATTGCATTTTTCACTCCAACAGATGACGCATCATAAAAATGTTTTGCTGTAAAATGCATTGCATTTGTCATTTCAACTGATGGTGCATCACAAACATTTTTCATATTAAAATTCATTGCATTGCACATTCCAACTGATGGTGCACCACAAACATTTTTTGTCATAAAATGCATTGCATTTGTCATTCCAACAGCTGGTGCATCCCAAACATTTTTCATAATAAAATGCATTGCATTTGTCATTCCAACATGGTGCATCACAAACATTAACACAGCTTTTACAAATTCCATGCTAAATGGCAAGTAATAGAGACATATATATTACATGATGCACTGCAAACGTTAACATAGAGGTCTATGTGGATTTCTTAGATTTCAACCAGTCTTAGATGAGTACTAGAGCTAGTACAATAAAGATGTCTGTTTTATCCACATATTGGGAACCTTTTTCCAGCCTAAAGAACTAACTTCATATTCAAAGAACCCAACCTAAAAATCACATACTTCTTGATCAAGCAGTGGTGGAATCACACAACCTAGTGAAGTGTCATTATTTTTAAGAGTGTTCTTTAAATATTTATGCAGATGTCTATTAGAAATTCATTTTGCTTGCACATTTTTTTTAATTAAAAAAAATTCTTTTGCTTCATCTTTCCAATTTGAATGTTCATCTATTACCTGGCGGACTGTGCTAAACCCCCATAGTGTCCATGTGCTGCGCAGTGCATGTGGGTGTAGCTGCTGCTACAAGTCCTTTAGAGAAGGCTGCCAGATAAACGGCCATCTATTTACTCACCTGCTTTTTCTTCTCGGCTTGAGCGTACAAGTCAAACACTGGCAGATTCCGAGCTAAGACAATGAGGTTCTTCTTTGACAGGTACTATTTATTTAATTTATTTACTTCTGTATCCTCACACACGCGCACACATCATCTGTGTGTGCACATAGGCTGGCAGTGGAAATCTGAGGTTGCAGGTTCAATTCCTGCTAAGGCTGAGTGAGTCTGTCACTTAGCTGACGAGCTGCATCTCTGAGCAGAAGAGTGTTTGTGGTGCAAAAGACAGATGTGTATTCATGTAGTTGTCCCTGTCAAGTAAAATGGATTAATTGAGAGATTTCTTTACATATTCCCGATAAGCATGGACTTATTGATGCAGAAAACTCCATGTTAGAACATTTATTTCCGACAAAGATAGATTATCGAACGTATCCCCATTGCTGCCTCTCACAGGCTTAAACCTAAAGAAAGGTGTAGAGATAATCCTGGAGCTACCGGCACTGAGGAAAGACCGACAGCTGGATAGTCCTGGAGCTCCGTCTACAGACATGGACAGATAATCCTGTAGCTCTCTGTGCTGATATTTAGGTTCATAACGGGCTCTGCAAAAAGTCACGAGTAGATGATAAGAGATTTGTGAAATCCCAGCGGGCTCCTGATCTTAAAAGCATTCATACGATAAAACAATCTACGTTCAGGTTTTCTTGATTTTATACATTAAAGGTTTTCTGTGTCATCCACACATTAGGAATCTTTTCAAAGCCCCGAAAAAGATTTGCTATGAAAAGAATTCATCCCAGAATGAAACTGTGGTGGAACATCACAAGCAGTAAAGTGCCATTCATGATCATTGTCAACACACACTTGATTTCTGCTTCTTCTTAATAATAATACAAAAGTTCACAATTTTAGATAATTTTAAATTTGAGATAAGCCTGTAAATTACTGTACTGAACTCTGAGGTGATCTATTATAAGCAACTATTAACAGTCTGCGTAATATAAAACATTTTATAAGCTTTTTTAACATAATATGAAACGCATCAAAAATTTTAACTTATATTAACAATTGCATTTTATTAATAATTTATTGTTTGTAGAATAAATAATAAAATGTTTACAGATTGTTAATAGCTGCTTTACAACAGATGCCTTAATTAAAATAATTCTGTAGCCATCAACCACACACCTGCTCATATTACTGTGCTTTCGTTTAAAAACTCAAACATCAGTCTCCATTTTTGCCTTTCGTCCAGGATTTTTAACTCCCTAAAATGGAGACATTTGAAAACGGTCCCCAGAGCTGAAGACTTCAAATAACTCAGCCTTAGTGCTGATGTGGACGGGCAAAAACACAAACTCAAACTCTGCTCTGATTTGTTTGTGTTTATTACGTGGCCCTTCCCTGATTGGATCCTGCACATTGTAATAGCTCATTCTGATTGGTCGCCCTTCATGGAAGAAAATCAGATTCCCACATAGAGGATGTAGAAGAGTTTCTTTCCTTGGTGCTTGTTGTGTTGCTAACCTGTATGCACCTAAATTTCATTTTGTACAGTCTGAATGCCACATAAACACGCCAAAAGCAAAAAGTTAACTGGTCGCTACAGTTTTGTGATACATCCTGTGGCTGGTGGCGTTACCGTCCCATCAAGGATTTCTGTGCTGATATACACATGCCCAGTGAAGTTGAATGTCTGCATCAGGTGCAATATCTGTAATTTTAGTTTGGAAGGAGATTGTTTTCATTTAAGATCACTGCTTTTAATGAAAACATAGAAGTGTGGACATGGCCTTAGATGGCATACTAATCCTGTAGCTGTCTATACCGATGATAGATAATCTTGAAGGTGTCTCTCACATAGATTGATAATTTTCTAGCAGACTTTACTGAGTAAATAGAGATAATGCTGACAAAGTCTCTAACAAAGAGAGAAAATCTTGCAGCTATTTTCTGCCAAGCAAAGATAGATGGATATACAGATAAACTTTCCTGTAATCCTGTAGCTGTCTTTACCGACCTCAAATAATTAGATAATTAGATATACAGATATCAATGTGGCCATGTCTACCAAAGACTGATAATCCTATAGCTGTCTGTACTGAACAAAGACGGATAAAGAATGAGAAAATCTGGTATCTGAATCTACCGAGGAAAGGCAGATTTACCTGCAGCTGGTAGATAGACCAACAGATAGACAGATAGAGAGATAGAATTGAAAGGCACTATATAATAGATACAGTAGATGGATAGATAGATACACCACCCAGGTATCTATCTATCTATCTATCTATCTATCTATCTATCTATCTATCTATCTATCTATCTATCTATCTATCTATCTATCTATCTATCTATCTATCTATCTATCTATCTATCTATCTATCCTGATAATGTGTTAACCCTTTCTGGATGATCCAGTCCTTAATTCCACTCTTGAAGACACTTTCTCCACAGACTTGCCAAGTGCTTTCATGCTGCAGTGTGTTAAACGACAGAGCGGCTGCTTGGTGCCGTCAGGTTACTGGGATGTCTCTGCTGTTTTTACTGGGCTGTCTCGACAGTATGGTATTCCTGAGCCAAGCCTGACATCCTGACATCTGTTGTGAAAACTTCATTAATGTTCTGCATAGCCTGCTGCCTCAGGTTGTGCATATGTGAGCAGAGCCAGGGATATTCAGGCTACACAGTTGCTAAGGGCCCAGAGCAATCAGTTCATTAATCTTAATCTTCCACCATGATGTCTCTCAAAGAGCAGCACAGCTAGGTGGAGGCAGAGGTGGAGAGAGTCGATGTCTTGCTTTTTCATGGTGGTTTAGCTCTGAGAGGACTTTTCCAAAAATAACTTTTACAACCTACAAGACGTATGAAAAATCAGACATTCAGTCCCAACATTTAAATCCTGCCTGAACAGGAATGCTTATAATAAAGGACACTCACCAGCCATTCTTCTCCTTACTCTGTGTCCGTCTCTAATTGTGTTCTGCTGATGCCCCTTGGATGAACTTTTTTATGTTTAATTTTTTTTTATTTTTTAATGTACTTTATTCTTAATTTCCATGCATTGAACCCCAGATCCTTCTAATTATCAGTTTGTGGCAATGCTCAACATGAAAGGCAATATGTAAAAATGGTTTAACTGCCATACACAGTTTGGACTGTCTCCCCCTGACTCCTAAAGTGAACTTATCAAAATGACTCCACAGATTTTCACACCAGTAGTCAATGTCTACCATCAGCCCACCACCAGAGCTGGTGTAAGAATTTAGCATTCATCTACACTGACAGGACTCACCTGGCTACACCTACCTGCTGTTTTGCTGATTTGACTTCTGTGATGGGTAAGGGGCGATATGTTCCTTGTTTCAAAAAGCTGTCCTTATTTTATATAGTGCCTTTCCATAGTGAGTACTGTCTCAGGCCTTGGATTATTTGGATGCCTCCATATTTCTTCAGTTAATGTGTTGGTCTGCTAACTCGGTTGCAGAACAAGTAAGTGTTGAGGTTTTCGCAGGCAGGCAGTCTCTCCTTGAAGTTAGGGAGTGTGGTGGCGCAGTGCTTACCGCCAGCTCCCTGGCTTTGACCCCCATGTTGTTGTCAGTGTGGCATTGGCTTTGCTCTCCTCCTGTGGGTTTTCCTCGCATATTCCCAAGGGTACACTTGTTAAATGAATTGGCCACTCCAGTTTTGCCAAGTGTGTGTGACTGGACCTTGGTGTGCTGCCCAGTACTAGAAGAATATAGCAGTGGAGTGAACTAAATATTCAACACATCAACATTTCTCTCATTAAACATATTTCCAATGCAGCTATGCACATAAAATTTAGAGCCGACATAAGTGTTAACTCAAAACAAATTAAACAACTGAAGAAATTGTAACATTCCAGTCTGTAAAAGAGCTATGTGTAACAAAGTGGAATGACACAGTACTGAATACGTTAAGTTAAATTGATTTGCTCCTTGGTGGAGAAGACTTTGTTTGAATTAACAGCTTCAAGATGCTTCCTGTATGAAGAAACACGTCTCCTGTTGTGCTCAGGTGGGATTCTTCTGCACAGACAGTCTTTCAATCGTGAATATTCCTGCTGGTGAATCTTGATCTTCAACTTCTTTCACGGATGTTCTGCTGGCTTTAAGTCCAGTGATTGACACCTTTGTGTTCTTCCCCTGGATCCACTTGGGAGTCATTGTTTAGGATCGTTGTCCTGCTAAAAGGTCCACTTGTGTCACTGATTGTTGTTGATGCTCACGATTTATGTGCCGAATTGTACAATTTAGCAAATTTGGTTCCACAAACTATACCTGCTCTTAAAAGTTTGCAATTCATATACGAGATCTATTCGCAAGATTCTTTCCCAAATGTCTCTGTTGCATTACTCTTTGCTGAATGCAGCTTTTCAAAACTGATTATGAGTGACATGCGAAGAATTATTACTCAAGATTGAGTCATCGACTCCCTCGATTATTTAGACTTAATCAAAGGCTTTGCAAAAATGAAAGTACGCAAGGTGTTTTTACATTAAAGGTTTGATTTACATGCTACGTTAGGTATAGTCAGTAGGTTCCTTTGACATGTTCCTCTCAAATCTAATATATATAATATATAATCATAAAATGATAAGCTATACATTACTAATTATTACGCATTTATATGGATAAAATAATTATTATCCATTTATAAAGATAAAATAATTATGATACATTCATATGGTTAAAAACATCAGGGCACCGATAGGCACCTTTGCCTAGGGCCCCCAAAAACCTAAGAACGGCCCTGCCATTTGGTCTGGTATAATAATACGCACCTAATCCCTTTCCCTTGTGTTGGCCTTTTCCTCTTTGGATAGGGCTTCTCGTTTTCATTGCTTCTTCTCAACGTTTCTCGTCACACTGAGCCTTGTTATAGCCAGAGTGATGGGACTTTGGGTTCCCAATGTGCGTGTCAGTTTAGGGTTATTTTCATCCATTGCCCACCACGTGAAGTTATCAATCATTAGCATTACATCTATAAACCTTAGTCACGAGGCCGAGCGAGTGCAAGAAAGACGCTGCCATGCTGCTGTTGCAAGTGTATGATATCGGAGAACGGAATATGCCAATAGAGACTATTTCTCTTATTTGACCCATATTTGATATATTTTTTATTACCACATTTGATTTTTGTGACCCTTTATCTGCATGTTTTGCATATTATTAATTTTTCCACCTAACCTTAGCTACTAGTCACACACACACACACGCACACACACACACACACACAGATACTTTTCCTTTTATTATGCTGGATAATTGGATTCCTGTCCATCCCACTTATTCATTATTTACGTTTGCAGTGCACTATTATTTTTCATTCCAGCAGGTGGTGGCTCTGAGGCTAAGGATCTGTGCTTGCAATCGGAAGGTTGCTGGTTCAAATCCCATAAATGCCAGAAGTGACTCTACTCTGTTGGGTCCCTGAGCAAGAACCTTAACCTGCAATTGCTCCATCATGGGTATGACGCTAAACTGCATCCAGCCCTACAAGCAGGTCTTCCAACTTACAGGGAAAACTTTGGGATTGGTGGCAGGATTGGCACTCCAGCCACTGTAAAAAACAAAAAAAAAATCTTCACACTGTTCAGTGTGGTGCTGAGGTGTGCACTCTGTCCAAATCCAGGTGGTGTGGTGGGTGCGGCAACATGCTATCAGCACATCCTCTCAAGTACATAGATCAGGTAAAGGGGAAAACAATAATTTGTTAAGTTATGAGTGTTCCAAGGAGCACAGTGATCTTAATAATTGTACATTGCTGTTTGGATTGAAGAATGAAATTAGAACACTCTATAGACGAGAACAGGCCATTCAGCCCAACAAAGCTCGCCAGTCCAATCCACTTATTTCTTCCAAAAAAACATCAAGTCGAGTTCTGAAAGTCCCTAAATTCTTAGAAATGAAATTGTGAAATGGAAGAAGTCTGCAACCACCAGTATTCATCCTTGAGTTGGACATCCAGCACAAATTCAATACATTCACTTGCGACTTACCACATTTATGGTACAGTTGGCTACATTTCTTTTGGTTTTCCAATTGGAGCAAAGGCAGGGCTAGTGACTTGCTCAGAGTCACACAGCGATTTGGACCCACAACCTCAGGCATTGAAGTCCAAAGCCTTAACCACTGCACCACAGTGCCTGCTAGACAAGTAAATGAGTAAGAAAGGCCTTGGTCAAGGAGGTGACCAAGAACCAGATGGTCACTCTAACAGAGTTTAAGAAATCCTCTGCTGTGAAGGGAGAACTTGTTGGAAAGATGACCATCTCAGCAGCACTCCACCAATGATGCCATTTATGTTATAAATAAAAAAATCCTCACCCTGTTCAGTGTGGTGTTGAGGTGTCACCCATTGCACGGTTGCACTTGGATCTCAATCTTGTGGTTCACCGTGTGGTACGTGCAGCAACACACTGTAAGCGGCCCATGCTCCAAACCTCTCTCTCTCTCTCTCTCTCTCTCTCTCTCCAACAGATGGCGCATCACAAACATTAGCACTGCTTTCTACAAAGGCCATATCGAATGGCATAACAGAGATACTGTATCACAATCGAAGGGACACACAGACACTTGTCCTTTTATTAAGGTGGATATCAATGTCTGGTCCAAACTTCATGTGCACTGCTGATTTGGAAACCTGCTTATTGAGAAAAATGTTGACACGCTGAATAGTTATTTCCTCTCACTGTATATTGTTTTAGTGTGGCTATTTCCTCCATTTTAGGTCGTGTGAGAGAACTGCTGGTATTTAGGAAGTTCAGATTGTGTCTCCATTTTGTGGTGGTGGCCTGTCCTGAGACTCTCCCCTTCATCATTTGATCTTTACACCATTATCTTTCTCTTGTCCTCAAGAGAGGAGTTTGGGGGTGGCAAGTGAAGTGACCGCCCCAGGCCCCACGCCAAAGGGGGCCCCGATTTTGAGGCCAGTGGATTTGTCAAGTTATATTCTCCAGTGTATTTATTTATTTATTTATTTGAGATGCTTCCAAGAGGAACCCTTTTAAAATCCCTCTTCAAGGTCAAATTCCGTACATGCATGTCCTTGAAAACATTCCATAGTCCACCTTCATCGCCCGAAAAGGGTGGCCAGTATAATCCCTTCCTAAAATAGGTATAGCCCATGGGTTGTCTTCTGTTTTGACTTAGGAATAACTGATGGCTTGTCGCTTCTGACTCGTTCGTGTCCAGAGAGCCTTCTATTGCTTCTTAGTCAAGTCTTTGTGTTTGGTAGTGGAACATGCAGTAATGTTTTATTACTGGTTTTGCCATATCACTGTTGAATGGAAGAGATCGTGGCGCACTTTTTTAATAGATTATATTGTTATATTTTGATAAAGTCCGCGTGTTATCTTGCAAAAATTTATACTGTAATGAGAAAATCCGGTGTATGTTAACATTATTTTTATTAAATTTGCACGCAGGTTTATACAGTCCACACATACCGATAACAGCGTTTGACATAACCAGCCCCACGTGGGATTGGTCAGTTCTAGGCCCCGCCCGCCCCTGCTTGTCCAACGGCCTTTTGGTCTAAATAGAGTGAAGCCATTTAGAATTCACCATCAACTTGAGTTGTAACTTTTGTTTGCTTTAAAATGCACCTCATTATTGTGTGGTTTGTGTAGGGCGCTATATATGAAGTAAAGATTCATTGGCAGATTAGTATTAAAGAGGTTTAAAGTCGCTTAGCTGTGTTGTTTCTTGAATTACCTGCCACTGCAGGTAAGGCGTAGTTTTAGGGCGTTGGGCACATTTACTGAATGGATGGAAAATCCAGTCATCCCAGTTTAGGCAGATGCAGTGCCATTCATTGATTGATCTGTCTTCTTACCGGGTGCGGGTTGGCAGCTTGCCATCTTCAAGCAGAAAGGGCAGAATTGTCAGAAGCTTTCTGCTTAATGCCGTCTGACTCAGTAGCGATATGCGAGACGGAAAGGTAAAATTATCAATCACATTAGATGGCTCTTTGGCTCTGACTCGTCACGTCATTCTCACGATGTTCCTTGCCAAGGCCTGCAGCTGTTTGGGCCATGACTGCTGCTGTCATCATCGTCTCATCTGCTCCTGAGAGTTGGCAGCACAAGGCACCCACTCTCCAACTCCGATCCCTTTATAGGAGCCAATATGAAAGGGGCAGCGTGATTAGGGTTTGTTTGTTTTTTTTCTTTCTTAAATGACATTCAGTTAAATATTTAATGTCTTGCACAATCTAACACAGGATTCTGTGGTAAGTTAAATAACTCGCCTTGCCACCGAGAAGATCCTGTCATGTCTGAACCTGCCTTGACCACCCTTGCCACTACAGCAGGCTTTCAATTTGTTTTCTCCAGTCTTGAAATAATCTCCTCTTCTAATTTCTTTTTCATAAACTCAACTTTATCAATTTACACATTTTAATCTCAAAAAATAAGATATTCACCACCTAACTGTAAAATTATAATATTTATCTTTTAGCTGACAAGGCACGATGGCACAGTGGTTAGCAATGCTGCCTTCTAACTCCAGAATATTTAGTTGGGACCCCAATCTGGCCGCTCTCTGTATGGTCTTGTCAAGCCCTCTCAAGGAGCACATGGCTTTTACTTTGGCTGCTCTGGTTTTTCTTCCATATCCCGAAGGACTGGCTTTGTGTATGTAAATGATACCCCCATCGGAATGAAAAATCAAAAAAGAGATCTCCTTCATATCTTTTTGGTTTCTTCTCATCCATAATAAGACCAGAAAGAAATAAAATGCAGACATGTTCTTTTGTCTCATGCTTCTCAGATTTTTCTCCTGAGACAAAACACCTCTCCAGAGGTGTTCTCACAAGGGTCTCCTCTTGAGTTTCAGCAGTCACTCAATGGACTCAGATCATCCAAGTGGTATCCTGACGTTTGTTTTGCAATTTGAAAGCATTTGCATTGTGTGCTCAGTAATATCTGGTGACATGGATGGACTGTAGTGGTTAAACACTTTGCTAGGATTTGTGGTACCCGACTGGCGTTCATGCCCGGCCGGGATGCCCAGGAGGACCGGAGGAGGGCTTGTGCCTCCTCCAGAACACGAGGGGGCGCCCGCTCTGGTTGCTTTGGGGGCCACGGGTACAGAACTTGGAATCTCAACCCTGTAGGGGCCCATGGTCACCGCCAGGGGGCGCCCCGATGTCTTGGGAGCCCTGGACCTTCCGCCACACCCGGAAGTGCTGGGGGGGAAGAGGATTGGGGACACCCGGAGGACTTCCGGATACACCGACAGAGCTTCCGCCACACAGGGGTGTGGCTACAGAAGCTCCTCAGGATGCACCTGGAGTCCATCCGGGGTGTATAAAAGGGGCCGCCTCCCTCCAGTCAAGGGCAAGAGTCGGGTGGAAGAAGGATGGAGCTAAGAGGAGAGGAGTGGAGGCGGACCAGAGACTAGAAGGCATTGTGTTGTGTGGCCAAGGACTTAAGGGGTGATTGGTGCTGCGGCACTGGGTTTGTGCACTGTAAATATGAATAATAAACATGTGTGTGGTGAAACCAACATGTCTACCTGTCTGTGTCCGGGCTGTTCCCCACAGATTACAAAGCTGTAGTCTTTGCTTCTGATTAATACTATTAGTTGCTCTAATTTATATTGTTGTTCTCCAATTAGATTATACTCATTCTGGAAGAAAGGGCCGGCAGTGTGGTGTAGTGATTAAGACACTGGGCTTTAAACCCTTAAGTCGTGCATTCAAATCCCACACCTGACACCAATGTGTGACCGCATGCATGTCTGCTTCACCTGCCTGTGCTCCAACTAGCAAAAAAATTGTAACTAATCATATCTCAGACTAGCCGTCCCTGGTGGCTCCACCCGTGTAGTAGTGAAACAGGACAGTGAGGAGGGCCCTGTCCGGCTCCCCACTCCTGACGTCACGCTTCCCCCTCCCCTCGGCCCGCAGCCTCTGTCTCGGATTAGCGCAAATATATCACTCCTGCAAACGAACTATGATTCTTAGCGCAATGAGAGAAAATCAACTGGAAAGTTCAAGCAAATTCTAGAAAAAAACCCGCTCTAAATCCGTTAAGTAGTTGTCTCGTGAGAAGGAAACAGACAGACAGACAGACAGATGTTGGAATTTTATATCTTGTCATGCTTAGGTCACACCGCTGCACAGATTCATTCAGGGTTTTCAAGAAACATAAACTTTATTCATAAACAGAATAATAAAACATAAAGAATAAAGCAGAGGATGTCTGGGGGAAGAGAGACAAGGCAGTGAACTAAAGGACAGCTACGGTACAGGCTTTTAAATGTTCAAGCGCTGAGCGAGATGGAGATCACGCCGCAGCAGCAGCAGCAGCTAATCGAGCAAAGAGGAGATAAAAACTGTATTTGTTTCCCATTGAATTACTGTTTTAAAGGGGGTTTCGGAGGAGTGACCACATCTCCTTGGGGTGCGTTCAGCCCCCTCTTCACAATATATATAGATATATATATATTTATAGATATATATATAGATATACATACATATATATATATAGATATATAGATAGATATATAGATATATATAGATATATATATAGATATATATATAGATATATACTGTATATCTATATATATATATATATATATATATATATATATATATATATATATATATATATATATATATATATATATATATAGATATATAGATATATATATATATATATATATATATAGATATATAGATATATACTGTATATCTATATATATATATATATATATATATATATATATATATATATATATATATATATATATATATATATATATATAGATATATATATATATATATATAGATATATAGATATATAGATAGATATTCATGGCATTCGTTGTCTGAATCACAATCTGATTGTATGGGTGGTTACCTACCAGGTAACGCTTGTGGTTGGTCAGCAAGTCGGCTAACATCCACCACGGTGCCCTCTTTCAGTTGCGAGAAGCAGATCATAAAATGGTTGAAATAGTTTTACTGTCAAATAATGCAAAGAGTACGCGACACATGTTTCGCCCTAATTCTGGGCTCATCAGGCGTACACACTCACTGCACCCCCCTCTCGGGGAACTGAACCTCGGACATCAGCACCAGAGGCGAAGCCTCTAACGTTGCACCACGGCATGTGGTTTTGTTTATTTGACAGCATGTGGATCGGGGTAATTACATTCATGGCATTTGTAGTCTGAATCACAATCTGATTGTATTAGATATATATATATATATATATATATTCACAGCATTCGAAGTCTGTGTCACAATCTGATTGTATGGGTGGTTACCTACCAGGTAATGCTTGTGGTTGGCCAGCAATCTGCTAACATCCACCACGGTGCCCTCAGTTTGTGAGGAGCAGATCATAGAATGGTTGAAATAGTTTACTGTCAAATAAATGCAGAGTACGCGACATGTGTTTCGCCCTCATTATGGGCTCATCAGGCGTACAAACTCCACTGCACTCCCTCTCGGGAATCGAACCTCGGACGTCAGCGCCAGAGGCAATGCCCCTAACGTATATATATATATAATAGAGAGAGAGATGTTGCAAGTCACCTGGATAAAGGCATCAGTCCAATAATTGATAAAAAAATATGAAGTCTTGAAAGGGACTTTAAAGAAGACTAAAGAGATCTCACAGAATTTCCCCTGCTTTTCAAACCAAATTCACAACTTTGACACCCTTTACCTCTCAGTCTTATCTTGCGTCCTCTTTTTGCCTAAAGCTAGCTCTCCTGAGTAATTTTAGGAGAAACATCTGTGACATAGTTGATTCTTAACTGAAATATAAATAAGGATCTCTTTTAAATTCCGCAAGTCATTAAAGATCAACCTTTGAGAAGTAAAATGTTCCTATGGACAGGGTTGGTGTCCATCTATTTAAAATGAAGTATGTACAGTATATGTGTGTGTATGTATTTGTATTTTATGCTGTTTTTATATTCTCTGATGTAATTGCACAGTTATCTTGGATACCTTGAATGATCTTGAATAAAATTTATTATTATTATTATTATTATTGCACCCAATGTACTGACTCTGAGTTGAATCGCTTTGGATTGGTACCAATTCTTCTGTCCCCAGTGCCAGTGACATTTGTCCTTTTTGTCCATGTCACAACATAGGGCAGGCCAGATGTGTTTCAGATCTGCAACAAATTAAAGAAGCTGCAATTCAGCCTACAGCGGTGGTTCTCAAAGACCACTTTTCCTATTTCTCTAAAGGTGGATGGACCTTCTATGGCCAACAGTCCCTTCTCGGAGTGATTCTGTGTTACATTTACCACAGGATAAGCACTAAAATTCTAATCCAGTGTTGCTAGATTTGAGGTTCAAAGTCCTATGATCCATGGACATCCTTCAGCCATGAAGGTAGTATAAAGGCAGGCAGTTTTTTTATCAACAGAAATGGTGTGCATCACTAACTGCATGGAATTAAGGGTGTTGCCTTTGCCAGGGCTGTGCTCTCCCATCAAAGTGACGTTATTATGGAGTCCTGTGCAAGGCTGGAGATCATTTAAACTGGAGAGACGCAATTGAGAGAATGACAGAGGGAGGATTTGAATGATATACAGGTATTTAAGAGTGGAAGTGAAATAGAAGTTGGTATCGTCTTCAAGAAAGTTGAGAGGTTCTGTATGGTGCTCATTTTAGATGCGTTCTTTATTAAGGTGGTTTAGAGGTTAGGAAGCCGGATAACTGTTGTACTGAAGTTCAGAACTGTTGCTGATGAAATTAATACTTTGTTCTGAAATGATTGCTGTCGGCTCGTGGACTACTTGACTCAGACTTCTGCACTACAGGTGCTCCATGGACCATTCTGTGAGAAGCAATGGTCTATAGCAAGGATGCACCAACTTTTTTGGTAGCCGGCTGAATTGTCAATATTGACTCATATGAAGGGCTATGTATAAAATCTGGATGTGTTTATGAGCCCAAGCAATCTAGCAGATGTTTTAAAGAACTAAGATTAATACAAAAAATATTTGCTTTAAGAAATGGTTACATTGTAAAACCTGTAATTAAAAACAAATAAAAGCGATGCTCTCACACCAACCAGAGAGTAATGTTAAAGTGCAGTGACTTCACCATAACATTGATCTCATCATGGTCATTAAACGGCTTGCTTCTGCTCAGCCTTTTTAATATAAACTGAGATGCTGAACCTTGTAACAATGATTCATTGTAAGGATTTGTGTCTGTCAGTACATTTCTGCAATTTCTTTTATTCCTTTTGATTTGTGAAAAGACCTGATTGCAACTGTAGGTGCTGCCAAATGATGATGGCACTGGAGCCAGCAGGCTTGCAATGCCTCAGAAACAAATCCCAAGTAGTGTCCAGCTGGTGGAACTCGAGTAGAAGCTGCACAATTTATCTCATGGCACCTAAAGTCCTCAAAGTGAGATTCCCAAATTCACCACCTGCATAAGAACATAAGAACTTTGACAAACAAGAGGAGACCATGCAGTCCATCAAACCTATTTGTTTAGCTAATGGCTAAGCTGTCTTAATGTCTCATCCAGATTCTTCTTAAAAATGCAGTCAATGTTTCTGCTTCAAATCCATGTCTCTGTAGTTTGTTCCCACAACCCCCTGCGTACAGCAGTGCTTCTGGGCTTCAGTTATAAATACATGTCCCATAATTTCCATGGGTGTCCTCAAGTACGCGATTCACCCTTAAGCCAAAAGAATATTTCTTGATCAACTTTATCAATACCTTTGAAGATATTAAATACTTGGATTAGGTCCCCATGCAGTCCTGTTCCTCGAAATTAGGGAAGGTTGGTTTTGCATTGTCGGACTATTTCAAAGTTTGAAAAATGGGCAACAAGATAAATTAACAGGGTTACTCCAAACTTGAAACAAGCTCACCTGGGAACCATAACTTGCTCCTCTTCTGAGAGTTTGTGATGAAGGTTTTGAAAAAAGCACAGACTGTCCAATGAGACGGTGGGGATGCTGCTGTGCATTTTATTCCTCGTCTCACCAAACACAAGGGATTAAAGTACATGAATAATCCGGTTTGGTCGATCAGTAGTGGAAGATGGTTTGTGCTCAGACTCCGAGTCACACCCATTTGACTCACACCGTACATGTGCACAAAGGTTTTTGCTTTGCATATCTGTAGACTTGGAAGATCATGATGAATCCCAAGTACAGGTTTTTGTACAGCTCTGCACTGGTGTCTTCTGACACAAACGTAAAGAACAAATGACAATGACGACTCAAAATGGCGGTCCCTTAGGAAAAACAAAATAACAAAGGAAATGATACTAAAGTTTCACTAACTTAAAAGAAATTTTAACTAGAAAATAAATGCAAAAATCAGATTTGATCTTTTATAACAATTATACAGTTGCTTTAAAGCAACAATACAGTTTTCCCTAAATCCTTTTCTTTTCTACCCGAGATGACACAATGAACTTTTTTAACTCTTCTATACTCATTTAATTTTAATCCTTTATGTGCCATATACAATTTCTCGTTTTAGGAATTTGTCATTTTTTTGTACTTCTCTTCAGAGAGTTTTGGGGTCAGAGTGCAGGGTCAGCCATTTGTACAGCGCCCCCCTGGAGCAACTGCAGGTTAAGGGCCTTGCTCAAGGGCCCAATAGGGAAGCATTCCTTTTGCTACTGCCAAGATGGTAACCTTCGAGTTACCAGCCCAGATCCCTAAAAGCGTAACATGTCAACAGCATGGATCGAACCTGAATCATCGGATTGAAATTGCAGTAGCGATCGTATGCGCCACCAGTCAGCATGTTTTACACACTCTCTCTATTTCTAACTTGTACTTTTTCTCCATTCCTCTCTACATGTTCAATCGAATTGCCATACATTTCTTTATCCTTCTCATTTTCCTTCCTTTCTGTCATAGCCCTCAGTAATTCCAGTTGATTCAGATTAAAGGCTCAAACATGCATCTCAGTGGCGAGTCCAGCGCTACAGCTGAAAGATGCAGGAACTTACCTATCCTGGAAGGGCTTGTACCGTTTGCTCAGCGTTTGATCCTGACCTCTCCAGTCACCACATTGAACTGACAGAAAAATGGTGCCTTACTGCAGTCGATGCCATGGGTGAGTGGGAAAGGTGGGATGTGTGTTAAAGACAATATTTATTTCTATAGCTCATTTTCATACAAAACAATGCAGCCCAGTGTGCTTTACAAGATGACGTAGAAAGGAAGTTATAATATAAAACATAAACAAACAAGATTAGGCAATAATATTATATGGTAGTCAAATTCACAAAGCCAGTTCAGGAAATAAAGAATGCCTTTATTTTGTCACGAGTGTCTAGTCACCCAGTAGCACAAAAGAGGCGACTGAATTAGAGCTGTTGATTTACACTTGTTTAACTCTCTGTTAAAAAACCAGAGTAGCCAAAGTAAAAGCCATGAGGGTCACAGATCAAGGGGCCTTAAACTAAAATGCTTTCCAAGAGCGCTAAAGGCAAAAGCTAACAGATCAGAAGAATAAAAGACATTTGGGATAATCAATATATAATAAAATACTGAAAATCATTATTAACAGTACAACAACAACATTTATTTCTATAGCACGTTTTCATACAAATGATGTAGCTCAAAGTGTTTACAAGATGAAGAAAGAAAAAAGAAAAATATAAAAATAAGATTAGGCAATACTAACTAACAAAGAATAAAGTAAGGTCAAATGGCCAGGAGGACAGAAAAACAAAAAAAACTGCAGAGGGCTGGAGAAATAAAAATCAAAATCTGCAGGAGTTCCGAGGCCACATGACCACCCAGCCCCTATTGAACATTCTACCTAACATAAATGATCTCAATCAGTCCTCATGGATTAAGGTGGGTGCTATTGATGTTGCAGCATTAGGCCCATTCCTGAAATAGGCCCTTGATGAAAACAGACAAGAATTTTCCGGAAGCTGAACAGTTTTCCTTTGCTATATTAAACTCAAAATAATTTTTAGAATGAAATTTGGAGTCCGACTTTCAGACGCCTAGACACAGAGTTACTTATTATACAGTTACTATTGTTCTTTGCGCTGTGACGTAACTATGACGTTGTTGTGTTTATTGTTAACTGAAAATTTCAAGTTAATGCTATCAATTTTACGTTAAACAGTTTACTTAGTAATTTAGCTGCGTTTTTTGCGTTATCTTGGGGATTCTTGCCACTTTATTATTGCTCGGTAAGTGCCACGTAGTAAATTTTTCACCTTGAAAGTTAGTTGTACAGTAAAAATCGATGGCTATTTAAATTTTTATTTGTAAAGGTAAAACTAAAAGCCGGTCCATGGGAACGGCATGGATGTTTAGAATTTTTAAAATCCTCGACAGGATTCTGGTCTATTATGAAATTTAAATCGTGGACAAATTTTTACCCTCAAGAGCTTGAACTGAGTCACTTTGACCCAATGTCTCTGCAAGTTCATTTTTTCTTACTCTGTTTTGTAAGAGAATTGCAAAATTTTGTGTATTTCATTGTTAGGTTTTCTGCATTAAGTGCACTTTTCAAACAGTTGCTATTAAATGTTGATGTTATATAGTTTGATGTTGATCTCGAGTTGTTACGATACTACGTCATTATTATTATTCACGTTCAATAAAGGCTGGCTGGTTGCGTCATAAGCAATTAAGGCTCCTTGGTCGGTCTGAGTACGCATGTACGGTGAGTGTCGAATGCACATGCACCAAACCAGAGAAAAAATAGGCCTTTTTTTGCGCTGTAGCATCAGGCCCAATTTCGTCTTAATCCAGCCCTGTTCACGTGGAAGAATTAGATGATGATGGTCATGTGGACATCTAGCCTTCAGTCCATCAATGTAAGGACTGCATGGTGCCCTAATCAGGTGGCGGTGGCGCAGATCACCACCACAGAAAGTAGGGGTTGGTATGGATTGTGGAGCCATGATAATAAAAATTAAATGCATATACAGAATATCAGGGTTACATTAAAATGAAGCTATGAGAGAAAGCCATGTTAAAATAATGTTTTTTTAGCAGTTTTTCAAAGTATTCCACTGTATTAGTCTGGCGAATTTCTATCAGTAAGCTATTCCAGATTTTAGGTGCATAGCAGCAGAAGGCTACCTTACCACTTCTTTTAAGTTTAGTTCTAAGACTTCTAAGCAGACCCTCATCTGATGATCTAAGGTTACGATTTGGATTGTAAGGTGACAGGCATTCTGAGATATATAGGATGGAGCGAGATTATTTAAGGCTTTGTAAACCATAAGCAGTATTTTAAAGTCAGTTCTGAATGGCACAGGTAACCAATGTAGTGACATCAAAACTGGAGAGATGTGCTCAGATTTTCTTTTCCTAGTTAAGATTCTGGCAGCTGCATTCTGCACTAACTGTAACTGATTGATGTCTGTAGTCCTGAGAGGAGTGCATTACAGTAATGTAGTTCACTAAAAACAAAAGCATGAACTAATTTTTCAGCAAGGTATAAGGGATCTAACGTTTACTATATTTCTAAAGGTAAAAAATGCTGTCCTAGTGATCTGATTAATATGCGATTTAAAATTCAGGTCAGAGTCATTAGTTACCCCTAAATTCTTTACCTCTGTCTTAACTTTTAAGCCTAATGGATCAAGTTTATTTCTAATATCCTCATTATATCCATTTTTGATAATCACCAAGATTTCTGTTTTCTCCTTATTTATTTTGAGAAAATTACTAATCATCCACTCAAGTAAGACATTGTATCAGTGAATCAAGAGAGTCGAGGTCATCAGGCGCTATTGATAAATACAGTTGTGTGTAGTGAGCATAGCTGTGGTAACTCATGTTATGCTTTTAGATAATCTGACCTAACGGAAGCATGGAGATTGAAAAGAGCAACGGACCCAGGAGAGATCCTTGTGGATAGAATATCATGTGTCTTTAAAGAATAATTATCACAACTAACACAGAATGTTCTACCTGTTAAGCAAGATTCAAACCAATTTAAGACACTGCCAGAGAGGCCCACCCACTGACTAATGCAATTTATAAGAATGCTGCGATCAATGATATCAAATGTGGCACTCGGATCTAAGAGGATGAGAACAGATACACGGCCTCTGTCTGCATTTACCCGCATTTAGTCACATATTACTCTAAAGAGTGCAGCTTCTGTACTGTAATTTGTTCTAAAGTAAAAATCAACTATCACGGTATAAAAGAAATCAAAACAAATGTCTTCAAAATGCAAAATATTCAGGAATCATAATGTCTTGGATGAAGATATTGGTGATATGGGCCTCTCAAGGTTTGAACCAATGACATCACGTGGTACAACTTCTGGGATTGCACCCCTGGTAACTGGGAGTTGTGTCTTGACAATGGGATTCTCAAAATCCCAACTGAATAAATGAAAATATAAAATATCATTAATTCTAATGAGCTAAATTATTATGCTAAATTGTTTCTTGACATTCAAACCCCACTCCAAAATGCTTAAATAAATCTCACAGTAAATGTATCAGGGCTGAATAATTTTTATCATTATCTACATTGTAACAACAGATGTGTACTTTAGTTTGATTGGTGGCACTAAACTGGCGTGAATGCACCCTGCAATGGACTGGCATCTCACTCGGGATTCATTCCTGCTGTACTTCTTATGAGAAGGTCACACCTTATGAGTAGTAGTGGACTCATCACTATCAACTGCTATACAGCATTCAGAAACCATTAAGAAGGCTAACAGAATGTCAGGTTATATAGCGCACTGATATGTGGAGTACAAGTCACAGAAGGTTCTGCTCAAGCTTTATAACACACTGGTGAGGCCTCATCTTCAGTACTGTGTGCAGTTTTGGTCTCCAGACTACAAAAAGGACATATCAGCACTAGAAAAGGTCCAGAGAAGAGCGACAGGGCTGATTCTAGTACTACAGGGGATGAGTTATGAGGAAAGATTAAAAGAGCTGGGCCTCTTCAGTTTAAGCAAAAGAAGATTAAGAAGTGACCTGACTGAAGTGTTTAAAATTATAGAAGGAATTAGTCCAGTGGATCGAGACTGTGACTTTAAAATCAGTTCATCAAGGACATGTGGACACAGCTGGAAACTTGTTGAGGGTAAATTTCATATAAACATTAGAAAGTTTTTCTTCACACGGAGAGCCATAGACGCATACAGTAGAGTAAGCAACCAAGTAGTGTGGCTGACAGTAGAACTTCGGGGAACTTCAAAACTCAACTTGACGTTTGTTTAGAAGGATTAAGTGGATAGGCTTGGCAAGCTTTCTTGGGCTGAATGGCTGAAATCTTCTTTTGCCTTATGCTGTTGGGATGAGCTTTGGTGTTTTCTAATGCTGCACTGGACTGAGTGTGTTTAAAAAATGGATTTATATGGACTTCACATAATTTAAACTCTGCAATTGTCTATTTTTGCATTATATTTAAACATCTGTGGGTTTGACTACCATGACCCTGGAGTTCACCTTGTAAAGATCCAAATCTCTAATGGGCAGAAAAGTGATGTGTTTGATTTATTACTCGTGGTGTATCTCTGATCTCATTTCATGAACTTTGTGGCACCATTACAGTCAATGTGTCGGTAAGTCTATGTGTACAATCTGAATGGGACATCATTCAGTAGTGATAGACTGCAGAGGCCATCACAAGCTTTAAACAAAATTCAGGTTTCAATTTGCTAGGTTTTGTTTATTGATTGTTCATTATTTTTTTTTTTTGCCGTTAAGAGTTTTAATTTAGTGGGAGCTTTTTGCAGATTATGTCTTTGGGACTTTTTGAAAGGAAAAAGCTCAATACTAGTTTTGATCTGCAAAATTCACCAAAGAGTTTTTGTAGTGAATTTGCAGAGTTTGACTAACTTTTCCCTGAAAATTAGACCGACTTTTTCCCAGCACCCCATGATGCTTTCAAGGCCAGTGTGACATTCTAGAACTGTAGCAGCCGTCTTAGATGGGATGTCAATACCCGATCTGCGTTACCTTAGACTTTTTCCCAGCACCCCATGATGCTTTCAAGGCCAGTGTGACATTCTAGAACTGCAGCAGCCATCTTAGATGGGATGTCAATATCTGATCTGCGTTACCTGAGTGGGTAGCGACATCCTGATAGGCCTACTATGAGTAGGCTCCTCCTCACACTATACGGCCCAGGCACGTGGAAATAATTTAATATACATGCAAGCTTGATGTCATTATAATGGCCAACTTGGAAATTCTACGGCAGAGTCTCAGAATGCATAGCCAAGTTCTTAGCCATTATTAACCGTATATTTGTAATTATATTACTCTGTTACTGGATATCATTAAGAGTTTAATTATCGGTTGGTGCTCCAAATTGGTCAAATAACTTGTCTTGGGCTGTAGAAAAGAGGATAAGGACACTGGACATAATGGCCAGCTTGGAAAATTCTAGGGCAGAGTCCCAGAATGCATATCTGAGTTCTTACTAATTATCTACCATATATTTGTAATTTATATTACTCTGTTACTGGATATCATTAAGAGTTTGCTGGTTGATAAATTGTTAATTATTATAAACCACTGATCTTCTACTCTCTTGACCCTATATAACTGTCACCTTTAAATGTTTCAACATAATAGCTATCATCAATGAAATACAGCACTAAATTAATTGAAACACAAAATGAGCTATTATCATTTGAGAAGGTACATTAGGTGACCATAATCAGACTATTATGAAAATACTTGGTTGTTCTGCATAAATTTATTGTACGTGGATTCTTTACTGCTGGATTAAGCAGGTTGAGCTCCTTGCTGTGTAGCACAGAGTAGGTAGTGACGGACAGTCCCCCATGTATATAGCACTTATCCCTTATGTCACAAGCTCTGTGGGTGCTAGTTAGTCATAGTGATGAGAGCTCAAAAGACGCAGAGAGAGATTAAGAACTTGGAGTATTGCGAACTTGTGAATAATCTGATTTCACGGATGCGTGAGGGAGCATTGGTTTGCACTGCTGCCTCACCCTTCAGTCACATTTTTGGCCACAATAATTGGTCCAGCATAGTTGACAGAGATCTCCCTAGCCTACAGGGACACTTCAAAGACCATTGCACCATGATAATTCACTCCAAACTAGTCCCGTTATTCCTTCAATATTGACTTCAATACTTTTTCACAGAGTTCAGCAAAATTCCCAAATGTTTCTGCATTTTTGCAGACTTCAGTGGGGATCACTCATCACTACGCAATACATCTGCTGTGTTAAAAAAATAAGGAATATTCTGAGAGCTATACCAATTCTAAAATTCTTTGGATGCCATCACTTTTAGTAAATTTTGACTTTTGGATATTAGAAGTGAAGTTTAATGTAAATATTAAAGTAGTAATGTCTTAAAATGGTATTGAGACGGCATGTGTCACATCTAAGGCAGGATAACTGGTGGGATCATCAGACAGACAAGCAGAGCTGAGAGTGTCAAAGTTTTAAAGACATGTTGTAGGGCCCGAATATTATTGTGAGTTCTGAGAAATACCAGGCGGTGATACCAAAAAACAAGATGTGGAATGGGAAAGCAAGGGTCAGAATCATGAGATCAAAATCAACTGGGGCTACCAACAACAAAAGGACAAGACGATACTCGAGAGTCAAAGGAAAAGCAATACAATGACTTGCAAGAGACGGTTAAAAGCCAATGGCAATGACCAGCAGAACTGAATGTCAAAGAACACTCCGAAGGTCACAACTGGTGACTTTCATCAAAGTGAATACAGGATTGAAAATTCAGAGTAAAAAAAAAATGCAGACATTCAAGAAACCAGGAAAGAGTAAATGATGAACTTATAGTGCAGTGAAGCAAGGTTGATTCATCACCCTCATATACTCCAGAAACTCCCAGGTGACTGTCACATCATTGCTAAAGCACCTCGGGCATTTCTGGGGAGAATCTCCATAGAGATGGCAGAAACAATCACTTAACATAGCAGCGCCCAAACAGAAAACAAAATTGCACTGCAAAAAAATGTGATGAAACCGTGATCTTGAGTTCTGCACAAAATTAAATGTCAATATTAAGGTTTTTGACTCTCCAAACCATAAAATCAATGTATAGATGGTTAGGAAATGCAGAGGTATTTATATAAAAACTAATAAAGGTTGGAGATCATAAAAAGCAAAGTCAAAACCTGTGCTGATTGCATGGTGCACTGACTTCAAAATGAAAGCCAGAAGAGTTTTAATGAGGAAGGATGGGAAGAAAAGTCAAGATCAAAAAAAGAAAATCTATAGCAAAGGTCAAAGCCAGAAATGAAAACTGGAAATGATAACCAAAAAATCAAAGTCAAAGTACTGAGTAAAAGTCTTATCTTAAAAATGGACACAAGAAAGCACATCCTGGGTCAAGTAGAGGTGCAAGAGGAGACCACCGATGGTGACATCATTCTACAGTCCCAGTCCACAGCTGGAAGTATTACCATGGTAACAAGAGAAGCGTAAAATCCTGAAAACAGCACTACCTGTTGTAAAAACAAAATGATGGTAAAAAATTAAGTTTTTAAATAAGGTCTTCAAACAAAAACACATGTCAGATATACATTCTGTGGGACTAAAATCCCAAGAAATGATGCATAATTTATTTTAAATCTTCTGGAAAGCTTAAGAAAAACCAAATAGAAACGTGAATTACAACACACAGGACTGCAACAGAATTTAGTCAAAAAAGGAATCAGTAGATGAATTGTAATTGTAATAAGGAAGTAAGAAAAAATAACCAAGTATATAATAAAAATTGTAGTCAAGTATAGACGGAGGGCAAAAATTCAAACAACAATAAGCACACGTTTACCCAGAGCTAAAACATTAATCTGAAATCATAGCCAAAAAGCAAAGCCAAACTATTTTAAACTATTTTTATTTTCAAACAAAAAAGGAATAATAGTTGTAAGGTTTGAGATGAGTCCAATTGAGGTCAACTAGGAAGTGTGTAATGTAACTGTTATACTCTTGACCCATATGTTACCCAGCATACACTTCTGGTTGACCTTGCCTAGCAATGGAATAGCAACTTTGAAAACAAACCTCTCAGAAAGGCGACACACATAAGAAAAGCAAAGTGGCATTGTGGGAGGTCGTTATTTATTTTCAATGTTGTTAAACTTACCAGGCACAAAAATAGATTCCTTGACCTCTAACACACCTAAACAAGGCTTAAATATTTGTTTTGTGGCCAGAGAAAATATCTGAACAAAAAAAAAAAAAAATCAAAAACCAAAAACACAATCCTAACACTGGGGCTTACTTGGGAAATAACACAAAAGATTCTTTGATCCGCCATGAATTACAGAGTAGTGTGAATGCCGCTGTGCTATTCCAAACAGAAGGAAAAACTTTTTTTTTTTTTGAGAGAAGGACCAGGAAACGGGATTCAAAAACGCCAATAACAAAGCACGAGAATCGAACTTGAAAAAATGTAACTAAAGGATAGTTCCCAGAATAAATATAGTAATCGAAAGGAAACACAAGAAAGTCTTTATCTGTCAGACTTGGATGGAAGATGGCTGCCCTGGACAACCTTTTAACTCTTTTCTGTAATTGAAACTGGGGTCGTGATTCCTGATGCCATGTCCCTAGTAACCCTATTGTATTATTAATATGTAGCCTTTGTCAAAATGCCTCAGATATCACAGACTTACCACTTTTTATAAGGTATTGGAGTATATAACTTATCCCCACCTTCCCTCCTACATCTATTACCTCAGGCAATTAGGTGTAGTAAAAGACAAGCAGAAGTTGAGTTACAACTTAAACAATGTATTATTGATGATATTCATAAATAATAACAATATGCAAAGTACATTTGAATATTGGCAACCATACAACCTGATTAAATGGTGATGTGTAGTTTCAGGTGGCACACAGACTTGTTAGTTACTTAAAAATGTCTCTAGTTAAAGCATCATTCAGCTTTCTTCAGAACAGGCTGCATTGCCTGCCTCAATATGGCTGCCGAGTTGTGCTCTCCATTGTGTTGTCTTCTTCAGTTCATGGTCTGATGGTCTTCATCAGTTTGATAAGAGAGATACTTCTTCATCATATGTTGGTTAGTAAGAGAGAGAGAATGTGGTTGAACAAGCAGATTTGTAGATACTCTGTCCAACCCCTAGACCCAATAGGACATCATGACCCTTAAAAGCTTCTGATAGAAGCCATTTCCATACAACCATGCTTCAGGCCAATGGGGCAAAGACAATCTTAACACCTGCCATCCCCCAAAACCATATGTTAAGGTAACCTGGCTTCCTTGCGGGGGTTGAAAGACTTTAGCAGAGAAATACTCGCCAAACTGGTTTAAGGCACATCCTCCACCATCTCTGTCGTAAAATTCAAAGACACCCATTCCTAAAGGGGGGGGGGGTAAACACTCACTAATGTAACACTAAATTACATTGCTTTGCCTAAATTACAAATAAAGACATACAAAATATTTATCAGCTTATAGGCAATATCTTACATCACAACAGATATCTTCAGCGTGACTTGCCACATCATTTGACCTACTAGACAACATAACGTAAATAAATAAAATACAGATGTTAACTGATTTCAACTTTGTAAATTATGATCCAAAAGTCAAAAAACATCAAAATTACTGTCTTATGTCATGACCCCAGAATACACAGAATGATACATCTGAAATCGTCTGATACACCAAAAAGCTATGAAACTCCCCTCCGGTTAAGATATGTTAATTTTTGAATTTGTAAAATTAATGTTGGACTACAAGGTCACATTGCCTACATTGTGAGGGAGCGTCAGTTATGGCACTATGGCCATGTGACGTGATTCCCAGAGGATGATCTGGCTTGCAGGATCCTCATTGCTGAAGACCTGAGTGGCTGGACCAGGCCAAGGGGTTGCCCACATAACACCTGGCTGCGGCAGATTCACATGTTCCTGTTGTCTAACCTTTGGTTGAGAAATTAATTCCTGTTTAGTGTCTTCTAGATCATGGGAGTGGACAATCGATTAGTATTTCCTGTAAAAAGTCAAAAATGCTGTACAAAATCTCATAAGATCTGTTGTGAAATTCATATTAACAATTCCACTATAAATAATAATAATAATAATAATAATAATAATGATACATTTAATTTATATAGCACCTTTACCATGCTCAAGAAACTTATAATTGTGAATTAATATTCATAAACCAAAACCTCATGTTGAGTAATCTAGGAGGCCGGGTATACGTCAGTTGGGTTAGCACATGCCATAGTCCTATCATTTCTGTGATCTCATAAACAGGACACGAGTGACCAGACAAGCTGTGACACAAACATGACATCTTTCACATCTGTTAACACAATCATTCAATTTGATCAATTTTAGCCTTTACATTGAATTATGTGGAGGTAAGAAACAGATTGGTTGTCAGTATTATCCAAAAGTGAACTCCAAGACTTTATAGATTTCTGAAATTTGTAGTCAATGAGCACTCCCATGAATGACCTCTCTACTCCGTTAACACATCAATATTAGCCTTTACAATTAAATTAAGGTGGAGTGGTGGCTCTGAGGCTCAGCACCTGAAAGGCTGCTGGTTCAAATCCCATTACTGCCAGAAGGAGTCCTACTCTGTTGGGCCTTTGAGAAAGATCCTTACCCTTAAAATTGCTCTGGGGTGCTGTACAATGGCTGACCCTGTGCTCTGAGCTCCAAAGATCATCTGAGAAGACAATTTCCACCCGGGGATTAATAAACCCCAAAATACCAAATTAGATGGGCGTCATTGTTGACCACAGGAGAACAACATGGCTTTACAGTTTTCTGAACCAGTCAGAGCTGGTATGGACAATCAGATGTACAGTGGAACCCACTCTGGCCAATTAGTTTAGTGCTGTATTTCATTGATGACGGCCAAAATGTTGAAACATTTAAAGGTGACAGTTATATAGGGTCACGAGAGTAGAAGATCAGTGGTTTACAATAATTAACAATAATTAACAACAAACTCTTAATGATATCCAGTAACAGAGTAATATAATTACAAATATATGGTGGATAATGGCTAAGAAGTCAGATATACATTCTGGGACTCTGTCCTAGAATTTTCCAAGCTGGCCGTTATGTCCAGTGTCCTCATCCTCTGGTCTACAGCCCAAGACAAGTTATTTGACCAATTTGGAGCACCAACTGATAATTAAACTCTTGGAGATCAATGACTATCAGATGCAATGAGATGAGTGGGGAATGCAGAGCTGACGTAACAAACTCAACTTTGATATCCAAAAACATTAAATGGGGTTCAACAGGTGGGCTGTGAACCCAAACAGTTGTTACCTGCGAGAAAGGCCAAGCCAAAGGCTAAACCAAACTTTGCCTGATCTTCTGATAAGCAGTTGGCTTTCTTGACTGTCTTTTTCAGAGGACAATTATTTACAGTACAGTGAGACCTCTGTTCATGAGCGCCACTCTTCCCAAGTAATCCAGTATTTCAGCATTTTTCCGTCATTAAATTTGTCTCCGTACACGAGTCGTTACTCAGAACCCGAGCGTTTTTGAACATAAGTCAAAGTCAAACCGAACTTTATTGTCATCTCAACCATATACAAGTACACAGATAGACAAAATTGAGAAGCTCAGGGTCCACAGTGTAACAACATGAAGTGCAAATGAAAAATTAAAATTAAATAAAAATTAGAATTAAAATAAAAATTAAAAATTAAAATTAAGATTTAAAATTAAAATTAAAACACAAACAAGACAAGACATTATGCAAAGACAAGACAAAGAATAGACATAATCATAAACATATATGGTTTGCACGCCGTCGGTTAAACAAAGGAATCTTGAGTCATTTTGAGCATGTTCTTTGCCGAATTAATACGTGAGTTATTTTATTGCGAACACGTTAGCAGTTTTTTGTGTATTTTACTGTCGAGTTACAAAAGTGTATGACCAGCATGGAGCCAAAGAAAGTGTTAAAGGATGCACCCATGAAGAAATTTGTGAAAATAACCATAGAACTGAAAAAGAGATCATCCAAAAACACAAAAATGGTGTTCGTGTGGTTGATTGGCACGCCAATACGGCAAAGCAACATCGACAATATGTACCATTCTTAAAGAGAAAGATAGGTTCAAGAGTGCTGATGTGGCAAAAGGTGTTAAAGTGTTAACAAAACAAAGGCTTAAAGCAATCGATGATGTTGAAAAGTTGCTGCTACTGTGGATAAACCAGAAACAGTTATCAGGTGATAGCGTATTTGAGGCGATGAAATGTGAAAAAGCAAGGGAGTTGCCTGCTGATCTCATTAAGAAAACCCCTGGAACGAATGATTCAGAAGCAGAATCATTTAAAGTGAGCAGGGGATGGTTTGAGAAGTTTAAAAAAGAAGTGTTAATCATAGTGTCGTAAGGCATGGCGAAGCCGCGAGCTCAGATGAAGCAGCTGCCGAGAGAAACATCAAGGAGTTCCAGGAGTTTGTCGAGAGCAAGGGGTACTTGCCACTGTATACACTGTATGTTTACCAACAGTTCTGGGTTGTGGAATGGATTAATTACATTTGCATTATTTCTTAGGGGAAAATTCAATTCGGAATACCAGCATTTCTGTTCACGAGTCACTTTCTGGAAAGGATTAATCTTGTGAACCGAGATTCTACTATAATTACTTAGGATCTCTTGGTGGTTTATCTCAAGCTAGCGGTAGTTGTTTTCCCTTCAGATGAAACCGGTTCTCTCATTCTTTGATGTGTAGACAAGACTGCTGATGCAATTCTTAGGATGGGAATGTGAGCTCAGGCCATTTATATTGGGTTAATTAATTAAAATGTTCTCCCATCTACATCTGCTCCACTATCTTACAATGGGACTTCATTCAATTGAGATTTTTTTCATGAACTGATGGATATTGTTAGTTGTTCCCTACAGAATCCTGCTATTCCTGTAACGGCGAACTCCACGATAACATGCAGTGAATACACTTGACTTGAGCATTCCTAGTTTTCATCCTCTTTCTCTGTACGTTTATCATTCATTTGCTCAGAGGTTGATGCACTTGCTACTTCCTGAGCAGCTCTTCTTTTCTTCACCATAGCAGCCCACTTCTTCAATTCTTCCATCAGCATCTTTTTATGTTAAAACTGATTAAGTCAATTTTTGTGTTGCAACGTACTTAGTACGTTTTTCTTAATTTTTCACTTAAGCTGGCACTTAAGTCTCCAATCTGCCTCAAGAATGATTTAAGATATGAAGAGGTAGGCGAAGGTGGTAGGGATGAGAACGGCGCCCGTACGCATGCGCTGCATGGCTGCCCTGCTGGCTGCTACCGATAGTTGATTCAACAATTAAATAAAATAAAAATAAAAAGAGTAATAATCATCACCCCGAAAGCAGACAGTAGAGGTCACATACAGTAGTATAAGTGTATCAAATTGAGCTACAGGTGATTTAAAATCCTGGACAGACAAACGAACGGTAGCGTATTATATAAGAAGATTAGGAAATGTGTAATTTCAGTTCTCCATATAAAACATGACATTAAAAATGTTTTTCAACCTCTACTACAAACAGCATGGCTTAAATAACAATGGAAAAAATATCACTTTCTGCTGGAGCGTTCCTTTAACTGATTGATTAGATAGAGAAGTGCTGATGAACAGTTATCCCCATGGCTTACACAGGTCTTGAAATCAAATATGGAATCAATCATTGCTAATATAAACGACCAAGAAATGCTGCGAATGCCGTTTTGGACGCAATAAATTCTTTCAGTGTTAAATGATGAGTTGGAGTTACTGTGGATTAACGTTTAACTCCGCTGCTTGCAGAAATCAAATATGGAACCTATCAGTGTATATGTCAATGGCCAGAAATGTTGAAAAGCTAGTTTTGCACCTAATACAGTAAACTGCTTATTATATCATGTCCTTATTTCAATATTGCAGACAATCATTTTGATAAATCTGGAGTTTGAACATCAACCAGATTTAGTATCGAAGACGCTGTGAAACCTGCCAGGTTCTACGAACACAGTGATGTCATTAATCGCTACTACGTTGTAATAAGCGAAGGTGACAATTAGGTTAGTGTTAGTATCGACCGATGGATTCAAACATCTCATGCACAGAACCAATAAGTGTTGGTGTCAGTGACCAGAAATCATCTCAAGGCTGACTTCAGATTTAACAGAATTAAATCTGTGTAGTGTACAGATGTAAGAACAAAACAAAAAATGACATGCATATATTGCAATACTCACATTCATTTGTGGACAAATCTTGTAATACAATATAAAAAATAGGTAGTTCAAATATATAATTTTAAGAAGATTTTTGAAATATAAACAAACATACATTTCCCTTTATAGACTGTCAAGTCATTAACTAACTTGTTTAGTCCAGACCAGGGACATGGTGGGGGGTTTCTGAGCCTGTCCCAGCTATTATGGGGGCAACGCAGGAAAGAACCCAGGATCCCTGGGACGGGTGCCAGTCCATCACACAGCGAAGACAAACACACACACACACTTCAACCGATTTAACATCCCTAATTCACCTAACCTGGAAGTCTTTGGATAGTGGGAGGAAACGCACGCGGACACAAAGAGAACATGAAAACTCCATGGAGGGAGGACCTGAAACGTGAACCCTGGGCTCCTTACTATGAGTGAACAGTACTATCACTGTGCTACCATCCCTCCCCTTAATGTATTGTAAAATAACATTTGTACGTGCATCTATATTTTGGACCTGAATTTCTAAAAGATCAAATCATGTATAGTTTATGTTTTTACCTGAAAAAAAAACAAAACAAACAAACAAACAAACAAACACAAACTTCTCAAGGAAACCAGTTTATTGGTGTTAGCACACATAGGATGTCATGCATTCTACTCTGAAACATGTGTACTGTAAGCTTAATATTTTTGACATTTTAAAGACATTTTAATTAAAATGTTTGCAATCCGTTATAAGTACATCACTTCAATATTAGTTTCTAGAGATGAATCTACTGTCAGGCTACCAGTTATAACTGCCAATACATCTATAACAATGGAGTATCTGCTCCTAAGCAGATTTTCTATTAAATGGAATGTTAATATACAAAACACAAATATATATTAAAATACTGTATGTAGAAATATTTACATACTGTAAGATATATTGTACAGTATATCATAACTAGAATTTACAGTATGTTAAAAGTATGTTAGAATATATGTTTTATGTTATAATATATATTTTATTATTAGTATATTATTACGACTATGTTTATAGAAATATATTTTTTATCACTTTATACAAAAATGGCAACAATTTGCATATTTTACAATATCCATCCATCCATCCATCTATTGTCTCCCGCTTATCCGAGGTCGGGTCGCGGGGGCAGCAGCTTGAGCAGAGATGCCCAGACTTCCCTCTCCCCAGCCACTTCTTCTAGCTCTTCTGGGAGAATCCCAAGGCGTTCCCAGGCCAGTCGAGAGACATAGTCCCTCCAGCGTGTATATATTTTACAATATATTCCAGTAAATTGCACAATATTTAAATATATTTATCTCTTAAGTATGTTGTAACATAACACACTGCTGGATCAAATCCCATTACTGCCAGAAAGGATCCTACCATGTTGGGCTTGCTGAAAACCCTCCAGGGGTGCTGTACAATGGCTGACCCTGCACTCTGACCTCAAAAATCATGTGAAAGGACATTTTCCTCTCGGGGATTAATATAATATATATGCATAAAAAAATTTATATATATTCATATTGGTGACAAAATATTTTATAAAAATACAGGGTGAGTCAAAATTATGTTAACCATATGAATCGCAGAAAGCATTTATTCACAAAACATTCTTCATATGTGCAAGATGTACAGGAATGTCTCAACCTGATCGCCATCATGTTCAACACATGTACCATATATGGCACTTAAATTGTCCACAAAAATTAGATATAAATGTATTCATAGCCTGCGGTGGGTTGGCACCCTGCCCGGGATTGGTTCCTGCCTTGTGCCCTGTGTTGGCTGGGATTGGCTCCAGCAGACCCCCGTGACCCTGTGTTTGGATTCAGCGGGTTGGAAAATGGATGGATGGATGGATGGATGTATTCATAGCAGTACCATTAGTGTTAACATAATTTTGACTCACCCTGTATATTGCTATGGCTGGGGTATGTGAGAGACAAGGGAATGGAATTATCTTCTTTACGTCAATTGCAGTAGAGCAGCCCTTAAAAGAAATTTTGTGTTTTCTTCAGTACATCCTCACTGATGCCATGCAGGTGTTCGGCGACACCTTGTTCTCCCAGCCACTTGGTCCCGTTGTCTGGGTCTGCCTCACTTTGCCTCACTCAGGGTTAGAGAGACAGCCCACAGGCCACATTGTTCTCTGGCTCAGTGAGCTCCAAGGTCCGCTGACATCTTTACATGTCTGTTGGTGGGCTTTAGCAGCAGGAAAACACGTCCAAAATACTCTTTAGACGCCGTATCTGAGCCCCCCTCTGCCAACATGCTGTTCACAGGGCTGCTTTACAGCTGACTTCTCAGTGTATTCCGGCCACTTCAGACAGTCCACTGCCACTTGAGGAGCGTGTTCTTCTGAGGTCTGGACCTATAGGTGTTACAATATTTTCATTTTTGTAAAGATGTAAGCAATATTGGAGTAAAAATTAAACAATTTACAGATGAGACAGACATCAGCTAAATGTAAAACAACAGACATTGAATGGTCTCAAAGATCTTACAAATGGCTGCAGAGTGCCATCTGACTGGAGGAAACCACATTATTAATGAGAAGGCCCCAAGTACAACTAGGACGTTTACTAAACTGAAACACCAAACCCACAATATCGTAGTCAAAGGAACCAGAATCTGACTTCTGTTCCGGTTTACCATTGCCAAGGTGGTTACCACCATCTGAGGGCAAGAAGTTGTGATGTCTCTGGGCCATCTTTATAAAGGTCAGCGTCACATACTTCCTGGTTATCCAAAATTCTGGATAGGAAGAAAATTCTTTTGTGGTGTTTCAATGATTTTGAGTGATTTAGGACAACAATTCTGATGTGTTGCTTTACTTTTACTCTGATTTAGGATTTCCTATTGGGTTTGAGTTGTTTTGCTTCTTTCTGACTTCTCAATTGTTTTTTGGCCTTGATTTTTGTCACGTCCATCTCCTGGTCAGATGTTCAACTTTTCTCTGCCATTTTCATTCTGGTCAGGACAGTCAATGAATTGAACAATTGAGCTAATTTTTTTACCTTGGTTGGCCAGACATCGGGCAGTATAAGAGCGGTATCTCAACATTTCTGGTCCCCTGTGTCCCATTTACAAGATCACAGTATTCATTAATCAATACTAACACCTGCTTTCCATCTCCAGATTGATCAGCATAAAGTCTTTGAAGTCCTGGACATTGTTGAAGTTAATCAGCATATTTTAAAATTTGAAATCTGCTATGACTCATAGTGGCCTTTACGTCATTACTGTGCTTTGACCCCAGTGCTGTGCTGGAGTGATCTGTCAAGCCACTCAACACAAACCGTGATCCATCAGATTAATTAACTTGAAGTTGAACATTGATGAAATATGTGAATGGATCACACACAAGTTGAGTTGTGCCCAGGAGGGCTTTACAGTGTGGCCTTTGATATGAAAACTGACTGATCACATCTTTTAGGTATTTGTATGAAGTTGACTGGCCATAACATATAAGAGGTGTCTTGTTTTAACAAAAGCTCCTTTACTCCGCAATGCAGAGCTTGTCTCTGACCACTGTGACCTCCTGGTGACGTCCGCTGATCTCCTCTCTCTCTCTCTCTCTCTCGCTCTCTGTGTCAGCCCCCCACCGCCACTGCAACAAGTTAAGACTCAAAGATTTCACGCTGAACACTCTGAATTTGGGATTTAAAGTGTTACCTCACACATTCAGTTATTCCATGGTCTCAGTCAGCTTGTAAATAAAGCATCACTGACTAGAAATGCTTCAAGGCCCTCCTTAGATGTGACCAGTTTTTTTACTCTATATATACTGTAGTTTATCAGCACCATAATAATGCAACAGAGTGCAGCATCCTCGACTATCTTAATGCAATTTATGGTTGTGCCCTGGGCGCAACATTAAAAACAACTCTGGATAGCAGGCCCATGGGCACATCCACACTCATAGTGACAGGGCCAGTTTGGTACCAATTAATCTGACACACGTCTAGTGAAACTCATGCAGGCACTTGGGTGAAATGCCAGAAAACCGAGCAGTGAAGATTTAATAAATCACAGTGAAGGACAGAACCAAGTCAAAATGAGATGTACTAATTCTGCAGTCAAAGCCAACAAGCTATACAAGGATTGTAGTCAAGAGGAGATGCTCATAATTTCAAAACCAATAGCACAGAGAAAAAGATGCACAAAAACACAAATCTAGGATAACGAGAGATCCTTTGTGTGAGTATTTAAAGTGGTGAATCAATGATGTCAAATATAGCGACCTCTGAAAATGCGCCTTCTGGTGACAGCAGAGTTGTGTCTGAATGATAGGACCCCAGAAACAGTAGCTCCCTTAAAATAAACAACATAATAAATTATGATAATTTTTTTAAAAATACACTTTATTCTAGAGGCAAATAAAATCTCTCATGCATAGGAGTATTCCGACCCTTAATTTAGCACTTTGTAGAGGCCTCTTTGGCAGCAGATCCAGCTTTGAGTTTTTGTTGGTAAATCTCTATGAGCTTTGCACACCTGGATTTGGGAGGTTTATCCCCTTCTTCCTGGCAGGTCCTCCCAAGTTCTGTTAAACTTAATGGGAAACATCTTTAAACTGCCATCTTTGAGTCTGAAGCCACTTGAACGCTGTTCTGGCTGTATGGTTCGGGTCATTGTCAAGCTGAAAGGTGAACCGTGACCCCATGTCTGAGGTCACTGCACTCTGGAGCAAGTTTTCTTTAAGGGCCCCTCTGCATTTGGCTGCACTCATCCTTCCATCGATTCTGACCAGTCTCCCTGTTTCTGTAACCCCTTAGCATGATGCTGCCACCATCATGATTCACTGTAAGGCCGGGTTTATGCTTCACGCAACGCGACGCATGCTGCAGTGGTCCCTCCTGCTACGCAAGCGTTGAAGTACTTTACGTAAATCTGGAGGAATCCAGCAGGTGGCAGTGCAAGATATTATCACGGTGAGAACAGGTTTGGCTTCACTGTTTTGTGAATTGCCTGGAACACCCATTAAATGCTGATGACACCTTACCGCAATATCTCTGAAAAGGATGTTTAATGATTACATCCATCAATCCAGGGATATGTCCATTCCAGCAAGCACTGGGCACAAGGCAGAAACAATCCCTGGATGGGGCCTCAGTTCATCGCAAGGTGAATACAAGCACACACACACACACACACACACACACACACACACACACACACACACACAGAGGCGTCATTTTAGTGTCACCAGATCTGCTTGTCTTTGGAAGGAAACCGGAGCCCACTGTGGAAACCCAGAAGGAAAACATGTAAACTCCAGGCAGAGAATACCAGCGACGTGACTCGCTGTGAGACAGCAGTGCTACCGCTCTGTCACTGTGTCACCCTCATGTGGGTAATTATTAACAGTATTCATTATTTAAATGAAATTAACGATTTATCTGTAAAATGTAACATACATACTTTAATGACACCACTAAACGGTGTCCTCTCTAGACAGAGGAGCAGCTTCAGCAACAGACTACTGTCACTGTCCTGCTCCACTGACAGACTGAGAAAATCGTTCCTCCCCCAAACTATGCGATTCTTCAATTCCACCCGGGGGGGTAAATGTTAACATTATATAAAGTTATTGTCTGTTTTTTTACCTGCATTATTATCAATCTTTAATTTAATATTGTTTTTTGTATCAGTAAGGTGCTGCTAGAGTATGTGAATTTCCCCTTGGGATTAATAAAATATCTATCTATCTATCTATCTATCTATCTATCTATCTATCTATCTATCTATCTATCTATCTATCTATCTATCTATCTATCTATCTATCTATCTATCTATCTATCTATCTAATGCATTTCATCATGAAAGAGATATCAAATATAAATCTAAGGATTCTAAATGTGCAGAGAGTTGGAATATCATACATTTAATGTGTTCTGTGTGGAGATCTATTGCTGCTTGCCGCTGCTGTCAGGTCCAAGAAGCTCTTAGCGATTATAAACTGGGATGACGTTTATGACGGTGTGCTTTAATGATTAAGTAAACTACGAGGTTAAAGTGGACATTTCGAGATTAAAGCCGAAATTTCCACTTTATTCACAAAATACACGTTTTCACCATGTCTTTAATTTTTTTTTCTCTGTGGCTCAAATACAGCACTGTATGTTATGTTGCTGTTGTGAAGTTGCAAAAAAAAAAAAGACGGCACAAAAAATGGTATGTGAAACTTTTACAATATATCGTGTCATTATGATGGGGAATATGCGACGCTTGAATATAAAAGCACCACGAATGCATCTGTATGTCGGCATTTTGCTTCACCACATCAAACCATTCATCATAAGCGAAGCGTGCACATCGATCCCGGAGGATCCGCATTGAGGCTTTCTGTCACATAGTAAACAGAGACTCTGATGTCACATTCCAACTTTTAACACACTGCGCCCCCTGACTTTTTGCTGGTACTGCAACTTGCACACGCGTTACGTTAATTTCTGAGGTCCTGCTTAGAGGACATGTCAAATGAATGCTGGGAACGTGTGGCAGCCATGATGCGTATGCGTACGCGTTCTGTAGTGTGAAGTATAAACGAGCCCTAAGGATGGTATTAGGCAGGTGATGAGCAGTCCCTGGTCTTCGCTAGACATAGAGCTTGGAGTTCTGCCCAGAGAGATCCATTTTTGTCTCATTAGATCAGAGATTTTTTTTTCTCATACTCTCAGAATCCTTTCAATGCCATTTTGCAAGTTCTAAGTGGGCTGTCACGTGCCTTTTACTCAAGAGTGGCTTCCTTCTAGCCACTCTACCATAAACGCCTGATTGTTGGTGTGCTGCTGGGATGGTTGTCATTCTGACAGGTCCTCCCATCTCAGCAGAGGACTTCTGAAGCTGTCTTAGCTCTCACTTGCCTGACCAAGGCCCTTCTTGTCAGGTTAATCAGTATGACTGGACGGCGAACTCCAGGAAGAGTCCTGGTGGGTCCAAACTTTTTCTGTTTCACAACTATTGAAGCCACAGTGCTTCTGGGAATGCTCAAAGCTTTAGAAATTTAGACTTTTGAGTTAATCATGGAGGTCTACAGATGATTCTTTGGAATCCATGATTTTGTTTTTTGTCTTGACATGCAGTGTGAATTGTGGGGCCTCCTATACAGAGGTGAGTGCCTCTCTAAATGATGTTCAACCAGTTCAATTTGAAACGGGTGGACTCCAGTTAAGTTCTAGACATATCTCATGGAGATTTAAAGCAAGCAAGATACATATGACCACAATTTGAGGTGCCACAGCAAGGGGTCTGAATACTTATAAAAATAAGAAATTTCAGTGTATGATGTTTTTAATGATAAAATGTCCAGCGTCTGTGCTAGGTATAATAGTGACTGACATCCACAATAGGGCTACAATGTCTGATGAACAAAAGTAACAAGAAACACAAAGAAAGAGGGACGTAAGGGTGAGCAAATCCAAGTAAACCGAGGTTCCTAAATGCACAACGTGATCAAAACAGACAGACTTACTATTATACTATTGTGCCTATTTCAATAAACAGGCATTTTGCTATGCTATTTTATTCACCTTATTAAAAAGATAAGTGTCTCTGTGTCCATCCAATTTGCTGTATGTCTCAAATTCTAGCAGAAGGCACATCACAAACATTTTTAGCAGTAAAATGTACTGCATGTGTCATTCCAACAGATGGTGTATCACAAACATTAACACTGACTTACAAACCCCACACCATATGGCATATAACAGAGACATATGTATTGTATGGTTCACTGCTAATGTTAACGTTAAGGTCCGTGTTGGGTTTCAACCAATCTCAGATGGGTAGCACAGCTAATATAGATATAAAACATCTCAATCTCATTAAGTTCAATTCAGGATTGTGGGGTCTGGATATCATCCCAGCATGAGCAAGAAAGTGCCCTGCACAAGATGCCAATTCATTGAAAGGCCACTTTGGAATTATCAATTAACTAAATGCACACATATTTGGGGCAGGAGATTGTAGATACAGGAAGAATATGCAAACTTTCTGTTGAAAACGAGCAGACACAAGATTTGAAACCAGGACACTGAAACTGTGAAAAGGCACCGTTAATCATGGCACTACTCTACCACAAATATTACATTTTTATGTGTTTATATATGATTTGTCTTCTCTGTATTGTCATGTGGCACTTGGTGCCATTGCTCTACTGCCGAGTTGTTTCCCTGAGAAGGAAAAGTCATCTCCGGTAATCATCAGGTAGGAGGGTTCTTTCATCTGATTGGCTGGCTCAGTACTGACTCAACTGTAGACGGGCCAATAGGGGGAGGCAGCTTGTTGGCTGAGGTCTCCAGGACTCTGACTCTGTCTGGCTTATCTGACTCCTTTTCTACAATTTGGCTGTAGATCTACAGTTAGCTGGACAGATATTGTTGTTTTTCATTCATGTTAATTAATTTCTACTTTGTTTTTGATGTATATGAACAGATGTGTATCCTTATATATGATAGTTCCATATTTAATGAGTGGTATAATGTCATGGAACACGCGAATACAAGCGGCTGAAATGAGTTTCCTCCGCAGGGTGTCTGGGCTTTCCCTTAAAGATAGGGTG
Organism: Erpetoichthys calabaricus; assembly: GCF_900747795.2. Classification (NCBI taxonomy): domain Eukaryota; kingdom Metazoa; phylum Chordata; class Cladistia; order Polypteriformes; family Polypteridae; genus Erpetoichthys; species Erpetoichthys calabaricus. The sequence goes on from NC_041405.2 coordinate 139,802,896, forward strand.
AGAAGCTCAGTCATCCGGGAGGGGCTCAGAGTAGAGCCGCTGCTCCTCCGCATCGAGACGAGTCAGATGAGGTGGCTCGGGCATCTGATCAGGATGCCTCCTGGACGCCTCCCTGGTGAGGTGTTCCGGGCACGTCTAACCGGGAGGAGGCCCCGGGGAAGACCCAGGACACGTTGGAGGGACTATGTCTCTCGACTGGCCTGGGAACGCCTTGGGATTCTCCTGGAAGAGCTAGAAGAAGTGGCCGGGGAGAGGGAAGTCTGGGCATCTCTGCTCAAGCTGCTGCCCCCGCGACCCGACCTCGGATAAGCGGGAGACAATGGATGGATGGATGGATGGATGGATAATGTCTTCTTGCATTTTGCCTTGAGAGTGGTTGTGGCGTTCTGGAGGAGGTGGAGGAGGAGGAGGGCTGTGCAAGAACAAAGTAGTTTGTACTGTTGTGTTGTATTTCTGAGGTGGCCACCTAGCTCTTTGAAGAGGATTACTTGTGCTCTGGTTTGTGTGTTATACCCCATTTTTTGGACACCCACTGCATGTCCATCTTAACCTGTAATTTCATTTTTCAAGATTTATTCCATTTTTAACATACAAGTGTTTTTTTTTATTGTCTTCTTGGGGAGTCAAGGTCTTGATGGGGAGGGCGATCAAAAAATAGGGTCTGTTAAATTCCATTGAGGCATTCCTTGTGTGATTTTGAGCTATACAAGAAATAAATTGTTGCTGTTTAAAATTTGCAAATGTCATTTTAAAAATTGGTGGGACTGCATGTACTTTTCTGGATGAGAAAAATGGCACTGCAAAGAAATCGTTGATTTTTAATTGGGGTAATTGGAGGTAAGAATTAACCTGTTTTAAAATTGACTTTATGGATCTGTCAGGGAGGAAATAAATTAGTTGGAGGGCGGATCTCTCTCAAGGTGGCTTTATAGATTATTTGAATGGTAAATCAGTCCATGCTTGGGCCAATTACTAGAAATACATTTATAAAAAAAATGAATGAACATTTGTGGTGGTGTGAGACCCTCTTAGATAGGATTTGATTTTTGGCCTATTAATGCAATGACACATTTCATCCATGTTTGATTTATGTTGAAAGCAACAATAAAAGTATTAATTCTAATACAGTTTTTAACATTCATCCAACTGTCCATCTCTTAACCTATCCAGTCCAGGCCAGGGATATGTGGTGCTGGTGCCTGTCAGGCACAGGGTTGGACTGACCTTGGATAGGCTGATAGTCTTTCACAAAGTGGCATTATAAATTATTTGAACAGTGAATCAGTTTGTGTTTAGGTCAGTCACTCAAAATAAATTACCCTAAGTTCTTGTCAATAAGCCGCGGCTTATCTAAGGAAAAAAGTTGTGAAAATGAAAAAATAGAATATCGGCTTATACATAAGTCCGGCTTATACATCCATCGCGGGGGTTGCGTTCCAGAGCCACCCGCGAAATAAGAATATCCGCGAAGTAGAAACCATATGTTTATATGGTTATTTTTATATTGTCATGCTTGGGTCACAGATTTGCGCAGAAACACAGGAGGTTGTAGAGAGACAGGAACGTTATTCAAACACTGCAAACAAACATTTGTCTCTTTTCCAAAAGTTTAAACTGTGCTCCATGACAAGACAGAGATGACAGTTCCGTCTCACAATTAAAAGAATGCAAACATATCTTCCTCTTCAAAGCAGTGAAGCAAACAAATCAATATGTCTGTTTGGCTTTTAAGTATGCGAAGCACCGCGGCACAAAGCTGTTGAAGGCGGCAGCTCACACCCCCTCCGTCAGGAGCAGGGGTGAGAGAGAGAGAGGGAGAGTTTGTTTTTCAGTCAAAAATCAATACGTGCCCTTCGAGCTTTTAAGTATGCGAAGCACTGTGCAGCATGTCTTTTCAGGAATCAGCTTTACAAAAGATAGCAACGTGAAGATAATCTTTCAGCATTTTTAGACGAGCGTCCGTATCGTCTAGGTGTGCAAACAGCCCCCCTGCTCAATCCCCCTACGTCAGGATCACAGATAGTCAGCGCAAGAGAGAGAGAACAGTAAGCCGGGTAGCTTCTCAGCCATCTGCCAATAGCGTCCCTTGTATGAAATCAACTGGGCAAACCAACTGAGGAAGCATGTACCAGAAATTAAAAGACCCATTGTCCGCAGAAATCCGCGATATATATTTAAATATGCTTACATATAAAATCACAATTTAAATGCCCGCTACGCGCTCGTGTTGACTCGGCGACGCCCAGAGCAGAAAGAACGCGCTCCGGCCGCTCCAACCGCGCCATGCGGGGAGTGAGAGAGACGGCAATATCTCACACTCTCTCCCCCCTTAAAGAAATTAAATGGGCGCGAGTGAGACCACTGACCTCCCTCCCTTCTATTAGTTATAGGTTATAGTACGTTCGGCTTATCCATGAGTCCGGCTTATCTATGATACGATTTTATTTTAAAAATTCGTATGATTTTTGATCTCCGGCTAATACATGAGTCCGGCTTATAGACAAGAACTTAGGGTAATACAAAATGGATCACTTTAAGACTGGACTCATACAAAACTATCATTTGGGGAATCCCAGAACTGGGTGGTGTTCATGCCAATGCTGAATAAAATCCTATGTGTTTTATTGTGGGCAGCTTCTTAGGTGACCCTGTCTTCTCTTTTTAGAATCTTTACGACGTAGACCTTAACAGAATGCCCCAAATCCCTTCTACTGTATAGCCCTGGTCAATGTCAGGATTGACTGCTATTGTAGTTAAACACTCCCCCCATTCTTTTACATCTATAACCCCAGGCAATTAGGCGGAGTACCAGAGCAGCCAGGAGAAAAAGAATGGAATGAATTGTTTTTGTTGTTGTTTAAAAATATGCAAATGTCAATTTAAAAACTCATGGGCCTTCATGTGCTTTCCTGGATACATAAATTGTGCAGCTGAGAGATGTTTTGCCTCCCCTTTAGTCCTCCATTTAAGTCCAGCCTTGTTGTCCCGTATATATAAAGACTGGTCTTTTTCGTTTACTCGTGTTCATTTAGACTCATTTGTTTACTAGTTTTGGTATGTCATAAATTCATTCTTATTTCTATTTCTTATTTGTTTAGTTTCTTCTTTCAATGTTTTCTTTACCTTTTTTGTAAAATACTTTGAGTTACATTCTTTGCAACACACCTCTAGACTGTTGGGGGATTAGGGTTTTCTGGGGAAATCGGCTCTTCTGCACGACTCGGATCCCCATTGCATTCCAGTCCAGCTGCCAGCCTGTTCAAGTGTTTTCTTCTCAGCCACCTGTATTCCCTCAGGTCAGCTGGTCAGTCAGTACAAGCTAAGGGCTGCCTTGCTCAATGGTTGCTGTTGTCCTTGACACAGCTCTCGGACTACAGGGGGAGTAGTGTTTTCTGATGAAATCAGCTCTTCGGCACAACTCAGTCCCCATTCCAGTCTGGTCCAACTGGCCGAGGTCTCCAGGACTTTGACTGTGTCTGGCTTGTCTGACTGTATGTCTGCTATCTGTCTGTTAACTGAAGGACAGATATTGCTGTTTTTCATTCATGTTAATTAGTTACCACTTTGTTTTTGATGTAATAGTTCAGTATTTAGTGAAGGGTATAATTTATTCCTGCATTTTGCCTTGAGAGTTGTTGTGGTACTCTGTGACTGCACTTAGGGTGGTGCACTGTGCAAAAAAAGTAGTTTGTATTGTATTTCAGAAATGACGTAGAGCTTAACAGAATGCCCCAAATCCCATCTATAGCCCTGGTCACTGTTAGGATTGACCGTTATTGTAGTTAAACACTCCCTCCATTCTTTTACATATGTGACCCCAAACAATTAGGCAGAGTACCAGAGCAGTCAGGAAAAAAAGTTACACATTTATTCAAATATTCTAGAAAATATAAGCAGAATAAAAATATTAGTGTTGGCAAAATAATATTAATACAACCTGGATAGTAGTCAGTTTGTCTTGCTTAGACTACCAGGTGGCTCTCTGTCTAAATATGATGATTAGTTTGAGGCATAAATGGAGCAGTTGAAGATGTTTTGCCTCACCCTCAGCCCTTCATTTATGTCCAGCTTTTTGTCCCATATACTGTATATATAAGACTGGTCTTTTTCTTTTACTTCTGTGCATTTAGACTTATTTGTGTACTATTTTTGGTATGTCACATATTCATTCTTATTTCTATTTCTTATTTTTTATTCTTTCAGCATTTTCTTTGACTTCACATAAAGCACTTTGAGTTGCATTCTTTGTAACACACCTCTAGGACCCAATGGGGGAGTAGTGTATTCTGAGGAAATTAGCTCTTCAGCATGACTCGGACCCCCATTGCAGTCCAGTCCAGCTGCTGACCTGTTCAAGTGTTTTCTTCTCAGCCACCTGTATTCCCCCAGGTCAGCTGGCTAGTCAGTACAAGATAAGGGCTGCCTGCATGGATGCAGAAGTCTTTCCTGATAAACGGACACGACTAAACATTATTAAAAATGAAAATAAAAGAATAAAATCAGTTTTACAAACTAAGACAATGTACAAAAAAGTATCACTATATATGCTAGATATTACTAACTTTTTAGCTCTTCCTATGTGGAGACATGATGAAATTCTTGGGTATTAATTTAGTGATTTTTTTCATTACTGTAAGCTGCTATGTTGATTGACCCGGACACAGAAATTAAATTGTAGCTATCGATGGGCAACAAACAAAATCGGTTTCATCAAATCAAAAAAGGAGAATGTTTAAATTTTTGAAACAAAATTCGAAGAAATTTCAGAACAAATATCTGCCACTTTTCTGATCTATGAACATATTGGTAAATTTTACAAACTCAGAACTTATCGTATTAACTTATTTTATATTCACAACTTATTATTACTAATTCAGAATATATTGGCATATGTGGTAGGCAGAGATAAAATGCTGTTTAACTATGTAGGTCCATAAAAAAAGACTTTCATTTGCTTGAGGTATGGAGGCTAACCTGTGATATCTGGACTGTTTCTTATAGATAGATAGATAGATAGATAGATAGATAGATAGATAGATAGATACTTTATTAATCCCAATGGGAAATTCACATTCTTCAGCAGCAGCATACTGATACAATAAATAATATTAAATTAAAGAATGATAATAATACAGGTGAAAAAAAAACAGACAATAACTATGTATAATGTTAAATATTAACGTTTACCCCCCCTGGTGGAATTAAAGAGTCGCATAGTTTGGGAGAGGAACGATCTCCTCAATCTGTCTGTGGAGCAGGACAGTGACAGCAGTCTGTCGCTGAAGCTGCTCTTCTGTCTGGAGATGACATTATTTAGTGGATGCAGTGGATTCTCCATAATTGATAGGAGCCTGCTGAGCGCCCTTTGCTCTGCCACAGATGTTAAACTGTCCAGCTCCATGCCAACAATAGAGCCTGCCTTCCTCACCAGTTTGTCCAGGCGTGAGGCGTCTTTCCTCTTAATGCTGCCTCCCCAGCACACCACTGCGTAGAAGAGGGCGCTCGCCACAACTGTTTGATAGAACATCTGCAGCATCTTATTGCAGATGTTGAAGGAAGCCAGCCTTCTAAGGAAGTATAACCGGCTTTGTAGCTGTATATGAGCCCCCAAGTATACAATGGGCACACATTATTTATTTTCCCAATGTAAGACCTTTGTTTTCAGGAAATGTTAAGTTCCTATATGATGTTGACCCTGGGCTACTTACGTGGGTTGCATTGGAACTGAAACCTTATTGTAACATATGTGACATGTAAAGAAGAGTGATGCAGTGTGAAATGAGGCACATTTGGGAGTTCATGGGGGACCCCCCACTCACCTTATTGCTTTGAAGTGATGCATGGAATGGCACAGTTGGGAGGTGGCTATGAAGACTGAGGCACTGCAAAGCTCCATCTTCACCAATAACCCTCCAAATTAGTAACAGATTTGTAAGCTGGTGCCAGTGCTTGTGGCCAACCAATCAGCACAATTCGTAACCCAAGCCTCGCCCATGACAGGTCCTGGGTGAACGAAAACCCTGGGGTAGGAGCCAAAAAAAATAGACCAGGAACTACAAATGTCACACCTGTTGAATTTCTACAATAGTTCCTGAATTTCTAGAAAGACCCTGGTTCCACAAAAAAGTTCCTACAATGGGAAAAATGACAACTATTTGAATAATTAAAATACTAGACCTTGATCCTAAATCTGAAATACTGCAGTGGTTCATGCTGCTGCTCCCTCACTCGAAGACAGGTGGTTTAGGTTGACTGGTTATTCTTAATTCTCCTGGTGTGCATGAGTAGACCCTTTCATGGACCAGAGTTTCCAGCAGATTTAGGTTCCTGTCTCGTAATCTATACTGCAAAGATGGGCTTCAACCCCTCCACAACCCCCGAACTGGATTAAATGGGTTTGGAAATGTGCTCAGAGATGAAGAGCCGTGGCTTTATTTGAAAGAGTAGTGAAATTAATGTGAACAGATGAGAGCTGAAAGATCAAAAGGGCCAGGAACCAAAACAAAAACACTAAGCAAAAATCAAAGTGGAAAATTCAAAGCTGAGGAGATCAAAACTGTAACTAAATAAGCCTTCAATCATTTGAGTTTGGCGGCACGGTGGCGCAGTGGGTAGCTCTGCTGCCTCGCAGTTGGGAGACCTGGGGACCTGGGTTCGCCTCCCGGGTCCTCCCTGCATGGAGTTTGCATGTTCTCCCCGTGTCTGCGTGGGTTTCCTCCGGGCGCTCCAGTTTCCTCCCACAGTCCAAAGACATGCAGGTTAGGTGGATTGGTGATTCTAAATTGGCCCTAGTGTGTGCTTGGTGTGTGGGTGTGTTTGTGTGTGTCCTGCGGTGGGTTGGCACCCTGCCCAGGATTGGTTCCCTGCCTTGTGCCCTGTGTTGGCTGGGATTGGCTCCAGCAGACCCCCGTGACCCTGTGTTCAGATTCAGCGGGTTGGAAAATGGATGGATGGATGGATCATTTGAGTGAATGACAATCAGGAATTATTGCTTCACATTGCCATGTTAAATAATGTGGTGGTCATGACATCACATACACGCTGATATGTGTGACTAGCAATGGCATCGTCATCAACCTTTGGAATAAAGTGATGCAGAACTTGGAGAAAATCAGTTTATAAAATAGTAGTAATGTCACCAAAATAATGTGAAAAATTCAAAATAATATAGAAAATAGAAACATTTTCTGCAGGTTTAATAAAAATATATAAAACATAATTTCAAGTGACACATAGTAGAAATTATTGTGCTAAGTTAGGCTTTAGCTGCTGTTATCAAATAAGGAGCACACTTCTTATAAATAAGCATTTCATGGCAATTAGGCTAGGAGTAAGTCAGCATAAGGAGTGCCATCAATTTATATTTATACTGAACAATGCATTCATCTGAGGTAATATATAGCGCCTTCCATAAAGTCTGGGATAAAGACCAATTTTTCATTGATTTCCCCCTCTGCTCCACAATTTAAAATTATAAATCAAACAATTCATTTAAGGGGATTTGCACACATTGCAGTCACAGCATGTAGAAATGGCAACACTTTTTATACACGGTCCCCCATTTGAGAATACTGCAATGTTTGGGACAATTGATGTCTCAGGTGTTTGTATTTCCTCAAGTGGGTTTCATGTCTTCATCAGATACCTTGGCCTGCTTCTACCCTTTGGGGTCTGCAGTTGCCTTTGTTCAACATGAGGACAAGAGCTATGATAGTGAAAGTCAAAGAAGCCATAATGAGGCTGAAAAACAAGAATAAAACCATTAGAGACATCAGGAAAACCTCAGGATGACCAAATAGAATATGAAATATCATTAAGAAAAAGGAATGCACTAATGAACTCAATAATTGCAAAGGGGCTGGTAGGCCAAGGAAGACCACCACTGGTGACAAAAGAAGAATCCTCACTATGGTAAAGGAAAAGCCCCAAATGTCTGTCTGATGGATTACAAACAGTCATAAGGGGGCAGATGTGTGTATGTCAGAAGTGACTATCAGCAGAAAACTTCATGATCAGAAGCACAGAGGAGGCCACACTGCAAGATGCAAAGCACAAAAACAGGACGGCCAGATTACAGTTTCTGAAAAAGGACTTAAAAGAGCCTGCAGAATTCGGGGAAAATGTCTTGTGGAGAGATGAGGCAAAGATGAAGCTGATCATGGTGATGGCAAGAGCAAAGTGTGGAGACCAAAAGGAACTGCTTGAGATCCAAAGCAGAACACCTCATCAGTTACACATGGTGCTGGTGGTCTTATGGCTTGGCCATGTATGGCTGGCACAGGTCCTGGCACATTTCTCTTCATTAATGATGGAACTGCTGACAGCAGTGGCACAAGGAATTCTGACATGCACAGAAACATCTGATCTACTCAAGGACCAGTAAATGTTTTCAAACTCATTGTGTGGTACATCATCCTACAGCAAGACAATGATCCAAACATACCACTAAGGCACCACACGAGTTTGTCACAGCTAAAAAATGAAAATTTCTTGAATGGCCAAGCCAGCTGAAGACAAAACCTAATGAGACAAACCCACCGAAACAAACAGGAGCTGAAGATGGCTGCATTAGAGATCACTAGAGAAGATCCTCAGCACCTACTGATGTTTATGAATCACAGACTTCAAGCAGTCATTGAGGGGTGAACATACAGTAGACACACTCACTAGGGCCAATATCACATCGCCAATTCACCCAACATGCATGTCTCTGGACTGTGGGAGGAGTCTGGAGCACCTCTCACACCGGAGCAAGAAGAACCTGGGACATGAATGCTGGTCTTCTTACTGCAAGGCCACAGTGCTACCACTGTGCCACCATGCCGTTATTTAAAAAATTTAAACAACTAAAAGGAAAAACAAAGTCCAAATCATGACATAAATGAGGTGACACCATCTGAAGGCATTTACTTTGCAGTGATGTGCAGGGCAGCAATCTGTCAGGAATTGTTAGATCTGACCTGAACATTGAACAAATAGCCACGGAGTGGCCACTGTCCTTTAAACATTTGGCTCTAAATGTGATAACAAAATCTGCTCTTATCCTACTGTTTTTTATCACTATGGGTGATTGCAACATCATCATTTATATCCCTACTTGTAAGCCTGTACAAATTGTGTTATTTGTCCATAGTTCTCTCTTTTTTTCTATATATTGTTTCTTAATCCAATTCAGAACTTTGCCTTTCATGTATTTATTTATTGTTTTGGTGTTTAATGTTTGATATTATTTCATTTATTCCTATTGTATTCCTTTTAACATTTGTGAAGCGCTTTGAAAATGGGAGGGGTGCTACATAAATGAAATGTAATTAATATCTATAATTATTACTTGCAGACTTTGGCTTACACAGGCCTAAAAATGGGGGGCTGCCTTTAGAAGTTCAAACTTTGTACTAAAGCTCCAAACTTAGCAAAAATGACATGCAGAGAAGTGAAACCATAAAAACTCTTGACTTCTGTAGACAATCCAAACTGTAATTGTTTAAAGAATTTATCAGCAGAAACAGCAAAAGTAAAACAAAATGCGCAAAAGAAAAAAATAAGTAAAAAGTATTTGCCTAAAAAGGAAACCACAACAACCAAGTCCTTAAACACAATCCACTAATACAAATGGAAAGTCCAGAAACTACAAATTTAAAATGAAACAACAGAAAGACTCCAAACAAACTCAATGATCCACTGCTGGGTCTCTCCTACCGACTCCAATTTGAAGCCAGCAGCAGTGACATCAGGGTGTTCCCGCCTCCTGGGGCACAAACCAGAAAGTAACAAGGAATGGACGCCACTTTATAGAGACATTACATAATTAACAAACAATATACAAAATGAACCGGAATATCATAAAAACATGAAAAATAATAAATCAAAATGAACAAAACCAACACTCTTCCACAAATGAATACAAGCCAAGGAAACAAAAAACAAAGGTGTAACACTGCAGTGCTGAAACGACACTACAGTTAAAGTGTTAAATTCACGAAGACTAAATCAAGATGCACAAAAGCAGATTAAGAAAGCGTTTATGCATATTCACAACAATGGAAGCTGTCATTATTAGAACATAAGAGCATAAGAAATATAAATGGACAAACAAATCTGCCCAATGAGCTCACATGGCTAGCTAATAGTTTGGATATCTCAGTGTCTTTAGAAGCTTCTCAGGGCCTTTGCTTCAGCGCCATGACCCCTGAAATTGTTTCTGTCTTGAACGCGCTTCCACTTAATTCCTAGCAGTCTTTAAAGCTGTCCTGCTTTGATCTTTTCTTTAATACACAGGCCTCTTCTGTAATACAGCAGCCTGGATAAAATCAAATATGATAAGAGAGCTGAATATGGTGAGTAAGGTGTAAATGAGAAAGCAAACATGGCCATCCATTTTAAGAATATTCTAGTGACCTCCATAAAGTGGAAGTATTCACTTCATTTTATTTGCTGTTTATTATGTTGCAGCCTTGTTCTAAAATCATTTAAATTCATTTTTACCCCACATCAAGTAACAGTTAACTACCCCAGAATGACAAAGTGAAAACAGGGTTTTAGAAATGTTATAAATCTCTCTATTATAAAAGAAAATCTTGAGATGAGACGAGACTATTGCCAGAAGATTTGTCCAAGTTGGTAGAGGGGGTCTCGCCCTCCTCTCAACCATTTCCGGTTAACGGCCCACAGCCACGGTCCTTTCATGTCTCATTCGTGTGAATGCTTTTGTCAGACACAGTTCCTGCGCTCTCAGCTCTTATAAAGTTTTACGTTTTCCTCACTTTAAGTTCCCAATAAAAGAAGACGTATTATGTCCAAATCTTACTGAAGAATTTTATCCCGAAGGGTTATCAACAGAAGAAATGAGTACACGGGCAATCCTAGCACAGAGAAACAATGAAGTCAATCGAATTAACGTGAAAATTGTTGATTGGTTACACTACAGATTGATTAAATGCCTATCAATAGACTCTGCTGAAACAGTTGGTGGTGATGGTGCGGAAGATGAAAACATCAACTTACAATATCCCACAGAATATCTACAACTGTTAACACCATCCGGTCTTCCACTGGCCAAATTACTGTTGAAAGAAGGATGTATCGTAATGTTATTGCGTAATTTATGTCTGAGTGATGGGCTAGGTAATTGGGCAAGATTAGTTACAGTATATTGAAAATTGGTTGAACAATTCTTTTAACAGGTGATAAGAAAGGTAATGTAGTACATCTTCCGCAGATAACATTACACACCAAAGGAGATCTTGATATGCCATTCGTATTAAAACGTTTACAGTTTCCCATTAGAATAGCTTTTGCTATGACAATTAACAAATCACAGAGACAAACATTCGAAAAAGCCGGTTTATTTATTAGAGAGAAAGAAACAATATTCACTCACGGGCAGTTATACGTTGCGTTGTCACGACGTAACTCCAAACACGGAATCAAAATTCATTGCGATATTGTAGAAAAGTTAATTCCAAATATTGTTTTTACTGAAGTTTTACAGTAAAAGTGTAAGTTTAAAAAGTATTTGAGTGTTAATTTCAAAGCCAAACAGAACGAAAACATATAAAGCAATGAATATCTCTAACATAACATGAAACATAATTTTCTTTCAATTTATTACGTTTTGCTATTTTTTAAATATGGTTAATTACTTGCTGTAATGTAAAATAGTTAGTTCTATTATGCATATGTAACAATTCCCATGAAAATAATGATTTGTTTAAATTGTACATTCGCTTCCCCATACGTGAGCGGCAGAGCCGCAAAGTGGCTAATGTGTAGTGCCCGCCCAGGGGTTGGCGAGAGAAGCGAACAGGGGGCAGAGCACCCTAGTCTATTAAAAATTAAAAACAGAAATACCAGTTGACACAAAGATTCAGACCCTTTACTCAGTACTTACTTGAAGGCACTTTGGCAGTGATTCCAGACTGGACATGACAAGCTTTGCACACCTACATTTGGGGATTTCTGCCATTCTTCTCTACAAATCCTCTCAGACTCTGTGTGGTTGGATGGAGACATTGTCAGGTGTCTCCTGAGATGTTCTACTGGGTTCAGGTCCAAGCTCTATTCCCAGAGTTGTCTCTAAGCCAATTCTCTGATAACTTAGGGCCATTGACCTGTTTGCAGGTGAACTTTCAGCCCTGTCGGAGATCTGGAGAGAATTAGATCAGGTTTTCACTATGGATATCTCCTATATGTTGCTCCATTCAGCTTTCGTTTAGTCTAAATTAGTGTCCTAGTCCCCAAACCCAAGAGCAAGATGCTGCCACCGCCATACATCACCATTGGAATGAAATTGAACAGGTGAAGAACATTGCCTGGTTTCCCTCAGATATGACACTTAGAATTGAGGCTCTACAATTCCTTTTTTTATTTCATCAGGCCAGGGAATATTTTTTCTCTAGTCTAAGTTCCACAACTGAAAGATGAGCTTTGCTGTGCCCAGATTGTGGAGTGTTGCACTGATGGTTGTCTTTCTGGAAGTTTCTCCCACACCCACGAGGTTCTCTGGAACTCAGCTAGAGTGACCATTGGGTTCTTGGCCACCTGTCTTACACAGGCTGTTCTTCCCTGATTGGTCATGCTGGCCGGGTGGCTCTAGGAATTTTCATGGTTTTTCCAAAATTGTTCAATTTAAGGATTATGGGGACCACTATGCTTTTTTTTTCAAACATCAATGCTGCAAAATGTTTTTCCATAAGCCTCTTTTACTTAATCAGACTGTTTCTACCAGAAGCATTGTGTTTTGATTTGAAGTCAGTAATATGGTAAAAAGAGGTTGAAGCCTCAATAAACACTCATAAACAGGCCAGGGCCCTCCCTAGCCTTCCCAGAAAACGCTTTTCCAAAGACAACTTTTCCTGCCACCTCCACAAAGTTCAAAATATACTGAGATATCCCAAACTATATCACAAATGCCCCACAAGAAAAGGGACAACCGTAAACCCATGGCTTGCAAAGAGCTAGACAACACCGAGTTTTTATTTAAACAAGGATTTATTAGCAAAAAAAAAAATTTTATATATACAAGGAATGTTCAAAAGGTTTCCGTACTTTTTAAAACTAAATATTAAGAATTTCAAAAACAAATTACATCACTTTTCTAGATAGTCACCTTCATTTGTGATGCAGTTTTCCCAGTCACATGACACTCTCAGACACAACCAATTACTACTCCTCCCGCCTTCACTGTTTCCAACGAAAATATAAAAGTGTGGAATATATATCAAAATACTCAAAAAATCAAAAAGGAGGTAAAGGGCAACCCACTGCAACCAAGTCCCAGTAAAATTACAGGAATCATAAACCAAATACAGGAGCAAATTTCAGAAATCCAGCAAGGCCAAAGAAAGGCAATACTCACTACACAGAACTCTCCAGCTCCTCCAAAGGACACACAAGGAATTCCAAGGCACTCTCTTTCCCAGACTGACTTTAATGGCTGTGGGTGGTTCCTTAGCGGTGAGGTAAGGGTGGTCCATATTGAAACCAATGGACAATACTGAAAATCCAGAAATCAGAAGCCAAAGACAGAAGCAAAATACAGAAATCCAGAGCAAAGAAAGGCAATACTCTCTACACAGAACACTCATGACAACTCCAAAGTGCATGTGCCATGAATGCCAAGCCTGCTTTTAAAGGCTGGGGGCAGTTGGGGGGGGCCCGGCCTGCCTCTTGGGGATCTGCCCATAAAATTCAAGTAACATAGGAAAACATAATCTCATGCATAGACACTAAATAATAAATAAACAGAAAATATACAATTAGACAAATAATAAATTGATAGAACAATATTAACAGTAGGGCGGCATGGTGGCGCAGTGGGTAGCGCTGCTGCCTCGCAGTAAGGAGACCAGGTTTCGCTTCCCAGGTCCTCCCTGCATGGAGTTTGCATGTTCTCCCCGTGTCTGCGTGGGTTTCCTCCCACAGTCCAAAGACAGGTTAGGACAGGTTAGGTGTATTGGCGATTCTGAATTGTTTCTAGTGTGTGCTTGGTGTGTGTGTGTGTGCCCTGCGGTGGGCAGGCGCCCTGCCTTGTTTCCTGCCTTGCGCCCCGTGTTGGCTGGGATTGGCTCCAGCAGACCCCCGTGACCCTGTAGTTAGGAAATAGCGGGTTGGATATTAACAGTAACAATTGGAACCAATGAACATTACTGAAAAACCAGAAATCAGAAAGTAAAGACAGTAGCAAAATGCCAAACTCCAGGCCAAAGAAAAGCATCACTTACTACACAAAACTCTCATGACTGCTCCAAAGTGCATATCACGAATCCCAAGACGCTCGATTTCCCAGTCTGCCTTTAAAGATGAAGAGGTAAGGGTGGCCCGGCCCGTTGAGGAACCAATCGCAAAGTACAAAGGACACAGGAGAACACAATTACACACAACGAAATAATTAACAGATAGAACCTAATTAGCAGAAAATGCATAGCTAGACAAATAATGAAATATATAGAGCAATATTAACAGAATCATTCAAAACCAATGAACAATATTGAAAAATGAACAAGAACGGCAGAAGAAAGTAATTTAAACATAAGCCAGGCAGAAACCCAAGCTAAAACACTACATTGAAAGGCACAAACAGACTCATGACAACTTTAATTCTCTTTATTTTAGTGCCGTCTAAACACAAAATTACCAGAAGATCTGGCGTTGCTTGAGATTATTTCTATTAATTGACTTCTTTGTTTATTTTGTGTCTTCCTGTGGTTTCTTTTCCCTTGACTTGTTTATGCTTAATTGCTTGTAGTATCCCATACTGATGATGTCTTTGGGCACAACGCCAAGCATATGCTGCTATGCTGTGGGCGTCGTGACTATCTACCTGCGTGAGCGCCAACATGTGACTTCACAGACACAGATGTGCAACACAGCATGCGATCAAAACTTTCTTTAGCACAAAGAGAAACTTTGACAGTTTGTGGCAAAATGTTAGAGATGAACAAATGAAGTACGAAAGCAAAAGATAGCATCATTTCTTTCTTTCCTTTCCTTATTTGGGATAAGTCTTGGAGAAATTAAGCTGATTGAACAACAAAAGCTAAGGCGCCCCAGCCACAGAGCGTTCCCTTATGATGCCACATGATCCATCAATTCAGACCAACGACCCTGCTAATAATAATTTTCAATAAGTGCAGGGGCAAAGTGCTGAGAGAAGTTTACAGGTAATTAATTACTAATTACTAAATGAGTGCATATAAAGACAGATTTGTTAAAACGGACATTAAAGCAAATTAGTTTGAAGCTGATTAACGTAAGCGGAGCCCAACAAAATCTTTTCATTAATTAATGAACTAAAACCTAAAATTGCTCACACTGAAAAAATCGTGAATGCCCTTTTTTCTCCCTGGCATGAGCAGGTGCCCCCTCAGATCATCTCATACCTGTACCTTTGAAAACATCCCATCTGGAACTGCACTGCCCTCCATCACAAAGCCTTGCAGAGGGGAATGCATTTTGTCCATCAAATCATTGGGGGTGACGTTACAAACCTACAAGACGTGTATGGTCATGTGAAAAAGTAAGTACACCTCATGGAAATCGGGGACTTTTTAAACTTATTAAAACAAACAAACGGTAGATGCAAACAGTGCCTCCAGATAAAGGTGATATACTTGAACAAATGATACATCACATTGACATGGTGTATTCATTCTCATTCATAATCTAATTTATAGAAATGCAGATTTGTCACATGATTCCTATATTTAGCACCACTTTAGATCCATAAAATTAGAATTACAACATTCCAGTTTAGGTGGCAATGATTCGAACCTCCTTATTGAGTGTGCAGGTGGACCCTGTCTTAATTAAACCCCAGATATTGAGGGTCTAGTGTTGTCCTTGCTATTGACCTGTGTGGCATCATCGTACCTAAGTCTCAAGAGCTCTATAATGCCATCAGAATGGAGGCTGTGGATGCCTAGGAAATTTTCCCCTGGGGACAGATAAAGATCTGTCTGTCTGTCTCTTTATCATAGCACTATCAACTGCCAGACAGTGTTCAGAAGGCATTGAGGAGGCTAACAGAATGTTAAAATAAGCGCCTTGAGCATGGGGAAGTTGTTATTAATAAAATATATTATTATTATTATTATTATTATTGTATACCACCCTGATGCATGGAGTACAAGTCCAAGGAGGTTATAAGTTTTATAACACACTGGTGAGGCCTCATCTGGAGTGCTGTGTGGAGTTTTGGTCTCCAGGCTACTAAAAGTACATAGCAGCACTAGAAAAGGTCCAGAGAATAATAATAATTCTTTGCATTTATATATCATTTTTCTCACTAGTCAAAGCGCTTAGCAATTGCAGGTTAAGGGCTTTGCTCAAGGGCCCAACAGAGCAGAGTCCCTATTGGCATTTACGGGATTCAAACCAGCAACCTTCCGATTGCTGGTGTAGATCCCTAGCCTCCGAGCCACCACTCCGCCTGATAAAGTAGAGAAGAGCAACAGGGCTGAGTCCAGGGCTACAGGGGTTGAATTATGAGGAAAGATTAAAAGAGCTGAGCCTTTAAAGTTTAAGCAAAAAGAGATTAAGAGGAGACATGACTGAAGTGTTTAGAATTATGAAGGGAATTAGTCCAGTGGATCGAGACTGTGACTGTAAAATGAGTTCATCAAGAACACGGGGACACAGTTGGAAACTTGTTAGGCTTCTCTGAAAATTACCCTTATCTATCTATCTATCTATCTATCTATCTATCTATCTATCTATCTATCTATCTATCTATCTATCTATCTATCTATCTATCTATCTATCTATCTATCTATCTATCTATCTATCTATCTATCTATCTATCTATCTATCTATCTATCTATCTATCTATCTATCTAAAAGAACCCTCTACAAGTGGTATTGATTTCAAACGACTGCTAATTTGTCCAAGACTGGCTGGACTGACAAATTCAGCCCAAGAGCTGACCATTTGATACTCAAAGACGTTTCCAAGAACCCCAGAATATTACCATGGGATCTGTAGGAAATTCTTGCAAAAGCTTGTGTCAAAGTGCATGCATCTCCAATCAGAAGGAGACTGCATAAATTTGAGCTGTGTGTGAGGTGTGCCAGGAAGAAGCTTTTGCTGTCCAAGAAGAACATTACAGCAAGGTGACATTTTACCATTGAAAATCTAGGCAAGGACTTGACTTTCTCGAACAAGGTGCTCTGGACAGATCAATCAAAGACAGAGTTGTTTGACCACAGTGACAGAAGACATGTTTGGCACAAACCAAAGACAGCATTCCTGAAGAAGAGCCTCATACCAACTGTGAAGCAAGGTGGTGGAAATGTTCTAGTTTGAGGTTGCCTTGTTGACTCAAGGCCTGGACTGCTTGCAGTTATTGAGTCAACTGTGAATACTATATCATATCAAAGGGTGCTTGAGGAGAATGGGAGGCCATCTGTTAGAAAGTTAGAGTTGAACCGGAAATAGACCACAATAATAATCTGAAGCACACCAGCAACTTTAGCAAGGAATAGCTCAAAAAGAACAAATGGAGGGTTATGGACTGGCCTAGACAAAGCCCTGATTTGAATCCTTTTGAAATGTTATCAGGGAATTTTAAATGAGCAGCACATGCAAGAAAATCCTCAAGGGGATAGTCAAAGACTGGTGGGAGTTATGGAAAACACCTTCAAGAAATCACTTCTGCTAAAAGGGGTACTTTTCATCTTTAGGTCAAGGGTTACGTACCTTTTTCCCCAGTAGGCCATTACATCTATTGATAGTTTTGTTGACTAAATGATTGAAAAGGCACATTTTCCTTTTTTACAAATATATCACCTTCACCCGTTTGTATGAAGATCTACTGTTTGACTTTTTTTGACAGTTTCCTTGGGGTCTACTTACTTTCTCACATGGCTATATGTTAGGCAGGGTCTAAGGAGAGCCGGGACAATCGTCAGTGCCTCCAGTCATCAGAGTCAAGTGGCCAGTTCACATCTGATATTGTAACCTCAGTGCCCGGACCACCACAGTCTAAAACAGTTCTTTCATCAAATTGTTAAGATGCTGAACTGTGCATAGCGACTGGTATTAACCGTTACAATATGCTACCCGACCACCACATTCCGTGCTGCAGTTTCTTCATCCTTACACTTCATTGTATTTTTTTCAAGTATTTTGAATTAGTAGTACGCATTGAAAGTGTAGGAATTGTTTACTTATGAGTTTGTTTAGTACGATGTGTTACTGGCAGATTTTATGTGTATACTCCATAGAGTAATTTTGCTCTCAAATTAATATTGCTGTACTACTTGGGGCAGAGTGGTGACTCTGAGGCTAGGGATCTGCACTAGCAATTGGAAGTTTGCCGGTTCAGATCCTGTAAACGCCAGCAGTGACTCTACTCCATTGGGCCCTTCAACAAAGCCCTTAACCAAGTTTCATCCTGGGTATAATTGCTTCGTCCTAGGTATGACATTAACCTGCATCCAGCCCTGAAGGCAGGTCCTCCAACTTACATCGAAAACTTGGGAGTTGGTGGGTTAATTAGCACTCCAGTCACCATAAAAAACCTCACATTGGTTCCATTCTATCTGAACTAGTGGTGCCGAGGTGTCAGCCGTCGCATGGCTGCACTTGGGTCCTAATCTGGGATCCTGAGGTGGTTTGTCATGTGGTGGGTGGGGCAACGTGCTGTATCAGCGCGTCCTCCTAACCTCAACCTCTACTACTTTGGACCTCGCACACAAGTTTTTTGCTCACTGGCACATTTGTGTTCAGCAAGTGACAATGAAGTGACTTTACTTGACTTGATTTAAAGGCTTGCGATGGAAGAACAGAGCAGAGAAACCAAATTGACAGAAGCTGCTCCCAAAAGGAACCTGCTGGCCCTGCTCTTCCAAGTTTTGTGTCTCAAGGAGGATCGGACTCCTCAGCCTTCTAGCGTCACATACAGTGGATTCTGAAGTATTCAAACCCTTTCACATTTTTTTAAACATTTTATGTTGTGGCCTTATGCTAAAATCATTTAAATTAACGTTTACCTCATCAAGCAACACTGAATACCCAAGAATGGCAAAGTGAAAACAGGATTTTAGAATTTTTTTTTTTTAATTTATTAATAACAAAACCCTCAAATATCTAATTGACACAAGTATTACGGACCTTTTACTTAGTGCTTGGTTAAAGCTCCTTTGACTTCAATTCTAGCCTGGAGTCTTGTTTGGGTATGACCTGACAAGCTTTGCACATTTGAATTTGTGGATTTTCCACCGCTCTTCTTTGCAGATCCTCTCAAGCTCCGTCAGGTTGGATGTAGACCATCGGTGGACAACTGTTTTCAGGTCTCTCCAGGGATGGTTGATTGAGTTCAAGTCTGGGCTCTGGCTGGGCCACTCAAGGACATTCCCAGAGTTGTCCCTAAGCCATTCCTGTGTTGTCTTTGCATTGTGCTTAGGGTTATTGTCCTGTTGAAAGGTGAACCTACTTGCAAATGTGAAATCCAAAGCAAAGTAAATTTAGCACCAATGTTAGAGGATTTCTTCACATAGAGAACTATAGACACATGAAATAAATTACCAAGTAGCGGGGTAGACAGTTGGAACCTTCAAAACTCTACTTGGAAAATTAGGTGAATTGGATTGGCAAGATTTGTTGGACTGAATGGCTTGTTCTCATCAGAATTGTTCTAAATGTTCTAGTTATGTAAGCCCTTAAACTTTTCAGATATTTCTTTCCTTCTGTGCTCTTGAACGTTTAATGAAAACATTGCCATTTTGGTCACTCAGCAACAGAAACAGATTACAGTGTAGCTTACCAATTTCTTATTTCTTTCTTGCTTTACAGAGAACAAACTTGCAAGCATGTGGCTTCTGGAGAAGTTCCGAGGTTCATCGGATAACAGCTCTTCTCGGCAAGGAGAATCCACGGATAAATCTGGTAAAGCACCGGGATACAGCAATATTCTGACACCCGACAAAATTCCTGATTTCTTCATTCCCCCCAAGTTATCCTGCTGCCCTGCTGAGGCCGAGACACCAGAAGTAAAGCCCAAATCAAACCTGAAATCTTCCAGCTCAGAGCAAAGTGTTAGCACTAAGAAACCAATGGGCAGCCCACGCTTGATGAGTAGGCTGGCAGGAGATAGCAAGAACCTCCTCAAAGCTGCTAACCGGCATATCATCCAGATCGAGAGTGCTGACGACTTGGTGACCTGTGATGTGGGTGACCTCAACACCAATGCAGACCCGCAGTCCCAGACTGCCATGTCCTTACCCTATGTTCCCAAGACACAAACATCTTATGGCTTTGCCACGCTTATGGAAAGCCCACACACCCGTAGGAAGGAATCCCTGTTTCACAATGATCACACAAGCCCCTCAACATCTCCCAGTTCCCAAAGGAAGAAGGGAGGAGGCAAAGTCAATGGTGACTCGGCGCTCCTCAACCCTAACGAATTCAACATGTCGGTGGTCAATCCTTATCGTTATTTCAGCGGAGGGGAAAGTGACACTTGTTCCTCAGCTGAATCCTCTCCTTTCAACTCACCCCTGCTCTCTCGATCGGCCTCTCTGCTCAAGATCTTCACGCATGAAACTCAGTCCAAAATGAACAAAGCCAAGCACTCATTTGCCCGGCACAGCTCCCTTTCTACAGATGAATGCAGTTCTGCAGACACCAGTCCAAATGTGCCCCGGAGGATGAGGTGCCCCACTCCCCCACCTACGGGCGGTGGCACCGGAGCTTCAGATCACCATCACTACCAGGAACGCCTTCATAAAGATCTCACCATCAGCCTCCATAAAAGGGGTACTGTTCGCCTGTCGGCAGAATATGATGCTACCAACGCAAGGCTTAAGATTCGGGTGATCACAGCCGAGAACCTCTACGACAAACATTTCGAAATGAAAAGCATCAACTGCTGTGTTTCCCTCTATCTCAACCCTGGCAAGATGCAAAAACAGAGAAGCACTATTATCAAGAACAGTCGGCACCCCATTTTCAATGAGGACTTTTTCTTCGACGGTATCCCACCAGTGCAAGCCAAGAAACTTTCAGTCAAGTTAAAAGTGGTCAATAAGGGTACCAGCCTTAAGCGGGACACACTGCTGGGTGAACGAGAGGTCCCCTTGAACAAGCTAGTGACGGGCTTGTAGAAAATGGAAATCCGATCAAGGAAATGTATCACTTTGGTCGGCCTTACCTCACACGCAGCAGAAGATGGCACCGTGTTATCCAGGGTTTGTAAACAAACCTGTAACTTCCATGTGTTTTATATATATATATATATATATATATATATATATATATATATATATATATATATATATATATATATATATCAAATTAATGAGAGTTTTATTGCTGCAGAGTAACTTTGTTTATTTCTCAAGTTGGAGAATCTCGTGGCAGAGACCCCATTAATGGCATAATGGTGCCTCCAAGAAAAGAAAGAGCCTTTAGATTTATAGGACTTTGCTATTTCTAGTGACATTTCTTATTTTACTCCAAGATAAAGCATGGATTCCTCAAAGAAATCCGTCTTGCTTTCCTTTTCATCCAAATGCTACCAAAAAAATTTAACTGGATCAAACAAGAAGAATTGAAAAATCTTTATGTACATTTCTCTTTAAATTGTTGTTTACAGTTTTCCTGCAGTTTAAGAAAAAAGGAAACTTTCAACAGAATGGCGGTGAGATGGTCACATTTTGTGACTAGCAGAATACCTCCTGTATGGGGGGGGGGGGGCTGTCACCGATTCGATTGATTTATTTGTTTTTGTTCCCGATGGTGTGGTGCTCTTTAAATGAAATGCTAAAGAAGGAACGGATGCCAGGGTGGGAGACAATACAGACTCCAATGCCATCCAGGGCTCCGCCAATCTGCTAGCTGTTCCAAAGCCTGTCTGTTACAAAGTGGCATCCCAGCCCAGTAACGTTACGCTCTTGTAAATATGCAATTCAAAGCTGTGTGAGCATGTGTCTCAGAGCAAAACTCCTGCCTCATGGCTCTCAGGGTCCTGAATTCAATTCCAGGATGAAGGAGGGTCTTCTAGGTGGATGGCATGCTTAAACATTTTCTCTGTTGGCTTTCTCCAGAGACTGTGGTTTTTTATTCCAACAGTACAAAGACACACTTCCTAAACTGTTTGTTGAGTCTGTGCACATCCAGTCTGGGATGTCCTGCTCCCCGGACAGGATGGGTTTGCATTTTCCCTCCCCTTGTTTTGCACAAATTGCCCATTTTCATCCTAATGCTCTGGTGTTCCAAGTAAAGATCCTAGGATGAATCCCTTTAGCTCTGCTGTTGTTTCCTATAAATATTCCCTGCAAAAACTGTCCGTTGATAAAGCATGAATGTCATTGTGATACTTTCTTTTTTAATTTTTGGAACAAAGCGAACAGGGCAACATTTTTGACTTTGTGAAATATCAGTCTGTTGCCTTTATTTGATTCAAATGTTTGCAGATATACGCTAAGTGGTTAGGTACTAAGAAATGACCCAAATGGCAAATATACACTGAGTAGCCAATTAAGAAATATGACCCCTGAGATTGACTATCAGCTCATGTCTTCAGGTTGTGCAAATCAGCCTTTAGACACCTAATGGAATAATACCTAAGCTTATTAAGTGTGCATTTCCCTTGAGGAATAGAAAAAGTCTGTGATACGAATGACTGCAAACATGATGAGATAGCTGACACAAGGCGTGCATGTGGGAACATGTAAGACACAGCCAGCTCTTCTGCCATAAGGTGCAGTTTGACCAGCCAGTGTGCAACAGTAATTATCAGGAGACAGAAGTGAGACGTCAAGCAAAATGACACCTTTTATTGGCTAACTAAAAAGATTACAATATGCAGGCTTTCGAGGCAACTCAGGCCCCTTCTTCAGGTGAGATGTAATCAGGCCCGAGGTACCTCGAAAGCCTGCATATTGTAATCTTTTTAGTTAGCCAAAAAAAGGTGTCCTTTTGCTTGACTTCTCACTACATTGATAATGGCTAACATGGTACAACACCCTAGTACTAGGAGACAGAATCAAATCCAAGATGTTGCAACAGTCAAAACCAAGTAAGCAAAAGATCAAGGGACTATAACCAATAAGTAAATCCAAAAAAACCTAGCCAGAACATCAAGTTCAAAATTTGTATTTTAATTTTAACAAATCTCATTTCATCTTCCAATCTGTTTCTTCTGGTAAGGTTCACATTGGCAGGCAGTGGAACAAGCAGTTCCACTCAGACTTCCCTCTCCCCAGCTGCAGATTCCAACTCTTCCTAGTGAATTCCAAGGCATTCCCAAACCAAATGAGAGATGGAAACCCTTCAGCATGCCCAGGTTCTGCTGTAGGGTCTCTGCCCAGTGAGATGTACCTGGAGCAGTTCTAGTGGGAGCCACCTGGGGTTGGCATTTTAACGACATGCCCAAACTAACTCTCGATCCAGAGGAGTTATGACTCTACTCGGAGGCTCTCCAGTAGCTGAGCTTCTTGCATTGTTGCAGAGTTTTCATCTTAGAATAAGCGCTCACTAAAACCTGACTGCAGACATATACAATGCAGCCCTGGCTAAAATAACGTTGCAGCGATGGCTTCAAATGATGTGACTTTCGAGGTCATGCCCGTAATGACAGATGAAGTAGCAGGTTGACACATGCACAAAGTTATTGTGCTGAATTAGGAAACACCTTGGGAGAAAGGAATAAAGGACCAGAAAAGGAGCTGAAGTGTATAATTTAACCATGAAAATAACCAGGAAATCAAAGAAATGTCGACTAATGGATGCGTAAACTAGAAATCAAAGTCAAAAATAACGTTCTTTAACCAGGAAAGTGAAAAAGAAAATAAAATGTGAACAAAATCTATAGGATATCTGTAATCTTGGGTAACGACAGGACTAAAGGGCGACCCTTTTATCCCATCACATATGTGACATCCCACACAAGCATTGCCAAATAATAACCAAGGTGATGAAACAACTAGTTGGGGTGTCTATGGGAAATGAATAAGACTTGAGAAAATAATTTTAAGCCATTTGAATAGTGGCCAGTATAAACAACCACAGACATACACAAATTCTCCACCATTCAAGACCTCAGTGGGAGTAAAAAAAACATCAAAATAAATCTTCTAATAGTTCCATAATAAAGGATAAATGAAAATATTTCACAACACAAAATGGTGGCACTCACTAGAAAAATCCAAATCAAAATGAAAGTGAAGCTAAATTCTCCGTGTTTCAAAACCTCAGTAAAGATTCAGCACATTATAAAGAAAAATTTTTTATCAAACTTTAAACATTTATAAACAACTACTCTTGAAATCCACATTTAACCATCTCTAGGATGAATCGAGGAAGACACAAAGACCACGTAATGCCTGGCGTGTTATACACCGGTCTCAGCACTTTGCTATGTGCTGCTTTTGACATTGGAGACACTTGCTGGCACAACAACCTGAGACTTGTTTACAATTAGGCAGCTTTTTAAATAGTTTTCCCAACACCTCTTTCTCCTTAACCTTAAGTCACCAGCTATTGATCTGCAACATTTCCCAGTAATGAGCCCTACGGGACACCATTTTTAGCTAAAGATAGGACATATGTATTGTGAATTGCTTTGGCAAAAAGAAATAAAACCAAAGGGCAAGGGAGGGTTTTCTGTATAAAGTTAGCAACTGAGATATGATGAATTATCAACAAATCAATCCAGGAGGATAGTAATAAGGCAGGTAGGGGTCTGAGACCCAAATACTAAAACATGTAGACAGATAATAATTTATATGTACACACCCTAGTTATACTCATTGGTGCTAGTGTTTAATTGTGATCCAAAGATTGAACAATCCACTTGAGTGCGTTTTCCATTTTTATGGAGGAAGTGTGATGACATCATTGGCCACCAAAAGTGTTAGGGAACAATACTTTTAGAACACTGGAACAACCTAGATGAGAATGAGCCATTCAGCTCAATAAATCGTGCCAGCTCCGTTCACATTATTCAAAAATAACATCAAGTCAAGTTCTGAAAGTCCCTAAAGTCCTACTGCCTACCACACTACTTGGTAGCTTATGCCATGTGACTATTGTTCTCTGTATATATAAAAACTTTCTGAGGTTCCTCTGAAAATTACCCTTAACAAGTTTCCAACCGTGCCCCGTGTTCTTGATGAACTCATTTTAAAATCAAAGTCTCGATCCACTGGACTAATTCCCTTCATAATTTTAAACACTTCAGTCAGGTCTCCTCTTAATCTTCTTTTGCTTAAAATGTAAAGACTCAGCTCTTTTAATCGTTCCTCATAACCCAACTCCTGTAACCCTTGAATCAGCCTAGTCGCTCTTCTCTAGGCCTTTTCTAGCCCTGCTATGTTCTTTTTGTAGCCTGGAAACCAAAACTGCACACAGGACTCCAGATGAGGCCTCACCAGTGTGTTATAAAGCTTGGACGTGTACTCCACACATTAAGGCGCTTTATAACCTGACATTCTGTTAGCCTTCTGAACACTGTTTGGAAGTTGATAGATAGATAGATAGATAGATAGATAGATAGATAGATAGATAGATAGATAGATAGATAGATAGATAGATAGATAGATAGATAGATAGATAGATAGATAGATAGATAGATAGATAGATAGATGTGAAAGGCACTATATAACATAGATAAAAAGATAGATATTCATTTTAGTATAGTTGGCAGGATTAGATAGATAGATAGATAGATAGATAGATAGATAGATAGATAGATAGATAGATAGATAGATAGATAGATAGATAGATAGATAGATAGATATTCATTTTAGTATAGATGGCAGGATAAGAACTAAATATATTATACAGTTACTTATTATACAAAGTAATGTGTTACTAACAGTGTGTTACTTTTGTGTTGCTTTTTCTTCTTTTAAAACTGCACATTTCACTGGCCAGCATTTGTTATTAAATCGTAAGCCCATATATGAACCTTTGTGAAACTGACCAGAAACACAGCCAAATTGAATTCTTTTCTTTTTTTACTATTTTATAAATGAGTCCTTCATGTGCTGTGAAGTGAATGGCCTGGATCCATGAATTACTAGGCCTGGACCATTGTGAAATACCTGGAGAAGGTTATTTTTGTTATGAGTTCTCTGAAGGAGAGACGAATTAAACTTGAGAAATCCATTTCCATGCTGAAAGGTGCTTTACAAGGTGCACAATTTCAAATTGAGAGGTTGCAGGTGGACCAAAGTGTCAATAGTGTAACATACCTGATTATTGAGCAGGCCATCTGTTTCCTTTCATAGCCGGCATTTGCCAGCAGTTATTTAATGCTAAACTTAGCAAAGTCAAACGGTGCAATTTGTGTGCCCATGTAAAAGAATAAGTAGGTATGGAATATCATTTAGGATCTCCTATGTGATGGGGTTATACAAGGCATGGAGTACTTTGAAAAGCCAGAGTGCAGATCAGGACACAGAGGGAGTCCATCTCTTGACTATCTTGGGTACCTGAGGGAATCATCCAGGAGGAGCTGGAAAACATTTCAGTTGATAGGGTGGCATAGTCTGTCCTGTTAGGCCTGTCATGACGGTCATCCTCACTGGAAAAGTGAAGTGATGCAAAAGAAAAGGGATGGATTAACAATGGTCACGTTGCACATTTCTCAACCACCAGATTTGAACCCATTTGAGCATCCATGGAATGCAAACAAAGCACAGAAATCTTTGCAGAACATTGCGAGCAACAGTCAAGGCACAATGAAGTAGAATCACCATGGTGGGAGACCCAGCCCAATCAGTTCAAACCATACTGAGGTGTATCATCACTAACACTCACGGGTACTGAATAAGTTGGCTACTCAGTGTATTCACCTTACTGTTAGTCTTGTAGAAGTGTGCTTCTCATTATTTTTGTCACACTTTTGTTACATATTTAACTGCTACACTAAATCTCACAACATGAATTGGGTGCCTTTGCATTAACTTACGACCACGTGCTGTTGATGGTTCTACCCTCTTGCTGTTTGTAAAATAAACTTTCAGATCTAAATGATAAAGTTACAGAGTCTGTGAGGCTATCAAAGGGCACCAAGAAAAACTGGCCAAACTGGAACCATTGTCACTCCTGGCTTCCAGCTGAAACTTTGGCTCTCAATTTAGAGGCCCTTGTGTAGCATTGTAGGGCCTGTGGTCAAAATGTCATTTGTCCCTTTGAGCCTGGCTTAACCGTAGAAAAATGTACATTTTGTGCTCCACGTGATGTGTCAAGGTCAAATGTCCAAATAAGGGTGTCTTCCCAGAAGCATACTGTTACACAGTCCTGATCTCCCCCTCTTCCAATGTCACATTATATCGGCATGTCTCATTTAGGTGACACTTTCATTAAAACGTGACTTACAAATAATGAACGGCATAACAGAGCATATGGTTTCATGAAATTGTCCAAAAGGTGAAACTCACTACAGTGAGATTTGTGAGTTATTTTAAATTGTTTTGAGGTGGACAGCAAGGGACACAGCTCCCTAAGAGTTATTCCACACTCAGAACCACTGCCCTCCGATGCTGCCCTGATCTTCCATGGCTCCGTTTGCCTCATGAACTACCTGCCCTCACATTCTTGCTGTCGGTTCCACCGTGCAACACCCCAGTCAGAGGTAACACCATCTGCATTCACTTTCTCCAATTCTTTAAGCTGATCCAAGCCAGGATCCTTCCGGAAGGCTCGCTGACAGTCATACCCCAGGCCAATGGATTTCTCCAGTGTAGAATTTCGTCCGAAGTGCACATAGGTTAAGTACTGTACGTACTCTCTAGCCGCGCTCCCCTTTCCAGGCTCTGCACCAGAATAAATTTTGTGATGCTTTTACACACTGAGGGAAAGGTCACAGATGAGATGAAAATTTATGTGCTAATGGCTCATATTTCAATTTTTGCAAATTCCACATGGGTCGTTTCACTAACCGCTACTTACAAATCACTTACAACTCACAACGTTAGAAATGTTTGTGTTTTTCTCCAAAAGTCAAAGAACCAACGACTGGAAAACTGTAAAAGCAAAACTCGACCGTACATGAATGAGAAAAATCCAATGAAAACCTCCATAAGTGCACGATACATCAAATGTGAATGGGATCACCCATACGAGAAGGTCAGACTAGCAGTTCTAAACCTTTATCGTGCTGTGACTCCCTCTTTTATCATGGGGCTGATCTGCATAACACACTAACAAGACTAAAAATTACTAGAAAAATAGCAGTTTGTTTTTGTGCTTTGAGGTGCTGCCCACAGGAGAGACACTATCACAGGTTTTCACTCTTATGTAAAAAAGCACAGTCTGTAACAAAAACAAAAAAAAACAATTGAAGCAGCGAGTCTTTCTTTCAGAACATCAGAGTCAGCGTTAACTATATAGACACTGTCGAGCAGCCCCAGTAGCCATTGCTAAACTGTTTTTTTTCCATTTACTTGCTGTCAGTTTTTCCAAAGTTAAAATGTTAATATGTAATATGACATAATATTGCTGTGATTCTGTCAAAATGGTAGCCTTAGTTGGGTTGATCTTGCCAGTGTCTATAGCCTGATGCCTTAGCCTCTGCACTATGCCACATGGTGTCCGTTAAGGCTGGTATTCCTTACGTGTCCATTTCCAGTCCTGCCATATAACAAAGGTCATAGGATGGAAAAGAGACCCCATTCTTGAAGTTGCCATCAAGTGCCAAGTGCTGTCACCTAGTGGCTGCCACCAGAGCTGCAACGCTTAAAAATTGAACTTCCAAATGATTTGCACAGGCAACACCCCACTCCTACCTACCAGCTAAAATGTGCTTTCCTGCCTTTTATTTGTTATTAAGCAGCACCTTAGTAAGGGGAGAGGATTTACTATTCCTTACCAAGTAGAAAGCTAATATCCAAAATGTAAAGGCAAAAAAACTATAAAAACAATAAAACATTAATTTATAAAAATCACACTTCATCCACTTCAAAATGCTGTAGTTCACACTATTTATAAATTGGGCAGCCGAGTGGCAGAGTGGTTAGTCTCATAGATCCAGCTTCCTAAGCTTGAAACCCATGTCTGATTGCTGGCTGTGTGGAGTTGACACTTCTCAGTTCGTCTCCTGAAATTGCACGGCTTTTTCTTGGTGGCATCTGGTTTTCCTCGCACTTACGCAAAGCTTTGTGTGATTAAGTTAATTTGTAATTCTAAATGGGTCCAGTGTGTGTGTACGTGTGTGTGTGTGTGTATGTTTGAATGGGCCCTGTATTGGACTGGCACCCCACAATGGGTTGGTTCCTGCCTTGTGCCTGATGCTGCTGGGATAGGCCATGACTCCCCCCGCCACAACCCTGAGTCTGGGTATATTTTGTTTTATTATGCTGGGGTGCTCACACGTCTAGCACACCTTGTCAGAGGTCAGCTAAATTCCCTGTCTACCCACATGATAGAATCATTGTGTTCAGGCTTAGAATAAAGAAACGAGCTGCTGCAGCATTGACTTAATTGTTTATTTATATATTTATTTATATTTGAAGAGGAATTTGGGCAATGTTTTTTTTCTTCAGGCGATTCCATCCAGACCATTCAGTCAGGTCTGAGCAGAGAAACTCAGCACAAATCTTTATGGACGCCTCTTGTGCTTAATGTGAAGAATATGATTGTTTGTAAAACTATAGCGATGCAGCAAATTGTGTGTTTTATAAAATGATATTGCATCCTAATACTTTTTTTGTATTTGTGCACAATGTACAGATAATGGTGTTTGCATTTCATATTGTTTGTACTGTATTTATAAAGAGGACAATGGCTGACACACTGTATTGTAATTTTCCTATGTGGTTCTTTTAATGTTTTCTAATTAAAATTGCTGCTTGGCACTTTTGCAGCATGTTACTATCTGCAAAGATGGTATCTGGTTATTTATTTTACTTTTCATTTTTGTATGATGGGGTGACACAACTCTACCAGTTCCAATGCGATTTGCAACAACAGAGTACCCACTGGGAGTCTTCTCTGTAGCACAGAAAATGGTTGGAAAAATTCAAATTTCAAAGAATGTTCAAGGTTCAAGGTTTCTTTATTTAGTCATGTTTACACAAGAAACATAAAATTTGTGTTCTCAGTTGCATCAAAAAATAATACAGAAAGAAATGAAACAAAACAAATAGAGACAAGACAGGTCTGATAGTGCGTATTTACACAAAAATGGTTACAGGATACAGTGATCCCTCGCTATATCGCACTTCGCCTTTCGCGGCTTCACTCCATCGCGGATTTTATATGTAAGCATATTTAAATATATATCGCGGATTTTTTGCTGGTTCGCGGATTTCTGCGGACAATGGGTCTTTTAATTTCTGGTACATGCTTCCTCAGTTGGTTTGCCCAGTTGATTTCATACAAGGGACGCTATTGGCAGATGGCTGAGAAGCTACCCAGCTTACTTTTCTCTGTCTCTTGCGCTGACTTTCTCTGATCCTGACGTAGGGGGATTGAGCAGGGGGGCTGTTCGCACACCTAGACGATACGGACGCTCGTCTAAAAATACTGAAAGATTATCTTCACGTTGCTATCTTTTGTGCAGCTGCTTCCTGAAACGACATGCTGCACGGTGCTTTGCATACTTAAAAGTTCGAAGGGCACGTATTGATTTTTGACTGAAAAACAAACTCTGTCTCTCTCTATCTCTCTCTCTCTCTCTCTCTCTCTCTCCTGCTCCTGACGGAGGGGGTGTGAGCTGCCGCCTTCAACAGCTTTGTGCCGCGGTGCTTCGCATACTTAAAAGCCAAACAGCACCATTGATTTGTTTGCTAGAGATTGTTTTCTCTATCTATGTGACATTCTGTGCTCCTGACACGCACTCCTTTGAAGAGGAAGATATGTTTGCATTCTTTTAATTGTGAGATGGAACTGTCATCTCTGTCTTGTCATGGAGCACAGTTTAAACTTTTGAAAAAGAGACAAATGTTTGTTTGCAGTGTTTGAATAACGTTCCTGTCTCTCTACAACCTCCTGTGTTTCTGCACAAATCTGTGACCCAAGCATGACAATATAAAAATAACCATATAAACATATGGTTTCTACTTCGCGGATTTTCTTATTTCGCAGGTGGCTCTGGAACGCAACCCCCGCGATGGAGGAGGGATTACTGTACACCTTAATCTTCTGTTCCGATCTTGTTCTTCTTTCAGCTGCTCCCGTTAGGTGTTGCCACAACGGATCTTCTTCTTCCATATCTTTCTGTCCTCTGCATCTTGTTCTGTTACACCCATCACCTGCATGTCCTCTCTCACCACATCCATAAACCTTCTCTTAGGCCTTCCTCTTTTCTTCTTCCCTGACAGCTCTTTCCTTAGGATCCTTCTCCCAATATATCCAGTATCTCTCCTCTGCACATATCCATACAAACACAATCTCGCCTCTCTGACTTTGTCTCCCAACCGTCCAACTTGAGCTGACCCTCTAATGTCCTCATTTCTAAGCCTATCCATCCTCGTCACACCTAGTGCAAATCTTAGCATCTTCTTCTCCGATATTCCTTATTAAAAAGTCATATGGCACTAGCAAGAAAGGAATTTCTGGAGCAATTTGTGTGGGGTTTCAAAGTGACTGTCCTTCCTGATTTTACTGAAGTGAAGTTCAACATGTAATGGATGTCTTTCATCCGTTGAGATGATTTCCAGTTTCTTTTGCATTGTCCTCTGTCACATGCACTTGCCAGATCATCTTCATCAGCCCCAATAACTTTAGTTGCATTCTTAGTCATCTGCTGGAGTTTTTTTTTTTAAATGTTGGTTTGTCAGACCACCAAACCAGGCAATGAAACTGAAAGTGATAACAGACGTGATCAAAGGACAACATGAGGTCCCTGTCTACTTTAAATAGTTTGAGTTTACAGAGGAGAAATAAACATGGATTGCATTTAGAGTATATGTTTTTTTTTGTATTTGCATTCTAGCTAAGATTGTTATCTGGGTTAGTTTCTGAGTAAATTGTTCAAAAAAATTAAAGGAACACTTTGAAAACACATCAGATCTCAATGGGAAAAAAAATCCTGCTGGTTATCTCTACTGATATGGACTGATATGGTAATGTGTTAGGAACAAAAGGACGGCACATCGTTTGATGGAAATGAAAATGATCAACCTACAGAGGGCTGAATTCAAAGACACCCTGAAAATCAAAGGGAAAAAATGATGCGTCAAGCGAGTCCATTTTGCTGAAATTTCATTGCAACAACTCCAAATCATACTCAGTAGTTTGTATGGCCCCCATGTGCTTGTATGCATACCTGACAATATTGTGGGGAGGCATGCTCCTAATGTGACGATGGATGGTGTCCTGGGGGATCTCCTCCCAGATCTGGACCAGTGCATCACTGAGCTCCTGGACAGTCTGAGGTGCAACCTGGAGCAGTCACCTAAACATAATGTCCCAGAGGTGGTCTATTGGATTTAGGTCAGGCGAGTGTGGGGACCAGTCAATAGTATCAATTCCTTCATCCTCCAGGAACTGCCTACATACTCTAGCCACATGAAGCCGGGCATTGTCATGCACCAGGAGGAACCCAGGACCCACTGCACCAGAATAGGGTCTGACAATGGGTCGAAGGATTTCATCCTGATACCAAATGGCAGTCAAGGTGCCGTTGTCTAGCCTGTAGAGGTCTGTGCGTCCCTCCATGGATATGCCTCCCCAGACCATCACTGACCCAGCACCAAACTAGTCATGCTGAACGATGTTACAGGCAGCATAACGTTCTCCACAGCTTCTCCAGACCCTTTCCCGTCTATCACATGTGCTCAGGGTGAACCTGCTCTCATCTGTGAAAAGCACAGGGCACCAGTGGTGGACCTGCCAATTCTGATATTCTATGGCAAATGCCAATTGAGCTCCACGGCGCCGGGCTGACTTGAGCACCGGGCCCATTAGAGGACATCGGGCCTTCAGGCCACCCTCATGAAGTCCGTTTCTGATTGTTTGGTTGTTTGGTCAGAGACATTCACACCAGTGGCCTGCCTGCTGGAGGTCATTTTGTAGGCTCTGGCAGTGCTCATCTTGTTCCTCCTTGCCCAAAGGAGCAGATACCGGTGGGTCCAGCTGATGGGTTAAGGACCTTCTATGGCCCTGTCCAGCTCTCCTAGAGTAACTGCCTGTCTCCTGGAATCTCCTCCATGCCCTTGAGACTGTCCTGGGAGACACAGCAAACCTTCTGGAGAAGAACCATCCTGGAGAAGTTTGACTACCTGTGCCACCTCTGTAGGGTCCAGGTATTGCCTCATGCTTCCTTTACATACTGTTCCCTACTATTGGGTGGAGCTCACACTCTCAGCCTTAATAAACCTCAAAGCACAGAGCATATGGCAAACCTCCGGCTGCACCAGGAGCTCAAAGAAATCTACCTTATTATTTCAATCACTTTAGACATGAAGACAAAGCATAGAAAGTTAAAAGCAGCATGGCATTTATTACAGTAATAATAATACCAGCAGAACAAAGAATAATAGAAAATAGGACTGATAGTAAAGTCTGGATATATATAGTCTTTAGAAAAAGCTTATGAAAAGTTAAAGATGACAAGGATGAATGTCCTAGGTGGCTTGTGATCTAGCACTTGTAGTTGTTCTTTAGATGCTTTTCTGACAATCAGATGGAAATGGCTGCATGTTGCTGGCGCCCTCTTCTCTTCTCATGACGTCTTCATCCCTTCTTCTTCTTGATGTCGCTCTTCAGATGAGGCATATTTATTATAAAATTCTATAGAGGGGGTTTTGTTTTTTTTTGTTTATTTCAGGCCCTTGGTTTTACATCTTATCTGAAGCACAGAGTCCCTGTCACCAATACTGGGGTATTGGGAGCCACACACAGACCTCAGAGTAGGCGCCCCCTGCTGGGCTCACCAACACCACTTCCAGAAGCAAGTCAAGCTTTTTCCTAGATGGTCTCCCATCCAAGTTTTGGCCAGGCCTGAACTTGCTTAGCTTCAGGTGGGTGGCCTCTCCTGAAGCACAGGTAGTATGGCTACTTAAAGGCCAAAGATGTAACAATACAAAAAACAAAATCAAACTAATCTTTAAATAAATAATCAAAAATTTTGAGAAGATAGGAAAGGGGAGCCACAGGCATAGCAAATAACTCAAAGCCTCAGTGGTTTGATTGGGTCTGTGCAGTTTTTACATAGGGGGCTCTGATGGCAGTCCTGTTAGCTGCACAATGGCAGTACCATGAGGTCATGTGCACCTAGCTTCAACATTAAGAGGAAAGATAATACCAAAATGAATAAACATAATAAAAAGATAACAAAATTATTACTCAATAATGAAAAGCAAGTAAATGTTAAAGAAATGAAACATTTCAAAAATAACTAAACAATTTAAAATAAAGTAACAGAATAAGCTAGAAACTAAGATCAGGAGTGGAGCCCCGGCATAACCACAACAACAGTAGTCAAAGTAACTTCGGGGCCAAAAGAAAAGGATGGCTAGACAAGGGTTTATGATTTTATTACAGATGTTCATGGCATTTAGTAGCATCATGTCCTCAATTTCTGGAAAAATCGATACACTCACCATATGTCAGGGTGGGTGTAATCAATTACAATCAAGTAACTATCTGCTTGTATCTGCAGACTAACATGGTCAGTTTACAGGCTTTAGTGGACTTTGGAGCCGTGAAGAATTTCATTAGCTTTAGACTTGCCAAAATCCCAATTAAGCTTGAAATACAGTAAGAGCTGGATATCCAATAGTGAAGGGTAGGTTATACTATTTCACACCCTGATAATCGTTGTCACTGGGTGTATGCGATGGTAACATCTGTACATCCATCCATCCATCCATCCATCCATCCATCCATCCATCCATCCATCCATCCATCCATTTATTTTTCTAAGCCACTTATCCAGAACAGGGTCATTAGAACATTAGAACACTCTAGACGAAAACAGGCCATTCAGCCCAACAAAGCGCGCCAGTACTATCCACTTATTTCTTCCAAGAAAACATCAAGTCGAGTTTTGAAAGACCCTAACGTCTTACTGTCTACCACACTACTTGGTAGCTTATTCCAAGTTTCTGTCATTCTTTGTGTAAAGAAAAACTTCCTAATATTTACCCTTAACAAGTTTCCAACTGTGTCCCCGTGTTCTTGATGAACTCATTTTAAAATAACAGTCTCGATCCACTGCACTAATTCCCTTCATAATTTTAAACACTTCAGTCAGGTCACCTCTTAATCTTCTTTTGCTTAAACTGAAAAGGCTCAGCTCTTTTAATCCTTCCTCATAACTCATCCCCTGTAGCCCTGGAATCAGCCCTGTTGCTCTTCTCTGGACCTTTTCTTGTGCTGCTATGTCCTTTTTGTAGCCTGGAGACCAAAACTGCACACAGTACTCAAGATGAGGCCTCACCAGTGCATTATAAAGGTTGAGCAGAACCTCCTTGGACTTGTACTCCACACATCGTGTTATTTAACCTAACATTCTGTTAGCCTTCTTAATGGCTTCTGAACACTGTCGGGAAGTCGATAGCTTAGAGTCCACTAGGACTCCTAAATCCTTCTCATAAGGTGTACTCTCGATTTTCCGACCGCCCATTGTGTATTCAAACCTAACATTTTTACTTCCAATGTGTAATACTTTACATTTACTGACATTAAATTTCATCTGCCACAAATCTGCCCAAGCCTGTATGCTATCCAAGTCCTTCTGTAATGATATAACGGATTCCAAATTATCTGCTAATCCACCTATCTTGGTATCATCTGCAAACTTAACCAACTTGTTACTTATATTCCTATCTAAATCATTTATATATATTAAAAATAGCAGCGGCCCTAGCACTGACCCCTGTGGAACACCACTCTTAACATTGGCCAGTTCTAATGAGGTTCCTCGCACCATCACCCTCTGCTTCCTTTGTCTGAGCCAATTCTGCACCCATCTACAAACATCACCCTGAACTCCCACCTCTTTTAATTTGAAGCCCAACCTCTCATGTGGCACCTTATCAAATGGCATCAAATGTCATGAGGCATTGAGTTCAAGGGGATGGCAATATGTGTCCTTTTTTCCAAATTGTCCAGTTCTGAAGTTAATTTTCGGGTTCCCGACTGATGAAACAAATCTTCTGATTAAATAGAAAGCCAAGGATGCGGAGTAGTGGAGTGCTGATTGTTTCTAATCCCATTTAACGAGATTTAAACCCACTCATACCATAACTTGCAGCCCTGTAGAAGCTTTACTTAATGAATATGAATGTAGTGAGAAGTTAAGCAAAATGACCCCTTTCAATGGGTAACTAAAAATATTACCATATGCAAGCTTTCAAGGCAACTCAGGCCCCTTCTTCAGGCAAGATGTAATGATTATTGTAACTCGCTGCTGGCAGGTGCCCCTTCTAATCTTATATCACAGCTCCAGCTTATTCAAAACTCAGCTGCAAGAGTCCTTACTCGAACCAGCAGCAGCGAGCACATCACACCCATCCTGCTCCATCTTCAATGGCTCCCTGTGTCTTACGGAATCGAATATAAAATCCTAATAACCTACAAAGCCTTAAATAACCTTGCGCCAAACTACATCAGTGACCTCCTCCATCACTATGTGCCTGTCCGCCCACTAAGGTCCTCTGATTCTGGCAATCTAGTTGTGCCCCATACTAATCTACACTCCATGGGTGACAGGGCCTTCAGCTGTATAGCGCCCAGACTCTGGAATGACCTTCCGAAATTAATCAGGTCAGCTGACTCCATGAATTCTTTTAAAAAACAACTCAAAACTCATCTGTTCAGGAAGGCTTTTAGCTCTACTTGACTTTATTCCCCTTCTTTCAGTTTACCTCTCTGTCAACATGCTCATGTAACCTGTGTGTGTGTGCGAGACCATCAATTATGTTGTCTGTTATGCTTTTTTTTCTCTGAATTTACTGTCTTAATCTTCTTTATTTATTTATCTGGTCTGTACAATGCTATATACTGTATACACTGCCGTTCTATCTTAAACTCTGTGAAGTGCCTTGAGCATGGGAAAGGCGCTATACTGTATAAATAAAATGTATTATTATTATTATTATTATTATTATAAAGTAAAATATAATATAAATATTATTTAATGTAGAATAAAGGCAGATGGTACCTTCTTGACTTGAATTTGAAGTGACAGATGAATATTATAGTGAAAACCTTAAACATGTTTGATTTTGTTCCTCCAGCAGTCCCATAGGGCATTTTTCTTTTTTCTCAAATAAAGAATAGTTTGCTCTGTCCTCTGTATTGATTAGAAAGAGTTAAACTAATTCACAATAAAAATTGAGTATCCTTTACCATTTTAGATCAGGTAACAGGCCCTACAGTCTTCACAAACTTGGCAATGAAAAACCCCAAAAATTCAGTTTGCGTAAGGTACTAACATGAGTATGCATTACTTCCACTGTGATAAAATGAGCTTTGTTTTATTTTTTTTCAAAGTATGTCTGATCTTTTGCAACAATGATCCCTCAATTCTGGGGCTACTGAAACCAAGGAATTTGTTGATGACATTTATATTTTGCTACAACTCCTGTAAAATAGAAAACAGAGACTCATAAAGTTTTGGGGACACCGTAGGCAAACCTTGTATAACTGAGATTAACCAAACAACGTTTTAAAAACTGCATTGCGAAAAAAAAATATCGTTTAGGTGAGAGTCTTGGGCGGCACGGTAGCACAGTGGGTAGCGCTGCTGCCTCGCAGTTGGGAGACCAGGGGACCTGGGTTCACTTCCTGGGTCCTCCCTGCGTGGAGTTTGCATGTTCTTCCCGTGTCTGCGTGGGTTTCCTCCCACAATCCAAAGACATGTGGATTGGCGATTCTAAATTGGCCCGTTTGTGTGTGTCCTGCGGTGGGTTGGCACCCTGCCCGGGATTGGTTCCTGCCCTGTGTTGGCTGGGATTGGCTCCAGCAGACCCCCGTGACCCTGTGTTTGGAGTCAGCGGGTTGGAAAATGGATGGATGAGAGTCTAAATCTTGACTGCACAAGACAGCAGATCTTATGTTTTTAAGGACATCTGGCAGGAAGTGCCAGGTCCAGGTGGGCAGAAACTGGAAGTGACATCGTGGGTATTAAAGCGACCAATCTCCTAGTCTGCAAAGGGAGGAAGAGAAAAGGTGTTAGTAAACAGCGCCAACCTGTGGAGTCCAAGGAAATTACATCACTGGAGTCCTTAAGCTGTTGCACACGCGTGGGACACCCTGATTGCAGTTATTTCACATTTTCTTTGTTGCAAAATTGTATTTCTGCCTTAGGACTCTGATGCTAGACCCTCACACAAGGAAAAGGAATTAATGAGAATGTTAAAGGGAATGAAGAATCAAAAACTTATAGTCAGTCCTATCATTCAATTAACAAAATTGAAACCCAAAAATCATAGTAAGGAAATTAGAAGCAAAAGTTATGAACCACGAAATCCATAAAGCAACAGCCAACAGGTGCACAAAGGTTGTTTTCTTTATTATTTGATAGTGACAAATGTGACATACCGATTTTTACAGATTTGTGCTGGAGACAACGCGTGACTTTCAGGACTGCGCTTTGTAGCAACTATTGTCACATAATAATGACTCTTAATGGCATTGGAAACAATGCAAAATAATTACTAATAACTGAAAACAATCTCTAAAATAAAAATGAATGCAAAAATTTAATTAACCTCTTAAAAAATAGATAATGGAAAAATAAGGCTGGCAGGCAGTGTGGTGTGGTGGTTAAGGATTTGGGCTTCAAACCCTGGGGTTGTGGGTTCAAGTCCCACTAATGACACTGTGTGACCTGCTTATGCTCCCATTGGAAAACCAAAAGAAATGTAACCAATTATATCATGAATGATTAAAGGCACCTTGATTAAAAGCATCAGCCAAACAAGCAAATATAAATGAAAAAATCTTAAACAAGTGTTCATAAAATACCAAATCATATCAGACGCATGCTGAGGTTGTGTGACAGAATGGCTTCAGAAGCCATGTGACTCTTTAAAAGGAAATGCTTCAGATCTGTTGTAGGCCATGTCTGCAGACTGAAAAGCAGAAATTTATGTGCTATTTTTTTAGTATGATTTAGAATTATTATTTGGCTTAATTGAAAGTTTAAATAGACTTCAGGTAAACAGGTTTTAGTGAGTTACATGATGTTTCTTCTCCGGGTCATTTGCAGTCAAAAATCCATGCCTTCTAATCAAAGAGCCAGAATACACAGACCACTATGAATATATAGTAATGCCTTATGGCATAGTAAATTCCACTACCATCTGTAATAAGCATAAGTTTAATATGTCACTGTACTCTATATAAATATATTTTATAAATCTGCCTTTTTCTACTCACATGCATAGTTGACACAGAGTCAGATTTAGCACAGGGGTTCACCATATAGAACTGCTAGGGAAGCATTATAATATAAAACAAGACAGATAGAGACAACTGGGAAACGGGCAGTCAGACTGAGGACTGTTGTATATTATTTTTGTCTGTCAAAGTCAGCATGAAACAGTATCCTCTAGTGCCTTGGGGGCCTGCACATGAAGAAAGAGTATAAAGCTTTGGAACATTGCCCAGCACACCTTTGAAGCTGACGGATTGATGGGAGATAACATCATCCGATCCTGAAAATCCTCCCAATGCAGTGGCAAAAATGGCAGACTCTACACATCAGGCCCCCACTCCCAAACTGGGTTCTTGCCATTGGCTTCCTTCATCTGTTATGCAGCATAAGCCGTCATTAAACAAAGCTAAGTTATTTCTCCTATGTGATTTCTTACCACCGTATTACTAAGGGAGGTGTATCACCTTTTTATATTATATCTCTATAGATATATGGATATTGATATTATGTAATAACTAATTCCCTGGGAGTTAACGCCCCCTGCTGGATACACCATCTTCTACTTATATATTAACAAAATCTTCTGTGGCATCTTGGGAGTTTATATTTTAGTTTATCTTTTTAAAAGATTTATATACCCGCGTGCATCATATTCAAAGAGTGCTGTGTCATTTGAGGAAAACATTTTTTATAGTTTAAACTAGAGAAAATCTTTTGTGATTTTTTTGGTTATCATATTACTCAGTCTGGTCTCAGTATGAACCAAGCCAATTTGGGTCAAGCAGGCCTAGTGCTTTGTTGGATTCACAGACTATTAAAGAAAGCTAATTGGAAATTTTTGTTCAGCATTTGCTCCTATGACTGCATAACACTACAAAAAAGTCTTTTGAGAAGTTATTCCACACCCCTGAGGCTCAAAATGCTTTTCATCAACTTAAAAAGACAATTTGTCATGACACCAATTTTGTAACATCGTGACTTCTCAAAGCCCTTTGAATTAACAGTTGACAGGGGTGGGAGACATTAGGTGAATTCCCACCCAGGAACTTTGTGTTCAGGAACCACTGGGCTCCTGTGCGATGTGGGCCCTGGGCCACTTTTGTAGGTTGCATTCCTATTACACAACAGCAACTATAACCTTTATGCAAACTATGTGATGTGCAACAGAGAGTGACAATGTGCAAAGTGAGGCATGTTCTGAACTTTATGGACCATCTGGCCATCTGGAGATTACTGTTTCAATGTGGTGCGTGGAGCAACACGTTAGGGAGGCAATATGAAGAGTGATGCTGTGTGGTGACGTGTGGTGCTCCATCTTTACCGATAACTCTCTGAAGTCCAAGTTACTAACAGATTTGTAAGATGGTGTCAGTGCTTGAGGTCAACCAATCAGCACAATTCATCACCCGAGCCCCAACAAACATAATGTAAATTCCTGGTTAAATGAAAAGTCCATACCCTGGAGTTCACGGGGAACAGTGCCGTCTTCATGGTAGAAATTATTAATTTGATGTGGTGTATGGCATGGCACACCAGGGAGGCTGCTATGAAAAGCAATACGTTGTGAAGTGTGGTGCTCCATCTTCACTGATAACTCTTCAAAGTCCAAGCTACTAACAGATTTGTAAGATGGTGCCAGCGCTTCTAGTCAACCAATCAGCACAATTCATCTCCTGAGCTCCACCAAAGATAGTTCCTGGTTGAATGAACAATCCATACCCTGGAGTTCATGGGGAACAGTCATGACTTCATGATGGAGATTATTAATTCAATGTGGTATATGGTGTGCACACCAGGGAGGCTGCTGTGAAAAGCAAAGCGGTGTGAAATGTGGCCCTCCATCTTCACCGATAACTCTCTAAAGTCAAAGCTACTAACAGATCTGTAACATGGCGCTCATGTTTGAAGTCAACCAATCAGTACAATTCAATACTCAAGCTCCCCCTAAGATAGTTCCTGGTTAAATGAAATGTCCATACCCTGCAGAAGGAGTTAAAAAAGTACCAGGAACCACAAATGGCTCAAGTTCCTGTGGTGGGAATTCTATAAAAGTTTGTAAGCTTCTATGAAGTCCCTGCTTCCTGAAAAACGTTACTATGGTGGGAAAATGCTCGTTCTCTCTCAAAGAATTTTGAATATAGGACAACTCCATCTCCGTTGTGATTTTTCCAGACAGTTTTGAGTGGCTGAACAGACTTATGATGAATTGAATCAAAGATTGTTAGCAATAAAACAAGTATTAGATGAGTATCGCCACTGGGTAGATGATACAGGACAACCGATTGTGTTATTTACTGATAACAAACCCTTAGGCTAGTTACAAAAAGCGAAGAAGTTGAATGCCAGACATACTCAGTGGGCTATCTTCTCTAGACCATTCAATTTTGTAATTTCTTATGGGACAGGGATTAAAAATCAAAAGTCTGATGCATTATCTCGGCAGTATGAAGGTAACCAGCTAGTCCTGGAACTAGATTACATTCTCCCTGCAGAGAGAATTGTGGGTACTGTAGAAATTCACGATCTCCATAATTTATTGGGTGAAATTAAGAAAGCCAGTGAGGATCAGGCCATTCCAGTAGAATTGCCATATGGGCTAGGATTTGTGCCAGACTCTCATAATCATCAAATGCTCATTTGAGGGAAGGATTTGCTTCTATCAGGGCACTGAGGAATTTCTAAAACTAACAAGCTTTTTGCTTGTTATTTCTGGAGGCCATCTATTAATGAGGATATTAAACAATATGTGAAGCCCTGTGATGCCTGCAGCAAAGCTAAGTCTATTTCAGAAAGTCCACTTGGATTACTGCAAGCTCTTCCTCTTCTAGTAGACCTTAGCAGAAGGAGCATTATGAAAATATACCTCCATTGCCAGGAATATGTTGCTATTTTTTCTTAATTACGAAATCACAGGTGAAATCAATTTTGTGAAACTGTATGTGAAACAAAACTGTACTGTTTTGCTGATCACCACTGTCAAAGACAAACAAAAGGAGCCACAAAAAGGTTTGGGGCAGCCACCCGTATATTGTTCCTGGCTGCAAAATGTATTGAACTGATGTACAGATGTGTACAGGTTAGAGTCCAAAACAGAACTGAATTGCTGAAGTAAAGATGGCGGTTTTAAGGACAACCAGAGGAAGATGACGTCGTTGGGGTCGGAACCAGAAATGACATCGTCGGAAGATGACGTCATCAGGGCCAGGTGGAATTTCCCGTAAATGGTCTGCAGTGGAAAGACAGAAAGGATTAGTACACTTCGCCACCCCCTGGTCTGGCGTGGAATTGCCCTCATTTGGGCCCTTTATCACCTACTGCTCCATTGCATTACCCATAATTTACACTAAGGTTCATTGACTCATTGTCGGAATCCACCATTTTCCATTACAAGAACATAGAGGGAAAGGTAGCGGCCATACTTGGATAATGTTCTATCTTGAAGGACAAAGTAAGAAATTTGAACGGAGAGGCCAGAAGAATAATGTGGTCAAAAATAAGGTAGAGGTCAGAACAGGAAGTCCAGAATCGATTGTCAAAACTTGCAACAGAAAACCAAAATTAAAAGTCTTATTTCAGCCAAAGTAACAGAGAGAATTGCCTATAATAGCTAATAAGCTTACCCAATCTCTGACAAGGTGAGGTAAAGCTCTCAAAATGTTGGTGCCTGTTACTGAAACAAGGTGCCTCTGAAAATAACATAATTAAAATAATAACCAATAAATAAAGGTTCCAAGTGAAAAACAAATAAAAAAGAGAGTATTCTACGGGTAAGAATACCCCAGAATAGATGTCAAGATAATTTTTTGATCTTAAGGAAAAGTCTACAAAAATGAATACAATATCTTTATCCGTTTACCAGTACAGATGGGATGACAGTCTGTCACAGGGTACATTACTTTCAAGTCACTAATAATCAATAATGTGGAAGACCATCAGAGAAGCTGGCCTAATGCTCATAGACATGGGAGACCAACCATTTTCCAGGCAGTTTATTTTTCCACTACAAGCTGAAGGGGAGTATGATAGGAGCCATCCCTGGACTGGATGGCAGTCTTTTGTAGGGTACACTCACTTTTGAGTTGCCCGTTAGCCTATGACGTTGATATTGATGATGATATTGCTGACCAAAATTCACACGGACTTCAAGGAATCACCCATATTCTAGGCACTGACAGAGCTGGCAGATGAAGCCCTTTAATTATAAATCAACTAATAAATGTTTACGATAAGTGAAAAAATATAGAGAAGAAGCTCTGCACATTCCGGGGGTGGGGAGGATGGGGGTGAGAATCCAATATTTTTTATCTGATATTAAAAACATTCTGCTCTGGGCAGTTTACCATTTTAAAGCATACATGTGCTGCACAGAAGGGTTTGCCATCTGTCGCATGTGAACTGAATTCGGTTTATGCCAATATTGCCTTTTATCCACAATCAATAAAAGTTAATGTTATTTAGCGATGTTATCAGGATGCACCGTCACTCTCTTGCCATTTCGGCGAGTCCCATTTCATGTATGACTCTTCTGTTCACATGTTAGCGACCATCAGTCAATAGACTCTCCAGAGCTCCACTCCATTGAGGAGGTTGTCACTTTATATTAAATGTCAGTGATAATGCCTGGCTACAGTATACTGTAGTCAAGATTAGGGTAGGGGGACGGTTATCTGACTCAAGTCAAGTAAACCAGGTGACAAAAACCTGCCATCCAATTGGCTGTCCTGCGGAGCTGCTGAATCATGGAGCTGTGGAGGTCTGCAGCTGGACCCGTCTTCAAACAGTACAAACCTGAATGAAATGTTTTAGATTTGTTAATTTTGGACAATTTAAATATCATTGTGGCCTATAAGGAGGGTCTTCCACAGTATACCCCAAACACAACTGAGCAGAACTAGTCCGAGAAAGCCTTTATTTAGCACTGCATCTTTTCCATACCTCAAAAATATTGTACACCAAATTAGCACACAAAGCAACAATGATCAACCAGTCCATCTGCCCTTCCTCCTTCTCTTCCTTCCTCCTCCTCACCTGAATTTGACTCACCTGGTTAAGGCAGAGGGGCTAATTTTCAAGCCAGACCCAGGAGGACTTTCAGCATCCCAGTTCTGTAGCAAAAGAAGCAGCACTTCAATGTCAGGTACAAAAAGAATTGGCAATATTTTAAAATTTCCATTTGGTATACAAAAAAATCAATATTCATAAGCCAACATTGGAATTTTTAGTACTTTGATTTTCAATGTGTTTGCTCTGACAGGTGCTCTTACTCCTGTGTTTCCTGGTGGTCAGGTGTGGAGTGCGAGGGTCAGAGCTGAAAACAACACGTAGAGTTCCCTCAGCTTCCTGAAGGTGGT
The DNA here is from genome assembly GCF_900747795.2 of Erpetoichthys calabaricus. Taxonomy (NCBI): domain Eukaryota; kingdom Metazoa; phylum Chordata; class Cladistia; order Polypteriformes; family Polypteridae; genus Erpetoichthys; species Erpetoichthys calabaricus. The sequence goes on from NC_041405.2 coordinate 139,847,525, forward strand.
TTGGTCTGACATGAGATGCAAGAAATACAACAGTTAAACATAATGTAATCTAACCTAATCTAATCTAATTGAAGGATTAAACACGTTACTGCATATGAAAATGCTATCCTTAACATGCCCTCTTGCCATTTGCAAAATGAAGTTGGCTAAACGTTTTCTGTTCCATTGAATAACACATAAGTGGGCAAGCAGCAGATGGAAGGAGATAACAGCTGGAGTGACTTGCAAACTTGCTCCCTAAAAGTTCTCATACTTTGTCAGTGGTCAGCTATCTACAATGATCGCACCAAAAATGACACCCTGTAAACCCTCATTCATGCATTTCAGTTAGTCACTGCTCTGCACTGAAACATTACAAGTGGGAATAAAAACAGCAGCCTTCATGATTTTCTTTAGTGTGAATTGTTATATTAGATTAACTGCAATAATTCAAAAAGTATTCCACATTTGTGTATCAGGTATGGCTTAAACTGCATTACTGGTCATTTTAATTTCTTTTTGAATTTTTATTTTTTGTTTATCCAGTGAGTTGAGGATCTTAAGTAAAATATTTGTGGATGTTCCATGTATAGTGTGTTCATTTTGCATTAATGCTTATAAATACCTTGTCCTGTTGATCTCTGAGTCTTTTAAGGCTTGTTATGGTTATTGCAAATTACAGAAAGTCAAAAAAACAACCATATTACTTTGTTAATTAGAATGCATAAATAGAATAAAGCAATATCAATTAATGAAATAAAAATCTGCGTGATTGTCATAATGGCTGATTGTAATATTGACATGTTACTTCACTTTTTTTTGGGACTGAGAATGAAAGTAAAGTTTCACTGGGTGGTTGCAATGACTTCATTTTCACCCAAATATCACTGCAATTCTCAGATTCCTCCCTCAACGACATGGGACACAGTTGGAAACTTGTCAAGGGTACATTTCAGAGAAACCTTAGAAAGTTTTTATATATACAGAGAACCATAGACACATGGAATAAGCTACCAAGTAGTATGGTAGACAGTAGGACTTTAGGGACTTACAAAGCTTGACTTGATGTTATTTTAGAAGAATTACGTGGATAGGACTGGTGAGCTTTTTGGGCTGAATGGTCTGTTCATAGCTACATTGTTCCAATGTTCTAATGAATGTTATAAAATGGATAGCTGCACATATCATATACAATATTTGGAACCATTAAAAATATTTAATGTGAGAAAATGTACCCGTTTTTGTATGTAAAAATACATACAAAATATAAATGTCTACACATGGAAGTGTGTGTGTCTGTCTGTCTGGCCTGGAAGTGCAAGGCAACAGCATGAAGCTCAAAGAAAGTGGCAAAAAAAGAGAAACTCGCTTAGCCACTAATACACAAGTGAGGCGAGCACATAGGCAAAATGAAACCTCCGAGGAGAGAGAAACTCACTTAGCCGCTGATAGACAATGGAGGCAAGCACATTGGCAAAATGAAACCTTTGAAGAGAGAGAAACTTGCTTGCCTGCTGGTATACAACGGAGTCGAGCATGTCGGCAAAATAAAACCACTGAGGATATAGAACCTTGCTTAGCCGCTAATGCACAACGGATGCGATTTATTGATTGAAGTGCCAGAATCCATGGTTTCCAGGAGCCCGGATTTTTACAGCATGGGTCTACACAGCCAGTTTATTACAAAATTCTAACGGGTTTGGGGTTCGCAAGATGTGATTGCTACATGCACCTGATTGGCTGGCTGTCAATATGATGAATGAATTTCCAAGCAATAAAGTTTCTAATGTTTTAACAAGCTGTAATTTCCTATCCCATTGCATCTCCTTCTGGTCACAGATTGTAAAGTAATTCGGGTACAGCTTGAACCATAGCATGTTTTTCTTTCCCCAGCTGTAAACCAATTTAGCCTTTTCCTTCATAGGTAATAAAGTCATCAGTACAGCCTGAGGTGTCTCCTGAATTCCTGCTCAGTTCAAACAGTTGGTACTGATATTGGTACAATTCAGGAAAACAGATTGCCTTTGATGTTAACTATCCATGCTAGTGACCTGTATTTACGTTCATTTGTTGTTTAATCTTGAGCAAAATATAATGAAAATATCGACCAAAATTTACAGATTTTGCACCCCACAACAGGCACTGAAAAGATGTGGCCGCTTTCACCCATGGATTGATCTCATTAATTAGGAGGGCAGGAGCCGTGTTTGAAAAGTTCATGATAGTGGCCACCCTTGACCTCTATACCCACCTCACCCTGCCACCCCTACTTTCAGAACACTTAAGTCCCACTTTGGTCCCAACGTCTTTCTCTGTCCAGGTGTTCTCTGGACCTCCCATACTCCTCCCTGAATCATTGACATGCCCTTTGTTCAGCTTCACTGCCTCACTTTATTTTGTCCCTCACGGTCACCCTTTCTTCCTTCCTTCCCATGACAGCGTCGGCTCCTCTGAGACCTCCAGTCAAAGCCAACAGCTTAGAACAGACAGAAGTCAAAGCAGCATCTCTGTTGGTACTCCATGAGGCATACTAAAGAGCTTTAAGAGGTCTTAGCGGACTACGTGAGCTGCCAGCTTGGATGCTCTGCTGTCGGGCTGACTCACAAGTAGACTTTTATCAGAAAAGCGGATTCAAATTCAAGATAGCGTCCCCTGAGACAGCCCTGCCACAATAGACGTTAATCCTCTGCCAGGGGTTAAAGGGTAATTAAATCTACAAGTTGTACTACGAATACACCCCCACTAACCGCCTTCTCTGTCTGTGGATGAGTGCCTAATGCTGGGGTATTGTAATGTTTAAATCAATTCTTATCTGATTTCAATGTTTGTTACGAAAACACATTTGCACACATACAGTACTCTGAATCTGGATCACTAAACCTCTGAGGCAGCATTACTGATGGCTGTGATGTTATACTGATCTGCAGTCAGTTTTGAAATATCAATGACGTCTCTGTGATATGCAAAAAAAAACACAAAATAAATCTTCACAGATCAGTGGGAACTTGCAAAACCCACACTGACAGTGAATGGGCAGTGAGCTGACCCCATGTCCATACAACTGTGGGACCACATCTCTATGCAGTATGCTACCACACTGCTCACCATACATCAACACCTCACCTGCATGCCTTTGGGGTGTCACTGGTGCATGAAGAGACATAAGAAGAACACACAAGCCCTACAGAGACATCAACTACTCTGGGGCCCGGACTTTGGTGTCTAGAGCTTAAAGAAAGGGACAGTTTCCTGGATTTTAAGGAGTTCTGACTGATAAGAATGCAAATTTCCCCTTCAGTTGTTCTCTTATAGTGAAATGTAAAGCACCAGTGCCCACCACTTTGTGACTGCACAGCAGCACTCTCCGCTACGCTGGGGGACATCAATCAGCCAGATCTGCATTTCACTGGAACATGAACAGAAATCTATAATAAATCTTTAGGTACACAGTGAGAATCTACAAAATCAACTAGACTGATGATTTACTGTAATCCAAGTCCTTGGAGACCCGAGGCAGCGATGCTAATGACTGTCCTACCACACTATATACTGCCATTCAAGGTAGGCCAGCTTAGTCTCATTCCATTTCATTTACATTTGTTTACTTAGCAGATGCTTTTACCCAAAGTGACTTACAAAGGTGTTTAACATAATCGAGTAAATATCAGTCTGGGGGTCCAATTGGGGACACATGTTACAGGACAAGGAGACAAAAGTGATCATCTCAAGTGAAGAACAAATTACAAGCGAGTTACAATTGCTAGATTTCAAAAACCCAACAGACAGAAAAAAAACAAGAGGGTCTTCAAATACTTTATGAACACATTGAGGGAGTCAGAATGGCTGCTCATTCCACCAGCTGGGAACTGCACATGAAATGAGTCTGGACTGAGATTTGATACCACATAGAGGTGACGTCACCAGATGCCGTTCATCAGCAGACCTGAGTGGTCAAGAAGGAGCTTAGGACCTCACAAGTATAGACAGTAAATACACTGACACATTTCCTCCTGTTTGTATGTTTTGTGTTTAAATGCATTCACAATTTTTCCATTAATTTTTAGCATACCAGTTAAACGTAGTTCTGAAATTCATATTAAATCCATACTGGAAAAAGATTTTCATCTGATATAGACATTGATTGGCATATCTATCTATCTATCTATCTATCTATCTATCTATCTATCTATCTATCTATCTATCTATCTATCTATCTATCTATCTATCTATCTATCTATCTATCTATCTATCTATCTATCTATTGTGGAAGCCAGCCCTGGACACAGACAGACAGACAGAAACCTGAACGTTTACAAAAAGCACACGTTTATTTACATAAAGTCCTCACAGCACACGGTGCCCCTGCACCACACACCCTCTTCAAGGGTCCTCCTTCAGTCCTTCACCACCTCCACTCCTCTCCACCGAGCTCTGTCTTCTTCCTCCTGACTGCAGGTCCTGACTGGAGGGAGGCGGCCTCTTTTATGATCACCCGAATGTGCTCCAGGTGCTCCCTGATTGACTTCCTGCGGCACTTCCTGGTGTGGCTGAAGTGCCACTTGAGCATCCGGAAGCCCTCCGGGTGTCCTCGGTATTCCATCCACCAGCACCCCCGAGTGTGGTGGAAGTGCTGATGTCTGAGGCTGCACAATCGTCCAGTTGCCCCCTGGCGGTGGCCACAGGCCCTGATAGGGTTGAGCTTCTATGCTCGAACCCCGTGGCCCCCATACTAGGTGGGGCAGCTGCCCTCTCGTGGTCCTGGGAAGGCACAGTCCCTGGTCCGTCCAGGCATGGCGACTGGGCACAACCCCCAGCTGACCACCACACTATCTATCTATTGTGGAAGATGAATGTTCTCTTCGTTCCCTTATACTAATCCATGTCTGAGAAGTTAAGCAGAAGTAAGCTTTACAAAACCATACATTATGTAAAAGCATGCTTTGATGAGCAAACAGAAAAATATTTGTCCAAGGGACTCAAGGTCTAAGCATTCCTCACATGAGTCTGCCTTATCCCGTTTCCTCTAATCATGAAAAGCCTGCGCCTGCCTACTTTATTATTTTTCTCTTTGCAGCTGCAAGCCACCAATATCTTTGCTGCAAAGCTTAAAAACTTCAGTCAAGGACACGGTGTACTTTGAGAGGGCTAAGCAGATCATTGTTTTAGAAATGCAGCTGCTTAAAACTTCAACCTTGAGAGATGACTGGAATGATTTTAAATCACACGCGTTCTAGGGGTATAAAACTTTGCCCCATCTGACAGACAGGGTTCAGAAGAGCCCTGACACTGTCAAGTAATATTGATTGCCTGCTTTCTGAAACTCTGCTCACTGTGACGCTGAAGAATAAAGCTGCTATATAACCACACCTGCTGTCTTGTCTGAGTCTTCGTCCCTATCTATCTATCTATCTATCTATCTATCTATCTATCTATCTATCTATCTATCTATCTATCTATCTATCTATCTATCTATCTATCTATCTATCTATCTATCTATCTATCTATCTATCTATCTATCTATCTATGGCACTGGGCAAAAATCTGTTTGTCTAAGTCAGCCACACAGTAAATTTTCAAGAAAATTTCTGGTGAACAATGTCACCAGAAAACCCTGCAAAAAACACAGACTAAGTGAATGTAAAGACAGCCCCCGTCAGAGAGTAGTTCCAGAGGGGTGAGTCCCCAGGGTGCACTGTGGACAGTGAGATGGGTGAGGGGTTACAGGAAGGAGGTATGTAGCTGCTTTTGACGTGTGTTCCTATCCGCCATTAAGAAAAGAAACCTAAGAGGTTAGTTGGTACTTTTCATGTCACAAGTAATCTGATAACAGAATGAAATAAGTGGTGTGAACTTCAACTGGGCGGCATGGTGGCGCAGTGGTAGTGCTGCTGCCTTGCAGTTAGGAGACCCAGGTTCACTTCCCGGGTCCTCCCTGCGTGGAGTTTGCATGTTCTCCCCGTGTCTGTGTGGATTTCCTCCGGGCCCTCCGGTTTCCTCCCACAGTCCACAGACATGCAGGTTAGGTGGATTGGCGATTCTAAATTGGCCCTAGTGTGTGCTTGGTGTGTGGGTGTGTTTGTGTGAAACCCTGCGGTGGGTTGGCACCTTGAAAAGGATTGGTTCCATACATTGTGCAACGTGTAGGCTGGAAAAAGCTCCAGGTGACCCTGTGTTCGGATTCAGCAGGTTGGAAAATGGATGGAACTTCAACTGGTATGTTTTAGGGATTTTGCTTTGGTGAAAATATCGCTTGGAACTCTTTACTTTCTAACACTTAAAGTGGATGGCTACCAATCATACTGAACACTGTTAATAATAATAACAACAATAATAATAATTCTTTACATATATACAGCAGTTTTTGTCACTTCTCAAAGCATCTTAGTGAGTGGAGGAGCCACTTCAACCACCACTAATGTGCAGCATCCACATGAATGATGTGAGGGCAGCCATTAGCTGTTAGGTGGTGAAGTTGTGAGAGAGAGAGAGCCAGTTAGAGACGGGGGATATTTAAGGGGCCAAAGTGGACAATTTAGTTTGGACATCGGGCTACACCCTACTTTTTAAGAAGGATCCCCAGGGATCTTTGACAACCACAGAGAGTCAGGACCTTAGTTTTACATCTCATCCTCAGGACGGCACCATTTTTACAGCACTGTGTCCCTGTCACTGCACTGGGGCATTGGGGTCCACACGCAGACCACAGGGTAAGCGCCCCCTGCTGGCCTCTCCAACACCTCTTCCAACAGAAGCCCAAGCTTTTCCTAAATGGTCTCCTGGCTGGGCCTGAACTTGCTTAGCTACAAGTGGACGGCCTCTCCTGAAGTGCATATCCAGACTCAGAAAGCTTAACCATGAATTAAACAATACATAAAATATAAACTTTAACAGTGGAATTTGGACTGTAAACATTTAAAACAATCAACTTCTGAAGGACGAGTTGTACCTCTCAGTGGAAAATGCCATAAAAACTAAAACTAATTAACCTGCAAGAATCCTCCTAACCTGGATGTTTAATTGTTTAAGTAAGTATTTGAGCAAACTCTTGTGTTGAAATCTTTGTTTGATACTTTGAATTGTTAAACTGATCATAGTGCACACTGCCAGGTATTGATTTAAATTCTGACGCTCTACTGATTTGAACTTTGCATCTTTTACATCTTTCTTTAAGAGAGGTCTTCAAACAGATTGCTAGACGTACTTTTGAAATGCAAAACCACCTTATTTATTAGCCCAGGGTAAACAGATTAGCATGAGTATGAGCCTGGGAAAAGAACACAATTTTGTAATATGAACATGACAGCGGTTGTAAGACTATCGATCAGTTATGTAACCGTTGTTAACTCCACATGGAGAGAGACCTTTAAGTTTGGAATGCCTGCTGCATGCAAGGAGAGAGAAGATCTTCATTATCACCAGGCAAGACGTCTGCATTTCTAGTGAAACCGACAGATAACAGACAGATGTCTGCAGACTGAAGGGACTTTTTAAGCAGCTGCTCACCAGGCTTGAAGGGTCTCATCCTCATCATCATCTTTACCCTTAGGTTTCGTTCATGAAGACTCTTTTCAAATGCATTTCCTACTTTTTGTTTGTACTGCTTATTTGTGTTTTATTAATTTTGCTTTATTACAATAGCCAGTTTATATAATTGTCATATACCCACAGGAGTTAGTGGCTGAGAAGGGACACCAACAACAAGCAGCAACATTCTGAGTGGGCATCTGCTTTGGTGAGTGGCACAGGTGGTGAGCGACGCTCAGGTCTGAAGACATCCATTTGGTCTGCTAATGCCAGACTACTAAGTCATTTTGCTTGAGGCAGCTGTCAGAATGCAGGCAAGTTTTACATGTGGGGCACCATAAAGCAACTACACACATAATGCTGTACACATGGGGCGCTATAATCAGTGAGTACCTTATATTTTAATACTAGCCATCCCCTGAGGCTCCCCCCGTGAAGTAGTGAAACAGGACAAACTTTAAAAATCAATAAACAAAAAGGTAACGCTAGCTAAGTGGAGGCAAGGTACACTCCAAAATGCAGAGGTAGACCGACTCCCCACTCCTGAGGTCACACTTCCCCTCCCTTTGGCCTGCTGCCTCTCTCTTGGATTTGCGCAAATAAAAAACTATGATACTAAGTGTGATGAGAGAAGTCGCAAATTCAGCCGGAATATTCAAGCAAATTATAGAAAAAAGCCCGATCTAAATCCGTTAAGTAGTTCTCTCGTTCGCTAGCTAAGCAGAGTTAAGGTTACACTCCGAAGGCTGGTGCATAAGTGAGGTGGGCCTCGCCCCCCTCCCCTCGGCCCACTGCGCGTCTCTCTCAGATTTGTGCAAATAAATCAGTACCACAAGTGAACTATGATACTTAGCGAGATGAGAGAAGTAGCAAAATCAACCGGAATGTTCAAGCAAAAATCTAAATACGCTAAGCAGTTCTCTTGTGAAAAGCGGACAGACAGACAAACAGACAAACGTTGGATTTTAAATATATAGAGATGATATATAATAATATATTAATTATAATATAATAAAATAAAATAAAATATATAAAATTATAATATATTAATAATTATAATTAATAATTGTATTTTACTAGCTGTGTAAGCCCGTGCTGTAAAATGCCAGAGATTCTAGAAACTATTGAAATTGACAGGAAAAAAAATTAAAATGTAGAGATGTCAGGTAATTGAAAGGAACTATTCTGGGCACCTCTCTCCTAGGAGGATTCCTTTTTCCCGACTTGCTTGCATCGCTTGTGCATTAGCGGCAGGGAGGAAAAATAAAAGGGATACCATTTTGCTGATGTTAGTGGCTAAGCGACTTTGTCTTTCTTCCGAGGTTTCATTTTGCCGATGTGCTCACCTCGCTTGTGTTATTAGCGGCTAAATGAGTTTTCTGTTTCCTCGGAGGCGGAGCCCTTACCCCGACTCCACCTCTCACTTCCAGATAGACAGACAGACACACTTCCATATGTAGACATTTATTTATAAGATATAATATATTATGTATTATATTACCTTATAAGTACCTTACATTGATACCCGCACTGAATTTAACTATAATTACGTAGTGTGGGTAAAGTACAATAACTGACAAAGGAAATTCCACGATAATGCACTCTGGATGGATGGGTGCCCCTGCTGGGAGGTGGGCATTCCCACTCTTAATTGGAATAATACCGTAATGAATGGGCTGAAGGTGCCAGCATCCCAAGGCCATGTACCACCACAGCATGGTAGCTGGCTGCATCCCTCTGGTACCTACGTGTACATCCTCAGGGCTGTATGAGAGTTGTAGTCATGATGGGTGGTCCTGCTGGGTTTCCTGGGGGCTGTACAGAGGGGGCGTCTCCCTTTTTAAGACTGTGTCACATGACCCTATTGTGAAATACTCTCAGGTCTGTTATAAAGAAAGCTGCTCTGCCTCATGCAAGAGAGTTGGAGTTTGGCAATGAAAATTATGAAATTATAAGCTACTGGGTATGCGACTACTAAGGAGGTACTGAGGGATTTGGAAATTATAGAGGGAGAAGTGCTGCTCAGATTAAATAAACTGAAATCAAACAAATCACCAGGACCAGATAATATTTATCCTCGAGTTCATAAGGAGGCTAGCAAGCACATATATAAACCCTTGACACATATTTTTAGGAAGTCATTGCACACTGGAGAGATTCCAAAGGACTGGAAAATGGCAAATATCATCCCATTATATAAAAAGGGTGACAGGGCAGATATAAGCAATTATAGGCCAGTAAGCTTAACATACATCACAGGAACAATAATGGAAGGAATTATTAAGGATAAGATTGAGCAACACCTGGCAAGGACAGGAATTATTCTGAACAGTCAGCGTGGGGTCAGAAGAGGGAGGTCGTATTTTACTAACATACTGGAATTCTATGAGGAGGCAACAAAAGGATACGATGAAGTGGAGCAGATGTAATTATTCATTTGGACTTTCAGAAAGCATTTGATAAGGTGCCACATGAGAGGTTGGGCATCAAATTAAAAGAAGTGGGAGTTCAGGATGGTGTTTTTAGATGGGTGCAGAATTGGCTCAGACACAGGAAGCTGATCCCTCTGTAGCTGGAACACACCCTCCGATCCCCCTTCTTAAAGAGGGGGACCACCACCCCGGTCTGCCAATCCAGAGGCACTGTCCCTGATGTCCATGCGATGTTGCAGAGGCGTGTCAACCAAGACAGTCCTACAACATCGAGAGCCTTGAGGAACTCTGGGCGTATCTCATCCACCCCCGGGGCCCTGCCACCAAGAAGTTTTTTGACCACCTCGGTGACCTCAGTCCCAGAGATGGGGGAGCCCACCTCTGAGTCCCCAGGCTCTGCTTCCTCATTGGAAGGCATGTTAATGGGATTGAGGAGGTCTTCGAAGTACTCCCCCCACCGACCCACAACGTCCCGAGTCGAGGTCAGCAGCGCACCATCCCCACCATATACAGTGTTGACACTGCACTGCTTCCCCTTCCTGAGACGCCGGATGGTGGACCACAATCTCCTCGAAGCCGTCCGAAGGTCGTTCTCCATGGCCTCCCCAAACTCCTCCCACGCCCGAGTTTTTGCCTCAGCAACCACCAAAGCCGCATTCCGCTTGGCCTGCCGGTACCTATCAGCTGCCTCCAGGGTCCCACAGGACAAAAGGGTCCTGTAGGACTCCTTCTTCAGCTTGACGTCATCCTTCACCGCCGGTGTCCACCAACGGGTTCGGGGATTGCCGCCACGACAGGCACCGACCACCTTACGGCCACCCGGGAGGGGCTCAGAGTAGAGCCGCTGCTCCTCTGCATCGAGAGGAGTCAGAGGAGGTGACTGGGGCATATGATCAGGATGCCTCCTGGACGCCTCCCTGGTGAGGTGTTCCAGGCACGTCTAACCTGGAGGAGGCCCCGGGGAAGACCCAGGACACGCTGGAGGGACTATGTCTCTTGACTGGCCTGGGAACGCCTTGGGATTCTCCCGGAAGAGCTAGAAGAAGTGGCTGGGGAGAGGGAAGTCTGGGCATCTCTGCTCAAGCTGCTGCCCCCATGACCCGACCTCGGATAAGCGGGAGACAATGGATGGATGAATGGATGGACAGGAAGCTGAGGGTGATTATGCCAGGAACCTCATCAGAACTGGCTGATGTTAAGAGCGGTGTTCCACAGGGGTCAGTGCTAGGACCGCTGCTATTTTTAATAAATATAAATGATTTAGATAGGAATATAAGTAACAAGCTGGTTAAGTTTGCAGATGATACCAAGATAGGTGGATTAGCAGATAATTTGGAATCCGTTATATCATCACAGAAGGACTTGGATAGCACAGTGTTGGTCAGATTTGTGGCAGATGAAATTTAATGTCAGTAAATGTAAAGAATTACACATAGGGTGGTCGGAAATTCGAGAGTACACCTTATGAGAAGGATTTAGGAGTCATAGTGGACTCTAAGCTATCGACTTACTGACAGTGTTCAGAAGCCACTAAGAAGGCAAACAGAATGTCAGGTTATAGCGTCTTTATGTGTGGAGTACAAGTCACAGGAGGTTCTCCTTTATAACACACTGGTGAGGCCTCATCTGGAGTCCTGTGTGCAGTTTTGGTCTCCAGGCTACAAAAAAGCCATAACAGCACTAGAAAAGGTCCAGAGAGGAGCGACTAGGCTGATTCCAGGGTTACACGGTATGAGTTATGAAGAAAGATTAAAAGAGGTGAGCTTTTTCAGTTTAAGCAAAAGAAGATTAAGAGGAGACATGATTGAAGTGTTTAAAATTATGAAGAGAATTAGTCCAGTGGATTGAGACTGTGATTTTAAAATGAGTTCATCAAGAACGCAGGGACACAGTTGGAAACTTGTTAAGGATAAATTTCGCACAAACATTACAAAGTTTTTCTTTACACAAAGAACGATAGACACTTGGAATAAGTGACCAAGTAGTGTGGTAGACAGTAAGACTTTACGGACTTTCAAAACTCGACTTGATGTTTTTTTGGAAGAAATAAGTGGACAGGACTGGCTGGCTTTGTTGGGCTGATTGGCCTGTTCTCGTGTTCTAAAGAAGTGAAGCCTTCCTAGAAGTGTTTAAGGGATAAGTTCTGTGAGACTTGAAATGCGAGTGTCTATTGGGTAATTGATTCAAAAACTGTGCAGGGAGTGATGAAGTCAGGAGTTGAACCCAAGTCCTCCAAAAAGTGAACTTATAACTCTAACTACAGGGCCACATTATTATTTTTTTCTCTTCACTGATTCCAAGAGCCTAACCAGGACCCATCCTATGTGTCTGAAACCGGAGGAGTTGTTATCACCACTTCAGTCTAATTGCCTCAGCTTTGCCAGCCTCCATTGGCGCACTAAGAAGCTGGCGTTTACTTAACCTGCAATCATAATGTGTACTAATGGTGTTTTTTCAGTGCCACTCCTTGGCTGCCACATTGTTCCCATAATCCATTAATAATCCATTCATCCATTTCTAACACTGCTTTCTCATGCTCACGGTGACAGGGAGTTGGACTTCATCCCAGGAGGACTAGGCATTAAGAACCTGCGCTGGAAGGGATGCCATCCTGTTAACCCACATTACTTCATGAACGTTTTCTCATTTGTTGAGATGCATGACTTTAAATGGATGACTAGGGTGGCGATGCTAAAGTAAAGAGGAGCGTCTCACCTTGTTGTCCAGTCCAATTTAAATGTCCGGTGAAGTCACAACTCTCCAGTTACTGGTGGCCACTTTTCTTTCTCTCCTTCTCCTCTTGCATTTGTCTGTCTCATTCTGAGCTGTCCACCTCTTCTTACTCTATATTTAAAGTGACTGGCTGTCACTCCTGCCTGGCCATTCTTCTTTATGGTGATGTTATGTCGACACGACCCAGAGAGTGTTAGTCTGACAGGTAAAGACATGAGATTAATTTTCATATTTGAAAAGGTGACAACCAGTAGTCACAATTTTAAAATATATTCTTCCTGACGTGAGGGCCTCCTCTGTTTATGTCTCTGGCTTGACAGGTCTGGACACTCTGGACAGCCAGGCCAGAAATTTAACAGATGAAGAAGAACAGCAGAAACTGCTGAAAGTAATGCAAATATCCCCACCTCGTTCACAGTCAGGATCTCATTTTGGTTTCCCCTCAGCTGCTAGCCACAAAGACTGGGCTGTGGTCACCAAGACTGACCCACTTTGATGTCTGTCAATCAACAGACCTTACTGCTCTCCTAGTTTGTATTGGCACAAAAGAAAGCCAAAGAAAATGAAGCCTATTCAAAACTTTCAGTCTATGTACACTCACTGGGCAAATTATTAGGAACAGCTGTAGACCTGCTTATCCATCTAATCGGCCAATCGCGTGTCAGCAGTGCAATGCATAAAATCCTGCAGGAACTTCAGTTAATGTTCACATCAGACACCAAAATCTGCAAAAATGTGATCTCAGTGATTTGGACTGTGCCATGATTGTTTGTGACAGACAGGCTGGTTTGAGTATTTCTATAAATGTTGTAGCTGCTGGTGAGTAAGGAAAGATCAAGCACAAGCCAAACGCGTACCAAAAGAAATCTCTCAGTCCAAAATAGGTTTAGTGAAATTTCAAAGCAAACAGTCCACACAAGGATAGAGAAAAGTTGTTACACACGTAAAATAAGAGGCAAAAACAAGGAAAATGTTTCTTCTTGTTAAGCTTCAATTGTTTCTATACTTAACAACAACAACACGTTTTCAAACAAATTGCTTTACAAGATGAAGAAAGAAAAAAAAAGAAATAAATATAAAAATTAGGTAATACTAATTAACAAAGAATAAAGTAAGATCCGGTGGTCAGGGAGGATAGAAAAAATAACAAAAAAACAAATCTGCAGGTTTTCCAAGGCCACGAGACCACCCAGCCCCCACTAGGCACTTCAGGATGAGTTATTTCTCTATTCTCTACTTCACATTCAGTACGTTCTAAATGTACGGCTCTGCACATACAACTGAGCACGTTAAGGCATGGTTTGAAACTGTGTGCCCTCCATGCCCTACAAGCGGCAAGGCAGATCACTAACTGAGACTAATCAATGGTCAGAGGGACAAGAAATAGTTAGAATATACCAATTCAATTCAGCTTGGGAGGTTATTTGAACCTCCCATCGACTATGCACTAATATATAGGCAAACGTTTAATATAACTTAAATAACTAGCAAATGGCTTTTACAACTGCTGATCTCCTGGCATTTTCATGCACACCAGTCTCCAGAGTTTACTCGAAACAAACATGCAGTGAGCGGCAGTTCTGCGAACGGAAACACCTTGTTGATGAGAGACGTCGGAGCAGAACAGCTGGACTGGTCTGAGATGAAAGAAAGGCTACAATAAGTCAGATGACCACTCTGTACAAATGTAGGGCCCTATGGAATCCATTTTATCTTTTCACAAATTCCATTTTATTTTTTTGGATTTTCGGTTTTCACCATTTTATTTTTCTTGATTCAGATTTTTTTTTTTACTTTAAGTAGCAGCAGCTATAACAAAACAAACACTAATGAAATGGCACTTTACATTCCTTTTAATGAAACAGCACACTGGCACAACTGAACCTTAATTTGCAGTTCCATTCATCAGGTAGGAGCCCAGATCCTCCATGATGCTGTATGCTGAGATTGCAGTAGGACAGTGCTGTTACTAGTTTGATGCATCCTTCTGAGATGAAGGCTAACTTCGCTTTTCAGGTCTAGGATATTTGTTACAGCCTGAGCTGATGTGTTCTCAGCCAGAAAGAACTTTTTGTAGAGGTGAATATGTTCAGCGAGGTACTGATTTGAACCAGCTCTTCCACGTGGTGTTTCCTGCCTCTTGGGTTCTTGGCAGGCTTCTTGAAGAAGGCAGACTTCACTCACATCACTAGTGATGCAGCCTCACTGAAGTATTTATAGTGCTGCCAGGTCTCTCCCACCAAACTGAATATACACTGCTAGAGCTCGTTGATTTTTCACGCTCAGAACGCATACCTGCCCGCATCATGGCTGCCATGCGTTCCCAGTGTTCATTTGATGCGTCCTCTGAGCAGGTCATCAGAAATTAATGAGACGCATGCGCGAGTTGCATTACCAGCAAAAAGCCGGGGTGGTGGTTGCAGTGTGATCAAGTCTGAATGTGATATCAGAGTCTCTGCGTACTATCTACAAGTGACAGAAAGCTGCGTTGCAGATCCTACGAGATCGGTGTGTGTGCTTCGATGTTTGATGAATGGTTTGATGTGGTGTAGCAAAATGCCGACATACAAATACATTCGTGGCACTTTTATATTCAAGCATCGCATATTCCCCATCGTAATGATACAATACATTTTAAAAGTCTCACATACCGTCTTCTGTGCCGTCTTTTTCTTTTCTAGGGCTTCCTCCGGTACTGACAGCAGTGGCAAACAGCAATAGATCACCACACTGAGCACATTAAATGTATGATATTCCAACTCTCTGCATATTTAGAATCCTTAGATTTATACTTGATATCACTTTCATGATAAAATGCATTAAAGTATGTATGTTACATTTTACAGATAAATTGCTAATTTCATTTAAATAATGAATACTGTTAATAATTACACACGTGAGGGTGACACGGTGGCGGAGTGGTAGCACTGCTGTCTCCAGTATTCTCTGCCTGGAGTTTGAATGTTTTCCTGCTGGGTTTCCACCGTGCGCTCCGGTTTCCTTCCAAAGATATGCAGATTTGGTGACACTAAAATGACGCCAGTGTATGTGAGTGCTTGTATTCACAATGCCCGTTCAGGGATTGTTTCAGCCTTGTGCCCAATGCTTGCTAGAATGGACAAATCCCTGGATTGATGGATTTAATCATTAAACATCCTTTTCAGAGATATTGCGGTAAAGTTGTGATCGCAATTTAATGGCCATTCCAGGCAATTCGCAACACAGTGAAGCCAAACCTGTTCTCACCATGATGATATCTCGCACTGCTGCCTGGTGGATTCCTCCAGATTTCCGTAAAGTACGCGCGCAGGTATAAACAGTAAAACGCTTGTGTAGCAGGAGGGACTGCTGCAGCATGCATCCCGTCGCGTGAATTATAAACCCGGCCTAAGGCATAACCCCTTTTAAAATCTCCTGGTATGCTTTCAGACAGTGTGATGCATTGTCTGTAGCCACTGCTAAAATGTCATTAAGATTCAGCTGGCTGTTGTGAAAAGGTGGAAAAGTTGCAGCTCTCCATAAAGATAACATCTGCCAAAAAGTACTGGTCTTCAGTACCTGTAATTGTAATTATGTAAATTATTTCTAATGATTCTTAAACCTGAAAATGTCATTACATCTGTAGCTTCATCTACTGCATATCTTAAAATAATTCATTACAATACAAAAGCGAACTAATCTGGAAGACACTAAGTCCGTGAATTAAACAGAAAAAAAGAAAGAGAGACTCGCTTGTAAGAGCTTGTTGCATCTGAGGAGAAGCCTACTCTTCTGCCCAGGTTTGTAGGTGCCGAGTTTATAACAGAAGAGTCAAATGTGGACCTTGCATGTCTCGTCACTGCAAGGCAAAACATTTATTAAATCCAGAAACATCACTGTTTGTTTTTAAATGGGTACTATGGTATGCTGGCAAAACTTGCAGAAAAGTTGTTGTCCAGATTCGTAAAAGTCACTGGAATATTGTTGTGCCCTCATTTTTGCAGTTAAGCTTGCGTTTCTTCATTTTTTTGGTGTAGTTAGGGTATATGATACTGTTACCGGCCTCAAGGTCTAGGGGAACCTGGGCCAGGTACAAGCCACTGCTGCTACAGGGTGTAGCCACAGCAATATGGTCAAAAGCATGAAAGAAACAGGCAGCAGTCCCGAGTCTCAGACCATACTTCTCTGTTCTCTCACTTTTATTCTCCTTTTCCCAGAAATATATATGTTTCAATTTCCACATAGATCAACATGGCAATCAGTGAAAACAATGGTGCAAGCCAATTTCCTCTGCATAACAAATAGTGTAAACACATTTACTTTGAGTACTTGATTAGAAACCAATGTCCCCAGAACTCGTCAATTTTCCAAGGAAGCAGGCAGTTCTGTATCCCCAGATTGTGTGTAGATGAGATAGTAAATCAAAGCAGTCAGACTGTTCAAAGCAGGTGACTCTTTAGCAAGACAGGTAAATATTTATGTCCTATAGATAGCCATCAGCAATAACCTGTAGCAGAATTTTCCAGAAATTCTTCCTTTTCTTTAAAACACTGGTTTATAGCCCATTACACTAAGCAACACACAGAAATGTCACTTTCTTTAGAATACTGAATTCTAGCCCATTACACTCTCCCCTACTTTTTTTTTAAATGTCTCCTGACATCTTGCTCCAAAGGCTCGGCCTTTGGTTCAGTGTCTATTGTGTCTCAACCAATGGTCTTAGGTAATAATCAAATCCTGGGTATGCTGGATACACTATTGTGTGGCTTGGTAACAGATACATAGGATTCTGTATAACTGCATGGACACCAGGATTCCAAGGCTGGTATGATGGCTGCCCCAGTCTGTGGTATGTGAATACTTCTCTGGGTCTGACAGTGCGAGCCGATCTTCTTAAAGTGTCCCCTTCTCTGTCACTCTGGTGTTCTGTTGCTAGGTCTTCTTGACCATTTGTGGGTTCCACTGCTTCATCAATGTTCCCCACCTGGGGTTCAGCAACACTGGTCTCTATTTCCAGTCCTTGTTCCCTTGATGTTCCTTGGGAAGGATTTCTGTCAGGTTGTCGTAGTTCTCGTGGTTCAGGGTAGAACTCTCGAGCCTTGGCTCTGAGCCTGGAGCATGACTCAGATTCTATTATCTCAGATCTGACATATGCAGGAAAGCATGGCAAGCGACGGGGGCCATGTGAGGTTTCTGCTTCCTCATCGGAGTGATCAGACGCTGAGTCTGGTGTCTCACTATTTGTTCTTGCTGGTCTTTGCATTTTCCTTTTCACTGTGTTCGATTTAGTGTCTTTTTCAAGAAGTAAGTCATTAACAGGCAGCAGGAGGTTGCGGTGTAGTATCCGGGGTGTTCTGCTACCAACTTCTGGCTGTACCTTGTGCACTGGGCTGTCTTTAATTCTCTCCACAATACGACATACCTCTTTTTCCCAGTAGTCATGGAGTTTTCCTGAGCCTCCTCTCTCAGGTAGGTTTCTGACTAAGACTCTGTCACCTGGTTGAAGGATAGCGTCCCTCACTGTACGGTCATAATACTGCTTACCCTTGGCCGATGCTTTCCGACTGTTATCTGCAGCAATCTGGTAAGCTTCTTTCATCTTGGTTGACCATTTTTGCACAAAATCCTGGCTGTCTGTTTCCTCATTGTCAGTTGTAAGATTAAACAACAAATTGATAGGTAATCTTAGAGCTCTGCCATACAAGAGGAAAAATGATGAAAGGCCAGTTGATTCATGTCTTGTACAATTATATGCATGCACAATTTGTGGTAGGTAATCTTTCCACTTTGACTTTTTCTCTTCTTCCAAGGTTCGGAGCATCTGAAGCAGAGTTCGACTGAATCGTTCTACTGGATTCCCCTGTGGATGATAGGGGGTGGTGCGGGAGTGAACTATTCCAGATAGTTGTTGGAGCCTTTGAAATAAGTTATTTTCAAACTCACGCCCTTGGACATGGTGCAGCTTTGCAGGGTAGTCAAAACGGGGGATAAAGTCTTGGAAAATCTTCCCAGCTGCGGTTTTTCCAGATATGTTTTTTGGTGGCATATGCTTGTGCAAAGCGAGTGAAGTGATCCATCAGAACCAGAACATATTCATAACCTCCTTTACTTGGCTCAAGATGCAGAAAGTCCACAGAGAGCAGTTCAAAAGGTTCGCTTGTAGTAATAGAGCCCATAGGTGCTCTGTCTGTGTTACTAGGGTGCTTCTGCTTGATGCAGGCACATTGTCGAATTACATAATCTTCAATCTCTCGCTGCATGTAAGGCCAATAAAATCTTTTTCTGGCCAGATGAATCACCTTGTCAGATCCGATATGTCCCATATATTCACAGAAGCTTTTAAGGATAACTTTTTCCTACTTGCCTGTACAGTACTCCCTTGTAAATGGTGAGTTTGTTCCATTCATGTATCAGACTCTTTGTTTCAATTCCCATTTGTTCCTTGTCCTTCTTATTTGGACCCCATCCTCTGCTTTTGAGGTTAATCACTTCACTGATGGTAGCATCTTCTTGCTGTGTGACCCTAATATCATTTGGTGTGACTGTATCAGCACTTCCTGGCAACACACCATCATCCATTGAGATTAACTGTAGAGCAGCCACCCATGGCACTTCTTTATCTTTAGCTGCTTTGTCCCCCTGCCTGACAGCTTGTAACAATTCATCTCGAGCACTAGCCTGAGATTATTGCTACCACTATTCTGTCCTAGCTAAAGGCAGATGATAAAAGGATAGGCCAATATTACACCTTAATAAATTTCCCGTATAGCCTTTATTCTAATAAAAACAATCCCTTAATATCAATGCATTTATAGGTCACTGCACACCATAGTCCATATTTATCCTTGCAGTCCATCAAATAAACAACAAATAGAAAAACAATCCCTTACACATGGATCACCCCGCCCGAACCTAAGTAACCCTTAACTTGCAGCGCCACACACATATACATGTATCTATACATCAACAGAATTCATTCCCCCAATTCCCGTTCCAGAGATAATAAATAGATCCGCAGATTATCCACTGTAACACTCCCGCAACGGCCGGTGAGCAGATGAGGAGTCCTGAAAATAGCGGACTATACATCCAATCTCCTCTTCATCATAAAAGACATACAGTCAGACTTGCGCCATGATTAAAGTATAGTAAGTCCGTTTTGATAGCTCACCCGAGTCCGTAGGTAATAGCGGAACGATCGAAAGAGAAGACCATCCACCTTCTGACAGGACTGTAGGAGCTTCTAGGCTTTTCCCATGGCCAGTGCATTAGCTGATCTGCCTTTTTTATCAAACGATGTTCTTCTTTCACACCCCTTCTCCTCTCTTTTCTTCTCTCTAAAACGGCACATTTTATGCAAATGAATCCCCGAACCAACCGGAAGTTCTACCTCTGGGGTACCGTTGTCAATCTCTGTCGGAAGACTGTTCCCCCCCAACAACCGATCGACAGCAGAAAACATTATCTTTATGTGGCAGCGCATAATATCTTTATCTTTAAGAGACGACTTCTGGAGATATTGTTTCATTATACTCAGTGACAGTGGCCTGTAAGTCCACAGGGAAGCAGGAGAGTGTATCAGCATCTGTATTTGCTTTCCCAGGGCGGTATTTGATGTCAAAGTTAAAGTCTGCTAATTCTCCAACCCAGCGATGACCCACTGCATTCAATTTTGCTGTACTCAGAACATATGTCAGAGGGTTATTGTCAGTATATACAGTGAAGGTGGGTGCACAATATAGATAGTCTCTAAATTTTTCACAGATTGCCCACTTCAGGGCCAAAAATTCTAACTTGCCAGAGTGGAAATGGTAATTTCTCTCAGCTGGGGTGAGTGTTCTCGATCTGTAGCCAATTGCACGTAGCTTACCATCCTGCTGTTGGTAAAGTACTGCTCCTAGTCCTTCGTTTGATGCATCAAAACAAAGGTCAATTCAAAATTTGGAAAAGCAAGTATGGGTGGATTGGTGAGTATATCCACAAATTTAGAAATGGCTGTACAATGTTCATTAGTCCATTGAACTGGTGTTCTTGAAGGTAGCTGTACATTGGATTTTATCCTTCCTCTTGCTGTAGTCGCCAAGCTGGATTTCCCAGTATTTCCAATAGTACCCATTTAAAAGTTCAAACAAAGGTTTTGCCAACCTGGAAAAGTCCTGTATGAAGGAGCAGTAATAACTAAGGAAGCCCAGCAATGATCTGACTTCTCCAACTGTTGTGGGTTCCTTTCTCATTAACCGTCAGACTGAACTAACTGAACTCCCTATGAGGCAGAAAAGTAGCAATATCAGTGAGTCTTACCACTTGATCTGAAGTCATGTAAGGAAGGCATCCTTTCTCCAAGTCCCCAGAGTTCCTCCTATTTTCAAAGTTTCTGCCAAAATGTTTAGCTTGGCTCGAATGAATATCTTGATCCAGCCCTGCAGTGGTAACACTTGTACAATCCATACTCTTGGCAGGGTTGAAATCTTTTCTGGTTAGGAGTTGTGAAATCGTATCCTGGAGGTGAAGTAGGTGTGACATGCCTTCGTCCTCCAAATTTCTCAACTTATCACTCTTAACATAATCAAAAAGGAAATAATAAAGTTCTTGTTCACCTAGTTGTGAGAGTTTCACAGTTTCATCTCCGTCTTCATCTCCTATACTTGCAGCCAGAAGGCTGAGTTGATTGTAATCCAGCAATATTAATTTCTTATGGATATCCCAGATCAGAATCTTGCGTGGTCCAGATGTTGCCATCTCCCTTCTGTACCTGAAGTTGGGCTCTCTGGATGACACAATTACAGGAGTCATCCCTGAAGTTTCACAACAGGAATTACCAGGTGTAGTGTTGACTGTCTCCATGACAGGGTGCTGATCCTCGACGAGTCCCCAATTGTTACCGACCACACGGTCTAGATGAACCTGGGCCAGGTACAAGCCACTGTTGCTACAGGGTGTAGCCACAGCAATATGGTCAAAAGCATAAAAGAAACAGGCAGCAGTCCTGAGTCTCAGACTATACTTCTCTGTTCTCTCTCATTTATTCTCCTTTTCCCAGAAATATATATGTTTCAATTTCTACATAGATCAACATGGCAATCAGTGAAAACAATGGTGCAAGCCAATTTCCTCTGCATAACAAATAGTGTAAACACATTTACTTTGAGTACTTGATTAGAAACCAATGTCCCCAGAACTCATTAATTTTCCAAGGAAGCAGACAGTTCTGTATCCCCACATTGTGTGTAGATGAGATAGTAAATCAAAGCAGTCAGACTATTCAAAGCAGGTGACTCTTTAGCAAGACAGGTAAATATTTATGTCCTGTAGATAGCCATCAGCAATAACCTGTAGCAGAATTTTCCAGAAATTCTGCCTTTTCTTTAAAACTCTGGTTTATAGCCCATTACACTAAGCAACACACAGAAATGTCATTTTCTTTAGAATACTGAATTCTAGCCCATTACACTCACTTCGACATTTCTGTCTCACGTGCCTTTAATGGGAAAACATGGAGGAAACACGCACACAAACAGATAGAGGCACAACTGGATTTCTACAAGAATTGCGTTCTCCGCTTGATAAACAGCAAACTAGAAGACAGTATATGAATGATACAACTACAGATTATTCATTCATTTAATTTATTGGGAAGTTTTTGTAACAGTCACCCCTTCAGTCACTAAATTACGCACATTTCTATTGTTAAATCTAAAATCCGTTTTTATGCGTTAATTCCATGATTCCGTCTGTGTTTTCTGCATTGCGGAAATCATAGGACCCTACAAATGTGATGAGCAAAAAAGCATCTCAGAATGCACAACACATTGAACCTTGAAGTGGATGGGCTACAACAGCAGAAAACCATGTTAGGTTCCAATCCTGCCAGCCAAGAAAAGAAACCTGAGGGGGCAGTGGGCACAGGCTCAACAAGAATGGATAGGTGAAGACTGAAAACAACGTAGCCTGGTCTGATGAGTCTCAGTTTCTGCAGATTCACACAGGAGGTAGGGTTAAAATTTGGTACCCACAGCATGAATCTAGGTGACCAACTTGCCTTGTGTCATCAGTCCAGGATGCTGCTGCTGGTGTAATGGTGTGAGGATTTTCTTAGCACACTTTGAGCCAATCATCACTTGAACACCACGGCCTATTTGAGTATTGTTGCTGACCATGTGCATCTCTTCATGGCCACAATTTTGCTCAGTGAGTGTTGTGAGGGACGGCAAGCATCCCTACCCAGACAAGACACTACACAAGATGGAAGGACAGGGGAGACAGCATGCACCGGGAATTGTCTTCCCTGGACTGCAAGATAAAAACCACCCCCCAGGTTGTGGCAGAACCATGGCTTTCCACAGGGCATCATGGGAACTGGAGTCCTTGAACTCAGTCTTGTTGGGTTCTGTGGGTGCCACTAAGGGGTGCTGCAGACATTGGAGAGCCCTACTTTGTTGGGCTCACACCTCACCTGGAAGTGCTTCCGGACCATGCTTATTGGACACTGGAAAAACTCACGGATATTACATAAAAGAAGCCTGCTGCCTAAACCAGAATCAGGAGGAAGGAGGACGAAGCTTGTGTAGATGGGTGGAGAAGGCAGTGATAGAGAGAGAGAGAGAGAGAGAGAGAGAGAGAGAGAGAGAGAACAGAGGACAAAGTATTGCAGAGTGCTGTATACTGTGTTTTTAATAATAATGATATTTATATATAAATAATTATATTTATATAGCACTTTTCTTACTATTCAAAACGCTTTCCACACAGGGAGGACCCAGGAACTAAACCCACAATGTCCTTACTGCAAAGCATTAGTGCTAACACTGCACCACCTGTGTGTGGCTGTGGTGGGAAACACTTACCAGTGAAGAGCTTCCCACAATATATTCTCTTGTTCATTTAATACTTGTGTCTGAGCCTGTCTGTGTTGGGTGTTTGGGGAACTGGAGTGCTACATGGTGGCCACAGTGTATATTCTGAATCCCTGTTTAATTTTAGAGGTGCCTGTCCAAGAATCATCTAATGCAAGGCAGGAAAAAACACTGGGCAGGATGGCAGTCTATCACAAAGCTAGTTTAGTGTTACCAATTAACCAAAGACACATGAAGTACCCTTAGAAAACCAGCAGTGACACAGACAGAATGTGGAAACCTCACACATTCAGTGACCGGGCTGAACACCAATCCAGGACCTGGACCTCTGAAGTAAAATACTTATCATGACACTGCCAGTAATATTACATAATGATGCCATTAATATTATTGTTATTGTCAAAAGGTTATCAGAGTTAATGCTGGCTTAAACCACTTGAACCTTAGTTTGATTTTCTCCATTCTGGACGGAGTTTACATGTGTTTCTCATGTTTGCTTAAGTATTTTCTGGTTTTGTCAAATTACCTGATGTTTTCAGCAAGTTTCAGTCACAGACTTCATTTAATTAATCTTAACGAGTCAGTGGCAATCACAGTGTGCTCCTGTGACCTTCTGTCATGTAGAGTGACAGTCAGAACAGCCAGCAACTCACCTTTGATTTTGTCTTATGTTGTAGGGGTGGGCTCTGTGGGCATGTGAGTGCTGTCAACCAATGAGCACTCAGCTGGAAGCACAATGCTTATAATGTAGAGGTGAGAAATAAGGAACATGAGAATTTTGAAACTAGTAAAAAAAAAAGACATGCTCCTCAATCTGATGTTTTGCATTTCACATAGCATGGCAAAATTGAAAAAATGGGGAAAAAAGGGATTGTGTCTGAACTCACTGCACCTGGGAAGCATTCATACAGCATTGACATCTGGCAGCATCTTATTAATGTGAATTTCCCATTGGGATTAATAAAGTATCTATCTATCTATCTATCTATCTATCTATCTATCTATCTATCTATCTATCTATCTATCTATCTATCTATCTATCTATCTATCTATCTATCTATCTATCTATCTATCTATCTAATGCCAGAAAAAAGTCAGAGCTTGTGACAAATGTGAAAATATGCTGAAACTTCATCACATTTATGAAATTGGAGTTGTCTCCAAGATAAATTGAGGGGAGGCTTCTAAAAGAAGATGGGGAGCATGCAAGAATCTTACCTGGTCTGCCCAGCAGAGACTCACCAGACATCAGCCAAGCGCCAAAGTCTACCTGTTGGTTTCAGCTGGAGGAAGGCCTAAAATTGGGGAGCTGGCTGTTGAACTTCAGCTACACTAAAATGGTGTGGTACCTTTTAAGAGAGCAAAAAAAAAGTCCCAATAACCTCAAAAATGCCCAGCTAGTAATTGTGCAAATTCAGGATGTTTATAAATAAAATATTTATTATTCAAACTTGCTCTATAACAAAAGGATTCAGTGGAGCACAAAGGCACAAAGGAGTTACCCACAAGGCAATCCAAGGAAAACAAAGTCCCAGTGCGATATCCAATGAGAGTTGTTGAAAAACAGAGAGAGGGTCACAATCCAGAAAATCCCAATAATAAAGAAAACACAGAAAACACCGCTAGTGCAATCAAATGAATCACCAGGAACTTTGGGAAACCCTCACCTTTAAAGGACTGAAGACAGCTTCTGGCATTGATGGTCCTGTCTCTTGTGAACCAGTCATAAAACACAAGGCACATAACAAAAGCTACATCGATATGAAGAAGCAAAGTAAATACTGTAATAATAACAGTAATAGAAATAAAAGAATAAAAATTGCACAAAACAGACATTAAATGAGATTTTTAATACCCACCATGGGAGGAACCCTGGATGACACATAACACTTGCAAAACAACTATAAAAGTCGCAAAATTAAACCCCAGTAGAGGAAGGATAACCTTAAACCTCTGACTTATATATATATATATAAAAAAAACTGGGCAATATAAATCTTTATAAATAAAACATAGAAAAATACCAAGAAAAGTTTAATACAGCAAAAATAAAAACATTTGCCTTAAAGGCAATCCACAGCAAACAAGCTCAAACCAAAAAAAGAAACTAAAAACAAACTGAAAGATAATCAGTGATAAGTGATTCCAAACAGAGCAGAACATTTGCATGAAACTCCACTTTAAATGAATGATTCTCACTTCTGAGCCTTCTCAGCCAGTTTAAATAGTCAGAAGGAGGGCTCAGTAGTGGTGATGCCAGGGTGGCCCCGCCTCCTGGGGTTCCACCCACAAAGAATATGGAACATAAGTACAAGTAAAGAGACAATACAATATTATAGCTTGACATATAAAACCAACAGAAATAACATAAAATATGAGAAATAATAATTCAAAATGACCAGAACCACAATAAAATATAAAATACACATAAAATCAAATAGATACAGTCACAGAGTTGTCTAAAATCCCTGTCTCATTACACAACATTTCACTTTATTTACATAATCAGGGTTCATTCACTTGGAAATGCAATACATATAATAAAACCACAAGTAAACAAGGAAGTGCGGGCCTCACAAATTAAAGAGAGGCACACCTGTCTGATGTTGTGTGTTTTATGAACCACGACAGAACGGAAAAAAAAAAAAAAACAGAAAGAGATTGCAGTTGAACTGTAAACCCCCTGCATGGGCACAGACTCCATCATGGGGAAAAAGAAGCAAGTTTGTGAAACTGTGGTAATGTGAAACCATGCTGGAAAGTTGTCACCGAGTCATTTAATTTGGCATCTCTAGCAATTTCTAGTTATGTAAAATGATATCCTCCAGTGATGAGATCAGCAGCTCCGGTTATCAAGTCTGACATCCTTTCTGACTAGAAGTCATGTAATGTGATGCTGGCTTTAGTTAAAAGGACAACCAATGCTGGCCCAGCATGACTGTGATAGTATGTCCTGTGATGGACAGATCTGCTGTTCCAGGATGGTTCTTGCAATAAACCCATTGGCACGTGCATAGACTCCGTATAAAGCAATTAAAAATTAGAAAGAAAGAAAGAAAGAAAGAAAGAAAGAAGCTTTAACAAGTTTGATATGGAACAAGTAATTGTTCAAGAAAACATTCCCTCATCTCCTGCTGTTCACCGCCCATTTCTTCCTCATGTCACCATAACATTACCACCTTCATCTCTTTCTTGCCATGCCTATCTCTTGTTATGCCCATCCCATGCCTGGCCCTCATCATTTCTCTCTGTTTATTCCTTATGCCCATTTCATCATTCACCAATGCTCCTCTCCATGCCCATCTCTTTCCCACCATTATACTGTTAAACAATTAAATATATAGCAAGGGACTCCATGCTTAGACTCAAGGTGGCACTAGTGAAGTTTAAAGTTATAGAAACTATTGAATGTAAAATATGAGACTCTAGGTGGCGCTAGTGATTTTAAGGTTACATTGTAAAAACTATTGAATATAAACCAAGGGACTCTGTACTTTGACTCTAAGTGGCACTAGTGAGATTAGTCATTAAACTGTTACACTATCTACTACATGATAAGGCGTTAAGATCTGTGTGTGTGTGTGCGGAACTGATTGCTCAGTTTGGATTTGGTGACCCCAACAAAAGAGGAAGTGTGAATGAGAAAGACACATGAGGAGAAGGAGAAAAGGCATAGGAGGCATGATGAGAGTCACATTCAAAGATAGAAAGAATAAATGTCACCTTCACATCATTTCCTTCTTACCATGCCCACCTCTTGTTATGCCCATCCCATCCCAACACCTTATCACCCCCTCCACCCCCTCATTGTTCATCAGTGCTATTCCCCATGCCCAGGTCTTTCTCACTTGCTCATCTCTTGTTCATGCCCAGCCTCACATCCCTTGTTTTGCCCACTTAATGAGGGCAGTATCTCACCATCATCACTCTTTTTCCTTATGACAAGAAGTAAAAGCCATAAAATATGACATAGGTGGACGGTCAGCTAGCCTCAGACTGGAGCCCTGGCTGGGGTGCTGTCCTGATGCTGTTCACATAACCTTGGCAGCAGATTTGCTGCTGGTCACCTGAACTCCCAAAAACAGGTGACGCTGTAGCTTTATAGTGTCATTATTGGCAGAGTAGTGGGAAATTCTTACTTGCAGGTGCTAGTCAACATGCATCACATTGCCACACTGCAGCACCACGATTTACTTACCACAAATCTTCTGTTGTTCTTACTTGAAATAATCTCAGATTATAGACAGAGTACAATAATAAGATAGTATATACTGTAAATAAAAGAAGTTCTCAAACATTATCTGTTGTTTCCATTGGCTGGGTGTGGATGTTTAGCCATCTGAAACACTCCTTGCTTTGCTTGTGTGTCCCTGGGGACCAAATCTGTCTTATTGGGAAAAAAAGTTGCATTAGATAAGATAGAGTACCTCCTCAAAAATCAACACCGCACTAAACACAGGGACAAACAAACAGGCTTCATCACAATAGATGAGCTCAAGCAAATATAAACATGCATTAATGGAAAGCACAGTCTCACATGGTTAAGAAAACAGACAATCCAGCCAGGAGGAGAAGACTCGGCACTGGAGACCACCTGGGGTCTGCCCCAACTCTGTCATTCTGATAGAAGTTCAGCTTTAGAGAGAGCAGGCCTGTACAATATGGACATGACAGCAAAATTAGGGGACAGCAAGACTGAGGAGGCCACAAAAATGTTTTAGAAAGACCTTAGAATCTTCAAATCTGAGGTGAACTGTTGCAAAATGCAGGATAAGGTAGACAAGTGCTACAAACGGGCAATGGCAGTGTTAATTAATAAAATACAGAACAAGTGGCATTCACTGACAAAGTGTAACTTCTGAAATTTAGGATGGCAGAAAATTCTGTTCCTCAGGAAAAGTGTCCAGCGAAGCAGTTAAAAAGGCAAATGAAGATAAGATACCACACCAGACCATTTTCTAAGCCCACTTAATCCAGAGTCGCAGGGGGGCTGGAGCAGGACCGACTTAATGCATGGGCACGCTGGGCAATTGCCCGGGGGCCTCACGAGCATAGGGGCCTCATGTTAATCTATGTATGTTGTGACTTGCTGTCAATAAATCTACTTTCTCTATATATAAAATCCTAAGCCTAAAAGTGCAACGATTTTGTGCAATGATTTTATGTGATGTTTTGATGTCACGTTTTTTGTCACGCTTTAAATCTGGCTTATTTTAAAACCTACATATATATGTTTGGTATCATTCTTTTCAGAATTTATTGAACTTTAATGTGATGTTATTAGATTTTCATATTCTTATTCTGTTTTTAAATTATAAACTAAAAAATATCAAGAACTCACATCCCACGAGACAAGTCTTTATGCCAAGAGATATAACCACACCTGGGGCCGGAAATAAAAGACAAAGAGTAGGACAGCTGCTGTACAGGTTTTTAAATGTTCGAAGCGCAGAGTGTGATGCAGATCACACAGCACAGCAGCAGCAGTAGCTGATCAAGCAAAGAGGAGGTTAAAAAATAACTATTTGTTTCCCATTGTATCACCGTTTAAGGGGGTTTCAGAGGAGCGACTGCGTCTCCTCTGGGGTGCGTTCAACCCCCTTCTTCACAATGCGAGCGTCAGAGACGCGAAGGCCAGGGGGGTTGGCAAGCGAAGAGAGCAGGGGCAAAACCCCTAGTAAATACTATACTATACTAAACTATTTGTTATTGTGTTACAAGTGGACATTGGCATTTGCCTCTGATTTAGTATCATGGTCACCTCTGCAACCGCACGTGCATGTATATGTACGGATTTCATGCACCACATAACGTAAAAGCGTATATGTTAACGTCACTTTTGTAAATGTTTCTGTTGAACACTTGATTAATAATAAATAATTCATAGTAATTTCATATTGTACCATCTCTCTCTGTATGGTGTCACGCACGAGCGATTAGGGAGCAGCTGAGCGACCCGGTCCGTTGCATAAAACACCCCGCGAGGGAGCTACGACGGTGTACTAACCTTTGTTTTCTTAATTCCTCAGAAAGGCAGAAGCAGCGGAGCCGTAAAGAGCGCCCGGAACGGTCTCGCAAGCGCACACTTCCGGGTGCAGTTGTAAACAAAGACGAGCCTTGATGACGTCATTCCCAGAAACCACTGCAACGCCTCCCAACATTCCTCCTGTCTTATTTCCTGTCCCGTCAATATAAAATGTCTGTGTTACCCTATTGTATCTGTCGAAAGTTGATTTAATGAATTGTTTTGACCTGGAAACCGTACCATTCAGTATACGGGGCTCAAAAACCCCAACCCTTAATCTGTTGTGTTTGTCTTCTTTTGTCAGTGGCGTAGTCGGCAGGATAGTAAATAATCTAAACGTCCGAGAAAATGACTGAAGGACAGGACCTGAACGCGGTCCTCAACACCCTCGTCGCGGAGCTGCAGGCGGTGAAACTGGACGCAGCCGCGACGAAGGCCGAGCTCTCTGATACGAGGAGGCGGCTGGCGGCAGCAGAAGCGGTAAGACCGGAGCCAGCGAGACCTCCTCTCCCTTCAATGGTGGCCCTGACGGCCGATGATGACATTGAGTCGTATTTGAGTGTTTTTGAGTGTACCGCCAGCCGTAATCAGTGGCCGCGGGCTGAGTGGGCGTCCCTCTTGGCGCCGTACCTGAAGGGGCCCATGCACCGAGCTTATCATGACCTTCCCGAGGAGGAAGCTGCCCAATATGACCTCCTGAAGGCCGAGATATACCTGCGATACGGTGTGACCTCCGGCCAGCAGGCACACGCCTGGCGGCACTGGAGATTTGACCCCGCACTCCCAGCTAGAGCCCAGGCTTTCGAGTACTGGGGTAAGCTAGGGTGCTGGCTACGGCCAGACAGGAACCAGGCTCGCCAGGTGGTTGAGCAAGTGGCTTGTGAGGGTTTGATTCATGCAATGCCGGACTATCTCGCCCAGCAGGTCCGGAGGCACCCGTTTAAAGACATGAATGGCCTTCTGGAGGTTTTGGAGCGACAACTGGCGGTGACCCAACTCGGCGGATCTGATGGCTCCAGTCGGGGGTCTCGACAGGGACGGCCCGTTGCCTCCGAGCCCTATCGCCGCCCCGCTGAGGCTCCGGTCAGGCCAAAAGAGCGTAAACTCGCGCTCCCGCGCTGTTTCAAGTGTGGGGAGCCGGGACATTTGCTGCCAGCCTGCCCCCTCAATCAGGAACCCATGGACTGCACTTGGACCCGGGAAGAAAGGTACTGTGCACTGTCTAATCCCCTCGCGGTTACTAATACGGGGGTGGTGTTGTTGAATGGACACTCGGTGGTGGCTATGTTTGATTCCGGGAGCAACATTACCATTGTTGCTCGCCGTTATGTTTTACCGCGACAATGGCTACCCCAACATTTGGGGGTAAAATGTGTGCACGGGAAGACCCGCTCTTACCGGTCCGCAATGTGCTTCATCTCCTGGGAGGGGACTCTAAAACGAATGATGGTGGCCGTTATGCCAGAGCCCCCTTTCTCAGTAATATTGGGACGGGATTGGTCTAACAAAATAAGCGGTAAGACTATCACCACTCCAAAAGCCAAACCGGGTCTAGTTATGGTGGGTCGGGAGGCCCTCCCAGCTGCTCTCACGCTGTGCACCTCGGCGAATGTTGATGACGTGGACTGCTCGGGGGAGCCCTCTTCGGCGCCGGACCTCGGACGGGAAGTAACCCCGGGCGGAGTTCCGCTGCAGTCGAGTGCTCCCTCGGATCCAATAGTGGATACACTCAGCGGGTTAGACATACAATATCGCTCTACCCCTGCGTCATTCAAAAGGGAACAATGGAATGATGATTCCCTGAAGTTCGCCAGGAATGCTATACTGTCCGCTGACGACATATCGTCTATGGCTTCCACACCACATGGGCCGTACTTTGTATTAGACAATGACTTGTTGTATCGAGTAGCCGAGCATGACGGTGAGGTAAGGAAGTTGTTGGTAGACTTACCGGCGGGAGGTCTGCGAACTAGCTCACGCCCACCTCCTAGGCGCCCATCTCGGGGCCGAAAAAACACTGGAGAGGGTAACGCTTCGGTTTTACTGGCCCGGGATCAAGGAGGAGGTCCGACGTTTTTGTCAGTCCTGCCCGGTTTGTCAATTACGACAGATTCCTCGGAGGGACCGCGCTCCTCTAGTCCCGATTCCCCTTATTGATATACCCTTTGAACGGATCGGTGTCGATCTGGTAGGACCCCTGGAAACCTTGGTGCGTGGTTTTAAATATATTTTAGTAATGGTAGACTACGCAACTCGATACCCTGAAGCAGTTCCCTTGCGAGCTGCTAATACAAAAAACATCGCAAGGGAATTGGTAGACTTATTCTCCCGAGTGGGTATACCCAAAGAAATCCTCACGGATCAGGGTACCCCATTCACCTCGGAAACGTTCAGGGAAGTTGCCAAATTACTCCGGGTTAAGCATCTGAAGACATCCGTTTATCATCCCCAAACGGATGGACTAGTTGAGCGCTTCAATCAGACATTGAAGCAGATGCTCCGCAAGGTAGTCAGAGAGGATGGTAGAAACTGGGACCAGCTTTTACCACTCGTACTTTTCGCATACAGGGAAGTACCCCAAGCCTCCACAGGGTTTTCCCCCTTTGATTTGTTGTATGGACGCCAACCCCGGGGATTATTGGATATACTAAAAGAGGGATGGGAAGGGGAGGCCCATCCGTCCACCAATGTCTTAGAATATATCGCGCAATTTCGCGATAGATTGGAGAAAATTAGGCCGTTACTAAAAGATCACATGGCCAGGGCTCAAGCAGTGCAGGTCCGGAATTACAACCGAAACTCTTCGTTGCGTGAATTCCGGCCTGGGGATCGCGTAATGGTGCTCGTGCCCACCTCCCACTCAAAACTGTTAGCCCATTGGCAGGGCCCATACGAAGTGAAGGAGAGAAAAGGGCTCGTCGACTATTTGGTGAGCCAGCCGAATCGTCGACCGAGGGAGAAGAGTTTATCACATCAATCTTCTGAAACCATGGAGAGACCGGGAACCGGACCCTCCTCCCGGTCCTACTCTCGCCCTATTCTCTGAAATTATGCCCCTTAACTTCGGCTCCAATTTGGTGCCCCACCAGCGACAGGAGCTCGAAAGAGCCATCTTGTCTGTCCCGGAGGTGGTCAGCGAGACACCTGGCAGGACCTCGCTGATTGAGCATGATATTGTGACCGACCCTGGGGTGGTTGTCAGGGAACGACCCTATCGTCTCCCTGAGGCGAAACGTGCTGAGGTGGAGCTAGAGGTTCAACGGATGTTGGACATGGACATCATCGAGGAGAGCCATAGCCCTTGGTCTAGTCCTATCGTCCTCGTTTCCAAGCCGGACGGTTCGTGGAGGTTTTGCAACGACTTCAGGCACCTCAACCAGGTCTCGAAGTTCGATGCATATCCCATGCCCCGGGTGGATGAGCTCCTAGAGAGACTGGGGACAGCCCGCTATCTGACTACCCTTGACATGACGAAGGGGTATTGGCAAATTCCCTTAACGTTGTCCGCAAAAGAAAAAACGGCTTTCAGTACCCCTAGCGGTCACTGGCACTATAAGGTGCTCCCATTTGGATTGCACGGGGCACCGGCGACATTTCAGCATCTGGTTGATCGAGTGCTACGGCCCCACCACTCCTATTGTGCCGCCTACCTGGATGACGTGGTTATCTATTCCGGCACCTGGGAGGACCATGTAGTGCAGGTTTATACGGTTCTCCTGTCACTAGCGAAGGCTGGGCTTCGTATCAATCCTCGAAAGTGTTACTTTGGGATGAACGAAACCCGCTATTTAGGCTACCTGGTGGGAGGGGGATTAGTTAAACCACAGTGTACCAAACTTAAAGACATCTTGGAATGGCCCCGTCCGATGGTCAAGAAGCAGGTGCAAGCCTTCCTGGGGTTAGCGGGGTACTACCGCCGGTTTGTACCCCACTTCTCTGAGAGGGCAGCATCCTTGACGGATCTTACAAAGAAGCGGGCTCCTGTTACTGTGGTGTGGACCAAGGAAGCAGACCGTGCATTTCGTGACTTAAAACGAGCCCTTACCTCTGCACCTATATTGCGTACTCCTGACTTTTCTCTACCCTTTCTTCTCCAGACCGATGCTTCGGACACAGGTTTGGATGCCGTGTTGAGCCAAAGCATCGATGGTGTTGAGCATCCTGTGCTGTATCTGAGTCGGAAACTGCTGGACCGGGAGACCAGGTATGCTGTGGTGGAGCGGGAGGCCTTGGCGATTAAATGGGCAGTAACCCACCTGCGGTATTACCTGTTGGGACGGGAATTCACTTTGATCACGGACCATGCCGCCCTCCAGTGGATGGCCCTGCATTGTGACTCGAATCCTCGTGTCACCAGGTGGTTTTTGGACCTGCAGCCGTTCAAGTTTTCTGTCGTTTATCGTCGGGGCTCCCTGCAGGCCAACGCGGATGCTCTCTCCCGCGTTCACGACCTCTCGGTTCGGGTCGCCCGACCCGGTGGGTCTGGGCTAACGGGGGGGTTCTGTCACGCACGAGCGATTAGGGAGCAGCTGAGCGACCCGGTCCGTTGCATAAAACACCCCGCGAGGGAGCTACGACGGTGTACTAACCTTTGTTTTCTTAATTCCTCAGAAAGGCAGAAGCAGCGGAGCCGTAAAGAGCGCCCGGAACGGTCTCGCAAGCGCACACTTCCGGGTGCAGTTGTAAACAAAGACGAGCCTTGATGACGTCATTCCCAGAAACCACTGCAACGCCTCCCAACATTCCTCCTGTCTTATTTCCTGTCCCGTCAATCTAAAATGTCCGTGTTACCCTATTGTATCTGTCGAAAGTTGATTTAATGAATTGTTTTGACCTGGAAACCGTACCATTCAGTATACGGGGCTCACAAACCCCAACCCTTAATCTGTTGTGTTTGTCTTCTTTTGACAATGGTTTACCAATTGAGTATCATTTATATGTTACATTTTTGTGTTTTTCAAGGCTCATGTTATATTGTTCAAACGTTTGTATTGATTAATCTTTGCTGTACGGCATGCTTTTTAATGTTTAAACACTGATTTTGTTGGAAGTACCAATACAAAAAATATATGTTTAATTTTATCGATCATTTACATTTTTATTCCTGTGAGAGGTTGTGTAGGTAGGGGCCCCAGTGCACTGCTTTGCCTGGGGGCCTATAATGCTGTTAAGACGGCCCTGGTCTGGAGACTGTCTCAGAAAGCACAAAGGCTGGAACAATCCCTGGACAGGCAGTAGTCCATCACAGTGAAATTAGGACACATTGTGACTTTTAAGTGGACTTTCAAGAAGCCATTAGACTCAATCCCACTCCGAAGAGTCTTTCTAAAATGATCAGCTGTAGGCATCAGAGGTAACCTGCAAAACTGGATCTCCAGCTGGGTAACCAACAGGAGACAAAGAGTACAGATAAGAGGAGAAAACTCCCCCTGGGATCTGTCCTTGCACTGTTATTTTTGCTGATTTAGATTGGTGACAGTGTAGCGGGGTTACATGATTAATGTCATCGTAAATGTATTTTGTGCTGAGTCACGTCTTTCATAGCATTGTCCATGGTGTGTGTGTGTATGTAAATATGCTCCCCTGGAAACAATGGGAGGGAAGGGTAACACTGTGGAACCGAGGCCCCTCACAATAATTGGTCCTGTTTATTCCATCACCTGCATCCGGTCATTCGCTATTTAAATGGAAGGACAGAAAGGAAAAAATAAAATCCCATTCTACTAGACCGCCATTTTGCCACAGAGACAGGAGAAAGCACCAATTCAAATCATTCACACCTTTGTCTACCTGCCTTTTTCAACGGCCAACAACATCTTTGCATCTGTAATTTGTTTATTTCTTTTTATTATTAATTATTATTATTATTAATATCTACTCATTTTATTAATCTGCATATGGTTTGTTGTTTGGCTTATTTTTGATCGTCAATTGGGGGAAGTTTATTTGTAAGAAGTACGGCTTGTTGGGTTTAACGTTCTCACCTTGCCAGGCCACGGGTGTTGATGGTGTATCTGCCGGTCTTGGAGAGTGAGTCAGCCGTTACAACAGTATATTTTGTAATTTTGTGAAATCTGCAGATGACAATAAAATTGGAACAGTGGCAGACACTTTGGGATCAGCAAAAAGAATTCAACAACTTGGACAAGCTGGGTAAACACCTGGAAAATGCAGTTTAATGTAAAAAAGTGCAAAGTGCTACATGTTGACAAAAGGAACATCAATCATAAATACAAGAGGAGAGACACTGTCCTACAGGAAGCAACCTCTGAAAAGGATTTAGGGTTTTTTGCTGACATCTTTAACTAAGCAATGTGCACATAAAGGTTAGGCTGTATTGTAAAAACTGTTTAATATAAACCAAGGGATGTTATTCTTAGACTATACAATGCACTTGTGAGACCACATCTGGAGTGTTGTTTGCAGTTCTGGCCACCACAGTACAAGACACACATAGCAGCACTTGAAGCTGTGTATAGTAGAGCAACCAAGGGCATCACAGGACTGAAGAACATGTCCTACTGTCAGGGTCGGCGCCACCTATAAGGTGAATTAGGTATTTGCCTAGGGAGCAGATCATGAGGTCCTGGGGTGGGGGGACACGTCTGCATGGGTTAGCTACCAAACAGTTGGTTGGTGCACTACTAAGCGCAAAATAACCTAGCACTGGCACTGCCTACTGTGGCAGACTCAGACAATGAAACCTGTTTAGTGTTGAGCAGAGCAGACTGCCTGGGAACCAAGTCCAGGGGCCTTATGTACGGACAAAGAGGTTGCATACTTCCGTTTCCATGCTCAAATTGCGATGTATAAAACCTAAACTTCACAGTAGCTCAAACCCTGGCGAACGCAAGTTCTTTGCTCGGTTTTGCAAATTGCTGGCACCCAGCGTCAAAGCAGTGCTTTTGTTCCAGTGTGGTTTCCCTTTCATTTTTTAGATCCACATCCCTGACACAGCTTTATCAAATACACTGAAATTAACTGCATATTGTTTATTAGTTTAAGGCATCTGCTTGTAATTAACCTGTAACAATATAATGGTCCACGGAATGGCTAAACTATTCCAAATACTATAACTGCTTTAGCATTGTTACTCTCACTGCACCTTCTTCTTCTTCTTTCAGCTGCTCCCATTAGGGGTTGCCTCAGCAGATCATCTTTTTCCATATTACTCTCACTGTACCACTCAGAGTATTTATATCACTGTATCTGAGTGTGGAATTACAGCTCTACAGCATCTGATCAGAAAGAGAATTATCGGTATACAGCATCAAGCACACGCTGCCTCAGCCATGCTGTCTATTGAACTGCTCTCATATGGCAAACACTTCAGAGCCTTTCCTGTACGGACCTCGCGGTTCAGAAACTGTTTCATCCCAAGAACTATAAATGCACTCAATCAGTCCATCAAGTGCTCCTTGTAGAACTGTTTGTACTTATAAGTACAGTCACCTCACTGTAAACTTGCACTACAGTTATAATATTGCACAACCTGAGCCACTTTATAAAGTACATATTTACATATGATGACGATATCATTTTTAAGGTGAAATGCAGCAAAATATGTTTATTATATTATACAGATAAAACTTTAACTTCATTTAAATAATATATATTGTTAATAATTATACATGTGAGGACACGGTGTCACAGCGCTAGCGACGAGCTGGCACCTTGTTCAGGGATTGTTCCTGCTTCGCGTTGTATTCTTGCTGGGGCTGGCTCGACACTGGAAGGATAGATGGATGGAATACTACAAAGATATTTCAATGTTCCTGAAAAGTTTTGAAGAATCAGCGTTCTCAGCTTACAGATGGCATAACATCTATTACAGAGCTGATTGTGTGGTGATTGGTTACTTGGAGAAAGAAAAGTAAGCACAGGAATTGGGGGTTAGTGTGTTTGAAAGAGACAGTACTGCTGCAATAAATTATTTCATTGAAGGTCACACACGGCACAGCAAGCATCTTGCGTGAGGCATGAACAATCACTGAGCCACCGTGTTCCCATGTTTATTAACATGCTTTAACTCCTATCATCAGCAAAATGATATCACGTATACATCTCAGTATTTTAATTATTCAGAGAGCTGTAATGGATTCTGTGTCCTGTCAGAGGAAGAGAAAACCCATTTAAGAAGCACATAGTGATTCACACACATAAAGCACATAGAAGATCAAATACAAAAAAAAGCATTTACTGTAATGTGCTACTTCAGTTACGATGGTATTTGAGAAAGTAGTAAATTAAATGATTTTAAGATGAAGTTTATGATGTTCTACTTTAATGACAAAATAAACTACGTGATTAAAGTGGGAATTTCGAGATTAAAGTTGACATTTCGAGTTTTTTTTCCCACTGTGTGCCTATTTTTTTTTTCTTTTCTCTGTACCCTAATAAGCTTTCATATGACACTCAGACGGTGGGCTACGACTCTCCTTTTCTCGCCGACTTTGATATCTGACAACTTCTTTTTTTATTTCGGGCACCGTGCAACTTTGTGAACTTGAACTCGATCAACTTCCTTTTGTTGTTTATACCGCTGTTTAAACCAGCGGTTCTCAAACTGTGGGGCACGCCCCCCTAGGGGGGCACGAAGTAACAAAAAAAGGGGCGTGAATGTTGCCATATGTAGCATAATTTTGCTATTCATAGGAAAATTTTTAACTTGTAGCGATGTATCGGCAGCAAAAAATATAGGAATAAATTTTATTAAGGTTTCAAAAAAAGTTAGGGTGGCGCGATTAAAACTGTTATGAAAACTCGGGTCGCAAATACTTAAAGGTTGAGAAAGGCTGGTTTAAACCAACAAATGCCATTGCCTTTCACAGAACACTGAGCTTCAGGGCTATTTATATTGATTTGCATATTCAAAGAGGCGTAATTCTGAGAGGAGTTTGGGAGTGGCAGCAGGCGTGTGCATGTGCGTTACTTTTCACGCTGACCGGGATTTATTGAGCGGAAGAATGTAGAAGATGGTGAATGCACAGTGTTATGCATCTGGATTTTTTTGTGCATATGCACATTTCCACTTCTGTCCTTACACCATGTTTTAGTGTGAATTCTATGCATGGCGTTATGCATGAGGCCCCAGGTCTTCAAAATTCTCAAAGACATTGATAAAATAGATACAGCAATCCCTCTGCAGAGGGATTAGCAGAGAAAGGATCAGATGGCAGCGCCAACCTCTGGTCTGGCTGAGAAATAATACTGTTTGAGCATGTGAACTGTCTTCCATGCACACATGTGTGATACTGTCTATCTATCTATCTATCTATCTATCTATCTATCTATCTATCTATCTATCTATCTATCTATCTATCTATCTATCTATCTATCTATCTATCTATCTATCTATCTATCTATCTATCTATCTATCTATCTATCAAAAACAATAGAAATGTGGAGCTTTGGAGAAAGCAGATGGCTGCCAGACTTGAACCACAACAAGGAGATGACATACTGTAAAGCCTCAAGTCGACGTTGTCAGGAAAGCCAGTCAGAGTATAGCTTAGAGTTTGAATAACTTTGTGGCATTATTATTTGGATTGTCATTGTTATTATTTTAATTTTGAATCACTACTGCATCACCACTTGCTTTACTTGTTTCCTTATTGTTATGTTTTAGCTATGATTATTGCCCTGGGCGAAGTTTACTTTTTCATTTTGTATATTATGTTATTAATGGGCAACATGGTGGCTCAGTGGTACAGTTTCTACCTTGCAATAAAGAAACAGTAGTTTGTGCCCCAAGTACTCAGTGATTGTGTTGGTACTGCATGTTCTCCTCAGGTGCTCCAGTTTTCTCCCACATTCTAAAAGCTTGCAGGTTAAGTGGACTGGCATTGCTAAAATGGCCTTGGTTTGTGTGTGTTTCTGTGTGTGTGTGGGTGTCTGTTCACTTTGCAATGCACTGGCACCCTGTTAAGGATTTTTTTCTGCCTTGCACTGTATGATAGCTGGAATAGGCATAAGCCTCCCATCCACCACAACCTTCCCACGCGGCCCGGTCTGAATTAATCTGTGATTAGTCACAAATTTAACAATAAGGCAAATTAAAAGAGTAATTTTAATGTCGTTGAATGCCCAGGAGGAGGGACAGGGCAGTAGTTGGAAAGATCAAAACAGATGACTTTGGACCTCCGAGAGGTTTACTTTCTCCAGGAATGCTTTTAAACTGGGGTATCTTACCCTATTTCAATTACATTATTAAAATTCTTTAATTATGATAATTTTACGGTAATCATGCTGAAATTTGTTCTGTTTTATGGAATGCTCACCCTAATTTTTGTGTTTATTCACATTAATTATGTATAGTTTGTTTATTTTTGTCTCTTATTCATTGCTGGAAACTTGTGCAAATGCTCTAAGCCTGTACTCAGTGAACATCACTATACGAAAATAAATTGAGTTATTGGGCTTTGTGCAAACAGCCAACAGAAAAGTCTCGGCTCAGACACAGAAACGGAAAGCTTTACTTAGAAAGGAATGAATCAATAGTCTCCGATAAGAGTGAGCCGGCAGGTGGTGAGGTCTGTGTTGTAGTCCAGGGTTGCCTTCTACATTTCTTCAAAACCTCATCCTTTTTTTCTTTTCAATTTATTGACTGCCTTTCTCACCTCAGACATCAGTAGCCTGACTGAAATGCTAAAAATAGTTATAAAACCGTTGAACTGAAAACTGTTGTATGGCACTTTAACACATTCTGACTAATTCTTCCTGGCTCAGATTTTTGATGGCCCTTTGACTTTTTTTAACTAAGAACATAAGAAATTTGACAAACGAAAGGAGACCATTCAGTCCATCATGCCTGTTTGTTTAGCTAATAGCTAAGCTGTCCCGATATCTCATCCTGATTCTTCTTAAAGGCTGTCATCCTCAACTCCATGTCTCTGTAGTTTGTTCCAGGGTCCCTCAACTCTTTGCATAAAGAAGTGAATTCCTGGCTTTAGTCCTAAATGATCTTTCCTCTTAATCTC
Organism: Erpetoichthys calabaricus; assembly: GCF_900747795.2. NCBI lineage: Eukaryota > Metazoa > Chordata > Cladistia > Polypteriformes > Polypteridae > Erpetoichthys > Erpetoichthys calabaricus. The sequence continues at coordinate 139,888,029 of NC_041405.2, forward strand.
CATTAGCTGTCCTCGAGTACATGTCACTCCCTTAATCTGAAAGAATTCTGCTGGATCTTCTTTATCGATGCCTTTGGGAATTTTAAAGACCTGATTAGGTCCCCATGCAGTCACCTCTGCTCAACACTAAACAGGTTTAATTCTCTGAGCCTGTTCTCTGAGTACGATCACCTGAAACTTGAGTCTGTGTGGAGGGCTAAGGGTGCATTTGGTGTCCAAGTGATTTTTTTGGAGGAAGTGGGTTAAATTGGTGCAATGGGGGGGGGGGGGTGTTTTTCCAAATCATGAAATTTGTTGCCTGGTAGGCAAGAATGGCACACACCAGATGATGGCCTCACAGGAACATCAAAGACAGAGTGTAACCCACACAGAAAAATGTAGATACACAACAGGGTGAGTGGGTGGGGGTCATCAGGTACGGTATTACCAAAAGAGTAAATGTCACCCTGTAAATGTTGTGTATCACCGTGTGTTAGGTGTTTTGTTGCCTTTGTATTATTATCTATTATACTTTTTATGTTGTTTCTATAAGTTTTGCTTATTATTTATTACTATGTACTGTCTCTTTAAGTTTACCTTTGCTCTTTGTTCTTTGTGGGTGGAGCCCCAGGAGGTGGGGGTACCCTGATGCCACTAAACCCTCTCTCTAGCTATTTATCAGCTGAGAAGGCTCAGGTGTAGGAGGTCATTTCCTTCACTTTGGAGTTCTGTCAGTATTGCTATTTCTGGTTGGATTTACTGTTTTTTGTGATATTCTTTCTTATTTTTCTTGAAATGTGCTTACAAAGTGTGCATTGGGACTTGTTTGCTGTGGATTTCTTCTTTAGGTACATTCTGTTTGCGTCTTTTTGTGTGTTTTCTGGGTTTGTATATATTATTAGTATTATATGGTTAATAATTAAACATGTGAGGACACAGTGTCACAGCGCTAGAGACGAGCTGGTGCCCATTCAGGGATTGTTCCTGCTGTATTCTTACTGGTGCTGGCGCGACACTGGATGGATAGATGGATGGATAATTAAACACATAGTACGAAAATATTTCAATGTTCCTTAAAAGTTTTGAAGAACCAGCGTTCTAAGCCTACAGATGGCTTAATGTCTATTACAGAGCTGATTGTGTGGTGATTGGTTACTTGGAGAAAGAAAAGGAAGGACAGGAATTGGAGGTTAGTACATTTGAGAGAGACAGTACTGCTGCAATAATTTATTTCATCGAAGGTCACGCACAGTGCAGCAAGCATCTTGCGTGAGGCTCGAACAATCTCTGGATGAGGCACCAGCTTGTCACTATCACATGTTCCCATATTTAATAACATGCTTTAACTCCTATCATCATGAAGATGATAACAAGTATACATCTCAGTATTTAAATAATTCAGAGAGCTCTAATTTCACGAATGTAATGGATTCTGTGTCCTGTTCGAGGAAGAGAAAGCCCATTTAAGAAGCACGTAGTGATTCAAACACATAGAGCACATAGAAGATCAAATACAAAACAAAGCATTTAATGTGCTACTTTAGTTACGATGGGATTTGAGAAACTAGTAAGTTAAATGATTTTAAGATGAAGTTTATGATGTTCTACTTTAATGACAAAATAAACTACGTGATTAAAGTGGAAATTTTGAGATTAAAGTTCCATGCTTTCTTCCCACTGTGGCCCTATTGACCTCAGTATGTGCGTCTCGGGAATTGCAGATCTGACATTGTGGTCAGCAACACAGGAGCGCCGCAGGGGACTGTACTTTCTCCGGTCCTATTCAGCCTATATACATTGGACTTCCAATATAACTCGGAGTCCTGCCACGTGCAAAAGTTTGCTGACGACACTGCTATCGTGGGCTGCATCAGGAGTGGGCAGGAGGAGGAGTATAGAAACCTCATTAAGGACTTTGTTAAATGGTGCGACTTAAACCACCTACAACTGAACACCAGCAAAACCAAGGAACTGGTGGTGGATTTTAGGAGACCCAGGCCCCTCATGGACCCCGTGATCATCAGAGGTGACTGTGTGCAGAGGGTGCAGACCTATAAATACCTAGGAGTGCAGCTGGACGATAAATTAGACTGGACTGCCAATACTGATTCTCTGTGCAAGAAAGGACAGAGCCGCCTGTACTTCCTTAGAAGACTGGCATCCTTCAACATCTGCAGTAAGATGCTGCAGATGTTCTATCAGATGGTTGTGGCGAGTGCCCTCTTCTACGCAGTGGTGTGCTGGGGAGGCAGCATTAAGAAGAAGGATGCCTCACGCCTGGACAAACTGGTGAGGAAGGCAGGCTCTATTGTTGGCATAGAGCTGGACGGTTTGACATCCGTAGCAGAGCAACAGGCACTCAGCAGGCTCCTATCAATTATGGAGAATCCACTACATCCATTAAACAGTGTCATCTCCAGACAGAAGAGCAGTTACAGCGACAGACTGCGGTCACTGTCCTGCTCCACTGACAGACTGAGAAGATCATTCCTCCCCCAAACTATGCGACTCTTCAATTCCACCAGAGGGGGTAAACGTTGAACATTATTCAAGTTATTGTCTGTTTTTTTACCTGCATTTTTTATTACTCTTTAATTTAATTTTTTTTGCTGCTGGAATATGTGAATTTCACCCTGGGATTAATAAAGTATCTATCTATCTATCTATCTATCTATCTATCTATCTATCTATCTATCTATCTATCTATCTATCTATCTATCTATCTATCTATCTATCTCTATTTTTTTTTTCTCTGTACCCTAATAAGCTTTCATATGACACTCAGATGGTGGGCTACGACTCGCCTTTTCACGGCAACTTTGATATCTGACATACTTCATTTTTTATTTCGGGCACTGTGCAACTTTGTGAACTTGAGCTTTCGAGTTTCTCCGACACTCTCTGTCACTCGATCAACTTTCTTTTGTTGTATATACCACTGTTTAAACCAACAAATAGCAAGTTTTTCCTTGCCTCCACTTGGTATTTGCTTAAATTCTTTTGTTTTCCCCATACTTTTGCCATTGTCTTTTCACAGTATGCCGAGCTTAAGGGCTATTTATATTGATTTGCATATTCAAAGAGGTGTAATTCTGGGAGGAGTGGGGGAGTGACAGCAGGTGTGTGCACGTGCGTTACTTTTCACACTGATCGAGATTTATGGAGTGGAAGAATGTGGAAGTTGGCGTTAGCACAGATTTATGCATCTGGATTTTTTTGTGTGTACAAACATTTCCACTTTTGTCCTTACGCCATGTTATAGTGTGAATTCTACACACAGCATTATGCTTGAGGCCCCTGGAGTGTAGCGGTGCCCACAGGGCATCCTGGGACTTGGAGTTCGGTTTCTCAGCCCTGTTGGGTGCTGTGGGTGCCGCCAGAGGGTGCTGTGAAAGGACCTGGGGAGTCATGCTTCCCTTTATAGCCTGGAAGTACTAGGAAGTCATGAGGATGGAAGCCGCAAAGTACTTCTGGGCTGATTAAAGAACTTGGGTTCTATATCTGACCCAGAAGCGCTGGCAAGTCACATGGGATACTGGGATGAAGAACAGAAGCACTTCCTGGTCAAGGACTATTTAAAGGACTGTTGGGAACCCAGCAAGCAAGCCTGAGTCAGGAGGAGGTGGACAACGCTTGCTGGGAGGTGTGGAGGAGAAAAGAGAGAAGAATATCATGTATTGTGATTGATTTATTTGCCTGTGTATTGTGGCTGTGGTGCTTGAAGAAAATAATTAAGATATCTTCTTGGTGCTTTTACCTAGTGTCCTGCGTGTTTGTCAGTTGGGTGTAAAGGGGCAACAGGGCCTCCTGGCATCCGCAATCCAAAGCTTGCAGAGACTTACACAAGAAGCCTCAAAACTAAAATGTCTGTCAATGGGACTTCTACAGACTACTGAAATAAGGGTCTGAATACTTGATCTTTAAGAAATTTGAAAACCTTTTTAAAAACATGTTTTCACTTTGTCATTATGGGTTGTTTCAGTGTGGATTGATGGGCAAAAATAGAAAATGTATCCATTTAAAATAAAATCTATAATCTGTGACCAGTAGAGGGACTTGTAGCACAACCTCACTAACACAAGTCTTAGTGTAAATAAAAGCTTTTCTAGCACAAATACCTTACAAAAAAGGCAAAAGTGACAATTTTGTTCTTTTGTTTCTCCTTCTACTTCTCCAGGCGAGCTTTGTCCTCTTCCACCTGATTTCGACTTGCCTGGATGAGGTCGAGTGGCTTCTTTTATTCTGGACCCGGGAGTATGTCTGATTCTAAGACATAGTCCTTTGGAAGCACTCCCAGTTTAAATGGAAGCCCCACCAAGTAAGGGATCATTGATTCTTAAAGAACCCACAGGCTGCCTCATGGGACTACAGTTCCCAGCATGCCTTGCAGGTATCTGTACAGGAAGCATTGCCAAGGGATGCGGCCACCTAGCGTATCGAGGGAGCATGAAGTCCTGATTGGGTGTCTCCCCTGTCCATGCATCACACTGGCTTCTCCGGCTGGGTATTGTTCCTTGCCCCATCCTGGCTGGGATGCCCACCCATGTGCGCCGTCCTTCACAAATCCAGTAAAGTGTGCAGAAAGTGAAGGGGTAATACTTATACACTGTTTATATAGTTCATATCTATGTCACTGTGAAAGGCACTACATATTTGATACAGCACTTGACTTTAAATTAGTCATTTATTTCACAACGAAAGCTACCAAATAAATAACACATTTAGGATCATGGATCATGTGACATAGTATGAAAGTTATTATATAAAAGAGTGCATGACACACGCACAGTTCCCATTTTATAATATAATGCTTCATTATGATGCGCGCCATGTCAGGATCACATTTATTAAAACCACATATTTGCTATGAAATCCATATATATAAATTTCATGTGAAAGCATCGACCATCTGTTAGAGTCAATTACCACGCTATGCAAGGCACCATATAAATCACACTTGGATGGTGTTGTTCCTTTCTCCAGACTTCAGCATATACTGTGTGTGCTATTGATAGCGAAGATAGTTGCTGTAATAAAACGCAGTAGGGGAATGCTGTACAAATTGATGCCAGTTTAATTTTTCTCAGTTGGCACTTTGTTCATTTAAACCTCTTTGGCTCTGCACGTCAGCAAGAGAAGAAAGCCGAGTTCTGCCTTCCAAAAGATGTTAGCAGATTTTCTTTGTAGGAAAAGACAGTCGGCACAGAACAAGAAACTGGCACCTCTCTGCAATAGAACTCCACACAAGCGTGTCTTTCCTGGCCCTGGCAGAAACGCATGCGAGGGATGAAGAAAAAAAGGAGGTGGTGGGGGAGGAGACACATGCCAGTGACAAGCTGGCAGAATTTTTCGAATGCTTAATTTGGCGTAATTAGAAGGGAAAAAAGCAATTGGTTGCTAAGGTAGCTACTGTGTAAAACGCCATCCACTGCGAGTCTCGTCCTGCTCCAGAACGAACAAAGGATAGATGGTGGGGGGGGTGGTGGCTTCAATCCACTGTTGGCATGGGGGGCACCTGGCTCATCTCTGCTGGACTTTTTAGAAGCAGGGGTGACCTATTTGTTGGTTTCACTTGGGGGCTTAAGGGTGGGGGTTTGAGGAGGTGTATTCTATCCATAAATGTGGGGTCAAATGTTGTCATCTTGTAGCATTTGGGTTCTGATTTAACCTGATCAAGTGGCAAACCAAGAAAAGCTTGAATATGTAATGATGGTTTCCAATCAACACCAGTATAGTTTCTAGCAACCTCATCTCATCTCAGCTCATTTTCCCACTGGTTATCCAGGTCCTTGTTGGGGGGGCAACAGTCTTAGCTGTGAGGTCCATATGTCCTTTTCCCCAGCCACACTTCCCAGCTCATATTGTGGAATCCTCAGGTGTTTCCAGGCCATCTTTAAGATACTGTATAATCCTCCCAAGTGGGTCCTGGGTCTTCCCTGGGGTCTTCTCCCAGCTGGTCATACCAGTAAAAACTTCACAGGGTTGGCATCAGGGAAGCATCCATATCAGATGCCTGAACCACCTCAATTGGCTCCTGTTGATGCAAAATATGATGAAAAGCTGTAAGGCTTACTAAAAGTTTCACAGACAGCTCGATCCCAGGCAGACAAGCCACTAACTGCTACTTGTAGGCTGTGGCCTACACAGTCCTAAAAATGGAAAGCTGGCTTTGGGTATACATAGATTTGAATGGTTCTTATTTTTGGGCAGTTTAAGTTTCTCTTTTAATAGAAAAAATGTTTCATAATTAGTCAGCTAGTAAGCTCGGTGGCCCAGCAGCAGTCAATAAATTTTTATCACCTACATTTCTACTCTGTGGCTGTTATAAACTAGCACTAGTAGCAGCATATCTTTTTTATTTTTCTTCTCTCCATCAATAATTATACAAAATGTCTTCATATATCAGACTTAATGTAACAATAATTACTGGTAATTTGATATTCTCCCTTGGATATTTTTGCTCTAATGTGATTGGCCATTTTGCCTTGACAAAAGCACTGAATGTGCCAAGAGCAGATGATTGGCCTTCCTATTGGATAAGAGGGGGACGGGTGTTTCTTTTCCTCTCTGCCCTATAGGCGTATGAACTGTGCGTGGCTCCTCCCAGTATTGATTGAGCCCACCCACTGCCCTGCCAGAAATAAAGGAAAAAACCAACACATTACAGAAAACAAAAGCATATTATTGTATTGAGTGGGGAACAATAGAACAAGACACTGTAAACTTTTAGATTCTCCTGGAGATCCCAGTTTTTTTAGCAGCAGAAATGAAAAACAGAACACATAAAACTGTGTGGATCTTCAGACTTGTTTCAAGGCTTTTCTAACAAAGGTTTTGTTTCTGCAGGCCATCATGGCAGTTGCAGGTGCAAATGAACAGCCTCTTCCGGTCATAATATTATATGTAGCCAAGACCAGAATTAGTATGCATATCAGGTTTCCCAGAAATGGCATCATAGCTCTTCAGAGTGTTCCTCCTCCATTCTTGAGCTGAAAAAGGAAGTGAGGTTAGCAGACATGCCTCACCATGTCCATGTGGATTCCAGTTTGGAATCCTTAACATATTCCTTCAATGTTCATGTGTTAAAAAGTTTTTTACCCAACTTGCATTTTCAAAATTTTGGACTTGTTTTGTCTTGGTAGAGTAATATGTTGCTCTACTTTCCCCTATTGTATTATTAATAAGTAGCCTTTGTCAAAATGCCTAATCTCACAGACTTCATCCATCCATCCATCCATCCATTGTCTCCCGCTTATCCGAGGTCGGGTCGCGGGGGCAGCAGCTTGAGCAGAGATGCCCAGACTTCCCTCTCCCCGGCCACTTCTTCTAGCTCTTCCGGGAGAATCCCAAGGCGTTCCCAGGCCAGTCAAGAGACATAGTCCCTCCAGCGTGTCCTGGGTCTTCCCTGGGGCCTCCTCCCGGTTGGACGTGCCCGGAACACCTCACCAGGGAGGCGTCCAGGAGGCATCCTGATCAGATGCCCGAGCCACCTCATCTGACTCCTCTCGATGCGGAGGAGCAGCGGCTCTACTCTGAGCCCCTCCCGGATGACTGAGCTTCTCACCCTGTCTTTAAGGGAAAGCCCAGACACCCTGCGGAGGAAACTCATTTCAGCCGCTTGTATTCGCGATCTCGTTCTTTCGGTCACTACCCATAGCTCATGACCATAGGTGAGGGTAGGAACATAGATCGACTGGTAAATTGAGAGCTTCGCCTTGCGGCTCAGCTCCTTTTTCACCACGACAGACCAATGCAACGCCCGCATTACTGCGGATGCTGCACCGATCCGCCTGTCGATCTCACGCTCCATTCTTCCCTCACTCGTGAACAAGACCCCGAGATACTTGAACTCCTCCACTTGGGGCAGGATCTCGCTACCAACCCTGAGAGGGCACTCCACCCTTTTCCGGTTGAGGACCATGGTCTCGGATTTGGAGGTGCTGATTCTCATCCCAGCCGCTTCACACTCGGCTGCGAACCGATCCAGAGAGAGCTGAAGATCACGGCCTGATGAAGCAAACAGGACAACATCATCTGCAAAAAGCAGTGACCCAATCCTGAGCCCACCAAACCGGACCCCCTCAACACCCTGGCTGCGCCTAGAAATTCTGTCCATAAAAGTTATGAACAGAATCGGTGACAAAGGGCAGCCCTGGCGGAGTCCAACTCTCACTGGAAACGGGTTCGACTTACTGCCGGCAATGCGGACCAAGCTCTGGCACTGATCGTACAGGGACTGAACAGCCCTTATCAGGGGGGCCGGTACCCCATACTCTCGGAGTACCCCCCACAGGATTCCCCGAGGGACACGGTCGAATGCCTTTTCTAAGTCCACAAAACACATGTACACTGGTTGGGCAAACTCCCATGCACCCTCCAGGACCCTGCTAAGGGTATAGAGCTGGTCCACTGTTCCGCGACCAGGACGAAAACCACACTGTTCCTCCTGAATCCGAGGCTCGACTATCCGACGGACCCTCCTCTCCAGGACCCCTGAATAGACTTTTCCAGGGAGGCTGAGGAGTGTGATCCCTCTGTAGTTGGAACACACCCTCCGATCCCCCTTCTTAAAGAGGGGGACCACCACCCTGGTCTGCCAATCCAGAGGCACTGTCCCTGATGTCCATGCGATGTTGCAGAGGCGTGTCAGCCAAGACAGTCCTACAACATCCAGAGCCTTGAGGAACTCCGGGCGTATCTCATCCACCCCCGGGGCCCTGCCACCAAGGAGTTTTTTGACCACCTCGGTGACCTCAGTCCCAGAGATGGGGGAGCCCACCTCTGAGTCCCCAGGCTCTGCTTCCTCATTGGAAGGCATGTTAATGGGATTGAGGAGGTCTTCGAAGTATTCCCCCCACCGACCCACAACGTCCCGAGTCGAGGTCAGCAGCGCACCATCCCCACCATATACAGTGTTGACACTGCACTGCTTCCCCTTCCTGAGGCGCCGGATGGTGGACCAGAATCTCCTCGAAGCCGTCTGAAAGTCATTCTCCATGGCCTCCCCAAACTCCTCCCATGCCCGAGTTTTTGCCTCAGCAACCACCAAAGCCGCATTCCGCTTGGCCTGCCGGTACCTATCAGCTGCCTCCGGGGTCCCACAGGACAAAAGGGTCCTGTAGGACTCCTTCTTCAGCTTGACGGCATCCTTCACCGCCGGTGTCCACCAGCGGGTTCGGGGATTGCCGCCACGACAGGCACCGACCACCTTACGGCCACAGCTCCGGTCAGCTGCCTCAACAATAGAGGCACGGAACATGGCCCATTCGGACTCAATGTCCCCCACCTCCCTCGGGATGTGGTCGAAGTTCTGCCGGAGGTGGGAGTTGAAGCTACTTCTGACAGGGGGCTCTGCCAGACGTTCCCAGCAGACCCTCACAACACGTTTGGGCCTACCACGCCTGACCGGCATCCTCCCACACCATCGAAGCCAACTCACCACCAGGTGGTGATCAGTTGACAGCTCCGCCCCTCTCTTCACCCGAGTGTCCAAGACATGTGGCCGTAAGTCCGACGACACGACCACAAAGTCGATCATCGAACTGAGGCCTAGGGTGTCCTGGTGCCAAGTGCACATATGAACACCCCTATGCTTGAACATGGTGTTCGTTATGGACAATCCGTGACGAGCACAGAAGTCCAATAACAAAACACCGCTCGGGTTCAGATCAGGGGGGCCATTCCTCCCAATCACGCCCTTCCAGGTCTCACTGTCATTGCCCACGTGAGCATTGAAGTCTCCCAGCAGAACGAGGGAGTCCCCAGAAGGTATGCCCTCTAGCACCCCCTCCAGGGACTCCAAAAAGGGTGGGTACTCCGAACTGCTGTTCGGTGCATACGCACAAACAACAGTTAGGACCCGTCCCCCCACCCGAAGGCGAAGGGAGGCTACCCTCTCGTCCACCGGGGTAAACCCCAATGTACAGGCTCTAAGTTGGGGGGCAATAAGTATACCCACACCAGCTCGGCGCCTCTCACCGGGGGCAACTCCAGAGTGGTAGAGAGTCCAGCTACCCTCTCAAGGAGATTGGTTCCAGAGTCCAAGCTGTGCGTTGAGGTGAGCCCAACTATATCTAGTCGGAACCTCTCAACTTCGCGCACTAGCTCAGGCTCCTTCCCCTTCAGAGAGGTGACATTCCACGTCCCAAGAGCCAGTTTCTGTAGCCGAGGATCGGACCGCCAAGGTCCCCGCCTTCGGCCACCACCCAACTCACACTGCACCCGACCTCCTTGGCCCCTCCCATAGGTGGTGAGCCCATGGGAAGGGGGACCCACGTTGCCTCTTCGGGCTGTGCCCGGCCGAGCCCCATGGGTGCAGGCCCGGCCACCAGGCGCTCGCCATCGAGCCCCACCTCCAGGCCTGGCTCCAGAGTGGGGCCCCGGTGACCCGCGTCCGGGCAAGGGAAAACGCCGTCCAAAATGGTTTTTCTTCATAGGAGGTTTGTTTAACCGCTCTTTGTCTCATCCCTCACCTAGGACCAGTTTGCCTTGGGTGGCCCTACCAGGGGCATAAAGCCCCGGACAACAGAGCTCCTAGGATCATTGATCTCACAGACTTACCACTGTTTATAACGTATTATAGTATATAACTTATCCCCACCTTCCCTTCTATATCTATAACCTCAGGCAATTAGATGTAGTAAAAAGACAAGCAGGAGTTAAGTTACACATAAAATAATGTATTATTGATAATAATCATAAATAATAACAATATGCAAAGTACATTTGAATATTGGCAACCATACAACCTGATTAAATGGTGATGTGTAGTTTCAGGCGGCACACAGACTTGTAGTTATTTAAATGTCTCTAGTTAAAGCATCATTCAGCTTTCTTCAGAACAGGCCGTATGCCTGTTCCAATATGGCTGCTAAGCTGTGGTCTCCATTGTGTTGTCCTTTCAGTTCATGGTGTAATGGTCTTCATCAGTTGTTGGTTAGTAAGAGAGAGAGAATGTGGTTGAGCATGCAGATTTATAGATTCTCTGTCCAACCCCTACAGCCAATAGGACATCATGGTACTTAAAGACCTCTGAGACAAGCCAATTCCAAACAAGCATACCTCAGACCAATGGGGAAATAGAACATCTTAATACCTGCCATCCCCCAAAACCATTTGTTGAGCTAAAGTTTCCTTGTGGGGGTTGAAAGACTTTAGCAGAGAAACACTTGCCAAACTGGTTTAAAGCACCCCCCCAGATCCTGTCGTAAAATTCAAAAAGACTCAGTCATAAAGGGGGGGCAAACACGAATGCCTCTCACCAAAGTAACACTAAAAAACATTGCTTTGCCTAAATTACAAATAAAGACATACTAAATATTTATCAAGTTATATGCAAAATCTCACATCACAACAGGACCATACTTGAACCTAAAAAAAAATAACAAGCTCCAAAATTATTATTTTTTTTGTTAGTACCCATCGGTACCCAACCTGATCCATGACTCTGACCCAAGGTAAGTCAGTCATTTCAATTCAAAATCCGCAAGCAAATATCAGAGTCCAAGGAACAGAGTAAATAATTCTCCATACCAGAATATCAATAAAAAACAATACTTATAATATGGAACCTTTACAATACTCAATGGCAACCTGAGGGAAGCCATTTTATCCACCAGAATATAAAGATAGTGGGTGGATCAATGGGTGTTATTTCATGGTGGCCCTGCCTGTAAAACTCATGGAACGGCGGATCATTTAAAGATACATTACAGCAATTAGACATCTTCTTATATAATACGCTACCGTGGCTGTCCGTTTGTCTGTCCAGGATTTTAAATCACCTGTAGCACACAAACCGTTTGACCAATTGATCTGAAATTGGGTACACATATACAGTAATCCCTCGCTATATCACGCTTCGCCTTTCACTCTATCGCGGATTTTATATGTAAGCTTATTAAAATATATATCGCGGATTTTTTGCTGGTTCGCGGATTTCTGCGGACAATGGGTCTTTTAATTTCTGGTACATGCTTCCTCAGTTGGTTTGCCCAGTTGATTTCATACAAGGGACGCTATTGGCAGATGGCTGAGAAGCTACCCAAATTACTTTTCTCTGTCTCTCTTGCGCTGACTTTCTCTGATCCTGACATAGGGGGATTGAGCAGGGGGGCTGTTCGCACACCTAGACGATACGGACGCTTGTCTAAAAATGCTGAAAGATTATCTTCACGTTGCTACCTTCTGTGCAGCTGCTTGCGACATGTTGCACGGTGCTTCGCATACTTAAAAGCTCGAAGGGCACGTATTGATTTTTGATTGTTTGTTTTTCTCTGTCTCTCTCTCTCTCTCTCCCTGCTCCTGACGGAGGGGGTGTGAGCTGCCGCCTTCAACAGCTTTGTGCCGCGGTGCTTCGCATACTTAAAAGCCAAACAGCCCTATTGATTTGTTTGCTTTCCTCTCTCTTTCTGACAGTCACTGCTCCTGATGCGCACTCCTTTGAAGAGGAAGATATGTTTGCATTCTTTTAATTGTGAGACGGAACTGTCATCTCTGTCTTGTCATGGTGCACAGTTTAAACTTTTGAAAAAGAGACAAATGTTTGTTTGCAGTGTTTGAATAACGTTCCTGTCTCTCTACAACCTCCTGTGTTTCTGCGCAAATCTGTGACCCAAGCATGACAATATAAAAATAACCATATAAACATATGGTTTCTACTTTTCTTATTTCGCGGGTGGCTCTGGAACGCAACCCCCGCGATGGAGGTGGGATTACTGTACTACGTGCCGTCTACTGTCTGCTTTCGGGGTGATTTTTATTCCTCTTTTTATTTTTATTTTATTTTATTGTACAATCAACTCTCGGCAGTGGCCAGCAGGGCGCATGTGTATGGGCGCCGTTCTCATTCCCTACCACCTTCGCCGTCACTTCCCCTACCTCTTCATGTCTTAAATCAGTCTTGAGGCAGATTGAACACTTATGTGCCAGCTTAAGTGTACAATTAAAGAAAACGTACTAAGTAATTGCAACACAAACACTGACTTAATCAGTTTTAACGCGAAAAGATGCCGATGAAAGAAGAGAAGAAGCGGGCCGCAAGGGTGGAGAAAACAAGAGCTGCTTAGGAAGCAGCAAGGGCATCAACCTCTGAGCACATGAATGCTAAATGTACAGAGAAAGAGGATGAAAACTATAGGTTAAGTGTATTCACTGCACGTTATTGTGCAGTCCGCCGTTACTGGTATATATATAAACGAAAGACCTGCATGTGTATGGAGCTGTCCACTCTGCTCACGCTTAACCACAGCCACTAGATGGAGCGTGCATGCACTTTTACATTTTTCGGCACTTGCATGCACCTCAGTTCTCACTATGAAAGACCTGTGTGAAGCAAATGCCAACGTCATGCTAATGACACAGATGAAGAGACACAATGTCGAAATGAAGCAAACACACAGCTCAACAATGCGCAAGTGAAACACCTCAGCAACAGAGGGCAAGGCTTGAAGTTTTCACTAAAAACATTGTCGATCTGGAGGTAATTTCTCAAGACAAAGATTAATAAGACTCATGTGCCAGTGTTGTGGCTAAAATATGGTATTGCCATTGTCTTCTTATGAAAGCCAGTGGGTTATGAAGCACAGGTGGGTCCTCATCCTCTGCCTCTCCAAGTTCACAAATAGTAAAACTGCTAGGGAGTCTTATGGTTGATTTTTTTTGTCCCGAAGACCACATGCAGCTTATCTACTATATGATAAAATCACTAAGGTCTGTGTGTGTCCAGTCCCTTGGAGTAACCTGATTGAGAAATTTGGCTTCAGTGTGATGGTTTGTTTGGCTTTCATGATGTGATCTAAAGAGGAAGCTCAAGTCTGGGACACACAAGGAGAAGAAAAGGCATAGGAGGCACGATGAGAGAGTCACCTTCAAAGATAAGAAAGATAAAACTGGAAAGGAGGTGAGGAAGGCATCTCAAAAATAAGGACAGTGTCTGAGATGCACACTTTACAGGAACAAGCTTGAGAGAGGAAATTGCCAGTCAAGAGAGGTTGAGACACACATGGATACAGAGGAAAGGCGCTGAAGGAACACATAGGGCAAGAGATAGCAAATAAACACTTTAAACATGAGGGCAGCACGGTGGTGCAGTGGTAGTGCTGCTGCCTCGCAGTAAGGAGACCTTGGATCACTTCCGGGACCTCCCTGTGTGGAGTTTGCATGTTCTCCTCGTGTCTGCGTTGGTTTCCTCCGGGTGCTCCGGTTTCCTCCCACATTCCAAAGACATGCAGGTTAGGTGCATTTGCCATTCTAAATTGTCCCTAGTGTGTGCTTGGTGTCTGTGTGCCCTATGGTGGGCTGGCGCCCTGCCCGGGGATTTTTGTTCCTGCTCTGCATCCTGTGCTGGCTGGGGTTGGGATATAGTGGGCTGGACGATGACTGACTGACTGACTTTGAACTTGAGGTATGAGTAAACTCATATGTCACTGAGCCTATCAAGGCAGGCTGTACGAGATACCTCATACCTGAGTATACAGCCACTACAGACACAGCTGCTGCATCTTAGTTACCCACCACAATGCTGCCATCCATCTAGTGGAATTCCAAAGAATATATATAGTTATGTTTTTACAAAAAGCATGTTTTGAAGCAACAAAATTAATATTTTGATGACAATAACAGTGGTTGAGATAGTGACAATCAGTTAGATGATATGGAACCTGTAGGGTCTGTTACTAATGTGGTTAGCTGCCCCAAAGGCATTTCTGCATCACAGTCATCTGTCTTGTCACACCTGTCAGGACAGCACTACATGGACATTCTACCACTCACTGAGGGCAAACAGTCATCAACTAACAAATGTGTTTTCTACAACAAGTATGGATCATGGACTACCTGACCAACAGAGAGCAGTTTGTGAGGCTGAGGGACATGTGTGTCAGAAATGGTGGTGTGTAATACTGGAGCACCTCAGTGAACTGTCCTGTCTCCCATCATGTTTACCATCCACACAACAGACTTCCAGTACAAAACCAGCACTTGCCATCTACAGACATTTTCAGATGATGTTTCCATCATAGGCTGCATTAATAATGGAGACGAGTCAGAATACAGGAAGGTTATGGAGGACTTTGTCTTGTGGTGCAGGGACAACAGCCTGCAACTCAACATCCGCGAGACAAAAGAGCAAGGTGGACTTCCAACAAGCCAAAAAGCCTCTGTTACCAGTCACCATTCAAGGGAAGGACATGGAAGTGATACAGAGCTGCAAGTACCTGGGGGTTTCACATAAACAACAGACTGGAGTGGACAGAAAACCCAGTGCCTTGAAAAAAAACAACCACAACAGACTAGGCCTGCCAAGGACACTCAGGTCTTTTCATGTATGCAGCAAGCTGCTGGAAATGTCCTACCTGTCCAGAGTAGCCAGTGTGGTGGTCTACACTGCAGTCTCCCGGGGAAGGAGCTTGAGCTCAAAAGACTCACAGTGCCTGAACAAACTTATCAGGAGAGCCTGTGCCATCACAGCGTGAACCCTGGACACACTGGAAGCTAAACAGGATGGTGGAAATATTGGATGACATCTTGAAAAATCCCCTCCATCCCCTCTAAGAGGCACACTCTTGGAGCACTGTTAGTCACACGCTCATTCAACTATGGTGTGCTAAGAAGCACTTCTTGGGGGTCTTTTCTGCCCACTGCTAACAGGAAATCTAATGATTTCTCCTACTGTACTGGTTAAGTTTATTAATTCATTGATTGATTGACTGATTGACTGGACATATCATCCATCCTGTGAGCCTGTATCCTTCTTTTTATGTTTCTGCTGCTGTAAGCATGTGAATTTCCCTGTGTGGTGTGCTGGGGAGGCAGCATTAAGAAGAAAGACGCCTCACGCCTGGACAAACTGGTGAGGAAGGCAGGCTCTATTGTTGGCATGGAGCTGGACAGCTTGACATCTGTGGCAGAGCGACGGGCGCTCAGCAGGCTCCAATCAATTATGGAAAATCCACTGCATCCACTAAACAGTGTCATCTCCAGACAGAAGAGCAGCTTCAGCAACAGATTACTGTCACTGTCCTGCTCCACTGACAGACTGAGAAGATCGTTCCTCCCCCAAACTATGCGACTCTTCAATTCCACCCTTGGGGGTGGGGGTGGGGGGGTTTGGTAAACATTAACATTATACAAAGATATTGTCTGTTTTTTACCTGCATTATTATCAATCTTTAATTTAATATTGTTTTTTGTATCAGTAGGGTGCTGATGGAGTATGTGAATTTCCCCTTGGGATTAATAAAGTATCTATCTATCTATCTATCTATCTATCTATCTATCTATCTATCTATCTATCTATCTATCTATCTATCTATCTATCTATCTATCTATCTATCTATCTATCTATCTATCTATCTATCTATCTATCTAAAGTTTATCTAATGTAATATCTTCTAATGGACAGGGTAAAGAAACGTGGGTTATACTTGTGGGTTATACTTGTGGGCACATGTGCTTCTAAGCCTACACTCTGCGTGGTGCCATGCTTCAAGGACTCTCATTCAAATGCAGACTTTTATTCATATTGCTGGTGAAAATAAAATAATTAACAGTTTCCTTGCATTTTTCATTGGATTACTTTACATTTTCAGAGTTTTGACAGAGTTACTTTGATGATAAATACAGTACATTTCTAATACATTTCTTTACATTTATTTCAAGTTTTGATAGAGTTCGATATTTATTTGTATGCATAGACCTTTACTGTAGATCCTGGCAATAAATGGTCCAAAGTGCTAAATTATTCTATTAATTGTCTTTGACAAATAGTGTGGCTAGTGTTAAACAAAACCTAACGGAAATTACACAGAATCATGAAAAATCTTCTTCTTTCGGCTGCTCCCGTTAGGGGTTACCACAGTGGATCATCTTCTTCCATCTCTTTCTGTCCTCTGCATCTTGTTCTGTTACACCCATCATCTGCATGTCCTCTCTCACCACATCCATAAACCTTCTCTTGGGCCTTCCTCTTTTCCTCTTCCCTGGTAGCTCTATCCTTAACATCCTTCTCCCAATATACCCAGCATCTCTCCTCTGCACATGTCCAAACCAATGCAATCTCGCCTCTCTGACTTTGTCTCCCAACTGTCCCACCTGATCTGACCCTCTAACGCACTCGTTCCTCAACACACCCAGTGCAAATCTTAACATCTTTAACTCTGCTTCCTGCTTTCTGGTCAGTGCCACCGTCTCCAATCTATATAACATAGCTGGTCTCACTACCGTCCTGTAGACCTTCCCTTTCACTCTTGCTGATACCCGTCTGTCACAAATCACTCCTGACACTCTCCTCCACCCATTCCACCGTGTCTGCACTCTCTTTTTCACTTCTCTTCCACAATCTCCATTACTCTATACTGTTAATCCCAAATATTTAAACTCATCCACCTTCACCAACTCTACTCCCTGCATCCTCACCATTCCTCTGACCTCCCTCTCATTCACACACATGTATACTGTAGAAACATGAAAAATAATAATTAAAAAAATAATAATAAAAATGAAAATATACGTAAACCAAGGAGCCTACCCTGTCTGTAACACAACACTGGTTTCCAGACCGTAACCTAATGTAGGCCAGACGTCATTCTCTTTGTGGAATTGCTTTTCCAGTTACAGTTTGTACTACGCAGTGCCCTGTCAGAGTGGGTTACTTGACAGGGAGGAGGTGACCTGAGACCTGCCATCTTCTCCAGAGTCTGTTTTATTTGGTGACCCAAGTCATACTTGAATGCTTTAAATGAACACAGAGCCTCAGAGTGCTTCTTTTTCGAAACTCAAAAGGGAAGCAAAATGGAGAAAGCCGAGTCATTGACACCTCCAGGGGGGATTTGGCTGCTTTGTCGGGGAGCAATTGACACTGCGCCTGCAGCTCTGCATGGAAATATCAATGAGTGTAATGCACTTGGCTCCCCACTAAGCTGATGTCATTTCTCAAGAAGAGAGTCAGCTGGCCCTGGCAAGTGCATCACGTCAATCACACCCGCCATAAGCCCCCACACAAGTGCAAAGGTTTGCTCTTCTTGTATACACACTCATAACAAACGGCAAGCATTAGGCCACACTAACCCACCATTAATTGCTCCATTGACCCCCTGCTCATGACAAATGACCCTTTTTTGGATGAAAAGCAGCATTGATGGCTACTCAATCAACTGTTGAGTCTTGAGCCATGTTAGACAGCATGATGCTTTGACCTGAAGCGTACAGTTGAGTCTGATTTTCATCTGTGTAGCTTAGAATGACTGTGTGTGAGGGGGTATTATTTAAGGAAACGTACACTTGACACTCGGTCTGTGGGTCACCAGCTCCACGTAACACGTGCTAGAAAAAGCATTGGAGGACAGCCAGAAAAATATTTACAGAAAACTTTGCCACCATTGTCTGGTTTAATTCACCATCTTTTATTTATCAGTTTGTTCTTATGTGTTGTGACTGTGGCAAGCAGACCAGGCTACACTGGAGAAGTGTTTGGGTACCAGCCGCGACACCCCTTTTAACAAACATCAGCGACAGAAGTGGAACATAAATTTGCTCAGACAGCCTTTTAGTGTTAGTCACAGCTCTGTCTTCCTTTATTGTTGGTCAATATCTGACGCCATATTCCAGGACCGGCCCGATTTTATGGTATCTATACCAGAAGTTAGTCAAGAAATAGAATCCCCGCAACATGTCCCACCTTATAACAAAGTGTTAACCCAGGCAACCTGTAAAGAAAGCTCATCTCTGCCAGTTGTACTCAAAGTGTCATTCTTTGTGTCATTACCCGTAGCTCATGACTATAGGTGAGGACAGGGATGTACTGTAGATCGATCAGTAAACCAAAAGCTCCCGCTTCATCACCACTTACTGTTACAGCAGCTGCAGGACAGTTACTGCCACTGCAATCCGCTTGTCAATCTCATGTTCCCTTTACCTTTCAAGTTTCACTCATGAACAGGATCCAGAGACACTTGAGCTCCACCACTAAGGGCAGTTGTTCCATCATCACCTGAAGAGAGTAATCCATTCTGTTCAGAGAGAGCATCATAACCCCAGACTTGAAGGTACTGATCCTCATCCCAGCTGCTTCACACCCAGCAGAGAATCACTTGAGTGCATGCTGAAGGTCACAGTCAGGGGAGGCAAAAATGATAACATCCTCTTCATAAAGCAACAATGTTACACCCAGCCTCCCCAACTGGACACCGTCACATCCTCAACTGCACCTTAGTATCCCATCCATTAAAGCTACAAACATGTTTGATGGAGTCCAACACCCACAGTGAATAAATTCGACTTAACGGCAAGCAAGCGAATGACATGCAAGAGCAGGCCTGTTACCATTTATTTCTGCACCACCTTCTACAACACACGTCGAGAGAAATGGTCATATGCTTTTTCCAAATCTAGAAAACACATGTAGATTGGGTCATTATACTCCCATGGTCCCTCCAGCAACTGTGTTGGGGTGAAGAGCTGGCCTATTGCTCCTTGGACAGGACAGAATCCACATTGTTCCTCCTGTGTCTTTGGTTCAACCATTTGATTGATTCTTAACTTCAGTGCTGTTGCATATACTTTACCTGGGAGGCAGAAGATTATGAGTCCTTCTGTAGCTGGAACACACCCTCTAGTCCCCTTTCTCAAATATGGGGACCACCACAACAATATGCCATTCCAAGGGTGCTTTACCGGCCTAACAGGCAGCACTGAAAAGACACGTTACCATACTAACCTAACAATCTCCAGTGATTTCATCCACCTCATCAGTCTTACCACTATAGAGTCCTTGAAGCACCATAGTGACATAGTGATGAGATCTCCCCCACTGGATGTATCCAACGCTGCCTACATGTAGTAGGACATATTTGCTGGTTTGAGGAATTCCTCAATGTGTTCCATCTGCCACTCAGCAGTCACAGGGACTTGCATAGGCAATACTTAGTGATTTAGAAATTGTAGAGGGAGAAGTACACCTTGGATTAAAAAGACTGAAATCAAACTAGGACCACAGTAGATTTATCCTAGAGGGTTTGTGAATTCATGTATAAACTCTCTGATCCACATTTGTCAGAAATCAGTGTACACTTCCAGAGTGAAAGCTATCAAATATGATCTTACTGTATAAAAAGGGAGATCAGGATGATCCAAGTAGTTACAGGCCAGTAAGCGTAACATGCATCACAGGTAAATTAGTGGAAGGAATTGTTAAGAAGAAGAGGAGTGTTAGTGTGCAGTCAGAATGGGTTCAGACAGGTTATGTTTCACTAACATGCTGTAATTTTATGGGGAAGCAACAAATGAACACAATCAGAGAGGTGCATATGATGTTTATCATCTTGTCTTTCTCAAAGCATTGAATAAGGTACTACTTGAGAGACCAGGGAGATAAGTGAAGTGAGAATTTGGGTCCAATTGTGCTGATAGGTGCAAAATTAGCTTAGACACCAAAAGGAAAGGGTTATGGTGTGAGGCACTTCTTAAGAATTGGTTAAAATATGGTGTCCCTCAGGGTTTAGTGCTGAAATAAGGCCTCCTAAAACAAGCCAGGGAGCAGACCAGAGGCCAGCAGAGGCTCACCTGACTTCATCCAGGCCACTAAGGTTACCTCCTGGCTTCAACAGGAGAAGGCCCGAAAATGAGAAACTGTCAAAAAACTAAAAATATGCCAAAAACAAAATCAAAAACCTCACAAGTGGAGAGGTTAATTATAAACCCTCAGTTTGTATTAAATGGCAGACAAAGAATCGTTTAATAGACCAGAATTTATTTTGCAAAATATTAAAATTACAAAAAAAAGCTCAAAATAGAAAGATGCTTAATGAAGTTGCATAAAAGGCAATTCTAAGTAAATAAGTTCCAAAATGTAAACCAAAAATCATAATCCTTTAAATAAAGACCAATAAATCAAGAAAAACAGGAAACTGAACAGACTACACAATACTTACATAGATAGATAGATAGATAGATAGATAGATAGATAGATAGATAGATAGATAGATAGATAGATAGATAGATAGATAGATAGATAGATAGATATTTTATTAATCCCAAGGGGAAATTCACATACTCCAGCAGCAGCATACTGATAAAATAAATAAATAAATAAATAAAAGAGTAATAAAAATGCAGGTAAAAACAGACAATAACTTTGTATAATGTTAACGTTTACCCAAACCACCCCCCAAGAGTGGAATTGAAGAGTCGCATAGTGTGGGGGAGGAACAATCTCCTCAGTCTGTCAGTGGAGCAGGACGGTGACAGCTGTCTGTCGCTGAAGCTACTTCTCTGTCTGGAGATGATCCTGCTGAGTGGATGCAGTGGATTCTCCATGATTGACAGGAGCTTGCTGAGTGCCCGTCACTCTGCCACGGATGTCAAACTGTCCAGCTCTGCGCCTACAATAGAGCCTGCCTTCTTCACCAGTCTGTCCAGGCGTGAGGCATCTTTCTTCTTTATACTGTATCCCACACCACCACGTAGAAGAGGGCGCTCGCCACAACCAAGCAGCATCTTATTGCAAATGTTGAAGTATGCCAGCCTTCTAAGGAAGTATAGTCAGCTCTGTCCTCTCTTGCACAGAGCATTAGTATTGGCAGTCCAGTCCAATTTATCATCTAGCTGCACTCCCAGGTATTTATAGGTCTGCACCCTCTGCACACAGTCACCTCTGATGATCACGGGGTCCATGAGGGGCCTGGTCCTCCTAAAGTCCACCACCAGCTCCTTGGTTTTGCTGGTGTTCAGGTGTAGGTGGTTTGAGTCGCACCATTTAACAAAGTCCTTGATGAGGTTTCTATACCCCTCCTCCTGCCCACTCCTGATGCAGTCCACGACAGCAATGTCATCAGCGAACTTCTGCACGTGGCAGGACTCCGAGTTGTATTGGAAGTCCGATGTATTTAGGCTGAACAGGACCGGAGAAAGTACAGTCCCCTGCGGCACTCCTGTGTTGCTGACCACAATGTCAGACCTGCAATTCCCGAGACACACATACTGAGGTCTGTCTGTAAGATAGTCCACAATCCATGCCACCAGGTATGAATCTACTCCCATCTCTGTCAGCTTGTCCCTAAGGAGCAGAGGTTGGATGGTGTTGAAGACGCTAGAGAAGTCTAGAAACATAATTCTTACAGCACCACTGCCTCTGTCCAATTTGGAGAGGGATCGGTGTAGCATATAGATGATGGCATCCTCCACTCCCACCTTCTCCTGGTATGCGAACTGCAGAGGGTCGAGGGCGTGGTGGACCTGTGGCCTCAGGTGGTGAAGCAGCAGCCGCTCCATGGTCTTCATCACATGTGACGTCAGAGAGACAGGCCGGAAGTCATACAGCTCACTAGGACGTGATAACTTTGGGACTGGGGTGATGCAAGAAATTACATTACATTACACAGGAGCCTGGAAAGAATACATGCTTGAATGATAGGTTATTTTATTAAAACTGTTGAATAAAAATCTAGACTGTATAACAAACTTGTGAGACCTCATCTGCAGTGTTGTGTGCTTTTGTGGTCACCATGCTACAAGGAAGGCATAGCAGTGTAGAAGAGAGCAACCAAGTATATCCCAGGACTTAAGGACATGTCCTACTGTGACAGACTCAGAGAACTCAACCTGTGTAATCTCAAGAAGAGGAAACAGCGTGGGGACTTAATTCAGGTCTTCAAAATTCTCAAAGGCATTGATAAAGTAGAATTCGGTCAATTTAACGGTGAATCAAGGACACCTGTAGATATTAAGGAGACTGAAGCCAGGAAGCACTTCTTCAATCAAAGACTTGAGGAACTCTGGAACAAATTACCAAAACATGAAGTTGAAGCAGAAACCTTCATAAGCGTTAAGAAGAATCAGGATGAGATATCGGCACAGCTTAGCTATTAGCTAAACAAATGAGTCTGATGGACTGAATGGTCTCTTTGCGTTTGTCACATTTGTTATTGCAATCAACAAAAAAAATAAAATGCAAACATATAAATTAAAAAAAATCCAGGAGGTACAAAAATTAGAATTTAATATAAAATAATATTTACTTTTGCAACGTCAACTTTGGTTTAATCCTCCAAATGTTGCTGACTGATCAGACGTGTTGTGTTACAGCCAGGTTTTTTTTCCTTGCTTGTATTGATTTGTTGTTTCATTATTTTTAAATTATTATTTTCCATGTTTTTAAGTTTGTTTTTGTGTTGGATTCATTTGTTTTACTGTAATACTCTACTGTCTCTGTGTTCGGGTAGCACGGTGGCATGGTGGTAGTGCTGCTGCCTCGCAGTAAGGAGACCCGGGTTAGCTTCCCAGTTCCTCCTTGCGTGGAGTTTGCATGTTCTCCCCGTGTCTGTGTTGGTTTCCTCCGGGTGCTCCGGTTTCCTCCCACAGTCCAAAGACAGGTTAGGTGCATTGGCAATCCTATATTGTCCCTAGTGTGTGCTTGGTGTGTGTGTGTGCCCTGCAGTGAGCTGGCGCCCTGCCCGGGGTTTGTTTCCTGCCTTGCTCCCTGTGTTGGCTGGGATTGGCTCCAGCAGACCCTTGTGACCCTGTGTTATGATATAGCGGGTTGGACACTGACTGACTGACTGACATTCCTTGTGTTCTGTAGGTGGTACCCCAAGAGGTGGGCCTACTCCTAAGTCCTCTCTATGGCTATTTAAGTTCAGTGATGAGGAACTCAGGCAGTGATCCATTGAAGTTGTTTTCAGTCCACACTGACGTTTGTAATTTTTTAAATGGATTTTCTGATTATTTTCTGCTCTGTTTTAAGGTTTCTGATTACAGATTGTGTTTTTCGGATTTGTTCTTTGTGGATTACCTTTAATGCAACTTCTTCTTCACACATTTCAACATGGTTTGTTAATTTTCTAACTTATTAATAAAAATCCTAATTTATAAAGATTCATAGTTTTGGTTTCAACCTACACGCCAAAGGTTTTATGGTTTTTCTCTCTCTTTTAATATGTTGAGCATTTTGAACTTTAACAGCCAGTTTCCTCATTTTGGGCCTGGTCAGGCTGAAGCCTGCAGGTAGTGGTGAAGGGTAAGCCTCTTCTGGGCTTGACAGTGAAGGTCCTGGCTTGCTTTTTGTGGCACCTTTGGAGGCCGCTTTCTCCATTTTCCTGACTCCCGTTCACAACAAAATTATTTTTGCGTAATGTCTGTTGTGATGTGAGATTTTACATATAACTTGATGAATATTTTGTACTATATATCTTTATTTCTAATTTAGGCAAAGCAATGTAATTTAGTGTTTACCCTCCCCCTTAGGAATGGGTCTGTTTGAATTTTACAGCAGGATTTGGGGGATGTGTGTTTTAAACCAGTTTGGCAAGTGTTTCTTTGCTAAAGTCATTTCTACCCCAGTAAATGGGCTAAGGTGTACTTTAACATATGGTTTGGGGGCAGGTGTTAAGATGTTCTATTTCTCCCATTGGTCTGAAGTATGGCTGTTTGGAATTGGCTTGGTTCAGAGGCCTTTAAGTACCATGATGTCCTATTGGCTCTTGGGGTTGGACAGAACATCTATAAATATATGTGTTTAACCTCAGTATCTCTCTCTTACTAACCAACATCTGAAAGAAGCATCTCTCTTACCAACCAACATATGATGAAGAAGCATCTCTCTTGCTATCCTGTGATGAACAGCACAGCTCAGCAGCCATTTTGAACAGACATGTGGCTGAAAGCTGAGCACCAATGATGCCTTAACTAGAGACATTTAAGTAACCACAAGTCTATGTGCCGCCTGAACTACATATCATCATTTAATCAGGTTGTATGGTTGCCAGTATTCAAATATACTTTGCATTTTGTTATTATTTCTGAATATTATCAATAATACATTATTTAAACTGTAACTTAACTTCTGCTTGTCTTTTTACTACATCTAATTGCCTAAGGTAATAGATATAGAAGGGAAGGTGGGGATAAGTTATATACAATAATACCTTATAAACAGTGGCAAGTCTGTGAGATTAGGCATTCTAAGGCTACATATTAATAATACAATAGGGGAAAGTAGAGCAATATATATTACTCTACCAAGACAAAACAATGTCCCTGTCAATTGTGCCTTTTTTTTATCTCTTCCACTTGAAATGTAAATCGGTTTGACAGGGCTCAGAAATCATCCCCTTTAAAAATTAGGCTTCGTAATGACGGCACAGATTGGGGCCAGTTTTCATTTGGATGGAACAGGAGATGGAACAATATAATAAAACTGAGTCAAGGCCAAAACCGAGAGGACATGATTCAAATAAATAATGGTAAGGACATGAGACCAAATCGTAAATTTGAGACAGTTAATCACCACAATATCTCACGTAGATTAAGCCAAAAGACAAGTCGAAAATCAACGTCGAAGAACAGAAACTATTTGTAGCCAGAGAGATCTTTAACAACAATAACATAGGATTTTAAGTTTTAAATTAGTCACAAACTCGGACAGTAATGGACTTTTTGATGCTAACCTTCATACTGTCACGATAATTACGTCACATATCACACATTGTGCATCTCCTGGATGTTTGCCTAGAAATATAGTGGCAACTCTGCATGACAGACAACAAATAATGGTGGTGCTGATGCTAAAAACAAAATACTGCCTCAGGAAGACGTACTGTACTTCATTAATGTCTTCAAAAACATCCTAAATCCAAAAAGGCATACCATTAAATTCCTTGTTGTGCTATCTGAAGGTGTGGAAATAGTGTTTAATGAGGGAGGACAAAAAGACAGATGTTGGTCAAGATTCGTGCCATGTTCATTAATGGGAGGTCAAAGCAATCTTTTGTCAAAGCCTCAAGTGAGAAGGAACGATGTGAAAGTCTTATACATGGAGTGTTACCAAATAAACTTGAACAGAAATTTGTTTTGTCTCCTTCACCTCAGATGAGTAGGAAGTTCACACCATGACGTTTAGACTGTCACTAATGGTGATGTCAACAGCGAGCATGCACTGAGGGATTCTTGGAAACAACTGAAATGGCAGTTCCCAAGCAAGAAACGGAATGGTTTCATGGAAGACATAATTAATAAATTTACAATTTATTAAACACACGGGGCTGCTGCCTCGCAGTTAGGAGACCTGGGTTTGCTTTCTGGGTCCTCCCTGCGTGGAGTTTGCATGTTCTCCCCGTGTCTGCATGGGTTTCCACCCACAGTCCAAAGACATGCAGGTTAGGTGCTTTGGCGATCCTAAATTGTCCCTAGTGTGTGCATAGTGTGTGTGTACTGCGGTGGGCTGGCGCCCTGCCCGGGATTGTGCCCTGTGTTGGCTGGGATTGGCTCCAGCAGACCCCCGTGACCCTGTGTTAGGATATAGCAGGTTGGAAAATGGATGGATGGATTAAATACACGTTAAATTCCAATTTTGATGTTAAAACCCGGAAAGACACATGGTTCATTATAATCCATATAGGAACATGCACAATAATTGTTTAAAATCACAGATCATAACACTTGACCTGTAAAACAACTAAAACTCTACCTCCATTATTTTTAGCGATCAAGGAAAACACTAAACAAAATAAATGAATTAAAATATAAAAGAAAGCCCAGATCCTGACAAACTTGACATTTAAAGTTGATTTAATTTCTTCAAATATACAACTGTCAATACAGAGGAAGACAGAATGTGATCAGATCAAGAGTCTCTGGTACAAAAGAATAACGGCCAGGAGTCTTGGCGGTGGGTAACGTCTTGGGTCTCTGGCCACCTGAGCACAGAAAAGGCTGGCCGGCTCCGTTACTTCCAACAAGAGAGCAGTCAGATGTTAACTATTGTGACACACAGTCAGACGGCCAGCAGCAGCGTGAGTTGGCTTCTCTGTTTTTCATCATTTGTTTAAATGTTAGACCAAAGCACAATACTGGCCAGGCAGAGCCAAGAATTAATTTTGAGAAAACGCATGAATCATAATTCCCTTTTTGATCAATAACTGGCTCAGGTGCATCCCACTCAATTGATGTCTCTCAAATGTTTCTACGCCTTGTTTAGGGTTCAAATATGAAGGAGTCTGAATATGTTCTGAAGACATTGTATGTTTCAGAGGGTTCAAATCCTTAGCTATGTCTGTGCACCATATAGTATCCTCAATGTACATTTACTCTGCTTTGCTGTATAATCAGAACTGTCTAGCAAGTAATGTAAAATATTCTGGGCTTGACTTTCAGCTCTGGCATGTCTTGTATTTTGTGTTATCTCACAGTTGAAACAAAAAGCACTCATGCTTTATAGAGTATGATTTTCCTTGTGGAAGCTAAACACTATTTTTATGTGTAACCACTAAGTACAAACCAAGCGTACGTGTAAGTATTTGTAAAGAGTATTTGTGACACACTCCACTGACCACCAGCCAATTGTTTTCTATGCATTACAATCTCTTTACAAGAGTTAGGATTGCTAGTAAACCTCCATCCTCTTTTTGTGTTTGCTCGTCATTTCCCCAATTCCCTTGCTTTCCTGTTCTTTGTATTTAATGTCGTGTTTCTGAAGTCACTCAGGTGCCTTGTCCTTCTTGTTCCTTGTTTGTAGGGATCAAATTAATTTCCCAGGATACTGTTGTCTTTCAGGTTGACATGATGGCACAGTAGTAGCCCTGCTGCTTCACAGTAAGGAGACCTGGGTCTGTGCCCCCTGGTCCTCCCTGCGTGGAGTTTGCATGTTCTCCCCATCTCTGTATGGGTTTCCTCTGGTGCTCCAGATTCCTCCAACAGTCCAAAGACATTCACGTCAGGTGAATTGGCGATCCTAAATTGGCCTTAGTGTATGACAGGGGTGTGTGTGTGTGGATGCGTATGTGTGTTCGCCCTGCGATGGACTGGCGCCCAGTCCTAGGTTTGTGTCTGCCTTGCGCCCTATGCTAGCTGGGATAGGCACCAGCAGACCCTGTGACCCAGTTCAGGACTACGCAGATTAGAAAATGACATGACTGTCATCTTTCGGGCCAGTTACCACTGCCACTGCCTTTTTATTGTAGCATTCATTGTTTTTCAGTTATGTTTTTCAGCTCCCTTTTGTTTTTTGTTTCTTTTGTGATGATACTTCAATTTTCTTTTTCGGCTTTGATTTTATTTTTTGTTATTTAGGATTTTGAATTTTGGATTGTGGACTTTAATCTGATTACAATTTATGTTCTTTATGTTGGTTCATTTATTTCTTTTTTTTTTTATAAAAGCTATTTTTTATTGGTTGAAATAGTTTGGTGTTATTTTTAGATTTAACTATGCTGTTTTAAGTATTAGATTAATTTTTCTTTATTATCCATTTTGAAACCGGTGATTTCGTTTTTTTTCAGATACTAGGGGGCTCAGCCTCCTGCCTGCTTCGCTCACCCACCTCCGGGGTTGTTTAACCAGATATACAATTTAAAGAGATTGTTATTTTCATGGGAATTGTTACATATTCTTTCAATTCCATGTTGCATCGCTTCTCTGTGATCATAAATATACACCTGACCAAATTGGGGTTTCTTTGAAATTAAACTTCTTGTAGCTGTAATTGTTGCGGGACCACAGATTCTCATAGCGTATGGTCCATTATTGTGTAAATCCACATTTTGAGCATTGGATGATGTGAATGCGAAAAGATTATTGTAGACTCGGATATTTTGCCTGTAGTGTATGTGGATTTCACTTTCACCAAACGACAAATCTTTTACTTCTTGCGGATACACCTCTTCATTGGGAAGATACACTACTTTCCCTGATGGCAACACAAATTAGACCATCGGTTCTCAAACTTTCTATTTCGCTCTATCCCTCGAGCCCCTACCCCCCCCCCCCACCCCGCCACACTATTCTACCTGGAATAATTCTGCACCCCCTGCATAATATAAGATAGATGAGAATAACCCATGATACAACTAACAAAGATATGATACTCATGCGGTGTCGCGGTGTCGCGGTATCCTATCTTTTTTACTTCCATAAGATTTGCATGTGTTCGGCTAACTTCGGTGAAATATTTGCAATTTTTTTTTTTTAAAGTGCTTTAGTACTAGGGTGTTGTACCGTGTTAGCCATTATGAATGTAGAGAAAAGCCAAGCAAAATGACACCTTCTATTGGCTAATAATTGTTAAAATGCCTTGTGTGGTTTTTTGTAGTAATTCTAATCCCAAAAACAAAGAATAAATTATTTATTCTTATTTAATTATTTTTTTATATAAAGAAATGATTAAATATGTTTTAATTTCTAAAAATCTCGTAAACGAGGACACTGATGAAGTCAATCTAGACGAACGTATTTTTGTCCGACAAATATTATACCGCTGTTAGTTGTATCATGAAAATAACCCAATACACAGTAAATTATTTAACTCAATTTGGCAATATTGGCTATGCTGCCAATGTGGTGCAGTCACGCCGAATTACCACCTGATCTATTGTTACCCGAATGTTTGGGACAGATACCGATATGTCTCGAACTTTAAAGCAGGCACATATTAGTCATTAGAAATGTTTTATTTTAATTTTAGTTATAATTCATTCGTTATGATTATATGCTTGCAAATTTAGATTTGAAATAAAAATGTAAAAAATTAATTTTTGATGTCTTGTTCATTTATTCGACGCCCCCCCTTGTACAGCTTCAGTGCCCCCCCAGGGGGGCGCCCCCCACAGTTTGAGAACCGCTGAATTAGACAATCTACAAGTCTCTGACTTAAAGTTTAAAGCTGAACAATATCTACATGCTTCTGTCATATCACCTACAGTATGTCCATATATTCGATCTCTTTTTACTGTTCCGTTATTTCACTGAGTAATAATTTACATTTGTTTGTGCTAATGCGATCTTTTTTTTTTTATACTTTCAAATTTTACTACTTTTATATTCTTTAACATGCTCTGCATGTGTATCACGCCAATGTTTTTGAACATCATTGTGAAGTCTTTTATTTCTGACCCCGATTGGACCTACAAGGTTTTCAATTCCACTTGGTCCAGTCTGATTATTACTTTCCTTATTTTCAGAATTTGCACATAGATTATTATTGTTCCTTTTTCCATTCTTTTATACCTTGTTTTCTCTCCAACGCTTTTGGGTATCTTTTTGATGCGCTGCTCTTTCTTCTTCACAAAGTTGTTGACGTGCCAACTAGAACTTACAAACTTTTAAGAGCTGAGAGCACATGAAGTGTGTCTGCCAAAAGCATTCTAACAACTGAGAGGTTAGATGTTCGTGATCTTGTTTTAAAGTCTAGTCTCGCGG
The DNA here is from genome assembly GCF_900747795.2 of Erpetoichthys calabaricus. Classification (NCBI taxonomy): domain Eukaryota; kingdom Metazoa; phylum Chordata; class Cladistia; order Polypteriformes; family Polypteridae; genus Erpetoichthys; species Erpetoichthys calabaricus. The sequence continues at coordinate 139,918,191 of NC_041405.2, forward strand.
GACTTCAAAGTGTCTTTCGGAGAAGGTCATCTCTCAATCCAAGATATTTTTATATAATAGAGAGAAATTTAATTTGAATCTTGGTGGCTGTCTTATGATTTATGACCTTCCCTGCTGCTAAGGTGAACGTATCTTCTCTGAAGGATTTTAAATGAAAGAGATATTTTTTTCTTTTAAGGGCAAACTAAAGGCTATCATCAAATATGTTTTGGTCCTGCTGATCAAAAATTACAAAAAAGAGGATCCAGGCCTTCAACAATAACATAAAAGCCAGACCTGCCCACTTTACAAATCTGGGCCCACTGAGTTGGCCTCACTCTGGACAGCCTAGCCCCAAACGCAAGGAGCAAACTATCAGCCTGCACAAGTCCCAGAATGGGGTTAAGCCTTTTACAGTTCAAGGTAGGCAAATGTTTACCAAAAAGACAGGAAAACCATAAAACCTGTTGTTCAAATATAAATTAAACTCTGATGGACATGTTCAAGGTGCCTGCAAATTACTGTGAGCAACCAAAGACAAGGTGATGAAAATGTAGCCAAAAGGAGGAATGAATAAATACATGTAATAATAATAAAAATAAGTTACATTTATTGAGTGCCTTTCACAAACCCAAGGTTGCTTTACATACAGAGTAAAAAAAAAAATTATACAGATGACAAACGTTTGTAGAAGAGGAAAGTTTTCAGTTGAGTTTTAAAAGTGTAGAAAGAGGAACAATCTCAGAGAGACTGAGGAAGAGAGTTACAGAGTTGAGGGGCTATAGCACTGAAGGATCTGCCTTCCAAGGTGGAGAGTCTGGTGCGTGGGACAGTAAGGAGATTACTGCTTGAGGTCCTGAGAGAGCAACAAGGAGTGTAAAGAGCTAGTAGCTGAGTGAAGTAGAGGGGGGCAAGGTTATGTAGGGCTTTGAAGGTCAGAAGCAGAATCTTGAATGTCCAAAAACCAGGAAGGCAAACTTATCTGAGTGAACTAAGTCAAAAGACAAAATTAAAACAAAGGTCATTGACAAAAAGAGGTAAAGTTCCTAGTGTTGTGAGAGGGACTCTTATATATAGCGAAATAGAATTGAAGTCTCCAAAAATAATCGACGAAGCAGGCCAGAAGCTTCATGGGTTAGCCCAGAAGAAGCTCACTCTGTCCAGCTTACTCAAAACTATGACCAGCAGGCTTCTGGCCTAACAGGCCCCAAGCAAAGTTTGCTGGCAAAGGGACTAGAAATTTTCCAAAATAAAACATAAACCTTACAGGATTACCATAAATCCCCATTTTGTGGATAAAAAGGGAATAAGAATCTTTATAACTTATGATTTATAAAACAAAAAATAGAAAATAACAAATAAATGTTCAAAATAACAAAAACTGAAGAGAAGGAATTAAAATGGAGGCAATAAGCAGACAAGTTCCAATACACATTCCAGAAGTCTTAATCTTTAAATAGAAGAAAGAAGTCAGAAAAATCTAAAAGGAATCAATGAAAGACAACAATGAATAACAATAACTTTGTATGCTTTGACTCGTAGGCAGCAGCACCCAGTTTATGTGTATTGCTTGTCTCTGGAACTTTGTAGCGTCAAAACAGGCACAGATGAGTGTCCCATATAGCTGTGTATTGTGTATTATATGGTGTTTGTACAACACCCAAATCGCATTACGTCCTATTTCACAGAATGTATCGTGGACTTTAACCTGTACACATAAATGCAGACTAATTCATAACACCTAGCTCAATAAAAGTTTATAATTGCTATCTAAACACACCACAAAGATCTATTTGGTTATCCAGGCACTTTAACGAGGTGTGCAACAGTGTGCCATCTTATACAATAATAACAATAATATTACATTTTATTTAATAACACTCAAGGTCACCTTACAATGAAATTAAACATTAATTAAATAAAAACAAAGAGAACAATAAAATCAAAAAGTAATAAGGTACAGAGGAAGTAGCAACCATACAACGATAACAGGCAGTAACGGTGTTAAATTCATAGTTGGCATGCAAGTTTGAAAAGATAAGTTTTGAGGGCAGTTTTAAAATGTGTCATTGTGTAGCGGGGCCACATAGTTAGTGTTGTAAATATCAGTTCTGAGTGCGTCTCATTTCATTGTCCCGTTTACTGTTTGTATGTGTATCAGTTAATGCCGTCCCCGTAAAGGGGGACGGATGATGGAAGGAGACCACAGCCGCAAACCTGGAAAACAACTGTCATTAATTAATCAATCACAGCCGTCACAGGACTATTTAAGCCAGCAGGAGGAGAAGGAACGAGAGAGGAGAGAAGGAGATTTTTTTTCACATTCACGTCCACGAGCCATCTGTACCTGTTATTTTCCACATCGCTCATTTCCATCCAGTTTGTTTTTCCATCCGCCGGACTTGCTTCAAGGACCTCATCACGAGAGAGCCCGGGGTCAGAGTTAATCATCCACCACGCACCGAGGATTCACGGTGAGGCTGCTCCATTTTTTCCGGGGAGAATCAAACGACTCATTTTCACTAATTCAGTCAACCGCATTCAGGACAGTTTCTTTATTACCGGACTCACGTTCACATTCATTTCCATATATCATTCAATTTTTGTTATTCGTGTTGTGTGTTTATATGTTACAGGGGCAAGGGAGGGTTTTTGTTGTATTTATATTTGGAGGTGTCTTGTTGTTGCTGGGGTGGAGGGATATTTATATTTATATGTTTTCTATTTTTTGCATGTCTTGTTTCATTTAATACATTTAATCCGTTTAATTTTACATCCTGTTTTTGTACTTATCTTTTCACCGTCGATTGTGGGGGAACAGTTTAATTGGTTAGAAGTACGGCTTGATAGTTAGATTATTTCTCAGTAAATCATCCAGGCCACTGGTCTTGGAGGTGTAGCTGCCGGCTGGGTAAAGGGGTCGGCCGTTACAATTGAGTCGAGTTGACGGATATGAGAGGGAAGAGAATTCCAGAGTTGAGGAGCACTATGAGAGATGCTCGAGCTCCCATAGAAGAGAGTATGATGCGTGGTACAGAAAGTAAAGCTGCAGATAAGGCTCTGAGGAAGTGAGAGGGAGTGTAAGTCTGTAGGAGATCTGTGAGGTAGTGAGGAGCGAGCTTTAAATGTTGAGTGCAGTATTTGTATTGTATTCGGTAGTTAACAGGGAGCCAATGAAGTTGAGCGTGAATAGGTGTAATATGTTCAGTGGATATAGAACAGCAGGTTATTATCCTAGCAGCAGAATTTCGAATAAGTTGCAACCGATGGATTAGTTTTTGTGGGATGCCAGATAGAATAGCATTACAATAATCTATACGTGAGGTGACTAGGGCATTAACCAATACTTCAGTAAAGTGTTGCATAAGAACAGCATGAAGTCTAGAAATGTTTCGGAGATGGAAGAAGGCAGTCCGAGAAATGTTACTTATATGGGAAGAAAAAGAGAGGGTACTGTCAAGAATGACGCCCAGTCTCTTAGCCTCACCTCATATAGTCTCAGGGTAGTGACATTACGTGTCGTGCCACTGCTAGCTGCAGAACAACCCCTAGGAAAATATTCAGAATGGCAGCAACCACCCTTTAACCCTATTGGCATCTGTGCTGCGCAAAAATAATACTAACATATATCATCTGGTCACCATTTTGTGTGCTCTATTGTGGGCCTATTATGGTTTTGGATTCTGTTTTTATTTCTTATTTGATTTCCAGCAGGGATTTCTGAGGTCAAACACAAGCTTCAGCTCCTGAATAAGATTTTATGATTTTGTTTTTCAGAAATTCCAAACTTTTAAGAATTTATTGGAATTTTTTGGACCACTTTGTCTTCCATTTTGCATTTTTCATGATTGCCACTTTGTTTGATTCCCATCATCAGGACCTCTTCACATATTCCTGGGTGCGAGTTCTCAGAAGTTGTGACCCTCAGGTAATGATGCAGCGGCTATCTAGGAATGTACTTCCTTATCCAAGTTGTGCATTCAAACCCTTTTTTCAAACCACTTACCTAGCACTGCACACCTCCAGTGGAAGGTGCAAGGCTGGCACGCATTCATGCCCACTCTGCTCTGGGAGACGGACACTCAGTCACATCCTGAGCAGCTGTCCAAAGGCCCTAGGGGAGGATCCTGACCAGGTGCTGAAGGCAGTTGCTGAGAGTGTCTCCTCAGCCGTAACAATAAACAGGCCCCACTGTCACCCCAGGAAGCAGGTAACATTCGTCAAGGCAGGACAGCAGCTGAAGCCACAGCCTAGGGCTACTGCAGGTCTACTTTCCATCGCACAGGACTGGCAGATGATGTTAGATCTGGGCAAGCAAGATAAGTTTCCAGTACATATCGCAGCGACATCATTGCAACCTGACCTTGTCATTCTGTCAGAGGCCTCAAAACAGCTACCCCTGATAGAACTGACTGTGCCTGGGGAGGAACACATAGAAGAGGCTTTTGAGAGGAAGCTGGCCAAGTACCAGTGGTTTCTGGAGGATTGCCGGAGACAGGGGTGGTGAGCAAACTGCCATCCAGTGGAAGAAGGCTGCAGAGGCTTCACTGGCCGCTCTCTGAATTTACAGAGTTGGCACCCTGCTGTACATGAGTGGGCCGCCATCAGGACTGCCACAGAGACAGCAGAAAGAGCTTCCAGGTGGCTGTGGATTAGGAGGGGTGAGCCGAGGTTTAATGCTGCTGGGACACAAGTCAGGCGTGATCTCACCTGGATGAGGATGGATGATCTTGTGAGACCTGAAACACCCTATGAACCCAGGAAACATCACTGATGATGCATGCGTAGGATGTATCTTTCACCTTTAGAAAGTTTTCGGTATATTTTCCTGGTTCTGACTTTTTTTGACCCTTTTTGTTCATGATTTCTGTCTTTCATTTTGGCTTTGGCGCTTGTGTTTTTGATCTCCCAGTTTTTGACAATTTTCTGTTACTCATCTATCTGCTGATCATTTCTCAAAGTTAGTCAAATTGCTGACATGACACTGCCATTTTGTATGTCTGATCACTGTGACACCTGCTGCTTAGTTTTAAATTCGACTGGTTTTGGCTATCAATTTTGGCTAGCGTTTTGGTTGTGGTTTGGACCTCAAAATAAATTTTTAGCTTTATCACTGGCTACTCTTGACAGGCACCCTGTTCAGGGTTTGTGCCCTATGCTAACAGGGACAGGCTCCTGGTCAGGACTAAGCAGGTTGGAAAATGACTGATTACTCTTATTTATGGCTCTCCTTGTAAAAGTCCAACTGCATACTCCTTCTGCCCAATTCAATCATCATGCATGAGAGAAGAAGAATCCTCAGCCAGCTGTTCTGATTATACTGAGCTTAGCTACACATAGCATTAACAATATAATAAAAAGAATAACAAAAAACGTTTAACCAGATTTCTTAATAAAGTGGAGTGAACATTAATAACTTCATAAGGAGGGTCAGCTCCTTAAAGATGATGTTGTGAATGCATCATCAGTATTGACAGTACATTAGGAAGGAGAAGCTCTAACTAACCTTAACAAACATTTAAAATAAGCACTGCTTAAACACATAGGAAAGAAATATTAAGAAATTGATCAATCGACTATTTACTTAAATCCGGCAGAGAAATCTTAATCCGTCTTATGAGAAATAAAACACAGAGAAGGAGAACCCAGAGTAAGCTCTTCTATGAAATCATATCAAGAGAGTCAAATACCAGCAAATTAAAAAAGTATGAAGGTAAGGCCTTAACCAGCCCTCCTAATAAATAAAGGAGAGCTTAGGCACTCATGAGGGAGAGAATCTGTCAATAAGGGAACCTTTAACCTTTATATAAATAAAGTCAAGAGAGTATGGACCCTCATGATGGAAGTGATAGAGGGAAGCTGGGCTCTTAATCATCTCTTGTAATGAATTACACTCACAGCACTTAAGCACTCACAAAGCATGTAATACATTAGTAAGGGAGACCCCAAAGCAATTTTTCCAATAAATAACCTCAAGGGAGGATTAACAGCAACAAGCAAAGAAAAATATTTAGGAGGTGAATCCTTATCAGACGTAATTAATATTGTTGAGACATTCACAAGGGAAAAAAATATTTTCAAAAATGTTCAAAACTAGAGCGTTCAAAAGGGCTGTAGGTTCAATTCTCGGCCTCATCGCAGTTCGTGTACAGTTTGCTCCCTCTCCCTGTGTCTGAATGGCCGTGTCCAGGGTTTTCTATCTCCTGCCGTATTCCAAAGACTTGTGTTTTATCAGCTTCTCCTTGCCAACCTCTCTGACCTGGGCATCACAGAGATCTTCTCTCAGAGAGTTTGAGTGCTACCCTTTGAGCAGATCCAGCTGTGTGTCCTGGCATGGAGGGATGTCTAACTTGCATGAGGCAAGCACAGGGGTGTCCCAAAGATCAGTGCAGGCCAGGGCTGGATTAACAACAAGCACAACTGGGTGAATGCCCAGGGGCACCAGGTCCCTGCAGGGCATGGGAACCAAAAAAACCTAAACATGAAATACTGAACAGCTCATGCCTCACAAGTGTCTGGATGGCTATGTCTGCACATCTGCAATCACCGGTAGGATCACAAAACATTTAAAGCAAACAAAAGCCACAGATCAGTTCTTGCTTTTTTTAGCGACTTGGCCTAACAGGAGCAGCCGAAAGAAGAAGAAGAAGCAGAGGCCTTTGTTGGTGGTCACTGCAAAACACACTTTTTACAGTAAAGTCTGTTATTTTGTATTGAAACGGGTAATCAGCTATGTTCCTCCTAAGCTGCACTCTGTTCCCTTCTGAACTACCATGCCGCTGTTTGGCAAAGCTGTTATTGCACATTTCACACTCTGGTAATGTACACATTGCTCTCAAAGCTTGAAGTACACTTGATACTTCATGGGGGTCCAGCACCCACCCACCTGCTTCACCCCCAGCTCATTATTCAAGTAAGAGTTCTTCATGGTGCTCGATACTTCATGTCAGAAGGTCAAAAAGAGTGGAGCGGATAAAGAAGATGTGGACTCTGGTACTCAACAGCCAAAAACAGTGTTTGCTAACCACTGAGCTTTGCATCTTCATTGAGTTTCATCAGACTTTCTCTTTCCGTTTCAAAACATGATCACATCTCCTGTTTGCTGTCCAGGACACTGACCTGTCATCCATCCACCCTATTAGTTACTGGTACCATTCTCAGTGCTCGTCAGTCACTTCTGCTGTGTCCTTCAATTCCATAAAGCACAATTTCAGCGCAGCGCAGAGCATGTAAGTTACCATAATATTAGTAAATATCAACAAATAAAACAAACATGTGTTGGCTAATTGTGGTTTTTCTATAACATCACCAAATTTCAATCAAACTTGTTAAGGCATTTTTGAGATTTTGGAGTATTTAATTTTTCTATGGTGGGGGAGCTACCCCTAAATATTGATATATAAAAATGTCCCTTCTTAGCAGATACCTGCTGCCCTAGATGTACTATCTTGCCAAATGTCAGCTTTTTAAGTAAATGGGAAAGAGTCAGTGAGTGAATGAGTGGGTGGAAGAGTCAGTCAACACTGCATTATCTATATATTACAACATCAGAACAATCTGGACGAGAACTGGCCATTCAGCCCAACAAAGCTCACCAGTTCTATCCATTGAACTCCTCCAAAATAACATCAAGTTGAGTCCCTAAAGTCCTACTGTTTACCATTTGTTGTATGCAATTTACCCTTAACAAGCTTCTAACATGTCTCCATCTTCTTGATGAACTCATGTTAAAGTCACAGTCTCGATCCACTGCACTAATTTCCTTTATAATATTAAGCATTTCAATCATGTCCCCTCTTACTTCTTTTATGTAAAATTATGTATACTGTATATGTTGTGATAGACAGCCAGCAGCTCAATCCGGTCGGGACGTCCCAGAATGGGAAGAATGGAGAAGGGCAGCCTTTCCAGGACACTGCTTCCCCCAGGACGCTAGGTGGCAGCTCCCCTGGACGGTAACAGTACTCCGGATTCCCTCAGGGCATCATGGGACATGGAGTCCATTTTCTCATCCCTGTTGGGTGCCGTGGGTGCCGCCAGGGGGAGCTCCTAAAGGACCTGGGGGCTCCTATTTTTCCTACTACCTGGAAGTACTTCAGAATCACGAGGACGGAAGCCCACAGTACTTCCGGGATGCTTGAGGACTGATGATGTGGCGTTTGACCTGGAAAAAGAGAAGGAGCACTTCCGGGTCAAGGAATATAAAAAGGATTGTTAGAGACCCAGCAAGGAGAGCCGGAGTTGGGAGGTTGGGTGACGAAGCTGCTGGGAGTGGAGGATTATTATTGTATTGTTGTGATTATTGATTATTTGTGAATTGTGGCGTATGAGGTGCTTTGTGCACTTTATTGAAGAAAGTCTTGGTGTTTTCATACATGTGTCCTGAACATCTGTCTGTTGGGTTTCATGGGCAACAGCGCCCCTAGCGTCCACAATATATATATATATATATATATATATATATATATATAGTGAAAAGGTGCTATATGGGTGCTGACCCGACTCCAACCTGACACCGTGAGGCACACATAAAATAATTAAACGTTTTATTTTCTTTATCTGTGGGGCACGTCTTCCCAGTATTCCACAGGCACAACACCAAACAAAACAACACCACAAAAACACTCTTCCTTTCCTCCACTCCTCTCGGAAGCTTCGTCTCCCTCCTCCCAACTCTGGCTCCTTGAGTGGTGGCTGCAGGCTCCTCTTATATGCTCAGGTGGTAATTAGCCTAATTAGGCTGCACTTCCGGGTGTGGCTGCATCACAGCCCAAATGTGCTCATTAAGTCGTTCAGCTCCTCTAGTGTTCCATGATTATGGTTCCTGATACCGCCTATGGTAGCTTCCCTGGATTCAGTGCCAAAGGGGTGTCATGGGCTCCGACCATCCGTCACAATATATATATATACTGCTTACACAGGGCTTTGACTCCCCCAGGAAGCTAGATAGCAGTGAGCCCAGGCTCAAATTCATTCATCGATGCCGACAGGCATTCCGGGTATTGTATTCTTGAGGGACAGCCTTACAGTGTCCTGTGGGGCTGCCAGGGGGAGCTGTGGGGTTTTGGAGGCCCTGCTTCAAAGGGCTCCACCCTCACCTGGAAGTGCTTTGTAGCTGCAGCTTCATGTGGCAGGAAGCATTCCTGGGGATTAGATAAAAGGGGCCTGCCTGTCTTTCATGGACAGGCCAGAGTCGGGTGGAAGGTGGATGATGGAGAAGTGGAGGAAGCAGTGATCAGTTAGAGAAGGAAGAAAAGAGTTGTGCTTCTGCTTACAATTGGGCTTTATTGTGTGTACATGTGGCTGTGGTGGTGGAAAACACTTAAAAAGAAGAGGTTTTCCACAATAAAAGTCTCTTTGACTTTTAACTTGTGTCCATGCCTGCTTGTGTTGGGTGTCTATACAATATATATATATATATTGTGGAAAGCATAACCCCGGACACAGACAGACAGACACCAGAATGTCCAAAACACTTCTTTTCATTTCCTTTACACACCACAATGCCTTCCTCCAACACTCTTTCTCTTTCTCTTTCCAACCTACTCTCCCCTCCTCACGAGCTTCTTCTCTTTCCTCCTAACTCTGGCCCAGCTTCTGGAGGGAGGCGGTCCCTTATATACCGACCCAGATGAGCTCCATGTGCTCCCCCTGACGACACTTCCTAGTGTGGCGGAAGTGTCAAGAGAGCCCCCGCAAGCACTCCGGGTGCTCCTGGGAATTCTTCCGGCAGCATTTCCTGGTGTGGCGGAAGTGCTGCCATCCAGGACCTCACAGCTGTCTGGGCACCCCCTGGCGGTGGCCACATCCTCTGGTAGGGATGAGTGTCCCAGCTCCGGTCCAGTGGCCCATAAGCAGACCCGGGTGGCTGCCCCCTCGTGGCTCAGGGGAGGTATTGTCCATCACGGGGACCATCCAGGCATCCTGGCTGGGTAGGGTCCCCATCCTTCTGGGACAATATATATATATATATATATATATATATATATATGTATAATATATATATATACAAAGAGAGATTAATAGTATTTTAAAAACAGCTTTAAAGAACACCGGTAACAAATATATCTATCTAAAAAATGGTGAGATGATCTCAAATTTTCTTTTTCTGGTTAAGATTCTTGCTGCTGAATTCCAAAGTAGCCAAAAACCATTACTGTACTTCTAAGATAGTCCTGTTAAGTAGTTCTCTCATTCGCTAGCTAAATGGAGGTAAGGAACGCCCCGAGACTGGCTCGTGAGTGTGGAGAGCCCCGCCCCTCTCCCCTTGGCCCACTGCGTGTCTCTTGGATTCGCACAAATAGATCAGTACCACAAGTGAACTATGATACATAGCACAATAGAGAAGTCCCAAAATCAGCCGGAATGTAGAAGCAAATTATAGAAAAAAACCCGATCTAAATCCAATAAGTAGTTCTCCCACTAGCTAAACAGAGGTAAGGAACGCCCCAAGGCTGGCGTGTGAGTGAGAAGGGCCCTCCCACCTCCCCTCGGCCCGTTGTGTGTCTCTCAGATTTGCATAAATAAATCGGTACCACAAGTGAACTTTGATACTTAGCGCAATTATAGAAGTTGCAAAATCAACCAGAATGTTCAAGCAAATTATAAAAAAAAAACCCAGATCTAAATCCGTGAAGTAGTTCTCACGTGAAAAGCAGGCAGACATACAGACAGACATTGGATTTTTTTATATATACCTGTAGAGATGTATAATCTACAATATGTGTTAATTTGGAACTGTTAATAGTAACTGTGCTTCTCATATTTTAATGATTACTTAGTCTATTATCTACTCTTATACAGTATACTGTAGGCTTGCTCCAAGCGATATCTCATTGCATTGTAGCGTGACAATAAAGGTGTCTTGCATTTTGCATCTTTATTTCTCCTCGTGTGTCTCACACTCTCACTTCCTGTTTCAGTTGTGTCACCAAAGCCATACTAATCAATCACTGACCAATCAGATTGCTGTGAGGTACTGGACACACACGCACACACACACACACACACACACCCCTTAGTGTATTATTGTATAGTAGGTCATGGAGAGTAGCAGCCATTGTGAGTTTTCTTCAGTGTGGTCCTAGCAAAGAGAACCTGAAACCCTCCAGATATTAGGAAACAAAACCTGCTACTAACAATAACACATTCTTTTATAAATGAGGAGGAGAAGATCTAGATGTTTAGTGAAAGATATTGCTACTGTTTGTTTAATGGAGGCTTAAAGTTCTTTCATTTGATGTCATCCAGAACATTCTGAAATGCTGTTTTGATGGTTTAATAATAAAGTGTAAGGGTTACTCCCAGGGATGAATCCTAATTGTTCAATCTTTTAACAAAACAAGAACTTCTGGTCCTGTCCTATTGAATTCTAAATGTAGCCCCATGTTTACATGAATAAGGCCTTTAATATTAGGCAGATGTGGTTTAAAATAGGAAGAAAAGCAGCACATATCTTGTTTTGTAGTTTATTTTACATTCTGTATTTAATTATATAAGAAAAGACACTTTTTTACAGCTTAGGGCTCCTTTGGCATTAATTATTCTGGGTGTGGAGAGACGCCAAGAGGGCACCAGCTCCTGTTGTTACTCTCACATTTCAAAAATCTTTCCTTCTGACCCCTTTTGCAGTTCAACACAGCGAGAGAAGACCGAATTCTGCTTTAGAGGCCAGGAACACCGGATGTGTCACTGCCAGCGCCCCCCGGCAGTGAAAAAATAGATGGCCTTTCCGTAGGCGACCTCTCAGACCCCTAATTGCTCTCCTTCTTGTTAAATATCTGAAAGCTTCCTCTTGGAAACGTTGATGGCTTTATTTTCAAAATTGTCGATAATTGTATTGCTGGTGACTCAGCTCTGGATACGGCATGTGGCTTTACTGGTTTAACCTCTCATTTTCCAGTCATTGCTGAAGACAGTTTTAGCTCTCAGGCTGCACTCTGTGTCTGCGTGTGTGTGTGCGCTTAGCCCCCCGCTAACATGGAGCATTTTGGACTTGTCACAGTTCTGTGGCATCTATAATTAAGACCCTGCGTGGAATTCAAATCGAAAATGGCAACCATTTCCATACTCGCTTTGCCTTGATAAACTAACTTGGTATCATGTGCTGTTTCTGGTCCTTTGGAGGGCTTACTATTCTTTTTTGTTGGCCCCTGTGCTCTACAGCTCTCCATCTTTCTCTCAGTCCTCAGTGTTACATGTTTATTTTCCAATCAAGCTTGAAAATGCACACATTTTAATGGGCTATAAGTGAAACTGAACCTTGGTGCCCACCAGACTGATGCCAATTCACTCTAATAAGTGCCATATGGTGGTGTGATCTGTGAAGGGCACTATATAAATGAAAGTCTGAACACTTGTATGATACTTTCATTGTTCCTTTCCAACCTCTCCTCAGAGCTTATTTCCTTTTCTTTTTATATTTTTGAATATGCACTCTTACTTGCTTTGAGAGGAAGTTTCAGTGTTATGGCGAGGAGGCAGGGAGTAGAGAAGGTGGATGAGTTTAAATACTTGGAAATCAACAGTACAGGGTAACAGGGATTGTGGAAGAGAGGTGAAAAAGAGAGTGCAGGCAGGGTGAAATGGGTGGAGAAGAGTGTCAGGAGTAATTTGTGACAGACGGGTATCAGCAAGAGTGAAAGGGAAGGTCTACAGGACGGTAGTGAGACCAGCTATGTTATATGGGTTATAGACAGTGGCACTGACCAGAAAGCAGGAGATAGAGCTGGAGGTGGCAGAGTTCAAGATGCTAAGATTTGCATTGGGAGTGACAAGGATGGATAGGATTAGAAATGAGGACATTAGAGGGTCAGCTCAAGTTGGACGGTTAGGAGACAAAGTCAGAGAGGCGAGATTGCGTTGGTTTGTACATGTGCAGAGGAGAGATGCTGGGTATATTGGGAGAAGGATGTTAAGGATAGAGCTGCCAGGCAAGAGAAAAATAGGAAGGCCTAAGAGGTTTATGGATGTGGTGAGAGAGGACATGCAGGTGATGGGTGTAACAGAAGAAGATGTGGATGATGATCTGCTGTGGCAACCCCTAATGGGAGCAGCCAAAAAAAGAAGACCCTTGCTTGCTTTGTGAAGTTTCTTGCAATGATGTAACAAGTGAAGGGCACTATATCCCAGAATGGCTGATTAGATGTCTATTTCCCCTCCCGTATCCCCCATTGTTGTAATTGACAACTACCACAGCTAGATGCAATCCAGGGCCTTGAGTAGGCTGGGTATCCATTGATCAGCTTGACACAATCTTATATAACACCCTTCACAAAATGAGAGCTCTGTGTAGTGGCAATTCAGTTCAGAAAAAGTTGTGGGGCTGACACAGACAGAGATCAAATGATGCCAAAAGAAAACACTCCGCTCCAGTGTTGAGAAAGGGCCTGTGCATGGCCGAGTAAAAGGAGTTATTCCTTTAGTTCATGCTACAAAACAATTGCTTCTGAGCCAGACATTGCAGGTCTGCGGCTGACCACCAGCAGTTCATTACAATGCAAATCTTTGTACTGAGATGTTTTGTGGTGGAAGTCCGCAGAAATTCATTTGGCGACGAGGACGGGATTTGGAACATTCTGCTATGGTCAATCAGTGCATCCGCATGAGCTTTAATAACCCGGTTATCCACAGAATCTTCTATGTCAACCCTTACTTCAGTTAGAGAAACAGTTATTAGCCTCTGAGAAGTCTGGTTAACAGCGTAGATTTCTTTGTGAATAACCCAATTATGGTGTCATGTAAACCCATAACTGGGTTACTGTTTTATAGTCTAGCATGTCCATTGCAACACATGCTTTCAGCAGCCACGCTTAGAAGCGTCAACAAAACACATTTCTGGAGATAAATGTTTGGACGATCACATTATTCCTTGTCTTGGCTGAAACAATCTCTCTCAATATTTCAGAAATCACTAAATTTGAGCTGGACGTAGAGTGTTAAACTCAGCAACGCAATCTCGAGAGCAGTAGGGGAACATGTACTGTATAAACGTAACATGCATTAAGTAGTCCAATTTCTGCTTAAGGTAATAAGTAACCTAATGTGTATCTTATTTTATTGAAGTAAAAATGCATGTTATTATTTATTACCAAGCAGCACTGGGTGTTAAGGAGCGAAGCACATCACCAGTATGCTGGTCCTTTGTGGAGATCAGTCACACAGCCTAGTAGAAAAGAGTGTGCTGCATGCAATCCAGTAACAGAAACCTATAAATAAAACAGCAGTTTGACTAAACATATTTATAAGATACAAGAAAAGTATCACAGGCCTAATTTTCAGGTTCATGATGGCAGTTTTTGTGTAGTTTCAATGATGACTGAGCCAAAGAAGAACTCCATAAGATTTCTTGCCCATGTAGATGCAGATTTTTAAGAAATCAGGTTTTTATCTTTACCAGGTTATTCATCCTAACCTGATCATGTGTGTACTTGTAAACCCCCTCAGTGATTCGAAGTCAGGGCAGTCATTTACTACTCTTTAGCTGTACTGTTAAAATCATTTTGTTTGCTGCATAAATGGCAAATTCATTGTTTGTATTCTGCTTTTCTGCCCCTGCTTCAGCACCTCTGAATAAAAGAACTATGGAGGGCATAATTAAGTTATGGTGATGGTGAAAATTGTGTGTTAGTTTATATCCCAGTGCCAGCGGGGGCATCCCCAAAAACCCACAGTATGAAATTCTGAATGTGACAAAAATGTGGCATGCATGTCTGAGTGAGGTAGCTCTCTGGAATGTGGCACAAAGAAGCACTGGCCACTAGTCCATAGCGGTAAACTGGTATACGGCGTATGTAAGTCACTTGGAATACCTGGACCATCTACAAGCCAAGGACTTAAGTGATGAGTGAAACGGGCAAGTTACAAGTCACATGGAGTTTAGTGAAACTGACAGTAAAATTCATATGGAAAATTCATGGTCAAAAGTTTTGAGAATGACACAAGTATTGGTTTTCACAAAGTTTGCTACTTCAGTGTTTTTAGATCTCTTTGTCAGATGTTTCTGTGGTATACTGAAGTAGAATTACATGCATTTCCTAAGTTTCAAAGGCTTTTATTGACAATGACATTATGTTTATGCAAAAAGTCAATATTTGCAGTGTTGACCCTTCTTTTTCAAGACCTCTGCAATTCACCCTGGCAGGCTGTCAATCAACTTCTGGGCCAAATCCTGACTGATGGCAGCCCATCTTCTTCTATAATACGCTACCTGTCCTGTGCTGTCCGTTTGTCTGTCCATGATTTTAAATCACCTGTAGCTCACGAACCGTTTGGCCTATTGACCTGAAATTTGGTACACATATACTACGTGATATCTATTATCCACTTTTGGGGTGATAATTGACCTCCAAGGTTATTCCTTTTTTTATTTTATTGTAAAATCAACTCAAAGAAGCAGGCAGCAGGGTGGCCATGTAGCACATGTGTACGGGCACCATTCTCATCCCTACCATCTTCGCCGACACTTTCTCTACATCTTCATATCTTAAACTAGGGAGCTTTGCCAACCCCCTGCCCTGCGCTGCCTCTTTGTGGCTCTGCTGCTCGCATATGGGGATGCGGATGTACAATTTAAACAGATTTTAATTTTCATAGGAATTGTTATATATGCATCAACACAATGTATACATTCTCCACACCACCAGCCTGGACTGTTGATACATGACAGTTTGGGTGTATGGATTCATGCAGTTGGCACGAAATTCTGATCCTACCATCTCTGTGGCTCAGCAGTGATCAAGATTCATCAGAGCAGGTTAAATTCTTCCAGTCTTCTGTCCAGCTTTGGTGAGCCGGTACCCAACTGCAGCTTTAACTTTCTGTTCTTGAAAAGGTGTCGCGGTAGCACAAATCTGCGGGCAACAATGGAAATGTTGCTGCTGGAATAAGGCTTCAGTTTTAAACCTGTTTATAATAATCACTCCTGTATGCGGGATCGCCAAAGGATTTGTCAGCACACACCCTCCCAATATCCCTATATCCTTCCCTACCCCTCCACCCACGTTCCACCTCGTCCCTAAGCAGTTTGCGCACACGCAAATCCAGGGATGTCGGCACAGGCTTGATTTTTGGAACGTACTCCGTTTGGGTTCGACTAAGAGATGGTTCTGCCCTCTCAGATTGTAAGGCCGTCCTAGACGTTTTAATGAGCTCTATGACTTTTCATATTAGAAAAGTCTTGACCCCAGACCGGCTGGGTAAAATCATGGGGCAGGCTTTTTAGGAGTAGGTAGCAGGCAACCTGCTCCACTATTTGGAGGGCACTGTTTTTATGTGGCCGTAACCATTGCCCTACGTTTGCCCATAATGATACAGCTTAGTTGTGGGCCAGTCCATTCTGGGTCAAACCTCCACTTTCTTATTTTTCCCACCTGCCAGTCTGGGGCAACCCTAGGTGGATATAAGTGCTCTGCCTTAGCAGGGAGGAAGGCACTCTCCTCCGAGAGAGCGTAATAAGTCCCTTTCGCCTCCCCCATCTGGACCAGCCTGATACTGTGAGCCCCTCCCGCACACTCCCCGTTCTGCTTAGTCTGCCTGGTTAAGTATACTGGGAGCGGAGCCTGCACCAGGTCCTTCTGAACCACGGGACACCCTCCCCACTTGGAAACTCGGTCACGGTACTTTTCCACCTGGATATATTTTTTGTCTGGGTCCTGTTTCTTCAGGAAATCTACATCCTGCCAACTATGCCACTGTCACAAAAATTAAAAAGAGCCAGAGAAAGGTTTGGGGCAACCACCAAGATGTTATTCCCTGGCTGCAAAATGGTTAAAGATTTGTACTGATGTGGAGTCCAGAACAGGACTGAGGGGATAGAGGAAAGGTGGCGGCTTTAAAGACCAATATAGGAAGTGACCTCAAAGGGGCTGGAACCAGAATTGACGTCATCAAGTCCAGGTGGAATTTTCCATGAACAGTCTGCAGAAAAGCGAGAAAAAGAGTTAGTGCACTCCGCCACCTCCCAGTCTGGCTTGGGATTGCTCTCATTTAAGCCCTTTAGCTGCCTTCCATGCACATGTGTGTGACACAGGAGTGGATCCCAACGTGGTCTTCTGCTGTTGTAGCCCATCCGCTTCAAGGTTCAACATGTAGTGCATTCTGAAATGCTTTTCTGTTCACCACAGTAAGTCACCATAGCCTTTGTGTCAACACAAAACATCTCTCATCAACAAAGCGTCATCAGCAGAACTGACTCTCACTGGACAAACTCTGGAGACTGTTGTGCGAGAAAAATCTCAGGAGGTCAACAGTTACAGAAATACTCAATCCAGCCTGTCTGGCACCAATGATGAGATCTGAGATGTTTGATGTGAACATTACCTAAAGTTCCTGGCTTGGAGCTGCAGGATATTAACCCCCTTAGCATCACATTTTTTCTTAAAATAAAATAAAACGCATTGTATTTTTTGGCATGATTAATGACATTTTTATTAAATTTCATCTTTCTACTGTGAAACATGCAAAACACTAAAACTTCAAAGTCGGAAGTGTAAAAGGTATAATAATGATACAAATAATAATGATGAATAATAATAATAAAAGTATGAAATGAATAATAATAATAATAAAGATGATGATGCTAATACCAAATGTCACCAAATGTCATCAGCAGCCACTGTTTTCCATCTGTTTGAACGGGAAAACTGCTTAGGTGTCTGATCATTTACTCGACACTGTTCAGCATAACAGTTGGTCTCAACAGCAATTCTTTCGATCACGTCATCATCAAGATATAAACTTCAAGTAAGTAAGGGGATCTTGGCTGTCAACATTCACTTTTATTCCTGGCTGCCCCACAAAATTGAAACGAGCTGGTGCCGGTGTATTTGAAGCAGGGTCAACAGAAACCCAGACGGGTTTGAGTGTCACTTTCGGATTCTTCAGAATCGCTTTCAGTTTAATTTCATTGCCTGAAGACATACTGTATGAAAGGCTGCTCAACATCACTACTCGTATCACGGTCAAGAGCGTGCAACACCTGGGGTGCTGAAAAACGTTTCTTACGAAACGCCATTATGAGGCTGGACAAAGTTGCATCTACACTATTGCCCAAGTAACACTTGAGATTAACGCTGTTAGCACTTTTACAGCCCGAGTATTCCTTGGGTCTAATACTTATGTGAGACGCATCTATACAGTTGCCCGAGTGACACTTGGGACTAATGCTAAGGAGGTTAGGCATTACTGTGCTGGCACATGATTGGCTGATTAGATAGTTGCATGGATCAGCAGGTGTACAGGTGTTCTTAATAATTTGCCCAGTTAGCGTGTAATGTTCAAGTTAAATCCTTCCGGGGCAGCAAACTGGGAGCAGACAGTGACACTGGCAGTGGATTGTGCAGAATGTGCAAAGCACAAGGGCCTATGAGCCTGGGGGGCCTATATAGATTTTAAAAAATATTTAATAACTTAACTAAAACAACGGTTACACAGTTTTGATGCAGTGGCTTCAACGTACAATGTCTTGTTACTATCAACTCTGACCTCGATGGCTGACGATGAATTCTATGTTTCTGCCGATCTTCTCATTGAAAGCTATAGCACCGACATTTCACCGACATTTTGAGCTCAATTGTTATCATTTTGTGCACGTTTTCAATCCATCCTGTCAACCAAGTCGATTGTTTTCGAAGTAGTTGAACTGTAGCTGATAGATCCGTGGACACCGTCGTCTACTTTCAATGATGTGTACACGGCTTACATGTTACTGCTGACCATACCAGTGACTGTTGCTGTGTGTGAACGATCGTTCTCCAAGTTAAAAATCATCAAAAATGACCTCAGAAGTGCCACGTATCAAGACAGTCTGAGTGGCTTGGCTGTACTCTCAATGGGAAACGAACGTGCCAGACAACCTGACGTGTCAAACATTGTTGAGAAGGCACGCCAGTGAGTATTTTAAGGTGCTAGTGATATTAGAAGTAATATGATTTGTGACTTGTCAGTCAGCTCAACTTTTGTAAGCTTTAACAGTTTAACAAATCTGTAATCTGTTTTATTGTGTACCTTAGTATGGCTTACTGTGCATTAGTGTCACTACTGTGAGGATTTGTGAGGTCACCACTTTATGAGGTCCATTTTCTCAGAACTTGTGTAAAACAGGTCGATTGTGTAGTAGTATCCTGTCAGTCGGTGTTGTCATTTTAATTTGTTACAAATTGAAATGGCTTCATTTTATAGCACAGAACAGTTTTCACTTTGTAGCTTACCTTATATTTTAATCATCTCCATTTACAAAGTTGTCTTGGAAAAGTAAGCGGTATCCACATTTTACATAGATGTATCTAATGGTATTACCACCACACCTCCCACATTACATTCCCTTTTTTGCTAACTTTCAGTGGCTGTAATAAAGCGATTTAAAAAGTTATTACAAATCCCATTTAGAAAACTGGTATGTTTGCCACCAACGCGTGATTGTGACGCGGTCGCGGACACCACTGCCCAGCTGGCCCCAAGGATCTAGTTATGAATAAATTACTAAGAGTTATGCTGGACAGGAGGACCCCACCCCAGGGTGCTGCACAGGGGTCTTCAACAAGCTGGCTTTCCCACTGGATAGTGATCTGTCACCCCGGCGGGTACAGGCTGTGTTCTGTGCTCCTGGTCTTTCTTATGGTAATCAGAGGTTAAATGTTAAATCCTTAAAGGGAAAGATAGCCCTCTAGAGTTAAGTATTGCAGGGGGCAGAAGTAAACCAAGTCAATAAACTGAGGGGCAGCATTTAGACATTCCTGAGATGAATGTATCCACCAGGAAAAAAAGAACATTTAGAGGCTAAATTGCCTTTTGTGGACACTTTCACGATAAAATGGCATGCCAGGCCAACAACCTGCAGGCAAGAAAGCCACACCAGACACCTCCCGGTAGGCCAAACCACAGCACTGAGTGGTGAAGAACCCGCTTTAAAGTCCTAAGAGTTTCATTTTCCTCCTTTATTTTTACTGATTCCAATTTGTGAATTATCTGTTGCTTTTTTGATCCTCACATAACATTAAAATTCATTTTCTTTTAAAGGATTTAATGAGTCCGTCATGGAAGACTCAGCCTGTGGTCAGACTGCCCACAGGGGGCCCAGCACATGTGTTTTTTTTTTTTAGTTTTCTGCATCTGATATGCTGCCCACAAGAACAGGACCAGTTTCATGTTTCCTACTCACCCTGCCAGGCGCCCACCGCCTTAGATGCAGTCAAGCTGACAGGAGGATGCGTAATCACTTCATGCTTTCAAAACAAGAAGTGCCAGCTTTGAGCGGCACCTGCAACCGTGACTAGCGCTGGCACAAAGAGCTTCAGAACACGCTCTGAAAAATGCAATCATCCCAAATTCCCAGTAAGTCCACCCCATTGGTGACCAGCTGTCTAGTACCAGAGAATGAGTTTTCAGCTCTGATGATCTGGAACAATGAGGCTGGCTTTCCGTCAGCCTGCCGAGTTCCTTAATCCAGTTTAGTCATTCGTTTAATGATGGCTTCAATTTTAGAAAGCGCTTGGTGTGCTCGGCTCCTTCTGACACAGTCATAGCTCAGTCCCTCTAGGAGTGCTAAATGTTATTGCTTCTGTTCTTTAAAGCTTTCATCGTCTTCTCTGTAAAATATTGATCAGCTAATTAACCCCGGCAGGCCCATGGAAACAGATGAGTCAGTGCGTTGGAGAACTTATAAAATAAACTCACGAGAAAAGGGTAAGAAAACGGGATTTGGCTGAGCCGCAGAGATTTTTGATAAATGGCAGCCAGTTGGAACCTCGCAGCACAGACATTCCCTTTTTTAATCACCATATGTGTGGATGTGTGCTGTTTTCATGTTCGGCCAGGTTTTGGTGGGTTTCATTTCCCAAGGTAAACACAAGCCCTCAGACTGATCCTGGTGGCCATGGGGGGGGGGGGGGGGGGGGGGGGGTCTTGTCCAAGTCCTGTGCTATGGGTGTGCGCTTGATGTCCTCTCCAGAGCTTGTCCCAAGTTTCAGCCCCAGTCTCTGGTAACCTTGTTCTGAATAAAGTGGCTTTCGAGCTAAGCAGCCAAGTTTCAATTTGCGTGCACATGCATGAAACTGACACTCGCAAAGACATTTCTGCTTTTTAACTGTGTTTTATCCGCAGACGTGTAACTCAGGTAGTCAGCAGCACACCAGTCAAAGCAACACTATTTATGCCTGTCATTCACATCACAGTGGAGGTGCAGTGCATTTATAAAAATGTGACATGCTGCATGTTTTACACATGAAGAG
The DNA here is from genome assembly GCF_900747795.2 of Erpetoichthys calabaricus. NCBI lineage: Eukaryota > Metazoa > Chordata > Cladistia > Polypteriformes > Polypteridae > Erpetoichthys > Erpetoichthys calabaricus. The sequence goes on from NC_041405.2 coordinate 139,939,397, forward strand.
ACGCAGAAACACCCCATCATGCACTCCTCAGTAAGCCGGCCATTACCTAGAAACAGCCCTTTCTTGTTTCTTGATTCCTGCAATGACGGATTTACACGCTTCCATACGTTTTGAAGCTTCAAATTTTATTTCCGTCTCCAGTATATCTTTAGGATTCTGATCACCAACATTGTCAAGGATTGGATGCAGAGGTGGCCTGCTCCTACGAGTACTTGGGGGTCCACATTAAAGACAGGTTAGACAGGTCTCGTAAACGCAGAGGAGCAGCCTCTTCTACCTTAGTAGACTGCATTCCATTAATGTGGGATGCATCATTAATCACATCTTCCACAACTCTGTCATGGCCAGTGTGAAGTTCTAAACTGTGGTGTGCTGGGCTGGGCTAGTAACATCATGTCAAGAGAGGCCCACCGAATCAACAAGCTAATTAAAAGGGCACCTCAGAGTTGGAATGCACTCTAAATCCCCTGGAGGTCATGAGGAGGAGAGAACTAAAAGAAAACTGAATGCCATTATGAACAATGCTGCACAACCTCTCTCTGACACACTAATACTGAGGACCTTCAGACAATGAATCATTCAGCAGAAGTGTGTGAAGCAACGCTGCTGAGGGTCCGTTATAACAACAGCAATATGCTTGCAAAATGCCTTACTGTGACATGAATTGCCAAATGAGAAGTTTTAATCCTTTTTAATTTTCTTTCTTTATTGTCATTCTGGTGTGTGTTCAGACCTAAGAGTGTGTGTATTTGTTTATTTATTTATTGAGCTCTGTAAAAAGTCAAATTTCCTATCTATCTATCTATCTATCTATCTATCTATCTATCTATCTATCTATCTATCTATCTATCTATCTATCTATCTATCTATCTATCTATCTATCTATCTATCTATCTATCTATCTATTATATATTATATAGTGCCTTTCATATCTATCTATAGTCCTGGGTATGACGTTAAACTGCATCCAGCCCTGCAAGTGGTCCTCCGACTTGTAGGGAAATCATGGGGGTTGGTGGCAGGATTGGCACTCCAGCCACTGTAAAAAAAAAACTTCACAAAGCTCCGAGACTCCAGAAAGGACTCCTTTTTGCTTTCTGCGGGAGTAGCTCTGCTGCAGCCGCCCATAGGAAGGCTGCTCGCATCATGAAGGGGATGGGGGAAAGCCCTCAGGAGACCCATCCCTGGAAGAGTCGAAACCATTGGAGAGCCAATGGGGTCAGGTCTGTTGGGGATCGGAACTGGTGTGGTGCTGAGGCCTTGCCCGCTGCACGGCTACACTCGGGTCAAAATTTGAGGCGGCCCATACAGGTAGGCGCATGGAACATCTTGTCTCTCCGGCAAGATGATCATCTTCCTCTGCTGTTGGAGGAGTTACATAAACTCTGCATTTCAGTGGCAGCACTCTCTGAGGTGCGCAGACCGGGGACTGGCCAGATCTCTGTAGGTGGATACACCTTTTATTGGTCTGATCGCTCTGATGGCTGTCATACTCGGGGAGTAGCTGTTGCTGTAGCGGATTGGCTTCTTCCGATGGTGTCCGATGAAAACGGGACTTGTCGTCCCTATCTGGAAAGGGAAGGGCGATCGCCTGGATTGCAGCAACTACTGGGGGATAACACTGTTCTCGGTGCTGGGTAAGGTCCTTGCTAGGGTCGTCCTCAATAGGATCTGTGATCACTTGATCACCTGCCAGATACCGGAACATTCTGGTTTTATGTCTAAGAAGTCTACCATCGACCGCATCCTGGCACTGAGGGTTCTAATGGAGCACAAACGCGAATATCGGCAGAGTTTCTTTGCAGCCTTTGTTGATTTTTGTAAAGCGTTGATCGAGCTGCCCTGTGGGACATCCTGAGTGTTCAGAGGATCCCCTCGAGGTTGCTGGATATCATGGTACACTGGTACTGTGAGTGCTGTGCAGAGTGGAGGCAGAACCTCTGTGTTTTTCCCAGTTGATTCAGTTCTTCAGGGTTGTGTTTTTGCTCCTACTCTATTCAATGCTTGTATGGACTGGGTGCTGGGCAAGGTCGTGGGGTCAAGCATCTGTGGGGCATCTGTTGGTGAAGAAAGATTCATGGATCTTGACTTTGCTGACGATGCTGTGATCTTCGTGGAGTCAATGGAGGCTCTGATCGGGGTGCTCAAGAGACTGAGTGAGGAGTCTGAGTGGCTGGGCTTGCGAGTGTCCTGAGTGTTCTTTCTTTCTTTCTTTCTTTCTTTCTTTCTTTCTTTCTTTCTTTCTTTCTTTTTTTTTTTCTTTCTTTCTTTCTTTCTTTCTTTTTTTCTTTTTTTTTTTCTTTTTTTCTTTCACCTCCAGGTCATTTCCATTTTTTTCATTTCTGTGTCTTCCTGTCAATCTTGCTCAAAGTCCTTTATACTATGAATGGTGTAGGTGCCTTAATTACAATACCCAGAGCACTAATGAGGAAATTGGGCTGAGTTGATCACATTTGCATGTGAATGCCTAATCAGCCAATCTCACTCATCAGCACCCCAGGGACACCATTTGCACCTACAACGAGCCTGACCACACTGTGTTTAAATTAAAAACTTTCACTCTGCCACGAACCCCTAACAATCATCACCACATGAATCTCTACAGTCCAAACAGAGTGAAACCAGACAGGCACCCACAATGCTGTTTGTTATTTTATTTTTTTATTTAGGTGCTAAATCTTTCACAAAGTTGTTTCTTTTGTTTGAACCAAAGTCTGAACGCTTCAGACACCATCTTTCAAGCACGGCTTTCCTGACATCACATACATGAGTGCCTCTTGCAGTGTAACGAAAATGAGGTTGTTCATGGTTTTAATCTGTGAAAACATAAACATAAAATGGCAGACTATGTTAAGACTTTATTAGAACCAATTTATTTCAGTTTTCTGCAAAATGAATTATTACCAGCAATGCTAGAATGTAAAAGTATTTGATATCTTTTGTGCTACGTGTACCTACAGCACCTTTCCTTGTGTGTCTGAACTTCTCTTGACCGGTGTTTCCTCTCACGTGTCTTCTTCTAAGACCGTCATTTTGACAGTGACCTTGATCACCTACTGTCCACTTTTATACTTTTTTTTTTTATATACTTTTGTTGACTGCACTACTGACTACATCAACTTCTGTATGGACACTTTAGTTCCAGTAAGAACAGTACGCTGCTATGCTAACAACAAGCCATGGATTACAAGTGACATCAAGGGCCTTTTGAACCAGAAGAAAAGGGCCTTTAAAGACGGTGATCAGCATGAGCTCAAGCGCGTGCAGAAGGAACTCCGAGTCCAGCTCAGGGCGGCGAAGGAGCAGTACAGGAGAAAGCTGGAGCAGAAGTTGCAGAACAACAGCATGAAGGAAGTGTGGGATGGGATGAAGATCATCACTGGCTGCAGCTCGAAGCAGGGTGCCACCATCGAGAGAGACGTGAAGAGAGCAAACGAAATGAACATCTTCTTTAACAGGTTTGACCACCCTAACCCACTCTCACCTCGGATTACTGCACTCTCTACACATCCTTCTGCTGATACCAACATAGGAGAGACATCCCCACCCACAATTACAGCAGCGCAAGTGAGCAGAGAGCTGAGGAAACTTCGTGCCAGCAAAGCAGCAGGTCCAGATGGAGTATCGCCATGACTGCTGAAGGTCTGTGCATCAGAGCTGGGGGGTCCTCTACAGCACATCTTCAACCTGAGCCTGGAACAGGGGAAAGTCCCGAGGCTTTGGAAAACATCTTGCATCACCCCAGTCCCAAAGGTATCACATCCTGGTGAGCTGAATGACTTCCGGCCTGTCGCTCTAACATCACATGTGATGAAGACCATGGAGCGGCTGCTGCTTCACCACCTGAGGCCACAGGTCCAACACGCCCTCGACCCTCTGCAGTTCGCATACCAGGAGAAGGTGGGAGCGGAAGATGCCATCATCTATATGCTACATCGATCCCTCTCCCACTTGGACAGAGGCAGTGGTGCTGTAAGAATTATGTTTCTAGACTTCTCTAGCGCCTTCAACACCATCCAACCTCTGCTCCTTAGGGACAAGCTGACAGAGATGGGAGTAGAGTCATACCTGGTGGCATGGATCGTGGACTATCTTACAAACAGACCTCAGTATGTGCGTCTCGGGAATTGCAGATCTGACATTGTGGTCAGCAACACAGGAGCGCCGCAGGGGACTGTACTTTCTCCGGTCCTATTCAGCCTATATACATCGGACTTCCAATATAACTCAGAGTCCTGCCACGTGCAAAAGTTTGCTGACGACACTGCTATCGTGGGCTGCATCAGGAGTGGGCAGGAGGAGGAGTATAGAAACCTCATCAAGGACTTTGTTAAATGGTGCGACTTAAACCACCTACAACTGAACACCAGCAAAACCAAGGAACTGGTGGTGGATTTTAGGAGACCCAGGCCCCTCATGGACCCCGTGATCATAAGACTGGCATCCTTCAACATCTGCAGTAAGATGCTGCAGATGTTCTATCAGATGGTTGTGGCGAGTGCCCTCTTCTACGCAGTGGTGTTCTGGGGAGGCAGCAATAAGAAGAAGGATGCCTCATGCCTGGACAAACTGGTGAGGAAGGCAGGCTCTATTGTTGGCATAGAGCTGGACGGTCTGACATCCGTAGCAGAGCAACGGGCACTCAGCAGGCTCCTATCAATTATGGAGAATCCACTACATCCACTAAACAGTGTCATCTCCAGACAGAGGAGCAGTTTCAGTGACAGACTGCTGTCACTGTCCTGCTCCACTGACAGACTGAGAAGATCATTCCTCCCCCAAACTATGCGACTCTTCAATTCCACCAGAGGGGGTAAACGTTGAACATTATTCAAGTTATTATCTGTTTTTTTTATCTGCATTTTTTATTACTCTTTAATTTAATATTTTTGCTGCTGGAATATGTGAATTTCCCCCAGGGATTAATAAAGTATCTATCTATCTATCTATCTATCTATCTATCTATCTATCTATCTATCTATCTATCTATCTATCTATCTATCTATCTATCTATCTATCTATCTATCTATCTATCTATTTCCTATCTTTGATGGTGACTCTCAGTGTGCCTATCCCTTCATTCCTCTTCATGTGTCTCACACTCCCTCACTTCCTCTTTTGATCACGTCACCAAAGCCAAATTGACCAATCACAACAAAACCAAATTGATCAATCAGATTGCTCCAACTGTTCTGTGGGGCCAGACACTCACACACATGCACACACACATATTATATAGTATATTGATTTTTTTTATAGTTGATTGACTCATAATATTATTTTGGTTATGTCAACATGCCATCAAAGACTTTTTCAAACAAATAATTGCATTATTTCCTATTGAGACAAGATATGCAGATTAGACCAGCAATTAGACTCTTTGGCTTTGATTTTTTGAATCACACTTTGGTTTTGATGTTCATTTATTTATTTATTTTGGTTTTTCAGAACTCTTAATGCACTTTTGATTTTCTTTTTTCCCATTTTATTTTATTTTTCTGGGCCCAGGCACTGCAATGACACACAGTCACAACAGATGTCATCGCTATATTCAATATCAGCTATGATAACTGACCTCACCTGGGAAATTTTGTGAGAATGGGCATCAGTTATGGTGCCATCAGTTAATCGGGTATATCAGAAGTGCTATGTAACTAACTAAGAGCTTTTCTGTATACAATATTTCTACCAAGGTCCAATATTATTGACAGGCAGTGTGGTGAAGTGTAATGGTTGAGGTTTTAAATCTAGGACTTTCCACTCCAGTGGCAAGGTGGCGCAGTGGTAGCGCTGCTGCCTCGCAGTTAGGAGACCCGGGTTCTCTTCCTGAGTCCTCCCTGCGTGGAGTTTGCATGTTCTCCCCGTGTCTGCGTGGGTTTCCTCCGGGTGCTCCAGTTTCCTCCCACAGTCCAAAGACATGCAGGTTAGGTGGATTGGCGATTCTAAATTGGCCCTAGTGTGTGCTTGGTGTGTGGGTGTGTTTGTGTGTGTCCTGCGGTGGGTTGGCACCCTGCTCGGGATTGGTTCCTGCCTTGTGCACTGTGTTGGCTAGGATTGGCTCCAGCAGACCCCCGTGACCCTGTGTTCGGATTCAGCAGGTTGGAAAATGAATGGATGGACTTTCCACTCCCACTTCCCAAACCCACTTCTCAATCCCACTTCTGACACAAAATGATCTCAAGCATGTCACTGCACCTGCCTGTGCTCCAATAGGAAAAACAAAAGTAACTAATTAGACCTCAGGTGCTGTGAGTCACCTTGGATGAAGACGTCAAAAAATGACTTTAGAGCTGCTTAATCTTCAACATGCTATTGGAAAAAATACACAAAACAACATATAATGTTTGGGGATCCACCCCGTATACTTAAAATGAGATTGGGTTAGAATTGGTCTTTACAGATATGAGCTCAAAACAACTGAAGAGAAAACAAAATGGCTGCCACATATATTCAGTAGACAGGAAGTGACGTAATGGGAGAATGGTATTCTGTGAACTGGAAATGACATCAGAAGGAGGTGGGATCTTGAGAACTGGAAGAGGATGTGATGTTGGCTGTCTTTTGAGGAGCGGAAGCGGCTTTAGGCTGAAGGTTCGTTGGCTGGTCTGTAGGGAAAGAGGAGAAAAATTTAGAGGGCAGAGCCAGCCCCTGGTCTGGCAGGAACATACACTTAATCAAGCCCATATAATGTCTCCCAAGCGCATGTGTGTGACACTAAACACAATTACACATGAGTAAAACATTCCTGCATTTGATCAACTCCTGCTTTTTCTAGTGGTTTGGCTTTTGTTGATGGTCATTGAAAAACTCAACTTTAAAATAAAGTGAATTCTTTTAAATTGAAACAAAATAATCAGCCATGTATTCTCTAAGCTATGTTATGTTCACCATTTGAATTTTCATGCAGCTCTTATCGCGCTATTCTTTCCCCTCCCATGCAACTGCTATCACGCATAGGTCAACCCTACGGTCGTCATTGATGTGTTGGTGCTTCACGGTGCTTGATACTTCACAGGAGACCACCGTACTTGTGCTTCGCAATGCTCAATACTTTACACCAGGAGGTCCACAGAGCAGAATGGATAGCCAAGATAAAAGCTGGTCAACAGATAAATACCATTGAGCTTTCCATCATTTTTGAACTTCGCCGAACTTCCTCTTTCCATTTCACAACATGATCACATCTTTCTGTTCTGTCAAGGATGCCATCCCATTTTCAGTCATCCATTTAGCCTATTGGTTACTGGTGCTACATTATTCACATGGACTGCCAATCACTTCTGATGTGTCTTTTATTTACATAGAGCTTGCTCTCAGTGCAGCATAGCGCACGTAACTTAGCATATTACTAAATATCGACAAATAAGAAACATCAACAAATAATAAAATGACCAAATGTCAACCGAATCCATTGTCACAAGAACAACAATAAGACATCATAAAGGTTTGGGGCAGCCACCCGTATAATATTCCTTGGCTGCAAAAAGGTATTTTTGAAGATAGCGAGTTGTTCACACAACTGAGTCCAAAACAGAACTGTAGTATATAGACAAAATAGCGGCTTTAAAGGCCAGTGTAGGAAGTGATGTCATCGGGGCCAGAAGTGAGAGTGACATCATCAGAGGCGGGACCGGACATGCCATCATCAAAGGAGCCGGAACCAGACATGACGTCATCAAAGGCGTCAGAACCCTGTGGGATTTCCAGAGAATGGTCTGCAAGGGATCGAGAAGGGCAGTTAGTGGACCCCGCCATCCCCTGGTCAGGCGTGGAATTGCCATTATTCAAGCCCTTTAGCTGACTTCTACTCGCACATGTGTGACACCATCAAGGCATGTTTTTTGAGATTTGAAGTATTTCGTTTTTTCTATTGTGGAGGGGGTTGCCCTTAAATATTGAGATATCGGAATGTGCTTTCTCAGTAGATATCTACTGACCTAGATGTACCATCCTGCCAAATGTTTATCTTTTTAACTAAACAGAAAATAGTGGATGAGTGAGTGAATGAGTCAACTTTGCATTGTATATATGAAGATTTCCAAAGCAATTAAAAAAACTCCACAAAATGGCAGCACCCATAGCAAAACACCCCCTAAAGATGGTGTTCTGCCTTGGTAGAGTTCATATTATTCTACATTCCCCTTCTGTATTCTTAAATGTGTCAGAAGGCCTCAAAGCCAATAGACTTAGCACTGTTTATAATGTATTGTACTTTATAACTTCATTCCCCTCTACATCCATAACCTCAGGCAATTACACAGAGTAAAAGACATGTGGGAGTTATGTTACAACTTTAAAAAAAGTATTATTGATAATATTCATAAAATAACAATAATGAAACAAAGTACGTGTGAATATTGACAACCATACAATCTGATAAATGCTGATGTGTATTTTCAAGAGGCACACAGACTTGTAGTTACTTTAAATGTCTCCAGTTAAGTCATCATTTCTAGATTTCTTTGGAAAAGGCCACATGCCTGTCTCAATATGGCTGCTGAGCTGTGCTCTTCAGTGTGTTGTCCTTTTCATGGTATTGGTGAGAGAGAGAGAGAGAGAGAGAGAGTGAGGGAGGGAGGGGTAAAGCAACCAAATTTATTCATTCTCTGTTCAAATCATACAGCCAATAGGACATCGTACTGTAAGACCAATCCCAAGCAGCCATACTTCAGACCAATAGGAGCACACAATACCTTTCATGACCTTCCCCCAAAACCATTTGTTGAGCTGATGCTTGCCAGCGACATAGTTTGGCCTCCATGCTGGGGGTTAGCAGTGGCTTTTAGGCTCTCAGTCTAAACACAGTCATTCTTGTCTAAGCTGGCCTGTTGCTCCATCTCGCACACTGCCTATTCACACCTACACCCAAGACCATTTGATAAGCTAGGCGGCCTTGCTGTCCTGCAGAGAACCACTTGTCAAACTGGTTTTGGGCACTTCCAGCAATCCTACCATAAAAGTCCTCACCCTAAGTCAGTCCTTGGGTGACTGGGGGGTGGTTGGTTAGACATGCAATCATATCAATGAAATAAAACACTTATATTACATTTGCTTTGTCTGACATACAGATAAAGACATACAAAATATTTAACAACTTATATACAAAATTACACGCCACAACAGATGGCATCACTAAAAGAATGATACAAATAATAAACAACTACAAAAAAAAAGCTTTACAAACATCCAGAATGGAAACTAATCTCTCCTTCTGTTTTCACGAACGTCTGCAGGTGCACAGTGGAGTTGATCCTCAATGGCCACATGACAGCTCAGCTCAAGAGTATAAAGCTCTGCAGATGTTGGTAAAGGTGGCACAGAATATTCCTGGCACTGCATTACCTTCTGTTTGAGACACGTGTAACACACCCCATTTTCCCAAGGCATATAGGACTATTAAAGACCTCAGCCTTACTGCACGGCTGCTTTCCATCCTCCTCCATTCAGGGCTGTCAACACTCTCACCATGGAGGCTGTGGACAGTTTTTATCCTTGGAGTTGTGTCGTTACTCAACAGCCACTCACACTGATGTCTTGTTTCCTGTTCAAAATGTCTGTTGCTTTATGTAACGTACAGCATAGTGCTGTGTTCATTGTCCGATATACTTTTGGCACAAGTCTGTGGGACACACACAGTTTCATTGTTCTGTCAGTGGCATAGCTCGAGTTTGTGCTGTTTGGGGTGGGGCAGTGCTTCAATTTGCCACCCTCCATCATATCTGATTAAAATGATAATATAGAGAAAAATTAAGATAAAATTTGCATAGATTTATTCATATACAGACAAACAGTAATAATTTTTCACATATAATTATTTATAAGCATCAACTAGACAAGAATATAGTACAGACGCACTGATAAGCCGTGTTCTAATTATTAGTTTAACTAGTGAGCTTCGCCCCCTGCTTGCTTCGCTCACTAACCCCCCTGCCTGCGCTATGCGACAGCAACTTTGCGTCTTTGCCGCTCACGTATGTGGATTTCACTTTCACCAAACAACAAATCTTTTAATTCTTGTGGATACACCTCTTCATTGGGAAGAAATACTACTTTTCCCTGATGGCAACACAAATTAGACGATCTACAAGTCTCCGACTTAAAGTTTAAATCCGAACGATATATTCAATCTCTTTTCACTATTCCATTATTTCACTGAGTAATACTTTCTGTTTGCTTTTGCTAATGTGATTTTTACTCTCAGTTTTTTGAGACTTTCAAATTTTCATACTTCCATTATCTCTGACCTGCTCTGCATGTGTATCAACATTTTTGAATTCCTTATGACGTTCTACTTTGTCATCTACTCTTTGTCTTTTATTTCCAGCCCCAGGCGTGGTTAAATCTCTTGGCACAAAGTCTCATCTCGCGGGGCATGAAAGTGTCTCCCTGAGAAAGACACGTCTCATCTGTCTTTCCAAGATTTTTTTATTATAATAGATAGATAGATAGATAGATAGATAGATAGATAGATAGATAGATAGATAGATAGATAGATAGATAGATAGATAGATAGATAGATAGATAGATACTTTATTAATCCCAAGGGGAAATTCACATACTCCAGGAACAGCATACTGATAAAGAAAATATTAAAGAGTGATAACAATGCAGGTATACAGACAGACAATAACTTTGAATAATATATAATAATGTATCACATAGTGTGGGGGAGGAACGATCTCCTCAGTCTGTCAGTGGAGCAGGACAGTGACAGCAGTCTGTCGCTGAGCTGCTCCTCTGTCTGGAGATGATCCTGTTCAGTGGATGCAGTGGATTCTCCATGATTGACAGGTGTCTGCTCAGCGCCCGTCGCTCTGCCACAGATGTCAAACTGTCCATCTCTGTGCCTACAATAGAGACTGCCTTCCTCACCAGTTTGTCCAGGCGTGAGGTGTCCCTCTTCTTATAGAGACATATAATTATGCTGTGAAAACCAGAACCAGTATAGTTTACAAGTGATAGGTGGGAATGTTTTCTGCGCAGAGCAAAAATGCATTTGGATTGAAAACGAAACAAAATTATAAATTGTAAATTAGTTGTTTATCTTCCTAGAAATAATTAGTGTAATGGTGTAATGTTTATTTTTGTTAATGCCTCATAAATTTCAACTGCTGTGTCTGATGCCATCACAGAAGAACAGTTAGAAAATTATTTTTGAAGCTTGTGAATAAAAATCAAAGAATTTTACTTTTTTTATTCAGTGATATTTTTCTGAACCCTGCTGCTTACACATGAATTGTACTGAGCCTTTTGGCCAATAATGCCGCCCCCAACAATGTGCTGCTCGGGGCGGACCACCCCCTCCGCCAGCCCCTAACTATGTTGTATTGGCAGAATCCACTTTTTTTTTTCCTTGCTTATTTCTGGCTCCTGATTCCTTGATTATATATATATATATATATATATATATATATATATATATATATATATATATATATATATATATACTGTACATGTATGTGTGTGTGGGCAGAAAGATGACACAGTGGGTAGTGTTACCATCTCAACAGTGCTTCGATTCCCAGCTGGGGTGCCTTCTGTGTGGATGCATGGCATCTGCATGTTCTCCCCATGTTTGTGTGGGATTCCACCCACGGTCCAAAGAGAAGCAGTTAGGCTGAGCAGTATGCCCCCCCCCCCCCAACAAGTTGGCATACATTTTCTCCATGAAGATCCCCAGTGATAAGCAAGCAGGTTGATTGACAAGCCTGCTTTTCTCCACGTGCCCCAAAGATGAATGTGTTAGGTTAGTTGACTGCACTCATGTGACTTGTTTGAGGAAGTAAGTGGAATGTCTTCATGGCTTGCTTCCCATGCCAACAGGATAACTTCCAGTTCTGTGTACCCTTGCACTGCACAAAATGGATTTAGAACCATGAATGTGAGGAATGTTACGATGCTGGGTACTGTCAGTGTGGAGTTTTCATATTTTCTTTATATTTGTGGGGATTTCAGATTATCCAGACAGACAGCTATACCCTGTAGTGATTGGTATATTTAAATGGTACTTTTTAGGGAATTGTGTGTCCTTTGACTGCTGTCCTGTCCTGTTCAATGTTTTTTACAGCTTTGCTCCTGTTCCTACTAGAATAGAATCCTTGCATCTTTGAAAACTCAAAAGCAGATAAGCAAATGGATGGGCATATTGTTGATGTGTCACTATTTTGGGGAATTGCCAGAAGGCTGACATTGTCAGATTAGCGCAGATTTTTTTGCTGGTAAAGATTATTGTATTTTGAAAGATGATGGGTGTCATTGAGCCTGAAATCCTGGATGCAATCAATACAGACATAGTCTTGGGTTCAAATATAGTGATTTATTCTATCCAGTACCTTTACAGGCCTGTCTAGAATACTCTGTATATCATAGCACACTACAACATAAAGATTGTTCCCTCCTTCTCCATCCTGCTCCTCTTCCTCCCAGCAAGTGTTGTCCTCTGCCTCCTGACTTTGACTCTCTTGGATGAGGTCGAGCAGCTTCCGGTTCTATGGCACCTTTGAATCAAACAGATGTCCCTGAAAGTAAGGATTACTACTCCTTAGCTCCTTAGTGGCCCCCATGGAACCCAACAGGGCTGCACCATTGGACTATATGTCCCAGCATTCCCTGTAGGTGTCTGTATGGGAATCCTAATTCAGGGAGGTTGTCATCTAGTGTACAGGGTAGGGGTTCCTTTTCACTCCTGGCTGGAAAGCCCATTAATCCACTTTCCCTTATTATGGTGTCCCAGCTGGGCAAAGAATCATCCTCCGGGATCTTTGGCATTCAACATGGTACTCACAGTATATAATTTAGCAGGGAATGAGAGTGCCTTGCATTGATTTGCAGTCTCATTCAGATTTGGATGATTTAGCTGGTCAAGTTCACTGCACTTAGCTGGGCAGGGAATAAAGTGTGCCCATATTTGGCTCCCGTCATGGACCTGATGCTTCTGGGGTTGGCATTGTCACCCTGCATCTCATCAGTGTCTGACTGAATATATTGTGGTCATCACCATACGAGTTATCTTCCACATTTTACCAACCGAAACCACTTCATTTAGTAGTGGCTATTATGGAGGGTCAGAATGAGTGAAAGACCAGGAGTGGAAGATGAGGTAATTATCTGCCTGCTCCACAAGGCCTACTCTGAACTAGACAAAGCTGGCAGCACTGTGATGATTCTGTTTTTTGATTTCTCCAGTGCATTCATTACCATCCAGTCATCCCTGATAAGGGGTAAACTCAGAGGTATGCAGGTGGATGACCCTCAGGGGTCCTGATAATGGACTATGTGTTGGGCAGACTGCAGTTTGTGAGACTCAAGGACTGCGTGAAGCAACACTGAAGCACCACCAGGAACAAGCCTGTCTGCTTTTCTCCTCACTCTGTACATCTCAGACTACAAATATAACAGCAGGCCAAGTCACTTGCAGAAGTGCTCTGATGATTCTTCACTTATGGAGTGTATTGGTAAGGGGATAAGTCAGAGCAGAGGAGACAGGTGGAAGATTTTGAGAATTGTCTACAACTCAAAAATGTCAAAACCAAGGAACTGGTTATTGACATACGCTGCACTAAACAGCCTCTATGTCTGGTCGCTATTCATGGACTGGATGTGGAGGTAATGCACTACTGCTACTAAGTACTGGTAGGTCCATATTGTCAGACACATGAGCCTGGGAAACAGCTTAAGGGTTTGTCGCCTTGTAATACCACTCCAAGCTAAGGGTTGGCAATGCCTTGTAACACCTCTCCTCTTCTTCATTCTGCAGATCCATAAGCCAAAATCTTGAGAACAAGTGACATCACCTCTGGAGCCCCTGGACCAGCCCTTCCTGCCTCACCACTTCTTAACCGTCATCACCGCCAGTCTAGTCATAGACTCGAGTCTGATGATTGTTAACTCACTTTATAATTTTGGAAATGAATTAAATGGTGAACATCTTTCTTGCCCAAACCCTTTATAATCTATCTTTGTCTTTTGTTACAGCATTAATGACAGCCTGGACTCATCTCATAAAACAGAGGAACTCTGTAAGTAAGGGCAGAGCAGGCTCTCTTTCTTGTGCTTCTTTAATGTGGGAAGTGACATCTTTCACATCTTCTATAACTCTGTAATGGTGTAAGGGATGGCTGCCAACCTTACCCTGCCAGGATGCCCATAAGGTGGAAGAATGGAGGAAGGCAGCTTCTTTAGGGCACTGGCTCCCCCTGGAGTGCCAGATGGCAGCCCCCCTATGTTGCAGCAGTGCCACAGTTTCCCACAGGGCATCATGAGAATTGTTCTTTGACTCAACCCTGTGGGTGCCACCAGGGGGTGCTGCATTGACTGGGGAACCCTACTTTGTAGGGGTCCAGACTTACCCAGAAGTGCTCCCAGGCTAAGCCTTCAGGGTACTGGAAATACTTCCTGGGATTACTGAAAAGGAGCTGCTTGTCACTACTATGAGAGCCAGAGTTGGGATTAAGAGAGACAAAGCTTGCTAGAGGAAGAGTGGAGGCGGAAGAGGAGATACAGAGAGAGACAAAGAAGACAAAGTGTTGCAGGAGTGATGCTTTGTACTTTATAACTGTGCTTATTGTACTTGTGTACAGAGCTTTGCAGGTGGGAAACAATTGGAAAGAGTTTCTCACAGTTGAACCTGCGTCTGCATCTCTCTGGGTGTGGTTTGGGGAGCTAGAGCACTCCCTGGTGTCCACAATGGCCAGGGCAACTTTCTACACTGTAATGTGCTGGTCTGGTAACATCACTTGAAGAGAGGCCCACCAAATCAACAAGCTAATTAAAAGGGCGTCTCCAGCAGACCCCCACAATCCTGTTCAGGACTAAGCGGTTTAGACAATGACAGACTGACTGACTCGGTTAATGGATAGACCCCAGACCCCCTGGAGGTCGTCATAAAGGAGAAAATTAAAACAAAACTGAGTACCATTATGAACAATGCTGCACACCCCCTCTCTGATACACCAACACTGAGTACTTTCAGCCAATGAATCATTCAGCAGAAGTGTGTCAAGAGGCATAAAAGCCATGATGGACAAGGAGGAGTGTCTGGAAAAGTGAGTGACGGAGTAAGAAGAAGACACATCAGGGAGGCCACCAAGAGACCCCTGAGAACTCTGAAGGAGTTACAAGCTACGGAGGCAAAGTAGGTGATCAGGAAAATTCATAACATCCAAGGCAGATATTCACATCAAGTGACTTGGACAAAATGATGCATGGACAACTGGAGTAATGCTATAAAACCCAAGGCCTTCATCAGAAGCTGCTGGTTTGATCATGAGAGAGTATGGCCTTGCTCATGAGTGTGCCCTGCAATGGACTGACACCCTGCTTGAGGTTTATTTTCTTATTTCTTCCAATGACCTCATTTCATCAAGTTAGAAAATCAAAGGAATGGATTTTCATGCAAATTACAATTAAATCTGCGTGTATTAATCAAATGTGTAAATGCAACTCCGTCCGCTGACTGAAAATCTCACTAGTTCTTTCATTGGAAAATGAAGGCCTGGCCATCTCTGATGTTGGTTTGCTTCTTTGGCTCTCTTCATCTTGAACACCCCCTCCTGAGCGAATGTGTGCATGTGTGGGTCGTGACAGGCCATGCCGGCTATAAATAAACAAGCCTTCATGTATGGCTCTGCCTGGTCTCCAAGTTGTGAGGGTGTGCTACCTCCTGCGTGGCAAGCTGTCATATTCCTTATATAAATATCCACAAGGCCTCTGTTTTGCTGGGGATTCACATTCTTGACAACGTCTTTCATGTGCGATTGTTTACCTCGTGTCCCCAGCTGAAGGACGCTGTCACTCGGGTCATTTATACACAAGCTAACCCAATTAATATTATTATGTATTTGGCAGATGTCTTTACACTGCCTATAAAAAGTACCCACGCCCCCCCACCACCACCACCCCCAGACGTTTTCGCATTTTCTTGTTATACAACATTGAATCACAGTGGAGTTAATTTGGCTCTTTTGACACTGATCAGCAGACAAAGACACTTTAACATCAACGTGAAAACAGATCTCTGAAAGGTGGTCTAAAATACAAAGCACAAAACAATTGATTGCATAACAATTCACCCCTTTAATAGGACACCCCTAAATTACTACTGGTGTAGCCCATTGGTTTTAGAAGTCCCAGAATTGGTTCAATGGAGATCATCTGCATGGAGTTTGTCATATAAATGCAACAGAATGTAGAAAGGCCAGCTTGTTGTGGGTCAGCATGGTGGACTAACATACACAATCAAGACAAAAGAACAACTCTGTGAAAAGGGGATTGAAAAGCACAAGTCAGACAAGAAAATACCCAAGTGACTGAATATCCAGTTAAATCAGCCATGAAGAAATGGAAAGAGTATGGCAGAGCTGGAAAACTGTGCGATGGAGCAAGAAGAAGGCACATTGGGGAGGCCACCAAGAAACCCCTGAGAACTCTGAAGGAGTTACAAGCTACAGAGGATGAGATTGGAGACACTGTGAAGACAACAACAGTGCCCAGGTGCTTCAGCAGTCTCAGCTTTATGGGAGAGCAGCAGCAAAGGAGAAAAAACAACACAAGAAATCTCAACTTATGTTTTACGTGGAAGAAAATGGGAGACTTTGAAGTCAGTTGCAAGAAGGTTCTGTGTAGAGATAGAGTTAAGGTAGGGGCTTCTGGAGCTTTAGCCAATGATCTCCACAGGACATCACATACACTCTTTAACTGTCCAAACCTTCAGTAGGGAATCATCCTCCTGGTCTTCAACTAGCGTCAATACCATAGAGGGATCTAAGCCCCTAATAAGTGCTAAAGTGAGTGATGCCTTTGGTTCTTTGGTCTAGCAAGTCCAAAATTGAGCTTTTTGGCCAACAGACTCAAAAAAACAGTATCAAAAACACACCATCCGCCCCTTGAAGCATCATGGTGGCAGCACTAGCTTGTTGGATTCTCGGCAGGAGGCCCTGAAAGGCTTGAAAAGGCTACAGCAAAATATCCTAGAGGAAAACACGATGCAGTCTACAAGACACCTGTACCTTGGGAGAAGATTTAGTGTCTATTAAGACGATGAATCCAAGCAAAAAGCCAAAGCTACACAGCAATGGGTTCAAAACAGCAATGCAAATGTGCTGGAGTGGCCAAGTCAAAGTTCAAGTGAGGATTTGTGGCTGGACTTGACAAAGGCTGTTGACTCACGATGTCCGTGGCACCTGATAGAGCTTGAGCAGTAAGGCAAAGAAGAAGAGGAAAAAATGGCAGAGTGAAGATGTACGGTGCTTTAAGACCTTGAGCCGAACAGGAGCCATAAGAGAGTCACTGGCTGCTGATTTGTGTCAGAAACGCCAAACTAAATCCACTGACATTCCATGTTGTATAAATATAACATGTAAAAACTTCCAAAGGTTGAATACTTTTTTTGGCACTGTACAAGATCAAAGTGCAGTCCACAAGTTTATATGCATTTTCACAGCTGGAGTGCAGACACATTAAGTAACTGGGTCAGGGTCACCCAATGGTTTACAGAGGGCTAGCTGAGCCGACAGTTTTTAAATTAAATATCCTGCCTGCTACATCCACTACAAATCCAAACCATAAACTTCTTTTTCATCTTCACCTTTTCCCACTTCTCTGTGGGGTTGTTGTGCTTGTTCAACCTTCTCCATACAGCTCTGTCCTGCACCTCCTCGCCAGTCAGACATTTTCCTTCTAATCTTCTTTGACTTTATCCATTCGCCTCTGCTTTGTCCTCAATTGCTTTGTTCTTCCCCTGTTCTTCCATTCCCATCACATATTCATTGTCTTCTCATTACATGTCCATACCACTTCAATCTCCTCTCCTGTACTTTCCTAGCTGTCTTTTCCATTTTTTTGTTCCGCTGATCGTCTCATTTCTTATTCTGTCCTTCTTTGTAACTCAACATTTTCATTTCTGCCACATCCAACTTCATCTCCTGCTCTCCCTTTATTGCCCATGTCTCAGCTCCATGTGTCATTGCTGGTATTACAGCTGTCTTAAAAAAACCTTACCATTAACTTTCGACTTAATTCTTGGACACACAGTACTCGTGATATCTTCTTCCAGTTGGTCCATTCACACTACACTCTATGGTTTATCTCTGCATCTAATTTTCCATCTTGGGCACTACTATATTTAAATGTATCCACTCTTTTCAGTAGCTCTCCCTGCAGACTAACTTCTAAATCCTGATCATCATTAAACCTCAGATATTGTGTCTTCTTCTTAATTATCTTCAGCCCTCTATCTTCCAAAGCCCTTCTCCACTTTTCCAATTTTACGTACAAAGTTATCAAAGAAAGACAAATGATTTCTTCAGTGTTCTTCAGCCAGAGAAATATATTTTAGTGGATTAGGGAGCAATTGTGCGCCAACAGCAAACTCAATATAAGACACAGAAGAACCAAAAGTATTAAATAAGAAGACGGCTTCTTTGAAAAATTGGAGGAATAATCCTAGCAGAGTAAGGAGGCACAGTGCACAAAAGATAAAAAAAAGAAGAAAAGTAAAACTCAAAGCCCACCCGTTCCAGTGTTGTCCCTAACTGCTCCTTGGGACAGCTGGTGCACTTGCCTTCTGTGAGACTCAAACCTCCTGCTCACCTTCTGAATGACACCCTCTCCTCTTCTTAGGCTGGTCTTCCTTACACCTGCCAGTTAAGCCCTTGTTCAACTCGGCATCCCACCTCCAAGGGATTTTAAAATTGGGACAAGAATCACCTCCAGGTAATCCTCACGAAGTGACCATCTAAAGTCCTAGTGTTGCATGGTGGCACCCAACACTCACTTATCTTCCCAGCACCACAGAGATGTCCTGGGGAGAGCCAGACTGGGTGTCTTTCTCATTACTGTTTTTAGGTAGCAGCTTGAAGAATGTCATCTGAAATAACTTACTCAACTCAACTTACACAACTCAAGTCACCAATGATAGCACCCCCTTCTGGTCATAATGAGACTACTCACCTTGTTTCTTTTACATTTTATTTGCCCTGTGTTGGACTATCACACAGTCTGGGGTGGCTCCCTCCTTGTACCAAACACTGCCAGGAATGGCGTTGGCTTTCTGTGACCCTGAACTGTATACAGTGGAACCTCGGTTCACGACCATAATTTGTTCCAAACCTCTGGTCGTAAACTGATTTGGTCGTGAATCGAAGCAATTTTCCCCATAGGATTGTATGTAAATACAATTAATCCGTTCCAGATCGTATGAACTGTATGTAAATAAATTTTTTTAAAGATCTTTAAGCACAAATATAGTTAATTACTCCATAGAATGCACAGTGTAATAGTAAACTAATGTAAAAACATTGAATAACACTGACACAAACACTTAGGCTCCCTGCTCAGCAGCACGCGCTCTCTCTCTCTCTCTCTCTCTCAGCAGCACGCGAGCCTGCTCTCTCTCTCTGTAACATTGCAGCGGTTCACCGAACTTTATCCGAACTTTATTTAAAAACCAACCACAAGCAACCAAGAAAGTAACATTTACAGGAGTTCATGCTATAGCCTTGCAACCGATTGCTGTATAAACACTTTTTTTCAATGAGTTTTAAGCACAGGGGAAAAAAAGAAACATTTTGAAAAATCTGTAATACAAAAACTAACCATAAACCACCAAGAAAACTAACCTTGCATGAGTCGAGGTCTGGCATGAAGTGAGGAGAAAATGGGTGGACAGGAGGTTACAGTTTTGAGGGAGAGTCTGGCTTCATGATGGAGGGATATTTTCTCTCTTGTGATTTCTTGGGTTTCTGGTGTTTTTAGCTGTTTAGCTTGTGGGAGCGAAAGCCTTGTGCAGCCATTCCAAAAACAAAGTCCTTGTGACCCAACCCTTCGTGTTTGCCCTCCACATCACTGGCAGTCTGGCTTTGTTTACATTGTAATGCTTGAAAGCATGAGGGTTCTCGAATTGGTAAACGAGTAAACTGGTAAACAGTTTTTCCACCTCTTCCAGCACTTGAGGCCTCTGCCTGGTTAACGCTGTAACTCCTTTTGCAACATCAGCTGCTTTAATAGATTCTTTCTGCTTTAGAATAGTCGAAATCGTAGGTTTTGACTTCTTGTACTCGGCGGCAAGATCAGTAACACGAACACCACGCTCATACTTTTCAATAATTTCTTTCTTTACTTCGATTTCAATTTTCTGCATAACTTTCTTCTCACCACTCTTCACTTGCTTAGAAGCCATGGTTAACTGCAAAAGCACACGAAATACTGTAGAGCACAAAGAGTTCACAGGTAAAGCACGCACGTCTGACTGAGAACAATGAACAGGGAGAGGCTGAACATGTGCTTAAATACAGTAATCGGCACATATGAACTGGAAGGGAAATGAAATAGAGCACAAAGAGTTCACAGCGAAAGCACACACACACGTCTGACCGAGAACAATGCAACACGTGCGGAAATCATCAGCGGGCACAAACCGAAAGGGAAACTGGCTTGTTTGTATACCGAGTGTGTGGTCGTGAACCGATGCAAAAGTTTGGAGAACTTTTTGGTCGTAAACCGAGTTGTACGTGTACCAAGGCGTTCGTGAACCGAGGTTCCAGTGTAATTGGATTAGAAAAATGGTGGATGAATGGACATAGAGTATTGTCCACTTAATTGTGAGCAACATGTGAGCTAAACTTTCATGAAAAATCTACCACCATTTATTTCTAATTATATGACAAACTAAAATAATATTTCAAGATATTGTCACACATGTGGGAGGCAGCTAAAAGGCTCAAAAGACGGTAATTCCTTGCCAAAACAGGGGATGGCATAGTGCACTAATCCTTACTCTTTTTCATTGACGGACCAACCAAGGGAAATTCCGCTTGGATCCAATGATATCATTTCTAGATCCAGGCCAAAGACATCACTTCTGGTCCCAGTCCTGAGGACGTCACTTCCTGTTCCGGCCACATCACTTCCGGTTCCTGTCTCATGACATCATTCCCCATTTCCCACTATAAAACCACCATGTTTGCCT
Source organism: Erpetoichthys calabaricus (assembly GCF_900747795.2). Classification (NCBI taxonomy): domain Eukaryota; kingdom Metazoa; phylum Chordata; class Cladistia; order Polypteriformes; family Polypteridae; genus Erpetoichthys; species Erpetoichthys calabaricus. The sequence goes on from NC_041405.2 coordinate 139,960,362, forward strand.
GTTTGCTTTGTTCTTGTTTTGGACTCACATTTGTACCAATTGGGAATCATCATTTCTTCAGTTTGGCAGCCAATTCAAGGATATGGGCGGCTGCCACCAAATCTCTCTCTTTGTGTCCTGTGAATTATTCTACACTATGTACCAATATTTATTATACTTAACAGTATAAAGTGTCAAGGCCAATATCCCACAGTCAATCTATATGAGAATGTGATGCAGCCAGTGAGGATGGACACCTAGAGAAGAACACATGGCCAAATCATATTAGACAGTCTTTCTAGCCATTGTCAGTTGTAGCCTCCATTTACATGATCTCAGTGAGTTGGAGGCTGTTGGCAGAACCCTACTATGAAGCCAGTTGCGTGATGTGACATAACCCAGCAACTTACGCCAACTAGTTCATGACCCACTCTGACAGGATTGATTTTGACTTTAGTCGTAGGGGCGGGATCTGTGTGCACGAGAGCTGACAACCAATGAATGTTCATCTGGAAGTATAATGCGTATAATGCAGTAATAAGGAATAAGGAGTGCAGCTGATTTGAACCTCACAGACAGAAGAAAAGCTCATCTGTCTGATGTCAACAGAATGGAACAAAGAAAGACAAAGAGCAGAGATTTCATGTGGCAGCACACTATTGGCTGTCACAAAAAGAGGTGAACGAGACTGTGCTGGAAAGTCATCAAACAGTCACTAGATTTGACATGCCTGGATATTTTCGATTGTGTAAATTGAGAAGGTCCAGCACCGAGATGAACAATTTCATTTGGCAAGTCTGACATACCCAATGACTAGAAGTCATGTAATGTGACATCGGCTTAAGGAGTGTAGGTCATGATTCATGCCTCACTTTTCTCACACTCCATTGGCCAAAGTGGGATTTGAGAATGAAACACAAACAATCATGAAGAGAGAGTATGAACTGTACACAGAAGAAACCTCAACACAGATTCAGTAAAAAGCTGTGTGGCATTAACACCAACCCTGTCACCTCCATACTACCCCTGCATTGCTTCCCCCTGGCTGAATTGGCAATACCTCTGAAGTTCTGTATGTTCTGTCAATCAACCTGATGAAAATTTAAAAAAAAACAACAAATGAAGGATGGGTGATCATCTCCAAAGGTGACTCGTTGAATGAAAACATGACAGCACACCACAGTACACCAGCTTTCACCCCATCATGTGGAGTCTGCTCTTTTTGTGGCCTTTCATACAGTGTGAGTGCTTGTCCAGTGTGAGGGAACCATAAAAAGAAAATTGAGAAAAGTGATGCCCGGGGCTACCTTGTCATATTTATGGACTCAGGAATTTGCCAACAACTACGCAGACGGTGGGGAGGAAGACTTTGGACTGCGGCAAGTGAGTAACCATGGAGACATCTGTAGCTGTTGCTTGTTTTTTTTCAGTTCTTGGTCACAGAAGAGCAATGCTGAAATAAACTTGTAACTAATGGCAAAGTGGTGATTGAAAGAAAACATAAGTGTTCTTCAAGTTTCTCAAACCGAGTAATGAGGAGATCCACATTGGCAAACTGAGGCCAGTGAACCATGAGCTTTTGGTCATCTTGACCCCCTGTGTGATGTTGAATGACTCACTGGACCTGCCAGCTCACCGACTGTAGAAGCAGGCAAACAATGGAGCTTTATTGTACAGGACAAGCATGGCAGCCCAGGGGTTATTGTTGCTGCCTTGTAACTCTTGAAGTCTGTCTGTGTGGAGTCTCTGCATCCTTACTGTGTCTGCTTGGGTGTTTCTCTCACATGTCTAAGATGAATGTGTTTGTTTAACAGACAAAAGTACAAAGTGGCCCAGGATGAATGGATGTGTTTGCTTGCATGAGTGAGCTCTGTTATCCTGCCCAAACCTGCTGAGAAAAGTCAGACATCACAATAACACTGTACGGGAAAAAAAATATATAAAAAAAGATTTCTCTAGGTAAACTGTCCTACCATCTTAAATCCATGTCACATTAGATGACTTTTACAGCGGATTTCAGCTGTAGCCTTCATTTACATAATGTTGGTGAGGTGGAGATAAGTTGGCAGCGCGCTACACTGAAGCCAGTCTCGTAATGTGACATGCTCAGTGACTCACTCTAACTCTAGTTCATGGGTAGGAAAAGTGAAAAATAATCATAAAAAGGGTATGTCTGAAAAGGAAAACCAAGACATAGAATTCCGGTCATTAACCCAAGAATTGGAAACTAAAAACCAAGCAAGAATCAACAATAAATCAGAAAAATATCAATACAATATTTACAACAATGATCTTTACTTCAGTAATCTCAATTAACCTCTGAAGGAATCCAGTCTGAAATAGATGGGCTAAGAATGGTCCCTTTATATACCTATATCATCTTCTTCTTCTTTGTCTTTCTTCTTCTCCCATTAGTATTTGCCACAGCGGATCATCTTTTTCCATTTCTTCCTGTTCTCTGCATCTTGCTCTATTACCCCCATTACCTGCATGTCCTCTCTCACCACATCCATAAATCTTCTCTTAGGCCTTCATCTTGTCCCCTTACCTGGAAGACCCATCCTTAACATCCTTTTCCCAATATACCCAGCATCTCTCCTCTGCACATGTCCAAACCAACGCAATCTCACCTCTCGAACGTTTTCTCCAAACTGTCCAACCTAAGCTGACCATCTAATGTCCTCATTTCCAATCCTATCCATCCTCGTCACACCCAATGCAAATCTTAGCATCTTTAACTCTGCCACCTCCAGCTCTGTCTCCTGCTTTCTGGTCAGTGCCACCATCTCCAATCCATATAACATAGCTGGTCTCACTACCGTTCTGTAGACCTTCCCTTTCACTCTTGCTGATATCCGTCTATCACAAATCACTCCTGACACTCTTCTCCATCCATTCCACCCTGCCTGCACTCTCTTTTTCACCTCTCTTCCACAGTCCACATTACTCTGTACTGTTGATCCCAAGTATTTAAACTCATCCACCTTCGCCAACTCTACTCCCTGCATCCTCACCATTCTACTGACCTCCCTCTCATTCAAACACATGTATTCTGTCTTGGTCCTATTGATGATCCTATATAGGCCTGAAAAACATAGGCTAACAATGGCGATCCTACCTCTTGACGTTCCACTGTCAGAAACAAAGGAAAGCAAGACCAACAAAGATAAAGAGTTTGGGGTACAACCTTAGTGACCCCATAAAATGAAGAAATGAAAACAACCAAAAGCATGCAAAAAACTGTGTAGACATTATCTTGGATACAAGTTTGTTATTGAAACAGGACAAGATGGCTGGATTTAAGTGGTCATGTGACAGGAGGGGGTGGGTCCAGGAGGGTGGACAATGGAAGTGACATCAGCAATGGAGTGGCTGTCAGTCTTCTGTTCTGCAGAGGCGGGAGAAGAGAATTCATTAGAACATAGCGCCAACCCCTGGTCCAGCAAGTAATTACCATCACCTTAAGGTGTCTCCTAGGAGCACGGTCATGAGTGACGTTAGTGATGTGTTAATATCAAGCTGTATTTTTTAATGATGAAAACAAAAGAATGTGTTGCCAAAATAGAAGAGTTCAGCTTGCTATAGATAAACTGCCAGAAGTGATCAAATTCATTTTAATTTCTGGAACAATTGAAAGAAGTGACTAGAGGAACTGAAAGAAGTATCAACAGCTCCTTGTCTTTAACCTGATTTTTTATTTACATTTTACATTAGGTCTGCATGTTTCACTAGTGCTAAATAAACAAGCATAGCAATGTTAACAGATATTACATAAAAACAAAAAATATGATAATTCAAAAATGGCAAAAACAACAATAAAATGGAAAATAATCATAAGCCATGGAACAAACTCTGTCTGTAACATAACACAAATACCTCACTAATTCATTGTAGTTAGGAAAGGGAATGGCTGGCTAATGTTAGGATTTGTCTACGTCAAAACTCTTTATTTTGTTTTGACTAAATTGTGTCCTGGCTTTGGTCTTCAGTTTTTTTTTTTGCTTTAACTAGTAAATGAACCTGTCCTCCCACATGCTGTTGCCCATTCCATTTAATATCCGACATTCCCAGGTAAAATATTAACATCTTCATTTTGTTCCAAATCTGTTTTCAGTTTTTTGGACCCCTAGTGTTTCGTAAAAGCTACTCACTAAACAGTTAAGCTGGCACAACATGGCTATTGTCAAGAAGTCTTGAAACACTGTCACTTCTTCAAATGTCTGCTGCCACCTATGCTCACCAGCTCAAGTGCATAGTGGAACCATACTCTCTGCTGTATAACATGCTGTTATGGTGATTAAAATATGTTTAGAAATAAACATATACAAAAAAAATAACAATAATAAATCAACCGATTTAAGGGTTACATGGACATAATTGCTTCCTAAAGTATTAATTTGTTTTATTCTTTTGTTATTGTTTTCCTTAGCTGATGTAAGAGAAACAGACGACAATGATAACGAGTTGGGGTACCAGCCTAGTCACCCCATATAATTTGTTTTGAAAAAATAATCAAAAAACACACAATTATTGCAGAGCCATTTTTGCAGATGCAAGTTCAGAACAGAACCATCCCAAGAGGTCAGAGCTCCCTGTTTTGGGTCCTTCTGACAGGAAGAGGCAGGCCCAGGTGGATGGACACTGGAAGTGATGTCAGAGGCATTACAGCTGTCAATCATGGAGTCTGCAGAGGAAGGGAGAGAGAAAGACATTAGGACACAGTGCCAACACCTGGAGTGATAGTAGAATTACAGTCACTGGAGTCCTTCAGCTGTTCCCTAGCGTGACACTGTTTATTTGCAGTATCTACCAATTTTGATAACTGAAAGATATAATTGATAATTAAATAATATAATGCTATTTATGGAATGGATTGGTGACTTAAAGAAAGAAGCAGCTTTCTAAAAATACGCCTCTGTTACCCCACAAGCAACAGACATAATAAAAACTCTCAAACTCCCTAGCACATTTGAATGAACTGCCAGGAACTGTGGGAAACTCTTCATAGGGCTAAGGGCAGTCCCTGGTGGTGATGTGCAAGTCGTCAGGCCTCTTGAGGAATCACCCACAACACACAAGGCACATAACAAAGACTTAGTGACAAAATCAAAAACAAATAATGATGCAAATAATTAACAAAAATGATATTAACATAAATAAAATAATCAAAAATGAACAAAACATACCTAAAACAAGAACTTTAAATCCAGCCGGGGAGGAACTTTGGCTGAAAAACAACAGTGTGAGTCTGTGTGGACATGTCAGAGGTATTATGGATGTCAGGCTGTGTGGACATGAGATATATTGTTTTAGTGGGTATAATCTCCAAAAATCAAAGACAGGGACGCTTTACATTTATATTAGCTGATCCTCCCAGGAAGAAAGCCTGGATGGGAAGTGACAAGCAAAACTATGACCGTGGAAGAGAAACAGGCTTGAGAAGGCAGTTTATGACCTAATTACCTGTGGATCCTTTCTTTCATATTTGTCTGAAACTGAAGAGGATGCGTACATACAGGAACAAGGCAGCTGCACAGCAGGCTAGGTCCTGTCTAAGCTGTTTCATTTGTGAATACTGCACCCCCACTAGCCCAGGAGATGTGTCAGGGACTACAGCAACATGTTAAGGAAAAGAGGAAGGTCTAAGCGAAGGTTTATGGATGTGGTGAGAGACGACATGCAGGTGATGGGTGTAACAGAACAAGATGCAGAGGACAGAAAGATATGGAAGAAGATGATCCGCTGTGGCAACCCCTAACGGGAGCAGCCGAAAGAAGAAGAAGAAGAACAGGGGCATTCTGAACTCCTCTACTTGACCTGTAAACAAACTGCATAGCATCCAGTGCATGTTCAGTTTTCTTTAAGATTTCTGTCTTCATCAACTTTTCAAATGATTTCATTAAGATGTATAAATACATATGTAACGTCTTCTCCTGTCTGTTTTAGTAATCTGTCTAATTGTCTAATTATGGTGCCAAGCAGAGTTGTATTGCGGTGCAGAGCAGTCTATTGGCCAGCGAAAGCGCTATGAAGAAGCTGTCTGTTGTTATTGTTCCACCTTTCGCCAGTCTGATAAAGGTCACGGGACATCGTATCTTTGATTGCTGGTACAAAAATGAGTTCTTAGCAGGCATCAATTACAGTACCAACTGTGGTCATCTGTGCTCTTGTGAAAAGAATGGAGATAAACGGCATCAACTCAGAGAGGGAGCGGCAAGTTCATTTTACCATGTGAACGTCACTGACAGAATTAAACTGAATAATAAAAAAGTGCTAACTTTTACAAGCAGACAAAATTTAAACTTGGTGTTACAGACTCAAATCAAATGTATAATAATAGCAGCTCACAACTCAATACATGGAGCGCCCAGACTTGAACCCAGAACCTTTTGATTACAAGGCAGCAGTTCTTACCTCTGCTCCATCCAAGAACACATATCAACTTTCTGGCAATTGAAATTTGAGTTTGGGTTTTTAACTCATTGACAGCAACGTGTAAAGTGAATGATTTTTATTTTTTACTTTGGTTATATTCTTGAAAAAAAATGCACGTGTTTATTTAATATTTGGACTAAAGTCTTCACACATTATACACTTCATGTCATTATTAGTATAACATGGAAAAAGTTTCTATTTTAGGTATGTGTTCAGCATTTCTTGCCTCACACTTCCTTTCATCATACACTTACACAGATCTTTGTAGACATGGAACACACATGAAATGCATGCGTTCCAAATAACAATATATTATTTACCTTATACAACTCCAGGTACCTCACTCCACGATAAAGAGAGATGGGATGGCAGGCTGCCTGCTGCCGGTGCTGATCGACACATTTCCAAAACAAAACAACGCTGATGAGGAGAGGTGCAAAGGAATTTAAGGTGCCCTGGGATTACGAGTTTTTTCGTAAGCTTCACGGATTCTAGTGTTAGGCTCTATCAGGTTGGGTGAAGACCGCTGGTGCACAGGTATTTTCAGGTCTGTCCAGAGTCTTCGATTGGGTTCAGGTGTGGCCTCTGGCTGCACAACTCAGGGACATTCCCACAACTATTCCTAAGCCACTCCTATGCTACCTTTGCGCAGTCCTGTTGGAAGATGAACCTTTGGCCAGGTTTGAGGTCCAGAGTGCTCTAAAGCAGATTTTCAATAACAATATCTCTGTACTTTGCTTCGTTCAGCTTTCTCTCAACCCTAATTAGTCTCCAAGTCAGTAACCAAACAGCATTCTGGTGCCACCGCCATGCTTCACTGTTGGAATGGTATTGTGCAGATGATGAGCAGTGCACTGGTTTGCTCCAGACATAATGCTAATCTTGGTTTCATCAGACCAGAGTATCTTTTTCCTCACAGTCTGAAGGCCCTTAACGTGTCTTTTTTGCAAACAAAAAGGAGGCTTCCATGTGCCTTTTAATAAAGAGAAGGCTTCTGTCTGGTCACTTTACCATAAGACCCTAACTGATGGAGTGTTGCAGTGATGTTTGTGGAATTTTTTCCAACTCCAAACAGGTTCCCTGGAACTCAGCAGGAGTGATCATTGGGTTCTTACCATGGCCCTTCTCCCCCAGTAACTCAGTCTGACCAAATGGACAGCTCTAGCAATACTTGTCATTATTCCAAACATCTTCCATTTAAGAACAACAAAGGCAACTGTGTTCTTCATAACCTTGAATGATGTGGACTTCCCAAGATCTGTTCCTGAACACAGCCCTGTCTCTAAGCTCTGGTGGCAATTCCTATGATCTAATGGTTTGGTTTTTACTCAGCTCTGGGATCTTTGGGTCTTTTCTAAACATGTCCAGTCAGTTAAATTGACCAAAGACAGACTCCAAGGATGGAGTAGAAACATCTCTGTAAAAATCAATAGATTGGGAAGCACTGGAACCTGATTTCAAGTGTTATAGTAAAGGTTCTGAATGCTTGTGTCAATGGGATAGTTCATTTTTTTTAATTTTTCAAAAAATGTGGAAAAATGTATAGAATCTTGTTTTTTCTTTGTCATTCTGGAGTACTGAGTTTTGCTTGATGAGGGAAAAAATGAACTTAAATGATTAGAGCACAAGGTTGCAACACAGCAAAATGTGAAAAAATGTGACATATTCTGAATATGTTGGTGTATTATCATGGTATATCCCTCTACTTACCCTTTACCTAGGGGTAAGTGTACTCATCAGATCCGTTACTGGGTTGGTCTACTGTTGCACCTTAAGATTAACACACACATACATAGATATAAGCATACACACAGAAACTCAACAGTGCCCTATGAATGACACACACACAGCTGGTTAATCTCTAGCACTTTAAACCACACAAATGCCTTATGAATAAAACAACTTGTCACTCTCCTAGCACCTCATGAGACTTACATACACATAGACCCTAACCACAACAGTACCCCATGAATGACACACGCACACAGCTGGTTAACCTCTAGCACTTTAAACCACACAGGTGCCTTAGGAATAAAACAGCTTGTCACTCTCTTAGCACTTCAAGAGACTTCCTTATTATTGGCACAAACAACATATGGTGTTTTGAATATATCTCAGACCTAAATATTACTTTTGGTCTCCAAGAATATATTTAAACATACAAAGGCTCAGCATCCTTAACCATAGACCATTTATCAGCCACGAATACCTTACTTTACGTATTGTTCCCTACTGTTGGGTGGAGCTCACATCCTCAGCCTTAATAAACCTCACAGCACAGAGGTAATGGCAAATCTCTGGCTGCACCAGGTGCTCAAAGAAATCTACCTTATTACTTCACTCACTCTAGACATGAAGACAAAGCATAGAAAGTTTAAAGCAGAATGGTATTTATTACAGGATTAATAATACCAGTAGAATAAAGAATAATATAAAATAGGACTGGTCATAAAGTCTGGATATATATAGTCTTTAGAAAAAGCTCACGAAAAAGTAAAGACAAGGATGAATGTCGCAGGCGGCTTGTGATCTAGCACTCGTAGTTGTTCATGAGATGCTTTTCTGATGATCAGATGGAAACGGCCGCACGTTGCCGGTGCCCTCGTCTGACATCGCTCTGTTCCCTCCTCCTGATGTTTTCGTCCCTTCTTCTTTCTCCCTCCTATGCCGCTCTTCAGACAAGGCATATTTATTATAGAATTCTACCAGGGGGGGTTTGCAAGATGTGATTGTGATTGGCTGGCTGTCAATATGATGAATGAATTCACTGTCTGTTTTCCCAAACAATAAAACTTTTTTGATGTTGCTTAGTACCTACTGGCATGTCTTCCTTTCTCAGGCTGTAAAACAATTTAGCTACTTGTGGTCCCAGATGCCCAAGTTATAAACTAATCAATAGCCTTAGGCACCAGCATGTCTTCCTCTTTTTGTTGGAACAGCTGTTTGAAAAGTGAGGTACAACTGGGAAGAGGATATGCTTTGATGTGTCCTGAATTTAGTTCATCTGTTGTTGTCTTGAGCAAAATATAATGAAAATACAGACCTACAACAGTTGGGAATCCACTGTGTAACACAGACTGCCTGCAATGGCAAACACCATCATTAAAGATGTTCTCTCTCCTCCATTCACGACCATCAGCACTCACAGTTTTCATCCTCTGGTCATAAAGCTGCTCAGCAGCTCCTCATACTGATGTGCATTTCTTAGATCTATCATCTGATATTGTAATTAAATGTTGACATTGTATTCCCTGTCTGCTGTTGTTATTATACTACTGTTGCTAATTCTCAGGTAAGCATGCAATTAAGAATTTTATTGTATTGTGGAAGCATGAAAATAAACTTGAACTTGAAGAAAAGTGTGCATAAGAACTGAAGTGATTCATAGGCTCCAAAATGAACAAAGGAAGCCCACTACTATGTGTGGGCACACATCAAAACAATGTAAACACATTGATCTTTATGTTATATAGTGCCTTTCACAAGGCAAGTCTTCACAACATGCTCTACAGAAGCTGCACTTCCTAAAAGATGGTCCAGGATGGCCCAGGATTTCTGGAAGTGCTGGGCCACAGCAAGCAGATGAGTCACTACAATAAAATGGATTAAGAGGATCCAAGAAAGGTATCTAATGATGTTTTACTGAATCAGCCCTCAATTTTCTAAATAAGCAGGTTTCTGAGAAATTATTTAATGCATTTATTTCTAGTAGGATTGACTACTGCAGTGCGGTGTTTAAACTGTTCTTTATACAACTTTCAGTTAATCCAAAATGCTGCTGCAAGAATTATTACAAGAAGAAGAAAATACAAACACATAACTCCAGTTCTTAAATTCTTACACTGGTCCCCGGTTAAGTTTAGGGAAGATTTCAAAATCCCCCTTATCACATATAGCCTTAAATGGCCAAGGTCATTTCTGGATATATCATGACTTACAAACCAGAATATACATTAAGATCTCAAGATGCCGGTCTGCTAATGATTCCAAGGATTAATAAAATAACAGTGGGAGGTCGAGCTTTTAGTTACAAGGCCCCTAAACTGTGGAATGGTCTGCCTGCTACTATAAGAGATGCCCCTTTGGTCTCAGCTTTCAAATCCCGGCTGAAGACTCCCTACTTCAGTTTAGCACACCCTGACTAGAGCTGCTGATTAACTGTACAGACTGCATCTCTGTTGTTAGTCATTATCACTAAAACACAAGTAATATGATAGTTATAATTTGTTACTAACCCTCACCTATTCTGTTTCTCTTCTTGGTACTCAAATGTGGCACTTGGTGACACTGCCTACCTGCCAAGTTGTTTTGCCTGCCTACGATAAAGTCATCTCTGATGGAGGGATCGCAGGAATCATCAGGTAGAAGGGCCCTTTCATTGGATTGGCTGGTTCAGCACTGACTCAGCTGTGGAATGGCCAAATGGGGGAGGCAGTTTGATGGTCGAGGGCTCCAGGACTCTAAACAAATCCAAATCATATTATGGGGTATCATCTACTGTTGAATTCTGCTCTGTACTTGTAATATTTCTCTTACACTATTATATTGTATTGAGGATTACTTGTGTTCTGTTCTGTCTATTGTATTGTATTTACCCTTTTTTTTGACACCCACTGCACGCCCAGCCTACCTGGAAAGGGGTCTCTCTTTGAACCCTCTTTCCCAAGGTTTCTTCCATTTTTTTCCCTATAAGGGTTATTTTTTGGGGGGAGTTTTTCCTTGTCTTCTTAGAGAGTCAACACTGGGGGGCTGTCAAAAGGCAGGGCCTGTTAAAGCCCATTGCGGCACTTCTTGTGTGATTTTGGGCTATATAAAAAGAAATTGTATTGTATTGTATTGTATGTAAAGTTATTTAGTCAGACTGTGTAAAGGAACACAGTTACCTCCCTGTGCTTCTCCCTGCTTCACCTCCTTTAAAACAAACCCAAGTTAATTTGCCACCACAAACACTGCATTCTGAACTAAATGTTGCTCTTCTGCAAGATTCCACCTGATGTTCTGCTGCCGCAATACGACAGTGACTGATGCTCACTTGTGCCCCCCCCCCCCCAACCCAATCATGTCCATCTAGTTCTCTGTCTCTTTTTTTTTATTTTTCAATCAGCGTGAAGAATGTGGTGGAAGGCACATGCCTGTGGATTTCAGATAAGGCTGGCATTTCTAATCGCACTCACCACTGACCAACTCCAGCCGACTCTCTTCACCAACCATGTACTAAAACCGTGTCCCCCTGCAGACACCTGCTATCCTAAGTGAAACTTCACATCTTTCAACAATTCTGAAATTGCCCATGCTGATATTAATCCGACTGAAGCTTACACTTAGTACTTTCAATTCTGATCTGGGCAGCGTGAACTTCACATTTAAATGTAGCAGAAGTCCAGCACTTCATTAACTATTAGGAGTACTTGGTCCTTGAAATAAAGGAGAGGGGTATCGAAATTTATATGACAGAATGTGAATTTGGGGTAGGGAGGAACGGGGGGTCATGTAGCCATTCCGTGCTTGGCCTTGTGAAGACTAGAGATGAGACACCACCTGAGGGATGTGCTGATGGTGGGTAAGGAGATCAGCCAAATACTTAGATGGCAGAGGAGAGTGTGTGTATGTGTGCATGTGTGTGTGTGTATGCGTGTGTGTGTGCGTGTGTGTGTGTGTGTGCTGTATCTGAAGACATCCCATTAATAAGTGATGTGCGAATTCCATGCCAAGCTGTCTCAATGGGCTTTTTTTGGGTTCTGTTAGTGGGTAATGTGTGCCTGCTTCCTATAATCTATTATTTTATATATCCAAATATAAAGCAAAGGGCTCACACTTACCTCACTTTTACTGTGTGACCCAAGTTGCTTGTGCAGTAAACATGTAAGCAACTGTCACGTATCTTGAGCTTGTTAAGTGATGTGAGCAGAGACAGGTGCTCTATAAATAAAATGACTTCTTCTTCGTCTTCTTCTTATTATTATTATTTCTTCTTCTTTTTCTTCTTCTTCTTCTTCTTCTTCTTATTTCTTCTTCTTCTTATTATTATTATTACTAGGGGGCTCCACTCCATGCTCGCTTCGCTCACTAACCCCCAGGCGGGAGCTAAGTGCTAGCCACTTCGCGGATCTGCCGCTCACATATGAGGAAGCGGATGTTTTAAACTTACACTTTTACTGTAAAACTTCAGTAAAAACAATTTTTTTAATTAACTTTTTGTCAATATCGCATTGAATTTTGATTCCGTGTTTGGACTTACATCGTGACAACACAACGTATAACTGCCCATGAGTGAATATCGTTTCTTTCTCTCCAATAAATAAACCAAATTTTTCGAATGTTTGTCCCTGTGATTTGTTAATTGTCATAGCAAAAGCAATTGTAATGGGAAATTGCAAACATTTTAATACTAATGGCATATCAAGATCACCTATAGTGTCTAATGTTATTCACGGAAGATGTACTACATTACCTTTCTTGTAACTTGTTAAAATTTTACATGTCATTGCAGTGTAACTGATCAACAATTTTCGCGTTAATTCATTTGACCTCATTGTTTCTCGGTGCTAGGATTGCCTGTGCACTCATTTCTTCTGTTGATAGCCCTTCGGGATGAAATTCATCAATAAGATTTGGAAATAATCAGTCTTCTTTATTGGGAACTTAAAGTGAGGAAAACGTAAACATTTATAAGACCTGAGAGCGCAGGAACTATGTCTGTCAAAAGCATTCACAAGAATGAGAGGTGAGAGGGCCGTGGGCATGGTTTGAAATGGTTGAGAAGAGGGTGGGACTTGAAAAAATCTCTTCGAAAAAGTCTTGTCTCAAGATTTTCTTTTATAATAGAGAGATTATTTCTTCTTCTTCTTATTATTTCTTATTATACTACTTAATCTACTTCAGGGAGTAGGTGCCTAATATTATCATTATTATTATTATTATTATTATAAAAGAAATCATATAACATTCTCACTTAATGGGTCACTGGGGCTTGAAACAGAAAGCAATATGCAGGGCTCAGCCCTGGGCAGGCACCAGTCCACCACAGAGCCTCCTCACACACACACAGCTGCACAGCGTCAGGTTAGAATCAGCAGTTAGCCTAACACGAGTGTCTTTGGGAATGTGGAAGGAAAACTAAAGTGGCAAAAGAAAACCTCATACTGACACTGAAAGAACATGCTATTTCCACACAACATGTGACTGGGCACAGGATTTAAATCTAGGAAGCCTATTATTATTATTATTAATTTCTTTGGATCTCACAGCCTTTCAGCTGGTATGAAAACTATACCTGCTCAAGAGACCTCTTTAGAGGAGGCATAGTTGAAGGTTTTGGGTAGGTGTAAATTCCAGAATTTAGGTCTAGTCAGGGTTAGGGTGCCTAGTCAGAGTCATCTCAAAAGAAAATGTATGGTATTATATACTGATAACCATGCCAAGGACTCTGCTGACGATGGGTGCCGTGCAAAACGCTACTTGTTTTTGTAGAACAGAGATGTTGATGTTGGGTGAGATCTTTTCAGTGTATCGCGTGATGTATTTAGTGATAACCCCAGTAGCACCTATGATGACAGGGACTACTTCTGCATCTGTTTTCCATAGCCTTCCATAGCCTTGTTTCGGAAATGATGGTAGCTCACTAATTTGATTTTACCAAGAGCCGTTACCATACCAGGCACAACTCTAGTGCTGGTGCCACACAGTCTGCTGATCTCGATCTCCAGATCTTTATATTTTCTTTGTTTTCCAGCATCTTTGAGAGTGAAGGTGTTATTTGGGTCCACCACATCAATCAGCAGGCATTGCTTCTCCTCGTTCTTACGATGGATCACCGTATGAGGATTGCTAACTGACAATTGGTTTGAAGTGTCTTGTCCCACATGATGGTAAGGTCTCCGGTGTTGTGCTGGTACCCTTTCTTATCCATCTGTGCCCCTAGATCATGGCAGATCAATCAATGCAGATAGCTGGCAACCTTGTTGCACCAGTTTATATATTTGATACAAGCCAGCACTGTACGTCCAGTGTTGAGATGACTGAACATCTTCTTAGCCTTGCTGTATATTCTGCACCTGCTGTCACCCTGCTATTTTAAGATGTTCTGCTGGTGGTGTACCTGGTGTTGAGTGTCTAGTCCTGAGTTGAAATGATTAGGCTTTCAGTCTCTTCCTTTAGCTTGGGCTGTTCACAATTATTATCATTATGACTATCATCATCATTGTCATTCATCCATATACCCATTGTGCTACTCACTTACCCAGTTTAGGATCCTGTGGAGCTGAGATCCCTAATTATTACTATCACACTATATACTATTCTAATCCTTTCCTGAGGCTGTTCCCATTGGGTAGTCTCTTGCCCTTCGCTGGCATACCCATGACCTGGAAGCAGCTTGAGGAGCAGCTCTATTCCCACCTTCAATGTCCAATGTGCTCCTACACCATTAGTAACTATCCACGTCTACCAACTGCATTAGCTGTTGGTTTGAAGCTCCTGATCCTTGTACTGGATGAGTTTTTCTGCTTCTTCCATCATGGCATTTGCATTGTCTGGCAGCCCAAATATTAACCAGTAGTTAAGTGCTCTTCTTCGTACTGTGCAGAATGTTCCTTAAATCTCCCTATAAAACCCAAATTCCTCCCTTCCATTGGCCAGTTCTGTTTTGAACTCAGATCTACACACAATTGTATTGAAAGTTTGCCTTTTGCAGCCAAGGTCAAGTACACAGGTGGCTGCCCCAAACCTTGTTGTAGTAATGGGACAAACACAGAGTCTTTATAAAATAAAAGATTTATTTTGAACAAAAATGCTCTGTCACAATACTGTGAAGCTCCCAAAAGCACAAAGGGTATAAAAAGCCTGTAAAGGCAATTCCAAAAACATATAATGTCCCAACTCAGATATTCGAAGAATGGTCAAAAAGCAGAACAATAAGGACAAAAATCCAAAGAATCACCAAGCACCAAACCATACAAAGATAAACGCAGCCTACACCCAAGCACATTCAAAATAAGCCACCAGGAACTATGGGAAGCATTCTGGATTCATGGGGCAGAGGGAAGTTTCTGGTGGTGATTGGCAATTAATTGGCCTGTGACATGGGTGACCACCCACAAAACACACGAAACATGAAACCATACTGTTGCTCACTAATCATTACTTCCCTTCTTAACCTATATTCTTAACCCATAGTATCCAGTTCCATCCATCCAGTTTCCAACCCGCTATATTCCCAACTACAGGGTCACGGGGGTCTGCTGGAGCCAATCCCAGCCAACACAGGGCACAAGGCAGGAACCAATCCCAGGCAGGGTGCCAACCCACCGCAGACCCATAGTATCCTTTTCCCCGATATAGAACTTATTCTAAAATGTTATTGATTAGATTCTGCCATATTTTAAAAGTGTTTTGAACAGAATCTCTAAGTAAGAATATTATTTTTTCCAGTTTCAAATAGTATAGGACATCAGTTACCCACTGACTTAAATGTGGTGCAGTGGGTCTTCCAGTTGAGCAAGATAAGTCTATGTGCTAGTGGTGAGGTAAAGGCAATTACAGTTTGTTTGTTCTTCTCCACTTTAAGCCCATCTGGGAGTCCAGCAAATACAGCTGATAACAGGTTAGGAGACTGTGACACTGGGGCTGTCTGAGAGACATTCAAAGATTTTGGTCCAAAATTATGCTAATTTGGTGCACTGCCAGAACATGTGGTCCAGTGAGGCTGGAGCTCGATTGCAATGTTCACAGGTTGAATCTTGTCCTGGATACATTTTGGACAACTTGAAATGAGATAAATGCGCACAGTAAGAGATTTTAAGTTGAATGATTGAGTGCTTTGCACATATGGAGCTCAAGTGTATTCTATGCATGGCTGCCTTCTGTTCTTTTTCTGAAATATTAAGTGAAAGATCCTTTCCCCATTATGTCATGGGATCTTTGAAAGGAAGGGACTTTAAAATGTATTTTTATAAATTGTGGAAATGCTATCTGAGTCCCATTTCTTCTGGAAGAGAAATAGGTGGAAGATGAGGAAAGTTGGACAATCTAGCTTGAAAGTAGTGGAAAAACTGTGTTGGTGAGAAGTTAAATTTGAAAGTTAATTGCTCGTAGGATGCAAAAACATTATCGATTTACAAGTCTCTAAATGCTTTAATCCCAGATTATTTCCAAGCACTAAAAACTGCCGGAAAAGAGTGGTTGGCATGTAGAAGTGCAACAGATAAGAGCTTCTCTGTCTTACAGTGCTCCCTGCATTTGTTCTATATTCTAAGCGAATGAAGGGCAATTGGATTATTAGCGTATTGATGAAAATTTGTATTAATTGGGGCACAGAGCAGGGAATATAAAGAGGCACTGCAAGATTTAAATTCTATTGCAGACCAGGCTTATATATGTTCATCAATTTGTGTTGCTGTCCAGGTCTTTATGGCCTGTATAATTGCCACCTAGTAATAAAATTAAAAGTTAGGTAGTGCAGTGCCTCCTTCTGTTTTAGGTTGATTTAGAGTTGCCCTTTTGATGTGTGGGTGTTTCAAATTCCAAATAAATGAGGCTATGATTCAATCTAATTTCTTAAAAAATGATTTTTAATGCATATGGGGAATTTTCTGAAATAGAAAAAGAAGCTTGGGAAGAATGTTCACCTTAACAGTGTTGATTCTTCCTGTTAATGTGAGATGAAGGATAGACCATCATATTCAAATCTTGTTTAATTCTTTCCATGCTGACAAAATTCTATATTTAAGGAATTTACTTCTCTTAATTATATATCTATCTTATGTAAGTTTGCATTATTTACTTTTTGTAAACTCTGTATTCATTATTATTTTTGTCTATTTTTAATACTAGGGGGCTTTGCCCACAGCTTGCTTCGTTCATAAACCCCTTCCAATCCGCCAGTGCTAAGCACCGTTGTGGAGAGGGGCTGAATGCACCCCAAAGAGATGCAGTTGTTCCTCCGAAACCCCTCTTAAACAGTGATACAATGGGAAACAAATACATTTTTGTTACCTCCACTTTGCTCGATCAGCTGCTGGATTGCTGCTGCTGCCGTGCCGCATGATCTGCATCTGTACACCAGCTGTCATTTTGTCTAACTGCCTTGTCTCTCTTGTCCCCTAGACATCCTCAAACACTATTCAATCTCTTTTTGCTGTTTTGTTATTTCACCAAGTAATATTTTCCATTTTTTTGCACTAATGCAATCTTCACTATAATTTTTTTAGACTTTCGAATTTTCCCACTTCCATTATCTCTAACCTACTCTGCATGTGTATCACGCCAACATTTTTGAATTCTTTACGACATTCTACTTTGTCTTTTCCTGGCCTCAAATTTTTAAGAGATGAGAGCACAGGAAGTGTGTCTGCCAAAAGCATTCCAACAACTGAGAGGTTAGACGACAGGACTTGCTTCCAAAGGTTGTAAGTATGATGTGACTTGACCATTTTGTGGGACGTGAAAGTGTCTCTCTGTCTCTTTTCAAAAGATGACGTCTTGTCGCAGGAAAAAAAGTCTTTTTCTTTGCATGTAACTATCATTTTGACATCTTGTAAATTACTTGGAGCTACAGCCTTTGTATGAAAATCCATCCATCCATCCATCCATTTTCCAACCCACTGAATCCGAACACAGCCAATCCCAGCCAACACAGGGCACAAGGCAGGAACCAATCCCGGGCAGGGTGCCAACCCACCGCAGCTTTGTATGAAAATGGGCTCTATAATTCTATTCTGTATATTGCTGTATATGAATGATGAGGACTGGCACCCTACCATAGAGTGGTTCTTACCTTGGACTCAGTTCTGCTAGAATAGATGTCAGTCCTCATTAACCCTGAGTCAGACACACCAGGCCTGAGAGGACTGAGAACGTTACTAGGCCCAGCCACTCTCTCTGGGTGGTGCTGGCATGTTGCCCCTTTTGTTCTTGTTAGATTTTTCCTGTTGATCTCCTAAATTGCCAAATATTTGCATGTTAACTTAAATAGAGTCTCATAGTTTGTGACTGGACCCTGAGGTCATCATTCATGCTAACTGGGGCTGGATTCAGCTTTGTACCCTACGCTGTTTGGATAGGTTCTCCGCTTGTGACCCTGAATTGAATTGAGAAGGCTACGTAATTGATGACTATGTAAATGTTCAGCTTATGTTCACAGAGATAAGTGTTTAAAAAAAAAAAGTAACTAAATTTAAGTTGATGTTAAACATATCTAGGAGTTAGAAGGGAGATGTGAGGGGGAAGCCTTCTTTTATGATGTGGCATTAGAAGCTCCTGTCCTGACCCTTGAGACAGGAAGACAAATGGAGTTGTTCATTTCAGCAGGCACTAAATAGGACTTTACACCTGGCTCTTGGACGTGTCCCTCAAGCTTCTTTCCATCAGCACTTCTTAACGGAGTATATCATAGTGGAGAGTTGGATGGTGATAATCGTGCCTAAAGCCAAGTATAATAGTGGACGTGGTTCCCAATGTCCCTTTTTTGAGAATCGCTGCTTTGTGTTTGTGTGTGTCTGGGAGGTGGGTTTGGGCTGTTAGAGGAGGGGCTTTCACTTGCTTGCTTCATACTGACTGGTAGGCTGCTAGTCGGCTGGCTGATGGACGAGGTCATTCATTCCTCTGAAATGACTTGGAAGGGTAACCATGGCATCGCAGCGGTGGCTCCACTTCCTAATTGCGTACAAAGCATGAGAAGCTTGCTCTTTGCAGCAGGAGTTATAATTATTAGCAACAGTTCATAAATAAATGGCAGAAAACCTGAAGTTAAGTGCCACATGCCTGCATGTTGATTGGCAGACACTTCTTGGTCAGCTGTGGTGATTCTTGATAATTTTGCCACTGCTGATTGACCACAGTTTAGAGCTTAGAGGTTTTGTGTTCTTTGCACGCAGCCCCCTGGGTTTAAAGTACAGACGCCTGTGGACTAAAAGCACTGATTAAAATCCCCTCCCTCTGCTTCTGTCTGCACAGCACTGTCATTTTAAAAAAGGCTGAATTGCATTGTGACCGGCATCATGGCCACAGGGCATCCCACATCTCAGTCACAGGAGGTGCTTCAGAGCCTGCCAGGGCTGGCTGAAATTAAATAAAGGAGAGCAACTTTGGGGACTGGGTGAAAAGACTGAGTGCGAGGGGCATTTGACATTTACAGAAAAAAGCTCTACCTCCTCCTACATCCACCTCAACAGTACTGACCAGGAAAACGGCTGGAGGGCCTCTACAGTCCTGGCTCACCTGAGTTTGCTGCTTAACTGCTTCAGTGTTCCTGGTGGCACTTTATCCAGTCTGTAGGTGTTTCTCTTTTTTTGTTCTTCCAAGTAAAAACAAAATGTCAATAAATGATTACGGCTTCTTAAATCTGAAGAGCAGCTTTTCAGTTCATGTTCAACTATAGCATATATAGGAGATAGATAGATAGATAGATCTGTATTTCTCCCCAGAGAAATCTTACTTTTCCATAAATCATTTTCCAGAGATTAACAAAGGTGTTTTACTTAGGATTGAGTCAAAAAGTGACAATGCCTGCCTCAATCATCTCTACAGAATCCATCCATCCATTTTCTGCTGCTGATCCGGTCTAGCAGTCTAAGCAAAGACACCCAGACATTCCTTTTCCACTCCACCTCCTTTAATTCCTCTTTGGGGATGCTGAGGCATTCCCAGGCCAATTGGTCTTCTCTGTGGTCTCCTCCCAGTTGGACATGCCCAAATTACATCCAGGAGACATCCTAGTCAGAAGCCTGAGCCACCTCAACTGGTTAATTTCGATGCAGAGGAGCAGTTGCGTTACTTTGAGCTCCTCTCGAATATCTGTGTTACTCTTCATATCTCTGAAGCTGAGCTCAGACGACCTGCTAAGGAAGCTAATTTCTGCTACTTCTATCCACAATCTAGTTCTTTTGGTCACTACCAGGAGTTTGTGGCCATAGGTGAGAGTAGGGAGGTACTGTAGATTAACCAGAGAATTGAGAGCTTTGTCTTTCATCTCCTTTATCTAGATGATCTTCTGCCCAGAACCAACAATCTAAAACATGATTGATCACGTATTTCCTTGTAGTGGCTTCTAGAAAATAAACAAGGAAACTTACACGGGTCCCAAAAGAAATGTGCTGTTAGTGTTGTTAATCATTTTCTAAAAAGATGATAGATAGATAGATAGATAGATAGATAGATAGATAGATAGATAGATAGATAGATAGATAGATAGATAGATAGATAGATAGATAGATAGATAGATAGATAGATAGATGTCGACTCCTTAAACCCTCAGACAATACGTCAGACACCAGATAAAAGTCCAAATGTTATTTTATTTATAATAACAATGTGCACAAAGCACCTACACTCCACAATACTCAATAAATCAATACTCCAAACAATATAATAATAGCAATTCTCCACTCCCAGCAGCTCAGTCACCCTTCCTCCCAACTCGGCTCAACCCTGGGATCTCCCACAATCCTTTATATAGTTCATGACCCGGAAGTACTTCTGATCCCTCAGTCCATGTGATTATTCAGCACTTCCGGGTCATGTGAAAACTCCTCTTCTTCATCCCGGAAGTACGTCATTCCCTCTGATGCCGTGACTAAGACGTACTTCCGGGTTATAGGTGAAACCAAAGTCTCTGGGCCTTCCTGCAGCATCCCCTGGAGGCCCCATGGTATCCAGCAGGGCTGTGATGAAAAACTCCACTGTCCATGATGCCCTGCTGGAACTCGGAGCACCTCTATGTTGCAGGCAGGACTCCACCTGGCGGCCTGGGGGTATTGACCGGGATAAAAGGCTGGCCATGTCCCACAACAGATAGATAGATAGATAGATAGATAGATAGATAGATAGATAGATAGATAGATAGATAGATAGATAGATAGATAGATAGATAGATAGATAGATAGATAGATAGATAGATAGATAGATAGATAGATAGATAGATAGATAGATAGATAGATAGTGTCACACACGTGCGAGTAAGAGGCAGCTAAAGGGCTTGAGTATTTGTAATACCACATCAGACCAGGGGACAGAAGGGTGCTCTGACTGTCTTTCTCAGTTCCTTGCAGACCCACCAGGGTCCGGCACCTTTGATGACATCACTTCCGGTCACCATCAACGTCACTTCCAGTTCTGGCGCCTTGTAAGATATCACTTCCTCTACGAGCCTTTAAAGCTGCCATCTTGCTTCCAGTCAAACAGTTCTGTTTTGGACTCAGTCTTGTGAATATCTCTGTTCAATTATTTAACTTTTTGCTGGCAGGATATATTATACAGGGGCTGCCCCAAACCGTTATGTTGTCTGAAGTGCATTTCTTATCACGATAGATAGATAGATAGATAGATAGATAGATAGATAGATAGATAGATAGATAGATAGATAGATAGATAGATAGATAGATAGATAGATAGATAGATAGATAGATAGATAGATAGATTCATACATGCACTTTAGAGGGTTATCCTACAAGTTCCTCCAAGGTATGTGATACCACCTCTGACCGAGTGGGGGCACTGTTGCTAATGGTCTTGTCTTCTTCTTCCATAACAGTGCAGAGAAACTGCCCAATGAAGGCAACTGATTCCACCCATTTTGGTCCTTGGACCATAAAAATATGACCGCTCAGAAGCAGGCATCACTTCTTACCCAAGCGACCAGAGCAAAGCAACTCCTCACTTACTTGACGGCACATGAAGAAGTCTTTATTGTAGCAGTCACTTTATTCTGGTAGCAGCAATTTGTGTTTGTTTTTCACACCATTGAGCATTATTTTTGAGTCTTATTTGAATTTATCCATTGTATCATTACTTCAGATGACCAGAATTTTATCATCTCAAGTGTTAAACCTAATGTTTTATTTATTCTGGCATGAATTCTTTAACAGATCCTTTTTTGATATCACTATTTTACAAGGAGTAAAAATGGCCAGTAATTGGAAAGTAAAAACACCTCTGGGAAGAGCAGCATTGGAGGTTCTTGTCAATCATTCACCTCAAGCCTGCCTAGAAATTCAGAGAAATTTCTAAATTCTGACAGTGCGCTAATATTTTGGACAGAACTTAACAACTTTGTCTTTCTTTGTTTAAATGCCATCAGGTCTAATATTTACATGTCACATATACTTCTACTTGGATCATTACCCTGGTGAGGTGAAGGGACTTGAGATCCTTAGATCTGTGTCGTTAAGTGCCTTGTGCTTTTGTTAGGCTTATACTTGGCATATTGGTGTAAGAATAGGGACCCAGCAAAAAACAATATAAAATTTGACTCGTTCTTGCTGGTTCTTGTTCAAGCAAAGAAAACCTTTCACAGAAAAGGATATTAGGATCTATTCCTGGAGAAGAGGCAAGGGAGTAATGTTTATTAGCTGGCAACTTGTGAAAAGCCCAAAACAAGTGACAAGGAGACACCAATAGGCCTAACCATCTGCAAGGTAAATTGTGTGGTTCATGTCTGATGGCAGACAGGAGAGAGTTAAATGCAGTGTGAGTCCATACTCAACAGCCATCAGCAGCAGAAACTGGTTCTAAATATAGGGGACATTTTTCATTGACTGGGATGGATCAGGTGCTGAAGTGCCTTCTAGCTATAGTTAGACATATCTCAAGACACTGCACTGGCTCTGGAACCAGACTTATTGATTCACTTTGGAGATGCCCCCTGAGCGAGGCCCTAGGCAGGTTTGGGGATACCCACAAGCCCCCAGCTGGGTGTATAACAGAGTTCATACCTGTCACACTATTATTTTGTTCACACACGGCTAATGTTTATTCAGAGTATTCTGCCAGTGGGCTCAGTGCTCATTAAGGTATTACTCTTCCACCAATGTAAACTGGCAGAGCACAAGGGCAAAAGTAGATAAAGTACCAGGAGGTGAAATCGTTGCCTTAAGATCAGCAGAACTCAAAGGTAGAAATCAAACTGTTGTGTAACAAAGCCCAATACACAAACCAAAGTCTTAGATCCTCCAAGCCAAGAATTCATCAAACCAGAAAGAACCAAAAAGGAGAAATGTCTGTAAAAGGTTTTACCCGCCCTGGATAAGGAGGGGACCACGGGAATGGAGCAAAGAGGCTCAAACCCATTGGGGCCTGTGGCTGCCGCCAGGGGGTGCCCCAAACATCATGGAGCCCAGGAGATCTGCACTTCTGCCACACTTGGGCCGGTGGAGGAAGGACCTTCCAGGGATGCCCAGAGTGCTTCCCGATGCTGGTGCGGCAACAAGGTGAATATAAAAGGGGCAGCCTTCCTACAGTCGGGGAGCGAGAGTTGGCTGCTGGAGTAGGACGACGCTCCAGCGAACAGAAGAGAGGCGGCCCATGGACATTGAAGGCTCGTGGAAGGGTGTTTTGGTGCTGGAAGCACTGTGTGTGTGCGGGACTTGGTGTAAATAAATGTGTGTGCTTTAGAACTGCCAGTGTGCATCTGGTTGTGTCTGGGCTAAACACCTCACAATATAAATTAATTATCATTTATTTTTAAATGTGATGCCATCTTGTTTCTGTTAGATGATACATTATTTGATGTATTACTGTAGAAGAACATTAGTACAACCTAAATGAGAACAGGCCATTCAGCCCAACAAAGCTCGCCAGTCCTATCCACTTATTTCTTCCAAAAAAACATCAGATTGAGTTTTGAAAGTCCCTAAAGTCTTATTGTCTACCACACTACTTGGTGGCTTTTTCCAAGTGTCTGTCGTTCTTTGTGTAAAGAAAAACTTCCTAATGTTTGTGCAAAATTTACCTTTAACAAGTTTCCAACTGTTCCCATGTTCTTGATGAACTCATTTTAAAGTCACAGTCTCGATCCACTGGACTAATTCCCTTCATAATTTTAAACACTTCAGTCAGGTCACCTCTTAATCTTCTTTTGTTTAAACTGTAAAGGCTCACCTCTTTTAATCTTTCCTAATAACTCATCCCCTGTAGCCCTGGAATCAGCCCTGTTGCTCTTCTCTGGACCTTTTCTAGCGCTGCTATGTCCTTTTTGTAGCCTGGAGACCAAAACTGCACACAGGACTCCAGATGAGGCCTCACCAGTGTGTTATAAAGGTTGAGCATAACCTCCTTGGATATAATGGGTTCCAAATTATCTGCTAATCCACCTATCTTGGTATCATCAGCAAACTTAATCAGCTTGTTACTTATATTCCTATCTAGATCATTCATATATATTAAAAATAGCAGCGGCCCTAGCACTGCCCCCTGTGGAACACCACTCTTAATGTCACGCAATTCTGATGAGGTTCCTCGCACCATCAACCTCGGCTTCCTGTGACTGAGCCAATTCTGCACCCATCCCACTTCTTTTAACTTGATGCCCAACCTCTCATGTGGCACCTTATCACGTACTTAGACACATCATCAGTGACAGAACCTGGCGTCATTGGGTGTTTCAGGTCTTTCGAACTACCATACACCCTTTTTCAGACATCCTAACTAAGGTAGATCGGGCCTCAGACTGTGTCCAAGTGGCTTACTACAGGCTCATGGTTCTCCTCTCTTCAGCCAGAGCCACCAGGAGTCTCTTTCTGCAGCTTCCAGGTTATTCCTGATAGCTCTTGCCCTGCTGGCCCTGATGATTCTAAGGGTTCCGTAGGCGTTCCATAAGGATTGCTCTGTAAACTCCCTGAACCCCACCTCTACAGGCAAGCACCTGGTTCTCCACCCTAACCATTGACCGCCCTCAAACAGGTCCTGGTAATTTGCCATCTTCCTCTCTCGGGTCTCCTCCATCCACTCCTTTCTTGGAGCCGTAAGCTCAAACAGGATGAGCTGTTTTGTGGCCTCTGAACGGATAAGGATGTCAGGTCTCAGTGTAGTCTGGATGATGTGAGATCGTATATGGTATGTTTTTCTAGGTTGACTGACATCACCCAATCCCATATTGTGTGTAGTGGACCGGTCTCACTGCGCTTTAATGGCTGTCTTGACTGCACTCCCTCTTTAATAAATGCTACCTCTTTGGTGGACACATGGAAACTTCTGCTGGTGTCTGTCCCCTTGCCAATCCCTCCTGTCACTGACCTGGGCATGTGATCATGTCGCCAGAGATATCGGCCCTCCCCAGAGCTTAAGATATGTTCCTGCGTTCCTTTCTCTGGACACAGGTAACAAGCTGGTGAATCTATCTTACCCCATAAGGAAAGGTTAGATGGGCTTGGTAGGACATCATAGACTCCCTGAATCAGGAACTTAATCCTACGGGGATCTCCCTTCCAGATGTTCTCCCAGGTGTTCTTCCGCTCCAAAACCTGCTCAAATCTCATCTGTGCTCCCTGCTTCTTCATGTTCTGTGTTTTCTTTCCTCCTCGATGGATGCTTGATGTTCCCCCATCACAAACTCACTTTCTTTTTCGTATGAGCAATGTTGTACATCTCTGTCACAACACCCCCAAGCTGAGCTCTGCCCTGGGCTACTCTTCCCACTATGACTTTGTGCTGAAGTCAGGCTTCTGCTTGTCTCATAGCTTCAGTTTCCTTCCACTTCCTCCCTGTCCCCCTGTCCTCACTGTGATCCTTGCACTGGCCATCTTTGGGTCACCTGACTCAGCTCACTCTAGTGACCATAAATTCCTCCTTCACTGAACTAAACGGGACCGTTACCTTGTTACTGTTGCCATTCAATGCCATACTGCTCAAGCTGCATGGCAGACCTAATCACCTCCGAAGATGGCTGCTGACCAATTGTTTAAAAACTTCCACTACCGTGACAGGTACCAAATAAACAAGGACCAAAGAATGCTTGGTAGGATCCCTTGCTGGTAGATCCAGGTCTTAACTTTTCTGGGAAGCCCAGATCTATCTATTGCCTTTAGCCATCCCTTCATCTTGTTTGTTAGCGTCTTTGATGGCTTCCGTGTCTTTTAGGCTACAGTTAAACACCTTACCTAAACTCTTCACTGGCCGCTTTGTTATTGATCAGTGGTGGCGAACCTATGGCACGCGTGCCAGAGGGAACACTCAGAGCCCTCTCTGTGGGCACGCGTGTTGTCGCCCCAGCACAGAGTTCGTTACTAGAAAGCCAGAGGAACGTGGGGCCTGGCTGATCTCCTCCCCCTCTCCACACACATCTGAGGACATTTCTCACATCACCCACCCCTCTGCCCAGGAGCCCAATGGGAGAGTTTCCTCCCTCCCCTGTCTGGGGTAAGGCAGGCGGCTCACATGCG
Source organism: Erpetoichthys calabaricus (assembly GCF_900747795.2). Lineage (NCBI taxonomy): Eukaryota > Metazoa > Chordata > Cladistia > Polypteriformes > Polypteridae > Erpetoichthys > Erpetoichthys calabaricus. The sequence goes on from NC_041405.2 coordinate 139,986,926, forward strand.
GCATGAGGGTGCAGCACGGACAGCAGCCTGTTGAGTCACAGCAAAGGTGATTCCTGTGGTGGGGTTGGAGAGGAGCTAGGTTGGAGGGGATGTGGTATAGTGGGTCCACAGCTCAAAACTGAAAAGTCCAGTTTTAATAGATAATCGCCGCACTCACGGCTTAGGGGGGTGCTTGCTAGTGTGGCCGGAGTGGTTCCCGGGAGCATCGTGATGCGGGCAGTCCTCGCTTAAGTGCACAGGTTAGGAGTCGTCTGCATCTGTAATTGTTGCCGGGAGCTGCTAAACGCCACACCTGATCCACGTCCCCGTAATATACAATAGAAGCGAGAGGTGGATGGAAAGGGGGAAAAAAGAGAGAGAGAACGGGAATGGAGGTTAATGGGAAGACCTGCATGAAACACTTAGAAGGGATGACAAAGGACAGCACAGTTACTTCCATCCATCCATTTTTCAACCTGCTGAATCTGAACACAGGGTCACGGGGGTCTGCTGGAGCCAATCCCAGCCAACACAGGGCAGGAAACAATCCTGGGCAGGGTGCCAACCCACCGCAGGACACACACAAACACACCCACACACCAAGCACACACTAGGGCCAATTTAGAATCGCCAATCCACCTAACCTGCATGTCTTTGGACTGTGGGAGGAAACCGGAGCCCCCGGAGGAAACCCACGCAGACACGGGGAGAACATGCAAACTCCACGCAGGGAGGACCCGGGAATCGAACCCAGGTCCCCAGATCTCCCAGCTGCGAGGCAGCAGCGCTACCCACTGCGCCACCGTGCCGCCCGCACAGTTACTTCTGAAAATGAAATCCTTAAAGTGTGGAATTCTCTGCCAAATAATTTTAAGTCAATGAAAGCACTTGGGATTGCTTTCCTTACTTTGTTTGCATCATCTTAGGCTTGTGAGCAGCTGTTTTCAGCTTTGAATTATATCAGATCTGACACCAGAAACAGACTAACAGATGACCTGAGTGCTGCATGTGTTGCTCTCAAACTTACAAAGTATGAGCCAAGGTTAGACAAATTATCAACATGCATACAACAGTAAAAATCACATTAATTGTTCAAAAGCATGCCAAATGCAAACTTTTACCTTTCAATAAAAAGTTGTTTGTATCATTGAAAGCTCTGTTATTGTGTTTTTCTTTTAAGACATAAGATGTTAATGTATGAGTTGTTTTTTCAAAACTAAAACCTCAGTATTCAGGTTAAATTGCCGTGTTGGCACTTTGCGATAAATAAGTGGGTTTTGGGTTGCAGTTTGGGCATTCGGTCTGTAAAAGGTTCTCCATCACTGTTATAGATGGTATCTGTTTTCCTTTCCACTCTGAAGTGGAACTTAACTGTGGCCTTCACTTTCTTCAGCACCATTGATCTGGACTTTGCTGGCTTAAACCTCATGCGAGCCCGGGTCATTATACTCTTCAGTCCTTGTAAGGTCAATCTGGCTCCTGGAACTGCTGTCGTCGTCACTGTTAGATCGTCCATGTATGTCCTGATTGGTGGCTGCATTGTTCCTGTCTTGCTAATCAAGCCTCGGCATCTGCTGCCTTTATCAGCATATTTATAGACAGAGTGAAAAGAGTTGTGGAGATTGTGGAACCGGTGATAATTCCTACCTGCAGCTGGTGCTACTCAGATATCACTAGCCCTGAAAAGACCCTCATCCTGAAGTTACTATAATAATCCATGACAAGGTGTTTTATTTTCTCTGGGACACAGCATCTCTCGAGTGCCACTTTGTGTAGGATTGATCCAAACACAAAACCGTCAGGTCACATCTGCCTTCTCTGGCTGAGTCAGCATGCCTGTTTGCTCCAACCATCCTGGGACATTGGGAATACCTCCCTTCTGTACACTAGTGCTGATGTATCCATTACTCAACAGGAAGATGGAGAGACAGTGGGCCATGATGCTGAACAAGACCTTGCATTCAACGATGAGTAAGGTGATTGTGTGGAATTGATCGATATTCTCTGATCTTGCCTCTTTGGGTTTCCACACACCCTCAGCATACCTCCATGCCTCAGTAACTTTCCCTCTCCTCCAGATTTCCTTCAGGGCCTTCCAAAGTTAATAGCGTAGCTTTGGAAAGTTCCTACAGACCTTGTATGGTACCCCGCTTGGCCCTGGGGCAGAGCTTGCCCAAGCCTTCTTTACCACAGCTTCTACCTCACTTAGACTGGGCTCCTTAGGACTGAATTCTTACTTAGGTATTGGTGGATGCACTAATATGCTGCATGGCCCAAGAGCTTGGTCTTTCTTATGATCGTTACATGTCTGTGTCAGATATTCATCAATGCTGTCTTCAGTACTCTTCAGCTGGCCAGAACACTTTGATTCTAGGTGATGCTTGGTCAGATTAAAAGGGTTGGCCAAGAAAGCTGCTCACTTCCTTGCCCTCTTTTTTCTCCTCCTTCTGTTCCATTCTGTTCTCTGCATCGTGAAGAGTTTCTTTCTGAGTATTGGCCGAAGATCTGCCAGAGCTACTCTTTCTACCTTCCCTCCTGCCTTGAACCAGTTCTTGAGTGACTTCAGCTCCTTCCTTAGCTGCTGGATCCTTACTGCTCAATGATTCAAACTTTAAGTTCAGGGTGCTGTTTTGGAATTCTCTGTCCAGAACCTTTCTTGGGCAAAACAAGTGATAATTGTTGCCATTGTTTTCACTCCCTTACGAAAATGCTTCCAGCATTCTATCAACATCTCCTTCAAACTATTGCCACTCATTCTTCTTGCTGGATTGGGGCCATCAGAGCTTCGAACAATTGGTTCTCTTACCATGGGTTCAAGTGCCACATAGAGGTTCCTGGCGCAATGTGTTGACTCTGGCCCTGAAACCTCCTGTGGCTCACCAGGATTTGTTTTCTGTGCACTGTGACCTCGGCTCCTATGGCAAGCATCCCATCCTGGCTTGATGGATCTTCAAGCCTCTCTCGATCTTGCAGAGTTTTCCACAAGCACAAAACACGCTCTGTCATTTGACCGTAGCCCTTTGTTGTCAACTTTTTGTCCATCCAATTGGGGTGCTTATCCCCCCTCAATTTCCGGGCTCCCCTGGTGGGTATGTCTTCTTTAAAGGATCTGTAACTTGCGTTGGGTTGCCTCCTCTCAGAAGCTATTGTTAGAGATGCTGGCCCTTACCAACCTGACTGTTGGCTCTTCAACTGCCCGCTGACTCTCCAGCTGCCACCACTCTTTTAATGGACGCCAATCAGTCTTTCCGCAGTCTTTTTGCATCACTGGCAATTCCAGTATTTCAGTTTAATGACACAACATTTAATGCATGTACTGGAACATATCATCAATGACAGAACCTGGTGTCATTGGTGTCACCATTTTGTGCAAGGATGTGTATCCTAGTTGCTAGCTCTAGAATTCCTGTTAGCCTACGAAAAAACTCATAATCCCGGCCCACCTTAAATCCCTTCGCACCTCTCCATCAGCATCTTTTGTGTTGTAAATGTATCAATTAGCACATTTGTAGCATAGATAAGCACAGATGTACTTTGTGAGCATGCCCGTGTTGATCAAACAGAGGAAGCTCTGCAGCCTATTTGTGACTTTACGCTGTAGGAAGATAAGTAAATAAATCAAGGTAAATACATTCAATCAGGCTTATATATACAGTAAGTAACAAATACATGGTTTTCATATAAAGACCATCACAAAACATAATCACAAACTGGACTTTGCACGATACCTTGGTAAGCTCTGTAAGCCGTGCTGTTTCATTGAAGGACACGTGTGGGACAGACTGACTGGCAGGATGACGCCCGACCTCTTGCTGCATCCAAACGGTGCTATCTGTTGCCTTTACTCCTGGTGCAGCTGCGTTGTTCTTATATGTGAGTGGACATTTCTTGCGGGGAGGGCTTCTGTTCTCTTCCCCCAATGTAGAACCCTCGTCCTCCTCTGAGTTCACTCCACTATAGCACGTCTTTATTTGAAAACTGCAGTGTCAGATGGGGGGACGTGACTGACAGAATAAACGTGACTGACAGAATAAAACTGAAATAAAAGAAAAAAAGGCTAACCTTAACAAGTGCCATACATTTACACCGGCTGTTACAGACTTGAATCGAATGTATGTTTTTATTGTATAATAGTAACAATAAGAGCAGCTCACTACTCAAAATGTTTATTTTGGGAAACAGCCAGAATTGAACCTGTGAACCGATTGATTATGAGTCAGTAGTTCTTACCGATGTACTACCAAAGCAGTGCAGCTCTGTTTTTGAGTACAAGTGGTCTTCAGTCTTCACACATTATACACTTCATCAAAATTTTGTCATTAGTACTAAAACATGAAGAAAGTTTGTCTTTTAGTTATGTCATGCACGTGCGAGTAGGAGGACATTGTATAGATCAAGTGAAGGTAATTCCATGCCAGGCCAGGAGGTGGCGGGGTGCACTGAATCTTCTCCTGTTATCTCTGCAGACCAGCTGTGGGAAAACCCGTCTGACTCAACCTTGAAGACATCACTTCCATTTCTGGCACCTAGGATGACGTCACTTCCAGTTCCGACACCCAGGATGATGTCACTTCCAGTTCCAGTGACTTGACTAACATCACTTCCAGTTCCAGCACTGCGATTGACGTCAGAAGAAGGTCACTTCCGGTTCCCCTATGTCACTTCCAGTCTGACTATTTAAAACCACCATTTTTACAAACCATCATCAATTCATTTCGGGACTCCAACCGTGAAACTTGTTGTCAGAATTCAACTCATTGCAGCCAGGAACAATATACGAGTGGCTATCCTAAACCTTTTTAAGTGTGCCGAGTCTGATTATTTTCACAGGTATGTGTTGAACATGTCTTGCATTTCCTGTCCTCTTACACTTACACAGATTGTTGTAGACACGGAACACACATGAAATTAATGTGTTCCAAATAACGATATATTATTTACCATATACAGCTCCAGGTACCTCACTCCCAGATAAACGAGGCTTGAGCTGAGAGAGTTTTTTGCCGTTTCTGCGGCGGTGGGAGGATGGGATAGCAGGCTGCTTGCTGCTTGTGCTAATCGACACAGTTACAACACAAAAGACGCTGAGGTGCAAAGGGATTTAAGGTTGGCTGGGATTCCAAGTTTTTTCATAGGCTTCAGGAATTCTAGTGCTAGGTGATGGGAACCGGAGGTCACGTTTAAGGCCTTTATTGAAGCGATGATTCTTAAACCATCTCCTCAGTAGACTCAGTGTCTGAGGTTGACTGCTACTGCTTGTTAAAGTGTTTTAGGTTTCAAATTCTTTTTCTACAATCTTTTCAGTTTTTTGACTTTGATTTTGGTTCACATTTTGTGGTTAGACATTTATTTGGTTTACTTTCCTGGTTTTGACAACGCTCATTTATTTACTTGTCTTCTGATTCATTTTCAAAATTTTGCCTTTGGCCTTCTCTTGGCAGAATGGTCAAGTGATGCAACTTGGTGGGATGTGTCCTTAGTAATGGACCCTCATGTAATGGTGTTGCTGATCGAAAGACACAAGTCGGTATCTTGGTAATTATAAAATATGACCATATTGTAAAATAAAATAATAAAACTCAACTTAAAACAAAAGTAAGGAACAAAACTAAAACTTTAGAAACAATAATAAGTCCCAAAGAAAATTGCATTAATCCAGAATAAATTTAAGAAATTAGGCTAATGCATCAGGTATTGCCTAAAGACTATGTAGTCTTACAGGGAGACTTCAGTACTCACAATGGAAACAAAGGAGATACCATAGGAAGGAGAAATCTGCCTGATTGGAATCTAAAATTCTAGTTCTAGCCATAGTCCTAGACTGTCCATAGTTTGCGGACCAGTGATAAGCTGATGACGTTGTACTCTGTAGTATGTTGTGGAAAGTGCTTCTGCGTGTCCTTCAGTTCCTTCATTTTTGCAGAGAGTTGCCTCCACATATTTGGTTTTAAATCAAGTCCCATCAATACAGACAAGATACCAAGGCGCAGCCAAAGTTTACACAGTACACAGTTTGGGGACTGCACCTCTGTTGCTTGCTGGTAATGTTGTTCTCTTAACTTCATTAGATTGTGAACTCCATTTAACAGCTTAGCATGATGCACTTGGTATGGGAATTAACACCTCCATATCTTTGGCTTTTTCTCACCTCATCAGGGAAGAAGCTGCCCCCTAAGGGAGTTTGAGTAACTTAGTCTCATGTTCATAAATCAAGATATAAGTCACTTTGAGATTGTCCAAAGAAATGATACATCAGCAGTGGTTTTATGAACATTATAACCCTCTGGAGTGGTAAAGTTGATGCTAAGTACTCAGTCAACAATTTCATTTTAAAAGTCAGTCAATATTGCAATCATCATTCATAGTGATGACCACTCGGTAGTGATTGAGAAAATGAGATCACAAATAGAAGGGCCAGAAATGAGATTTCTGCACAGGGCTGTTGGACTCATTCTTCATGACAGGGTGAGTATAGAAAATGGGGTACATTGAAGTAGAACTGCTGTGGCTTCAGATCAAGAAGAACCAACTGAGGTGGTTTGGTAGCACAGAGATAGAGCACCCTGAGAACTTTTTGGGGGGGGGGGGGGGGGGGGGGGGGGGGTTACCAGACAACAAGCCAACCCAAAGTCTCATTGAACATTTTATAGAGTACCTATGAAAGGTATTAAACCCCTTGGAAGTTGTCACAGTTTATTGTTATGCAACATTGAATTCCACTGGATTTAATTTGGCTTTTTCAACACTGACCAACAGAAGAAGACTCTTTACTGTGTAGATGCCATGGGCTGGACCGGCATTGTAGCCAGAAGACGGGATGGTTCCTTACCTGGAGGGGAGGCTCCTAGAATGCAGACCTGGCATCCCGACCAGGGAAGAGATGGCCTGAACAGAGGTATGTAGATGCCACATGGGCTAGACTGGCATTGCACCCAGAGCAGGGTTTGGTTACCCTCTCTTCCCTGGTCAGGATGCCTGTCTGCATTCTAGGAGCTTCCCCTCCGGGTATGGAACCATCCCATCTTCTGGCTGCAATGCCAGTCCAGCCCCTGTGGAATCTACAACTGTCAAAGTGAAAACACATCACTGCAAGGTGCTCTAAATTAATTACAAATGCAAAACACAAAATAATTGATGTTGTACATATTCACCCCCCTCAAGTCTGTATCTTGCAGCTGTTCCAGCTTTTTCAAACTTTTTGGACTTGCCTTCTACGTATATTTATTTTTTTTAAATGCCCATTAGCTCCTTGGTATGGTGGTGATATATGATTTTAATACTCAGTAATTCTCAACTGGCCCGGTTTGCCCAGGAAAGAGGGCAGCTGGGTCTTTCCAGCTAAGCATGTTGTCATAGATTAGCAGAAGGAGATAAATTGATACTATACTGTATATATAATCAGATATAATAAATACTAATTCATACTCCTCTAACCACTTGTTTATCATTTTATTGCTGAATAATGGCCAGGGAAATAAAACAAGCCAAATGGTTGTTTGAGTTCTTTGACACCTGAGGACTTTTTTCATTATTTTAGTGAAATTAATTCAATAAATTCATAAAAACACTCATGTACACACATGGATATATATTTCTACCTCTTTAATCTTATAAACATGGTTATGCATGCAAATTGGAGGAACACCTTCCCAGTTCTTCTTCTTCTTCTTCTTCCATAGTTATTTCCATTTTTATATGGGGTCACTATTTTTTTAGCTAGTCTTTTTCCCAGCTCATAACAGGTACGCAGTACCCCACCTTGTCTAACAGTCTTGTCTTTTTTCTCCTCCGCAGCAGAGAGAAGACACCCATTTAGGGCAATTAACCCCACCCTTTCCAGCTGAAGGGCTATAAAAATGTGACACCTCCCGATATCGGTGACTCATTTGTATGTGAACTTGGTAAAGGACGGAGCTCATTGTGACTGACCCAATCTCAAGGCCCACCATCCTTAAGAAGCCTAGAAGGCTGAAACATTCTTTTTTCTGTTTTGTGCCCTGGTGCACCTATTCTGATTTACAGCTGTTTGGAATTAAAAGGGGTGACCCAACTGGCACCCCAACACTTCTTGGGACTCACCCTGCATCCATTCACTCATCCAAAACATTTAAGAAGTACAAACATAAAGACATAAAGAAAATGTTTTGGTTTTTTGGAAGCTCCAGGTTACTGTGAGGTTTTACTTGTATTTGCTTTCTTTTAGGCCAGGTAGGAATAAAATCCGAAGAGCACACTGTGGGAGGTGGATAATTTTTCTTTCTTTCTTTCATCCTAGGGTTTGTGATAAGTGTCCTTTCTGTTCTAAAAGAGAGACTGTCTTTCATTGTTTTCTGCATTGTTTGGGATTCAGCCACTTTTAACTGTTCTTAATTCGATTTTTATTGCTTTGGATTTGTATTTTAATGGGTCTGTATTTATTTCTGGAGTGCCAGATTCGAGGGAAATTAAAAGTAATAGCAAGCTTGCCAATATTTTGTTGGGCTGTGCAAAAATGGTTATTTATAAGTTAAGAAAAGAAAAAATCAATAATCAAAAAGAGATGGATCTACTGTAGGTAAAATGTTTACTACCTTAGTAAAAGCAAGAGTGCTTCTTGACTATAACTTTTATAAAATGAATTTTAACCTGCAAACTTTCATTAGCAGGGCGGCACGGTGGCGCTGCTGCCTCACAGTTAGGAGACCTGGGTTCGCTTCCCGGGTCCTCCCTGCATGGAGTTTACATGTTCTCCCCGTGTCTGCGTGGGTTTCCTCTGGGAGCTCCGGTTTCCTCCCACAGTCCAAAGACATGCAGGTTAGGTGAACTGGCGATTCTAAATTGGCCCTAGTGTGTGCTTGGTGTGTGGGTGTGTTTGTGTGTGTCCTGCGGTGGGTTGGCACCCTGCCCGGGATTGGTTCCTGCCTTGTGCCCTGTGTTGGCTGGGATTGGCTCCAGCAGACCCCCGTGACCCTGTGTTCGGATTCAGTGGGTTGGAAAATGGATGGATGGATGGAAATTTCAATTGTCCAGTGGTGTATAACTGAAGCAGTTTGTGCATTAGAATGAGGAACTATTTTTTGTTTGTAATTCCAATACTAACTTTTAGAAATTGTGTTTTTTTAAAATATCTTTTTGACGGTTTATGCCTGTAAAGATTGTGTTTGTATTTTTGTAGTAATTGTTGCTGAGTAATAAAGTGTATATTTAAAAATAAAAAAATCTCTTTCTTTCTTTCTTTCTTTCTTTCTTTCTTTCTTTCTTTCTTTCTTTCTTTCTTTCTTTCTTTCTTTCTTTCTTTCTTTCTTTCTTTCTTCATCCAGACTCTCTATAATGGAGTAGCTATCTGAGGTATTCCTGGATTGGCATCCCCCCTCTCCTCGACACAAAGACATTAATGACAGCCCAAAGAGTGTCTGTTGCACAGCATTGCTCGAAAGGTCAAATCTTGGCACCCTTTGTCAGTCAGGTTTTTTGTTACAGGTGAAGCTGTTGTCTCCAGAGCAGGTTGTTTCACTGGAAAAGGATTTAATATTCAAAAAAACTCTGACTGAGTGTGAGGGAGGCCCATGAAAATCCAAGTCAGTCCCTACCATCAAAGTCATCCTGTGTCGGCTGAGGGGAAGCGGAGGGTCCCATCCAGATGTGATGTAACAGATTTCAGATGTTCTTCAGGGCATTCAGGATGAGCTTCATGGGCTTCAGTAAAATTTCTTAGTGCTCGAGACATTTACTGTTAGCACATTTATTCTTTGTCTTTCTGTATTGTAGTTCTGTGTTTATGAATGATGTTTCTTATAGATATGAAAATTTATCACTTTTAAATTACACCATTTTGTTGGTTGTTTCTTATCATAGTTGTCATTTGTAATGATTAAAACATTTACAATGGCTATTTTGTAAACTTTGTTTTGAGGATTTATGGTCATTTTGAAATATTTTAACAATGTTTATTTTTTTATTTCAGTCTCGTTTTTTGTTAACATTAAAATGTGACACGTGACTGCAATCGTTACATCAATTATGTCCACAAATGTGACAGTAAAAATATGGCAGTGTTCCCTTTACACTTTACCCTCCAGTTGGATAATATTCTCAAACTTGTTCTTAGCAGCAGTTAATTTAAATAAAGTAGGCCCAAGTGTCAGATTTCTTTTTCGGTTCATTGAACTCGTTTCTGCCTTGGACTTTTAATTCTGCCTTTCCCTTGTAATTTGACTGCCTTTGGTTGTCTCTTTTGGTTCCATCCTCGTCTGTCTCTCTCTGTTTCTCTCATTTTACATTAAGCATCTCCTGGTTAACATCTCTTTTCTCACAATAATGCTTGGACTTTGTGTCTGTCGTCACATTGCCATTTTGTGACGATTGTTGTTGTCAATTAAATTAATTGCCGGTCATGTGGTTTGCTGTCTGCACTGAATATGACATCATGGCTCAGACACTGTTTAAGATGGCGTGGCACAGCACTCAGTGCCCATGCTTCTTGAATTCTTGCAAAAGATAAACACAAACTTGCAATCCTTAAAAAGTAGTTGGAGAAAGGACTTTCAGTTATGTTAGGATCATTTGGTGTCTTTATCAATAAACTCACAACTCTGGCAACAGAGCCAAAAGTGTTATCCTGTTATGGGATTTTGATTCAGGTTCTCTTTGAGACAATTCTTGTTCACTCCTCAAAAGGCAGCTCACTTAATCTCCTATCTGTGCTACTGTAGTTTATTAATCTTAATGAACCAGATCCCATCTTGGCAATCTTCTTCTTTTTCTTCATCATCTTTAGCTTTTCCCACTTTCATGGTGGGTTGCTATATTGGACCAGCCTCCTCCACTCTCATCTCTCATCCCCTTTGCCTGATACCCCTTTATCCCCCCTTTATCCCTACACATAGCCCATCCACCTTCCCTTTGGTCATCCTCTGTCCTGACACCTCCATGTCCATGATTCTTCTCCCCATGTTGTTTGCCTCTCTGCACATGACATGCCTGTACCACTTTAACCCTCCCTCACCAAAACCCATCATCGATGGAGGAGGAGCGAAAGCTTTAGATTCGTCAAAAATTTCAATTTCCATTTTTCAATGGATATTGACGGTTTAGGGTCACTTAAAACATCGATATCTCGTTGATGTGTGTGTGTGTGTGTGTGTGTGTCTGTGTGTCACAGGTTCTTCTAGACAGTCTAGAGCTAAGACGGATTGATGGAAAAATACCAAACTCAAAACTTGATTATGAGATGATAATGTGCTGATTAGTTTTTGAGCCAAATCGTGAAAGTGAATGATGCACCCTAGAGGAACCCTCAAATACCGTAATTCTGCAATTAATTATGAATTCTTCTCGTCAATTTCTATCATAATGATGATTAGAAAGAACAGCATCAGAATAATTGCTGGAATGTTATAGATAGTTTGGATAACTTGGTCCCTAAGGAGCAAAGCCTACTGATGCTCATGACCGAATTTTTTTGTGCATTTTCTTTGAGATTTCCTTAACTTTAACTGTTAGCTCTGATTTTCATTCACGATCTTCGTTACCATCTCAATGTCCTCATTTCTGTAGCATTCAGTTTCCTTTCATGCTTTTTTTTAGCTGGTTAGGTTTCTGATCCATACAACAGTTCTGGTTGGACCATTTTTACCCCTCGCTCTTGTACTGATTCTTCGGTCACATAACACTCCCAAGACCTTTTTCCAATTTTTCCAACCTGATTTGATTCTATGGTTTATTTCTAGACCTAGCTCTCCTTCATCTGTTATTTTTAATGCAAAATAGTAGAACTTTCCTCCCTTTAAACCTTTCTCCTTGAAGGTTAACTTCTCCATCTTCTTCTTGTCCCTTTTTTCTTTTAATCTTAAGGCCTCTGTCTTCAATAGCTCTTCTCCACTGCCCCAGTTTCCATTCCAAAATATTCTTAGTGATGCCACAATATCATCCTCAAAAAGCATGGACCATGGGGCTTGACTTACTCCATAAAAGATATCGGACCAATGATAATCCTTCACATAACCCAACCCTGACTGCAAATCTATCTATTAGTCCAACACTCCTTCTCACTTATGTGTAGACCTCATGCATATCCTTAACTATCCTTACATATTTTTTAATACTCCCTTCTCTCCCATACATCTCTGCATTTATTGACAAGGGTCTCTATCACATGGCTTCTCCAAATCTATAAAGACCATGTACAGTCTCTTTCTGTTTCTCTCCATAATTTTCCATAAAGATGAGCTTTCTTAGACATTTTTAAGAGATAAGTGCTGTGAGACTTGAAGTGTGCGTCATATTGTTATTTAACAGATGCTGGAAGAACGGACGAAACACCAGGGTGACCAATTTGGTTTCACTTTGAAGCCAGTTATGGCTGCATTAAAGGGAACCATAATATTTGTATATGGCTGTTTTATTGCACCAGCAGGAGTAGAGTATGTAGGGCCTTGTGTGGCTTTGGAGTGCAGTCATATGCGGTCCAGTTTAAGAGTTAATAATTGAGATTCCTCAAAAGAGCTTAAAGGCAGAAGTAATCAAACACATTCCTGGTGTTGACCAAGGTGTCTCCTCTCAATTAAGTGCGGAGTTTTAACTGTGAAGCCGATTACAGAAGCTGAGTGTTCCTTGACATTTTAAAGAGATAAGTGCTGTGAGATATGAAATGCACATCATATTGCTATTTAACGGATGCAGGAAGAACCTGTAAACGTCAAATTTCTTTCTGAAACCTTAAAAATATCTGGCCCTCTGTTCTTGCTGGATCCATTTCTGATCTTTTTCTGTCTTCACCTATTCCATAAATACTAGATAGTCTTGTTGACCACTATAACTCAGCCCTTCATTCAGCACTCGATAAGGCAACTCCATTAAAACATAAAGAGGTTTCCTTTAAGCGTTCAGCTCCATGGTATAATTCAGAGCTACGTTTATGAAAGCAACTGGCTGACGCCTTGAGAGAATGTCATGTAAGACTGGCCTCACAGTGCACATCCAGGCTTTCTCTGATCATCAAAGGGCTTACAGGGATGCACTGCCCAGCCAAGAACACACATTATGGCAGAATAATAGAAAGTGGCCACGATAACCCAAGGGTTTTGTTCTCTGTAGTTAATAAATTACTTCAACCTGCATCTGGTCCAATTACGTCTTCTACTTAAGTCTGTGAAAAATTCCTCCACTTTTTCTGCAATAAAATTAAAGATCTAAATAATTCAACTAACATAAATCCATCATCCATTTATATTCTTCCCTGTCTCCCCACTCCATCCAGCTCCTTCTCTAAGTTCTCACCAGTCACATCTGCATTTGTTGATGACCTGCTTTGTAAGATGAGGCCGACTACTTGTGTACTGAACCCCATTCCCACCACACTTCTTAAATCCTGCCTTCATGCCATAATCCCAACTGTTACGACAATAATCAATACATCCCTCGATGCTGGGTTTGTGCCAGCCACTTTTAAAATCGATTCTATAACCCTCATGTTAAAAAAGTCTGGTCTTGATGGTGTCAATCTTAACCATTTTCGGCCTATTTCTCACTTACCTTTTCTGTCAAAAGTTCTTGAGCATGTTGTAGCCTCCAAGCTCATCAATTACTTAACCTCTAATAATTTGATGGAACCCTTTCAGTCAGGTTTCAGAGTACAGCACAGCTGTGAAACTGCTCTTCTTCGGATAACCAATGATTTGCTTATGGCAGCAGACTCTGGACAAACCAGCATATTAATTCTGTTAGACCTCAGTGCAGCATTTGACACTGTCAGACATGACATTCTACTGTCCAGAATGGAGAACATGCTGGGTATCTCTGGCACTGCCCTCCAGTGGTTCAAGTCCTATCTGACTGATAGGCAAGAGTTTGTTAGTCTTGGCAACAGAAGATCCAGCTCAGCGCCAGTCATACAAGGAGTTCCTCAGGGCTCTGTCCTTGGGCCTCTTCTCTTCTGTTTTTATATTCTTCCCCTTGGCCATATTATTCATAGCTATGGACTGGGTTATCATTTTTATGCAGATGACACTCAACTCTATTTCAACGTTAAAAGTGGAACTTCATTAGAGTTTTCTCAGCTCACAACTTGCCTCAGTGAAATTAAAACCTGGATGGAGCAGAACCCTTTAAAATTAAATTGCAACAAAACTGAACTCCTGCAAATTGGGACTAAAGTGCAACTTAATAAAATGAGCTACTTCCCAGTCAATCTTGGCTGACCTTCTTCTGATGCAAGGAATCTTGGTGTCATTTTTGATTCCTCCCTTTCTTATTCTGTCCACATAAACAACATTAAGAAACTTTCTTACTTCCACCTCTGTAACATATCTCTATCTTTTTCTATTGCTGAGAAACTTATCCATACTTTTATCACATCCCGCATTGATTATTGTAACTGGCAGGTGCCCCTTCTAATCTTATATCACAGCTCCAGTTGATTCAAAACTCTGCTGCAAGAGTCCTTACTCGAACCAGCAACAGCGAACACATCACACCCATCCTGCTTCACCTTCACTGGCTCCCTGTGTCTTGCAGGATTGAATATAAAATTCTATTACTAACCTACAAAGCTTTAACTGGCTTTGCACTGGACTACGTCAGTGACCTTCTAAATCAGGGGTAGGCAACGTCGGTCCTGGAGTGCCACAGTATGTGCAGGTTTTTGTTCCAACCCAGTTCCTTAACGAGAACTCAATCATTGCTGATGAAGCACATATTGCTTAAGTGACATTTTAATGCTTCATTTTAGTGGTCTTGCTTGTTAAGGTTCTCCAACCTTAATTGCTTATTTCAATCTTAAACTGCTGCATTCAGTGTTTTAATTGCTCCTTATTAGCAATAAGATGTAAAAGACAAAGCAGCCAGCAGTTCTCCAGCTAGCTTTTTTCCAATTACATCTGTGTGTGTTCATCATGCACGGTTTGATTTAATAAAACACTTAATAGAAAAATGTGACAGACTGAAAATGATCTGTTTTAGGCTTCAAATCATTTGGATGATATCCTTGGAAAGGAAAAAAATCTACGATATAAGAGCCTTACATTGCACAGACTAACAAGCCATAAAATTAAATAAGGTCTGAGATTGGCAATGATTGGTTTCTAATTAAGCAATTGGGTTGGAATGAAAACCTGTAGCCACTGCGGCTCACTAGGACCGACATTGCCTACCCCTGTTTTACATCTTATTGCTAATAAGGAGCAATTAAAACACTGAATGCAGCAGTTTAAGATTGAAATAAGCAATTAAGGTTGGAGAACCTTAACAAGCGAGACCACTAAAATGAAGCATTAAAATGTCACTTAAGCAATATGTGCTTCATCAGCAATGATTGAGTTCTCGTTAAGGAACTGGGTTGGAACAAAAACCTGCACATACTGTGGCACTCCAGGACCGACGTTGCCTACCCCTGTTCTAAATCACTCTGCTCCTGTTCGCCTGCTAAGATCCTTTGATTCTGACATCCCGAAATTAGATCAGCTGACTCCATTAATTCTTTTAAAAAGCAGCTTAAAACTCATCTATTTAGGAAGGCTTTTAACTTAACTTAACATTCTTCCCTTTCTTTCAGTTTACCTCTCTGTCCAGGTGCTCAGGATAATTTGTGTGTCTGTTATATCATAAATTAGGTTATTTGTTAGGTTTTTCTTTTATTATTGAATTTAGTATTTTACTCTGGTCTATTGTCATTT
This sequence comes from Erpetoichthys calabaricus, assembly GCF_900747795.2. Lineage (NCBI taxonomy): Eukaryota > Metazoa > Chordata > Cladistia > Polypteriformes > Polypteridae > Erpetoichthys > Erpetoichthys calabaricus. The sequence continues at coordinate 140,002,555 of NC_041405.2, forward strand.
ATTCTATATAATGCTTTGTTATCTGTTTCATTGTTCTATTCAGGAAAACATTTGTATCCAATGTTACATATACCCTGCTGTTTTTTTTCTAAGCGCCTTGAGCATGGGAAAGACGTTATATAAATAAAATGTTTTATTATTATTATTAATATTATCTATCTCAAGGCAAAAATGTGCATTTATTGTACAGGGTGAGTCAAAAAGAAGTACCACATTTCAAACGTTTATTCTACAAAAACACTACAAGATAAAATAAATTTCATTATGACACGTGAAAGGGTATACAAAATAGATTTTATTTACTGTGTTTTAAAAATGATGTCTTTAAGGTGGTGGCCATTATTAGCGATACACTCTTCGAGAGGATTTCTGAGCGCTTGCTTGACTCATTCAGCCATTGCAAGGGGAATAGTGGTGATTTCGAGGCAAATAACATCCTTGAGGGCTTCAATTTTTTGAGGTCGGTGTGTGTATACCTTCGACTTGAGATAGAGCCACAAGAAGAAATCGCACAGATTGAGATCAAGCGAACATGAAGGCCACCTGATATCGCCATGCAGGGAGATCAGTTTCCCCGGAAACATCTCACGCATAGATCTCCACGCCGTATGAGCTGTTGCTCCATCCTGCTGAAACCAGGCATCCACCACATCCATTTCTTTCAGTTGGGGCCACAAACATTAATCTAGCATTTTAATGTAACGTTCTGAGGTGACCGTTGCTCTCCCATCCTCAAAAAAGTAAGGACCTACAATTCCAAATTCTGCAACGGCACACCAAACTGTAACATGCTCAAAATGCAGGGTCTCTGATGAAGTTCCTGAGGGTTGGTTTCAGCCCAATAGTGAAAGTTTTGCTTATTTAAGCAACCATTCAAATGGAAATGTGCCTTGTCACTGCACATGATGATGGCATCTCGATGAATGGTTTGCAGAATGTTTGCTCACAACTCTCTACGGCTGTCCCAGAATCTCTCAGTGAGTTCCTGCAGTACCATCATTTTGTATGGATGGAAATTAAGGTCCTCATGCAAAATCCTCTTCAAAGATGTGTTGGAAATGCTTAAGGCAGAAGCAGAAGCAGGGTTGCTTGGATGTTTTCAGGCATTCGTATAGCCCAAGGATGGCCTGGAGATTTTCTGTTCAATGTTGTACCTGTCTGTCTAAATTTAGCTACCCACTGTGGAATTGTTTTCTGATTTGGGATGTCACCATTAGGAGGAATGCTGAAGTGCATTCAGAAGGCGCGTTGCATAGAGAGGATGGATTTGCTGTTTTTAAAGAATGCTTCAACAACAAAAGCATGTTGTACAGGACCAAGGCATGTTACCAACTGAAAACTAACCACAAGGAATCACCTCTCAAAGGACCCCCTCACCAACCCACTTGGCTGCCTTGAGAAATGTGGTACTGCATTTAGGCTCGCCCTGTACCTTTTCCCATTTGGATCCCATCTTATCCATAGCACTATTAAAATAATTGGTTATAAGCTGTTTTAATTCTTTAGATCTCAGATACATCTACTGTTTTAACTGGTGTTTCTTGTTGAAATGCATTTGGACTCTTATTTAGTTATTTAGTGATTAATTCAATAATAAAGTAAATTAGATCTTGTATTTTTGCACATGTTAGGGTTAACTACTGGGGCATTTAATTGGGAATAGGTGAGCTAAAGTGGGAAAAGAGAAAAAGAGCAATGGCTAGGATGAGAGAGATTACAGGAATGAAGGCCAAGGGAGACCGAAAAAACAGAAACCCCCATAGAAGTTTTTCCCTTTCATAATTATGCTTCAGTTAACTTGTTCTCTTTGTGGCAGTTCGATGTTTAAGACGCTGTGTGGGAGTAAGACTGATGCTGAGGAGAGAAGATTCGAGACTGGATGATTAGAACATTTCAGAAAAGGCTGGGTAAGTATTGTTTGTGTGGTGCAAATGATTTTCTGTTATGTCTCAGCTGGGGTTCCTCCCCTGGTCTGAGTTTAAAATTCAAATTTTATGTCATCCTTGCTTATTTTTTTTCAATGTATTCATTTTATTTATACTTATTTGGAGGTGATCCATGTATGTTGTGGGTGGTCCCCCAAGGGTCAGTGCCACCTGGAAATCACTGCCAGAAACTGCCATCCTTCTATAAACCTGGAGGGTCTCCCACAGCCTCCTGACGTTTCATTGTTAATGCTCTCTGAAGTGGTGAGTTCTTGAGTTTTTTTTTTTTTTTTTTGCGAATTTCAGATGCTTAGTGATTTGTTGACCTATTACTCTATTTCAAGTTTTCTGGGGATTTTGAATTGGGACTGGTTCTCCTTGGATTGTTCATCCTGGAGAGTCATTTTTGCCTTGTGTGCCCTATGGAGCGTCATGTATTTACAGAGCTTTTTGACAAATACTGTAAACATTTTTATTGTATAAAGATTTAGTGCTTGATCTTATTACTAGCTGGGGTTTGATTATATTTCCCCCTCTAGTGGCCATTTTTGGAAGTGCTTGGACCTCTTTAGTGCTTGGGACTCCAAGTCTGTAATATTTTCACTGTTTGTTTTAAACCTTTAAGCAGTAGACAACAGCTGAGGTTTTGGTATTAGATTAGATTAGATTCAACTTTATGATCATTACTAGGCTCACCCGCTTTTTAAGGCGACCGACTTTTATCCTCAATTTGTGTGCACTCCATGTGTACATCAGGCATGTAAGTGTAGGGAATGAGAACCTCAAAGTGCCCATTCATAACATCTCCCGAAAACCTAAGTTTTTTTATCCCCTCGAGTGCCTGTCCAAACTTGGAGTGTAGGACTCCATAATAATATACTTGAAACTCATTGGGGAACAACTCTCCCGCTGCCATTAGCTCAGAAATGGTACCATAAGTTTGAGACTTTGACATTTAAGTGAGATACTGAAGCTCATTTGTATAAGAGATTCCTGACGGCATCATTGTAAATGGCTGAAACCTTGACCAATTACTTAAAACATGTCGTACAATGTCAGCCCGAATCTGTACCGCTAAAGACGGAGTTTCATGCACTAAATAAGCTATAGATGAGAATAAGCAAGCACCATCTCCCCTGATATTTACTACGCGGTGAGGCATTTATACTCCATCAACATTAATTATTTCCAGAGACATAATTTTGTCTATTTTTCCAGCGCATCGTGCACAAAAGCAAGGGAACTATGGGAGCACCAGAACTCTGCTCACATCGCGTCGCTTCGTACCGCAAGCCGCAAGTAGTAAGTCTGTGATAAGCAGAATACCGCTACGCTTTGCACTCATGGGATGGAAGGACAATCCCGACCGCTTTTATATAGTAAGATACATGTACAACAAAATGCAATATTAGGTTATTGGGATTTTATACTACTTTAAAAGCTGTTCTTTACCTGAGTGCAGGGTCCTCCCAGAAGAAATTGTAGTGTAGCTCACAAGAGACCAGACGAAGAGCCTTGTGGGTGAACATTAAACAATCGCTAATTGCAATGTAATTCTTTGTCATTTTAACGATATTTACTTATTCCTAAGCTGTCAAATAATCAATGCTGATTTTTTTAACTTTTCCTGTGCTGTCCATGTGGTTTTGGGAAGTGGATTCTCTTGTGCATTGAATTGGACAGTATGCTGTTATGGGGCAGATGGGTGGTCGGGAATCGTGGGTCCTGGTGAACAACGATCTGACTTGTGTTTGTACTGACTGCATAGAGCAGTAGTTGTTATGAGCAGATATGCATCATAAAAATAACTAGCCAAGGTCAAAACCGGTAAGACAAGATTTAGGAAACACAGCCAAAGACATGAGACAGTGAGTAGAAAATAAGGGCGAGAATGTCAGGTAACCAAAAATAGTGAATTGAGCCAAAGCCAAAATGTTAAGAGTTAACTGCAGTTGAGGAGCAGTAAATAGTTCAAAAGCAGAGATTCTATCAGAGAAACACCAGGAAATGGAAAACACAGAAAAAAGGGGGAAAGACAAAAGAGGCTCCAGAAATCAAGCTGGGATCAGAAAACCACAAAAGAATAACTAATAACAACCATCCAAATAAACTCCAGAAACCAAAATGAAAGTCAGAAAAGCCGTAAAAAAAAAGGTCTTTACATGAATTGTTCTTTAATCCCTCACTCACACCATACGTATGGGACACATAACTACTTCACTAATTTCCTTGCACTAGCTGCCTGTTAGATATTAGATCCCTTATAAGATTCTTTTGTTTTGATATTAATTGCTTCTTTATTTCAAACATATGACATGACTTGGGCGGCTCAGGGGCGTACTGGATAGTGCTGGTGCCTCAAAGTGAGGAGACCTGAGTTCATGTACTGGAGTCCTCCCTGTGGAAGTCTGCATGCTCTCCACATGTCTGTGTGGCTTTTCTTGCGGGTGCTCCGGGTTTCCTCCCACATTCCATAGATATCCAGGTTAGGTGTGTTGGTGATATTAAATTTGCCCTGTTGTGTGAGCATGTTTGACCGGCAATGAACTGACATCCTGTCCAGAGATTGCTCCTGCCTTGCTGCCTATGCTTGCTGGGATAGATTCCAGCCCCCCATGACCCCACTGAAGATTAACAGGGCTTTGATAATGGTATGGTATTTCACAATACTATACACCCTGTGTCACACACATGCACATGGGACACAACTAAAAGGACCAAATGAAGGTAATTCTATGCCAGGCCAGGGGGTGGAGGGGTGTGCTAACTCTTTCTCTGTTATCCCTACAGACCAAACACAGGACATTCTGCCTGATTCCGGCCATGAAGATGTCACTTCTGGGTCTTTCCATCCTGACATCAAACCCAAACCATTTCCTATGTTTCCTCAGTTCTATGTTGGACTCAATCCTGTACACATCTGTGCAGCCTATTTTGCCTTTTGCAGCCAGTAGTCAAGAATACAGGTAGCTGCCCCAAACCTTTTTTCAAGGCTATTTATTTCACACCTGTCACTATTTAAAGTCATCCAAGGTTGAATTCCTTGTTGACCTCAATTCATTACATGCAGATCACTGGGTGATCGAGCTTTTAGTTCTGTAGAGCCCACATGATGGAACTCCATGCCTCTTTATCTTTGACAGTCTTCTATTTTTAAAACCTAAATTATCTAATATCTTTTAAAATAAGTCTTTATGTGCTGAATGTATTTTGCAATTTTGTCTTGTCTCTTTTATTTTTTTATATGTTTTTGTTTTAACTTATTTATGTACAGTGTCCCTGAATGTCATGAAAGGCACTTATAAAAAACAGTAGTATTATTTATTATTATTAATAAAGAATATTTTTCTGTTTGAATTCTTCTTTTTTTTAAAGCGATCCAGATAGTGGATAGCATGCTAGAGTGAGCCCCCATCTTATATAGATGGACCTTGATGTCAAAATGTGTCATTTGATCTCCACATCATGTGACCATTAATGACCATAGCAACCACAAACAAGACAGCTATCCCATGAAACTGTACCATAAAATGACAGTAGGCTGACATCATTATCACTATCATCTTTTCATTGTCACAGATGATGCTGGTATTTGATGCGCAGTTAAGATAGAAGCCCAACTGAGAAACAGTAAGGTGTTTGTTTCTCATTCCATATACTCTGATCTTCTTAGCTCTTATGCAGTTACCATCTGGGCCTTTCTCTTCTTTTCAGTTCTGCTTAGATCCAGTTTGCCATCTTCTCTGAAGACAGTAATGAACACCTTTGTATGAAATCTTCAGTTTTTTTGGAAAGCTATCACATGGAATAACTTTCATTCTTCAATAAATAAATAAATAAGCAATAGTCTGACACATTTCTGTCATGAATTAGAGACTTCCTAAGCACCAAGCCTCGAAAACTGTAGCAAAAATCCCCACAAGCGCAAGGATCCATCAACCTTTGGCTTTAAGCAAAAAGGGGAAAACAAAAAATCTTTATCTATGAAAATATCTTTCTTACAAAAATGCCCTGAAACAAGGAAGCTCCAAAGTTCACAAAAGGTGCAGAAGGAGTTGTCTGAAATAGTCAAAACAGAACAAAAAAAAACAACATCCAGGAACACAAAGAATTAATTGCTCACCCACACAATAAAGCTCATTCAATGAACCGCAAGGGACTGCATGTTTTGTCAGCCTTTATAGGGCTGAGGGCATGTCCTTGAAAAAGATGGACTGTATCTTGGGGAACCCACCTGTAAAATACAAGGAACATAACAGAACAAGCATAAACACTTAGAAATTAAGTAATGTGCAAAACTAATAAAAAACACACAATAATGCAAATAATTAACAGAGGTAACAATGCCAACACAAACAAATTCATCTGCAATAAACATAAAAGACTTAACAAAGAATCTGAACACCTGCCAGAGGAGGAACCCTGGCTGAAAAATATCAGTTCTTTTACATAGTTGTTCTTTTTGAGTTATTTTTGAACCCAAAACTGAACTTTAGCAATGCCAGTACCTTGCAACCCAAGGGAACAGAATAACAGGCTTCAGCAGTGCAAATACAATTCCAAAGCCTTCTCTAATAACCAATTCATATTTCAAATAATAAATTAAGCATAAGCTAAAGCAGTTTATCATTAGGACACTGAAGGAACTTCTAATGAAAATGGCACTTTGCAGTCATATGTGAGTAATAAATTAAAAATGAATCGTTTCAAGCAGTAAAAGCCACTAGCGACACTAGTGATGTCTTGGTTGTATTTTTAAATCAATGTAATAGAATCTGGATTTAAAGAAAATGTATCAGTTTCTATAGAGTCCTGGGGCCTCATGTATAACACTGCACGTAGAATTCACACTAAAACATGGTGTATGGACAAAAGTGTAAATATGCGTACACACAAAAAATTTAGATGCACAAAACTGTGCATAAGCCAACTTCTTTGCACTTCGAGCTCCATAAATCCTGTTCAGCATGAAATGTAACATACGTCTACGTGCTTGCCACCCCATCCCGACTCCTCCCAGAATTATGCCTCTTTGAATATGCAAATCAAAATAAATAGCCCCTTACGTTCACAGCTTTGTGAAAGGACAATGGCAAAGGCATGAGGGGAAAAAAAAACTTCAGTGAATGCGAAGTGGAGGTCCTACTTGGTGAAGTGTAGTCAAGGAAAAACTTACTTTTTGGTTGCTTTGGCAGTGGTATGAGGAACAAAAGGGAATTGATGGAATGGCACTCAAAAGTTCAAGTTCAGAAAGTCGCACAGTGCCCGAAATAAAAAAGAAATGGTCAGATATCAGAGTTGAGCTGAAAAGGTGAGTTGTAGCCCATCATCAGAGTGTTATACTGAAGTGTATTAGGGCATAGAGAAAAGAAAAAAGAAATTAGGGACACAGTGAAGAAAAAAGGTTGAAATATAGACTTTAATCTCAAAATTTCCACTTTAATCTCGTAGTTTATTTTGTCATTAAAGCAGAATGTTGTAAACTTCATTTTAAGATCGTGTTTAATTTCCTAGAGTTTCTCAAATCCCATCGTAAATAAAGTAGCATGTTAAATGCTTCGTATTCTAAGTGTTCTGTGTGTAAATCACTATGTGCTTCTTTAACAGGCTTTTTCTTTCGTAGACAGGAGCACACAGGCACTGATTGTCACACAGAATATATTACATTCATGATATTACAGCTCTCTGAACATTTCAGAATAGTAAGATGTATACTTGATATCATTTTCATGGTGAAATGCATTAAAGCATGTATTAAACATGTTGGTCATGGTGGCACAGTGGTAGTGATAAGCTGGCATCCTGTCCAGGTATTGTTCCTGCCTCCCACAAGATGCTTGCTGGGACACACGCGACCCTGAATGGAATAATTTAATGCAGTAGTACTGTCACTTTCAAGCATTTCAATCTCCAATTTCTGTCCTTCTGTTTTCTTTCTCCACATAACCAATCACCACACAATGAGCTCTGTAATAAATGTAAAACCAGTTGTAGGCTTAGAACGCTGATTCTTCAAAACTTTTATGGAACATTGGAAAATCTTCATTATACATGTTTAATTATTCCATTCATCCAGGGTCAGGCAAATCCCAGCAAGCATCAAGCACAAAACAGGAACAATTCCTGGACAGGGTGCAAGCTCATCACTACCTCTGCACCACCACGCCACCATGCTCTTACATGTATAATTATTAAGAGTATGCATTATTTAAATTAATGATTTATCTGTAAAATGTAATATGCATACTTCAATTAATTTTATCATAAAATGATATGAAGTATACATCCTAGTTATTCTAACAGCACAGAGCTCCAAGAGGATAGCTCTTGGAAATCTAAATTGACTTAGAATTTGTCATCATCTGTAAATACACGCTGTCACACACATGTGATTAGGAGGCAGCTAAAGGGCCTGAATAATAGTTCCACGTCAGACCAGATGGTGGCCAGGTGCACTAACTATCTCTCTCAATACTCTGCAGACCATCCACAGGAAATCCTGCATGGTTCCAGCCCCACTGATGACGCTATTTCCAGTTCCGGGCCCACTGATGGCGTCACTTCCTGTCACGGCCTTTAAAGTCACCATCTTTGCAACCTTAAGTCAGTTCTGTTTTGGACTCAGACCTGTGAACATCTCACAATCTATTTACCCATTTTGCAGCCAGGGCACAATATGCGGGTGGCTGCTCCAAACCTATTTGATGTCTTTTGTCTATTCTTGTGACAGTGTCCTCTTCTATTGAATTGAACTGAATTCCTTTATTGTCATTGTATGGTACAATGAGATTCAATATACAAATCCTCTATAAACTTATTTTCCTATAAAATGATAAAACAACAGTAACAATAATAATAAGATTAAAAAAACAATGCAAATATACAATATGAAAACATAAGTACGTACAATATATATGCACATACAGTACAGATAGTGCAAATGGTTCATAAAGTGGCTCAGGTTGTACAATGTTACACTTGCAGTGCAAGTTTACCATGAGGTAATTGTAATTCTAAGTACAAACAGTTCTACCATGAGCAATTGATGGACTGATTGTGTCCATGTATAGCTCTTGGGATGAAGCTGTTGCTGAGCCTCGAGGTCTGTGCAGGAAAGGCTCTGAAGCATTTGCCGAATGGGAGAAATTTAAATAGACTACGGCATGGCTGAGTGGAGTTCATGCAGATGCTGGTGGCTTTCCTTAGGCAGTGTGTGCTATAAATGTCCTCCAGGGCTGGAAGCTTGTCCCGATAATCCTCTGCACTCTCGACACAACCGGCTGTAGAGCTTTCTGATCAGCTGCTATGCAGCTATGATACCACACACGCATACACATACAGTGGGTTAAAATACTCTGAGTGGTGCACTGAGAGTAACAACGCTAAAGCAACTATGGTATTTGGAATAGTTTGGTCTTTCTGGGCACCATTATATTGTTACAGCATGATTACAATCAAGTGAATTAAATTTGTAAATGCTAATTTTGATTTATTTGATAAATCCCGCATCACTAATGCAAATTTGAAAAAAGGGAGACAACAACAATATTTATTTATATAGCACATTTTCATACAAAAAGTACCTCAAAGTGCTTTACATAATGAAGAAAAGAAAAATAACAGACAAAATAAGAAATTAAAATAAGACAACATTAGTTAACATAGAAAATGAGTAAGGTTCCGATGGCCAGGGTGGACAGAAAAAAAAAAAAAAAACTCCAGAAGGCTGGAGAGAAAAATAAAATCTGTAGGGGTTCCAGGCCACGAGACCGCCCAGTCACTTCTGGGCATTCTACCTAACATAAATGAAATAGTCCTCTTTGTAGTTAGGGTTCTCATGGAATCACTTGATGCTGATGGTCATACAGACTTCTGGCTTTTAATCCATCCATCATTGTTGGAACATCATGGTGCTTTGAGTAGTGCCACCACCAAAAGGACACCGGAAAAGGAAACAGAAGAGAGAGTAGGGGTTAGTACAGATTTTAGAGCCACCATGAATAGTTATTATAATGAATTGGATATACAGAGTATCAGGATTTAATTTACAGTGAAGTTATGAGAAGGCCATATTAAAATAATGTGTTTTCAGTAGTTTTTTAAAGTGCTCCACTGTATTAGCCTAGCGAATTCCTATTGGCAGGCTATTCCAGATTTTAGGTGCATAACAGCAGAAGGCGCCTCACCACTTTTTTTAAGTTTTGCTCTTGGAATTCTAAGGAGACACTCAGTTCAGGATCTGAGGTTACGATTTGGAATATAAGACATCAGACATTCCGATATATAAGATGGGGCGAGATTATTTAAGGCTTTATAAACCATAAACAGAATTTTAAAGTCAATCCTGAATGACACAGGTAACCAGTGTAGTGACATCAAAACTGGAGAGATGTGTTCGGATTTTCTTTTCCTAGTTAGGATTCTAGCAGCTGCATTCTGCACTAGATGCAAACGATTTATGTATTTTTTGGGTAGTCCTGAGAGGAGTGCGTTACATTAATCTAGTCGACTGAAAACAAATGCGTGAACTAATTTCTCCGCATCTTTCAATGATATAAGAGGTCTAACTTTTGCTATGTTTCTTAAGTGAAAAAATGCTGTCCTAGTGATCTGATTAATATGCGATTTAAAATTTAGATTACAGTCAACAGTTACCCCTAAGCTTTTTACCTCCGATTTGACTTTTAATCCTAATGTATCCAGTTTATTTCTAATAGCCTCATTGTATCCTTTATTGCCAATCACTAAGATTTCGGCTTTCTCTTTATTTAATTTGAGAAAGTTACTATTCATCCATTCTGAGATAAAAGTTAGACATTGTGTTAGTGAATCAAGAGAATCGGGTCATCAGGTGCAATTGATAAATACAGCTGTGTGTCATCAGCATAGCTGTAGTAGCTCACGTTGTGCCCTGAGGTAATCTGACCTAATGGAAGCATGTAGATTGAGAAGAGCAGCGGACCCAGGATAGAGCCTTGTGGAACACCATATAGGATATCATATGTCTTTGAGTTGTGATTACCACAACTAACAAAGAATTCACAGAAACAGATGCACTGCTTTGACGCTGGGTGCCGCCAGTTTGCAACACCAAGCAGAAAAGTGCATATGCTATGGGAGAGGCTGCCATGAACATGTACGTGGCTTTACACCAAGTTTACTTTTTATACAGCGCGACGTAAGTGTTTATACATGGGTCCCCTGGTGCTTCCTGTTTTGCTATATGGTTGCAAGACATGGATTTTATCCAGTGACCTCAGACAAAGACCGTACTCCTCCCGTACTCTGTCTCTTTGGAGAATCCTTGGGTACTGCTGTTTTGACTTTGTGTTGAACGAGTGATTGCTCATGGAGTTCCAAATGGGGCACATTACCTGCATTGTGAAGGAGAATTAGTTACAGCACTGGCCATGTGACGTGATTCCTGGAGGATGATCTGGCTCACAGGACCCTCATTGCGGAGGATGCGAGTGGCTGGACCAGGCTAAGGGAGATGCTCATGTAACACCTAATTGTGGCAAATAGCTGATTATTTCCAGATGGTGGGACTGAACTGCGTGTCTGCCTGGTGGATTGTCAAGTGGGATCAAGAGTTGTTTCAAGGTGTTGCTGCACCAGTGCATGCTCCCAAACCTGACCTGACTACTGAGAAAGAAAGCAGACTACAAGAAGCAACAAAAACTGGAGAACCAGTGGACCCATTTAATCAAGTCAGCTTAACATGACAAGCACAAGAGGGTTCAAAACTGAAAAGTAAGTAGTGCCCCTTAGAGATCTGCTCAGTCACAGGTGAGTCCTTCAAATGACTCCTTCCTTCCTGAAAGGGCTGTGGCTTGGCCAAAGAAACAGGAATTGCCATTGTCTCATCTTCCAGCCGACATCCGTTTGAACTGCAGATGGAAACTAAGGTTGTATTAACAAGATCACCCTCTCGTTCCAAGGGTTGTATTCCTTACCTGTTGGGAGTCTTGAAGATGTCTCCTACTTATTCGTTTATGCATGTTTGCCACTATCACACCATTGAAAGCATCTAATATTTTGGCTGGTAATGTATAACAAGCCTTCTTTAATTTGTTTGGTGTGACAAATGTAAGCAGACTGCAATGAGTCCATTAGGACAGCCAAATGTGCGCAAAAATGATCCACAGGGAATCCTGGCAAAGGCTGGGCAGAGAACATGGAGAGAATGGATTGTGTCCCCCTGAGCTTCAGTACATTAAGCATTCAGAATCGCAGTGTAAAAGACAGCGTGCATACAGAAGGTTTCTTTTTCCACAAGCGATTTCTGACAAATGAATGTAATTCTTGCACAGAGTTTCTAATTAAAGTTAAATTATGCAATGCAGATAACAGATGATGATTGACTAGCCAAGAATTTTTCAACTTGAATAATTTCATTCAAAGCAGAAGTTCATCAGTTTTCTTGGCTTAAGAGGAGTCAAACAGGACCTGCAGACAGGGAGCGTGAGTTTCAATGAGTGTTATTTTTTGAAAAAAAAAAAAAAACAAAAACAAAACATAAACATAGCAACATCAACACACACAAATAAGGGCGACCTTTGCTTCTTTACCAGGAAGTCTGAAATCAGATTATCATTTGTCCTGATGAGGAAGCACCTGCTGATGTGCTCCTCATGCCACCGAGTCGCATTGAAACATGAGACGCCAAAGCAGCCTCACGCTCGTCCTCCATTCCAGCTGTGACCATGGGGTGGGATGGAGAGAGGCGGAGGGGCTTGCTTTTCATCGGCAGCTGCTGCCCACCCCAATGTGTGTGTGTGTGTGTGTGTGTGTGTCTAAAAGATGAGAGGCTCCAGGTAACTAAATAAATACAAAACCTACCCCCGCTGTCTTCTACTTTCAATTTCAAGAAGCAGGTGGAAAGAAAATTAGATTACGGTTAAAATGCAGAGCTGCATGATGAGGAGAAGATCAGGGGAGGCAACTCCTCAGCAAGGGGGTGTGAGCTGCTGGGGTAGGACTTTGCAAAGAGCAACAAAAATAAAACACAATTTAAACATATACGTGTGTATATATATATATATATGTACACACGTATATGTTTAAATTGTGTATATGTATATGTATATTTATATATTCTGTGTATAAATAGAGATATTCAGTATATATACAGAGTACATAAATAAAAAGGCATCTTACCCTTTATTATAAGAACAGTGCTCTCTGTTGCTGTGGCAACACCCGTTCTTAGGAGGCCTCTGTCTTGGCTGATACTGTCCTGATTAGATGTCTAGCAAACTCCTCCATTAGAATTTACAAGTGAAATCCAGCTACAGGACATCCAGGGGTTCAAGGTGTGCATCAGGCGATCTGTGCACCTGCATGTGACCTCAAAGACCTGCTGTATGGTCTGGCCGCACCAGAAGGTGCATAGCTCTGATGATCAAAGACAAGGATCATTGAATAATTATTCAATATAGTGCTTAGGGCTTGGGTGACATGGAGGGGTTTAGCTATTCCAAAGAAGACTGTAGGCTCAAGTTGGAGTTTTGTTTTGCTTCATGAAGTGTTTTTCTGGATAATGGACTATCTATTGGGCAGACAACTGTTTGTGAGACATAAGGAAGGTGTGTCTCTGATATGGATGTGAGCTACACAGTTGCACCACAAGGAACAGTCCTGTCTCCTTTTCTCTTCACTCTGTACACCTCTGACTACAAATATATCACTAAGGGTCTCATGTATAAATGGTGCATATGCACAAAAAATTTTGCGGATGCCCATTTCCACACTCACATCGCAGTGTATAAAAACTGAACTTGGCAGGCTCACACCATGCGTATGCACATTTCTGCACGGTTTTGTAAACTGGTGGCACCCAGCATCAAAGCAGTGCTACTGTTTCTATGTGGTCTCCTTTTCTTTTTTATATTCACATCCACGACAATCCAACTTTGTCAAATACACTGAAATTAATTGCATATTGTTTACAAATTTAATTCACTTGATTGTACTCATTCTGTAACAATATAATGGTGCACAAAATAGCCAAACTATTCCAACTACCGTAGCTGCTTTAGTGTTGTTAGAAGAGATTGCAAATGGAGAATTAGACGAGAGTGCGTATTTACAGATGATGATGACTGGCTTCTAAGTCGATTTAGATTCCCAAGAGCTGTCCTCTTAGAACTGTGTGCTGACTTTGTCGCAGACTTTGTGGAATTGTGCTCTACCTGCTCCTTTACAGGTTCTGTCCACTCTCAGATTTTTACCCACAGGAGCTTTTCAGAGTGAACTTGCTGACCAATCAGAAATTTCACAAACATCAATGAGTCGCGCCATGCCAGCTGTATGGGATGGTGGTATCCGCTTGTCATCCAGATAGATAAGATTTCCTTACACTGTGGTTGAACGGGCAAAAATCAAAGCACAATTCACAGCAACGTCTGGTTTTCCAAATTTAACAGAAGCAATTGACAGCACGTGTGTTGATATAAAAGCACCTTCAGAGACTGAATTTGCAAATTCATGTGAATGTATGTATGTAAATAAAAAGCATTTCCACTCAATTAGTGTGAAAATTATCTGTGATGTGAAATGCGTCTCATAAATACGGTGGTGAGATATATAAGTGTCTTACCAATAATTGCTGCAGCTCGCTGTAAACGTTGTGAGCCCCAGAATTCTGCTACCTCCTTCAGTGGTGTGTTGACACTCAGACGGTGGGCTGCAACTCTCCTTTTCACCTTTGATATCTGACCACTTCTTTTTTATTTCGGGCACTGTGTGACTTTCTGATACTTACTGTACCACTTTATCAATTTCCTTTCATTGCTTATACCACTGCTTAAGCCACCTAATCGTATGTTTTTCCTTGCCCCCCTTTCAGGATCTCCATTTCACATTCACTGAAATTATTCTTTTTTCCATGTGTTTTTGTCATTGTCTTTAAACAAAACATGGAACAGAAGGGGCTGTTTATATAGAGTTTCATAGTTGTGAATTTCCCCTTGGGATTAATAAAGTATCTATCTATCTATCTATCTATCTATCTATCTATCTATCTATCTATCTATCTATCTATCTATCTATCTATCTATCTATCTATCTATCTATCTATCTATCTATCTATCTATCTATCTATCTAGTTAAATAGGTGAAATTCTGGGAGGAGTTGGAGTGTGGCTGTAGGCTTGTGCATGTGTGTTAAAATTCACATTGATTGGGATTTATAAAGGGGAAGTGTGTGGAACTTTACTTACACAAAGTTTTATGCATTTTTTGTTCACACGCATGCTTCTTGTTTTGTTCGTACGCCATGTTTTAGTGTGAATTCTACACAATGTGTTATACATGACACTCCTGGTCATGTCACTTGTAGAAATTCTCCATTGACTCTGCACTTATGGGATGTATTGATAAAGGGAATGACTCTGAGTATAGGAGTCAGGTGGAGAAGTTTGTTTCTTGGTGCAGAAAGAATTATCTGCAATTTAATATCAACAAGGCTAAAAAAACTGGTTATTGACATTCACTGCACCAAAGAGCCATCGTGTCCTGTTACTATTCAGGGAGTGGATGTAGAGGTGGTGCACTGATACAAGTACTTGGAGGTCCACATAAGTGACTGGCTGGACTGGTCTTGTAAAACAGAGGAACTACAGAAAAAAGACCAGAGCAGGCTCATCTTCTACAACTCTGTGATGGCCAGTCTGTGCTGGGCTGGTGACATCACTTGAAGAGAGGCCCACCGAATCAACAAACTAATTTAAAGGGCAAGCTCAGTTATGGGAAACCCTCTGGACATCCTGGAGGTCACAGCAAAGGAGAGAATTAAAACAAAACTGAGTGCCATTATGAACAATGCTCTGACACACCAACACTGAGGACTTCCAGCCAACAAATCATTCAACAGAAGCGTGTCAAGAAACACAACTGAGGGCTCCTTTATACCAACAGTAATGTGTCTGCCTCACTGGGACTGGGACTGCCAAGTCAGAACGTTTCTTTCTTTTTAAGTATTCTGGTGTATATTTGAGAGGGGGTTATTGTTGGTTATAGCAGGGGTTCTCAAAGGCAATTCTGGGGGCCCACTGTGGCTTCAGGTTTTTGCTTCAACCAGATTCATAATCAGAGGCATGATTTTTACATTTATAAGACATTTAGAAATGTTTCTGTTTTTGCTAGAGATTTAATTTCATTATATTTTGCCCTTTCTCTTTGCAGTTTTCCCCCTTCTTTGTATCTTAATAATGTCAATTAAAGACACCCAGGCAAACACTGAATGGTGAAAGGCTGCAACTACTTTAGCATCAGACCCACTAATTAGTAAATAATGGATTGAACAATTAGAACACCTGGAAAAATAGAATGAAAAACAAGATGAAAATATTGTTAAAAAGAGAAAAAATACATTATTCCCATATAACTGCTTAGTACATTTTAACATTTTTTTTTGCCAAACTTAGTTTTCTAATTTCCATATTGTTCCCAAAAACACAGAATCTGGGAAATAACAGTTCACTTAATTAGCCCAGGAATCCAATTAAAAACAGAAGCTGGCTGGAACAAAAACCTGCAGCCACAGTGGGTCCCCAGGATTGACGTTGAGAACCCTTAGGTTATAGTATAAAAATAATACTAATTTATTTATTTATATATTGAGCTTCTGTTAAAAAGCCAGATTCCTCCCTGGGGACCACCATCTCCAAACACTCTTCCCAGAGGTGTTTTTACTTTCTAATTACTGGCCATTTTTACTCCTTGTAAAATAGTGATATCAAAAAAGATCTGTTAAAGAATTCATGCCAGAATAAATAAAACATTAGGTTTAACACTTGAGATGATAAAATTCTGGTCATCTGAGGTAATGCAATGGATAAATTCAAATAAGTCTCAAAAATAACGCTCAGTGGCGTGAAAAACAAACACAAATTGCTGCTACCAGAATAAAGTGACTGCTACAATAAAGACTGCTTCATGTGCCGTCAAGTAAGTGAGGAGTTGCTTTGCTCTGGTCACTTGGGTAAGAAGTGATGCCTGCTTCTGAGTGCTCGTATTTTTATGGTCCAACGACCAGAAGGGGTGGAGTTAGTTGCCCTCATTGGGCAGTTTCTCTGCACTGTGATGGAAGAAGAAGACAAGACCATTAGCAGCAGTGTCCCCATTCGGTCAGAGGTGGTATCACATACCTTGGAGGAACTTGTAGGGTAACCCTCTAAAGTGCATGAGTGACTCTATCTATCTATCTATCTATCTATCTATCTATCTATCTATCTATCTATCTATCTATCTATCTATCTATCTATCTATCTATCTATCTATCTATCTATCTATCTATCTATCTATCTATCTATTGTCACACACATGTGATTAGGAAGCAGCCATCAAGTCCTAAGGTGAGTGTTACTTCGCGTGGTGAGGGGTTGGTTATGTGCACTGATGTCTCTCTCTCTTTGCCTACAGAAATAAAGGAAAAAAATAGGAATTCACCTACCTTGCTTCCGGGTTCACAAAATGGCTGCCACATCACCACACGCAACATCTGTGACATCACTTCTGGTTCCTGCACAGAGACGTCACTTCCGGCCATTCCCGATGACATCACTTCCAGCTCTGCCATAATAACATTACTTCCGGTCATCCCCGATGACCTCACTTCCGGCCATTCCTGATGACTATCTATCTATCTATCTATCTATCTATCTATCTATCTATCTATCTATCTATCTATCTATCTATCTATCTATCTATCTATCTATCTATCTATCTATCTATCTATCTATTGTCACACACACGTGATTAGGAAGCAGCCATCAAGTCCTAAGGTGAGTGTTACTTCGCGTGGTGAGGGGTTGGTTATGTGCACTAATGTCTCTCTCTCTTTGCCTACAGAAATAAAGGAAAAAAATAGGAATTCACCTACCTTGCTTCCGGGTTCAGAAAATGGCTGCCACATCACCACACACAACATCTGTGACGTCACTTCTGGTTCCTGCACAGAGACGTCACTTCCGGCTCTGCCATAATGACATTACTTCCGGTCATCCCCGATGACCTCATTTCCGGCCATTCCTGATGACTATCTATCTATCTATCTATCTATCTATCTATCTATCTATCTATCTATCTATCTATCTATCTATCTATCTATCTATCTATCTATCTATCTATCTATCTATCAAAAATAACACAAATGTGGAACTTTGGAGAAGACTGGCACACCTGAACCACATCAAGGAGCCGATACACAGCAAAGTCTCAAGTCAGTGTTGTCAGGAGAGTCGGCCAGAGTACAGCTTAGAGTCTTAATCATTTTCTGGCATTATTATTTGCAACTGTAATTGTTATTGTTTTAATTTTGAAATTCTATTGTATCACCATTTGCTGTATTTGTTTCCTTATTGTTATGTTTTAGCTATCTGTTGCTCTTTGTAAATAATTTTGTATACAGTATTATGTTATTAATGGGCAGCATGGCTGCTCAGTGCTAGCACTGCTACCTTGTAATAAAGAAACTGTAGTTTGTGCCCCAAGTACTCAGTGCTTGTGTTGGCGCTGCATGTCCTCCTCAGGTGCTCCAGTTTCCTCCCACATTCCAAAAGCTTGCAGGTTAAGTGGACTGACATTGCTAAAGTGGCCTTGGTGTGTGTGTGTCTCTGTTCTCTCTACAATGCAAGGGTTTTTTCCTGCCTTGTGCCCTATGCTAGCTGGGATATGCATAAGGATGTGGCCTGAATGTGGATCCAAATGCCCCAGTGCAGTGACAGGAACACTGTGCTGTAGAAAATAGTACCATAATTCAGCTGAAGACATAAAACCAAGGTCTTTACTCTCTGTGGTCATGAAAGATAATAATAATAACAATAATAATACTACATTTTATTTATATAATGCCTTTCCCATGCTCAAGGATTTTGATTTGCAGTTTTAGTATTAGAACTTGTTTCCTTAGGATTGCCTTTCAGGCAACTCCTTCTTGCTTCCTTTTGCTCTTTGTGTCTTTTTTGTGAGGTTCTGATTTTTGTAAATGCAGGTCAAATTCCATTACAATGAAGTGCCAGGGACCTAAAAAATATTTCATTGTAATGAAAATTTCATAGTAATGAGATTCTGTATTTGTCACTATAGTGCGTTCTTTAATTTGTGACCAGGCGTTTGCAATCATTTCAACAGCTTCTTTCATGTTAATTTTAATCTTCTCCTGTCTACAAGTTATGCTGATGAGAATTTTTCTCAGCATTTCCTTGCGATAATACACTTTCAGGGTGCGAATGATGCCTAAATCCAGTGGCTGAAGCACTGCCGTGCAATTGGGTGGGAGGGACTCATACGTGAACATTATCTAAATGTGGAAGTATGCTGTGGGCAGCACAGTTATCAATCAGAAGCAGAATCTTCCTTTTCTTCTTCTTCATATCCTTGTCAAGTTGTCGCAGCCAGTTTCCTAAAATGTCTCGAGTCATCCAAGCTCGCCGGTTTGCTTTATACTCGCAGGGAAGGAATGTAATGTGCTTAAAACACAGAGGCTTGGTCGACTTGACAGTGATGAGAGGAATAACTTTGTTGCTGCCAGTTGAGTTGAAGAGAAGTAGAGCTGTCAACCTTTGTCTCGATTTTTTTTCCTCCTCGGCACAGATCACCTTTGAGTGCTAAAGTTGCAGCTGGTAGGAGATTCCAGTCTCATCAGAATTGCAGATGTCTTCAGTCTCATAAACTGAAATGATTTTTCTGATTTTACCTGCACGCCAATCATTTGCTTTTTCAATTGGAACTGCAGATTCTTCTCCACAGATTGCTTTGGCTGCAATTCCAAAACGATCCCGAAAGCGAATTAGTCAACAACCCCAGCTGGCAGTAAAATCTCCATGGCCCAAGGAGGTAGACAGTGAGTTTGCTTTTTATTGAATGAGTGGCCCACTAATAGGAATGTTTCTTGAACGAGCATCACTGAGCCACGTAAAAACTGCTTTTTTCGACATCTTTAAATGCAGCAGTTCACAAAAGTTTCCGACCCGAAGGTTTGCAACCTGAGATTTTTCTTCTATTTTTACTCGGTCTTTCAAGAAAGTTGACGGCATCGATGGTGAAATTCTGAATTCACTGGCAACATCTTTTGTCTTTTTACTGGAATCGAGAAAATCGGAAAAATTTCACGTTTTTTTTTTCTAATGTGAACTGTTGTCAGTTTTTTCGCGTCTGCCATTTCTACGAGGTGAGACACAAAAATAACCGGATTGGTAAAAAAAAAATATATATATGTATTGATGACTTACAGCATTCTAAGCATTGTCACCTTCAATATACTCCCCGTCCCGATCTCTACACCGCTGCAGATGTTATCTTCCATTGATTGAAACAGTGCTGGAAGTCTTCTTGCTTGAGACTCTTCAACAGGCTTGCCATTTCTGTCATCACTTCATCTATTGAAGAAAAATGTGTTCCCTTCAGGTCACTATTGATTTTCGAGAACAAGTAAAAATCACAGGGAGCTAAAACGGGCGAATAGGAAGGATGATCGAGGACAGGAATGTTTTTGTCAGTCACAAACTGCTTTACAGAAAAAGAGAAAATCCGCTGGAAACTTGATGTTGATTCGCTGTTCGATTTTTTTACCCGACATTATCGCGACATGTGTAGTCATTGTCGTGCAAATACTGACTGGGCTATTTGCAGGATATACCTAGCCAGTTGGCGGTTTGAGAGGGGCTATAGTTCTATAATTCACATCCAGCCAACCTCCAGACGGTTTTCCAGGAAAGCCCCAAGCCCAGTCTGGTTATTTTTGTGTCTCACCTCATATAGGAGGGTGACAATAAGTTAAATTCCAATGGATGTTTTTCAAATGTTGATGAGCAATAAGCAAAAGGTATCACTGAAAACCACAGAAAACAAACACAGAAAAAAACAGTACGAGGAAAGTTAGAAGAAAGAGAAAAATTGACAATGTTTCTGTTCCGGGAATGTTGTGCACGACTGAGCTACGACCACAGAACTAACTGCTCTGTGGATGATTCATTCAGGCATTTCAAGGTCTTTTGAGCACTTCATTGTAACGAAAGTATCTGCTGAATGTATTTTGTAATAACGAGATTTTAATAGACTCTGTCTTATGGGGAAACTGTTCGGGACTGTAAAATTACTTTGTTGTAATGAAAAATTTGTTGTAATGATATTTGTTGTAACAGAATCTGAACTGTAAATCTTTTATTTATAAAGATTTCTGTTTACTCTTTGTTATACAAGCTGAGGGTATTACATTTCTGCCAGAGTTTATATCAGTGTTTCCCAACCTCTGGGTCTCGGCCTGGAGCTGGTGGGTGGCAAGTTGCAATTGTTTATAATGGTGGTGGTTCATCTCTACTACAATCGTGTCTGATTCACAGCCCCTCTTCACAATCTTTCTCGAATTACTAAGGTGGAGTGTGGGTCACGACGACCGGAAAGGTTGAGAAAAACTGGTTTATATCCTTGTGTTTGATTCATTTGAGTTAATATTTCAATTTATTTAAATTTTTTTTTTTACATTACTTTGTGTTTTTGTTAGTTATGCGTTGACACACCTGTGCGCCCTGAGGTGAGTGAAACATCGTGGTTTAATTTATGATACTAACGTCTCTCTCTCTTTTTCATCAGACCAAAAGAAGAAAAATAATCCAGTATACTTACCAAACACACTTCCGGATTCACAAGATGGCCGCCCAACGTTACTTCATCATCCAGCTCCCGCTGATGACGACACATCCTGTCTCCTGCTGATGACGACACTTCTGGCTTCCAAAGATGACGTCACATCCAGTCTCCCAAGAATGACATCACTTCTGCAATGACATCACTTCTAATAATAATAAAATAATTCATTACATTTATATAGCGCTTTTCTCAGTACTCAAAGCGCTATCCACACAGGGAGGAACCGGGAAGCGAACCCACAATCTTCCACAGTCTCCTTACCGCAAAGCAGCAGCACTACCACTGTCTCCTCTTGATGATGTCACGTCTGTCTTTCGGTTACGACATCATCATTTCCGCCAGCAATTTTGTTCCTCTATAAAAATGCCATGCCACTATTTAATTTTGTCAATTGCTGTTTTTGAGTATATTGATCGATCTTTTCCAATTATTTCTTTACTTTGTAAGTTGGACATTATACGGGGACGGTCCCCAGTTCTTTGTCGTTGTGGAAATCCTTTTATTTTTACAACAGCGTATTATAATTTCCCCAAGAGGTGACACCACCTGTCCATCGCCATAAAGGGACTTCTCTCAACCCTTTAAAGTCTAAGGAAATGCACAGTGGCTTACAGTTCATTGAAGGTGCAGGGTATTGGGGGTTATCTGTGATTTCTGTTGTGCTTTCTTGATTACTGGATTTTCTTTTTTTACCTTTCTCTGGATTTGTTTATTGGGATGTGTTTGATGGTGGATTGACTATTTATGCTACAGAACATTATTTTTGTGAAAGAAAATCTTTTATAGTTTGATTGTTTGCTCTTTTGTCCAACAAGCCAAAGGTTGACAGATCTTTCCACCACCGGGCTTTTGCAGGAGTTATTGAGACTTTGTGCAAAGGAATTCCCTAGTTCATGACAGAGGGTTCATGGTCATCCCTCCTCTTGTGGGGCTTTTTGCTATATTTCTCGTTGTTTTGCCTGCTCTCCATTTTTCAACCTGCGGCAGCTGAAGCAAACTGTGTGCTGGAGAATAAAATCATCATTTTTTGAAAACTGCAGACTACTTATAATGAATTTTTATTTTTGCTCAAATGAACCATAATGAACTGTAAAGGAATTTACAGGACCCATAAGGTAATTTAACTAACTAATGTGCAGAGGTAATTTACTTTGAAAGCATCCTCTCTTGTGGACTAATAATTTATGACCCACATACATTTTTACATTCTTTCTGTATTGTACCAGTGAATTATAACTTTAATGGACCTGTTTTGTTACCCAAGGAATTTATGGTGCTTTTAGTTTAAAATGGTAAGCATGTTTTATAACTTAATAATAAAAAGAACAGAGAAAGCAAAAAGAATGTAGAGATACATACAGGATCAAAGCTTTTGGGCAGAACCATCCATTACCAGGACAGCTACTCAGTCAAATATGTGAAGTGCCACATGATCTAGAACCCCACGTGTCATTCTAACATAAAAATGTCGGAAAGAGAAAGAGACACCACTTCATCTGGGCATTGGAGAACATAACTTATGCCATCACACTGACTGCTAAACCAAAAAGTCACGCAGGAAAACATCCACCCTTGACATTGCTGATTTTAGTAAGCTTTCTAAGACAATATATTTCCAGACTTTGCTATTAATTTATTTTGTGTTATACTTTCTTCTTTTGGTATTATACTTTAATAAATACCATGTTGCTTTTACATTATTATAAATTGCTGAAAAATATTAAAGGAACACTGAAAACACATCAGATCTTAATGGGAAAAAAATCCTGCTGGCTATCTCTACTGCTATGGACTGATATGGTAAGGTGTTAGGAATGAAAGGACGCCACATCATTAGATTGAAATGAAAATGATCAACCTACAGAGGGCTGAAGGAAAGACACCCAAAAAATCAAAGTGAAGAAATGATGCAGCAGGTGAGTCCTTTTTTCCAAAATTTCGTTGCAGCAACTCCAAATTGTACTCAGTAGTTTGTATGACCCCCATGTGCTTGTATATATGCCTGACGTCAGGGGTGGGCTGGCATGCTCCTAATGAGACGAGGGATGGTGTCCTGGGAGATCTCCTCCCAGATCTGGACTAGGGCATCACTGAGCTCCTGGACAGTCTGAGGTGCAACCTAGTGGTGTCAGATGGACCAAAACATAATGTCCCAGAGGTGTTCTTTTGGACTGAGGTCAGGCGAGCATGAGGGCCAGTCAATGGTATCAATTCCTTTATCTTCCAGGAACTGCCTGCATACTCTCGCCACATGAGGCCAGGCATTGTCGTGCACCAGGAGGAACCCAGGACCAAAGGCACCAGCATAGGGTCTAACATTGGGTCCAAGGATTTCATCCCGATACCTAATGGCAGTCAAGGTACCGTTGTCAAACCTGTAGAAGTCTGTGTGTCCCTCCAAGGATATGCCTCCCCATACCATTACTGATCCACCACCAAACCAGTCATGCTGAATGGTGTTACAGGCAGCATAATGTTCTCCACAGTTCTCCAGACCCTTTCACATCTGTCACATGTGCTCAGGGTGAACCTGCTCTCATCTATGAAAAGCACAGGCGCCAGTGGTGGAGCTGCCAATTCTGATATTCTATGGCAAATGCCAATTGAGCTCCACAGTGCCAGGCAGTGAGCACAGGGCCCACTAGAGGACATCAGGCCCTCAGGCCACCCTCATGAAGTCTGTTTCTGATTGTATGGTCAGAGATATTCACACCAGTGGCCTGCCTGCTGGGGGTCATTTTGTAGGCTCTGGCAGTGCTCATGCTGTTCCTCCTTGCCCAAAGGAGCAGATACTGGTGGGTCCTGATGATGGGTTATTGACCTTCTACGGCCCTGTCCAGCTCTCCTAGAGTAACCGCCTGTCTCCTGGAATCTCCTCCATGCCCTTGAAACTGTGCAGGAAGACACAGCAAACTTTCTGGTAATGGTATGTATTAATGTGCCATCCTGGAGAAGTAGGGCTACCTGTGCAACCAACCTCTGTAGGGTCCAGGTATCGTCTCATGCTAAAAGTAGTGACACTGACTGTAGCCAAATGCAAAACTAATGAAAAAACAGAATCAGAAGGGAAAAATGCCAGTGGCCTCCACCTGTTAAACCATTCATTTCTGTTTTGGGGGTTGTCTCATTGTTGCCCCTCTGTTGTTAATTTCATGAATACCAAAGCAGATGAAACTGATTAACTGACCAGATCAATAGCCCAAACGTTTCATTGACTTGATGCTATACTCTCATTTAAAGGGGTTCCTTTGAAGAAATAAAGTGAATATTAGGGTATCAGGTGCAGGGGAGATTGCCATTTGCTCAGACCTCTGCAGGGTTATCAAGGCTGAGAGGTCGCACCTCGATTGGAAGAACAAATGTTGTAAAAGTAAGACATCATTGATTGGTAAGTGGCATATAACCAAAGGGTGTCTTGGGGATATTCATGCATTGCTATTTCCAAAGACAGTGAGTCCCTATGTGGAGTACTGTGGAGTGACAGGCATTGTAGGAATCACTCATGCGTACTTACTGTATGTGGATCATGGGATCATCCTATGTGGAATTCTACAGAGTCACCAACAGTTAGGAGTCACTTATATGTAACTGTGTGAAAGGGATCTGTCTGTGTGTGTGTGTAAGAAAAATTTGAATAAGTGTTTACATAGTCATTTAGGGGTAATATAGTAAATGTGTATGAAGTGTGTTGGTATGCTTTTCATTTTAAAATTATAGCATCTATCTTAGATGTAGCATAAAGGGTTAATAAATGTCATATACTTGTTCAGACATAGCAGGAAAAGCAAATAAAGGTCAAGTGAACAACAAGGAACAAGAAGGTACTGGGTGATGGTTGGCTGTTCTGTATAACTGAGAAAAATGTCCACATAATTTAACGAGTCCTTTCTTCTTAATCCTGCTGAGATGTTCTTTAGAAGTATGCACTACCTTCATGGCACGGCCTTTGTCCTTTATCTTCATTGGAGAGCATTTTGGAGGACTTTTGTCCGGTGACAGCGTGATGTTTCAATGTGTCATCAGAATTGCCTCCACCTTTTCTCTTTCTCACACCATGTTTCACATTTCTCATATTAAAAGCTGTGTATTGCATCACTTTGCTTTAAAATCAAAATGTCATCTACCGCTCTCAAAAGCCATGTAGCATCTACATCACACCTTCTCTTATATCTTGGCTTGATGGCTATTTTTAGTAGGGGATATCAGTCAAAATACAGACGACTGAGAGTTTCCCCTTGGTCTTTTTACCTGTCAATGTGAACTCTTTTTAAGCTAATTATTAAATACTAGACAAAAAGCCCGTTTCAACAACGTAAGATGAAACGGGCACGAGTTTGTGTCAGCAGTGTATGAAGAACAAGTGATAAGTAAGAAATAAATAAGAAAGTGATATAAGTAATTATAATTAACTAAGAGGTTTGGGATATGTATGACTTTATCATGGCGAAAGTAGAAGAAGAAACGAAGAAGTTTTTTTGTAATGATTCTAGTCCGCTTTACTCATTACTGTACAGGCTTGTACTGTTAGTTGATGAATTTTCCAGGCCTATAGTATAATATTGAATGATGAATGTTCCAGTAAAATATAGAATAGTAATAAATATAAGCACCACAAACCTGATATAGGTGTATGTCCTTCAACATCTGCAATAAGATGCTGCAGATGTTCTATCAGACAGTTGTGGCGAGCGGCCTCTTCTACGCAGTGGTGTGCTGGGGAGGCAGCATTAAGAGGAAAGACGCCTCACGTCTGGACAAACTGGTGAGGAAGGCAGGCTCTATTGTTGGCATGGAGACGGACAGTTTAACATCTGTGGCAGAGCGAAGGGCGCTCAGCAGGCTCCTATCAATTATGGAGAATCCACTGCATCCACTCAACAGTATCATCTCCAGACAGAAGAGCAGCTTCAGCGACAGACTGCTGTCACTGTCCTGCTCCACTGACAGACTGAGAAGATCGTTCCTCCCCCAAACTATGCGACTCTTTAATTCCATCCGGGGGGGTAAACGTTAACATTTAACATTATACATAGTTATTGTCTGTTTTTCACCTGCATTATTATCATTCTTTAATTTAATATTATTTATTTGTATCAGTATGCTGCTGCTGAAGAATGTGAATTTCCCATTGGGATTAATAAAGTATCTATCTATCTATCTATTGAATGAATGCGTAATTGAATCAGAATGCGTAATTAGGCCTCGAGCTGTAGTCAAAATCGCCTTTCAGGCCTCTAGAGCTTTAATCGAAGTCGCCTTTCTCTTTGAATGTTTGCGGCCGTTGGCACCAAGTTGCGAGAATATGCAGTTTTGAAAGGGCGAGGATGCAAGGGGCATTAAAATCACTCCAGATGGTGTGGTGAACATTCAGTGCTTGGTGCGAATAGGCCAGCAGCGTTTTATTTTACTCAGATCTCAGCAGCAGCGCACGACAATGTGTACCGCGCCACCTGTGGAGATTTGTATACGGCTTAGAATGTGTACCTCGCTTCGCACACATCAACATCTGCGGATGACAGTAGTGTAATGGTCGTGATGGCTGTGGACTCGTTCCTGCCGCTGAAAGTACTTAATAATAATATGTTCTTACGTATTATTTTGAGTGTGAGGGTTGGCTGTGATCGGGGCTAATATCCTACGCCTGGGCGGAAGGATTTGGGATTTCAGAATAATAATCCCGAAATGCGTAGGCTAAATCTGCCGCCTGCCATGATGTTGGGGTTAGATTTCAGTCTCGTAAGGTTTTTCGGGCAGCTGCACAGAAGGCAACTGCACATTCGGCTTCGGACGGACGTGAGTGAGTGAGTGAGTGAGTGAGTGAGTGAGTGAGTGAGGGAGTGGGTGAGTGAGTGAGTGAGTGGTGAGTGAGTGAGTGAGTGAGTGAGGAGGAAGGCGAATTATGTATTAAGAAGATTAGCTGTGCTAACCATCTAGAATGGGTTGAAATTTAAGCAATCAATAAAGACCTCAGTGTTAACGTTGGCAGGACACCACGCAACGCCTGTGTCACTGTTATATGACACTTGGTATGAGATTTGTAAAAGCAGTGCTATTGTTTGTTATGTGCCACCTATTGGAATGACAAATGCAATGCATTTTATTATCAAAAATGTTTGCGATGCTCCACCTATTGGAATGGCAGAGACGTAGCAACTGGAGGAACACACAGACACTTATCCTTTTATTAAGGTGGGCAAGTTAAACAACATAGTCCTCAAAATCCCCTATTCCACATCTTTGTGCAAGGACATACACACTGGTTAGTTTACCTGAGCTTAATAGATAAAAGCACTTCTTCCTAACGTTTGCTTTATATTTGCATACTTCTCAGAGTTCCTAGCATTTGTACATCTATTTGCATCCCAGAATCCACCACTCTGCTCAAACACATTGGTCCTATTAATGTGTTTAACTGATGGGTCAAAAAATGAACAGAATCAGATCTAACCTTTGTAAGCCCATCCTTTCTGTCTCATGCAGGGAGTCATCCTCTGCTGCTTCTCCTCCCGTCTCTTGACAGCACGATGCTCTTTGAGTCTTTAATCCTGTGCCAGCATTTTGCTTTTCTAAACCTTCTGCTGAACTCTTGTTTAAATACCCCAAATCACAAGTGCTAGTAGCTTTTTCTTTGTGAGCTCTACTTGTATAGTTATAGTCTTGGTCACACAGTTTTTTCACTTAAAAGCTATATACTGTCTACATAATCCTAAAATAAAACATACAAGTAGAATATGATGAGTCTTATTTAATAAACTGAGACAACTCCAATCTTTATCCCCATTACAGCCTGTAACAATGAAACAAAGCCCAAAATTGTTATGAATATGGAGTTCAAAACACTAAAAAGTTCCGAAATCACTTCCAAAATTCCCACTTGGGGGGATTTATTGTCAACACCTGTCTAGGTACAGGGGCAAATGCTGGATCTTACTTCACAGACATCTGTGTTATACTGTGAAGCTGCGAAGAGCACAACAGTCAAACAAACCACAGCAAATTTAATCCCAATACAGAAATCTAACAGTGAAGTCAAAAAAAAAAACAGAGTAATAATAGCCAAAAATCCATCAAACACAATAAGCACAAGACACAACAAAATCTCAATAAACGTTCACCACTTCCTAGCACATTCGACAGGAACCATAAGGGTCTGTGGGTTGTCTGTGCTTTTATAGGAGTGAGACCAGACCCCTGAGGTGATGGGTAAGTCACCCCGCTTCTTGGGGGACCACCCACAACATAACACAGGCATATAGAACAAAAAAGATAATTAACAAAAGTAACAATGACATAAATACATGACACAAAAAATGAAGAAAGAGGACATAAAACAAGGAATTGAACACAAGCCAGGGGAGAGAACACTGGCTGAAATATAACAGGAATGGCACCAAAATGATGTTGCCAATGAAACAGTATACACTAGAACCTCGGTTTGTGAGTAACTTGGTTTACGAGTGTTTTGCAAGACGAGCTAAAATGTTCAATAAATTTTGACTTGATAAACGAGCGAGGTCTTGCAGTACGAGTAATATGTATACGCTTTGTCTGCTGAGCGTCATGTGATCACAACTGAGCTGACGGTTCTTCTCTCTCTCTCGCTGCAGGATTGTAGGCAATCGTCTCCTATTCTCCGTCTGAGTCGGCGTGCCTCACTCATATAGTCAACATCCGTACGGGAGTATACTGTTTACTACAGCATTGTGACTGAATGTGTGTGTGTGTGTGTGTGTGTGCGCTGTGACGTGCGAGTCCCCGTCTTGCAACCCAAAACACGATGCTGAGTCTCTGAGTACTTTAGCAACACCAGCTTTATTCAGCCTGAAACAGCAACAGCGCGGTTATTTATTGTAGTGTGATCTGCCGCTCTCCTATACACAGACACAGCAGTCAGGGATGGCCGTAGCCAAGTAATACTGTGCCCTGCGCATTTATAATGTTCCTTGTTCCTTGTATCAGCCATCGACGGCAGGCGCTTATAGCATGTCCGCGATCTTTTCAGATTCGCTTTTACAGCGAACTGCTACAGCGCTGGGATACTGCGATTGCTTTGGGACGCTCTTCCGCGTGTCGTCCTGTTGGGTGGAATCCCACAAGAGTTTAGAAACTCACTCACACCAGCCATGATTCTTTTTAAAGATAAAGTGCAGGTTAATTTGTTTAATGTATTTTTACTTTATATTTTATATTAATCATTTTTATATGAATAGTTTTAGGTTGTGGAACGAATCATCTGAGTTTCCATTATTTCTTATGAGGAAATTCGCTTTGATACACGAGTGCTTTGGACTGCGAGCACATTTCTGGAACAATTTCTGCTCGCTAACCGAGGTTCCACTGTATTATAATAATGATATCATTTTTTCTTCGATAAATAATAATAGACAAAGTCATTCCAAAACTCAGATTTGTTATGAAATAGGAATTTCCTCCAAGGCAAAATGGGTGAGGTCTTCAAAAGAAGCTAGAGAGCAGGCCAAAATCCTCCCCAGTCTTCAGCCAAGCTCCAAAGTCTGCCCACTGGCTTCATCTGTAGCAGGTCCCAAAAATGAGGAGTTGGGAAAATAAATATCTCAAAAATAAAGCAAAAGCTCCACAAGGAGAAAGATAACCATCAACCCCCAATCATGTGCACAAAAAGAGCAACAAAGAATCTTTATAAATAAATTATATATTTAGAAAACATAGATCATAAGGCATCAAAAGCACAACAGAGAAAAAAGAGGTAAAAAAGGAGTTGCCTAAAAGGAAATCCACCGCAAACAAAGTGCAAATTATAATCACTTCATCCGGATCCTTAAAACAAAGCAGAAATAATTTAAAGCCCAGACAATTGCAATTCCGAAAACAATACTTACAGAAAACTGTTTAAATGAATGACTCCCACACCCGAGCCTTCTCAGCTTACTTCTATAGAGAGTGGGAGGAGTAGTGATGTCAGGGTGACCCCACCTCCTGGGGCCCCACCCACAAAGAACATGGAACATCACTACATTTAAATTAAAAGTGTACAACTATCACATCACATATAAAACCAACAGCAATAACACAATGAAAAATTTTACATGTTGAAGAACCACAATAAAACATGAAATACACATAACTTCAAACAGATACATGACAAGATTCCTGACCCCTGCAGCACTGCTGGTTGCTAGGTTACATATCTCTGCACTCTCATCTCTGACTCTGACTCTGATTGGCCACAATATTTAAACAAGCTCGATTCGCTCCTGCTTTCCTCTTGATCTCTGGGTCTGGAGTTTTTCTCACTCCTCTTTGACTTCTTGTGCTTTCAGCCTTTAGCTTTGCTTTTTCCTCTTTGTTGGCTCTCAAATCCAAGAACAAGGTTGTCATACTTACTGGTGGGTTCTGCTGGCTTACAGCTTGACAGTCCTAGGCTGGCAGGGGTACAGTCTGTGTGGAGTTTCTATGCTTTCCCCTGTCCTCATTGTTTTTCTTCAGATCCCTCATTGGTTTTGGATTGATTGGTAACTCTAATATAACTGAATGTGGGGGTCCCCTGTGAAGGACTGGCACTATATTCAGAGCTGGTTCCTAACTTGAGCCTGTTGCTGTCAGGATGTGCTCCCTAAGACCCTGAAGTGGATATTAAGTCTTAAATTACAGGCTGTGTGTGGACTAGAGGAGCTGATTCAGAACATCAGTCCTGTCTGGCTAGCTAATAGATGAGCTGCTCAAGTACAGTGGATTCAGAAAACACTCAGATCCCTTCACTTGTGTAAATTTATTTTTAAATAGATAAAATAGGGCGGAGTGGTGGCTCTGAGGATGGTAGCCAGAAGGTTGCCGGTTCGAATCCCTGTTACTGCCAAAAGTGGTCCTCCTCTGCTGGGCCCTTGAACAAGGCCCTTAACCTGCACTTATTCCAGGGGCGCTGTACAATGGCTATTCCTGCACTCTGACCCCAAGGAGTACACAAAATCTAATACATTTCTTATACAACAAATTGTATAAGGCAAAATAAAGAACACAAAATATCTTGTCATTTATGCCCATCAAGCTATACTCAATAACTCATAATACAAAGTGAAAACTTGTTTTCAGAAAGGTTTGCAAATGTCTTCAACCTGGTGGAGCAGAAGAGGAGGGTTCAGGAGGCCGGAAGATGGAAATGGCGTCAAAGATGGAATGTGCGTCAATCACAGTGAGGGAAGAGAAAAGGCATTAAGCGACAGAGCCACCGTCTGGCTTGGAGTGCAATTACCCATAGATGAGTCCTGACGTTGTCTCCTATACGTATGTGTGTGACAATATAAATGATAAATGACTACAATACGCACCTATGGGTAGGTCTTTTAATATATAACCACCCGCAAATACTGGGGGGACTACTACACTCCAGGTGAGGCCTCACTTGGGAGTTTTACACCTTAACCAGGCAGTAGCCGGGATAGGAGTTAAACCTGAGATCCTATGGCTGTGGGGCAGCAACACTAATTCAGTGTTAATAACTCGGATCTCTTCTGTGACGGACGGCTGGGGGCCATGCACAGCCGGGACGCCTGGAAGGACCCAGAGAGGGACTATACCTCTCCTGGGCCACAAGAGGGCAGAAACCCTGGTTGGTATGGGGGCCATGGAAACGGAGTATAGAAGCTCAAACCTATTGGGGACCCCCGCAGGATGGTGGAGCCCTGGACATCAGCACTTCCGCCACACTCAGAAATGCTGACAGAAGGAATTTCAGGGACACCAGGAAGTGCCACCGGGAGATAGCCAAGGGGCACCTGGAACACATCTGGGTGCTTATAAAAGAGGCTGCCTTTCTCCACTAGCGAGCCGGAGTCGGGAGGAGGAGGACGGAGCTTGTGGGGAGAGGAGTAGAGGCAGCAGAAGGATTTGGAGAAAGAGAGAGAGAAAGAAAGAAGGGACTGAATTTGACTGATTAAGGAATTGTGGTGCTCTTCTGTATAATAAACCTGTGTGTTTTTGGACATTCGGTGTCTGTCTGTCTGTGTCCGGGAGTTGTCTTACCACACTTCAATATCTTCTGCAGGGATGGCAGAGAACATGTCCATGGGCCTGCAGTTTTCTTCCTGATTGAGAAAAACTTAACAGGATCTGTTCCAGGATGTTACATTCAAAAATTTAGTGGGACTTTCCATTTCTGTTGTTAGGGGAAGTCATACCTGGACAAACAAAAATAATGAAAAGTTCAAGTTAGACTAGTTTATAAAGTAACATCTACAGATTGTGCAGAATTTTTTTCAAAGGATCAGAGGAAAAACAATTTTAGACTGCACTCTGGTAATAAAACCATTTAGCAACTACCTTGGCCTTCATTTCCATACACCTCTGTAATCTGATCCTAGGGGGCCCGTAATTCCCTGGAAGACAAAATTTACAAACCTCCCCGAATGAAGCCGCTCCTTTGCCTACACGTGCAGAATGTTTAACAAAGGATATTGGCAACAAACGGAGACGGGCATTAATTGAAGTTGTCGCTGCTATTTCTGGATGCGCACAATTCTAGCGCATCCCATGCTGGGTGGGATGTAATTATAGACCTCCCTGCAGTAGTTTCTCTGACGTCCGTCGACATGTTCATTAGATCTGGCAGCAGCCAGAGTGTAAAGTCTGCACTCATCTTGCCTCATGTCTCCTGAGAGCTGCCTGGGCTGAATCTGGGGGGTAGCATGGGGACAGGGGGCACTTTTAATGTTATTACCTTAGCTCTTAATTTTGTCCTAGAGCCGGTAACTCTAATTATGAGCCCTCTGTGCTCTGGGATCTCCAAAATCTACACTAAAATTTGACTTTAATTCTTTATAATATTCTCCTACTTTATTTAAACAATGTAAAAGTGAGGCAGTGGTGATGATGCAACAGATTAGGCTGAGGTGAGCAAAAACTTTAATGTTAGAGTGCTGCACAGAATGTGAACACAGAACAATTTACGATTGCAAGATATTCAAATGAAATATTCATTTATGCTACATCAACAACTCCTGAAACCTCAACTGGAATTACCAATGATGAGACCACCACTGACTATCACTATGGCCTGTCCATAACTGATGACCAGCAGATGAGACAACTCAAGAGGCTACACACAGGAAAAGCTGTGGGACCAGATGGAGTCAGTCCCTGAGTTCTTAAGGCCTGTGTTGACCAACTTTGTGGTGTCCTCTGTCACCTGTTCAGTCTGTCCTTGAGGAGTCAGAAAGTGCTGCTTCTGTGGAAAACATCCTGCATTGTTCCTTTTCCAAAGAAGGTAGGTGCCCCTTCACCTAAAGACTACAGGCCAGTGGGTCTTATGTCTCACAGCATGAAGACTTTAAGTGACTAGGCCTGAACTATACGAGTCCTCCTGTGGTAGACCACCTGGACCCACTGCCTATCGGACAAAGACTGGAGCACAGGATGCATTTATCTATCTGCTCCACAATCCTTATTCTCACCCGGACAAAGCTGGCAGCACTGCGAGAATGATGTTTTTCAATTTCTCTGGTGCTTTCAATACCATCCATCCATCCCTGTTAAGGGGTAAACTCAAAAATATGCAGGTAGATGACCCTCTGGGGTCCTGATAATGGTCTGTCAGGTAGACCACAGTTTGTAAAACTCAAGGACTGCGTGAGCAACACTGGAGCACCACAAGGATCAGGCCTGCCTGGTTTACACTTCAGTCCATACAACTCAGACCATTAATATAACAGCAGGTCATGTCACTTGCAGAAATTCTCAGCTGATTCTGCACTTATGGGGTTTATTGATGAAGGGGATGAGACAGAGGAGAGGAGTCGGAGGGGAGAACTGTGTTTCTTGGTGAAAAGAGAACTGTCTGCACCTTAGCATCAGCAGAATCAAGGAACTGGTTATTGACTTTCACCGCAGCAAAGAGCCACTATGCCCGGTCACTGTTCAAGGAGAAGATTTAGCAGTGATGCACTCCTACAAGTACTTGGGGATCCACATTAATGACAGGTTGGACTGGTTTTGTAACACAGAAGAACTATAAAAGAAAAGGCTAAGCAGGCTCTTCTTCCTTAGGTGTTGCTTCAATGGGGTAATAACGCACATCTTCTACAACTCTGTGATGGCCAGTGTGTTGTGCTGGGCTGGTAACATCACTTCAAGAGATGCCCACTGAATCAACAAACTGATTAAAAGGGCAGACTCAGTTATAGGACACACTCTGAACAACCTGGAGATAGCGAAGGTGAGAATGAAAACAGAACTGAGTGTCATTATGAACAATGCTACACATCCTCTCTGTGAGACCCCAACACTGAGGACTTCGAGCCAACAAATCATTCAACGGAAATGTGGAAGAAACACAACTGTGGGCTCCTTTACACCAACAGCAATACGCCTGAATAGTGCCTCACTGGAAATGGGACTGCCAAGTCAGAAATGTTCTTTTCTTTTTTATTAAAATTCTCTTCCTTTTTAGTGTATATATATATATATATATATATATATATATATATATATATATATATATATATATATATATATATATATATATATATATATATATATACATACATACATATATATACTGTATATATTGTGGCACATGGCTGGGGGTAGTACCCAGCCGGGACGCCCAAGAAGACCGGAGGAGGGCTTACGCCTCCTCCAGACCACGAATGGGCGACCACCCTGGTAGCTTTGGGGACCACGGGTACAGAGCTTTGGAGCTCAGCCCTGTAGGGGCCCGGGGTCACCGCCAGGGGGCGCCCCGATGCCTACGGAGCCCTTGACCTCTGCACTTCCGCCACACCCGGAAGTGCTGGGGGGAAGAGGAGCAGGGACCCCAGGAGTGCTTCCAGGTGCAGAGCTGGTACTTCCGCCACACTGGGGAATGCCAGCGGAAGCTTATCGAAAGACACCTGGAGCACATCCGGGTGATCATAAAAGGGGCCGCCTCCCTCCGTTTGATGGCTTGAGTCAGGAGTGGAGAAGGACGGAGCTCAGGAGGAGAGGCAAGGAGGCGGCCTGAAGAGAAAGAGGCATTATAAAGAGGCCTGGACTTTGGGGGGGCTTTGGGGGGTTGTGTGCTGCACTGTACATAATAGTTGGTAATAAACGTGTGTTGGGTGACTTACAACGATGTCCGCCTGTCTGTGTACGGGCTGTCTTCCACTATATATGTGTGTGTGTGTATCTATTAATGTATTTATTTATTTAAAGAGCTTTTGTAAAAAGTCAAATTTCTCCCTGGGTCCAAATAAAGTTCCTTCTTATCTGATAAATGTAAACAGTATGGAGTTAATGTATTTATTACGCCCATGACGTAATTCAACATCTAGAGTGTTGCCCTTGTTGAAACCCCCCCACCACCACCACCACTAATTTTGCCCCAGGAGTGTCATGATGAGCTCCTGATAGCCTGGCAGCAGGCCTCCATAAGGCATCATACACTACCAAGTAACTCTACCCATTGTTTGCTGCTCCACAGAGTCTGTGTGTGTGTGTGTGTGTCTATTTATTTATTTATGGAGTTTCTGTAAAAAGTCAAATTTCTCCCTTGGTCCAAACAAAGTTCTTTGTGATCTGATAAATGTATCTATTAGGCCAATGACATCATTCAGCATTAAGAGTGTTGCCCTTGTACCCCCACTAATTTTGCCCCAGGAGTGTCACGATGAGCTCCTGATAGCCTCCATAATGTTTCATTCACTACCGAGTAACTCTACTCATTGTTTGCTGCTCCACAGAGTGTGTGTGTATTACAGTAGACTTGAGTAGAGGTCTGCAGCCGGACCCTTTTCTTGTAGTAGCCTTAGATGCCATGACATGCTTCTGGCTGCCTGGTAGCCCGTCTTGATAAAGCATTTAACACTACTGAGTTATGCTACTCTTTGATTTAAATCCTAAAGTTGTCAGAATTGGCATTAGGTGCCATAACATATGTCTGGAAGCCTGGCAGTGAGTCTTACACTATCAAGCTGTGCTACCCAGGAGCTGATGTTTATGGAACTTTTGTAAGTATGCCTTTTAATAAAAGTTACTTGACATCATTTCAGTCAGTTTGTCTTACTTGACAGTTTTCAAGTTTGTTAGACAAATTAATGAAAATAATATGATTTTATTTAAAAGCACTGATCTGTACATTTAAATGACCCTCGACTTCTTTTAATTGTCTAATTGAATGCCATAGTATTTTTCAATGGGGTGCCACAGATCAACAGACAACTATTTCTGTAATGATTTTAAAATTGCTCTTTACTGGGTCCTGTGATGATCTGGTGTCCTGTCCTGGGTATATTCCTGCCTTGCGCCCCATGCTAGCTGGGATTGGAACCAGCACCCCCCATCGACCCTGATCAGGACTAAGCGAGTTAAAAAAATTACTTTACTGGGTTGTATGGAGCCACCATTGCCTGACAAAGAATCGTTTAATTCTGGGAAGGTTTCTTTGCATATGAAATCGGCTCTTTGGGCATTCCTAATCCATTCACTTCGTCTGTTTTCCAAATCCGCTTGTCCTAAGTAGGGTCACAGAGAAGCTGGAAATCAAGGTCAAGACAGAAATAAACCTCTGGACTAGTATGTGGATAAAACAGAAATCTTTTATTTCTAGTAGGCTACGTATAGCGCCACACCAACAGATTAAGAACACCCAAACTTGGCACAAGTTATTAGATAGATAGATAGATAGATAGATAGATAGATAGATAGATAGATAGATAGATAGATAGATAGATAGATAGATAGATAGATAGATAGATAGATAGATAGATACTTTATTAATCCTAATGGGAAATTCACATTCTTCAGCAGCAGCATACTGATACAATACATAATATTAAATTAAAGAATGATAATAATGCAGGTGAAAAACAGACAATAACTTTGTATAATGTTAAATGTTAACATTTACCCCCCCCCCCCCCGGGTGGAATTGAAGAGTCGCATAGTTTGGGGGAGGAACGATCTCCTCAATCTGTCAGTGGAGAAGGACAGTGACAGCAGTCTGTCGCTGAAGCTGCTCTTCTGTCTGGAGATGATACTATTTAGTGGATGCAGTGGATTCTACATAATTGATAGGAGCCTGCTGAGCACCCGTCGCTCTGCCACAGATGTTAAACTGTCCAGCTCCATGCCAACAATAGAGCTTGCCTTCCTCACCAGTTTGTCCAGGCGTGAGGCGTCTTTCCTCTTAATGCTGCCTCCCCAGCACACCACTGCGTAGAAGAGGGCGCTCGCCACAAACTGTCTGATAGAACATCTGCAGCATCTTATTGCAGATGTTGAAGGACGCCAGCCTTCTAAGGTAGTATAACCGCTCTGTCCTTTCTTGCACAGAGCATCAGTATGGCAGTCCAGTCTAATTTATCATCCAGCTGCACTCCCAGATATTTATTGGTCTGCACCCTCTGCACACAGTCACCTTTGATGATCACGGGGTCAATGAGGGGTCTGGGCCTCCTAAAATCCACCACCAGCTCCTTGGTTTTGCTGGTGTTCAGGTGTAGGTGGTTTGAGTCGCACCATTTAACAAAGTCATTGATTAGGTCCCTATACTCCTCCTTCAGCCCATTCCTGATGCAGCCCACGATAGCAGTGTCATCAGTGAACTTTTGCACATGGCAGGACTACGAGTTGTATTGGAAGTTCGATGTATATAGGCTGAACAGGACCGGAGAAAGTACAGTCCCCTGTGGCGCTCCTGTGTTGCTGACCACAAAATGTCAGACGTGCAGTTCCCAAGATGCACATACTGAGGTCTGTCTTTAAGATAGCCCACGATCCATGCCACTAGGAATGAATCTAATCCCATCTCTGTCAGCTTGTCCCTAAGGAGCAGAGGTTGGATTGTGTTGAAGGCGCTAGAGAAGTCTAGAAACATAATTCTTACAGCACCACTGCCTCTGTCCAAGTGAGAGAGGGATCGGTGTAGCGTGTAGATGATGGCATCCTCCGCTCCCACCTTCTCCTGATATGCAAACTGCAGAGGGTCAATGGCATGTTGAACCTGTGGCCTAAAATGGATGCAGCAAGACCCGTGAAAATTCAGGACCCCTTTGGTGTTTCCCAAATCTGTCATCATGATGATTACGTATAGAACCTCAGATCTAAATATATTTTCTGGGACCTTCATGTCGATAGTTATTTTGGGAACCAAAAATGTTTCCCCTAAGGCATCGCTCTGAAGAATCACTGCGGCACCTTAATGTTTAATAATGTAGTACAGATCGACAAAGCCCCAGCACCTCATGATTGCTCTCTGTCGCAAGTCGTTGTCCAAGTCGCTCTCTTGTAAACTCTAACTCGTGCTTCTGGGGTGACAGGCCGCCCTTTGCCTTGATGTACACATTAACAATAAGGCTCATCCAGGCTGGTCATCTTTAGCCGCAGTAGGCAGGGGGTCTGGCTTTCTTCACGGGGAAAACAGCAGGTTGAGGAGCAATGTGGCTGTGACAACGGAAGATGAACAGATAAGCCATGCTGCTGCCCTGTGTCCCCAGATTCCCCTCCCCAAAGTGACGCGGCCGTGAGCAACATCGGAGCCTCCAGAGCTTCGCAGTTTTGCCCTGCATGCAGTTTTCAAGCCTAATTTGATTGCCGAGCGGTGAGGCGCCCCCGGTGGTTTAAAAAGACTGCAAATGGAAGACGCGGCTTGTTTGTGGACGGGAACGCCAGGCTGCTTATCAGACGGAAAGCACGCAGCAGACCCGACGAGCTCCTCTGCTGTTACAGCTTATCTGCTTGTTTTCTTTCTTTTTTCACAGCTTCATCTGACAACAAGCTGTCAGTCTTTTACTTTTCCCTCTTCCTTTATGATCCTAGAATTTGTTAGAAATTCAGATAAAAAAAAGATTGATAAAGCGATGGCTAGAAAAGCGGGACTTTAAGCAAAATCACCACTTGCTGTTTGCGCAAGCAGGCATCGGGGTGGCGCAGCAGCCGGACAATAGACGTGCTCTTGTGGCAGATGAGGGAGTGCCATCCATCAACCCATCCATCCATCCATTATCCAACCCGCTGAATCCAAACACAGGTTCACGGGGAGCAGCTGGAGCCAATCCCAGCCAACACAGGGCACAAGGCAGGAACCAATCCTGGGCAGGGCGCCAACCCACCGCAGGAGACACACAAACACACCCACACACCAAGAACACACTAGGGCCAATATAGAATCGCCAATCCACCTTACCATCAACCCATTCACATATTTTCAAATTTTCTTATGCAGTTCATGTTTATGCGGAGCCTTGGATGGATTCTGGAACAGGATGCCAATCCACCTTAGTAGTGGGTCTGCAACTAAACAAACACGCAAGTCTTTGAGACCGTGGATAAAGGTGGGATACTCCGAGAAGAAGAAAAAAATTGGACTTAAAAGATCTCTCCGCTGTGCTTCCTCAAACTCAGGTTTCATTTGCTCAGCTCATTTTCTGTCTGACCCCCCCCACCCCTTAGGACCACCCCAGCAGGATTTTGCGCACATCAAAAAGCAATCAGGCCCCCCAAACCCCTAAAAATACTGCTTCTAAATGGTACTCGATTGAGTTGCTCGACAAAGAACTATTTCATTCTGGGAAGGGTTCTTTGCATATGAGTTTTGGTACTTTAGAATTAGAAAATGTTGATAATACTGTATGTGGACAAAACTGAAATCTTAATGTATAGTAGACTAGCAGGATAGAACAGATTGAGAAAACCTGAACTTAGCATGTATTACTGTATGCATCAAGAGGTTGAGGAGTCCTTTTAAAATCAGGAAGTCATTGGAATTTAACAAATCTCTATTAATGTATTCATGGTCATGGAACCTGTTATGGACCTAAATAAATAAAGGGTCTTTCTGGAAACTTCACATGGTTGGTTCTCTTGTTCTTTTGGGAACTAATAAATGATTTCCCTATGGCATCGCCCTAATTGAAATCCCTAGCTCCTTAAATTGTGAAAGTGCAGATGACACCAGTCCACCAGGGAAGCAAACACATTTTAGAGAAGCAGGAGGGCCAATAATAACTGTTCCAGAAGAAGGGTTTACATCAGTGGCCATCTCTTCCATCTCAGATAGAATTATGAAGTTGTCAGTCTGTACATTTAGCTTCTTCGCATTGTCCAACAGGTGCAGACCAACAGTAAAGTGATTTGCAAGTTGAAGCGGGAGCTGAGGAGACACGGCCATTTGTGTCAACAATAAGTAAAGGAGTGAGGATTACAGAGAAGGCAGTGTGTCACCCTCAGCTGAAATTTTCAGAATGGATGGTGGACTCAACAAAAAAACGGCACCCATAGCTGATAATAAATGCAAGTGTGCAACGGAACTCCAAGAAGTGGAAAGGGAGAGAGGCTATAATGCAGATGTTCTTGTGTGAGACAGAAGCAGAGAGAATGTGAAGACTGCAGGAGTTCTTGATTTATTTAGGATTATGTGCAGGCAGCAGCCTTCTACAGAAACATTTTTATAGATAGATAGATAGATAGATAGATAGATAGATAGATAGATAGATAGATAGATAGATAGATAGATAGATAGATAGATAGATAGATAGATAGATAGATAGATAGATAGATAGATAGATAGATAGATAGATAGATAGATAGATACTTTATTAATCCCGAAGGGAAAATTCATATATACACCTGTGAGACTGGAAATGGGTAGTTCTAATATGCCTTTACCATAGAGCCCAATGCTGCTATGGCACCTGGGGAGACCAAGCCACATCTTCATGTAAGAGCTAAGCAGCCTCTCCAACTTTTCCACCTTTATGACTGGAACTTCATACAGGGTTAACAGCAGAGCTTTAATTTGCCAGGGATAGAAGTTTTGTCGATGGTCTCCAGGCCACAGATAGCATCCTTCCTGAGCTTTTCTACCTGGTCCCTGTCATTGAGCAATTCACTGTACCAGCGCACTTGGATCTTAACTGGCTTCTCAGAGACTGTGGGAATTGCCTCCCCACCAATATAAAAGCACTGGTCAGCCAGGTTCCCCTTAATGATGGAAATGCTTCTAGACTTGCTTGGCTTGATCTTCATCTGGGCCATCTTGATGTTATCTTGAAGCTTTCTGAGTAGTCTCTGAGTACAAGCCTTGGTCATGGAAAGTTTTGTAAGGTCATCCATAGATGCTGTGCTTTATTAAATCAAACAGTGCATGATGAACACACAGAGATGTAAATGGAAACAAGCAAGATGGAGAACTGCTGGCTCCTTTGTCATTTACATCTTATTGCTAATAAAGAGCCATTAAAACTGTGACTGCTGCTGTTTAAGTTTGAAATAAGCAATTAAGAGTGGGGAACCTTAACAAGCGAGACCACTAAAATGAAGCATCAAAATGTCACTTGAGCAAGAAGTGCGTTATCAGCAATAATTGACATCTCATTAAGAAACTGGGCTGGAACAAAACCTTGCAGCCTCTGTGGCCCTCCAGGACAGACATTGCCCACCCCTGCTTTATACGATACGGCAGTCTGAGATTTACCCTTCTTTATATTTTCATTTCCACTTGATATTATTTATAATAAGAGCCACTGAATGGTTTCCCTTGTTAAAATATTTCTTCCATTGACAGAATTTGCGATTTCCTACTATTACTTATTATAAAAGATGAGTGTGTTTGCCCTTCCTCACACGTTCCATTGCTCATTAATGCTTAAGCTCTCTCAACACTCTTCATTAGGACAGCAGCCTGAGGCTTCAGATTTGTAATTTTCTCCTACTTTCATGAGTGTTTCAGCAATCTTCATGTTATTTGAATGGGAAATTGTTTAACACTTCCACTTTCTTAAAATAACTCCCACCTCTGCCATAATTGCTTA
The DNA here is from genome assembly GCF_900747795.2 of Erpetoichthys calabaricus. NCBI lineage: Eukaryota > Metazoa > Chordata > Cladistia > Polypteriformes > Polypteridae > Erpetoichthys > Erpetoichthys calabaricus. The sequence continues at coordinate 140,044,892 of NC_041405.2, forward strand.
AGCTCTTGATATTATAGTTGTTTGTCAGTTAATGCCCTCCTGTCCATGGCTGGTCTGTGTCTTGTCCTCAGTGTTGTCAAGTGCTTGCCCATAAGAATGAAAAATCAAAACGGAAATCTTCTTAATAGACAACAATCAGAAATAAAAAATGGAGACACGTTTTATTTTTTGTTTCCTGCTTCTCAGATTTTTTTCCTGAGAGAAAATAGCCCGGCAGTCTCATAAGTGTCTGCTGTTGAGTTTCAGCAAAGTCACACAAAGGACCCAGATTTTACATGTAAGTGTCTTGACATTCTTTTTGCAATTTGAAAGTATTTGCAATTGGGTGCTTATTAATATACAGTCATATGAAAAAGTTTGAGAACCCCTCTCAGCCTGCATAATAATTTACTCTCCTTTCAACAAAAAAGATAACAGTAGTATGTCTTTCATTTCCTAGGAACATTGGAGTACTGCGGTGTTTTCCGAACAAAGATTTTTAGTGAAGCAGTATTTAGTTGTATGAAATTAAATCAAATGAGAAAAACTGGCTGTGCAAAAATGTGGGTCCCCTTGTAATTTTGCTGCTTTAATGCCTGTCACTGCTCAATGCTGATTACGTGCAACACCAGATTGGTTGGATTAGCTCACTAAGCCTTGAACGTCATAGACAGGGGTGTCCAATCTTGAGAAAAGGTATTTAAGGTAGTCAATTACAAGTTGACTCTCCTCTGAAGAGTGACAGCATGGGATCCTCACAGCAACTCTCAAAAGATCTAAAAACAAAGATTGTTCCGTCTCATGGTTTATGGGAAGGCTACAAAAAGCTATCTCAGAAGTTTAAACTGTCAGTTTCAACTGTAAGGAATGTATCAGGTAATGGAAGGCCACAGGCACAGTTGCTGTTAAACCCAGCAGGTCTGGCAGGCCAAGAAAACACACAGGAGCGGCATATGCGCAGGATTGTGAGAATGGTTACAGACAACCCACAGATCACCTCCAAAGACCTGCAAGAACATCTTGCTGCAGATGGTGTATCTGTACATCATTCTACAATTCAGCGCAATTTGCACAAAGAACATCTGTATGGCAGGTGATGAGGAAGAAGCCCTTTCTGCACTCGCGCCACAAACAGAGTCGCTTGTTGTATGCAAATGCTCATTTCGACAAGACAGATTCATTTTGGAACAAAGTGCTTTGGACTGATGAGACAAAAATTGAGTTATTTGGTCATAACAAAAAGTGCTTTGCATGGCAGAAGAAGAACACCGCATTCCAAGAAAAACAGCTGCTACCCACTGTCAGATTTGGTGGAGGATCCATCATGCTGTGGGGCTGTGTGGCTAGTTCAGGGACTGGGGCCTTTGTTAAAGTCGAGGGTCGGATGAATTCAACTCAATATCAACAAATTCTTCAGGATAATGTTCAAGCATCAGTCACAAAGTTGAAGTTACGCAGGGGTTGGATATTCCAACAAGACAATGACCCAAAACACAGTTCGATATCTACAAAGGCATTCATGAAGAGGGAGAAGTACAATGTTCTGGAATGGCCGGCACAGTCCCCTGACTTGAATATCATCGAAAATCTATGGGATGATTTGAAGCAGGCTGTCCATTCTCGGCAGCCATTATATTTAACTGAACTGGAGAGATTTAGTATGGAAGAATGGTCAAAAATACCTCCATCCAGAATCCAGAAACTCATCAAAGGCTATAGGAGGACAGTGTCTAGAGGCTGTTAGATTAGCAAAAGGAGGCTCAACTAAGTATTGATGTCATATCTCTGTTGGGGTGCCCAAATTTATGCACCTGTCTAATTTTGTTATGATGCATATTGCATATTTTCTGTTAATCCAATAAACTTAATGTCAGTACTGATATACTACTGTTTCCATAAGGCATGTCATATATTAAAAGGAAGTTGCTACTTTGAAAGTTCAGCCAATGATAAACAAGAATCCAAAGAATTAAGAGGGGTTCCCAAACTTTTTCATATGACTGTATGTTGAAATGTATGGACACTTGTTTGTGGTAATAAAAATACTTTACTCTGATTACAAAACTGTAGTCCTTGCTTCTGATTAACACTCTTAGTTTTTCAAATTCATATTGCTGTGCCTGCGGTGGGTTGGCACCCTGCCCAGGATTGGTTCCCTGCCTTGTGCCCTGTGTTGGCTGGGATTGGCTCCAGCAGACCCCCGTGACCCTGCTGGTGGTTAAGACTTTGGACTTCAAATTCTGAGCTTCTAGGTTTACATTCCACTACTGACACCATTAGATTTTGAACCCTGATGTTTTAGGCTGAAATCCCACTACTGATACCACTGTGTGACCACGAGAAAGTCACCTCCTGTCACTGCCTGTGCTCCAAGTGGAAAAGCAAAAGAAATGTAACCAATCGCATCTCAAATGGTAAAGGCATCAGTCCAATGATAAGTAAAAAAAAAAAAGTTTTGAAAGAGATTAAAACAAGATTAAAAAGAGATCTCACAAAACATCCCATGCTTTTCAAGCCAAATTCTCAATTTTGACTCCTTTTCCCCCAGTTGCATCTCATGTCTCCTTTTTGTCTAAAGCTGATGTTTGATGTTTTTTAGAAGAAATAAGTACCTAGGACTGGAACGCTTTGTTGGTTTCAATAGCCTGTTCTCATCTAGACTGTTCTAATGTTCTGTTTCTCCAAAGAAATTTTAGGAGAAACATCTGTGACAAAGCTGATTCATAAAATAAACATGAATAAGAATCTCTTTTAAGTTTCACGAGCTATTAAAGATCAATCTTTGAACAGTAAAATTGTGTTATGAGTCTCCCACAACCTTCCTGTTTCCCAGTCCTTTCACAAGACAACTAACAAAGCACACACATACAACAAAATTGTAAAATTGTCTCCATGTAACTGACTGAGTCCAAGCAAAATGTTTTAAACAGTATACAAAAAACACAACACAAAGCACTGAAATCTGCTTATTGTAAAAAGTCATTCATGCGGACCAGAACACCCACACTCACAAAATGGAAGGCTTTGCCGCCTGTAGCACCTAGTGATCACCCCACAATGTAACATGAACACATATCACCTGAGTGTGTGATTGATTTGAACATACAAATGCAAAATATAAAGCAAGCCGAAACGACTGAAATTGTCCAAAAAAAAATTGAAATTCAGAGTTGGCGGTTTCGTTTTTGCAGATGTGCTCACACCCCCTTGTCTCTCAGTGGCTAAGCGAGTTTCTCTCTCCTCTGAGGTTTCACTTTTGCCAATGTGCTTGTGTATCAGCGGCTAAGCGAGTTTGTCTTTCCTTGGCGGTTTCACTTTGGAGTTGCTTTCTTTCAGCTTCATTCTGTAGCCTTGCACTTCCGGGCTGGACAGACAGACAGACAGACACACTTCCACACATAGATGTTTATTATATTATATTATATTATATTATATTATATTATATTATATTATATTATATTATATTATATTATATTATACTAGCTGTATTCTGTACTAGCAGGAAAGTGAGAGGATGCCTGAGGAGTGGAGAAGAAGTGTACTGGTGCCGATATTTAAGAATAAGGGGGATGTACAGGACTGCAGTAACTACAGGGGAATAAAATTGATGAGCCATAGCATGAAGTTATGGGAAAGAGTAGTGGAAGTTCAGTTAAGAAGTGAGGTGATGATTAGTGAGCAGCAGTATGGTTTCATGCCAAGAAAGAGTACCACAGGTGCAATGTTTGTTCCGAGAGTGTTGATGGAGAAGTTTAGAGAAGGCCAGAAGGAGTTGCATTGCGTCTTTGTTGACCTGGAGAAAGCATATGACAGGGTGCTTTGAGAGGAGATGTGGTATTGTATGAGGAAGTCTGGAGTGGCAGAGAAGTATGTAAGAGTTGTACAGGATATGTACGAGGGAAGTGTGACTGTGGTGAGATCTACGGTAAGAGTGACAGATGCATTCAAGGTGGAGGTGGGATTACATCAGGGATCTGCTCTGAGCCCTTTCTTATTTGCAATGGTGATGGACAGTTTGATAGATCAGATTAGACAGGAGTCCCCGTGTACTATGATGTTTCCTGATGACATTGTGATCTGTAGCGATAGTAGGGAGCAGGTTGAGGAGACCCTGGAGAGGTGGAGCTATGCTCTAGAGAGGAATGAAGGTCAGTAGGAACAAGACAGAATACATGTGTGTAAATGAGAGGGAGGTCAGTGGAATGGTGAGGATGCAGGGAGAAGAGTTGGTGAAGGTGGAGGAGTTTAAATACTTGGGATCTACAGTACAGAGTAATGGGGATTGTGGAAGAGAGGTGAAAAAGAGAGTGCAGGCAGTGTGGAATGGGTGGAGAAGAGTGTCAGGAGTAATTTGTGACAGACGGGTATCAGCAAGAGTGAAACAGAAGGTCTACAGGATGGTAGTGAGACCAGCTATGTTATATGGGCTGGAGACGGTGGCACTGACCAGAAAGCAGGAGACAGAGATGGAGGTAGCAGAGTTAAAGATGCTAAGATTTGCATTGGGTGTGATGAGGATGGATAGGATTAGAAATGAGGACATTAGAGGGTGCAGCTCAGGTGGGATGGTTGGGAGACAAAGTCAGAGAGGTGAGATTGCGTTGGTTTGGACATGTGCAGAGGAGAGATGCTGAGTATATTGGGTAAAGGATGTTAAGGATAGAGCTGCCAGTCAAGAGGAAAAGAGGAAGGCCTAAGAGGAGGTTTATGGATGTGGTGAGAGAAGACACGCAGGTGATGGGTGTAATAGAACAAGATACATTGGACAGAAAGTTATGGAAAAAGATGATCTGCTGTGGCAACCCCTAATGGGAGCAGCTGAAAGAAGAAGAAGAAGAAGATACTAGAGGTCTAAGCCCTTGCTGTAAAAAGCAGAGCCTCCTAGAAACTGAAGATTGAAATCGTCAGAAAAAAATTGAAACGCAGAGTAGGCGGTTTCGTTTTGCGGACATGCTCGTCCCCCTTGTCTATCAGCGGCTAAGCGAGTTTGTCTCCGACTCGTTAACTTGGGTCCGCCTTGCCGGCTCTTTGAGCTTCATGCTGTAGCCTCGCACTTCCAGGCCGGAAAGACAGACACTATTATATTATATTATATTATATTATATTATATTATATTATATTATATTATATTATATTATATTATATTATATTAATTTGATTTGATTTGTTGTTAATGGTTCTTTAATGTACATATTATTAAAAAATAATTATTCTCTTGTGGTTTATTCCTCAAATATCCATCCCCATATCTGAGAATACGAGAAAGTCTAAGTGAGACCACTCACAATTTTTTCTAAGAGCTCTGACACAATGTTTTTGTGGACTTGAACAGGACATTACTGAGACCTTCACATTTCTTTACTTCCAGATGTTCTGTGATGGGAACAAGTTAGCCGGACACCTGTTGACTCAATTTCTATCTCATTATTGTTTAACAACCAATTAAATTAAAACAATAAATAATTAAAGTCTTAAATAGTTTAAGTCACTTCTGTTTTAATGGATTATTTATTTATTGAAGATTTTTGATAGACACTGCTCTTTATTTATTTAGACACTGTCCTGTTTTGATTTGTTGTTTTAATAAAAGCACTTGACGCTTTTTGCACCATCCCCTTGCTTCATTGTTATGCCTCACTGCCTAGCCCATCGGTGACATTACCGATGGTGTTGGGTTCAAGAGCTCCCTGAAGCTGCATAGGAGCCTGGAGCGAACCCGCATCATCACAGACAGATGGCCTAGGTTCTCACCCGGCCGGGAAACCGTTGTAATGGTTGGACCAGGGGAGCAGATGCACATAGGACACTGGCTCCCCTAGAGTGCTAAATGGCAGGGGCACCTCGGATCTCTGCAGGACTCCATGGGAGTTGGAGTTTGGCACAGCCCTGTTGGGTTCTGGGGGAGTCGCCAGGGGGAGCCCTACTTTGGGTTTCCACCACACCTGGGAGTACTTCCAGATAATGCTGATGGGTAACCTGAGGTACTCCCAGGGTCAGCATGAAAGGAGTCACCTGCCTTCATTTGGAGAGCCAGAGTTTGGAGGAAGTGGAGAAAGCTTACCAAAGGAGGAATGGAAGTGGAAGAGGAACACAAAGACAGAGAATAGAATAGAAGAGAAGTGTATATACTCTTATGCTTTGTACTGTGCACTGGGACTGTGCAGGGGGAAACAATTTAGGAAGCGCTTTCCCCCATTGTCACCCACGTGCGATTGGGAGACAGCTAAAGGGCCTGAATGATAGTAATTCCACGCCAGACCTGGGGGGCGGTAGGGTGCACTAACTGTCTCTCTCAATCCTTTTGCAGACCATTCACGGGAAATCCTGCAGGGTTCTGGGCGCCCACCAATGATGTCACTTCTGGTTCCGGCTTCCACTGATGATGTCACTTCCAGTTCTTGGCATATAAAGCCGCCATCTTAACTACCTAATTCAGTTTGGTTTTGGACTCGTATATGTGAACATCTCTGTTCAATTTAATCTCATTTTGCAGCCCAGGAACAATATACGGGTGGCTGCCCCAAACCTTTTTGATGACTTAGTGTCGTTCTTGTGACAGTGTGTCATGCTTCTATCTGTGATATGTACTGTCTAAAATGTGAAAAAAAAAAGAATTGATTGATTGATTGATTGAGGCCAGAATGAAGTCTTCTGTTTAGCGCACATATAAAAGGTTCATTTTGAAAAGAAGTTTAAGACTGATTCATTTATGCTTTGGGATGTGAGTAGCAGGCGTTCATAAAAATTACCAGGCAGAAATAGAAAGCACAGGAAAAAGGAACACCCTAAGGGTTATGAAATTAATAAATAGAATAACCGAAACTACCTTGTGATGATTCTTGCTGTGAAAGGCACTATATACAATTTAGACCTTAATAGAATACTTTACAAAACATGCAAGGGTAGGTTTGAATCCATGTGATGTTCACAGTGAAAAAGATTAAAATATAAAGTGACTGACTTAAGTCTTTTATATAGCATAAATAGAAAAGACTTGCTGTGAAAAGAAGTTTAAGATTGATTGCTTCATTCATGTCGCTGTGAGTGGCAGGCTTTTCTAAAACCTACCAGACAAACAGAAAGTATAGAAAAATGCAACACACTAAATTTCATTAAATAAAAAAAAAGAACTAGAAAAGCCTGTGAATCTCTTGTGATTGTGTTAGTTGTGAAAGACACTATATATAATAAAGATTTAGACCTGAATTAAATGACTTTCAGAAAATGGATGTGAAAGCACCTTGTCATGGCGTTTGCTCTAAAAAATGTTTAAAACACAAAGTGATTGATTAATTGATCTTTACATGAATACCAAGCTTTTATAAAACCCACCAGACAAAAAAACAAAAGCAATGCCTTTCAAAGTACCTTATGGTGTTTAAAAATGGTGTAAGCGTTTTAAAGTGCCATCCATAATGTTTGGGACAAAGACACATTTCCCTTGATTTAGCCCTCTGCTCCACAGTTTAAAATTATAAGTCAAACAGTTCAGACTTTCATTTAAGGGGATTTGCAGACATTTTGGTCACACTGTGTATAAATGACCATAACAGATGGCCTCAGAACACATGGGATTTATAGAAGAAACCATAGAGTAGGCTCTTTTGTCTTAGTGGACTGCATTTGTTCAATATGGGAAGTGACATCCTTCACATGTTCTCCAAGTCTGTGATGGCCAGTGAGGTGGGCTGGGTTGGTAACATCACTTCAGGTGGTCAGGTCAGGTGGGGGAGCTTGCCCTGGCTCAGCACATTGCCGCACCCACCGCACAATGAAACAGCTCTGGATCCTCGTTGGCTACTCCCCAGCCAGACTCTCTGGAAATGACCCTCTATCTGCTGTAGCCATGTGTTACGTGGGCATCCCCTTGGCCTGGTCAACAATGAAGATCCTGAGAGCCAGACTACCCTCTGGAGATTCGACACATGACCGTAGTGCCATAATTTTCACTCCCTCACAATGTGCCTCATTCAGGACTCCATGAGGAACCGCTCATTGGACACAAAATCAAACCAGCGTTACCCACAGCTTCTCCCAAGAGACACAGATACCAAAAGAGTCCAGTCTTCATCTCAGGTCACTGAATATCGTCCATGTCTGTCAACCATATAGAAAGACAGAAAGCACCAAGACTCTAAAGACTTGAACCTTGATCCTTTAATTTACATAGATATCAGGAGCGCCACACACCCCTTTGCAGTGACCTCATGACGCCCCCATTATCTCCCAATCCGTCTACTGACTTCATAAGAAGAGTCAGCAGAGACATGAATGTCACTGCTGAGGTAAGTAAACCTCTCGACGAGGTCGACGCTCTCTCTGCAGGCAGGCACACTGCTGATGGCTGTGACTAAGATGTCATTAAATGAGAGGCCCACCAAATCAACAACCTAATTAAAAGAGTAGGCTCGTTTATGGAATACACTCTGGACCCCCTGAACGTCATAGCAAAAGAGAGAGTTAAAACTAAACTGAGCGCCATTATGAACAACGCTGCATATCATCTCTCTCTGACACACCAACACGGAGGACTTTCAGCCAACGAGTTACTCGTCAGAAGTGTGTCAAGAAACGGCTAACAACACTGGTGGCCCTGTGTGGTATTTAATTGGGTTTCCCCAAGTCCACACTGCCCATACTCTGCCCACATGTGGCCACTGTGTGTATTTTTGAGGGGCTTCAGTGAAATACTGCATAAAATCTCGGGATACTGTCATCAACGGGAGATTTCAGTTTTTCATTTTTAATAAACTTGCAAAAATTTCGACGATGCTGTTTTCACTTTATCATTCTTGGGTTTCGAGTGTTCCTTGATGAGGAATAAATGGAATTTTAATTATTTTAGCACAAGGCTGCAACACAACAAAATGTGTAAGTCTGAATACTTTGTGAATCCACTGTATTTGTTATTACGACAGACTGTTTGTTATTCTTAGTGTACCCTGTGATCGATTGGCGTCTCTTCCAGGATTGGCTTCTGCTTTTTTTTGCCCAATCCTGCTTTGGTCCCCACGACCCCCATCTCTATAAGTATATTGAAAAATGAATGGATGAATCTACAAGTGAGCTTTTTAGCTGAAAGCAACAATTCCTGTTTTGAGGTGGGAATTCTTCTCTCCTGCTGCCCTGAAATGGGACATAAAAATTTAGACAGATAGTTGTATTAATACAGCGCTTTCGTAGACACTCAAAATGCTTTACATAGAGAGTGTGGAGCCACTTAGACCACCACCAATGTGCAGCATCCACCTGGCCGATGTGACAGCAGCCATTCTTGTACCAGTACACTCACCACACATGAGCTATTAGATGATGAATGGTTAAGAGAGAAAGCCAGCCAATTAGAGGCAGGGGATGATCAGTGGGACAGAATGACTAGACCATAGCGGCTCTTTCCGAAAGATTGTTGTTCAAAAAAATTTCCTCTATTTGATGAAGATGCTGAACGGTTCTTTATTTACATATACTGTAGATATGCACAAATGTATCATAGTTCATGGAGTGAGCAATCATTAATACAATTCATTAACTTTTATACTTTCCTATTACCATTACCTTATCTAATACATCACGTCATTTGACTCTTAATATGCAGAATTCTATCACTATAGCCAATCAGCCACAGCCATGCCGATTCTTCCATTAGTTGAATCGTCTCTTCGTTAACAGGGATGTCCTATGGGTTTTCTTAATGATCTTATCTCTGCTTCACAACTGGGATATTTGGGCTTTCTCACTTGCTTGTTCTCACTTTTTAAGGGGATGTTTATTACTCATTTACTTTATATTAACCTCCTTTGTGTTAGACTCAAGCGTCACTCAGGCTGTGAAAACAATGCTTAAAGCGTTAGTCCCAAGCGTCACTCAGGTAACTGTATAGACACGACTCATGCAAGCGTTAGACCTGAGGATTACTCAGGCTGTAAAAGTACCAACATCGTTAGTGCCGATGGATGCGTGTCTTGCATAAGCGACAGGCCTGAGCGTTAACTGATAAACAATGTAGACACGTCTTCTCCTAGCCTCATAATGGCATCTCGTAAGAAACGTTTTCAGCAGCCCAGGTGTTTCACACTCTTGATAGTGATACAAGCAGTGAAGACGAAGTGAATCTGCCTTCAGGCAGTGGAATGGAAACAGACAGTGAAATTGAAAGGGATTCTGATGAATCCGAAAGTGACGCACGTCTCGATTGCACATGTGCAGTGTGCTGTTCAAAAGCTGATCAGTCTGGAAAGAAAATACGCAAGGAATCATGCTACAATTATCCCGACTGTGACGTTGGGTGTTGTATTTCACCATGCTTCAAGATATACCATACAATCAACACATTTTGACAGTATGTACGGTATTAGCATTATTTTTATTATTAGTAATATTATTTTTCCGTGTTATTAGTATCATTATTATATTTGCTACTGTCATGCATGTGCAAGTAGGAGGACGTTGTATGGACCAAGTGAAGGTAATTCCACGCCAGGCCAGAGGGTAGCGGGTTGCACTAAACCTTCTCCTGTTGTCTCTACAGACCAGCTGCGACAAAACCTGTCTGACTCAACATTGAAGACGTCAGAAGAAGGTCACTTTTGGTTCCCCTACGTCACTTCCGGTTTAATCACTTAAAACTGCCATCTTTTCAAACCTTCGGCAGTTCATGTCTGGACTCCAACCAAGACACTTGTCTAAAAAATCAACCCATTGCAGCCAGGGATAATAAACAGGTGTCTGCCCCAAACCTTTTCAAGTGTGTCGAGTCTGATCTTTTTGTACTTCTGGTGTTTTGCATGTTTTACAGTAGAAAGATCAGATTTAATAATTATGTAATTTTTTCAAGCCAAAAACTTTCTACATGTTTTTTTTCGAGAAAAAATGTAAAGCTAAGGAGATTAATTTATCTTATTGGCTCCCCTTAAGATGAGGCAAAAGCCTGACGTGCCCAAGCTTAAAGTCGTGTTTCGTTACCCTTCAGTTCTTTTCCTTATGCTTTTAATAATCCCTTCTTACAACTTCATTTAAGTATATGATTGTATCAACTATCAAACTGTAAAAATGATCATGTATTGATTAAAAATATTTAATTAAAGTTCTGTAAGATGCCTAGGGATTTTTTATGACCAGAGAGAATCAGGACCTCGGTATGAAGGACAGTGCTAATTTTGCAGCACAGTGTCACCTCCACTGCACTGGGCATTGGCATCCACATTCAGACCACAAGGTAGGCTGCTTCTGCTGGCTTCTCCAACATCTCCAACAGCAACAACCCACCCTTACTGTAGATGGTCTCCCAATTCAAGTATTTCCAAGCTTCAGGTGGATAATCTATTCTGAAGTGGAGGTGGAAAGGCTGCTGGTATACAAAAAGCTGATGGATGAATGGATGGAGTTTAGCATGAAAAAGACAAGAATAGAAGCGAAACCAGCTTGGGAAGATGGCTTGCTGTAAAATGTGCTTCACTGAATGGAGACTGCTTGATGTGGACCAGAAAAAGTGTACAGTGACATACAGTAATCCATCTGTGAAATGAAGAAATGGTGGGATGTGTGAAGTTTCTTGTTCTTGTAACATTCAAACCATTGACAACGCTAATTCATCAAGCACAGGATGCTGACACAAGTGGACACTGGAAGCCGGCCAGCTAACCAGCCAGTGACGGCCTACAAGGGCAGAATGGTTGCTTATCAGAGTGTCAGTACCTGCTTAAGTAGGAAGCATTAAAGCCTCTTTAAGCTTTGTGTACCTGCGGCTCCCTGGCTGTGCTTCCTGTGATCAGAAAGATAAGGGGGGATGTGAGTGTGTGAGGGGGGGGCCGCGTATCTGAATATCTGAATGCGGTTTGCTTTCAAACACCGACAAGCAATCTGCTTATTTGCAGATGTTGAAAGGGGCAGATGGAGGAAAAAAGTGAAAGGTTGGGGGGGGGGGGGGTTGGGGGGGGATTGTGATGTTTGCATAAAGCAAGGAGGGGTACAAAGGTGACTTTGTTTCGCCTTTCAGAGAACACTTGATTAGCTCCTTCCTTTCTTTTTTTAATGGAAAAGACACCCTTTGATGTTGCGAAATGAGGCATAAACAGCCTTTCTGTATGAAATAAATAAATAATGACTTAATTTATCGGAGTTTCTGAAACAAAGTCAGGAAAGCAGATGCAAGGAGCAGAGCAGACTAATGAAGTTATCAGTTCGGGGAAAGCAGAATGGCAGTCTAGAAGTCTTTTATAGTGCCTTTCACAGCACTGCACAGCACTTTAGGCAGCTGTTCATCGACCAAGTTGCTAAAGTTGCTGTACCAAACTCCAGGTCCCAGGAGGGCTGCCCTGTGGCGTCCTGGGCGAGGAAGTGCATCGGAATGGCTCTATATATGTAAATATATATATTGTGAAAAGGAACAGACTCGACACACATTAGATGAATAATACAGAGGAGTCCAAGATCGAACTGACAAGGGTTGGGAAAGATGGCGGCTTTAAGTGATCAGACCGGAAGTGATGTAGGGTAAGTGGAAGTGATGTCCTTCTGACATCACTCCATGTGCCGGAACCGGAAGTGTCATCACTGACTCAGATAGGTTTTCCTGTGGCTGGTCTGTAGAGATAACAGGAGAAGGTTTAGTGCACCCCGCCCTCCCCTGGCCTGGCGTGGAATTACCTTTACTTGGTCCACACAACATCCCCCTACTCGCACGTGTGTGACAATATATATATATACATATATATATATATATATATATATATATATATATATATATATATATATATATATATATATATATATATAATAAAAAAAATCTTGGGACGAGACAAGACTTTTTATCCTGCGACGAGACATAATCTTTTGAACAGAGACACTTTCATGTCCCGCGAGACGTTTAAGTCACATCAAACTTACAACCTTTGGAGCAAGTCCCGTGAGACGGTGACTTATGCAAGTCATGCCCTACTTACAACCATTTTCAAAAAAGAAAAGTAGTGTTTCTTCCCAATGAAGAGGCATATCCGTGAGAATTAAAAGATTTGTTGTTTGGTGAAAGTGAAATCCACATACGCTGTCACGCTTGAGTCCCAGAGCTGCACAGATACACAGGAGATTTTAGAGACATAAACTTTATTTAAACAGCCAGATGGGATAGTTCTGTGTCTCAATTAAAAGAATAGAAAATCTTCCTCTTCATAGGGGTGTGCCTCAGGAGCGGGACCCCCAACAGGAGAAGACGAGGTATTTGTTTCCCATTGTATCACCGTTTAAAAGGGGGTTTTGGATGAGTGATTGCGTCTCTTCGGGGTGCGTTCAGCTCACTTCTTCACAAAGCTAGTGGCAGAGATGTGAAGTGCCTGACACGTTGCACAGGTTAGGGGGTGGCAGGTTGTCTGGTTGAGGGGGATTTGGTGAGAGAAGCAAGCAGGGGACAAAGCCCGCTAGTATATATAGTTTTATATATATATATATATATATATATATATATATATATATATATATATATATATATATATATTCACGGCATTCGAAGTCTGTGTCACAATCTGATTGTATGGGTGGTTACCTACCAGGTAACGCTTGTGGTTGGCCAGCAATCTGCTAACATCCGCCACGGTGCCCTCAGTTTGTGAAGAGCAGATCATAGAATGGTTGAAATAGTTTTACTGTCAAATAAATGCAAAGAGTACACGGCACGTGTTTCGCCCTCATTCTGGGCTCATCAGGTGTACACACTCCACTGCACTCCCTCTCGGGAATCGAACCTCGGATGTCAGCGCCAGAGGCGATGCCCCTAACGTTTTATATATATATATATATATATATATATATATATATATATATATATATATATATATATATATATATATATATACTGTATATATACAGTGCATCCGGAAAGTATTCACAGCACATCACTTTTTCCACAGTTTGTTATGTTACAGCCTTATTCCAAAATGGATTAAATTCATTTTTTTCTTCAGAATTCTACACACAACAGTTAAAAAGAATTAAATAATAAATGCTACATACATACTAAAAATTTAAATTAAATTTAAAGTCACACAGTAGAATATAAAATATATAAATAACCTGAAAACATACATACAAGAAGTAAGAAAATAAAAATACAATTAAAATTAAACTAAATGTAATACAATAAACAACAGATTAAGAAGAAGAGGGTAAGAGTTATTAAAATGAGATTAAAAGTGACATATTAGTGGACTAACAAAAACCCTAGGAGAACCTCAAACTGAAATGAAAGCAAAAGAAATAAAGTGGATCTTTAATTTAGATTTAAAGTCATCAATAGTGCGTCAGCACTTCATGTTGAGCAGTAGATTACTCCAAAGTTCGGGGTCAGCTACAGGGAAAGCCTGGTCGCCTTTGGTTTTGAGATGACATAAGTGACTGGAGGGCTGAATACGGAAATAGCAGATCTGAAATGTACGGACGGGCTAATCCATTAAGTGCTTTAAAAACAAACAGCAAAATTTTAAAATCAATTTCTGTATTTCACAGGCAACCAGTGCAAATGTGCCAGAACAAGGGTGGTATGCTGTCTTTTCTGTGTTCCAGTTAAAAGTCTAGCAGCTGCATTCTGAATCATTTGAAGTCTAGAAAGTGTGGAACGGGACAGCCCCATATACAGGGAACAACCGTATATAAGTCAAGCTGAGAGGTGATAAAAGCATGGAGAACTATTTCCAGGTCCTTATGAGATAAAATCGGCTGTAATTTAACTATAGTTCTAAGATGATAAAAGCTGCTCTTTACCACACTGCTGACTTGTTTATTAAAACTCAATGAAGCATCCAAAAACACACTGAGATTTTTAACCTCATTATACAAATTTACAGATAGTGGACTAAGCGTGCTGCTAAGCCTAGTGACAGAGTTTTGGGGGCCAAATATAATTACTTCAGTTTTTTTTTCATTTAGTTGAAGGAAGTTCCTTGCCATCCAGCATTTAATATCATCTAAGCAATTAAAAAGGTTCTTCAGAGAGCGGGCGCTATCAGCTGTAACTGGTAGGTAAAACCGAGTGTCATCTGCATAACAATGATACAAGTAAAATAATATTTTTCGAAGACAGAGCCAATGAGTAGCATGTATAGTGAGAATAAAAGAGACCCTAAAATCAAACCACAGGGAATGCCACATTTAATGGGAGTGAAGGATGAGGAAGAGTTACCTATTCCATCAGAGAAGCTTCTTTCTCTCAGGTAGGAGGTAAGCCATTTTAACATTGAGCCCTGCAAACCAACTTCCACCTCCAAGCGTTTTAAAAGAATATCACAGTTGATTTAGCAGAACTAAACCTGCACAAGAACCAGAATCAACAGTAAGAAGAATGTCATTCTGTGCCTTCAGCAGGGCAGAGCTCTAAAGCCAGACTGCAATTTGTCAAAGATGTTAAACTTGTTCCGGTAGGAGGAGATCTAGCTGGGACAATACAACCTTTTCCAATATCTTGGAAATAAATGGTAGCTTGGAGATTGGCTTGTAGTTTTTATGGCCATTGGGGTCTAGATTGGGTTTCTTTAATAGAGGTTGCACGATTGCATGTTTAAAACTGGAAGGAACGACTCCACTGGTTAATGAGCTATTTATTATAGCCAAAATAAGGGGGCAGAGTGTAATAAAAACATCCTTAGACAGAGATGAAGGTATAATGTTTAAGGGGCAGTAAGTGGCATTCATTTGTGAGACCACCTCAGAGAGCTGAACGGATGACACTGGCTGAAATTGCTGGAGGCAGCTGATTGGGTGATGTGTCTCTAAGGGATCTGTGTCTGGGAATGAAATACTATATTTTATGTTGTTAACTTTGTCAATGATGAAATTCAAAAATTCCTCACAGGTTTCAGTAGTAGAAACAAAGGTAACAGCAGCAGGAGGATTTAAGATGGCGGTCCATCCATGCATCCATCCATCCATTTCCTGACACTTATGCAGGTCTGGGTTGTAGGTGCAGCAGCCTACACAAAGATGCTCAGATGTATCTTTGCCCTCCCACCTCCTCCAAGACCTCTGATGGGATACCGAGGCCATCTGAAAGATATAATCTCTCCAGTGGGTTCTGGGTCTACTCTTATATCTCCTCCTGGCTAGACATCTCTGAA
Source organism: Erpetoichthys calabaricus (assembly GCF_900747795.2). Classification (NCBI taxonomy): domain Eukaryota; kingdom Metazoa; phylum Chordata; class Cladistia; order Polypteriformes; family Polypteridae; genus Erpetoichthys; species Erpetoichthys calabaricus. The sequence goes on from NC_041405.2 coordinate 140,060,971, forward strand.
ACACCTCCAAAGAGAGCTGTCCAAGTGGCACAGGCCCAGTATTATGACCGAGGCACATCTCTTTGGGTGTTCCGCCCAGGAGATTATGTCATGGAACTTGTCCCTACCTTCCACTCCTAATTACTGGCCCATTGACAAGACCCTTATGAAGTTGAGAATTGGAAAAGGCTTGTCGATTATTTGGTGAAACAACCTAATCGTTGACCAAGTGAATGGGTATATCATGTAAATGTGCTGAAACTGTGGGAGGATAAGGAACCTCCTCTGGCCAACACCGGTCACTGCGTGAGGAGTCCCTGGTCTCCTCTTTGCTACATCCACGGTGACTGAACGGATTTCCAGACAGAGCTTGCACACTTCCAGGCTGGGGTAAGCACCGGGGGATTTCCGAACATTTTTTATTTTCTAAATAACGGGAGGGCGAGTTTCCTGTTGACCGTCTAGTCATACTCATATCTCAACGGGTTGCTTAAGGTGATGGAGACTTGAACCGAATCGGACACGAAGTCACCTGAGCTGGAATCCGGGGATGTGAGCGGACAGGCTAACGGGACGAGTAACGGGGTGGTATGGAAATATAAACCGAAAAGAGCACAGATTACAGGATTGCTGTTAGGACGGAATGATACGTAGCGCTATGGAAGATATGTAGCTATGGAAGATATGTAGCGCTATGGGAAAATAAATAAATCTACATACGGAATAAGCAACAATACCGTGTTCTCCTGGGAACTGGGACAGGACCGATAGTTAGGTGTCTCCCCTTGGGACTAAAGAAGGGAACAGTTTAGGTTTAGTGAGTGGCACACTTAATGCCTCGCTGATTCATACGTACAAGGGATTAGGCAAATCAGTATATAGTTGGAAAATTAAATACAGAACCCAGGAGAGCAAGGGGACATAATGGGAACTTATAACAGTAAGCCTGTTAATCGCCGCACAGGGGGATCAAAATCATTAATGCTGGAAGAATTATTTTCGGAGGATCAACAGACGCCCCGTAAAAATGGGTCTCCTAGAAAATTTATAGAAAAGAAGACAGGTTTAGATTTCAAGAAGGCATGTAAGAAATGGAATAGACAGAGTGGTGGGCGTTGGCCGATAGAGGGGACAGGAGATGTAAGTGAAATACAGGAAACTAGGAAGATCCTGTGTAGGAATAAGCAGGGTTGTTATAATAGTGGACCGTATCGAATGGATATGTTCGATAGATGGGAATTAGTAATAAAAGACAGAAATTTAGAAGCAGTACAGAAACAGAATGAATTGTTGCGGGCAAATGAGGGAAAGGCTAAAAAGGAGAAAGAGGAATTACTAATTACATTACAGAAAGTTCAGATAGGCACTGAACCACAGGCAGATGGGAGGAAAAGGAAGAATAATCCAAATAAAGACCCCCTTTATCCTATTATTTTTCCCCTCCTCAGTACCAACCTCAGGCACCTCCATTTTCCCCTCCTCTATCCCCATTCCGACTGCCCCCCCTGCACTACAACTAGCAGAAGTTCCCCTGATGATTCCCCAGGCACAGATCACTATGACCCCTCTACCCATCGTGATGACCCACCCTGTACTAGACAAACCCCCGTCTCCAAATGCACTCGAAGTCACAAACCAGCTCCAACTTTTTTCTCCTCTGATCCTTCACCTTCACTTACTTGCCCTTTAATAGAAGTTCCCAATCCCCATTATAACCCTGCCCATCCAGCTGGACCCCAAAATCCCACAACAGTTATGATAAATCGGAATTGGGACATCCAAGAACTAAAAGATGTCGTGAATGCACTTCCAGATCCAAAGGAAGTAGGAGGACTAAAATTTGTTGAACAACTTGATCAGTTAGATAGCATGTATAAGCCTAATGCTGCTGAATGGACCCAGGTACTTCGTCGAAAGCTTGGGACCACATGGGCCACTGTTGGCAGGGGTGTCCGCAATGACGTTCCATGGGTATGGAACCCAGCTTTAACTCGAGGACAGGGGATGGGTGGAGACGGCGATTTTAACCCACAATGGGAGGCGTTGAGACAAAATATTGCAGAAAAATATAAAAAAGGAACGGACTGGTCCCTTATTTCTGCTGCAAAACAAAAGAGACACGAAACGGTTGATGAATGGGCACATAGGATTCAAGACCTTATGGCTAATCACTCGGGCTTGGGAAATGCTGATGACCGCACCCGAGCTGCAGTTCCACCTTTTGTTTCCAGTTTGCGCTTTGATATACAAAACAAGGTCCGCACTTCCTGTATTAAATGGGAAAGTGCCACGTTTGTTGAAGTCAAACGACATGCTGAACATGCCGAATCGGACTCTCATGCCAAATTATTGGCAGCACAGATGAACTATTATACCAGGAATGCTCCTGACCAAGGTCGAGGATATGGCTTTAGAGGAAGGGGACGAGGACGAGGAAGAGGTGGTTTTAGAGCTCCTCCTGTTGACCACAATAAGAATCCTTTTATTCCCTCTCCCTTAAATTCCAATGCTAATTCCTTCTCTTGCTACACCTGTGGTGAAACTGGACATTTTCGTCGGGAGTGCCCTCACAGACAGCAACAGCCCCCACCTCCCCTTATTCCACCTGTTTCCTCTGACACCCCTGACTAACAATACTGGCCATAGGAAAACGCTGGGACCTCCAGCCACTCTTTTCAACTACCTTTGCTCACCCATAATTCAGAGACTGATCCTTTACTGACATTGTTCGTTGATGGCACTGAGACTGTTTTCTTAATCGACACTGGTGCCACTTGCTCGTTGGCAAAGGTCCCTACCTCGAACGAAACTGTTACTGTGCTTACTGCTTCTGGACAACCTCACCTTCTTCAAGTATCAAAACCTCTTCAAGTCCAGTCACGTCCTGGCGGACATACCTTGTTCAACCCCCAAGTTGTTGTGTCAAATTACCCCTTACCCCAAACCCTCTTTTGCAGCATGGACTTTAGATATTTCCCCACACACCATTCTCCTCAAAGCCCTACATTCTTTTTCCCCTTGTCTTTTTCCCAATTTACAGGCCCCTGACATTTTACACTGTACTGCCCAATACTTCCCTATAGAAGTAGACACCACCTGGCTAGTCATCTTACATGCTCACAGCACATATATTATCTTGGCAAAATAGTGCCTCATATTTTCCTTAGCTAAATCACACACTGTTAAATGGGAGAAAATAAGACCATGGGTGGAAAAATGCCTTGAAAGAACAGACTGGTTACAAGTTACTCCAGGTATTTTTGATACTCCTGACCATTTAATAACTAAAGTAGTGTTTCAAAGGATAGCCCATTGTGAGCCTCTGGTGATCCACCCGAAATCCTCCTTCCGCCCGCACCGTGCCCAATATCCTTTGTCTCCCGAAGCAGAGGCTGGCATCTCCGCCGTACATCCCGATCTCGTCAAACGCGGTACCGCCGATGGACATGGACCGTCATGCCTCAGGGATACAGAGAAGCCCTTTGTGTTTCTGGTTAAGCTCTTGCCCAAAATTTAGAAGGCGTCTGGCCGGAAATAGGACATTGATACAGTATGTAGATGGCCAATGATATGTAGCGCTACGGAAGAAAATTGTACAATAGATACCCAGAAATTGTTGCTGTTTTTGGGGGACAATGGCCATAAAGTTTCTAAGGTTAAGCTGCAGCTAAACAAAACAACAGGTTATGTCTGTTTTAGGTATTCTGGGCTACCGCAGACAGTGGGTTCTAAATTTTACTGAAAGAGCACAGCCGTTGCGACAACTGGCTGAGAAGGCTCTCTGTAACCTCAAAACTACTCTTTTATTTGCGCCCGCGCTAGGTTTGCCTGATCATTCTCGTCCATTCACTTTGTTCGTGGACGAAAAGCAGGGATTTATGAATGCAGTACTGACACAACAACATGGAAACAACATGGAGATAAACAAAGACCGGTGACTTATTTTTTCTAAAAAAAACTGGATCCAGTGGCCGCAGCACTTCCTCCGTGTCTTCGTGCTGTGGCTGCAACAACAGAAGCTGTATTAGCAAGCACGGATGTAGTTCTCATGAGCCCCCTAACAGTTAAAGTGCCTCACGCTGTACATTCTATCCTAGTAAGATCGTAACAATTTATACAGAATCCAGGTATGCTTTTGGAGTCTGCCATGATCATGGAGCACTATGGAAACTAAGGGGATTTAAGACCAGTACTGGAGAGCTCTAACTAAAAACTGAAAAAGATAATTATCGATTTGTGTAATTGGTTTAACGCAAATGAATGTCTCCACTTTCGTTTAAGGCTTGTAAATATACAAAATATTTTTCCTTTTAAACCCTGATCAAGTTTGAAGGAAAAATACTCTTTTAATAATTGTGATATGAATGGAAGTTGTGTATTTTAGGTACTATAAAGGAAGAGCATGGTGACGCAGTGGTCAGCACACTTGATACGAATAAAAGGTTCAAGCACGTATGTTTTCCTTGTTAAGTCAGAATGTTCTTTGTGACCGCGTAATGGGAATGCTTTCTTGTTGTTGGGAATGCTTTGAAAGTGATACCAGCTTGCGGCCTGAGAAGTTGTAACAATAAACATGAAGGAAAAGACGCGTTTAAGTATGTTGCATAGATAACCTTTAAGCACAACCTCGCGTGAGAGATTTCTGTGAATAAAGTACAATTGAAAGAAAACTTTATTCTATGAATGAAATGCAATTGTAAAAGAGATGTTGAAAAAACATTGGGAAGCTGTAGGTTTCTTTACATATGCAGAGCAATTTTGCAGATGCTATGCAATATGTCAAAAGTTTAATGTGGGAAAAGGTACCCAGGTAAGTCCCGCCGTTACCCCCTAATCCAATGGGTCCGTTTGAACACCTCCAAATGGATTTCATTGAACTAACCCCGTCTAAAGGGTACCGATATTGTCTTGTGATTGTCGATGTGTTCTCCCGATGAATAGAGGTTTTCCCTTCAAAACACAACGATGCCAAAACAGTAGCTAAAGCACTAATTAAAGAGATTATTCCAAGATGGGGTATCCCTCAAAAGTTACAAACAGATAATGGCACTCATTTTGTGAACGCAGTTATAAATGAATTAACCACCTGGCTCCAAATTAATGTGCACCATTATTGTGAATACCATCCCCAAAGCAGAGGCATCGTAGAACGATGCAATGGCACTTTAAAAGCTAAACTCGCAAAAATTGTGAACAAACTAATTTATCATGGCCGGATGCACTACCCTTAGCTTTAATGGGACTAAGGGGACGGACACACCGACAACTGGGACTATCGCCGTTTGAGATTCTGACCGGACGTCCCATGCCCGTTGGCATGGTTGTAATGTGAATTTGCATACTGTGGACAATGATCTTCTCTCTAGTCTTGCAGGTTTGCGAACCTCGTTGAAGGAAATCCACCAGCAGGTTAATCAAGCCTGGAGGACCAGCCCCCTTTCCAAGGATTTACCAATTCCTTTGGGCACCTGGATCCTGGTTCGAGATACTCGGAGGAAACACTGGCATCAGCCTAGGTGGAGAGGATCATTCCAAATTCTTCTATCCACACCACACGCCGTGAAAGTTGAGGGACTGCCTGCCTGGATTCACGGCCTCACATTGCAAGAGATGGCACCCTTGATTGCTGTGCTACTATGCTTTTCTTTTCCCTTGTCTACTGCCCTGGTCACCTTGACTTTCCCGTTAGGAATTACCACATCAGTGCAGTTTGATTTCTGCTCTATTATCAACTGTGGGACTGGTCGACAAGCCCAGTGGACCGGATCTGACAAATACGTGTGTATGAGGGGAAGTGACTGCGACAACTGGCAATGGGTTTTTGCTAACACTGGAACTGAGGACTGGGGTTATCAACCTTTTGAGGCCCAAAAATACGGTTTGAAAAATCGGTTTTCTATCATAAAAGGACATGCCTCTCATGAATGTGCTGACAACCATTGTAACCCCTTGATCATTACTTTGAAGAACCCCTCTTTACATGACTCAGGTATTTATGTATTAGGGGCATATGTATCTGGAACAGACCCTTTCGGAAGATTTCTAATTAAGATTGACAATCCTGTTACTAACACCCCTCATTCTCTGGCACACACACCCATCTCCCCAACCTTTGGTTCAGATTTTTCTCCTGTTATACATGTTTCAAATCTTATGGAACCCCCGTCTCCAAATGCACTCGAAGTCAAACCTCCACTCACAAACCAGCTCCAACTTTTTTCTCTTCTGATCTTCCACATTCACTTACTTGCCCTTTTATAGAAGTTCCCAATCCCCATTATAACCCTGCCCATCCAGCTGGACCCCAAAATCCCACAACAGTTATGATAAATCGGAATTGGGACATCCAAGAACTAAAAGATGTCGTGAATGCACTTCCAGATCCAAAGGAAGTAGGAGGACTAAAATTTGTTGAACAACTTGATCAGTTAGATAGCGTGTATAAGCCTAATGCTGCTGAATGGACCCAGGTACTTCGTCGAAAGTTTGGGACCACATGGGCCACTGTTAGCAGGGGTGTCCGCAATGACATTCCATGGGTATGGAACCCAGCTTTAACTCGAGGACAGGGGATAGGTGGAGAAGGCGAATTTAACCCACAATGGGAGGCGTTGAGACAAAATATTGCAGAAAAATATAAAAAAGGAACGGACTGGTCCTTTATTTCTGCTGCAAAACAAAAGAGACACGAAACGGTTGATGAATGGGCACATAGGATTCAAGACCTTATGGCTAATCACTCGGGCTTGGGAAATGCTGATGACCGCACCCGAGCTGCAGTTCCACCTTTTGTTTCCGGCTTGCGCCTTGATATACAAAACAAAGTCCGCACTTCCTGTATTAAATGGGAAAGTGCCACGTTTGATGAAGTCAAACGACATGCTGAACAGGCCGAATCGGACTCTCATGCCAAATTATTGGCAACACAGATGAACTATTATACCAGGAATGCTCCTGACCAAGGTCGAGGATATGGCTTAAGAGCAAGGGGACGAGGACGAGGAAGAGGACGAGGTGGTTTTAGAGCTCCTCCTGTTGACCACACTAAGAATCCTTTTATTCCCTCTCCCTTTAATTCCAATGTTACTTCCTACTCTTGTTACGCCTGTGGTGAAACTGGACATTTTCGTCGAGAGTGCCCTCACAGACAGCAACAGCCCCCCACCTCCCCTTATTCCACCTGTTTCCTCTGACACCCCTGACTAACAATACTGGCCATAGGAAAACGCTGGGACCTCCAGCCACTCTTTTCAACTACCTTTGCTCACCCATAATTCAGAGACTGATCCTTTACTGACATTATTCGTTGATGGCACTGAGACTGTTTTCTTAATCGACACTGGTGCCACTTGATCTACTCGCTAGCTGGCAAAGGTCCCTGCTTCAAACGAAAACTGTTACTGTACTTACTGCTTCTGGACAACCTCATCTTCTTCAAGTATCAAAACCTCTTCAAGTCCAGTCATGTCCTGGCGGACATACCTTGTTCAACCCCCAAGTTGTTGTGTCAAATTACCCCTTACCCCAAACCCTCTTTTGCAGCATGGACTTTAGATATTTCCCCACACACCATTCTCCTCAAAGCCCTACATTCTTTTTCCCCTTGTTTTTTCCCAATTTACAGGCCCCTGACATTTTACACTGTACTGCCCAATACTTCCCTATAGAAGTAGACACCACCTGACTAGAATCTTTCCTTACTTCTGGTACTTGCCCCGAAACCCTTCACATCTACTGTGTTTTTATTTCATCCACAAAGGCAGCTGCTTCTGTTCATTTTACATGCTCACAGCACATATATTATCTTGGCAAAATAGTGCCTCATATTTTTCCTTAGCTAAATCACACACTGTTAAATGGGAGAAAATAGGACCATGGGTGGAAAAATGCCTTGAAAGACAAGTTACTCCGGGTATTTTTGATACTCCTGACCATTTAATAACTAAAGTAGTGTTTCAAAGGATAGCCCACTGTGAGCCTCTGGTGATCCACCCGAAGTCCTCCTTCCGCCCGCACCGTGCCCAATATCCTTTGTCTCCCGAAGCAGAGGCTGGCATCTCCGCCGTACATCCCGATCTCGTCAAACGCGGTACCGCCGATGGACATGGACCGTCATGCCTCAGGGATACAGAGAAGCCCTTTGTGTTTATGGTTAAGCTCTTGCCCAAAAATTTAGAAGGCTTTTGGCCGGACGGGATACAGTAGCGCTACAGAAGAAAAAAAAAAAATTGTACAATGAATACCCAGAAATTGTTGCTGTTTTTGGGGGACAATGGCCATAAAGTTTCTAAGGTTAAGCTGCAGCTAAACAAAACAACAGGTTATGTCTGTTTTAGGTATTCTGGGCTACTACAGACAGTGGGTTCTAAATTTTACTGAAAGAGCACAGCCGTTGCAACAACTGGCTGAGAAGGCTCTGTAACCTCAAAGCTACTCTTTTATCTGCGCCTGCGCTAGGTTTGCCTGATCATTCTCGTCCATTCACTTTGTTCGTGGACGAAAAGCAGGGATTTATGAATTCAGTACTGACGCAACAACATGGAGATAAACAAAGACCGGTGACTTATTTTTTCTAAAACAAAACTGGATCCAGTGGCCGCAGCATTTCCTCCGTGTCTTCGTGCTGTGGCTGCAATAACAGAAGCTGTATTAGCAAGCACGGATGTAGTTCTCATGAAATTTCTTCTGTCCTTTTCTTTTTTCTTATGTTTGTTTGTCCTGAAGAGTTGAACTTGCTTTTCTTCAGAGTCCATTTGTTTCTGTTTCCTTTGCTGCATTGTTTCCAAATATAGTGTAAATATAGAATAATACTGGGGTGAAGTGTGTTGAAAATGCTTTGGGTGATTTTGTGTGTTATAGAGTGTATTAAAGGGATCCCTATGAGTATCAGAATGTACTCTGTACTTTGTCAAATGTTACAATTGAAAAATGGAGCGCCCTCAACCAGTTACGCAGTGGTCCAAGGGGACCGCCTGCTGGAGGCAAATCAAATTTCATCAAGCTAAGTGCACAAAACAGCTGAACTCGTAGCACTCACTCAAGCATGTCAGCTGTCCGAAGGGAAGATCGTAACAATTTATACAGATTCCAGGTATGCTTTTGGAGTCTGCCATGATCATGGAACACTATGGAAACTAAGGGAATTTAAGACCAGTCCTGGAGAGCTCTAACTAAAAACTGAAAAAGATAATTATCGATTTGTGTAATTGGTTTAGCGCAAATGAATTGTCTCCACTTTTGTTTAAGGCTTGTAAATATACAAAGGTATTTTTCCTTTTAAACCCTGATCAAGTTTGAAGGGAAAATGCTCTTTTAATAATAATACATGAGAAGGGAGACAAGTTTTTTTGGCGATAAGCGGAATGTGTCTAATTGTGATATGAATGTGTGTCTAATTGTGATATGAATGTGTGTGTCTAATTGTGATATGAATGGAAGTTGTGTATTTTAGGTACTATAAAGGAAGAGCATGGTGACGCAGTGGTCAGCACACTTGATACGAATAAAGGTTCAAGCACGTATGTTTTCCTTGTTAATAATAAGCATGAAGGAAAAGACGCGTTTAAGTATGTTACATAGATAACTTTTAAGCACAACTTAAGACCAGTACTGGCAAACCCATCCAACATCAGAAATTGATCGAATCCCTTTTAGAAGTTATAACCAAACCATCGGAGCTAGCGATTGTTGGGTGTCAAGCTCACACGGGAAAACAGGATCCTGCTAGCAAAGGGAATGATTTAGCTGACCACTTTGCTAAAGAGGCTGCATATAATAACACACCAATTTCTTTATTCCAACAGAGAAATGACCAGGACCCTGATAATCAAATTATTTCTTTACAGAATGCAGCCACGGATATCGAAAGGAGAAAATGGTCCAAAGAAGGGTCCCTCTCTGATGGAGTCTGGACTCATAAACACACTAACAAACCTTTTCTCCCAATGATTTTCTCTCTAGTCTTGCAGGTTTGCGAACCTCGTTGAAGGAAATCCACCAGCAGGTTAATCAAGCCTGGAGGACCAGCCCCCTTTCCAAGGATTTACCAATTCCTTTGGGCACCTGGATCCTGGTTCGAGATACTCGGAGGAAACACTGGCATCAGCCTAGGTGGAGAGGATCATTCCAAATTCTTCTATCCACACCACACGCCGTGAAAGTTGAAGGACTGCCTGCCTGGATTCACGCCTCACATTGCAAGAGATGGCACCCTTGATTGCTGTGCTACTATGTTTTTCTTTTCCCTTGTCTACTGCCCTGGTCACCTTGACTTTCCCGTTGGGAATTACCACATCAGTGCAGTTTGATTTCTGCTCTATTATCAACTGTGGGACTGGTCGACAAGCCCAGTGGACCGGATCTGACAAATACGTGTGTATGAGGGGAAGTGACTGCGACAACTGGCAATGGGTTTTTGCTAACACTGGAACTGAGGACTGGGGTTATCAACCTTTTGAGGCCCAAAAATACGGTTTGAAAAATCGGTTTTCTATCATAAAAGGACATGCCTCTCATTGTATGTGCTGACAACCATTGTAACTCAGGTATTTATGTATTAGGGGTATATGTATCTGGAACAGACCCTTTAGGGAGATTTCTAATTAAGATTGACAATCCTGTTACTAACACCCCTCATTCTCTGGCACACACACCCATCTCCCCAACTTTTGGTTCAGATTTTTCTCCTGTTAAAATTATGAATATTTCCACCTTTTCATCCATTTTTTCAGTAGAAACTGGTAATGGGGATCAGAATAGATGGTTGCAGTGGGTTCTCTATTCAGCTAAGCAAGTTAATCGTTCTCATTGTTATGCGTGCGCTGCAGCCCGTCCCCATTTAGCTACAGTCCCTTTCCCATTATCTAACATTTCTGACCCCGTGGGGTTGCCCTGCCTTCTGTATTTATTCACTACTTCCAAGAAACCCCTCTCTAGTTCAAAGTGCTCTATCTATCTATTCTTTTTTCCCCCACCCGTCACATGGATACCCCTATGTTTCTAACTCACGAAGGAAATTATACATGTTTCAAATCTTATGGAACGACATGGGTAGGAGAATTACCATTTTCTTTCTGTTCTCAAACTTTTCAGGTTAACTTTTCTCTGAACACCGTTCTGTCTTCCTTTCTTCTCTCCCAAACCACTCCTAGACTTCTATCCTTACCTCCCTCTCACTCCCCATATTATTCCACACCTCCTTTTTATTTCCGACATACCCGCTCCCTTTTCCATACGCCTACTGATATCTCCTTACATGGCCCTGGAGTATACATAGATGCTATTGGAGTCCCTAGGGGTGTCCCAGACAGATTTAAAGCTAGGGATCAAGTCGCAGCTGGTTTTGAATCTATCATACCCCAAATTACTATCAATAAGAATGTAGACTGGATTAATTACCTTTATTATAACCAGCAACGTTTCCTTAACTTCACCAAAGACGCTATTGAAGGCATACATGAACAGCTTGATCGTACTTCTCTGATGACTTGGCAGAATCGTCTAGCCCTGGACATGTTACTTGCAGAAAAGGGAGGTGTCTGTGCTATGTTTGGTGATGCTTGTTGTACATATATTCCAAATAATACCGCGCCAGATGGATCAATAACTCGTGCATTGGCAGGCCTTACTGCTCTCTCTAAAGAACTTTCCACTAATTCTGGCATTACAAATCCCTGGGATCAGTGGTTTGCATCCTCCTTTGGATCCTGGGGACAATGGATAAGATCTGTTTTTATTTCTTTGGTTGTGACATTTTGTCTCCTCCTCCTGGTTGGTTGTTGTATTATCCCTTTGTTTCGCAATATAATATCTAAGTACTTTACCGCCTCTATGGAAAGGGCATATATGCTACATGAGGAGCGCATGTCTCGTATAGCTTCTTCCATTTTCTCTCCCCCTTCCCCTTCATCAACCATTTCAAGATAGAATTATATAGACCCACATCATTTTTGTTCAAAAAGGGAGGAGTGTGGAAACAAAAAAAGATGTAATTGAACAAAATGTATGTGTGTATAGAAAATAGGACAGAGTGATGAAACTTGTTTGTGTTTGGCGTGCGTGACAAAAAGCATGTATACTTTCTAGAAGTTTCTTTTGATGATGTGTGTGACAAGAAAATATACCTTTAGGGTAATGACTTTACAAAATTGGAAAAGTACAATGAGTCAGGATGCTATTTTTTGCTTACGTGGTCAACGATCAGGAGATTAGAAAGGTATAAAAGAACAAGGACATCTGCGCTCGAGGCAGATGAAGCGCGGTGTCCTAGGACTGTGTTTCTCTGACATTTTACCCTTGCCTGGTATGTATTAATAAAAGGTTTTGACTAATTTTAATTTTCTTCTCTGTCTTCAGTCACAAAAAGTGTCCACATTTGACACCTATCTGATGCCACGAGTGGACGGCCTCCTGGAGTGGCTAGGACAGGCAAAATCCTTGACCACACTTGATATGACTAAAGGGTACTGGCAGATTCCTTTAATGCACTCCAAGACGTCCAAGACTGCTTTTAGCATCCCAAGTGGTCACTGGCAGTACTGTGTTCTTCCATTTGAGCAACATGGGGTACCCACAACTTTCCAGCATCTGGTGGATAAAGTGCTACATCCTCATAACTCCCATAGTGCTGCCTACCTGGATGATGTGGTCACCTATCCCAGCACCTGAAAGGAACATCTACAGCAGGTCCAAGTGGTGCTATGGGAAATAAGTAAAGCCAGTCTTCAGATTAATCCAAATAAATGCTTTTTTGAATTAAACAAATTCAAGTATTTGAGCTACCTGGTGGGCCAAGGTACTGTGAGGTCAAAGTATTCCAAAGTAGATGCCAAATTGAAACAGCCCTGTCCAAAGACCAAGAAGCAAATAAAAGCCATTCTAGGCTAATCGGGTTATTACCACTGGTTTATACCCTGATTTTCCGAGAGAGCAGCACCCTTAACTGACCTGACAAAGAAGAGGAGCCCGAATACTGAAATGATAACGCCGAAGCTGCATTTAGTGACTTAATACAGGACCTTACATCAGCACCAGTACTGAGAGGCCCTAACTTCTCTTTGTTCAACGGTGTTGAACACCCCATCATGTTCCTGAGCCGGAATCTGCTGGACTGGGAAACCAGGTACGTGGCGGTGGAATAGGAAGCATGGCGATCAAATAGGCAATTACACAGCTAAAGTATTATCTCCTGGGCTATGTGTTCACCTTGGTTACTGATCATGCAACCTTACAGTGGATGGCCTTACACAAGGAGTCGAACCCGCATGTCACAAGGTGGTTTTTGTACCTTCAACCGTACAAGTTTTCGCTCATTCATTGGTGGGGCTCTCTCCATGCTAATGCCGATGCTCTTTCTCGGGTTCACAACCTCTTGGTTAGGGATGCCTGACCCGAAGGGTCTGGGTTGGGGGAGGAGGGCCGTGTCATATACACGCTCATGGGAGGCAGCTAAAGGGCTGGATAGAGGGCAATTCAATGCCGGACCAGGGGGTGGCAGTTTGCATTAACCCTTTCTCTCTCTTCTACAGACCACCCAAAGGAAATTCTGCCTGGGCCCAATGGTGTCACTCCCAATTGCAGGCCTAATGATGTCACTTCTGGTTCCAGGCCTGATGGCATCACTTCCAGTTCTGGGCCCAATGACGTCACTACCGCCACCTGGCTTTAAAAATATCATTTTGCAAACGCATCTCAGGCTCTATGCTCAAGATCTTGCCTGAAAATGGGACCTGAATTGCCTTGAAAGCTTGCATATTGTAGTCTTCATAGTTAGCCAATAAAATGTGTCATTTTGCTTGACTTCTCATTACATTCATAACTGGCTAACATGGTACAAAACCCTACTACTACAAATGAAATCTACAATTAAAAACACTGGAAAATGTGTGTAATGTGGCATGCCGTTACATTGGTTTGACAGCAGATGACTGAGTGGGAAAAAGAAAATGTCCGGCCACATTGTTTTCCAAGCTAATGTCTCCTACAGACCAAACTGCATCACCCCAAAGAGGCTGGAGCAGAAAACACCAATTAGTTGCTACCACCAATTCCTGCTTCTTCCACCCATGCTGCCTTAAAATGGAGTATACAGGTTCGGCCAATGGATGAAAGAAATGACTTTATAAATGGAGCGCTGCTGCCATAACACGAAAGGAGCTGATTAGTAGGTAGCAGAGGCTCAAGGCTCACACATTTTAGCAGATTGTTCTGCAAAGTTAAATAAAATCAGTGACATGGACTTGTGTGGCCCTCAGTCTGTTTACAGTGTGTCATTTCATCATCGATTCTGTGATGTTAAGTTGGCCACTTGGAGCTTTCGTTAACCAAAAGAGCAAAGCCGACTCTGATTTGGCTGTGAAGAGTTAAAAATCAAACTTTGGAAAGGCAACTCAAGCATGAAAAGAATTATTCATGGATGAGGTGGCAATGCTATGAGCATTGCTTGTATTTTGAGCTGCGCACATGAGACTGTTGGACACAAAAGCCAAGAAATCCTAATGCCAAGTAATCATCTTTGATAAGATGTACAAAGCTGGATAAGATGACTGCCAGGATCGACAGGATTTTTTTTTTCTGATAAACCGTTAATAAAGCTGCTCTGCTGTTCCATGATTCTCGCATCTTGAATTCATATTCCATGCCTGTACAGTCTGCACAGTCTCCCCATGTTGGAGTTTTCTTCTGATTTACAGGATGTGGCTGTTAGGTTAGCTCTCAATTTGTGTGTGTGAATGTGGCTGTGCACAAAAGTGAGCCCTGTGATGGACCCTGCAGGCCATTCCAATTTGCTATTCACCCCATGGCCCTGAGCTTAATAAGGCTATGTTATGTTAATATACCATCTATCGTACAAGCAAGCTTTGTCCAAAACAGGAATATGGGTTGCTGCTTAGTCTCGCTTGACCAATTGTGATTCTTGAACAAGAACACACATCTGAAGTCAACTCACTAAAACGTTTGTACTGAACAGCTGCAAAACTTGCCACTCAAGAGGCTCCGCCCACAAGGTTTCTTCCTAAAGACCCGCCCCAATTTCCTCCAGTCCATGCACTTTAAACATTCAGGGTTCCAGTGTTTCACGTCATCTCGTGCATTTGAAAAACATGAATACTGTAGCTATGTAGAGACATGGAGAAGTAGAGAAACGAAACAACAGACTTGATACTGAAAGAAGACAAAAAGGTAAGATTGCTGTCATTAATTCAGGTGCTCAGTACCAGACGTTCAGTGATTAATTTATATATCCTGGTATCATTATCACTATTACAGGACTATATGGTATTACAGCAGCAAAAAGTGTATAGAGAAGCAGTGTGGTCTATATATAATGTGTGACGGATGGCTGTGGCTCCTGCCCGACTGGGAGGCTGATATACTGGAAGTAACGGAGGAGCAGATGTGCAAAGGGCACTGCCTCCCCTGTAGCGCTAGAAGGCAGCCCCCCAGGGGTTGCTTTGGCTCCATGGATTCCAGCATTGCTTCATGGGAGTTGGAGAGCGGGACAGCGCTGTTGGGTTCCATGGGGGTCACCAGGGGGAGCTGCAGAGTCCTACTTTGTGCTTGCGCCACACCTGAGAGTGATTGCAGATTGGGTTAATGAGCCACCTAGAGCACTTCCAAAAGGAGCCACCTCACTTCACTCGGGGAGCCACAGTCGGAGGACGACAAACAAAGCCTGCCAGAGGAGGACTGGAGGCGGAACAAGGAAGAATAAGTAAGAAAGAAGGACTGTGTGTGGTGTTACTGGTGTCTTCTACCGTGCTGTGCCTTGGGTAACGAAAGTAAAAGCACATTCTCACAGTCATAAAGCCGTGCTGTGTGGCAAGACTTGTGTCTGTGTCTGTCTGTGCCGGGGTCTGAGTGGCAGGAGAGCCCTCTGGTGGCCACAAATGTCAGACATGTACGTGAGCATAGGGTGTGCCTTAAGGGTAAAAATAAGGGAAGGAATTTGGGGGCATTTCCAAAAGTAACATTTTTTCCATTTGCTTTTGAGTAGAGTGGACTCAGTGAGTCACCCGATTGTTTCCTCCCACTTTTAAGCCAAATTCACTCATGGCTTTCATTTTTTACATCTGGCTGTGTGAGACTAACTGTTCCTAAGCTGTAAGAACCGGAGATTTGCTTTCTTGTTGTTTTCCATTGTAATGAACAGGCTTCTTGTTTTTATTGATATAACACCTATCAAAAGTGCAGACGTTTTCAGGTTTTATTGTTATGTAACATTGAATTACGATGGATTTAATTTGCCTTTTTTGGCACTGAAGAACAGAAAAAAGACTCTTTAATGTCGAAGTGAAAAAAGATTTCTGGTCTAAATTAATGACTAATGTGACCCAACCATCAATACCAAAGGATAATTGAAACGGGTGGTGTAGTCGGCCATATTAATGACTGAAATACCATAAGCACTGTGTGACAGATAGGGGGCGCTGTCGTCCCCTTGAACCCTCAGATCAGACACCAGATACCAGATAAAAGTCCACTAAATGGTTTTATTATAATTATACAGTGCACAAAGCACTACCACCTCCACTATTCCAATAAACAATTCAATAAATACAATAATCAATCAATCCTCCACTCCCAGCAGCTCAGTCACCCTTCCTCCCAACTCGGCTCGTCTGTCTGGGATTTCCCAGAGTCCTTTATAGTCCTTGACCCGGAAGTGCTTCTGAACCCTCAGTCCATGTGACTTCCGGGTCAGATGAAAACTCTTCTTTTTCATCCCGGAGGTACGTCATTTCTTCTGTCCATGTGACTGGGACGTACTTCTGGGGTGTAGGGAAAATAATCCTTAATCCTCCCTGCAGTGTCCTCTGGCAGCCCCCATGGTATCCAGCAGGGCTGTGAATAAACACTCCATTGTCCATGATTCCTTGCTGGCATTCGGGGCCACTCTACAGGGAGGGCTCCATCTGGCGGCCTGGGGGTATTGGCTGGGATGAATGGCCGGCCATATCCCACAACTGGTACTCAACAACTTTTTTAGTTTTATTTTGTTATTTTGATTTATAAAGCTGATTCTTTGTCTCGGGCGGCACGGTGGCACAGTGGGTAGCGCTGCTGCCTCGCAGTTGGGAGATCTGGGGACCTGGGTTCGATTCCCGGGTCCTCCCTGCGTGGAGTTTGCATGTTCTCCCCGTGTCTGCGTGGGTTTCCTCCCACAGTCCAAAGACATGCAGGTTAGGTGGATTGGCGATTCTAAATTGGCCCTAGTGTGTGCTTGGTGTGTGGATGTGTTTGTGTGTGTCCTGCGGTGGGTTGGCACTCTGCCCGGGATTGGTTCCTGCCTTGTGCCCTGTATTGGCTGGGATTGGCTCCAGCAGACCCCCGTGACCCTGTGTTTGGATTCAGCAGGTTGGAAAATGGATAGATGGATGGATGGATTCTTTGTCTCAGATTTTACACACAAAAAATAAACAAATTGTCCATTAGATCAGAATACAGAAATTGGCGTAGTTCTTCCACTCATTTCTAGGTGTCCACACCACCCATCATTCTTCAAAAAGTGGACACCTCAATCGAGAAGTAAGAGAAAACCACCACACCAAAGTCACCATACAGCACTATCCATGGCAAGGGTCCTGCTTTATGGGCCACTTAGCTAAATGTGTGGACCCCAAGCTGTTCCTCACTCAGGTCCTTTCCTTAGCATAGTGTCCAAAGTCCTGTGCCGCTCCTACATGAGGATCCTCCTCCTGCATCTTCACTACACCAGCCAGTCACTAAGATTGTGAACATTTTGAAATTAAAAGAGAAGGTCATAAAACCTTAAAAGTTCCATAATTAAGATTAAAATTAGGAATTTACTGAAAAGAAACAAAGCAAGCAGCCTTAAACAGCCGAGCGGCACATCCCTGTCTGCTCGGCCTCTCGCCTTCTGCTTCTTTGTCTCTCCTCATCCCTCCTGTTCAGCTCAATGTAACTCCACCTGGGGGAAATCAAGAACTATCAAGCCATTGTCAATTTACAAATTAAAGTGATAAAAGACAAGCCACTTAAGAAAAAGCAAACAATTTAAATGCATCATAATTAACAACTCAGCGTGCAAATAGGAATAACCTAATTGAGACCAAAGTGAATAACAATCTCAAATCAAGTTCCTGCGATTCCTACGGTTAATTAACAAATAACAATGGCAAACAAGAATAACTTGAGCATACTTAACACAAGGGTCAAAAAAGTATTCAATCAACAGCTGACACAAACACAAAACGTAAAATAATAGATTGCTTAAATATTCACCCCCAGTATTTAGTAGATGCACCTCTGGCTACCATGACAGCCTTGCGTTTGTGTTCAGGTCTTTCTCTTTATCATCTTTTCACATCTTTGCACAGCCAAGCAGTTTATCAAGTTCAGCCGTAAATTATTACATAGACTGAGATCTGGACTCTGACTTGGCCACTCCAGGATATTCACATTGTTTTTTTTAATAGCCATTCCTGTGTAACTTTGACTTTATACTTGTGTTTATTGTCTTGCTGGACATCAAATTTATTACCAAGGTTCAGGTTTCTTGCACAATGCAGCAGCCTTTCCTCCAGGATTTCCTATGCATTTTTTTCTGATTTCATGTAATCCTCACAAGCCTTGTTGGGCCTAATGCAGATAAGCATCCTCACAGCCCGATGCTGCCACCACCATGCTTCAGGGTGGAGATGGGATGTGAATTCTCACTTTACTTCACTTTACACATGACATATTTTGCATAAAGTTTATAATTCCTGTTGTGTGGTGGGAATGCAACACACAAAAGTAGCCAGGGACCACAAGTTTCCCAGGGCTGACATTGTACAAGAAATCATTGCTTCCTGAAAATAAAGTTTCTGCAGTGGGAAAGCACCTAATGTAGCTTGTAACTCTACCCAAGTTCTCATAAGTCTCCTGGTGGCCTTCCTCACTCGTCTTCTTCTGACACAATCACTCTGTTTTTATGGACTACCTGCTGTAGTCCAATTTCCAACTCCACCATACTCTTTCCATTTCTTTTTGATTGATTTAACTGAATAATAATAATAATGATAATTCTTTACATTTATATAGCGCTTTTCTCACTGCTCAAAGCACTTTACACCGTAAGTGGGGAGCCACTTCAGCCATCATTAATGTGTAGCATCCACCAGCAATTATTGCAGCAGTACGCTCACCACACATGAGCTATTAGGTGGTGAAGTGGTGAGAGAGACAGCCAATCAGAGACAGGGTATGATTAGGGGGGCTGAATGACTAGGCCATGGAGGGCAGTTTAGCCAGGACATCAGGATACACCCTGCTATTTATGAAGAGTGCCCTGCGATCATTTACGACCACAAAGAGTCAGGCACCATGTTTACAGCACAGTGTCCCCATCACTGCACTGGGGCATTAGGATCCACATTCAGACCACAGGGTAGACGCCTCGCCAGCACCTCTTCCAGCAGCAATCCAAGCTTTTCCTGGTCTCCTGGCCTGAACTGAACATGCTTAGCTTCAGTTGGATGACTTCTTCTGCATGCACTTCAGTGACTTGGATATTTTCTTGTCTCCATCCCCTGACTTGTCAATTGCCTTTTCATGGAGTTGCTTGGAGTGTTCTTTTGTCTTCATTGTGTACGTTAGAACACCATTGTGACTCGCCAGATTCAGTGTAATCAATGGAAACCCCAGACAGGTGACCTCCATTGAATTAATTCTGGGACTTCTAAAACGTATGGGCAGCACCAGTAAGGATTTAGGGCTGAAAGGGGGTGAATACTTATGAGTTTGATTATTTTGTGCCTTTCCTTCTATTTCGTCTTCATCTTTTCCCACTTCTTTCTGGGGTCGATGTGCCTGATCAACCTTCTCCATAGGGCTCAGTCCTAATGTCCACCCTGTTCCTTCAGATCTTCTTTTACTTTATCCATCCACCTCCACTTCAGCCTCCCTCATTGTTTTTTCCCCTGCACTTCCATTCCCATCTCTCCTTTTCTCTCAAATCCACTGTCTGTCCTCATGACAAGTCCATAACACTTCAACTTACATTTCTGTACTCCTTTGATATCTCTCCCACTTTTGTTGTTCCTCTGATTGTCTCATTTCTTATTCTGCCCTTTTCTGTAACTCCACACAACCATCTCAACATTCTCGATTCTGCCACATTCAACTTCTTCTCTTGCACTTCCTGTACTGCCTGTGACTCAGCTCTGTAGATTACGGCAGGTCTTACAAATTGTGGTATAGCGGGTCCGCAGCTTGGAGAGAATGGCCAGCTTTTAAATAAATATGCACTCGCAGCTTAAAAAGGGGTTGTGGTAGTGTGGCTGGATCAGTTTCCTGGGCGCGGGCGTTTCCACACTGAAGAGCACAGGTGTGGGATCACCCGTGTCCGTAATTAATGCCAGGAGCTGTTAATCACCGCACCTGTGCCATGTCCACATTATAAATAGAAGAAGCATGAATGCGGAGGGGGAGATCTAAAAAGAGAGCGGAGGTTAGAAGAGTGAGAGGAGGAGGATAAGAAGAAGAAGAAGAGGAGGCAGGATTCGAAGGAGCTGGTGCAGGAGCGAAAGAGAGCAGGCAGGCTTGCTGTAATAATGGCAGGCAGTTGGGAAATGAGCCCAAGTGGGGTGTTTGGCCGGCCGGATGGATTGGGTCACTCCTGCTGAGTTTTTGAGAGTTGAGCCCCAGTGTGAGCACCCCAGCCATTAGGGAACCCAAGTCTCAGTCTGGAGGGAGCTGTACGAAGCCGGGGATCAGAAATCTACCAGACCAGTGGAGAAGACAGCTGCACCTGCAGGTAGGCGACTCCCCTGTTGCAGGGCCTGGATGGGAGAAGCAGGACGAGCCTCCAGCTAAAAGAAGGGAACTGCTTCCAGTCATTGTTGTTTTTGACCTTGTTTTAATTGGGATTTTAACCTCCACTTTCGTTCACCTATTTTTTATGGATTATTTATTAATTGACGTTTTGAGCTCTGCACTTTTTTTTGGTTTTGACTGTTTTTAATAAAAGCACTTGCACCTTTTTCCTCCATCCCCTTGCACAGTTTGATTTTTCCCCATCTGCAAGTTCATCCGGTTACATTACTGACTGCGTTGGGTTCAAGAGGATCCCTAAAGGAATGAGGGAGCATGAAGCTGGACCCACATCATCACACCAATGTCTTGAACACCTTAACTTTAACCTTCACCTTAATTCTTTGGTCACACAATACTCCTGATAGCATCTTCAAATTTTTCCATCCACATTGTGCTCTATGGGTTATCTCTGCATCTAATTCTCAATCTTGGGCTACTACTTATACCTGATTAATTTAGACCACTTTGCAGAAATGCATTGTCATTTTAATATTAAAGAGTCTTTTTTTGTTGATATGTCAAAAAAGCCAAATTAAATCCACTGTGACTCCATATTGTATGACAACGAAATGTGAACATTTACAAGGAGGTGAACACTTTTTAAAGGCACTGTATGAAGCTTTGCCCCCGTGACATTCCCACCCCTGACCTGTTTCCATAATTCTTTTGTTTTCCTCTCACTCATTCCCTTCTATTTCTAGTAGAGAGCCCAGACGGCTTGTTTCACACCCACCTCGCCACCCCTGACCGAGGACACCTTGAGAACTTGAAGCCAGCACTTTATTTCATCCTACGTTATCAAATACACATAGCCAGACTGGTGTCTCAATTTTTTAAAATTAGACACATGGCGATGACTTTGTGTGAAACAGCTGCCTGGCTGATATTTAGAATGTTCTTGAATAAATATCAGACAAAAAGTAGAATGCAGTAGACATGCAATCAGCAGATGGTCGGCATCAGGTAAAATACTGAAATAGAGATGGAGACAGATTTTTCAAGGGTCACTTGGGGATGATGGAGGTTTTTATTGGGCGTAAAAACTCACCACAAGCTGGCATCCTGAATCAGAAAGTGACCCGATGGGCTTGGTGATGGGAAAGAATTAAAAAAGTGCACTTAGGTGGGCTAGTGGAGAACTCTTTGTGACAAACAACTCATCTGTTTCCAGGTTAACCTACGCCAACGCCCCATTTATTACAATATATGAGTATAGTGATCTGCAGTGGGCTGACACCCTGCCCAGGGTTTGTTTCATGCCTTGCACACTGTGTTGGCTGGGATTGGCTCCAGCAGACCCCCGTGACCCTGTAGTTAAGATATAGCGGGTTGGATAATGGATGGATGGATGGATGGAGTATAGTATTGATTTTCAGTCATAGACTTCATTTACATAATCTTGGTGTGTGGTGGACAGTTGTGGTGCACGCCTGTGTGAACACTAATCCATCCAAAACACGATCCAAGTCTCTAACCAAGTTTCTTCTTTCCTTCTACAGAACAGATTGCTTGACCTCAGCAGGACTTGGAGGTCCACATTAATGACAGGTCGGACTGGTCTCAGAACACAGAGGAACTGTAGCACATATATAGACTTATCTTGCTCAGCTGGAAGAGTCCCACCCCACCTATTTTAAGTCTGTGGGTAATTGATGTTTTATATTAATTGAAGTTGGAAAAAATCAAATTCTCACTTGGAGGATCTGTGCAAAACATTTTTTTAAATATGGCAGGATTGAATCAATAACATTTTAGAATAAGCCTCCATTTTGGGGAAAAGGATATCCTTCATTTCTTACTCCTTTTATAGAGTAGCTTCAGTTGCTGGGGGTTGAATTTTGTTTTGATTTTTTAACTTTGACTTAACTTTATGTTATTTGTTTCTAATTAAAATCAATAAAAATATTAAAAAAAAAAGAACACAAAGGAACTATATATGAAAGGAGAGGCTTCTTCCTTAGTAGACTGCCTTCCTTTAATGTGAGTGGTGACATCCTTCACATCTTCTACAACTCTGTGATGGTCAGTCTGATTTGTTACAATGTGGTGTGCTAGGCTGGTAACATCACTTCAAGAGAGGCCCACCGAATCAACAAGCTAATTTAAAAGGGCAGGCTCTGTTATGGGTCACATTCTGGACCCCCTGGAGCTCGTAGCGAAAGAGAGAATTAAAGCAAAACTGGTGGACATTATGAACAATGCTGCACATCCTCTCTGAGACACACCAACACTGCAACAAATCATTCAGCAGAAGTGTGTCAAGAAACACTACGGGGGGCTCCTTCAAAGGAACAGCAATACATCAGCATAACGCCTCTCAGGGACTGGGACTGCCAAGTCTGAAGTTTTCTTTCTTTTTAATTTTGTTTTATTGTCATTCTTGTGTATGTTCAGACCAAAGCACATGTGTGTGAATATTTATTTATTTACTTATTTACCAACCTATTTATTTATTTATTTATTTATTTAAAGAGCTTCTGTAAAAAGCCAAAAATCTATCTATCTATCTATCTATCTATCTATCTATCTATCTATCTATCTATCTATCTATCTATCTATCTATCTATCTATCTATCTATCTATCTATCTATCTATCTATCTATCTATCTATCTATCTATCTATTATATAGTGCCTTTCATCTATCTATCTATCTATCTATCTATCTATCTATCTATCTATCTATCTATCTATCTATCTATCTATCTATCTATCTATCTATCTATCTATCTATCTATCTATCTATCTATCTATCTATCTATCTATCTATCTATCAGCCACACTTGCCAGATCATCCTGTAGGATCTGAAGGTGCTCCCAGGCCATCTCAGAGATATAACCCTCCCAGCAGGTCCTGGGTCTTCTCTGGGTTCTCCTCTCAGCTGGTTGTGCCTTTAAAACTTCTGCAAGGAGGCGTCTGGAAGGCATCCGTATCTGATGTCCAAACCACCTCAACTGGCTCCTCTCGATGCAGAGGGTTGGCGTCTCTACTCTTATCCTCTCTCAGATGTCTGCGCTTCTCCCCCTAACTCTAAGGAAGAACCCAGACACCCTATGAAGAAAGCTCATATTATCTTCTTGTATCTGTGGTCTTGTTCTTTTGGTCTTTACCCAAATCTTATGAGCACAGGTGAGGGTAGGGACGTAGATCAATTAGTAAATCGAGAGCTTTCCCTTCTAGCTCAGCTTCTTCTTCACCACTACAGATCAGTATAGCGGCCACATAGCTGCACTAACCATCTCATTACCCATCGCTCATATAACTTGAGATACTCCTTCACATAAGACCAGGTTTATACTTCATGCAACGCAACGCATGCTCCAGCAGTCCCTTCTGCTGTGCAAGCATTTTACTGTTTATACTTGCGTGTGTACTTTACGTAAATCTGGAGGAATCCACCAGGTGGCAGTGTGAGATATCATCACGGTGAGAACAGGTTCAGCTTCGCTGTGTTGTGAATTGCCTGAACCACCCATTAAATTCCAATGACACCTTGTCACAATATCTCTGAAAAGGATGTTTAATGACTAAATCCATCAATCTAGGGATGTGTCCATTCCAGCAAGCATTGGGCACAAGGCAGAAACAATCCCTTGACGGGGTCTCAGCTCATCACAAGATGAATACAAGCACACTCACATACACTGGAGTCATTTTAGCGTCACCAAATCCCCAAATCTGCATCTGCAAAGAGAAAAAGAAATCCTCAGAGACAAAGTGCTGAGCCATTTTAGATAATAAAAGAAGTCGAGAGTCGACGAGCCTCAGAATATTGTTTTTCAGCCAGGGGTTGTTGCTCTGCCTTAAGTTTGTTTCTGTTTATTTAGCCTTTTTCTTGTTTTTTTTTTTTTTAAATGTAATCTCTTTCTTTATTTAAAATGCTACGGGGTGTCTGTCTGTGATGCAGAAACTTCCGGCCCCATAAACCTGATCTTGGTGTCAACCGACAACTTGTGCTGTGACACGTGCAACATGTGGGGTCCATGAATTGGATATGCGGCTCATGGCGGCCCCAGATTTTGGCTGTGACTCTTCTCAAACACAGACGCAGCAGACGTGTAATCAGCAGAGGGTCAGCATTGGGTAAAATACCCGACTAGAGATGGAGACAGATTTTTCAAGGATCACCTGGGGATGATGGAGGCATAGAAACTCACGACCAGCTGGCATTCATGATCAGTAAGTCACCTGACGGGCATGGCGATGGGAACGAATTAAAAAAGTACACTCAGGTGAGCCACTGGAGAATCCTTTGTGACAAACAACTCATCTGTTTCCAGGTGAACCTACGCCATTGAAAAAGTAAAACACTCGAGCAATCAGCCTCAGTTACAATATATGACTTTTCTATTGATGGTCAGTCATAGACTTCATTGTGGTGAACGTTTGTGGTGCACGCCTGTGTGAACACGGTCACAAAATAAAACAAAGCAAAAACTCAAAGAGTTGGAGAACAGTCTCCTTATACTGGCCGGTGGACAAATGAATGGCAGATGCAAAAATATTCCAAAAAATATTCGACAAAATAACATGAAACAGCGGGTCATTTATATCATGGCAACAGGAAGGAAATGGTAATAGAAATGGAAATCACAGGCAGAGGGAAATGACATCATCAGAGTTTGACAGAAGTGATGTCATCAATGTTGGACCGGAAGTGACATTATAGTGGTGGGTCGGAAGTGACATCATCTTTGGGAGCAGGAAGTGACGTCATCAAATCTGCGTCTAGATTTGCATCATCGGAATGTAAAAACAGGATCATTAATCTTCCGCAGGTCTGTCGAAAGAAGGAGAGAAGCGTCAATGCCTTGTTCTAGCCCGATATCTCACGATATTTCACTCACCTCTGAACCTGTTGGCTGCCTCCTAATCGCACCTGTGCGATAACACTGATCTGTCCAAAACACAATTCACTAACCCAGTTTCTTCTTTCCTTTTACAGAACAGATTGCTTGATCCCAGCAAGTTGGTATTCCAAGGAGGGCCATTCCACCGAAACAGCTCTGCTGACTGTAATTATTACTGGCTAGATGCAGCTGTTCATATCAGCCGATAGGAAACACACAGTGCGAAACACACAACGTGTGAAACAAATGCCTTCAGCACCCCTAGTGGACACTGGCAGTACCTCATACTCCTATTCAGGCCGCCGCGTCTGGTGAACAAACCGCAATAAGCCCTTATATCCAGCAGATGGCGGTAGCTCCCTTGTTGGATAATTGTGGTATGTTACATAACCCGAAACTACATAGATATGATATAAAAAGGCGATACCCCTCCCTTAGTGATACAGCGGTAAGAAATCACATAAGAGAAATATCTCATAACAGACGAAGGAAGCTAATGGCAAGAACCCAGTTCGGGAGTGGAGCCCGATGTGTAGAGTCTGCCATTTTCCTCGCTACATTGGAAGGATTCTCAGGATCGGATGACGTTATTTTCCAATCCGTCCGTCAGCTTCAAAGGTGTACCGGGCAATGTTCCAAGGCTTTATACTCTTTCTTCACGTGCAGGCCCCCACTTAGGTGAATCATGCCATTCCAAACAAGGCTACAGAGGATACAGTTTCAAGCTGAGTTTGACACACAGAAATGGTATACAATGGTCATCAGTCTGACTGCCCATTTCCCAGTTGTCCCTAACTGTCTTGTCATATGTTATAAAGCTTGCCTAGCAGTTCTTATATGGTGAACCCCTGTGCTAAATCTGACTCTGTGTCAACTGTGCATGTGAGTAGAAAAAGGCAGATTTATAAAATATAGCATAGTGACATATTAAACTTATACACTTATACACTTATTACAGCCCCATAATGCCTATAGTGCTGCCGATTTAGATGACATTGCCATTTATTCCAACTCCTCGAAGGAGCACTTGCCGCATGTCTTGGCCGTACTCTGTGCTATTCACCAGGACAGCCTGTGTATTAACCCTAAACATATTACTTTGGTTTAGCAGAAGCCAAACACCCGGGGTATGCGGTTGGCTGAGATCATGTCAGACCACATTGCTGCCTTTTGGGACTGTCCCCAAGCCACAGACCACAGGGCACATTCAGGCTTTTCTGGGCCTGGCAGATTATTACCCTTTCTTTTTGGCAGGGTCCTCAGAAAGGGCTGCTCCTTACTTGTGTCGTACAATAAAAAGATTTCTACAATGAAAATGAAAAAGAGTTGGGGACCGTCCCCGTATAATATCCGAAGTAAAGAAATAATTGAAAAAGATCGATCAAAATACTGAAAAACAGCAATTGACAAAATTAAATAGAGGCATGGCATTTTTATAGAGGAACAAAATGGCTGGCTGAAATCATGTGGCAGGACTGGAAGACGAATGTGACGTCATCAAGAGGAGACCAGAATTGATGTTTTTATGGAAGTGACATCATCTTTGGGAGATCAGATGTGACATCATCAAGAGGAAGCTGGAAGTGACGTCATCAGTGGGTGCCGGATGAGGAAGTGACACTTGGTGGCCCTCTTGTGAATCCAGAAGTGTGTGTGGTAAGTGTACTGGATTATTTTTCTTCTTTTGGTCTGATGAGAAAGAGAGAGAGGCATCAGTACCATAAATCAACCCTTCATCTTGCGATGTTTCACTCACCTTAGGGCTTGTTGACTGCCTCCTAAGCGCACACACATTGATTGTGCCTGAGTTTTGTTTGCCTTTATTCCTCCAGACTGACATGTCTGACACTGGACTTGGGGCTGTCCTGAGTGAGACCACCAACTGAGCTGAACACCTTGCAATGTATCTCAGCCAGAAACTGCTGGATTGGGGGCTAAAATACATGGTGATTGCACACAAAGCCCTCACCATCAAGTGGGCCATTAGCCAACTCAAGTATTATCTGTTCTAGCAAGAGTTCACTTTGATTGCAGACCACCCATCCAAGCAGTGGCTTGCTATGCATAAGGAGACCAACATCTGTGTGACTTGCAGGTCCCTGGACTTGCAGCACTACAGGTTTGTGGTCGTCCACTGCAAACACTTCCCTCCACCTGATCGCCGAAGCACTCTCCTGTGACCACAACCTCTCGACTAGATCCATCCATCCCACAGGGGGCACACATGTCATGTTACACACATGTGTGGCTTGGGGCCACCTTCAAGGCCCTGAAGAGGTAAGAGGTTCCACTCTGGTATGAGAGGGGATACTGTCGCTAACATTTCCTCCCCTTTTTCCTGCAGATCTCAGAGACAAAACTCGAGTGGGCTCCTCTTTTCGTCTGGCCACTATAAATTTATCCTCGAGAAAAGAAAGGAAGACTGACTTGAGAAAAAGGAAACAGAAATCGAAGGCGATTGTAGCCAGTTTTGTTTTGTTAAAATTACTTGTTTATTTAGGCATTAAAGTGGATAGCCGGGTAGGTACCCCTATTCCTTGCTCCCATGTCCAAGTCTTGCCGACAGCTGCAATACTCTATACTGCTGAAATGTATATATGCCAAGCATGCTGTATTTTAACTAGCTGTGCTACCCATCTCAGATGGGTTGAAATCTAAAAAGACAATGTAGACCTCAGCATTACCTGTTTCAGTGCACCATCACTTGGAATGCATTTTGTAATGCACGTAGAAATAAAATGCAATGTGTTTGTCATTCCAAAAGATGACAAATCACAAACTTGGAAAGCAATAAAATGCATTACTTACAAATGTTTGTGATGTTCTGTCTGTTGGAATGATAAATGCCAATATGTCTCTGTTATATAGCCTTTGGTATGGGATTCATCAAAGCAATATTAATGTTTGAGATGTGCCATCTGTTGGAATGACAAATACAATGCATATGTCTCTGTTATATGGCCTTTGGTATTGAATTCGTAAAAGCAATATTAATGTTTAAGATGTGCCATTTGTTGGAATGAGAAATGTATGTCTCTGTTATACGCATTTTGGTGTGGGATCCATAAAAGCATTGTTAATGGTTGTGATGCACCATCTGTTGGAATGAAATGAAATGCTTTTCTCTGCTACAAATGTTTATGATTCACCATCTGTTGGAATGACAAATGTAATGCATGCATCTGTTATATGGCCTTTTGTATGGGGTTCATAAAAGCAATATTAATGTTTGAGATGTGACATCTGCTGGAATGACAAATGCAATACATATGTCTATGTTATATGCTATTTGGTGTGGGATTCATAAAAGCATTATTGATGTCTGTGATATGCCATCTGTTGGAATGAAATGCAATGCATTTTATTAATACAAATGTTTGTGATGCACCATTGGTTGGAATGACAGAGACATAACTATTGTGCGGACACACACACACAGACATTTGTCCTTTTGTTAGGGTGGATACAATCAGACTCACATACCACAATTCCTTTTCAACTCTGCCTATCTTGTTGTCAGCTGAATGGTTCACCTGAAGACTTTTGTAGTTCCTAGTTTTATTCTCTGGTTGCCTTATTTTTCGGATTTGAGTGATTTATTCTCATTGTTATTACTTGTAAGGAGGTAATCCTGAGGCGATGAAGGATGTTATCAGATAAGAAGCTCACTTGGAGGGTTGGGATTACCTGCAAAATGGAAAATCACATTGAAGAGTTATGGACTTGCAGAGGATGTACAGAATATTGTAAAATTAACTTGTCAGTTATGATGTTGGATATTGGTGTCATGTTAAAGTAAACATTTTAACAATGAAATATCTAAACCAAGACACCAGAAGTGTATAAGTGCAACCAGATGGCTCTGTCTGTTGGCTTTGCCACGCAAGGCCTTAGGTGTGCCTAAGAAATGCTGGGCAGGTGCTGTAATGATGCACATCTGTTATGCTTCTTTTGAAGATCTGCTTGGGGGCTTATTAGGCAAATTTAATCAATTAATCCTTCTTCTATATAGTGCCCTTCAGAGAGCACATAATCACAGGTGTTTAAATCCAAAGTAACAAGATAAAGTGCATTCAGTGTGCAATAAATTAAAAGGAAACAGAGGAGTCAACTGCGCCAAAGATGGGTGTAGATGAACAATGCAGGAGAATCAGATCCAATTCAGTCCATTCAGAGTCACCTATAGAATACACAGGATATCCTGGGGCCAGCCATTTGCTCAAAAAGACAAGCAATGTCTCTGAAATTCTCAAATCGGCACTATCCCGTGGGAGAGTTTGTCCTGGTAACATCTGGCGTAATTACGGCTTTAACCAAACCTGGGAGGACGCCAGTCCATTGTAGACAAGGCCAATTTAGAACTGTCAATAAAGCTAACGTGTATGCATTTGTGATGAGAGAGGAAGGTCAACCAGGACGAGAAAGCACACAGACAAGGGGAGACTTGGCAAGCTCTACACAGACCATGAACAGATACAGGATGCCGGGTCCATGAAGCTGAAGCATTAACTACTGCACTACCAGCCTTTTCTTTGTCTGAGCTCCATTACTTACAATACAATACATCACACTATTGGTTTCTTATCAGCTCATTTATTTTTTGCCTTTGCAGTGATCCTGTTTAGTTGTGAAGTGAAATCCACATTAACCAGAAACACCAAATGCACCCTTCACTGTGCATCCATCATCTTTGTACTTCACACATACAGTATGAGCCATTAAACCTTTTGTCTTTCCTCATATCCTGGTCCTTCTCCATTTTACCATGTTTTGTACATGTTCATTTTTTATGTCTCTCATCTCTTCCCATAAATATTCATCTTTTTTTCTGTCACTTCTCATATGTTATTTTGCTCTGTTTATACATGTCTGGGATATTCCATCAATTGATACTAGCTCTTGAGGTGGATTCAGAAAGCACGCAGCCCCCTTCACTTTCTGCACATTTTATTAGCTATTTAATTTTAAATGTATACATTTGCCATTGTTTTGACCAATCTACACTCAATAACCCATAATAGTGGTTTGGACATTTATTAAAAAATCAAAAAATGAAGTGTCTCACTTATTTAAGTATGCAGGCCCTTACTCAGTACTTTTCAGAAGTTTCTTTGGCAGCTTTGAGTTTTCTTGGTAAGTCTCTACAAGCTTGGAACACCTGGATTTGGGCAGGTTATCCATTTCCTCCTGGAAAATCCTCTTAAGTTCCATTAAATTGAATGGAGTGCATTTGTAAGCTGCCATCTCTCCACAGATGTTCAATGGGGTTTAAGTCTAAGCTATGGCCTGGTCACTCAAGGACACTCAGACGCTTGTCCTAAAGTCACTCCAGCATTGTCCTGGCTCAATTCTTCAGGTCATCATTTTGATGAAAGGTAAACCATCTCCCACTCGGAGGTTGTGTGCACTCTGGAGCAGATTTTCTATACTCAAGCTATGCTCAATAACCCATAATGACAAAGTGAAAATGTTTTCAGAATGGATTGCACAATTACTTGAAAACAAAAAACTGAAATGTCTCACTCATAGAAGTATCCATTCATCCATCCATTTTTCAACCCGCTGAATCCGAACACAGGGTCTGCTGGAGCCAATCCCAGCCAACACAGGGCACAAGGCAGGATCCAATCCCGGACTCATAGAAGTATGCAGGCCCTTAATTCAGTATTTTGTAGCTATTCTAGCTTTCAGTCAATTTGGTAAGTCTCTACAAGTTTTGCACACTTGAATTTGGGCAGTTTGTTTTATTTGATATACTTTGCTAATCCTTGAGGGGAAATTGTCTTTTCGCATGACCTTTGGAAGGTTGGAGCGCAGGATCTGCCATTGTAAAGCGGTCCTGTAGCAATTTTCAGGTTAAGGGTTTTGCTCAAGGGCTCAATGGGTTAGGAAAGCATCTGGCGGTAATGGGATTTGAACTGGTAACTTTCCAGACAGCAGCACAGATCCTTAGCCACAGAGCCACCATTCCCACTCATCCTGGCAGATCCTCTCAAGCGTGTACAAGCATCTTGTAAAGTTATAAGAGGTCTAACTTTATCTGTATTCCTTAAGTGGAAAAATACAAATCTAGTGATCTAAACAAGATGTAATTTAAAATTTAGGTTAGAGTCAATAGTTACCCCTAAATCATTTACCTCCGACTTGATTTGTAAAATGTTACTGCTATGACAGTTGTGTCATGCTCAGCTCACTGGATTAGCTCCTTCCACTTGCTCCATTCTTCTAGCTTTTTCCCTCACATTTTAACAATCTTGTGAGTTTCCTGTCAAGTTGTGGTGCCAAGTTTACATAACTTGACAGGCCTTGGCATTGCACCTTAAAAGTATTAGCCATATCAGCCATTTTCCCTCCTCCTGTACTATCATATTTCAAAATATCCAGTTAATAAAGTTTAGGAAAGTTCCTTCCTCCCATTTCCCTTTCTGTCATTATTTCACTTCTTCTTACCCTTATCACAATTGGATCCCCAGAAGAACCTAAATAAGATTTTTAGTCTCCTTCCAATTGTTCTTTAGGGAAGCGAGGAAACAAATAGTACACATAATATCACAGGCAGAATTATTGCTTGTATTAGGAACATTTTTACCTCCTTTGTAACTTTCCATGAACTCCATAAGCCAATCAGTTTCTTGATTTTATATTCTAGTTTTCTCCATTTCTCTCATTCTTTTACTGTCTTTTAAAACGCACTTTACAAAACTATCTACAACGTGAAAATTTAAGTCAATTGTAAGTAATGGAAGTAAATGAGAAACAAATTTGTGAATTCATTGCTAGTAGGATTGGCTACTGAAATGTGTTCATTTAGTGGCTGTTGAGATATGCAGTGTAGGTAGTGAATGGGCATCCTGGCCAGATCAGTGGACATTTCATTACCCAGACGGGAGGCCAGCATGATGACACAAGCGGATTGGCCAGCAGGGCAAGGAAATAAATTTGTACCTGGCTGGTATGTTTTAATGGACTTACTGAGGAAAGCCGAGGACCTGGATTGGTCCTATCTCTCATACACTAGGTCAGCAGTTCTCAAACTGTGGGACGCGAAGTAACAAAAAAAGGGGGCGCGAATGTTGCCATATGTGGTGTCAATTCGCTATTTGTAGGAAAATTTTAAACTTGTAGCGGTGTATCGGCAGGAATAAATTTTATTAGGGTTTCAAAAAAACGTTAGGGGGCGTGATTAAAACTGTTATGAAAACTCGGGTCGCAAATACTTAAAGGCTGAGAAACGCTGCACTAGGTGGCAGTGTTCCTCATATGGAAACCCAATCGGGATAACTTCAGGGGTGCTTGGGACTTGGAGTCTGAATGTGCAGTCATGTCAGTGTCCCAGGGGATCAATAGAGGACCTTCCTACTTTTCTATGGCCTGGTAGTTCTTCCCCAAGGACACAGTGTGATACCAGAAGCATTCCTGAGTCCAACAAAAAAGGAGTCCATTATCACACGTTGGGGAGTCAGAGTTGGGTGGCAGTGGGCAACACTCAGTGGAGGTTGAGAAGGTAGAAGAATTTGATTTGTGCAAACTTGTTGGATTTATTGTGCTTGTACAACTGGTCTTGAAGAAATTATTGTTAAGATGGGAAGAATAAAAATCCTTTATTTTATTCTAATAACGTGTGCTGTATTGCTGTGTCTTGGGTTTCTGGCTCAGCGGCACTCCCTTGTGGTCAGAGCAGATTTCAGTTAATTCATAATGTTGCTGCCTGAATCATTAAAAGAATAGGAAAGCATGACCACATAACTCCTGTCCTCAGGTCCTTACACTGGCTTCCAGTTAAATATAGAGCTAACATCAAAAACCTCCTTTGTACATACAAGGTTTTAGGTGGCAAAAGTCCTGCTCACATATCTGAACTTATCATTACCTACAAAACAGTGGGCACATTAAGAATGCTCAGGATAATGGTGTGGCCACCACGGGGGCACACCAGCACCTCAAACCCGACACAGACAGACACTAGGCACAAGTCCAACAACACACATGGCTTTATTTTGATGTGGGAAACGCTTTCCCTTCATTTCCCACCTGCACAACACAGTACAGCAAAGCACCAGCAGGAAAATACACACAGCACTTATCTTCTCTTCTTTCTGTTCTTCTCTCCTTCTGTCCTTCACTCCTCATCCAGCAAACATCATCCTCCTCCTCCTCCTCCTCCCGACTCTGGCTTCTCTACTGAAGTGAGGTGGTCCCTTTTATGCTGGATGTGGGAGCACTTCAGGTGGCCCATCAGCATTATCTGGAAGATGTGGTGGAAGCCCAAAGTAGAGCTCTACTGGCGGCCCCTATGAAACCCAACAGGGCTGTGCCAGACTCCAACTTCCATGGAGCCCTGTGGGAATCCAAGGCACCATTGCAACCCAGGGGGCTGCCATCTAGCACTTCCGGGGAGGCAGTGCCTTGTGCACATCTGCTCCCACAGTCCTTTCTTTATGATGGCCTCCCGGTCTGGAACAAGCTCCAGCCGTCTGTCACAATGGACTACTTAAGAAAACTGTCAAAGATTGAGCTTGTAGCTACAAGGCCCTGAAGTTGTGGAATGATCTGCCCGCTCTTATACAGTAAGAGATGCCCTTTCAGTCTCAGCTTTTCAATTCACACTGACGACTCCCAAGTTTAGTTTAGTGTACTCTGATTAGAACTTCTGTTGAGCTGCGCATAACGCATCTCTGTTTGTTAGTAATTTGAACAAAACTAAGCATTACAGTAATGACCAACTGCTACTAACCTTCCTCTATTCCGTTTCTCTTCCCGGTGCCACTGCTCCACCAAGCTGTTTCCCTGCCCATGGAAAAGACGTCAGAGATAAAGGAAACCTTAAAATCAATGAATGGAAAGACTCTGTCGTCAGATTAGACAGCCCAGGGTTTGTTCCTGCCTTGCACCTCATGCCAGCTGGGATAGGCTCCAGTACTCCCTGTGACATACTGCAGAAGGTCCGTGGTCTCCTGGAGGGAGACTTTGTCTTTGACTTTCTCTGTTGGACCCCCAGAGGTTTAAGTTGCTGACTGTGCTTTTTGGTTTTCCTCACTTCTGTTGTCAACTGTCCAAGAATTCAAGAATTAAATTTTAAACAAATCTGTGTCTTTACGTGTACCCATTATGCAATTGGTAATTAGTAAACTTTTATTTGTATCTAACTGTGAACCTGTCACAGCACTCTGCACCCCACTCAGTGAAGAGCGCTGTTCCAAAATAAGCCCAACTGAACTGCATTTCTATTATTTCACTTTCATACTTGACCCCTACAATTTTGGTAGATGTTGACACTGTAATTCACATTGACATTGACTGTGCCACCCGCCCGTGTGTCAAATATCAATTATTAGGTGCAGCATTCCTCTTCAGCAGAGGGCTGCAAAGAGATGGCGGTCTGTTCTGGGAGGTCTCGCCTGGGCCCAGTGGCACTTTGTACTGCACGCAGCCTCACAGCCTTATGATGGCGGTGGCCCTTGTTCATTGTGAAGCTGTCTCCCTTGGACTCTGCCCCTCTCCGTTCATCAAAGTGCAGCACACAGATGTAATGAGCTGTATTAATTCTGTATCAAACACAGCTGAATACTCGAAAGCTGTTCTCATGCAAATCAGCCAACTGCTATTTTTAAAATATGCTAATGAACAGTCTTGTGTTAAGGGGGTGAATAATAATAAAGAAAAGAAAAAAAAATCAAAACAACACTGCTGAAAGAATTACTTGCAGTGAATTAAGAGATGGCTTTGCAGCGATGAGCTTTCTCTTCATAAACTGGACAATGGAGCTCAGCTACCTTCATCATATCCTGTAAATGGAGCGGCTGTTAGTGCGTCCATCATGCTACCTGCCATGACAGGAGCAGACGGGTTGCTTCTCGTCTTCCTCTTGTGCCTCAGGTTCATGTAGTCTGGCTGACCCGTGATGCATTTTGGATAATCGCTCTGGAGATGGCAATCTCTATGTTAGTGGCCTGTATCTTTGTGTAGTGGGCAGGCTCCAGGAGTGAATCCAGCTCATTTACTTCTAAAGGGAAGACCATCAGTGACATGCAAGGCATTCTGGGTAATCCTTGATGGCATGAGAGATCATCTCAAACAAAACAGGGTTCAATTCAGGTTATTTTTGTATAGCGCTCGACACTGAGAGGATTGAAGATCGCTATGACTATGCCACTGCTAGAAACAAATACAGACTTTACAAATTATAAATTACATAATGGGTAATCACAAAGAGACAGGATTTGCTTAAAAAGACAGGAAAAAAAAGTGGTTCAAAACTGATAAATGGAGCCCAGCAATATCTGCTGTGGTCCACCAGGGGGCATACAGCTCCCTCAACCCCGACACAGACAGGCTGAGACACAAGTTCAACACAGCACACGCGTTTATTCTTCAGTGAGGAAGCGTTTTTCCTTCGCTCCCCACTACACAGCACAGTACCAAACACCAATATAGAAATAAACACAGCCCTTTCTTACCTTGATGGATTGAAGGCCAGAAGTCCACATGACCATCATCATCGTCTAGTTCTTCAATGTGAAGCATGAAGACCATGAGGACTAATTGAGGTCATTGATGTTAGGTAGAATGCCCAGTGGGGACTGGGTGGTCTCGTGGCCTTGAAACCCCTGCAGATTTTGTTTTTTTTTTTTCTCCAGCCATCTGGAGTTTTTTTTTTTGTTTGTTTTTATGTCCCCCCTGGCTATCTGACCTTACTTTTATTCTGTATTAATTAGTATTGCCTAATTGTATTTTTATATTTTTTCTTTCTTCATCCTGTAAAGCACTTTGAGCTACATCATTTGTATGAAAACGTGCTATAGAAATAAATATCGCTGTTGTTGTTGTTGTTCTTCTTCTTTCTCTCTCTCTTCCTTGCCTCCATTCCTCCTCACAAGCGTTGTCCTCCACTATCCATCTCTCGCTCCAGGGGTTTCTTGATCTTCTTCCGGCTGCACTTCTGGATGTGGCAGAAGAGCTTCCTCCAAAGACCCATCAGCACCTGCAGCACCCCATTGCAGCACCCAGGGAGACCAACAGGGCTGTTCCAAACTACAAGTTCCAACATGCCCTGTGTGGATTTGTGGTGTTGTAGCAACCCAGGGAGGCTGCCCTCTAATGTCTTGGAGGAGATAATGTCCTGAATACGGTCCCTCCCTCGGTCCTTCCACCCAGCCAGCGTCCTGGCTATGTCTTGGGTTTCTGGCTAAGTGGCAGCCCTTTCTGGTCACAGCAGATTTCAGTTAATTCATAACACTGAATCATAAAAATAATAAGAAAGCATGACCACATAACTCCTGTCCTCAGGTTCTTACGCTGGCTTCAGGTTAAATATAGAGCTAACGTCAAAAAACTCCTTCTTGCATATAAGGTTTTAGGTGGCCAAAGTCCTGCTCACCTATATGAACTTACCATTACTTACAAACCTGAGAGCGCATTAAGATTTCAAGATAATGGTGTGGCCACCAGGGGGCGCACCAGCTCCCCAAACCTGACACAGGCAGACACTAGGCACAAGTCCAACAACACACACGGCTTTATTTTGATGTGGGAAACGCTTTCCCTTTGTTTCCCACCTGCACAACACAGTACAGCAAAGCACCAACAGGCAAATACACACTGCACTTTCATCTCTTCTTTCTCTTCCTCTCTCCTTCTGCCTCCACTCCTCCTCCAGCAAGAATCATCCTCCTCCTCCTCCCGACTTTGGCTCACCTAGTGATGAATGTCTTGGAGGAGATAATGTCCTGAATATGGTCTCTCCCTCTGTCCTTCCGCCCAGCCAGCGTCCTGGCTGGGTAATGCTCCTGGCCATCCATCACACTGTCCATTTATTAACTGTTGATATGGCCAGCTGAAAACAGAGGAGAGAAAGAATAAAACCCCTGTCAGCAAAATCCCTGGAGAAAACAAACCTCTGGATGGGACAGTCAATTTAAGAGACAAAGACACAGTTCTGGAGACCCCAGTTGCCCCTAAAGTCTGCACTGGACTGTCTAATCTGATGCCAGAATCTCTCCATCCGCTGATTCCAATACTCCCAGTAATACAGATGACTTTTCCATGAAGAGGGAAAACATCTTGGAAGGAGAACAGTGGCATCAAGTGACACATCAAGATACTGAGAAGAGAAATAGAACAGAGGCGGATTAGATATGTTTCAGAATTATCATAATGTTTTTACTTTTGTACGAATGATTACAAACAGAGTTGCAATATGCATAGATCATCGGAAGCTCTAGTCAGGGCATGTCAGACTAAAATGAAAATCTTGTCTATTATTCTAAATCTTCAGGGCCCTGTAGCTAAAAGCTTGACATTCCATTGTTATTTTACTAGTCCTTGGGATGTTTAGTAGGCAATCAACTTGAGATCTCAATGTGCACTCTGGTCTGAAGGTAATAATAAGTTCAGATAAGTAAGCAGGGCCTTAGCTATTTAAGGCTTTATGTTTAAGAAGGAGAATATTGAAACCAACCCTAAGCTTACCTGGAAGCCAGTGTAGCAACATCAGGAGTTATGTGGTTGTACTTTCTAGTTCTTGTAATGATTCTTGTAGCTGCACTTTGAATTACCTGAAAGCTACATGTAGAAAGATCTGAACAGTCATTTTCTAACCAATTTAGACCTGAGCAGGGTGTGCTGGAGCCTATCCCAGCTAGTATATGGTACAAGGCAGGAA
Organism: Erpetoichthys calabaricus; assembly: GCF_900747795.2. Classification (NCBI taxonomy): domain Eukaryota; kingdom Metazoa; phylum Chordata; class Cladistia; order Polypteriformes; family Polypteridae; genus Erpetoichthys; species Erpetoichthys calabaricus. The sequence continues at coordinate 140,099,277 of NC_041405.2, forward strand.
CAAACCCTGGACAGGATGCCAGCCCATCACAGGGCAAACACACACACAAACACATACACCCACCAACCACACACTTGGGTCAATTTGGCATTGCCAGTCCACCTAACCTGCTTGTTTTTGGATTGTCAGAGGAAACCAACGCAGATACGGGCAGAACATGTAAAATCCACGCGGGGAGGACCAGGGATGTGAAACTTGGTCTCTTTACTGCAAGGCAGCAGTGCTACCACTGTGGCACCAAGATATGAGCAGTCTGTGAATAATGCATACCATTAATAGTCAATCCTACTAGAAAGAAATGCATGAATTAATATCTGTTTCCTTCAAATTTAGAAACTGTTTTAAATCTGTATATTCAGTATAAAATACTAATGGTTTTCTAGTTATGATGCAAAAACCCACAAACCCCTGGGGCTTTAGCCTTGCTCTTTGTCTCATTTGACAGCTTATGCCAAGTGTAATACAACCCATGAATTGGACGTGTGGGCTACCTTGGACATGAAATTGGGTTCCGGAACCTTCTCACGGCAGGCAGCAATGTGGAATCACTCTCTAGCTTACAGGAAAAACAGAATGGCTGCCAACTTCTCATACACTTTGAACACAATAGAAAGTCATACACAATCAAGGACAGAGAGGTGTGGGCTTCCTCTGCCATGTTATTCAGACTTGGACCCATCGAGCACACAGCATGTCTATCAAGAAAAGAGCCACAGCAACATCAAATGGCAGTGAAGGAAATCTTCATTGAAGGACATTGAGACAACATTGGCAGAGTGACCTGGGGTGCTGTGTTTTGTGAGAGGTGCGTACATCAACTTTTTCTGAGGTCTGCAGTTGAGCAATATTTTAATATGGAAAGAAGAACATAATAATGCATCATTGACAGTCTTAAATGAGGTAAAGTCATGTCATGTCATTTTCTAACCCACTTAATCCAGATCAGGGTCGCAGTGGATGCTGGAGCCTATCACAGCTAGCATAAAGCACAAGGCAGGAACAAACCCTGGACAGGACGCCAGACCATCGCAGAGCATGAAGTAAAGTGCAGTCCACCAATTGTAGATAAAACGTCAGGGGGTACAGGCTATATCACACAACGACTGGTGCATTTGTAGTAATCCCAAATTAATCTGAAGCTATCTGGTAATTCCAAAACAAATTTGAAGTCCGGATAATCTTACGTGAAATGTGAGGCAGTCTGGATAATCTCAAGTGACATGTAATCTATTCCGGAATGAAATGTGATGTAGCCCTGACAGCCTGAAATAAATGAACTGCACTCTGAGCAATCTCGATTAAAATGCTAAATGAGGGTACTGTGACTGAGATGTGGTGCCAGGAAGAATCTCAAATCAAACATGGAGTAATCCGGACAATCATAAATAAGGTGAGATGCAGTCTGACTAATCCCAAATGAAGTTTGAGGCTCTCTGGTTAATCCTAATTTAAATAATGAGGCATTCTCACTAATCCAGAAAGAAACTGGATTTGATCTGGAGAATCCAAAGTAGATGTGATGCTGTCCCCAAATGAACAGTAGTTTGGGGAAACTCAAAGAGAAATAGATGGCTTCTTAGAAATCCCATACACGATGTGGCTTAATGTGGATAATCCTAAATAAAGAGTGATGCAGTTGTAATAATCAGAATTGAAACATGAGATGGTCTGTTTTACTCCAAATGAAATGTGATGTGTTCTTGAGACTTTCAAATAAAATGTCATGCAGTCTGGGTAGTTCAAAATGAAATATGAAGTTGTCTGGGTAATTACAAATTAAAAATGAGACACTGTCGATAATTGCTGAATGTCATTTTATCTGAAAAATCCTGAATGAAATGCAATACACTCAGTCTCGGATTGTTATAAATAATCCCACACTGAACATACACAAATCACACAAAATGTGGTGCACCTCTGTAATGCTAAATAGAATGTGATTCAGTTGCTTTAAACTCAAGTGAAATGGTTTGCCATCTGGGTAATCTGAAATGAAATGAAATGAAATATGATGTAGTATGTTTGATCGGAAATGACATATAATGGTCTGTCAGTCTTCTTCTTTCGGCTGCTCCCGTTAAGGGTTGCCACAGCAGATCATCTTCTTCCATCTCTTTCTGTCTTCTCCATCTTGTTCTGTTACACCCATCACCTGCATGTCCTCTCTCACCACATCCATAAACCTTCTCTTAGGCCTTCCTCTTTTCCTCTTCCCTGGCAGCTCTATCCTTAGCATCCTTCTCCCAATATACCCAGCATCTCTCCTCTGCACATGTCCAAACCAACACAATCTCGCCTCTCTGACTTTGTCTCCCAACCGTTCAACTTGAGCTGACCCTCTAATGTCCTCATTTCTAATCCTATCCATCCTCGTCACACCCAATGCAAATCTTAGCATCTTGAACTCTGCCACCTCCAGCTCTGTCTTCTGCTTTCTGGTTAGTGCCACCGTCTCCAGCCTATATAACATAGCCTGGTCTCACTACCGTCCTGTAGACCTTCCCTTTCACTCTTGCTGATACCCGTCTGTCACAAATCACTCCTGACACTCTTCTCCACCCATCTCACCCTGCCTCTTTTTCTCCTCTCTTCCACAATCCCCATTACTCTGTACGCAATGGTCTGTCAGTATTCTCAGATAAAATGTGACACTCATCAGGCTAATTATCAGTGAATTATGAGGTTGTCTATTGTATTCTACATTAAATATGGTGTAGATTGGGTACTCCTAAATGAAACATAGTGCATGCTGGGTAATCTGACATGAAATATTATGTCATCTGGATAATCCCAGATGAAATAGGTGAAATATATAGTCTCATATGGTAAAAGACATAGTCTCAAGAGTTCCCTAACTAGAGGTGGTTACTTTAGAGGAATGATGAGCACCATCTAAAGTACAATATACTCTAGAAATCTTAAGTGAAGTACATGCTTAAAAATAAAGGTGGTTCTTCAGAGCAATGTCACAAAGGAACCATTATTGGTTCCCAAAAGATCCATCCATGTGAAGGTTCCAGAAATAATCGTTTATTGATTTAGATCTGTAAGGAGCTCCATATAGTAAATATCCATGAACAGATCTGTGAAATCCCAACGGCTCATAATTTAGAAGGCATGCATACAGTGACACAGACTAAGTTTAGGTTTTCTCAATCTGTGCTCTGCTAACAAACATAACAGTATTTCAGTTTTTCAAATCACAAAGAACCAACTTCATATGCAAAGAACCATTGCCAGAATGAAATGGTGCTTAGTCCAACAATGGCTCTGTGAGGAACCACACAGTCCTATAAAGAACCATAAAGTGCCACTGAAGAACTAGCATGTTTAAGAGTGATGAAATGCAATTTAAATTTAAATTTTAAAATCTAAAGAGGAATAATTTAGCCTGTGAACATGATCAATAAAAACAACACAGTAAACATCGTAGACAAACATATTTTTATTTGCAATTATGTAACATTAAGCACCAGCTCCCTGTCACACTGAACCTGATAAGCAGGTTTTAAATTAATGGCTGAATTATATAACAGATTGTAATGCCCTTATATATCTATGATACAACATCAGAGTGTTCTACAGAAAACTTATCCAGCATAAACGATCACCTAGAAACTGTAAGAAAAAGGTAACAATAAATGCGACTTGCTAGACTAGCAGCTGTCTATCAAAAAAGATTTTAATAAGATGGTTGGCAACTACTGAAATGAAGGAATATTAGCGGCAGCTCATTTTTATCACCTTCTGGGCTCATCATGTCACTCCAGGACATGAGAGGTCAACTATTGCTGATGGTCTCTATTACCACCCACAACTCTGAGTAACCACCCAATGAGGGCTCGCTGGTCCAGCGACTATAAAGCTGAGAAGCTCCCAGAATGAGTCAGAGCAGACCTCCAGATGGGACTCCGACCTGACACCGTGACTGCTCCGCAGAGTCTTGAATTGCCTTATTCTTACGAGGTGATACCTCATTCTTTGGGTCTTGTGTTGTTTGCACCAACATGCACCTGTTTATTGTGGTGGACTGCTTAGTTATTTAATGGGGCACCCCAACTTTTTTTTGGTGGGCTTGTGTATCGATCAATCGACAACACCTTGTTGACTTGAACCTCCGGCCTGATGGCGATAGATGGAGATCTAAATAGACAGCAGTTGGGTGTGTTCTGTCTGAGAGGATACACTCAGCCTTCTTCACTGCTTAATAGTAATTTGCTCCACGTTCTTGACATTTTGTTGCTCCTTTCCACAGTCCGAATCTTTCTGTTTTGTATATTAAAACAAAATCAATGTGGACAAATGTTATCATTTCTTTTACAGAATCAGTCAACCACATCACCCTGTGAAAATCTAAATTCAGATCCAGAGGAGATGGATGATATTATACACTGAGTCTGCTGTAGGCAAACACACACACACACACACACCACCACCTTCACACAAATTCTCCATTCCACATGTATTGCATGATATCATCGTGTGGTATAAACCTAGCAGACCAGAATTTCTAGCATAAGTGAATGTTCAAATGAACCATGACTTTAGTGACATTAAATGTGGCATTATAGTTGTTACCAGAAATGTTAGAACTTTAGAAATACTTCAGATGAGAACAGACGCTTGCCAATCCCATCCAGCTAATTTCTCCAACGCAACATCAAGCCGAGTTTTGAGTGTCCCTAGAGTCCTACTGTTTACCACACTACTCGGTAATTTACTCCATATAGTTCTCCATGTGAAGAAAAACTTTATAACATTTGTGCGAAGTTCAACAGATTTCCAACTTTGCCCCCTTGATCTCATTGAACTCATTTTACGCTGGCAAGCTCGATCCACTTAACTAATTCCCTTCATAATTTTAAACCCTTTAATCACGTCTTTTAATCTCCTTTTGGTTCTGTTACCTCCCCAACATGTTTCATTGTGGTTGTTTTACTGACAATGGTGCAAAACTCAAAAAACTACCAGTTATAAGCAATCCTTTGGATGGGAAACAGCTTGTGGATCCAGGGGTTTAAAGGAAAGAGACAGGCCACAAATCCCATCAGAACTGGAGTGTGGAATGTCATCTCAGAATGCACCACTTATTGGACTGTGCCTGCAGTGAGCTACAACAGCCCAAGGCCGTATCAGGTGCCAATGTTTTTAGAGGAGAAACCAGAAAGCTGCCTCCAGGAGGTACAGAAGAATCAAAACTGGACAGTTGAAGCAAATCTAATAAATCCTGATTTTTTTCTGTTGGCTTTTTGTTCTACTACTATTAGATAGATTGGGAGAGCATGGGGGGGTCATGAGGTCTCTGGAAATGGGTGTGTGGTGCTCCCAATATGTCTGCAAAAGGAAGAAGGTCCAAGTCTTTAGTGTCCTGGTGCTTCCTGTCTTGCTATAAGGTTGCGAGACATGGACGCTATCCAGTGACCTGAGATGAAGACTGGACTCCTTCGGTACTGTGTGTCTTTGGAGTACCGCCGGTTTGACTTTGTGTTGAAAGTGCAGTTGCTCATGGAGTCCCAAATGAGGCACATTACCTGCATTGTGAGGAAGCGTCAGTTACTGAACTACCACCATGAGGTGCTGTTCCTCGAGTGCTTTCAGGATTCTCATTGTTGAGGACCCGAGTGGCTGGACCAGGCCAAGTAACACCTGGCTGCGGCAGATAGAGGGTCATTTCCGCAGGGTGGGAATGGACCATGCATCTGCCTGGGGGGTTGCCAAGCAGGATCCTGTTTCGTCATGTGGTGGGTGCAGCAATGAGTTGTACTAGTGCATGCTTCCCAACCTGACCTGCTTTTTGTTCACCAGCATAGATCATGCAGATCATCACCATCAACCCTCCCTCTGATGACATCACTTCCGTCCATACCTGATGACCACTTCCCACACCGATCACTGCCTCCCTGGACCATCCCCTTCCTGTCTCCGCCACGTAAAAGTCTCTGTTTTCCCTACTGTAACCAGTTCCTGTTTTTGAACTCAATTGTAACCACGTGTTTTGTTTTTGCTGTGACTTCAGTACACAAGGTGGCCATCCCCAAACCCTTTTGTGTCTCCCGCTCCCTTTTTTACAGTCTCTTCCTAACTCTACCTCGGTCAAGTGATTACTTCCACACACACACACATACTTGACAGGGAGATATTGCACTGAAGAAGTGCAGCATGGCTTACATTCAACTGTACAAAGCCAAAATTATAAGAGTTCAAAAACACCATGCCATGGTTTTACCATCAATGGTATACGGCTGCGAGGTACAGGAAAATGCTTATGCATCCAGCCAGTACTAATTAATAAAGGGACAAGCGGAAAATGAGAGTAGAGAGCAGTTCCATCCCCCATACGCCAGGTGGCAGTGGTCCTTATATTACAACCCAGTTGGGACAACTGCAAGGGTGCTTGGGAGATGGAGTCCTGCAGGAGTCCCTATGGGCTAATAAAGGGTGCTGTCCAAAGAGAACCTCCCTACTTTCTTTTTTGGCCTGGAAGCCTGGGTCTGGCTTAAAAAGAAACCTGTTGCCACTCATGGACGAGTCAGAGTCGGGAGGCAGCGGGCAGCACTGAGATGGAGGATGGAAGGAGGAAGAATTGCTGATTTGTATCATTATTGTGGCTAATTGCTGGAGATATTGTTGGAAAGTTGCTTTTGAGAAGAATAGTAGTCCTTTATTTTATTCAAACATTTTGTTGTGTATTACTGTGTCTGTGGTTTGGGACTCTCTGGCGCGCCCCCCTCACTTGTGGTTTCACTACTCAAAACAGATGTGGAGAAGCTTCATGTCACACAGTCTGTAATGGAGAGATGGACACTGAAAGTATCTCTCAAAGGAAATTTGGCATAGATTTGGCTTCAAAGATGTCATCACATCAGCATCAACACTATGTACACATGGGCAGGACACGTGGTATGCATGTCTGATGACAGGTGGCCACGGAAAGTGACATTCTGGTGGCCCAACAACTTCATGCCCCCAATGTGATGGCGAGACGGAGTATGGAAAGACATCAGTCCTAGCTGGAACATCATAGCAAAGAACCTATCAAAATATGAACAGCTGCTGGCCACCTAACTTCAGATGGTGAATCCACGAAAATGAGGATCGAAGTATCGAAGATTCTCCATTGGTCTTAACTTATGTGAACCTTTTGAGATTTTTGTGCAGAGTTCCTGTAGTCCGTTTAGTCAGTGGGCAGTGTCCTGCTACAAGGTGACAAATCGGCAGGCCAATAAAGCAAAGGTAAAAAAGACTAGGAGGTGAATGCAGCTACCAGAAAATAGAGTGGGGTTCAGAATAAGAACGTCCAATGAACATGCGAATAAACCCAATACGGTATGTGAAGTTGGGAGTACCTAGAAAAAGGCTGTTGTTTCTAAAGTCTAAGTGAAAACAGAAATCACAAAAAGTTTGTTTTGTATCAGCAGTACTAAGGTGTTGCACCGTTTTAGCCATTATGGATGTAATGAGAAGTCAAGCAAAATGACCCTTTTATTGGCTAACTAAAAAGATTACAATATGCAAGCTTTTGAGGCAACTCCTGAATAAGGGGCCTGAGTTGCCTTGAAAGCTTGCATATTGTAAACTTTTTTGTATCAGCATAAAAACTGATGTGTCTATGATGTCACACATCTGGGACATGACCAGTGCCAGTGCTGGGTTATTTTGCATTCTAGGCCAGGCTTATTAGTGCGCCAACCGACTGTTTGGTAGCTGACCTGTGCAGCTGGGTCCCTCCTACCCCCTTATGATTTGCACTCTAGGTGGCTCTGGCCCTCGACACAACCCCTGACAATCATACGATGCTTCATACCACAGACCTCAAAAAATAAAATGGCACTGCGGGAAAGTTAAAATATAACATTCAATAAAATAAAAAACACTCAAATCAAATTGTACAAGGCAGACAGCATTACTGTGATATTCTATGAATGAAAAGAAATATTATTCACAACAGGAAAAATTAACATCAGTACAAATGAACCAGTGACATGGAGATTAGCAATGCTGCCTCACAGTTTTGGACTCCTCTGTTCTAATCCTACGTTCGCCAATGTCCATGTGGAGTGTGTGAGCTTCCCCTTTGTCTGCTTGGATTTTCCTCCCACATCTCAAAGATGTGCAGATTAAGTTAATTGTGAGTGTGTAGATGTGTGAGTTCATGAATGAGTGTGACCTGTGATTGGCTGTCACACTGTCCAGCTTTTGCAGATTCATGCTCTTATGTATCAGTGTGAATTTATGTGTGTCTTTTGTTTTATTGTTGTTTTTGTTCATTTCAAGTTATTATTTTTCATATCTTTATGTTATTTCTATTGGTTCCAATTGTAATCCTGAAATTGTGTTCTGTCCCTTTGAATGACCTTATGCTCCTTGTTCTATGTATGTGTGAAGCCCTGGGGGGCGGAGCCACCCTGACATCATGACTCCTGGGCCCGCCCTCTGGCTGTTTAAGTCTGCTGAGAAGGCTCAGGAGTCAGAGATCATTCCTGCATGTGGATTTTCTTGTACTGTATGTGTTGTGTTCTGTTTGAATCTACTTTTTCATTAATGTATTTATTTATTGATTGATTGATTATCTTTTGCCTTCTTTTGGACTTGTTTGCTGTGGGTTGCCATTTAGGGTAAATCCTTTTTTGACATTGTCATGCTCTGTTTAATATTTTGCCCTTATTTTATGTTTTCCTGTTAGTATATTCTTTTTCATAGAGATTCTTCTTTACCCTTTTTATACAAGCCACAGAGTTTATGGTAATTCTTCCTCTTGTGGGGCTTTTGTGAATTTTTGGAACATTTAAGTTAATTTTTGAGCTTAATTCCCTTTCTGGGCCAAATGAAGACTGAGGCAGGCCAGTAGATCTGGGATTAAGCCAATTTTTGTGAGGCCTTTCCAGGCAGGCAAAGGAGACCTTGCCTGGCCAGTGATGCCTGTTGGAAACCTCACACCCCCTTTTGCCATGTGGAAGACTCCACTTCATGCCACATGGGCATATTCCTAAAATCACTGAAGCATCATGAGATCAGCATAATGGTGCATTCTGAGAGAGACGTTTTTTAATTTGCAGAGCTTTCAGGTTAATATCACACCTGTGCCCATATTTATCAAGCACTTCATAAAGGAAAATGGTCCCAACTGGCTCAAAATTCTCAGAGTGGCACAAATGTTTGGTGAAATGCTGAATGACAATAAACCCATAAAAAGATATCAATCTGACAGAGACCGAATAATATATGGAGAAGTCATGCACTGGCTATCTATCTATCTATCTATCTATCTATCTATCTATCTATCTATCTATCTATCTATCTATCTATCTATCTATCTATCTATCTATCTATCTATCTATCTATCTATCTATCTATCTATCTATCTATCTATCTATTGTGGAAAATCAGCCCTGGTACAGACAGACACTGAGACGTACAAGTCCCAAAAGCACACATTTTTATTTCTTTTTCTTTTATAGCACACAGTGCACAATCCCCTGTAATCATTGCTCAGTTCTTTCTTTCTTTCTTTCTTTCTTTCTTTCTTTCTTTCTTTCTTTCTTTCTTTCTTTCTTTCTTTCTTTCTTTCTTTCTTTTTCTGCCACCTCCACTCGTCTCCTCGCAACCTCTGTCCTCCACCTCCCGACTCCGGCTCTCCAAATGGATTGAGGTGGCCCTTTTTAAGTTGCCCCCAGAAGCGCTCCAGGTGCTCCCTGATGATCATCCAACAGCACTTCAGAGTTTGGCGGGAGTGCTGACGTACAGGGCTCCACAATTGTCCAGGTGCCCCCTGGCAGTGGCTACTGGCCCCAACAGGGTTGAGCTACCAAGCTCCAATCCCATGGCCCCGATGCAAACCAGGGGGCTGCCCCCTCATGTCCCTTGTGAAGGTATTGTCTTTTTCCGGATCCTTCCATCCACCTGGCATCTCAGCTGGGTAAGAGCCCCAGCCTTCTGCCACACCATCTATCTATCTATCTATCTATCTATCTATCTATCTATCTATCTATCTATCTATCTATCTATCTATCTATCTATCTATCTATCTATCTATCTATCTATCTATCTATCTATCTATCTATCTATCTATGATATAGTGTCTGTGGCTCAGGATGCCATAAAATCGTAATGTCGTTCATTCTTACTCCTCGCTCTTAGGAGTCCTGCTTTGAGGTAGAGGACAAATTCTTACACTGGTTAACGCAGTTCCTAGGAGTAATTCTGAGACACTTGATACATTTGGGCGCAGACCTGATGTCTGCTGCATGTGCCACGCATTCTGTGTTATCTTCCATGGTGGATGCTGAATTGTGAGTAGCAATTCTGGGTTTCTCACGACTTGAGGAGGTGCCCATTTCCTGGGTGGTGCCACACACAAAAGGCCATTCATTGTTCTTTGCCGGGGTAGTTTGTTTTAGGCCAAGCAAAAATAAACTTAATAATAAAGAGTTGTTTGAAAAGAAAACTTTAAAAAGAAGCCAAGAGTAACATTGTAATGTGGAACAGTGGAATAAAGTTGAAGTGGAATAAACACAGCCATTGATTCCACCTGTCATAACTTTGTAATGTTTTAAGTGCAGAGTTCCAATAAAAAAAATTTCTCTTCCTGTTAATAAATAACTAGCTTCCGTATGCAACATGCGGATTAATATGACAGACGGGAGTAAAGATTTCAGGCCGTCTGCCAGCCTGAAAGAAAAAAATACTCTAAAAAGTAATTTCTCTCTGATCCGTTTTTTCAATTTTTTCACAGACTGTTCACACATATGCGAGGCATTGCAACCAAGAAGCCAACAGATTACAGATCCACACCTCCATCCTAGAGATGTTTTCTTAGACCTTTAGTAGAAATTTTTGGTGTTTATAAATATTAAAAAATTAGGGACAGCGTGGAAGAAGGCCTGGCCCTTCAAGACACAGTGGGGCTCTGGAATATGAGAAAGACTGGGGAGTGACAGAGGAGCCACTGCAAGGAAGGCCACTTTTCTGATCCCAGAAGGAGCAGCACAGCCTCTACACCCAAAAGGCCCCCACTTCACACCATCAACAAAGTCAGGCAAAATTACATATTTAATTTTTGAAAGTACAGTACATTTTAAGGTTGAAGCAATCAGTGAGGAGCCGTCCTGTTGCATTGCGTGACATTATGGGCAATGGATGGTGTGATGGGTGGCTGCGGTATTAGCTGAAATCTGCCATTCTTAGCAAATAGACAACAAAGAGTTGCATCATGATAAAAAAAAGAAAATAAGAGCGCTTCTCAAAGCAAGCAACTGACACAAAAGCCTTTACCAAACTATGTCTTAAATAACATTTATGCTTAAGGCAGAATTGGTGAAATGCCACCACCGAGTGTCGTGAGTAGAGATTTCTGTACGTCAGGTGTGGAAGAAAATTTTAACGGACATTCCCCACTGGAATACCCCATTTTAAACAATAAAAACACAGGCAGGAGAAGGCGTCAGTCATTATTCTTTGCAAGAGGCAACAGCATATCTTTTTATCAAGGGTTGCAAGGGAAATGAGCATCCTCTGCGCAATATTTATATAATTTGTTGATTAGATCACAATTCTAAGGAATTCATTACATAATCAGAAAACTTTGAACATGATTGGTTACACCCAGTTGCTAACGGGACATGATAAATGTTGATACCGTAAATAACCCTGTCCACTAGGTTGATTGTGTTGTAAATCACCACAAAAATAAAAATGACCCCACATAATGTCCAGCAAATATGAAGCAAAGAAATATTTGCAAAAAGTGATCAAAAACCAAAGCAATTGACAAACTGTAACAGTGACATAGCGTTATTTATACAAAAATATAGCTGATGGAAGTGATGTGGCAGGAGATGACGTCAGAACGGGTGGACGGAAGTAATGTAATCATCAGGAGACCAGAGGTAATGTCATCATCAGGAGATCAGAGGTGACATCATCATCGGGAACCGGAAGTGGCATCACCATCGGGAGATCGGAAAAATGGCGTCATCATCTGGAGTTGGAAGTGGATGTGACGTTGGGCGGCCATCTTGTGAATCCGGAAGTTTGAATTGTCAGTAAATGGAATTATTTGTCTTCTTTTGGTTTGATGAAAAAGAGAGAGAGGCATTAGTACCATAAATCAACCCTTCATCTCATGATGTTTCACTCACCTCAGGGCTTGTTGACTGCCTCCTAAGCACATGTGTGTGACAATTAATAGTCCTTAAGAGTATGTGACTTTTCAGGAAGGTTCAAAGTTCATATGTTCACAGGATGTATGTTTATTTCTATGTTCTGAACCATATGTTTCCTAAATTTGTCCTCAACAGGAAACTTAGTGCATAACAATACAACAGTGATTACAACTTAAAATATAACATTTTATCTTAAGCTTTATATAAAAATAACTAAAATGCATTTGTCACAGTGAATAATAAAATAACAGCTTCAGCCTTTAAGCATAAACTCAGAAGAATATGAGACTCAGCACATGCTAGGTGCACATTGGACCAGGGTTCAAAAATCGAGTATCGAGGTGCACCCAACTAAAGAGCCCTTATCTCAAGTCCACCTTGCTCATCCACTGTAGATGACCAGAGGCCTACTAATAAAGACGAGCAGAGCAGCCTGACAGTCTCTGGCCCAGGCAGAAATAACAACATGCAATATATGTATACAGTAATCCCTCCTCCATCGCGGGGGTTGCGTTCCAGAGCCACCCGCGAAATAAGAAAATCTGCGAAGTAGAAACCATATGTTTATATGGTTATTTTTATATATTTTAAGCCCTTATAAACTCTCCCACACTATTATAAACATTTCACGCACAATTATACAGCATAAACCCTTTGTATTCTCCTAGATATTAGGTAAGATTCGTTGAAATTATGTATGTAAACACAGTTTACATACAGTAAAACTTAAATATTATTTTAAAGATATCGAGCGTCTCCGATATCACATATGTTACAGCCATTACAACAGACAGGCCACCAGCAATATATACGTACAATACAAGAAAAATTGTATACAGTAAAATGTGTGTACAGTGACACTAAACTATGTACATGTAATAAGTACTGTACGTAAATAATTAATTATGGTTACTCACCAACAATGACACGACGACTTGTCCAATAACGATGAGTTTAATTTTACTGCACAACAAAAGATAGCGTTACAGCTCTTCTAAAGGAGCCTCTTCAGGCGACTGTTTAGCACCGCCGTTGTTCTTCTTCCATCACTCTTCAATCCAAATCCCTAAAGCAGATTCCATCCAGACTACTGCCTTACAACGTCCACTTGCAACTCATTTTGCACCCTGGTTAAAAGACACTGCGGCCGTAGATCTTATATGCTTTTCCTCCTTTTTAAATAAAAAGAATCGTGGACTCATTTATGCTGTAATGGTGTCCTGCAGCGGTGTAGCTGTTTCCTTCCTTCAGCATATCCAAAACTTTTACCTTTTCTGCAATCATTTGCATCTTCTGTTGGCGCTTGTGCACGTTAATGCTGAATGAGTGAGATTAGACTTCCTGGTTAATGCAGCACTCCATCGCTGAGCCAATCAGCAGCACACAGGAACTTAACTGCGTGCTCTGATTGGGTAGCTTCTCAGCCATCCGCCAATAGCGTCCCTTGTTTCAATTCAAATGCGTCCCTTGTTTGAATTCAAATGGGCAAATCAACTGAGGAAGCACACGTACTGTAGACCGCAGACATCCGCGAAGCAGTGAAAAATCCGCGATATATATTCACATATGCTTACATTTAAAATCCGCGATGGAGTGACGCCGCGAAAGACGAAACGCGATATAGCGAGGGTTCACTGTATAACTAAGTAAACAATAGCATTGGATTCTCAAAATGCTTCAGAAGTTAACGCCAAATTGGTTTTTCCCTGAATTGCATAAAACTGGCCAGGCCAGGCACAGCACGGTTTTATTTTGATTTGATGCCTGAGAAAACATTTGTTTAGCAGAGGCCTGGAGGGCCACAGTGGCTGCAGGTTTTCATTCTAACCCTTTTCCTTATCAGTGACCAGTTTTCACTGCTAATTAACATTTGTTCCCTTCATTTTAACAGCCCTGTTCTTAAGGATTCATTCCTCTGAATTGATTACTTTCTTCATTAAATGGCAGCCAAACAGAAATGAGGCATGAAACGAGATGACCAGCTAAATCAGGGCTTCAGACTCCAACCAGTTTCACAATGAGAAGCAGATTCTTGCTGTTAATTGAACTCATTACTTAATTCCATGGCTTGTTGGTGCTCTCATTCTGCCACAGCAGACATTTCCAGAACTGTTGATTTTTCTGTTTTTTCTAAGACCACCCTCACAATGTTTTGGTGAGCTGCGAGATCAGCCTTACTAAGACCTCCACCTTTCTTTATTTTCACATATTTTGTGATAGGCACAGGTGAGCTGGTCATATGGATTCTTGTTTTGTGTCTTGTTATTGTTTGGCTGCTAATTAAGAAAAAGGAAACAACTAAGGGGCCTGAGTCAAGGTAATTAAAATTAAGGCAAAAGAAGGTAATTAGCAGCAAAAACTGGTCACAAATTAAGATGGTTAGAATGAAAACCTGCAGCCACTGCGGCCCTCCAGGACCGGAGTTCGACACCTGTGGTTTAAATAGTTCCTGACTTCATCGGAAAGGCATGCAAATTTGAAATATGATAGAAAACACATGTAACGTTCTTCTAGGTACTGACAACTAAAAGGGTGTGTGGTAGATGGCTGAGGCCCACGACCGGCCGGGACGCCCCTTCAGTATTTGCTCCGGGGGAGCAAGCATGGGAAACACAATACCTTCCCAGGGTGGCAGTGGTGCCTCAGATTCCCACAGGGCTACATGGGAGATGGAGTTCTCCACAGCCCTGTTGAGACCTGGAGTGGCCACCAGGGGGCGCTGCAGTGGTTCCTGAGCCCATCTGGGCGGTTCTTCAGCCACATCTGGAAATGCAACCAGAAACGGGTGATCAAGCACCTGGAGCACTTTCGGGTGGACTATAAAAGGAGCCAGCAGCAGAGTCCACGAGGAGTGAGACAACGCTTGCCGGTGAGGAGTGGTGGTGAAGAGGAGATTATTTGTGCTTGTGATTCTGCTTTTTGGTCTTGGTGGGACTGTGTTGTGCCTGCAAGACATGGGGAAGATGTGCCCCACAGGTGAAGAAGATAAAAGGTGGCTGTCAAAAGGCAGGGCCTGTTAAAGCCCATTGTGGCATGTCTTGTGTGATTTTTGGATTATACAAAATAAATTGTATTGTATCCTTTATTTATTGAAGAATGGCACTTTTTGCACTAGGGGTTTTGGACCCCTGTTTGAAGAAAAATAAAAGAACTATGGCACTTTGTACCTACCTCTTGCTGTGTTCTGTGTCCTCATGCTGATACATGACTATTGAAGGTGACGGGTTTGAGGAGCGTGGCCATTGCAGCCAATCTGGACTATCATGTGAAACAACATAAAGTATAGAACAGCAAACCGCCTCTGTCTTCAAAAACTGTTTTATTTGTTTTGTGTAGGTGTAAAATGATCAGGACAGACATCAACTAATATCAGATTTGGATGAGTCACAAAATAAATCTGAGCAGTCAGAAAAAAAACAGATACGGATGTAGGCAAATTTATGGGTTTACTTCCATCTCATTGAAGACGTGCTGTATGCCTCCTGAAAAGTGATGACATTTAATGCAATCGTCCCCTGTGTGCCTGCATGCCTTTGATATGTCATCGAGTAAAGGAAAGAAAGTGTGACGAGAGATTAAGCATTGCTTATTCTAGAAAGATCTTCTAAAATGGCCTGGACACATTTGTTGGCACCCCTAGAAAAAGGCATAAATAACTGGATTGTAATGATTTTTCAAACTTGCTGTTTTCTTTAATGAGCATCACGTATGTCTCTAATCATGCAATCAGTTATTCATTCTATTTAAATAGAGTAAAGTCATCACTAGTGTTTGGTGTGATTGTGTGTCCCACATTGAATGTGGACCAGAGAAAGCAAAGGAGAGGTTTATCTGAGGAGATCAGAAAGAAAATTAATAACAGAAATTTGAAAGGCAAAGGCAAGAAGACCATCTCCAAGCAACTTGATGCTCCTATGACAACAGTTGCTAATATTATTAAGAAGAGGTCATAGGAGGAAAATCAACCCCAGAATGCGCAGAATGATAGTGAGAGCGGTAGACAAAAAGCCAAGGACAACATCCAAAGAGATACAGGCTGAACTCCAATGTCAAGGTCCATCAGTGTCTGATCAAACCTTCCATGACTTTTTGAGTCACAGTGGGCTCAATGGAAGAAGACCACCGTTGAAAGGAAAATATAAAAGAGCCAGAGTGGAATTTGCTAAAATGCCTACAGACAAGCCACAATGCTTCTGGGAGAATGTCCTTTGGACAGATGAGACAAAGCTGGAGCTTTATGGTAAGTAACATCAGCATTATGTCCACAGATGAAAAAATTAAACTTTTAAAGAAAAGAACACCAGATCTGCTGTGAAATATGGAGGAGGCCTCGTTATGTTTTGGGACTGCTTGGCTTCGTATAGCATGGGGTGCCTTGAGTCTGTGCAGGGAACAATGAAATCTCAGGACTATCAAGACATTCAGGAGTGAAACGTACTGCCCAGTGTCAGAAAGCTTTCTCAGTCGCAGGTCATGGACCCTCCAACAGGATAAGTAGCCAAAACACACAACGGGCTAAAAGCAACCAAGAGTGGCTAAGAACAAAATAATGGACTGCTCTGAAGAGGCCTTCGATGATATGAATCCAATCAAAAATCTATTGATAGAAACATGCAGTCTGGAGAAAACCCCTTCAAACCTGACAGAGCAGGAGCAGTTTGCTCAGGACGAGTGGGCCGAACGACATGTGGACGGGTGCAGACGTCTCACTGAGAGCTCCAGGAGTCATTTGTTTGCAGTGATGGCCTCTAAAAATTGTGCAGCAAGATTAGGTGAAGGGTCCAATCATTTTCATTTGTGTTATTAATCGAAATATTCCGTTGAATCAAAACTCTAAAGCAACATCTGATTTTTTGTTAAAAACAGAATAAACAATGATGGGTGCCAATTCCTTTTGTCAGTTTCAAGTTATTTCACAGACATTTGTGGCTTCTTTGTTTTTTCGTGGAGGAGAAGCAACACATTTGTCCACATGTGTACCAAGCAAAAATCAGGACTGAGTCCCTTTCAGCTGCATTATGAACAGAGCCTTAAAAGACTTCTTCAGGTAATGGTTGTGATCAGCAACAGCATCCAAAAAAAATGTTAAATGTGCAGAAATATAAAAAATGGGAATGTTAAATCAGGGTTCCACTATAAATGCTTTTTTGCAGGGTGGGTCCACCAGCCTTGCAATACAGCATGGTGAAGGTGGGCATGACAGTAAGATCTATCTATCTAGTCATATAGCATCTTTTTAGATCTATCTATCTATCTATCTATCTATCTATCTATCTATCTATCTATCTATCTATCTATCTATCTATCTATCTATCTATCTATCTATCTATCTATCTATCTATCGTGATGAATGGCCGGCTACATATTCCGGCCCTCACCCCCAGGCCGCCAGGAGGAGCTCTCCCAACAGCGTGGACATGCCCCGAGTTCCAGCAGGGCCTCATGGACTATGTAGTTTTTATACGCAGCCCTGCTGGATACCTTGGGGGCCACCAGGAGTCGCTGTAGGGGGACTCGGAGGCTCGTATGTGCCCTATAACCCGGGAGTACGTCATGGTCACATGACGGGAAGAAACGACGTGCTCCTGGGGTGAAGAAAAGGACTGATTACCCTGACCCAGAAGGACTAAGGACTTGTGGGGTTTGAACAGGAACCACTTCCAGGTCAGGGGGTATAAAGGACTCCGGGGAAAGCCCAGACATTGAGCTGAGCTGGGAGGTAGGGTGGCAAGTGTCTGGGCGAGGAGGAGAGAGAATTGTATTAATGATTGTGAATTTATGAGTAGTGTGGAGTGGAGAGTGCTTTGTGCACTGAACAAGAATAAAATAAAGAAGTCTTGTGCTTTTATCTCGTGTTTGGAGTGGTACCTGAGGGTTCAAGAGGTGGACAAAAGCCTTATCTGCTACACTATCTATCTATCTATCTAGTGTGGTGGACGGCTGAGGCCCTTACCCATCTGGGATGCCCTGATTATGGAAGGACTGTGGGAGAGAGTATTTTCAGGATCGTTTCTCCCCTGGACCAACAGAGGGCAGGCCCCTTGATTTCCAGTTGGGCCACAAGGGATGCCTGGACGTTTGCAGGGCTATATTTGTCAATTGCTGCTGGAAGAAGCTCGAAGGGCACCTGGAGTCCTTCTGGATGCCTTATAAAAAAGGACCAGTCGCCAGCCTTTATCAGCCAGAGTCAGGAGGAAGAGGAAAAAGCCGGTGTGGAGGACTGAAGGTGAAGGCGAAAGGACTGTGCAATCAATGATATTATTATTTGTATATTGCCAGGAAGTGACTGTGCGTGTTGTGTGCTGAAACCTGAATCCTGCCTGTCTGTGTCAGGGTTAGGGTGGCTGTATGCACCCGGGCATCGCACTATCTATCATCATATCATGTCCTATAATATCTATCTATCTATCTATCTATCTATCTATCTATCTATCTATCTATCTATCTATCTATCTATCTATCTATCTATCTATCTATCTATCTATCTATCTATCTATCTATCTATCTATCTATCTATCTATCTATCTATCGTGCCTTACCAAAGACTGACCCTCCTAGGTGGATGCTGCATCTGCAGACTAACTTACAAATCCTGATGTTTCTACATTTCTGCCGCCAGTGACAGGGACTGAACTGGTAACACAGTTCCCTGGCTTAGCCAGCAGGGGGCCTCACACCAATCATCAACTAATAGTAAATTGCAGCGTCACCAAAAGGGCAGATCTGCCCACACAAGTGACCTCCACTGGCAGAAGCCATTTTTATTTAATTATCTATCACTTTTATGTTAAGCGGATTTCAAATCACAAGAGCATTAGGACAATCATTCTCACATTTCTATTGTTGGAGTAATGGCAGGACAAATTACTCAGTCAGGGTCATTCCATGAGTCAGTAGTGAGGTCTGAACAGGCATCGTTGTGCTTTATAGCCTGCGTCTTCGGCTGCCAGGCCTCGGTGTCTAATTCTATGGAGTGCCATACAGACAAGTCTACTGTGTATACAGAGGCCAAACCTGAAGGGAGGATGGATGGAGAGCAGAGATGGCTCTCTGATGAATTATTTATTCCCGTTTGCAGTAGGCTGCACTTCTGGTTATTTCCTTGTCTTTCCTTTGCAGCTGAATGTATGCTCACTTGGCACTCGACAGCAGCACAGCACAGTATGTTGCTTGGCAGACCCGTTCTTTAAATGAGAAAACGGTCCACCCTGGTGGAAGACGCTGCAGCAAAGGAAATGAGGCAGCGCCAATTTTTATGGCATCTCTCGACATCGTTCTGAAGCCTGGTAGATGTTTCAATTACTCGGACGCTTTCATGATTTCCGATGGACGGAGACGGCTTGCTTATTTGTGTATAAATATAGAAGAGCAGATCTATTAAACAGAGCAGTGCATTAACGGCTGGACTTCTTTTCATCTGTCTGTTTAAAGAGATGGCAACAGGGGGGTGGCGGGTGTGGGGGGATGGCAGCCCTCCGCTGTGTGGTAATACTGTCTTAATGCATTTTTTATAAAAAGCATCTCTCGTGTGTTAATGGCTTTCATTTGTCAGGCCCTGGATGAGAGGAGAGCTGAGGAGAAACTAAATGAGAAAAAATGACCCTTCCCCTTTGTCTGTCCTTGTGCTAAGCACAACAATAGGGTGCCTCACCCCCACCGCCTGCTTTCATCTCGACCCCCACCACCTCCAACGACAGGTAGAAGGTCCACTTAAAGGGGATCTCGAACAGCAGGCAATCAAAGAGTTAGATGTGCTACATTTCCGCTTTGGTCAACGGCGCATTTGTATAAATAGAAGCACCTTGTTTTGCTCTTGGCCGAAGCGGGGCATGGCACTCATTATTGCCTTCCTACCCAAGTTGACATTTGCTGAAGGTGTCGTGAGGTCAAGAAACTGAAATACTGTGAATGAAATTTTCAGGTTCTGAATCAGTAGTTAGAATATTAACCATTTTGCTGCTTTGAAAAGATTCAATAAGCTACACCTTAGACATTCCATTGTGAGCCACCAGGGCACATACAGCCGCTCTATGCGTGTGGTGTCGAGGCTTCTGCACAGCTTATATGCGTTGTGAAACTTGGAGTTCAAAGCACTGAACAGTTCCAAAAATGCTCACTAGGGGGATTTATTCTCAAACCCCAGCTAGATAAAAGGGCAAACAAAGGATGTAGGTGCAAAGATGGATTTACTTGTATCCTGTCCAGAAGGTAGGATAGTCTCTTACCTGGCCAGGAAGCCATGAGGTTAAGGATTTGGATTGACATGTGTGGGTACTTTTTCCTGGCCAGGAAGATATAATGGAAGAACAGGGAAGGGCTCTCTCTTGGGATCATGTAGTCCCCCATTATGCCTGCTGATAGCATCCCTTTGGTAGAACCCCCATTTGTACACCTGCAGGGCACCTTGGGAACTGTAGTCCTGGGGAGAGGACTGTGGACACTTTTTGTGACTGAAGACAGAGAAGAAAATTAAAATTAGTAAAAACCTTTTATTGATACATACCAGGCAAGGGTAAAATGACAGAGAAATACAGTCCTAGGACACCGCAATTCATCTGCCTCGAGCGCAGATATCCTTGTTCTTTTATAGCTTTCTAGTCTCCTGATCGTTGACCACGTAAGCAATAAAAATAGCGTCCTGACTCATTTTGTATTATTCCAATTGGTAAAGTCTTTACCCTAAAGGTATATTTTCTTGTCACACACATCATTGAAAGAAAACTTCCAGAAAGTATATATGCTTTTTGTCACGTATGCAAAACACAAACAAGTTTGATCATTCTGTCCTATTTTCTGTACTTACACACATACATTTTGTTCAATTACATCATTTTATGTTTTTACAGGACTCACACAGTTTAAAGAGGTTCTGCCTAACCAGGAGTGCTTTCAGTGTGTAATTGTGTGGCACAGGAAGTTCTCCCAGATCTAGCATAAAGGAAGCGCTAGACTTCATCCAGGCAAGTTGGAGTCCTTGTCCTGAAGGAAACCCTCCAAGAAGAGATCTTACTTCAGCTTGAAGGTTACCATGGATCTTTGGCAGCAGTTGATTAGCCTGCCTCAGTGAGTGTAGTCTCAACACCTCCACCATCTTCAGACCTGGACTGTTCCAGAGTTGATTAGTAATGATTGGACTCTTGCAGATTGTGTGACTGTGGTCCACGACTGGGTACTCCAGTGCCCAAAAGAGACTGGCAGAGCTAAAGAAAGAAAGAAAGAAAATTAAGTAATCTGCATGTCTCTGAATCATCTCTGAAAGAATGAGAAGGAAGTGTGAGTGAATGCCTATAAAGAACTATTTCCTGCCCTGCGTCGAAAGCAGCTGGGGTAATCTTTGGCCCTGAGATTTAAAAAATGCACAGATCATAAGAGAGCATCAACACAAACATGATAAGTCGCTATAAAAATTAACAAATTTGATAAAGATTAGCTATGAAAAGTGTCACAATAATTAGACGCAAGAGTCATAGAAAGGTTTGGGGCAGTCACCCATGTAATATTCTCTGGCTGAAAAAAGGGAAAATTGCTAGCACTGATGTGCTCAGAACCGAGTCCAAAACAGAACTGATAAGTTTTATAGAATATGGAGGCTTTAAAGGCCAGAAAGGGAAGTGAAGTCATCGAGGGCAGAAGGGCTCTCTTCCATAGTCTTGGACCTGAATATGATGTCATGTAAAGGGCTGGAACCGGAAGGCTCTTCATCCATGGGTTCTCTACCAGAAGTGACGTCATCAGAAGAGCCAGAGCGGGAAGTGATGTCATCAGGTCTTGGCAGAATTTCCCATGAACGGTCTGCAGGAAAGCAAGAAAACAGGTCAGCGCATTCCGCCAATCCCTGGTCTGGTGTGGATAGCTGCCTCTAGCACATCTAATTTAGCAAGTAATAAATATAAATTCCTGAAGCAAAGCTTTCGTCCCGTGTATCCGTCCATTCTTATTGCGCTGTATATATTTTATCACAGGTTTGCAGGGAGCTTAGCCCACGCCGACTAAAAACAGTCGCCTGTCAGTCGACTGTAACACTCACTCAAATGCGGTCCTATCACACTCACTCATTTTAGATTTTCCAATCAGCCTAAACGTGAGTCTTTGAACTGTGAAAAGAAATTTGCACGAACACGAAAATGCACCTGCAAATAAAACTAGCAGCTGCTGTTCTTCTAGTTATCCATCCGGCCATGCTTTCTTTTTTGAACTTCATTTAACCAATGCAGTGCGGCGGTATTGGGTGCAAGATGGGCACCGCAGCAAAGGGAGGACATCATCGCAGGACGTTGTCCAACCACAAATTCATGAAAGGGGGGATGGGAGGAAACTTAAGAAAAAGTAGAAACTTTACGGGGAGAATGTCAAACACCCCCAATTAATGGTAACTTCGGGAAGGAGCTGTCATTTTCCGTGAGCTGTGGAGCACTGACTACTGTGCCACCACCTTGCCAAAGCATGTTGACATTGCTTGTCTTGGCTATGTCTCTGATTTTTGAGTTCAATAAATCTATTTTTATTTAATGCACTGTACCGGAAGTGATGTCATCAGAAGGGCCAGAACCAGAAGCGGCGACAACAGGGACAACGGAATTTCCAGTGAATAGTCTGCAGGAAAGCAAGAAAAAAGCTTCGTGCACTCTACCTTTTAGCTGCCTCCCATGTGCACGTGTGTGACGATTTGATTGTATTTGATTTAATTTGATTTGAAAGAAAGGCTTGAAGTTAGGTAATTGTTGTCTCTGAATCAGCTCTAAAAGAATGAGAAGGATCTGTGAGTGAATGCCTATAAAGAACTATTTCCTACCCTGCGCCCAAAGCAGCTGGGATAGTCTCCAGCCCTAGGATCCTGAGACAGATAAGGTGGGTTTGAAAATGGCTGAACAGGTGTCCTAATAAGATGGAAAGTTTTAATTTCATTTATTGAACTTATATGATAAGCAGATACCAGCTTTAGTCTTTTATTCTTCTCTTCAGTCACTGACTGTTCTTGAAATGTATGAATAACACGCCGTTTGCTTGAAGGCTGTCACAATAGCGTTATGGGTCCATTAGCTATGCAGGTGTCATCTTCTATAGTTTATCCTGCATGGTGCATTTTATGATCACATGCTGAGAGATAATCAAGACACCCAAACTCCATTAAGATCACAGACACGCACATGTTGCGAGCACATAGTGAGTGATGGATGTCATTAAAGAAATTCCCACTAGCGGAAAATGCAATCAAAATATAAGACGATGCATTTGTGAGAGGGCAGATGAGATGCTATTAACAGACACGCGAGACCTCGCCAGCTGTAATCTGTCTCCAGACACCGCGAAACCCCTTATCCATATTAATAAATATATTATTGTTCTTCCGGCATGGGAATTCAGTAATTGGATTAAAACTGTTGATTAAAAAATCAAACAGGCACAGAAATAAATAAATAATGGTCTGATTGCAGTTATTAGTAAACTTGAAGGCGCGGGGCGCGGAGATATGAATGCTTTGGAGTGCCGATTTGCATTCGAGTGCTTTAGTCAGAATTTTCAAGGAGAAGAAAGATAATTGGCGTTCCTTTCAGCTTGACAATGAATCGCGAGGATCTCTGAAGGGCAGCGTGGAAGAGGTTTAAAGAGGTAAAAGGGTTTCTTTTTCTTTTCCACCTTGTCTTTGGTGTGAATCTTATTAGGAGTAAGACGAGAAGGATGGAGAAAAAGAAGCCCGTATAATTTAATCCTCGCCCTGCTGACTGGCAGCTTCCTCTGTTTTAGGACTGTGAGAAACGCGCTCAGCGTGACAGCAGCGCGAGAGGAGAGCACATCTAGTTTAGCAAGTATTAAATATAAATGCCAGAAGCAACGCTTTCGCACTGTTTATCCGTCCATCTATTTTCTTATTGCGCTGTATTTTTTTTATCACAGGGTCGCAGGGAGCTTAGCCCACGCCGACTAAAAACGGTCGCCTGTCAGTCGATTGTAACACTCACTCAAATGCGCTCCTATCACACTCACTCGTTTTAGATTTTCCAATCAACCTAAACGCGAGTCTTTGGACTGTGAAAAGAAATTCGCACAAACACGAAAATGCACCTGCAAATAAAACTGGCAGCTGCTGTTCTTCTAGTTATCCATCCGGCCGTGCTTTCATTTATTGAACTTCATTTAACCAACGCAGTGGGGCGGGATTGGGTAAGGTGCACATTATCCTAGGACGCCGTCCCATACCAAATTCATGAAAGGTGGGGTGGAAGGAAATTTAAGAAAAAGTAATAACTTTAGGGGGAGAATGTCAAACACCCCCAACTGATGGTAACTTCAGGAAGGAGCTGAAGTCATTTTCCGTGAGCTATGGAGTACTGACTACTGCGCCACTACATCACCAAAGCCTGTTGATATTGCTTGTCTTGGCTATGTCTCTAATTTTTGAGTTTAATAAATCTATTTTTATTTAACGCACTGTATTGTGTGTCAGAGTGTTTTAAAGATAAAAAAGTTAAGTTGGGGAGCAAAGTGCGTTGCCGCACCCACCACACGACGAAACAGCTCGGGATCACGGTTGGCAAACCCCCAGACAGATCAGGATCTTCCCATCCTCTGGAAATGACCCTCTATCTGCCACAGCCAGGTGTTACCTGGGCCACCCCTTGGCCTGGTCCAGCCACTCGGATCCCCAACAATGAGGATCCTATAAGCCGGATCACTCTCGGGGAAACGCGCCACATGGCCCCGCGCCCCGTAACTGACGCTCCCCCACAATGCAGGTAATGTGCCTCATTCGGGACTCCATGAGCAAACGTTTATAACACAAAGTCAAACCAGCGGCACCCAAGGATTTTCCGGAGAGACACAGTACCAAAGGATTCCAGTCTTCGTCTGTGGATAGCGTCCATGTCTCGCAAACATATAGCAAGACAGGAAGCACCAGGACTCTAAAGACTTGGACCTTCGTCCTTTTGCAGAGATATCAGGAGCGCCACACACCCCTTTCCAGATTTATTTATTTATTTATTTTTACTAGGGAACAATCTGACCTCCAGACCTCAAATAAAACTCATACATACAGAGCAAGCTGAACTTTTCCATTATGGCAAAACAGTGTTTTATTTTCACCATGAAAATATACAGCCTAAAAGTTATAATATTGAAGGTGTTACTTTCCAAAGTTATGTTTATTTGTCGGCACACAATTCTTCTCTCTTGTTCTAATTCTTACATTGTGTATCCTGTATCAGGCAGGAAGCACCAGGATTCTAAAGACTTGGACCTTCGCCCTTTTGCAGAGATATCAGGAGTGCCACTCACCCCTTTCCAGTGACCTCATGAACCCCCCATGCTCTCCCAGTCCATCTACTGACTTCATAGGAAGAGTCACCAGAGACATGAATGTCACTGCCAAGGTAAATAAACCTCTTGCCGAGGTCGACACTCTCACTGCAGACAGACACACTGCTGATGGATGTGCCTAAGAGGTCACTAAAGACCTGGATGTTGGTTTTTATCAGGACACTCGCAAGCCCAAGCACTCAGACTCCTCGCTCAGTCTCCTAAAGTCTCCATTGACTCTGTGAAGATCACAGCATCATCGGCAAAGTTAAGATCAGTGAATCTTTCTTCACCAACTGATGCCCCACAGCCACTGAACCCCACAACCCAAACAACACCCGGTCCATACAAGCATTGAACAGAGTAGTAACAGAACACAACCTTGAAGAACTGAATCAACTGGGAAAAACACAGAGGGTCTGCCTCCACTCTGCGCAGCACTCACAGTACCAGTGTACAGGCCGGTCATGATATCTAGCAACCTTGTGGGGATCCTGTGGTCTCAAAGATGTCCCACATGGCAGCTTGATCAACCGATTTGAATGCTTTACGAAAATCGACAAAGGCTGCAAAGAAACTCTGCCAATATTCGCATTTGCACTCCATGAGAACCCTCAGTGCCAGGATGCAATCAATGGTAGACTTTCTTAGAAAGAAAGTCCTAGAAATGATGAGGACCAGATAGTTTTGTCAATGACTGAGTAATGACTTTCCAGCACAATTCCATTTCTCCAAAGTATCATGAACTCAAAACCTTTTCCAACCAAGTTTAGCTTTTCATCATTTGTTCACATATAAGAAATTGTAGTGTCCTGATCCTGTAGGATTCATTGAGAAAGTTTTAATGATTAAAAATCACAGCTGAAGTTAATGTTTGAGACAGCATTGTGCACTACTGTTTTACTTTAGAGGTAAAGCACATATTCAAAATGGAATTTCAGCCCAGAAAATACCAGGATATGGAGGAAAGAATTTAGGAAAACACTGAAAGTGTTTTCAAAGAAAAAAGCCACAGCTTAAATAATCGCAAAAAGTCCTCAATGTTGATAACCAAAGGCTAAAGCGATAAGTAAGAACAAAAAAAAATGTTTTTAAAAGGTTTAAAAGGTTGCGAAAAAAAATCCTGTCACTAATTTGATGTAATTTTTCAATTAACTAGAATCATGATGTTTGCTTGTTGAGGTTGCGGTTCTAACCATTAGCACCTGATTCTAGTTTGATGGATTTCAAGTGGTGATAAATGTAGGGGTGGACTTACTTACTTGTATTTCTTCCACATGACAAATCTGCATTGTTGTTAGTTTAGATTTTGAAAACGAATACACCAGGTCAACTGTATATGTCATTTGCTCATGTTCATCCTCTTTATCTGTAGGCACTGTTTGTGTGAAGAGCTAAAAGCAATAAGAAGCATTTTAATCCTTTTCTTCTTATTAATAGTGCCCTTAGCACCACAGCCACAATATCACAGGCAATAAACACAATCAATGGAAATATTTCTCTTTATCTTCTCCTCCACATCTCCCAGCAAGCTTTGTCCACCTCCACCCAACTCTGGTTCCCTTGCTGGGTCTTCAGCCATCCTTTAAATAGTGCCCAACCAGGAAGTGCTTCTGCTCTACCTCCCACATGACTTGCCAGCACTTCCAGGTCAGATGGAGAACTCAAGTTCTTTAATCAGCCCAGCAGTACTTCAGGGCTCCCATCCACGTGATCCATTAGTACTTACGGGCTACAGGGAAAGTATGACTGCCCAGGTCCTTTGACAGTTACCCCTGGTGGCACCCACGGCACCCAACAGGGTACAGAAACTGAACTTTGAATCTCAGGAATGCCCTGCGGGAATCTGAGGAACTGCTACACTCCAGTGAAGCTGCCATCTAGTGTTTTGGGGGAGGCAGTGTTGACAAGTAGCTGCCTTCCCCCATCCTTCCGTTTTAGGGGCGTCTGGCCTTTTCTCACAGTATATATTATATATATATATATATATATATATATATATATATATATGAGGGGCATTCAAAAACTTCCCAAAATTGTGATATAGCAGGAGAGTGAGAGATCAGATTACACACACATTGTTGTGGAGGGGAGAGCAGCACATCTGTAGACCAGTTACAACAGGTCTGGACTGGTTTCAGTGTGTAGTATTGTTTGAGTTACAAATCTGCATAGTCATTCGATGCAATGTCGCAGTTCAAGCAATGTGCTAACATCAAGTTCATGTGTAAATTGGGGAAACCAGCTTCAGGTACACTAGCTAATGAATGTGACCCCAATTTGCACATTAACTAACCAATAACGATTTTTCTACTCCTTTCCCCTCTGCAGAAAGGAAGACTGATGTTCCTCCAAACATGACATCACTTCTGGGGTTGCTCTACCTGGACCGGCCTCATCTTTCCACAGACCATTCAAAACTGAAACGTAGCCATCTTGGACAGACTCCATATAATAATAACAATAATAATAATAAGTCTCAACAGTTTGCACTTAACATGTGTTTTTGGCACCTTCTGTGCCTTTCAATATACGAGGGTTGGCGAACAAGCTGCCCCAGACCCTTTGTGATTGTCTGTCTTATTTTAACAGTATATATTATTATATTTCTGAGCTAATCAACATTATCACCATTTTAGTTTGAAACGGAGAAACAATAACCTGCTCTTTTAATTCTTATTAGGAGTATCATCTGGCCATTCTGCTTTGGTAATTAAGGACAGTCCTATCCTGGCCCTGACTGCTCTCCACCTTTGCCCTTAAGAAGTTTACACTTAACTGCAACTGATAAGATCCTCATTTTATGGAACAATCTAAACAATGGTGACAATGACATGCCTGTGGACTGTCCTGGGCTCTTTTCCAGAAAGAGATATTTGATAATCCTCCATTTAACCATCCATTTTCCAATCCGCTGAATCCGAACACAGGGTCACGGGGGTCTGCTGGATCCAATCCCAGGCAGGGTGCCAACCTACTGCAGGACACACACAAACACACCAAGCACACACTAGGGCCAATTTAGAATTGCCAATCCACCTAACCTGCATGTCTTTGGACTGTGGGAGGAAACCAGAGCACCCGGAGGAAACCCACGCAGACACGGGGAGAACATGCAAACTCCACGCAGGGAGGACCCGGGAAGTGAACCCAGGTCTCCTAACTGCGAGGCAGCAGCTCTACCACTGTGCCACTGTGCCACCCTTTGATAATCCTGGATCTCAAAATGAATCCCAACTTGCTTTAGTGCGATTTTGCACTAGCGGATTAGAACAGAACATTGGATTTCTCACACAATCCCAAATACAATGATCTGGATTCATGCATGTTCACTGCATTATTCACAAGACCTTATGAGTTAAGCACTGAACAGCCAATCAACTATGAACAACTCGTCTGAGAAACAACCTTCATGCCAGCAGAGCAAGAGGCGCTGATGGCAGGACATGAAGATTATCAGCATATCTGACAAAAGAGGAGCAACACAGTAACAGCTGCCAGAGAAATGGAAAATGGAATATCACTGGAAGAAAGAAGGCATAAAATGGTTATTTGGTGAAATCCATGTACAATACACATTTCGTGTATCCACCACCAGCTCCTTGGTTTTGCTGGTGTTCAGTTGTAGGTGGTTTGAGTAGCACCATTTAACAAAGTCCTTGATTAGGTTCCTCCTCCTGTCCATTCCTGATGCATCCCACGATAGCAGTGTCATCAGCGAACTTTTGCACATGGCAGGACTCCGAGTTGTATTGGAAGTCCGATGTATATAGGCTGAACAGGACCGGAGAACGCACAGTTCCCTGCAGCGCTCCTGTGCTGCTGACCACAATGTCAGACCTGCAGTTCCTGAGACGCACATACTGAGGTCTGTCTGTAAGATAGTCCACGATCCATGCCACCAGGTATGAATCTACTCCCATCTCTGTCAGCTTGTCCCTGAGGAGCAGAGTTTGGATTGTGTTGAAGTCACTAGAAAAGTCCAGAAACATAATTCTTACAGCACCACTGCCTCTGTCCAAGTGGGAGAGGGGTTGGTGTAGCATATAGATGATGGCATCCTCCGCTCCTACCTTGTCCTGGTATGCGAACTGCAGAAGGTCAAGGGCGTGGCGGACCTGTGGCCTCAGGTGGTGAAGCAGCAGCTGCTCCATGGTCTTCATCACATGTGACATCAGGGCGACAGGCCTGAAGTCATTCAGCTCACTAGGACATGATACCTTTGGGACTGGGGTGATGCAAGATGTTTTCCAAAGCCTCGGGACTCTCCCCTGTTCCAGGTTCAGAATGAAGATACTCTGTAGATATTCGTTATATTATAGTGATTTATATTATATTATTATATGTTATATTGATCTCATAGGAAAATTCAGAAATGCAAAAGTCATGAAGTAAGCATTGTAGTCAGTTTTTTTGATATCAGTAATTAAAAAAACATAATCAAGACCACTTTGACAATTTCATCTTACTTCTGTTGTTTGTGCTCTAGAATAATACAGTCGTCCCCTTCATTCACACTTGGTGCTTTGATAAACATATGCGTTCCAACCACACATCCAATTAGACTTAGAAATCTTTCATTACGTTTATTCATTTAGCAGACGCTTTTATTCAAAGCAACTTTCAAGTGGTGAAATCGATTTAAGTAACCTTCTTTCAGGATGAATGTTCTGTCAGAGAACTTGCCGATAAACTTTTGAACAAAAAGCGGAAGATGCACATAATAAACAAAACAAAAACATATATAAAGCAAAACCAAAGCCCAATGTGAGAGACAATAATTGCAGTTGAGGTCAAAACAGAAAGTACACACAAGAAACAAGCACAGGGATAAACTTTGAATACTTCAGAGATTTAGTATCCACAGATTGGATAAGGATTGGCACTCATAGCAGTCCTTTTATCCTGTCATGTCGATTACGCATGGGTCCCAACCTCAAAGCCCACGCCCCTATGACAAAGGACCTAGTGAATGAAATAAACACTGGCAGCCTTTGAGGACCTAAAATCATCTGAAATCATGACATAGAACAGGGCTGCAAGCGACACCCGTCAAAATGCCAAAATAAGTGAAAGCAAGACAGATGGAAACTTAATAGTCAGCAGCAGCACTATAAACGATAGAAAAATCCGTCAGCTAAATGAACTACAACACAGGACAGAAGTCCTTTCATGGCCTTATTCCCTTACAGGCACCCACATCAAAACTGCATTAATAAGCAGATACTGTAGATGTAGGCATACATGGAAGAGGAGAGTCTTTCTTTAAAAGGTGAGGTACTCTGCAGAAGGGATGAAGGTGGGCAGCTTGTCCCACCATCCAGTCCATTATCTGTTATTATTGCTCAG
Organism: Erpetoichthys calabaricus; assembly: GCF_900747795.2. Classification (NCBI taxonomy): domain Eukaryota; kingdom Metazoa; phylum Chordata; class Cladistia; order Polypteriformes; family Polypteridae; genus Erpetoichthys; species Erpetoichthys calabaricus. The sequence goes on from NC_041405.2 coordinate 140,130,083, forward strand.
AAATGCTGCTCAGAAATGCTGCAGTTGTTTCAATATTATCTTAAAAATAAAGGTGTCGAATTAGTTTGCAGGGAAAACATGCACTCACACACACACACACACACACACACACACACACACACACACGCACTCACACACACTAGGGCCAGTTTAGTGCTGCCAGTTCACCTAACCTGTGTACCTTTGAACAGTGGAAGGAACACAGGAGAAACCCAGGCAGACACAGGGAGAACATGCAAACTGCATGAATGGAGAAGCCAAGGCACAAACTCAGGTCCCCTTACTAGGAGACAGGAGAGCCACTGAGCCACCATGTCACCATGACATGACTGAAGTGTTCAAAATTATGAAGGGAATCAGTACAGTGTTGTTTCAAAAACAAGTTCTTCAGCAAGAACACTGGGACACACTTAAGGGTAAATTTCCCACACACATTCTTTGAACAAAGGTGACCACAGACACGTCGATTAAATTACCAAGTAATGTGGTGGAGAGCAGGACTTTAGGGTGTAGCACTGCCACATAAAGAATAATGTTTTCTGCTGTCGAATGATTGTTGGGGGGGGGAACAGTCTTCCGACAGAGATTGACAGTGGTGCCCCAGAGGTGGAACTTCCGGTTTGTTCGAGGAGTAATTTGCATAAAGCGCGCCGTTTTAAAGAGAGAATGGAGGAGAGAGAAGAAAGGAAAAGAAGAGCATTGGATAACAGAAAAGGCAGATCAGCTACTGCACTGGCCATGGGAAAAGCCTAGGAGCTCCTATCAGTCCTGTCGGAAGGTGGATGGTCTTCTCTTTAGTACCTGGGAATCAATCATTCCGCTATTACCTACAGACTCGGGTGAGCTATCAAAACGGACTTACTTTACTTTAATCATGGCGCAAGTCTAACTGTACGTCTTTTATGATGAAGAGGAGATTGGGTATATAGTCCGCTATTTTCAGGACTCCACATCAGCTCGACGGCCGTTACGGGAGTATTACAGTGTACTATCTGCGGATCTATTTATTATCGCTGGAACAGGAATTGGGGGAATGAATACTTTTGATGTGTAGATACATGTATATGTGTGTGGCGCTGCAAATTAAGGGTTACTTAGGTTCGGGCGGGCGATCCATGTGTAAGGGATTGTTTTTCTATTTGTTGTTTATTTGATGGACTGCAAGGATAAATATGGACTATGGTGTGCAGTGACCTATAAATGCATTGATATTAAGGGATTGTTTTTATTAGAATAAAGGCTATACGGGAAATTTATTAAGGTGTGATATTGGCCTATTCTTTTAACATCTGCCTTTAGCTTGGTCAGAATAGTGGTAGCAATACTCTCAGGCTAGTGCTCGAGACGAATTGTTACAAGGGACCTTCAGATCTTAGTTTGATGTTATGTTGGACAATGCAGATGAATTGGATGGACAAACTTGTTCGGCTGCATGGCCCACTTTTGTCACAATCTCAGAACATTAGAAAAGTTAAGTACTGGAACTTTAAATCCTTAGGTTTGTGCATAGGAGGGAGTCAATGGGCTTAAGTAAAGATGGAATGATGGGCCAGGGGTTGACAATGTAAAACTAATGTCTTTTCTTCCCCTCTCTGCAGATCATCTGATGTGAAAACCACCCAAAAACAATCAGGTTCCACTTCCATCTCCACAACTTGAACAGGTAACATGAAATAAGGAGGAACACCAGTCAGGTTTGGATCTCCTCTGCTAGTGATGACTCTCAAATATTTACCTGAAAGCTGAGAGAGATTTAAACATGGAAACAAAGTTTTACCACAAAAGATATGACAGTCACTTGGAAAACCTAAACTGCAGGTGTATTTAAATATTCAGTGTGTAAAGAGGAGACAAAACAACATCAAAGAGTTGGGTGCCACCCTGGTGATCCCATATAGTTACAAAAGTTGAAAGCACAAAACAAATATGCACAGCAAGTTGCAGATTAACCTTTTCAGACAAGAGATCAAAACAGAACTGAAGCCATCATGGCAGGCACCGGGTTATATGGTGACTTGGCTGCTCCAGGAGTGTGGAAAATGAAGGTGACATCGGCAGTAGAATGGCTGTCAGTCCTCCATTCTGCAGAGGGAGGAAAAGAGAAGGCATTGGTCCACAGTGCCAACCCCTGTTTCAGCAGGTGATTATAATCACCAGAGCCCTTAAGCTGCCCCCCAGGCACATGTGCGTGCCAAGTGTTCACCCCATGGAAGTTATCACATTATTGTTCTACAACGTTGAGTCACCACAGATTTCATTTGGCTTTATTGACCCTCATTAGCAGATTTTTTGATGTGAAAGTGAAAACTGATGCTTGCAAAGTGATTTAAATAAATTACAAATATAAAACATACAATGATTGATTACGTAAGAATTCACCCCCTTGGGGGGTTCAGGAAGGGGGGCTCTGACTCCTGCTTATGTGCTGACAATTGGGTCATAGTAGGCTGACTTCTTGGAGACCTGGGAATGTGCTCCTATGTTGTACTGGGGGTCTTTGGTGCACGCGTGGGTAATGACAGTGAAACCAGGAAGGGTGTGATTGGGAGAAACAAATTACCTGATCTGAACTTTATTATTGGACTTCCACAGTCTGTTCATAACAACCACGAGGTTCGAGCATAAGGGTGTTCATAAGTACACTTGGCACCAGAGAGCCCTAGGCCATGTTGAAGATTGATTTTGTAATCATGTCATCAGATCTAAGGCAGAATGTCATCATCACTCAGGTGAAGAGAGGGGCTGAGCTGTCAACTAATCACTACCTGATTGTGAGCTGGATCAGATGCCCCCAAGCTGGTAGATCTTCAACTCACACCTCCAAATGAATTTCTCTTGCATTCTGAGGGAGGCTGGAGATACTAAACCTTAATGGGGCATATTCTGTAACTCCATTACTGAGGCAGCTGCACAGAGCTGCAGACAGAGCTGCAGACGTAAGGTCATTGGTGCCTGTCGTGGTGGTAATCCACAAGCCTGGTGGTGAACGCCAGCTGTAAAGGGAGTCATCAGACTGAAGAAGGAGGCCTTTAAACTTGGTTAGCTTGTGGAACTCAGAGGCAGTGGATAGGCACTGAAAGGCCATGTGGCATGCAACAATGATTGCGGCAGAATCAGAAACTCAGGTATGGGAGGAGTTCGGTGAGGTCATGAAAATGTACGTTTAGTCAGCCTAGATGTGACTCAAGAGGGAGAAGCAGTGCTTCATTCATGTGCTTTAAAGCAGAGATGAAGTGCTGCTGACCTCAGCTGGGGATATAGTTGGACAGTGGGAGGAGCACTTCCAGGACCTCCTTAATCCCACCAATCTGTCTTTCTTTGGGGAAGCACAGTCAAAGTACTCATGGAGGACTTATCCATCACTTGTGCTGAGGTCACTGGTGGTAGTTAAAAATTTCCTTTGTGGCAAGGCTTTGGGGGTGGGTGATATTCACCTTGATTTCTTAAAGGCTCTGGATGTTGTTGTTCTGTTTTGGCTGACATGTTGTGTGAAGGTTGGTTTGGCAGTGCCTCTGGATTGGCAAACTGGGGTGGTGGTCTCCATCTAAAAGAAAGAGGACCGGAGGGTGTGTTCCAGCTTTAGGAGGATTACACTCTGGTCTATGCCAAGGAGGATCCGGCTGTTGGTCAAGCCTTGGATTCAGGAGATACAATGTCCCTGTCGCTGAACACTGGACCAGATTTTTACCCTCACAAGGCTTTTGGTGGGTTCATAGAAGTATGACCTGACAGTCTATATGCGTTTTGTGGACTTATATGACTGTGTCACTTGGGGTGTCCTATAGGGAGTTGTTGTAGGGGTATGGGGTACCTGGCCAGCTGTTGTGGGTTATTTGGTCCCTGTACTGTATAACCAGAGCAAAGGCTTGGTTCGCATTGCCAGCAGTAAATCAGACGTGTTCCTGATTGGTGTGGGACTCTGCCCATGCTGCCCTTTGACACCGATTCTGTTCATCATTTTTTTATTTTTGAACTCCTGATCTAAAATATAAATTACACAATTTCAAAACAGCTTTCAAATCCCAAGTGCACATTAAAAGTTTCCCTGTCTGTGTCATTGGAGGTTAAGCAACTTACCATTGTGACTCTGCAGTATGTTTTGGACAAAACCTTTTTGTCTCACAATCCAGTGCCTTAGATGCTTCAGAGCCCCACTGCTTACCATGAATGAGTATTAATAAAGATCATCCATTTTTATGACTCATTTATTCCAGTTAAGGATGTCCAGGGCCTACCTGCCACATGCGCTTTATTTGACTTTGGAATCCTACAGTTGATGCACTGCTCAAAATTACGATTATTTGCGTTGCATGAGTGAAAAACAAAACAAACAAACAAACAAAAAAACAGTTGACCATAATTACTGCACGAAGCAGCTACTTTAATGCAAGAAACTCAAAATTCGTGATTGGGAGTCAGCATCTGAAGTGTCTGCTATAAATGTGGCCCTATGGTGGCCAAAGGTTTATTTCCAGTCTACCGACGATTCACCAGTAAAAGCACAGCACTCCTTAGAGCCCGCCCTCTCAACTTTGATGAGTGAACGTGACAGTTTCAGTGCGGAGCTTATTTCATATTATGCCAAAGAAATAATTACATAAATACATGTAATGAATAAGCAAGAAAGTTTGTCTGTCCCGATGTTCGTTATAATGCAATCACCAAGTGAGAGGTAGAGTAAATATCCAAACGCTACAGTTTCGGTGATTAATAAAAAAACATGATCAACATGATCCGAAAAATTAAGAAAAACCCTAAAACAGTAAATTCTACTTAAAATCGAAAAAAAAATTATATATTTTATATATATATATCAAGGCTGTAAGAACTATGGCAACACTGTGACGTCATCCACACGTAATCAAGGCTACTATTCTAACCGGACGGGACGGTATCATTCCACGTATACCTCTGATTCACAATGAACCCCCCTTCGAATTCAAGCAACTTCAGTTTCTAATGAGTCTTGCTTTTGCGATGTCCATAAATAAAGCGCAAGGACAATCACTTAAAGTTACTGGAGTTTACCTCAAAGAACCTTGCGCTTCTGGAAAGAATGTGCACGTTCTTTGCTCCTAAAAGGCGAAACGAAAAACGTTGCGTATCATAAGGCACTCTAAATGATTCGTAGCAACTAGAATCCGTTATTCGTTAATGATGGCAGTTTGAGTTTTGAACAATATTGGAATAATAAATTAATTGCTAAATAATAAATGGAGACTCTTTCTCACTTTTTTTCCAATCCGAGAGACAGCCGGGCATCCCCGCTAGTAAGGAAATAAGCAAAACAATACATTTTGTGACACTATTATTATTTATACTCACCTTTAATGTTGTTATTTTGTTTATTATTTTTTGTCACCTTTCACGTTGATTTTATTTATTTGCGTGTTTATTTAATTTTATCTGAAATATTCCCGTTTCCGATAATAATAATTAATAGTACCATGAATGGATAGCTTATACAAGAGCAAAGTAGGGTGACTTACTGAAATGAAGAATGAAATAGGATAAAAAAAGAAAGCATAATAGATAGACGAATTCAAAAGTTATTGAATGGTAGCCACATTTAACTGCCAATCACTATTAAGATCTTCAGCTTCCCAGAGACGCCGTCCTAAATTGAAGAAAAGACAGGCGCGTTGGTGCTTCATTCAGCAATAATGAGAGATGAGGGATCCAAAGCAGACCATAAGCATGACCATATCGGTCCAATTATAGGGACTTGACAAGAATGAAGAATATTCAGAAGGGGGGGGGGGGGGGGAGGGGGGGTATCTGGTTCTTAGACTTAATTACACCTTTAAATAAATTAGACTAGCTCGGAGTCGCCAAGGGTCACCATGGAAACCGGATGAAATGAACACCTGTACATTTACATGAGCCGCCGTCTCTCCGCCAGACTGGCACAGGCAGGTATAATTGAAGCCGGGAAGAGCACTTTACAATGTGGTATACGCACGTCAATTCAAAGAGAATTAGCTGCACTCGGGCTGAATGCTGGCAGGCACCTGCCCGCAGCTCCGCTGAATTAAAACCAACTTGATCTTCTGCCTTTTAAATGCGAAAGGCATTAGCAAACGACAAAAAATGTTTAACCTGCATGCAGTTTTGAGCACGGCTAATTATCTGACATCTTTACTCAGCACCAGGGAGGATAATGGAATTTGGAGCTCACGCGGTGCAAATTGGAAACAATTAAACCATAAATGCCGAAAGAATTCCTAACGAAACAAAGCAGGAATAAGTTGAGATCCGGGGAGCCGGTGGGGGAGTTAAATAGGGGGAGGCATTCTTGGCAAGGAGCGTGGGATGCTGTTACTAGCGCGCGCGCGCACGGCTCTACAGCGTGGACTTGGCAATTTTCTGTGATTGTAGGTGTGGAGGCACTCCGGCAATCGGCTTTAAACAGAACAATGGGAGATTATTGCCCAGACGAGTTTTTTTATTATTATTATTATCTCTCTGCGCAACAAGCTACAAATTAGTCGGTTTTAATTGTAAGAGGTATATGGTGGATCCGACATAGCGGGATTCAAACACTTCGTGTCATACTTAGAGGCTCCGAAGTACACCAAATGAAAATGAATAAAGTTTTTTTAAAGAATAGTTGCATTATTTTTACAGGGTTCTACATCCGATTAATTTCCACCGCGTTACTTCACTTGTGTTTGCGTTTTCTTCCTGTACACCCTTAAAAACAAAATTTGTCAAAGCAATTCTTCAAAGAGACGCCATTTTTGCTTCCGAAAGAGCCTTTGATTTAGATCCGATATATAGGTTCCATAAATTCTCAGATGGTAATAATAATAATTCTCTGAATTTATATAGCGCTTTTCTCACTACTCAAGCGCTCAGCGATTGCAGGTTAAGGGTCTTGCTCAAGGGCCCAACAGATCAGTCCCTTTCGGCATTAACGGGATTCGAACCGGCAACCTTCCAAATACCAGTGCAAATCCCTAGCCTCAGAACCACCACTCCACCTAACGCTAACGGTTTTGTGAACTACCTATGGGTTTCTGGTTTCAAGATTAATAAAAACGGGTGAAGTTCAGGTTAATATACATTAAAGAGCTTTGTTTTATCCAAATGTTTCAGCAAAGTGATGCATAACATCATGTAGGTGTAGGTCAGGAGGTTCAGTTAATGTTCGCATCAAACAACAGAATGTGAGGGAAAAATGTGATCTCAGTGATTTTGAACTTGGTGTGATTGCTCGTGCCAGATGGGCTGGCTGGAGTGTTTCAATAGCTGCTCATCTCCTTGGATTTTCATACATACCAGTCTGCGGAGTTTACTTAGAATGGTGCAGCAGTTCTGTGTGCGGACACGCGTTGTTGAGGAAGGAGGTCAGAGGAGAACGGCCAGACTACAGTGGTGGTAGCGCTGCTGCTTTACAGCGAGGAGGCTGTGGGTTCACTTCCCGGGGTCTCCCTGCGTGTAGAGCGTTTTGAGTCGTGAGAAGCGCTATTTAAATGTAAATAATGTGGTGAGCAGAAAAAAAACCCAGAATGCACAACACATCGAACCTTGGCATAGATGGGCTATAACAGCAGAAGACCACGTCAGGTTCCAGTTCTGTCAGCCAAAATCAGAAAGCTGAGGCTGTAGTGGGCACAAGCTCACCAAAACTGGACAGCTAAAGACTCGAAAAACGTAGCCTGTTCTGTTGAATCTCAGTTTCTGCAGAGGCATACAGATGGTAAACTCAGCGTGCCAACGGTCCAAGCTGGTGTTAGTGGTGTAATGGTGTGGGGAATGTTAACTAATTATCACGTGAATGTTACTGACTTTTTGAGTATATAGTTGCTGGTCGTGTCCATCCCTTCATAGCTACAATTTGCCCATCTTGTAATGTCTATAGTCACAGCATGACAATGCTCCATGTCACAAAGCGAACGTCACCTCAACTGGTTTCATGAACGTAATGATGAGTTCAGGGGTCTACATGTGGCCATGCCAAGACACCCGAACACCTTTGGGATGACGTAGAACTGAAAATGTACAGCTGATAAATCTGCAGAAACTGTTTGGTACAATCATGTCAAGAGAATCGTAAAGGATATCATATCATATTGATATGAAGATCTGAGGCTGGTTTGATAGCCAAAGGAGGCCCTACACAGTATACACATATATGCGTTGGTATTCCTTCCTAATACTTGGAGCTCTGGAGCGATTTCCCCAGCAATTCTTTAGAGCCTACATGGGGACCATCTGTGACTGCAGGTTTCTTTTGCAACTAACTTCTGTTTTTAATTGGACTCCTAACCTAATCGAGGGAGCTGTTATTTCTCAGTTTCTGTGCTTTGGGGTCAATGTAATCATTGCAAAACTAACTTTGGTATTTTATTAAAATATTCTTCGCAGCTATTTTGGGAAACTTTTTTTTTTTTTTTAGTTTTTAACAATATTTTCATTCTGCTTTTCCAGGTGTTCTGGTTATTTAACCCATTAGTTACTAATTAATTGGTCTGAAGCTGAAGTAACTGCGTCCTTTCATTATTCAGGGTCTTCTGTCCGGGCGTCCGCTCTGCTCGTTTTTAATTGTGTTTATTTGGATACATTGAAGGGTGCAAACTACACAGAAAAAGGACGCAATAATAGTAAACCATGCAACAGAGAGTTACTCATTAAAGCTATAGCAAAATAGAAATAGTTTTGAATGTCAAACGTTAAAATCAAACTGCTGTGGTTTTCTGAATGCAAAATAAGAGAAAAGAAAAGGAGCAGCTAACAAAACGACATCAGTTCTTATTACTGATTGTGAATCTATTTGGAACAAAAACCATCAGCCACAGGGGGCTGCCACGGCCGAGTTTAGGTGGGTGTAAACACATCAATCCCACTCTAGCGCGAACCAAAGCAAATGGATTATAAGATCCTTTCAGAAACAGTGGTCTCGGTACAGTACCAAGCCAACCCTGCAGCGGTTTGCTCACGGGACCACCTACTAAAGGAGAAACTGCGGATTATAAAAAATAATTCTGCTGGTATAAGTGATCCTGCAGTAAAAAATAAACTGGCTTGCATAGAAGTTCGCATTAAACGCCTCACACCTGATTCAACCTCAGAACCTCTTGTCACGATCGGATTGGACGGCAGTTGTCCTTAAAGAAAGAAAGAAAGAAAGAAAGAAAGAAAGAAAGAAAGAAAGAAAGAAGAAAGAATAGATTCATTTGTGATGAGTTATCGAACCGTGCTGAGAAGCGAATACCGTTTGTGACCGATCAACCTCCCAATCTGCACCACAAAAGTGTAGCGTCTGCTCCATGCAATTGCACTACAGGCGCGACGCACTGCAAAAATTCATTACATTAACGGTATATTTCCACAGTAAAATAACTGTAATACAGTGAACAGATAAAATAATGATATTAAACAGATACTCGCACATAAATTTACATTTGTTTAGCTGTCAATATCAATTATTTCAATGTGCAAGACTACCTTATGAATAATTGTTGCATTGCCGTGAACATATAATGGTACAGAATTCTAAATTTGCATAATGTTGGAATATTTGCATGATGGAACGCCCCCTTTGCATCAAAGCGCCAAATTCTTCTTTATAATCCCGTTACGTTTGCACTGTGAGAAGCAAACCTTAATGATAGCTAGCACAATTATTTTCATTGTGTTTGAATGCTTTCTATGGCTACTATAGGAGCTGATTTATGCGGAGTTATTTTTGATATACTGACGAAACTGCAGCACCCTCTGTATTAGAAAATAATGGACAACATAAATTATTTTCTGTAAAAAAAATCAGATTATATGCAATGATTAAAATAACGGTCTGATGACATTTGTTTACATTTTAGTATAATTAAGTGCTGCTGTTGGTAAATGAATTATGCATTGTATAAGTTAAAAAAAATACATCACTTAACTCTTTAGCTTAAGTTGATTTGATTCAACGTAACTGCAAGATAATAATAAATAATAATAATTCATTACATTTATATAGCGCTTTTCTCAGTACTCAAAGCGCTACATCTTAAACAGAATGAAACAGTTTCAATTTAAAATGAAATGATGACTGAACTTATACTTGTTCACTGCGTTACTTTTACTGAGACAAGCCGTACAGTGCTCGGTGCTCCTGACGGTTTAGCGTCGGTGGAATGATTGGCAGTTCAGCTACCAGTCATTTAACCGTTAAATTACGGCCAGACGTTTTACACTGCGTGAACACTGGGGGCGTATTAACTTTGACGCTGGGTAGTAAATGTGAATCAAATATTCCAAAGTGAACATTACTGTATTAACACTTATTTACAGGCCCGAAGACAGCAGACGTGGGATTTGAGATAACCTAAATAGAGGTGACGTTCATATAGCAGGCTACAAAAGAGTAAATACGCAACATCATACAGTGAAATCAAACTCATCTGATAATGTCTGCCTTGACGGTCTAAATGAAATTGAGGCGCATCTCTGTATGCGCCCACCAGAGCTTACCATAGACTTGTCAGATGAGCTGGGTCCTTTCTGTAGCATGCACGGTAACGCATTTCCATGTTCTCTTTAAAGTTATCAGATAAAAGAGCTCTGCTCGGTAAACAAAATGCATAATCGTCACAAAGACAGATTCATCTTGTCGAGTCGTCTTAATCCGCTTTTTAACGTGGGTTTTTTTTGGGAGGGTGGGGGGCTGAATGCTAATTAAAGATAATGAAGATAAAGCAGCACTTGTCGGGGAAAAGGAAGGGGGGGGGGGGGGGGGGGGGACGGGGGCACACCAAAGCCTCCCCACAGTTATATTCAACTGTTTTCTCTGCGCCGGCCAAGTTCCTGGTGACCAGGAGGCATCACTGCCTGGACGGAACGCTGTCACTGCAGATTACGTCTAACAAAATCAATAAAATCCAAACTGGATGCGCAGAATCTCTTAGACCGCCTAATTTCCGTTCCCAGAAAAAGCTCAGAGGAGTCTTCCAAATCAAGAGTCCAGCCAAGCACATTCATTTGAATATGAGAAAATAGCGAAACAAACACCGACATGCGAAGAACTGGGGAATCTCACCGCCCTGGCAGTCTAGGCTTTAAATGCACATACGGGCATATTTATTGTTTGATTAGACACGGGCATGCGCCGCATCCTTGCCCTCTAAAGTCGAATTTTCGGGGGCGTGGCACACCAAATACACCAATCACGTACTCCACGTGGGTGACGATCGCTTCTCGGTCTGCTCACTTGCCTCTAACCTTCCCTTTTAAGGTACTCCAGTCCGCTCATGTCTCCATCTATGAATTCCACATTCAAATGCTCCAGGGGTTGCCGACCCTTAAAGGTGACTTTCTAGAAATCTACGAAAAGATGAGGTCCATCGTGTCACTGTCCTTTATTATGGCGCAGTGATTCTCAAGTTCAGTCCCGGTGGTCCCCTATGGCCAATAATATTATAGAGGCAGGTTTGCTGCTGATGCGGGTCAAGGGATAAGATTAGGAGGGGTGAGAAAAACGCTCAAGCCAAGAGAGCGCTTTAGAGGAAGGGAGGTGGGCGGAGTCTGAGTAGTGCGGGAATTAAATAGGAGCCAGCGCCTGGTAGGAGGTTCTTCTTCTGGAGTAGTGAGGTGTGACGGAGGGCGGGGCTTATCCGTTAAAGAGGTTGTCAGGCATTTCCTGTGGCCAAAAGTTTAGGTTGTGTCTGGAGTTGTTGCTTTGTTAGTTTGAAACAAAACCTCCAATTTGGTTTTCCTTAAGTTGTGGTGTGTGTCATTAGTACTGTCCCGATGGTCTTTACACAACCATACGTCATCGCAGTTGTTGAATGAAGTAAGATTAGGGTAACTTAAAGTTAGGGGTGGGTGTGGTTAGCACATAGTATAGACATGAAGTAACATCACTACCACTGTCAAACCATTGCTCCTTTAATGCTGGGTTCCATTTACCTCGGAAATCAGATGTCGGAGGTGGGAATGACGTCATACCCGAGAGGACCAAACATTCGGAAAACCAATATGGATGCGTCCAGGAAAACCGATGTTGTGCTTGCTATGTCAGAATAAACAGCAGTTGATAACAGCACATTATTTGGTATATTTGCATATCCCAGCACCCTAGTAACACGTCCACAGACAGAAGTTGGACAGTATTTAATGAGACACAAATACAGTAGAGAGAAGTGCTAATAAACGGTGTAATACTACAGCTTTCACTAAAGTTGTAATTTTAGTGTGACATTGTGATCTGAAATCGGATGAACTCAGATTTGACAGACCAGGCCCGAGTTTCTGGGTTGAAACTCTGACGTAAGGAGGGTGTTCCAGTTGAAACTTCCACCTGGGAACTCGGAATTTCCATCTTCCCACATTAAATGGAACACAGCAACATTTGGTGACTTTCACAAAGAAAATGCGGTCAAGAACTATCCAAACTGTGATGACATGTATGGCCCTGCAGTCGGACGCTTCTCCCTGTAACTGCAGGTTTTCATCTCCATCAGCTTCAGCTTGTAATTGGACTCTGATCTTAAATAAGCAAGCTGGTAGTTTCCCATTTATGTTTTGTATCAATCGAGTAATTACAAACTAGTTATGCTAAATATTTACAGAGGAAAGCAAGAATTTGCCTGTGTTAGATTAAAGAGAATGTGTTGTTTTTGCTTTTTAGGCTATTCTTTTGATGTTCTGGTTATGTGAATTATTTTTTACTAACAAGCCCACAGGTGGCTAATAGTGAAAACAGCTGCCTCTCATCGTTCTGTGTTGTTTGCACTGGTGTCTGCTCAGCTCATTAGTACTCAGTAGTCAAGTATGGTTAAGAGAGAAAACTGCAAAGAAAAGGAAAATTAGAAAAGAAAATGAGAAAACAGAGTTAAGCTTTGAAAGATAGAGCAAGAAAATATGAATATTCCTCATAAATGTGTAAATCTGTCACTACTGTACTGTTCTGAATGCAAAATGAGACGAAAAAATGGCTGCAAATTAAATAATGAGGTCGATTAAAGGTAAAATAACACACTGATTGCCTGTTAGGGATGAAAACTTGCAGCCGCAGATTGCTCCCAGGACTGAACCTGAGGACCACTGATTTAAGGAAAACTAACCCCACCTTGTCTCAGCCAAGCATTACAATGCTGTATTAACATTCGTGGTCCTGCTTTTAACTCAGTAGACAGATGTAGCTTTTCACTGATGATGTCAAGACTCAGAATAAAAATAGATTGCCATCAATAACATTCTCATATCCCCGTAATCCAAATAAAATTTGAAACGCACCAATCCGTTGCACAGACCCACACCCAGAGTTGTGCAAAGACCTTTTGGTAAGCAATAGCTCGAAACGGGCGGTGGGTACTTTTTGGGGCAGAATGCCCTGCGCATACTGTAAATCAGTAGACTCTTAAAAAGAAAACTGCCAAAATGTGTCTTCAGAGCGATGTCATAGGGGAACCATTTTGGCTGTCAAACAAACCTCCTTCTACTTGAGGGTTCAGGAAAGAACTTTTGATTTATTTAGTTCTGTAACACGTTCCATAAACAGATGGTAACAGATTTGTGAAATACCAATTGTGTTATGATTTTTAAATGACTCTTGTAGCATACAATAGTACAGGCTCAGTCTCATTTATAAAACTTTGCACGAATGCAAGCATGAAAATATGCAAACGCCAAAAAATAGGAAAACATGTAGGCCAAAAACAATCCGATTTATAAAAACGGATGTCTGCACATTTCTATGTAATTTACTTCCATAAATCTTCTTGTAAATGTGCATACATGAACACACTTCAAACTCTGTCTCATTGCTTCCCCAAAACATCCATATATGGAGCATGCTAATTAGCCTCATACATATGCAAACACAATGCTGCAGAATGTCATTGGCTCCTAGAACAGCCTCCCATCTGGCACATCAAGACCCCGCCCCCTGCATTAAAAAGAATCCAACTGTGCTCCGCAACTGAGAGCACAAGTACATGCATGGCATTAAAGTGCCTCTCCTATGCATTTAAGGTGTAAGGCATCAGCGCCTGAGCAGGCAGCTGCTATCACCTGGCACATGTAATGGCATGACTGCTATTACAATAAATAGTACAAGCCATATGAAAAACAAGGATCACATAGTTGCCTTACCTACAAGCCAGCCATCATACACAGTACCATAATGTCCATCAAAGCTACTTTGCCTTAAAATAAATGAATCAAGGATTGACCAAGGCCAATGAGATATGCCATTTCTCAGCCACATCTTGGCATCACAAATGACTTATGTGTCAATGGAGTGTCACTGCTCATAGTTAACCCTTAAACCACTACAACTGGCTATAGTCAGTTCCCAGTGCAGTTTACCAGCATGCCGGATCTGATCAATCAGTGCTGTACATTCATTGAGCACCCAGCTCATGACCACTGCCACTCCTGGGATTAGCCTGCAAGAATCAGCTTTGGCCTCTATGTGCTTGCGTGCAGCCAGTTCAAGCACAGTTGGCTTGGTTATTTACTGAATTTCATCAATGGTGTCAGTTTCACCTTGTACATATAATTATAGATTGTTCCAGTAATTTTTTTTATAGTTTTTACAGTTCACTTGTAGTGTGTAAAATGATCAGTGTTGCATTAATTGTGATGTTCTTTGCATGACAAAAATATGTTTTCCATTAAAATTTCACTTTTTCTTGGTGGATTGGGACATTTCCTTAAAAAGTGCAGCAAAAAAAGGGGAGTGCATTGACCCCCCAAGTATGTGGCAGTTTAAGGGTTAACAAAAGCAGCTTCATTCTCACTTGGTGCCCTTAATGCAATATGAGTGATTTGTTCAGTCCCAGCTTTTAAATTCATGCTAAAGACTCACGACTTCAGTTTAGCATACCCTGACTAGAGCTGCTGAGTAGCTGAGCATACTGCATCTCTGTTGTTAGTCATTAGTTCTAAATATAAGTAATCAAATATTTTTAAAGTGTTGTTAACACTCCCTGCCCCCCCACCCCCCCAATTCTGTTTCTCTTCTCTGTATCCTCATATGGCACTGCTCTACTGCCAAGCTGTTGGTTTGACAATGGAAAGTCATCTCAGGTAAAGGAGCACTGGAATCATTGGGTAGACGGGTCCTTTCATCTGATTGGCTGGCTCAGCACTGACTCAGCTGTGGAATGGCCAATAGGGGAGAGGCGGCTTGTTGGCTGAGGTCACCAGGACTCTCTGACTCTGTCTGGCTTGTCCAACTCCTTTTTTACAATCTGGTTGTGGTTCTACAGTTAGTTGATGGATAGATATTATTGTTTATTAGCTTTATTAATTAGTTTCTACTTTTTAAAATATTTTAACAAATCTGTGTCCTTATATTTGATAGTTCTGTGTTTAGTGAGTGGTATGATCTATTCTTGTAGTTTTCCTTGAGAGTTGCTCTGTGCCTGCACATGATGAAGAGGGCTGTGCAAGAATAAAACAGTTTGTATTATTGTGTTGTATTTCTGAGGTGGCCATGACAGATCAGCCATCATGTTCTGTGAAGAGGACTACTTGTGTTCTGTTTTGTGTGTTGCATTTACCCCGTTTTTTGACACCTGTTGCATTTTCAACCAGCCTGGAGGGTGGGGGGTCTCTCTCTGAATTGCCTTTCTCAAGATTATTTGTTTTTGGGGAGTTTTTTGTTTTCCTTGTGTTCTTAGGGAGTCAAGGCTTGGTGGGGGGGGGGGGGGGGGGGGGGACAGTCAAAAATCAGGGCCTGTTACAGACCATTGAGGTATTCCTTGTGTGACTGTGAGCTATACAAGAAATAAATTATTTTTTTCTACAAGCAGATAAAAGGCACTTGGGCCAATGAGGGCAAAGGGTCAGCAGCCTCATTCAGGGGTAGCCACCTTGTTCTGCCCATACTGACATTTCAGAATCCTAACCAATGGAGTTTGCATGTTCTCCCCGTGTCTGCGTGGGTTTCCTCCGGGCGCTCTGGTTTCCTTCCACAGTCCAAAGACATGCAGGTTAGGTGGATTGGGGATTCTAAATTGGCCCTAGTGTGTGCTTGGTGTGTGGGTGTGTGTGTGTGTTTGTGTCCTGCGGTGGGTTGGCACCCTACCCGGGATTGGTTCCCTGCCTTGTGCCCTGTGTTGGCTGGGATGGCTCCCGCAGACCCCCGTGACCCTATGTTTCGGATTCAGCGGGTTGGAAAATGGATGGATGGATAACCAATCACTTGTTTCTTTTATTATGTGGGCAGAAAACCAAAAAAAAAATTAGGGTTAGGGTTAGGGTTGCAGGTGCAACCATACTGGGTCTGTGAGACAGCAGCACTAGACACTGAGCCCCCTTGCAGCCGGACATGAATGTTCATTTTAATTAAAAGTACAGTAGCAAAACAAAACTGTATAAATATAATGTTCTTCATTCACATTTGTTTTTCTCTGTGCTTTCTACTTGACAAAAAACTTTAATATCTAGCAAAACATTGAAATATGCGTTAATAAAGC
The DNA here is from genome assembly GCF_900747795.2 of Erpetoichthys calabaricus. Taxonomy (NCBI): domain Eukaryota; kingdom Metazoa; phylum Chordata; class Cladistia; order Polypteriformes; family Polypteridae; genus Erpetoichthys; species Erpetoichthys calabaricus. The sequence continues at coordinate 140,146,501 of NC_041405.2, forward strand.
CGAATCGCATTATCTGGCTGTCTTTAGAGCCATATACAGTACTTTGTCTGATGTTTTCAGTGCACTTTTGTTCCGCTATATAACTGTATAAATTATCCCGAATCATACATATAGGAAATATGCCATATTTTTTAAATTTTGAGCTCCTCCTCATAAATGGGCCAGTGCACAGATCTGTTAAACAGCAAGAGGAGAGCTTGGGGGGTGGGGTGTTTGGGGCTTGAAGGGAAGACAATCCTCCAGAAGCTGCTGGTCTCCACTGTCACTTCAGCACACGGAGCCAATGGAACAAATCAATCAGCAGCAAAAAAGTCGCCTGCGGAGCCTCAATAATAAGCTTTTAACTTGTATTGTTTCAGAAAACAGTATTATGTTGCAAGTATAAATGCATTTTTTTTACAACAATAATTTTCTTTTATCAGAACAATTTCCAAAGCCATCTTAATCCAACATACCATGGATATTGTGCCACTCTGTTGTTAAGTACCATAAAAGGAGGTTGTTGTGGAGTGTATGTCTAGCATACCAATTGATAAATACTATGTATAAATTTGTAATGTTAAGGAGTCAGGAAGTTGGACAAACCCGTTTCCTTCCCCTAGAGTTTCATTGACAAGGATATCACCATCTAGGGTAGGTTTATGGATTAGTTATTTCCTTTCTTGCTTGTTCGTTTGGCATTACAGAAAAAGCTAGACGGGCTAGACTTGAACTTGCATGTGCTGTTTCATTGGTGAATGGCCTCAGGAAGAGTTCAGGTGTACGTGTGGTGTGTGGTGTGTGTGTGTGTGTGTGTGTGTGTGTGTGTGTGTGGTGCGTGTGGTGTGTGTGTGTGTGTCAAGAGCTGCAGAGGGACAAAAGAGAGGGAGTCCTGCAAAGGCATGCCATCTCTTTTGCCTTCTGGACACGTAGAGAAGACCCTCTCTCTTTCTCTCTCTCTCTCTCTATTGCCATTCATCCATGAAGATAGACAACTCTGTCCCAGCAGCCATATTGAGATAGGCAGGCTGCCTGGGCCTGTACAGATGATGAGCTGACCAGAAAGAATCGAATGTAACTACAAGTCATTCTGCCATCTGAAACTGCACATCTACCGTTATCAGGTTGTATTGGCTTGTGACCAACACTCATTGTATTCTGCTTCCATATAATTTGGGCAAATTATCTGTAATACATAATTATTTAAAAGTGTAACTCTCTTGCCTATTTTAGATAGATAGATAGATAGATAGATAGATAGATAGATAGATAGATAGATAGATAGATAGATAGATAGATAGATAGATAGATAGATAGATAGATAGATAGATAGATAGATAGATAGATAGATAGATCTCCTTGAACCACGACTCCTCTCCTCAGTCTCTTCTCCCTAATCAATACACCCCATAAGTGCAGAACCATCTGAGAATTTCTGCAAGTGACATGACCTGTTTGTTCTATTGTTCAATCAATACAATACAATACAATACAGTTTATTTTTGTATAGCCCAAAATCACACAGGAAGTGCCGCAATGGGCTTTAACAGGCCCTGTCTCTTGACAGCCCCCCAGCCTTGACTCTCTAAGAAGACAAGGAAAAACTCCCAAAAAAAACCTAGTAAGGAAAAAATGGAAGAAACCTTGGGAAAGGCAGTTCAAAGAGAGACCCCTTTCCAGGTAGGTTGGGAGTGCAGTGGGTGTCAAAAGAAGGGGGTCAATACAATACAATACACAGAACAGAACAATTAAAAAATTTTTAGAAGTACGGAGCAGAATTTAACAGTAGATGATAATCATGTTTCCTGAGGGCACAGGTATAAACAGTAGTGTAACATATGAAGGTGTCGGGTTTGAGACATTTTCTTAATAGCCTGAAAAGGTAAAAAGGGGTCACATGGGATTCTATGCAACAAAACCAAGGTTCTGTAAATCATAATTGAATCAGCACTGCCATGGTGTAAGACAGGAATCAGACTGCAAGATGCCCAGGTAATAAGTCATCATTGCAAGTGTGACTATGTCATTATTGATACAGCATTGTTTAATATAAATCTATGTAGGGGTAGATTTAGGAGAGAGTGGGCCCTTGGGCTTGATCCATTGTTCCAGCCCCACACTAGCTGTTCTGAAAGGAAAACCACTGAAAAACAAATACAATATGTAATGTCTAAGTTCACTTGAGATATGACTAGCAAGGTATTTCAGGGATAATGGTAGGTGGATAATGAGACTTGGGTTGGCCAGCTCTCTGACAAGAATATTTCTTTGTAAAAAAATAAGAAACAGTTATTTTTTAATAAATCATTATTAAATTTGGAGGCGCTAGGCTTCAGCCAAGGTTAGCCCATGCAGAAGTCCAGCCATGGAGTTATTCTCCAGACCATCTTAACAGCATCATAGGCCCCCTGGCTTAGTAGTGCACTGGGGCCCCTGTTTTGATAGCAAGACAGAAACATACATGGGCATCAGAAACTTCATGGGTCCCTATACTCCTGGGACCCCCCAGCCAGAGCCCATATTGTTTATTAGTTTAAGGCATCTTATTGTAATTAACCCGTAACAATATAATGGTCCACAGAATGGCCAAACTATTCCAAATACCATAGTTGCTTTAATGTTGTTCCTCTCACTGCACCACTCAGAGTATTTATCCCTCTATATCTGAGTGTGGAATCACAGCTCTACAGCAGCTGATTGGAAAGAGAATTATCAGTATACAGCATCAAGCACACGCTGCCTCAGCCATGCTGCCTATTTGAACTGCTCCCATATGGCAAACGCTTCAGAGCTTTTCCTGTACGGACCTTGCGGTTCAGAAACAGTTTCATCCCAAAAACTATAAACGCACTCAATCAGTCCATCAAGTGCTCCTTGTAGAACTGTTTGTACTTATAAGTACAATCACCTCACTGCAAACTTGCGATACAGTTATAATATTGCACAACCTGAGCCACTTTATAAAGCGCGTATTTACATATGATGACAATATCATTTTTAAGATGAAATGCAGCAAAATATGTTTATTACATTATACAGATAAAATGTTAACATCATTTAAATAATTCTATATTGTCAATAATTAAATATGTGAGGACACGATATCTCAGCGGTAGCAAAGAGATGGCGCCCATTCAGGGATTGTTCCTGCCTTGCGCAGTATGCTTGCTGGTGCTGGCGCGACACTGGATGGATACATGAATGGGATAATTAAACACGTACTACGAAGATATTTCAATGTTCCTTAAAAGTTTGAAGAACCAGCATTCTCAGCTTACAGATGGTTTAACATTTATTACAGAGCTTATTGTGTGGTGATTGGTTACTTGGAGAAAGAAAAGGAAGGACAGGAATTGGGGGTTAGTATGTTTGAGAGAGACAGTACTGCTGCAATAAATTATTTAATCGAAGGTCGTGCACAGTGCAGCAAGCATCTTGCGGGAGGCAGGAACAATTTCTGGACAGGGCGCCAGCTCGTGACTATCACTGCGCCACCGTGTTCCCATGTTTATTAATATGCTTTAATTCCTATCATCATCAAAATGATATCAAGTATACATCTCAGTATTTTTATTATTCAGAGAGCTGTACTATCACGAATGTAATGGATTCTGTGTCCTGTCAGAGGAAGAGAAAGCCCATTTAGAAGCACGTAGTGATTCACACACATAGAGCACATAGAAGAACAAATACAAAACAAAGCATTTAACGTGCTACTTTAGTTACGATGGGATTTGAGAAACTAGCAAATTAAACGATTTAAAGATGAAGTTTATGATGTTCTACTTTAATGACAAAATAAACTACATGATTAAAGTGGAAATTTCGAGATTAAAGTTGACATTTTGAGCTTTTTTCTCACTGTGTCCTTATTTTTTTTCTCTTTTCTCTGTACCCTAATAAGCTTCCATATGACACTCAGACAGTGGGCTACGACTCGCCTTTTCACGGCGACTTTGATATCTGAAAATTTCTTTTTTATTTCGGGCACTCTGCGGCTTTGTGAACTTGAGCTTTCGAGTTTCTCCGACACTCTATGTCACTCGATCAACTTCCTTTTGTTGCTTATACCACTGTTTAAACCAACAAATAGTACGTTTTTCTTTGCCTCCACTTGGTATTCGCTGAAATTCTTCTTTTTTCCCCTGTGCTTTTGCCATTGCCTATTCACAGAACGCTGAGCTTAAGGGCTATTTAGATTGATTTGCATATTCAAAGAGGCGTAATTCTGGGAGGAGTTGGGGTGGGGCAGCAGGTGCCTGCACATGTGTTACTTTTTACGCTGACCGGGATTTATGAAGCGGAAGAACATGGAAGTTGGTGAATGCACAGATTTATGCATCTGGATTTTTTTGTGCATATGCACATTTCCACTTTTGTCTGTACACCACGCTTTAGTGTGAATTCTACGCACAGCGTTATACATGAGACCTCAGGACACTGGAGGACAGTGTGAAACATGCCGCCGTTAGGTGACAGGATTAAAACTCAATATCTAATGTGAGGCTCTCTGCTCTCCTTTATTATAGTCAAGTGTCTGGAAAACGACCTGACTGTTTAATCTAAAGCTGGAGTTCAGGATTGAAGGTGCTGGTGGTGTTGTTTCGTTACTGTACTTGAGAATGTTTTGAGAATATTTATACTTTACTTGAGTATAAAATGTTCTGTCTACTTTAACTTTTACTTCTCTATACATTATAAGGCCAAAAGTTTGTGAATCCCTGAGCATCACTTCTATATGAGCTTGTTGGGCGTCCCATTCCAAAACCATAGGCATTCATACAGAGTTGCAATTTCCTTTGCAGCTTGTAATAAAAAAAACAAAAGATAATTAGAAAGAGTTGGCACACCTCGAAGGCAAATCCTGTATATTTAATGGCAAAAGTCAATGAAAGGAGGCAGAATGTTCAAAGGTGTTTTCAGACTAGAGTCAGATTGTTGGCGGCTCTGCCCCTTAAGAGGGGTGGGGCCAAAGAAACGACAGCCCAGAAGTGGAGTCTTGGGGACTGGCGGTGCCAACCCTCGTCTTAGGGTGGAATTACAACTGGATGAGCCCTCAAATTGTCTCCAAATTGCACGTGTTTGACACAGCTATAACAGCCTCCATTCTTCTGGGAAGGCTTTTTGGAATGTTTATGTGGGAATCTGTGCTCATCCTGCCAAAAGAGCATTTGTGAAGTCAAGTACTAATGATCGACGAGAAGACCTGACTCACAATATGCATTTTAATTCATCTCAAAGGTGTTGAATAGGGTTGACGTCAGCCAACCTTCTCCTTCAGAGGCTGCTCTTCTTTTCTGTTCATCCTCCATGCCAGGTGAGCCTTTGCCCACAGTTTCACTTGGCTCAAGCTCCCCAGATGAGGGCTAAGAGGCCCCATTTATGCTGTTGTGTTTCATTTCTCTTTTTTTATTGTAAATGAAGAATTAATGCAAAAGCAGACCAGTGAACTTTGACTTTTGAGGCCACCATATGAAGGCTATGCCAGAAATAATATTTAAAATTTTGGAGGGTTAGGGTTGGGTTAGGGTGTAAAGCAGTAATTCACATGTTTGTTCAATTGGAGATGAGCATTAATGAGGTCTTAATGAACAGGAACAGAGGAAATGGGTCCACAGAGTCTGGATAAAGTAGTGTTGTGGAGAACCTTTTTCTACAGGGGACCCAGTTAATGCACTGGGGTGTGATTATGGTGATGCTGCGATTACTCTGATTTCATTCACAGATGAAGCTTGGATATCTTTAACAGGTTTATTGCAGAATTTGAGAAAAAGACTCCTAAAAAACAGGACAGTGTCTTGTGTTATTTGTATGTTTTCATGTCCTGTTTATTGTAATACACTTTGTGAAATGTAAAATATCCCTGCCAGAGTGTGGTATTTCAAGTGTGGAATCTATTGCATGTACCAAAGTTTCCCAATTTATTAATAAAACAGTCATTTTTGAACACTGTAAGAGCTAGCCCGAATACCATCAAACTGACACCAGTATTTCTATAAAACACCCGTTTAGTTACAGTTTTGCACACACACCATGTCCCACACCAATCACCCTTACTTGGGCCTTTCAATGTCCGTGGGCCGCCTTTCTTCTGTCTGTCACTGGAGCTTCGTCCTCCTCCAGCTTCCGATTCTTGCTCCTTGACTGTAGGAAGGCAGCCCCCAGGCTTTATGAGACTTGGGGCACCCCCTGGTGGTAGCCACGGGCCCCCACGGGTTTGAGCCTCCCTGCTACTTCCCCGTGGTCCCCTTACTATCCAGGGCGGTTGCTCCCTCATGGCCCAGGGGATGTATAGATCTCCTTCCAGGCGTCCCGACTGGGTCTGCCCCCCAGCCTCCTGCCACAAGACATTTGATGTAGCGTTCGGGTCGTCGGGATAGCGTTACAAGTGCACTTCCAGGTCAGGTCAGCTGGGCTCCTAATAAAATCGGTCAGCTGCCTCATTTTCTTTGTGATGTCTGCACGTTCTCTCATTTCCCTGTGGGTTATCTCGTGGTGATTGTGGCGAGGTGTTCTGCGTTGATCAGCCCATGCAGACAGCAATTTATCTGTACTCTCTCCATATGGCAATATTGACCCTGTGAACCTACGAATTATTTTCACATGTCATTTTTTTGAATGGGTGCATTCTTCAGTGTATTCAAACTGTGTGGGTGCTGCTGTGAGCTGCTTGTAACATTATGGCTGGCCTCAGTAACCTGTCAGTTTGCCATTTTCCCAGTGTTTACTCATTTAGAGGTTGACCTTTTGCTTGTTCGAGGTATTTTTGACCAAATGCTCATTTGCTCTTCTCTGTCTGTTTTCACCCAAGCGTTTTACTGACCTTTTATCTGCTTTGACCACGTGTCCTCATCCCTGACTGTCAGCCTCATTTCTGTTAATCCATTCTTTAATAATGATTCCAATTGCTTCAGTCCTCTCATATTTGACCAATACCTCCATGTGCATGAATGGCGTTCTGTCAGTGCAGGACGGGGGTGGTGAGATGACCTATTATTAGTTGGGCTAAGTTAAGAGATTGCAGAGCTTCAGGGAAACACTAACTACTGCTGTCTCCTGAGTCTTTTGTCAGGAGTGGTGGCTCTGAGGCTAGGGATCGGAAGGCTGCCGGTTCGAATCCCATAAATGCCAGAAGTGACTCTACTCCATTGGGCCCTTATTTGCTCCATCCTGGGCATGACGTTAATCTGCATCCAGCCCTGCAAGTAGGTCCTCCAACCTGTAGGGAAAACTTGGTGATTTGTGGCAGAATTGGCACTGCAGCCAGCATAAAAAACCTCACCCTGTTTCATTCCATCTGGACTAGTGTGGTGCTGAGGTGTCACCCATGGCATGTCTGAACTCTGGCTCTGAGGTGAGATCCTGAGGTGGTTTGTCACGTGGTGGGTGCTTCAACGCACTGCATCAGCAAGTGCTCCTAACCTCAACCACTTCCTCCTCCCAAGAGTGTCAACTGGACGTCTCTGTAACGGGATGACCTGAACAGGAGGGCATTAGGGGAGCAGCACTGATGTTTACACAAACTTGAATGCAAGGGAAGCTGGAAAATAATAAGAAATGGTTCAAATAAATGAAGGTCAGTATGGCACGTGGTTAAATAGGAGCCAAGAAAGCAGACAGGAATACGGAACACAAGAACTTAAGAAATTTAACAAATGAGAGGAGACCATGCATGTGTATTTAGTTAATAGCTAAGCTGCCCCAGTATCTCATCCATTAGAGGTCGTTAACATTTCTGCTTAAACTCCGTGCCTCGGTAGTCAAGAAGTGCTTCCTGGTTTCAGTCCTAAGTGTACTCTCCATTATTTCCACTGGTCTCTTCAGTTATGTGATTCACCATTAATTTGAAACAATTCTGCTGGACATTCTGTATCAATGCCTTTGAGCATTTTGAAGACCTGATTAGGTCCCCCTGTCGTATACTCGCGCCCTTCCCTGGGTTTGTTTCCTGCCTTGTGTCCTGTGTTGGCTAAGTTTGGCTCCAGCAGACCCCTGTCACCCTGTAGTTAGGATACAGCGGGTTGGATAATGGATGGATAGATGGATTAGGTCCCCTTGCAGTCTCCTCTGCTCGAGGCTAAACAGGTTGAATTCTCTGAGTCTTGAGACGCACTTCTTTGCTCTCCAATGCACAGCTTCAAGTGCTGTTATATCTTTCTTGTAGTGTGGTGTGGTGATCTATCTCCAGATGTAGCCTTATTAGTGCATTATACAATGCTAGCACCTAACATTTGATTTGTCTTTTTAATCACTTCTGAAAATTGCTTCAATGATGAAAATGCTGTGTCAACATAAATCCCGCAATCCTTTTCAGAGGTTTCTTTCTTTTTGACAGTGTCTCCCATCTTTTATTTATAATTGAAGTTCATTTGCCCACAAGAGCCACTTTGCACTTATCTACATTAAACTTCATGTTCAAGTGTTCACAGAGTTCTGAAGCTTGTCCCAGTCTTTATGATTTGTTTTTGCTGCCTCCTTAGTGTCTGTCAGTGCTTCAGTTTTAGTGTCATCTGCAAACTTCACAGGTTTATTAATTATATTGAAATCTGTGTAATGCATATAAATCAGGGAGGAGGAGGTGATTGAGGTTAGGAACACGCGGTGATGCAGTGCCTTGAAGCACCCAAGTAAGTACCCAAAGTAACAGACCAAGGACAGACCCCACTGATGACCTCATTGTCCTCTTATCTGTACTTTTTGTCTCCTTTCCTAGTTAACCAAATTGAGATCCAGTTTTTTAGGTTACCTCTGATGCCTACAGCATTTAGTTTCAGATTTATGTGAAGCCTCCTAAAAGTCACACAAAGAAGGCCCAGATATTTACCATCCTGCTCAGATGTAGCCTCCCCTCTAAGCAGCAAGACCCCACACTACACAGACAGGCTGTGGCCTACTAGGCCCAAAAATGGGGAGCTGGGTTTGAAAATTCAAAATCTCAAATGTTGAAGAAATACACCAACATGAACTTCAGGAAAGAGCAACCATCAAACCTCTGGCTTGATCAGACAAGTCGAAGACAAGTATCTTTATCAGTGAAGAATTTGTTTTAAAAAAATCAGGAGTGGTCTTTCTCGTATACTCAGATATGGGGATTGATATTTGAGGAGTAAACCACAAGACAATGATAATATTTTTATATTATGTACATTAACGAACCATCAACAACAAATCAAATCAAATTAATAATATATTGAACAATTGTTATAAAAGTAAATCAGACTCTGTAGTTGCATGAATAACAAAATACCACTTCTGGTTACCGGAAATAGCTAAAAAGTTGATAGTGTGACAAGACCACTAGGGGGCACTGGACACGGACACAGACAGACACGGGAGACACACTTATAAAAATAAATCATTTATTTTTCTTCACCAGTGGGCAACACCTTCCCCATTCCCAGAAGCACAACACTGTCCCAAAAAGCACCAAACAAACACAACACTTTTCTTCTTCTTTTCCTTGTCTCTCTCTCTCTCTCTCTCTCTCTCTCTCTCTCTCTCTCTCTCTCTCTCTCTCTCTCTCTCTTCCACTCTCCCTCCAGTAAGTTTCGTCCTCCTCCTCCCAACTCTGACTCCCAGAGTAGTGGCTGCTGACTCCTTTTATAACACATCCGGAAGTGCTCCAGGTGTTTGATGATTTATTTCCGGCAGCAATTCCGGGTGTGGCGGAAGAACTGCCCATAAGGATTCAGCAGCTCCTGCTGCAGCACCCCGTGGTGGCACCTGCGGATCCCAACAGGGCTGCACCAAACTACAACTCCCATGGAGCCCTCTGGGAGTCTGAGGCACCGCTGCAACCCAGGGGGGTTGCCATCTAGAGTCCCGGGGGAAATAATGCCCTAGCCATGCTAGCTCCCCCGGTCTTCCCAACGTGGAGGTGTCCCGGCTGGGCAAGTGCCCCAGCCACACGCTACAATAGAAATTTATGTTTTGTACCTAATACTTGCATGCAAAATTTGGCTGACCTAAGTGAAAGCGTTCTGAAGTTATCGTGTTTACACACACACACACACACACACACACACACATATAATTCCAAAAATTGTACTTTCGGACTTGGGGAAGTCTAAAACATCGAGATTCTTCAAAATCATGACATCGAATTTTTGGACGATCACAATACTTTCCCTATACTTTATAAACAAGAAAGTGAAAAAGGAGCACAGGACTAGAAAAAAAACAAGGCAAAAAGGGGAAAAGGATGTACCTAAAAGGGAATCCAAAGTAATCTAGTCCCATTATGAAATCCTGAAGCAGCAATCTAAAACAGAAGTGAAGTATCCCAAAAAACTTCAAACTCAAAGGGAAACATCACTCACAAGAGAACTCAGACAAAGCTCAATAAGCCACTGCTGGGACCTTCTCTTCCACTTCACTATAAAGCAGCGGTGGGCAATGTCACTCCTGGAGGGCCACAGTGGCTGTAGGTTTTTGTTCCAACGCAGTTTCTTAATGAGAAATCAATTATTGCTGAAGTGACATTTTGAGGTTTTACTTTAGCAGTCTCACTTTTTAAGGTTCCCCACCTTCAATTGCTTATTTTAGTCATAAACAGCTGCATTCATTGTTCAATGGCTCCTTATTAGCAATACAATGCAAATGACAAAGCAGCCAGCAGTCCTCCATCAAACTTGTTTCCATTCACACCTGCGTGGATTCACTGTTTGATTTAATAAAACACTTAACAGAAAAATGTGACAGACTGAAAAATGATCTATTTCAGCCTTCAAATAATTTAGATGATATGCGTGGAAGCAAACAAATCTACAATATAAGAACCTAACATTGCAGACTAACAGGCCGTAAAATTAAATAAGATCTGAGATGGGTAAAGAGTGGTTTCTAATTAAACAATTGAGTTGAAACAAAAACCTGCAGCCACCGTGGCCCTCCAGGACTGACATTGCCCACTCCTTCTATAAAGGATGAGGGAAGTTCTAGCAGTTGTGACTTCAGGGTACCATACACAAAGTACAAGGCAAAGGCAGAACACTTAACACAAGACACAGTAACACAAATATCAGTCAATACACAAACCTAAAAGAAAAATGAAAAATATTCATTCAAAAACAAAAACTAAAAGGAAATAAAAATAAGCCCTGGCTGTAACATAACACTTTGGTAATTTCTTGAGGTGTTCTAACCTTTGTTTGTTATTAGGCTACATTTTTGTCTGCCTTCTCTTTCTGTCACTGAAATCCACTGGGCACCTTCCTAATTTCAAGGTGTTCCTAACGTTAGGCATGTTTGAGAATATATTGACGTAAAGGGCTTGTTTCTGCTCCTTTTTGTTCAACTATGGTCTGTAAGGTGCTTCATTAAGAGCTAGTCAGCTTGGGTAGGCACTCACATCTAATCATGTAGGTTTGAATCCATTATGGACATGATCACATTGGTGTAAGCAGTGGGATAGCTCTTATAATGAATGGTAAATTTAAGCAAGGGGAGTGTTACTGACTTAAAATAAAAGTCTTTGAGTTATCAATAGAGTTTCTTTAGAACATTTTCAGGCTTTTCTAAGGCTATAAAAATTATCTAAGTGTCATTTCTGAGGATCATTCAGGAAATTTAATTCTGTGGTTATTTTTCTTGAACGGAGACTTCATTGTGAAACTGACTTTTATTTAAAGTCTTTTCTGGCACCATTTTGTTTTGAGGTTGGGGGTGTCCATTTTGTGGTTTCAGTCATCATGATGCAGGTCCTGGTTGCTAGGGGCATGGCCTCTAGGGTCATGACATCGGTATAATTGGTGAGTGGTTAAAAGGTCATCTTGATGGCCATTTTGTACCTGAGATTAGATCAAACCGAGTGATGCACTTTATTTGCAATTTTGGTTACTGTGCAGTGTATTGAAACAAAACTCTAATTTTTGGTTTACGCTCTGACATGCTCTCTCCTTGACCTTTGGTTTTGACCGTCGCTTTCTCCTGTGTCTCACTCCTATTTTCTGAACTGACTGGCCTTTTGTCAGGCAGTACACCATGTCCTAAGTGCTGCAAATGAAGACACGTTCAGTGAAGAAGAACAGCAATAGTAGCTTCCCACAGTGCTCAGGCAGTGAGCTTAGGCTCAGTAGGCTAAATACGCTCTCATGCTGATGATCACAAAAGCCCTGGAGGGACATGACGGAGAGACTAGGCACACTACATGACAGTTACATCGAGGTCTACAATGGGATAGCACTTCACAGAAGATAGTGAGTATAAATGGAGCTGAGGGTTACGGAGTTACAGTGTTAACTTAATATAATAAACAAAGAATAAGACTGGGACTCGATTCCCACAATGCAGTACAATTTCTTTAGCTCAGCCAGCTGAGACGTTCACTTCTCGACTTTTCTGCATTGCTAAAAAGCATGATTTATAGGCTCGAGTATAGTAGCTGACAGGCCTGCAACGAGTAGTTTTGAGCCTTTCAGAATACTGTAAAAATCTCCCTAAATCGTTTCTGTTCAATATATTGGTACACTTCTAGTGGTGACAAGAAAGATATTGCCCCATCCCAGGAGAATTAAAAGTGGCCCTCAGCTTCAAGGCTTTTAAAAGTGCCTATTGTAGCAGAACGACTCTATACAAAGGTATGTACTGTAGGTGTGAGAGTGTATCAGAGAACTGTGTTTTTTTGGGCCAAAATGCATGAGCTTTAGTGACAAGTATTACCAAAGGACTCGGGGTGTTATAACAAAAGCCGGTCTGAAATTGTCTTCTCCTTTCTTTGAGCAGCCTAATAACCTTCTGCGTTTGTACTCATCAAATGTCATTACAGGCATTGCTTTTCTAGATCTGCATACCATTAAAATTAGCCGCTGTGATATTGAATAACTTTCCCTGGTTCATCCTTGTCTCGGCGCGGAGGAATTCATTTCCTCCCAGTTATTAACTTGGACGACAGCGCTGTAATTTGTTTTTTATTGCCGCATGGAGATGAATGATCCTGCAGCACATCTATCCATTTAGTCGCAGTGCCGTGTTTCGCTGCCTTGCTTGTCAAAACAGCTCCCTGCTATCTCTTTACAAAATCCCACCTCAGCCAGGCGATTCACTGAGAGCATCTCGCAAGAAAAGAGAAACCATTTAGCGTTTCTGAGTGGGGGCCCATTGAAGTTCCTGAGATGTTACGTCTCCCCCTTTTCCTTCTTCTTCTGTTTTGCTTTGTGCTCTGGCAGGTCTTTAGGCTGACTTGTTCTTCGCACCTCCGCCACCTCTGCCTGCTGACACCCGTAACGTTTCAAGCAAATCCTCTGACAGAGGAAAGCAGAAAGGGTTCCTCATCCTCTTTAAGATGGTGGAAAAGGTGGGTGGCTGTTTGTGTTCGCTGTACTTCTCAACTTCCAGTTCTCACAGATAACACTGCTTGCTCATCTGTTTTTGACATTACAAGAAACCACTTGAGGTGTGCTGGTCTTAAAGAATGAGGGTCATCTTCCAGAACCTATTAATAGGCTTCAAAAATTCCAGGATTTATAGTGTCACAAGAATAATCCAAAGACATCAAAAAGGTTTGGGGCAGCCACTCATATATTGAGTCCTGGCTGCAAATAGGTAAATTGTATTGACCTCTTGACAGGTTTATATCCAAAACAGAACTGACTTAAGATGAGAAATATGGCGGCTTTAAAGGCCCAGACCGGAAGTGACATCATCGGGACTGGAACCGGAAGTGATGTCATCGGGAACCGGTACTGGAAGTGATGTCATCGGGACCAGAAGTGTCATCGTCAATAGCGCCAGACACCGGAAGTGATATCATCAATAGCACAGGTGTCTGAAGTGACGTCAACAAAGCCCCCCGGTACCGGAAGTGATCAGGATTTTCCATGGATGCAGAGGATTTAGAGAGAAAGTCAGTGCAGCTCGACACCCCCCAGTCTGGTGTGGTACTACTATTATTCAGGCCCTTTAGCTGCCTCCCAATCGCATGTGAGTGACACTGGGTAATAAAAGCTAGCCTCAAATACAATGGGTGCACCGGTGGTGCAGTTGCCGAAGTGTTGTCGGCATTCAGTATGCTGGGGGTCTTTTGCACAATGTGAAGTACAAGAACCAAATTGGAGATCTCCACTGCACTCGGGTCCCAAACCAGGTGGTTGGTCATGTGGTGGGTGCACCAACGCACTAGGAGATAGTGTAAAAGAGGGGATGTAAAATATTTTATAAATGAGAGAAGACCAAGGAACAATCAGATTTGTTGGGTTAGGCCAGGGGGATCAAACTCAAATCCAAGAGGGCCACAGTGACTGTAGGGTTTTCATTTCAGCCACTTCCTCAATTTGTAACCAATTACTCCTGCTAATTGAAGGACTTCTTTAAGCCTTCATTTTAATTGACTTGCTTTTTAAATTCAAGTTCAGGTTTATTGTCATGTGTTCACAGTACAATGAAATTCATACTTGTATCCTTCATCAGAACAATCGACAATAATACAACACCCAAAAAGAGATAGACACCCACTGAAAAAGCATACAACATATGTATAATATACCTATCTAGCTATCAATACATCCATCCATCCATTATCCAACCCGCTATATCCTAACTACAGGGTCACGGGGGTCTGCTGGAGCCAATCCCAGCCAACACAGGGCGCAAGGCAGGAACAAACCCCGGGTAGGGTGCCAACCCACCGCAGGGCACACACACACCAAGCACACACTAGGGACAATTTAGGATCACCTAACCTGCATGTCTTTGGACTGTGGGAGGAAACCGGAGCATCCAGAGGAAACCCACGCAGACACAGGAGAACATGCAAACTCCATGCAGGGAGGACCCGGGAAGCAAACCCAGGTCTCCTTACTGAAAGGCAGCAGCATTACCACTGCGCCACCGTGCAGCCCATCGATACATACATCTATATAAATAAAATTCTTTTCACGTTTTAAATGGATATTACGTATGACCACGTAATATGGAAATTACGTATGAAACGGAAATTACGTATGACCACACGATATGGAAATTACCTATGACCACAGAACATATTACAATACAGGAACTAGCCAGGCGCGTTCTGACAGAGAAGTTTTATTTATTCGTCCACGTGACTGTCGCTGAAACTGCCACATTGTAACTTTTTTTAATTGCCAGTACTTGATAGTAGAAGAGATGAGGAAAACAGCTTTGCGTCTTTCTACTTTTTAACTGCGCCGAGCTGTAAACAATGTGAAGACGAGACCGCCTTCAGCGGCGAGGGGTCGTGAGAACAAAGTGGACGCTGGGAGGTGCGGAATGTTGGGCTGCTCCGCCGAGTCGAGAGCTTCGCAGTTTCAGGCAGTGTCCTCTCTTCTCGCACTGTTTGTGACACTTCAAGTGCCCCGTCGGCTCCTGGAAGAGTGGAAATCTTTGTGAATGAGTGTAATTGGCGCCATCGAAGCAGGACTCTGTTTGTAAATTGCCCTGCACGACTACTTACTGTCCCTTAAGGTGAGTTCGGGTCACTAAAACCCCACAACATTCAAGCTTGCTTTTGTGATCAATTATTTTACCAAGCAAATCACAGGCATGTAGTGCAAGGTTGTCAGGCAAAAATTTGGATGATCACATAGAAAATGTAATTTCTATACCACAGCGGGCGTGTAGCACCTTTCATAAGGGATCTAC
The DNA here is from genome assembly GCF_900747795.2 of Erpetoichthys calabaricus. Lineage (NCBI taxonomy): Eukaryota > Metazoa > Chordata > Cladistia > Polypteriformes > Polypteridae > Erpetoichthys > Erpetoichthys calabaricus. The sequence goes on from NC_041405.2 coordinate 140,162,080, forward strand.
TACTTACCTGTTGTGTTATAGCGCCTTTAAAATGTAGTTTACCTGAAACCACTCCAGTAGTGCTCAATGTATCTTTACTTCTTAAATGTTAATGTTTTACTGTTTAATAACTTATAGACTACATTTTATTTTTTTCCCTTGCACTCAGTGAGCGAAACCACAGGGTAATCAACTAGTATATAATATATAAATAGATATTATAGACATGAGTATGTAGAGTGTTTGGTTTTGGCAATAAGAAACACGGGGTAAAGAAAAAGGGTGTTGCATTGTTGTCCTTAGAGAGGAGGAGAAGCCCCCAGATGACGTGTGACTTCACTTCTGCCATGGTGTCTCAAGCTCCGCCCCTTCTGGGTCCCACCCACTCCTTGTTGTAAACCCCGTGCATGACTTGGGCTTGGAATTCTATGCAATTACAGTTAAACCCGAATCACACTCGGGCTGATGTGTAATGATGCGCTTGATAGTGTTGAGCTCACATGACACTCGAGTCAATATCCCGCTGCCATCTAGAGGATGAAATAACATCATGCTGCAAAAAAAAAGAAACCCAAAGGAACATGAATATTTCTATGCTTTCTGACACTGTATGGAAAAAAAAGTAAAGTAAGTAAGTAATGTAACTCATTAATATTTATGAGTGGGGCGGAGCCTCCAATGAAAAACACAATGACAAACTTAAAGCTGTAATGGCAGTTTTAGAGTGAATTGAAACTGAAGCATTGCTTGAATTAGGTGATAGTGATGATGATGTGAATTTGTCATTAGACTTTGACACAGATAATTAAACCGAGGCTTACAACAAACTGCCAGCCATGATATGCCCATTAAATTCGGTCACGTGAAGCTTCACCGTGGTGTGACAGTAGTGCACTCAAGTGCAAGGTCAAGCAAGACAGTAGCCCCCTAAGTGCTGCTCACAATGTGGCAACTGTCAATGTTCATGTCAAAGGAAATGTAGAAGTCACTGAGTATTGCACTGTGGTAGCCAGCAGTAACACAAGAAGCACGTTGATCATGTAGGCCAGGCATTAACATTCTACAAGTAATAGAAAAAAAATTAAAAGAAAAGTGTGCAAAGAAACACGCTTCTACTGTCCCAATTGTGACATCAGGCTCAAAACATGTGACACGAAGAACGAGTGCTAAATCTGCATCAGTAGAGCAGTGGACACTAGACACGCCTTTCCTACCGTATTAATGTTGATGTTTTAGTATTTTCATGTTTCTGTTACATGCAATAATATTATTCTTGCTCAAAAAAATTCAAAATTTTTGGCTCGTTTTTCCTGGTGTGGCCGAGTGCAGTAATGACGGGTCACAACAACAGAGAATAGACATCAACTGGGGCGTCCCATTTAATACAGCTGTCTCACGTAGGAAAATGCCTTTCAGGCTTGATATACAGCCCTCTCGGGGCACAACAAAGAAAGACTCAATTGGCTCTTGTGCCGTCGCAAATAGGGTCTTCCACAGGAGCTCCGTCCTGCGGTCTGCTTCAGCTTGAAAATGGCACCTCCTTCTGGGGGACCGGGATTCTTATACTATGTAGACCAGAAGGGGCAGGGCTAGGTGCCCTCACTGGGCAGTTTCTTGGAGCTCTGGGGAGAAAAGGAGAAGAAACCGTTAGCGACAGCACCCCCTCTCGCTCCAGTGGGTCATCACATACCTCAAATAAGATGGTGAGGAGATCCTCGGATTTGCATGCGTGACGGAGGGTAAACCTAACGTTAAGGAGGCTACACTGGCAGCTGTAGATAGATATGTTTTTTTGTTTTGCAGCCTAGAGTGCCTTTCTTTTGTCCTCCTGACTCTTCACAATTAAAAGGGATCTGGACCCCAATACTTCACTTGATCCCTTGTGCCGTCTTTCACAATTTACAGTGTGACAGATTAAGGGTCCTCATGACCCCCTGAACCCTCAGATCACACGTCAGACACCAGGTAAAAGTCCAAATATTATGTTTATTAGGACAAAACCTGCACAAAGCACCCTCTTCTCTACAATATTCAAAAAAATACACAATAAACAATCAATAAATCAATAATCCTCCTCACTCCCAGACGCGTTGCCACCCTTCCACCCAGCTCAGCTCAGCGTCTGGGATTTCCACTTCCCTGACCTGGAAGTGGTTCCAACCCTACAGTCCATGTGATTCCTTATCACTTCCGGGTCAGGTAAAAAGTCCTTTTCTTCATCCCGGAATCATTTCCTTCGTCGCCTTGCCTACGACGTACTTCCAGGTTATAAGGCACAAACAACTCTCTGGGCCTCCCTGCAGCGTCATCTGTTGGCCCCTGGTATTCGGGGCACTTCCATGCCTCAGGGAGATCTCCATCTGGCGGCCTGGCGGTGTTGGCTGGGATGACAGGCCGGCCATATCCCACAACAGTATATGCATGTGTACACAGTGTTGTGCAAAAGTCTTAAATACCTTAGATAGTTCACAAAAAGATTTCTTTTAAAAGCTGTTTTTAGGTTGTTTGGTTGTTGAAGAAGGTTGTTTTACTCACAAGTGAGGACAGTGTGTTGAGCAGAGGAAAGAGTTCTTTGATAGGCTGATGAATAATACGACTTGTTCCTCTGACATGTAGTAACCACGGAGCACACGGCCTTTCTTTTCTATGTATTGTGCCTAAATGACCACACGGTGATACCCAAAATATTCCGAAGCGACGTTTACACTGTTTTGTGTGTTTTGTATCTCACACCCTCATGCATCTTTATCGTAAGAGCATCCCTTATCTACGATGGAGCGCTCGATCAGAAGAAAATATGAACGTCGTTGAAGTAGTGAAAGAAATTGGTAACTGCGCTGCTGCAACAAAATTCAATGTGTCTGAGAAACTGATGCGAGATTGGAGGAGGCAAGAAAATGTAAAAAAAAAAAAATGAAGTGTCGCATTTTTGAACGGGTGTTTAAGTCGGGTCTGATTTTATGATTGATTTTTCGGGTTTTAAGATCCGACTTATACGCGAGTATATACAATAATTGAAAGGAACTACTCTGGGCATCTCTCTCCTAGGAGGATTCGTTTTGATGACGTGTTCGCTTCGCTTGTGTATTAGCGGTGGGAGGAAAAGTAAAAGGGATACCGTTTTGCCGATGTTAGCGGCTAAGCGACTTTGTCTTTTTTCAGAGGTTTCATTTTGCCGACGTGTTGGCCTCGCTTGTGTTATTAGCGGCTAAGTGAGTTTTCTGTTTCCTCGGAATCCCGACTCCACCTCTCACTTCTGTGCCAGACAGACAGACAGACTTCCATGCGTAGGCATTTATATATAAGATAGTAGTGTCAAATATATTGCACAAAGCCCAAATATTTGAAACAATGCAGTAATATACAGTACTGTGCAAAAGTTTTAGGCACGTGTGAAAAAATGCTGTAAACAAAGAATGCTTTCAAAAATGGAAGTGTTAATCATTTATTTTCATCAATCAACAAAATGCAGTGAATGAATAAAAGAGAAATCTAAATCAAATCAATATTTTGGTGTGACCACCCTTTGCCTTCAAAACAGCATCAATTCTTCTAGGTACACTTGCACACAGTTTTTGAAGGAACTCGGCTGGTAGGTTGTTCCAAACATCTTGGAGAACTAACCACAGATCTTCTGTGGATGTAGGCTTCCTCACATCCTTCTGTCTCTTCATGTAATCCCAGACACATTCGATGATGATGAGATCAGGGCTCTGTGGGGGCCATACCATCACTTCCAGGACTTCTTGTTCTTCTTTACGCTGAAGATAGTTCTTAATGACTTTGGCTGAATGTTTGGGGTCGTTGTCCTGCTGCAGAATAAATTTGGGGCCAATCATACGCCTCCCTGATGGTACTGCATGATGGATAAGTATCTGCCTGTATTTCTCAGCATTGAGAACACCATTAATCCTGACCAAATCTCCAACTCCATTTGCAGAAATGCAGCCCCAAACGTTCAAGGAACTTCCACCATGCTTCACTGTTGTCTGCAGACACTCATTACTGTACCGCTCTCCAGCCCTTCGACGAACAAACTGCCTTCTGCTACAGCCAAATATTTCAAATTTTGACTCATCAGTCCAGAGCACCTGCTGCCATTTTTCTGCACCCCAGTTCCTATGTTTTCGTGCATACTTGAGTCGCTTGGCCTTGTTTCCACGTTGGAGGTATGGCTTTTTGGCTGCAACTCTTCCATGAAGACCACTTCTGACCAGACTTCTCCGGACAGTAGATGGGTGTACCTGGGTCCCACTGGTTTCTGCCAGTTCTGAGCTGATGGCACTGCTGGACATCTTCAGATTTCGAAGGGTAATAAGTTTGATGTGTCTTTCATCTGCTGCACTAAGTTTCCTTGGCCGACCACTGCATCTACGATCCTCAACGTTGCCCGTTTCTTTGTGCTTCTTCAAAAGAGCTTGAACAGCACATCTTGAAACCCCAGTCTGCTTTGAAATCTTTGTCTGGGAGAGACCTTGCTGATGCAGTATAACTACCTTGTGTCTTGTTGCTGTGCTCTTGCCATGACATGAAACTATCTTCCACAACCTCACCTTGGTAGCAGAGTTTGGCTGTTCCTCACCCAGTTTTAAGTCTCCTACAGTTGTTTCAGTTAATGACTGTGTTTCAACCTACATGTGACATTGATGATCATTAGCACCTGTTTGGTATAATTGGTTGATCAGACACCTGACTAGAATCCTACAAAATCCCTGACTTTGTGCAAGTGGACCTATAAGAATTGATGCTGGTTTGAAGGCAAAAGGTAGTAACACCAAATATTGATTTGATTTAGATTTGTCTTTTGTTCGCTCACTTTGCATTTTGTAAATTGATAACAATAAACAATCATTATTTATATTTCGGAAAGCATTCTGTTTACAGCATTTTTCACACCTGCCTAAAACTTTTGCACAGTACTGTACATAGCATTGCACTCTTGCCCAGTAATATGTCAAGCAAGTGTTAATAAAATCAGCACAGAATAAACTTAATTTAGGTTAGATGGAGGAGTTCAGGAAAGACGACTGCAGGAGCAAAGAAACTCTTTCTATGTCTAGTAATTCTTGGCTTTTAGTGACTTGTCTTGTTTCCTTAATGGCTGCCCGGGTGAGTGTATTCTTTCCTTATATTTCTGGCACATTTTCTGACCCGTGATGCATACCAGTCCTCGATGGAGTCCACTTTCAAACCGGCTATCTGTTCTGCCACCCGTACAACACGCTGAAGCTGATGTTTGTTTAGTGTTTCTATATCTAATCTAATCTAACCTAATCAAGTACTGGGGTAAGGCAGGAGCCAAGCTGGGATGGCAGACCACTTTAGGGCACACTTACTCGTGCCCACCTGCCAGTTTAGTATAACCACTTAAACTGGACTGCACATTATTCCTGATTGTTGTTGCCAGATGCCATCAACTCGATTCTGACTTATAGCGACCCTTTATAAGACAGAATGAAAAACTGGCCAATCCTGCACCATTCTCCCAATTTCTAACAGGTTTGAACCCATTGTTGCAACCACTGTATCAATCCATCTCGCAGGGGTCTTCTTCTATTTCATTGTCCTTCCACTTTACCAAGCATGATGTCCTTTTCTAGGGAGTGCTCCCTTCTGACCACATGTCCAAAGTATGTCTGACGAAGTTTCGCCTCTAAGGGGCATTCCAGTTGTACTTCCTCCAAGGCAGATCTGTTTGTTCTCCTGGCAGTCTGTGGTGCCTTTAATATTTTTCACCAGCACTACAACTCGAAGGCATTAATTCCTTGCTGGTCTTCCTTATTCATTGTCCAGCTTTCACAACCTTAGGCACTGAATGGAAACACCATGGCTTGGATCAGACATACCTTAGTGGTGTGATCAATTTGTCTTACTGTGGGAGGCTTGCATGTTGCTGTGATATTGGAAGCTATGCCACCGGTATTTTAAATACCAGCAGGGTCACCCATGGTGGATATATTCAAGTGGAGCTTCCAGGTGTCACAAATGCATGCTTTAGGGGTCAGTCAAAGGGTCCAATTCAATGCGATCAAATGGGAGGAAAGGGTCGATAATGAAATGTTAATGCCTTTCTCTTCTTCCTACAGACCTACAGAAGAATAACCATTCTCTCCAAACACTTCTGTCCTGTCCCGTCCTGATGACCTCACTTCTTCCCAATGACCTCAGTTTCCATCCAATCCTGATGATCTCACGTCCATCCAACCCTCATGACCTCATTTCCATTTCCTGTCTTGATGACCTCACATCTGCCCAGTAACCTCACTTTCCATCCAATCCTGATGACTGCACTACTGTGCAACTCTCATGACCTCACGTCCATCCAACCCTCATGACTTAATTTCCATTTCCTGTCCCGATGACCTCACTTCCGCCCAATGACCTCACTTTCCGTCCAACCCCCATGACCTCACTTCCGTCCAATCCTGATGGCCTCACTTTCCGTCCAACCCTCATGACCTCACTACCATCCAACTATCATGACTTCATTTCTGGTTCCTGTCCTGATGATCTCACTTCCACCCAATAACCTCACTTTCTATCCAATCCTGATGACTTCACTACTGTCCAACTCTCATGACCTCACGTCCATCCAACCCTCATGACCTCATTTCCGTTTCCTGTCCCGATGACCTCACTTCCGCCCAATGACCTCACTTTCCGTCCAACCCTTATGACCTCATTTCCGGTTCCTGTCCTGATGACCTCACTTCCCTCCAACCCTCATGACCTCATTTCCGGTTCCTGTCCTGATGGCTCCACTTTCATCCTGATGGCTCCACCTCATACTTCTTGCCATCTTCCTATAAACCCATCCATTAACTTCTTTTGTTGGTCTTTGTGTTGTTCACAGCTGTTTTAAGACCAGTACCAGTCTTTTTTGGTTACTCCAGACACCACACTATATGGAGAGGATCCCCAAATCTTTTTTTGTGTAAATCTGCCTTATAACACAGGCTAAAAACAGATTATGAAGAAGGATGTGGTGATCGACTTTTGAAACACGAGCCACTGAAAATCCTACGTGCAACAGTGAGATAACATTCCTAATGACACAAGAAAAACCCTTGCTGACACACGAAGACCCTGAAAAGTATACACAGATATGAGCTAAACCAACATTTGAACCTTGTGTCGTGGAGCTGTGAGGCAGCGATGCTAATGTCTGTGCCCACTTCACTCCTTGATCTGCGCGCGTTAGTGCAGACTTGTACAGCAGATACCCCACCGTGCCTCCAGGCATCCTTTTTTCATAAGATGGCAGTCAGTTGCATTTTGATTAAGAGCATCTAATGAGAGGGAGAAAAAAAAGGCAGAAAGAAACCAAGAGAGAGTAAAAAATAATTTAGATATGAATTATTATTATTATTATGATTTGAGGCAAGGCCATGAGTGTGAGTCTGGAGATTTTCCTCCGTCAATGCGGTCCAGGGAAGTAGGACATGACCTTTAAATTAGTTTAATAAACAGCTCTTATGAATTTTATTTGACAGCTGGCATCTTGGAAAAGGTAATGCTTTTGAGTCAAATGTCAGCAGATCCTTGGCTGTCTTGTCATGGCACCTTTATCTTTAAGTGGTATGCGCACCGACCGGCTGCGGTCTCAGAGGCTCTCAGACGAGCTGATGGAGGGAAAAGATGGAAAGACAGAAATGAGAGGAAGAAAGTGAGAGAGACGAAGAGAGGGGATGGGGGATTGGGAGGGTGGGGGGGCTTCCGTTCCGATCAGATTCCTGATGATTCATTCAGATGTTCTGAATGCCACCGAGGTAATTAGCACAACAAAGAACAAAACGAGTGCCTGCGTCGCTGCGTGGCAGAAGGTGCAGACGATTTCCACGGCTGCAGCCCCAACAGGAAGTGCTCACCAGGACGGTCGCTTCAGGTAGACATGACTCTCTCAATTGAGTGCCACACAGGGGCTGTCATGCCAGCCGGCTGTTTTACCAGAGCCGCTCACTCACTCGATGACTGCAGCAGATTTAACACAGGCGTCTGAATTACGCCCTGCAGGGTTGGCAACACCCTCCCCACACAGCAGAGAAAGGGGGCTTTATCAGCGGGCTGCATTTAGTCACTACTGGCAAACGCTCTGTTTAAATTGTCACTAAGCAGCTGCAATATTCAGTAATAACCGACATTATTTGATTAGCTTAACATCTGCAGACTGAATTGAATTCTCAGGGGCTATTAATAGATATGCAGACCTCACACAAATAAAAGAAATCGGAAACATTAAAGCTGTTTACTGATGGGTGATCAGATGTTTCCAAGTGATTTTTAATAATAATTCAGAAAATAACAACAGACGCAGAGAAGAAAAAAGGCCAAAAGGAGCCCCCAGTCCCACATGAAAACATAACGTCAGAACAAAGTAAATAAAGCAAATGCGTGCAACATTTGGGTAAATATCAAAAAAGATGAGTCATCCTAACGACAGGTGGGGCGAGCCCACCTCCTTTTGAATTTATCTGTCTAATATAGTGCCTTATCTATTTAAATGTTAGATATAAAAATACACTGGGAGGCCTGAAACTTGAAAGTACTCCTTCCAAGAAGAAACTGGGTGTCATAGTGGACTCATCACCATTTAGTGCAGGGGTGTCAAACTCCGGTCCTGGTGGGCCACAGCGGCTGCAGGTTTTCATTCTATTCCTTTTCCTAATCAGTGACCAGTTTTCACTGCTAATTAACTTTTTCCCCATGATTTTAATATCCCCTGTTTTTAAGGATTCAGTCCTCTGAATTGATTCTTTTCTTCATTAAATGACAGCCAAACAAAAATGAGATGTGAAACGAGGCAACAGATGACCAGCTAAACTGGGGCTTCAAACTCCACAACCAATTTCTTAATGAGAAGTCAATTCTTGCTGTTTTTTAAACCCGTTATTTAATTCCATGGCTTGTTGCTGCTCTCATTCTGCATACACTAGGGGGCTCCACCCCCTGCTCGCTTCGCTCGCCAACCCCTGGCGTTGGGGCATGACAAAGAGTGAGATGTATGAATTAGATATAGAATAGTGTGCAGGTGTGGATGATGCATATAGAAAGCCAAAAATACAGTGTTTGGCACAGAGTAATGGTTTATTGGAATATTTCTTTGTACACAACATTAGTAGTAAAGATGGTGTCCTGCCCTTGAATGAGTCTTCCTTGGCATGGAGCATTTATAACTTTAACTTTAACGTCAGATGAACGTCGAACACGTGAGATGGTCATGGCAAATGCAGGTTTAATGGGGAACTGTCGGCGTTTCAATGTAAAAGGTAATTCTAGGTCAGAACTCGTAAGGTCAATTTTAGGAATGAGAACAGTATTGTTAGAATGTGATCCTGTAAGAACTGTTGCTTGAATAACATTGTGTGTCATGGTGTTGACGACTAAACGTGTGCCATTGCATAAACCCTGTTTAGTGTTAAGGTTTCTTAATAGCATGATTATTGTTCCGTTTTTAAGGCTAAGATTGTGTTGTGTTAATCCGGCTGGGTTAATAGTGTTCAAATATTCTAAGGGGAAATTCAGATGTTCATTGTCGTCATCAGAGTCAACTTTGTCAGAGCTTAGAAAGAGCCGTTCCTCTCCAGGAAGTAATGAAATGACCTGGTTATTAATGTGATCAACATTAATATTTTTTGGACATAATATAGTGCGTTGTGTTAAAAGGGGCATTTGGTCTAATGAGACCGCTGTTCTAAATATCTCCGTAAGTAAGTCATCGCAGATGAAGGGTTGAGGAATTGTAATAATATCTGGGTGAAGTCCATCTGTATTGGTGAGTGTACAATGTTCTAGTTGTAATAACCAATTGTTATATTCGGGATCTGGAAATCGCATGTTTTGTACCAAGTGTATCTTTAGAAAGCAAAGCCAATTGTTTGCGTAACATTTTTTGTTCCGCGGTTTTAGAAGCGCGCCGAGGTGAATTTTTTTTTTTGATGCGGGTTCATGTTTGTGGTCCCGTTACTCGAGTCGTCTAGTTTTGTATCCGTGATCGTGAATTGATGACTTGTTTGATCTTTATCGTGAGGAATATGGATAAGTAATAAGTAGGATCGAACTCACTTTTAATATGCTGACTGTTCGTTTCTTCGTATTATCACCAATCAGGTCTCGCGCCTGTATATGTATTGTAGTTCGGTCTCGTGTTGTTTATATGACGTCGTCGCGTATTTTAAGGTGGACTGAATAATAGCTGAGCGTATGGTATGTGGAGCAATAGGTAAGCACTGTCTAAAATCTACTCCTAATAAAAGTACCTTTACTCCAAAGGGAATATTATTATTCATCAACGCAATGCCAATTGTCCGCGTATTTTAAGGTGGACTGAACAATAGCTGAGCGCATTGTAAGTGGAGTAATAGTTAAGCACTGTCTAAAATCTCCTCCTAATAAAAGTACCTTTCCCGCAAAGGGAATATTCTTATTCATCAACGTTTGTAGAAGTTTATCAATGGTGTTGAGTAAGTGACTGGATGCCATTGTACATTCATCTCTAATTAATAGTGTGGCAAGACGGATGTCACGTGCATTGTTACTGTGAATTGTCATAGTGGATACCGATGTTTCTGTGATTGGGACCGGTATTTGGAATAAGGAGTGACATGTGTTTTTGGAGCCGAGACATTTTTTCTTCCGCGGTTTCAGAATCGCTTTGTAGGTGCCGACGTGATTTGTGCATATTTGCGTTCTTGATTTGTTTCAGGGTGCACTGTTCCAATGCGATGTAATATTTGTCCACATACGCGAAAGCAGTATGGGTCATTGCCTTTTGGTGACCTGATATTTACTCCAGTAGATGCAAAATCAAATGAACTATTGTAGGATGTAATGCAGATGCGCCGCCGTGTATTTTGTTATTTCATGCGGGTTCATGTGTTTGGTCCCGTTATCCGAGCCGAATCGTTTTGTACCCGTGAGCGTGTATTCATGACTTGTTTGTTCCTCAGCGTGCGAAATATGGATAAGTAATAAGGAGGATCGCACTCACTGTTAATATGGAGCCTTTTCTGCAGTTGAACGGTTAATAGTGCTTCAGTGTAAGGAGATCCACCTATGCTGCCTAGTGTGAAGGTGTTGAGATGACGTATGTTTAATATGGACGGTTCCTTTAGAAATGGGGCTTTGGGTGTCACTTCTTATTGATGTTAGTGTGTTTGTGGGTCTGATTCGTCGTTGTTGTGAACGTTTCGTGTGCCATGTCTCGTCTCTAATGGGCCTGGCTGGCGGTCACGGCTTCTTTTTTTTGTTGCGTTAGGAGCTTGTTAAATCCTCCTGTTTGTGTGGGTCCCGTTTTTTCGTGTGCAATGGGATTCGTGCGGCGCCGTCTGGGCAGGGGGGAAGGGGTTGGCTGGGGCTGGTATTGGTGGTGCGCGAGCGTCTTCTTCTGTCCCGTCCGTTGCTTGTAGGGTGGGTGGGGTGGTTTTGTGTTCTTTTTTTTTGTGTGCCAGGGGCTTGTTGAATCGTCCTCTTTGTGTGTGTCCCGTCTGGAGCGGCTTCTTTTTTTTTGTGTGCTAGTTTCGTGTGCAATGGGTTTCGTGCGGCACTGTGTGCGTCGCCTGCGTTTGACTCCTTTTTTCTGTGGTCGCGGGGCCTCATTTCTTTGACTCCTTTTTTCTGTGCTCACTCCTTTTTTCTGTGGTCGCGTCCGCCTCTCGCGGCCCCTCATTTCTTGGGGCGCCTGCGCAGTACGTCTTTTTGCGGCTACGGCCCATGGCCGGATGTCCCTGCGTCCATCCGGTTTAGCATTCTCCGTTAGTAATATGGATTTTCAAAACTGTTTTCTATTTTTTCTACGAACACCAATGGCAAAATGTTTTGGTGACCTGAGAGATCAATCTTACTGAGACCTTCACCTTTCTTTATTTTCAGATAATGTGTGATGGGCACATGTGGTGGCTTGTTTTGTGTCTCTTAATTGTTTGGTTGCAAATTAAGGAAAAAGAAACAACTAAGGGGCCTGAGTCAAGCTAATTAAAAGAAATAATTAGCAGCAAAAACTGGTCACTAATTAAAAAGATGGTAAGAATGACAACCTGCAGCCACTGCGGCCCTCCAGGACTGGAGTTTGACACCCCTGATCTACTGGACATGCAGACGGTGACCAGAAGTGATGATAGGGTGTTAGGTTATATAGCGCCCTGATGTGTGGAGTACAAGTGAAACAGGGGGTGTGCTTAAGTTATATAGTACATTAGTGAGGCACTTTCACAAAAGAAAAAGAGTTGGGGACCATCACTGTATAATGTCTGAAGGACAAAAGAAATACAAGTAGTCAAAATGATGGATCAAAATACTTTTTACAGCACATCAAAGTGTATTAGAACAAATGGCATTTAATACAGTGGCAAAATGGTGGACGGAAACGAGTTGGCAGGAGATGACATCAAAATAGGCAGACGGCATCATCAAAAGTGACTGGATGTGATGTGATGGAGGAAGGGATGTCACCTTCTGGAGACCGGAAGTATCGTCTTAGAATGGAGCCGGAAACGACGTCATCAAAGAATGCCGGAAGTGCTGTTTCCACGGCCATCTTGGAAGTGAGGTAAGGACATTATTTTTCTTCTTTTGGTCTAACGAAAGAGAGAGAGAGGCATTAGTACCACAAATCAACCCCTTGTCTTGCGATATTTCACTCACCTCCAGGCTTGTTGACTGCCTCCTAAGTGCATGTGTGTGACAGGCCCCACCAGGAGTACTGGGTGAAGTTATGGTCTCTGGGCTACAAAAAGGACATAGCAGCACAAGAGAACGTCCAGAGATGAGCAACAAGGATATTTAGGTTAGATTAGATCAACCTTACTGATCCAAATGGGAAATTTAGATGAATATAGCAACTGAAACATAAAAAACTTAAGATATCAACTCTAAAAGAAATAATACAATCAGTCAACAGATAGTTTGATAAATAAATAAAAAAATATTGAAAAATGAAATTAAACAGAATAAGCAATTAGTTTTGGACATTGTGGGGAAAGAAAGCATTGAATTGCCTGATACCAGGGGCAAAAAAGCCCTCCAAAGGAACTTCTTAGCACACCATGGAGGAATGAACGTCTGGCTAACAGTGCTCCAAGAGAGCGCCTCCTGGATGGGATGGGGGACATTTTTTTATGATGGCATCCTATTTTACCACCATCTTCTTTTCCACAACAGCTTCCAGTATGTCCGGAATTAGCCCTGTAATGGAGCAGCCCTTCCTGATAAGTTTGTTCAGGCATTGTGTGTCGTTTGAGCTCAAGGAGCTTCCCCATGAGACCACAGTGTTGAACCATTCAGTGGCTACTACAGACTGGTAGAACATTCTAGAGGCTTGCTGCACATATCAGAAGACCTAAGTGAGGTGAAGAAGAATGATGATGATGATTATTATGGGGAGATGATGAGGACGAGAACAAGGACAATAATGCTTGACTGGGAAGGAATAGAGAAGAAAAGAAAAGAGAAAAGAATTGTGACCGAGATTTGTGTAGCATGGACGACAAAAGTTTAGGGTATGCCCTTTAAAATAAAGAGTGTATGACTGTCTCTGTGGTTGTCTGGGGTTTGGGACTCTGAGATGAATCTATCTATCTATCTATCTATCTATCTATCTATCTATCTATCTATCTATCTAAATAGTCATGAAAAGCACTATATGATAGATAGATAGATAGATAGATAGATAGATAGATAGATAGATAGATAGATAGATAGATAGATAGATAGATAGATAGATAGATAGATAGATAGATAGATAGATAGATGTGAAAAGTGTTATGATACACTTTATTTGTCCCCAAGAGGAATTGGTCTTTATAGTGGCTCAAGAGAAATAGAAATATCTGCTTTCGCCATTACTTACGACGTAACGTTTATTAGTTAAAATAATGTCCGTTCTCCGCCTGCCCGGGGCTACGTATAGGAATCCCCTATGAACATGGCGCCAGTCGACGCAGAGCCCACTCACAATTCCACGCACTGCCTCACACAGTTTACTGTCAGTAACGTGTGGGACAAAATCAGGATGAACGTGCAGACTCCACACGGGCACAACCTTCAAATCCAGAACTCTGCGGCGTGAGGCAGCAGCAGAAGCAGCAGCGCTGAGTGTTGCGTCACCGCGCCCGCTTTTCCAAGTTCTGCAAATCGACGTTGTTGAAGTTTGTGTGCAACTTATTGTATTTAGGTTTCTTTAATCACTGTTTTCCATTTTAACTACGAAATGTGCATTTAGCTACTTTATTTGAAATAGTAGGTGATTAAGGGTATCTGGGTTTTTTAATAAACCATAACTTAAATTATTTAATTCAAAGTATCTGGTTAGTTACCGCTTCATTTTAGTGGTGCAACAAGGGATGCTTTTCGAAGTGTTTTGGTTATTAAATAGAATGAATAATAGATACCCATTTAATGTATTATTGATAGAGGATACAGTGGCAAACATCCCATGGCTCTGATCTCTCAGAGTAAAACGCATGTGGGGACACATCAAAGAACGCCATTACCGCTGTCACTCAGCACAACTCAAAGCGGCTGAAGCGCGTGAACAGTACAAGCGCGAGCACACGCAGACACACACGCACTCTTACGGGCTTCTGAACAACTGCGGATTTTACCATCATACTACTAATTTTCGAGCAGCGCCTTCTTACAGCACAATATCTTCATCTCATCTACCTAAAAAAAAAAAGGTTTCTGGCAGCTTCAGGCCTTCCCGCATAGCCGATTTTTCGCAATGTTCTGTCTGTGTTGATCACATCTAAACAATAAGAGAAAACTTGCTTCGCATTCACAGACAATTCAGTAATAAAGACATGGATTCAAACTTCATATTCTCATACACGCATTCTGTATCCCCCGACCTAAGGACCCCATCCCCCCGCCTACTCCAGATTTCTTCTTCTGTTCCAGAGTGCCATGAATGCGCACAGGCAGAATTGAACCAGGACTTTAAATTGCATCAACTTAATGAAAATGGAAAAGAGGATACAGTTTGGGAGCGAGCTGTCGTGTTTTATTTAAAATGTCACAGGTAGCCACAAAGGGAAATTAATGATTCTGGCTGGCAACTGTGTGTGTGTGGCTGTGTGTGCCTCTGTGAAGTTGCGTGGCTGTATATAGGCATACAGTACATGTGCTTATATACAGTGGGCGTGTACAGTAAGTGTGTGCGCGTATGTGATTCTCGGTATATGGTTGTGTAGCTGTATGGTTGTGTCTGAGCAGAATGTAGATATGCCAGTGTGTGTGTGTGTGTGTGTTTGGGATCTCTGGGGTCTGCTTAGTCAGAGATCTGTTTTATTTTATTTTTTTCAGAACTGTAATAAACTCGTAGCAAACAGTGAGGTCCGCCAGACCATTAGGATGCCTGCATATTAGGCGCTGTTATTCTGAATCTGCAGAGTAATTGCGCTTCAGAGGCACGGTGTAACTAATGTGTTTAATTGTCTTTACGGTATATATCTAAACTTCCAAATGGCCAGCAATATTTCTACAATCATATTTTCCATAATTATATTGCTACCACTGCGCTGGTTGTGTGTGCTTTTAAACGAATTTAAAATGATTGGTCGGAAACAAGCAGCTTAACCCCCGCGGAGCCTCTGCCTACACAGCTACAATAAATAAGCCGCAACTCACATCTGACCCTGTATTTTGTACTTTATAATGGATCTAATTTCACCTCCTTGTAGTTTACCTGAAAGCATTTTTCCTACGTGTCCCGTGATGTTCTGCAGTTCACTGTTTATTATGTAATGAAACGCGAACCCTTCCATCTACTAAGTTTTTTTATTTATTTATTTTTCCCGCGACAGCCGCGTCACGTGAGCAGGGCTGGCAGGAGGTCACTTCGCCGCGGGCTCGCCGACTTTCCCAGAATGAAGGCAGCAATCGCGTTTCTCTCATCAAGACCAGTATAGAATGTCTCAAAAGACGTGTTACATTCTAGGAAATTAGAAGAATAAAAAACTTGGACGACAATGGACCCTTGCAGTTCAACAAGATCGTCAATCCTGGTCACCCAATTTCTCTAAAATAACATCGACTGGAGTTTTGAAGGTCCCTCAAGCGCCACTGTCTCCTAGACTACAAGGGAATTTATTCCATGTTTTTATGGTTCTCCTTGTGAAGAAAAACTGTTTGTGCGAAATTTTCCTAAAGTTTCCATCTGGGTCACCATGTTCTTATATAAAGCACGGATTTTAATGTATGCAGCTCAGACCCTTTCATAATTTAAAACATTTCAGTCATAGTTGCTCTTCTCTGGACTGTCTCTAACCCTGGGATGCTGTATTTGTAATATGGAGATTAAATTCCAGATGAGGCCTCACTAGGGTGTTTTATATACTGTATACTGTATAGCCTAATCATAACCTCCCTTGATTTTTACTCTACACATTGGGGGTGCTTGCGATGAACTGGCCTTGCACCCTATGCTACCTGGGATAGGCTCCTGCAACACACAAACACCCAGTGACCCTGTTCAGGACTAAACAGGTTTGAAAATGAAACGGCATTGGGGGCACAATATAACCAAATATCCTATCAGCCTTGTTAATCACTTCTGTGCACTTACTAGACATAGAAAGTAAAGAGTCCACTGTAACCTCCCAGTTCCTTCTCACACACTCTGCTTCTTTAATGGCACTATAAGGTTCTTAACTGGGTTGTGTCTTTCCTCATACAACTATTACTTGACCAGACACCATTTCGTTCTGGGAAGGGTTCTTTGCAAATGAAGTTGGTGGAGAAGAGTGTCAGGAGTAATTTGTGACAGACAGGTATCAGCAAGAGTGAAAGGGAAGGTCTACAGGACGGTAGTGAGATCAGCTATGTTATATGGGTTGGAGATGGTGGCACTGACCAGAAAGCAGGAGACAGAGCAGAGTTAAAAATGCTAAGATTTGCATTGGGTGTGGCGAGGATGGACAGGATTAGAAATGAGAACATTACAGGGTCAGCTCAAGTTGGGAAGGTTGGGAGACAAAGTCACAGAGGTGAGATTGCGTTGGTTTGGAACAGTGCAGAGGAGAGATGCTGGGTATATTGGGAGAAGGACGTTAAGGATAGAGCTGCCAGGCAAGAGGAAAAGAGGAAGGCCTAAGAGGAGGTTCATGGATGTGGTGAGAGAGGACATGCAGGTGATGGGGGTGACAGAGCAAGATGATGAGGACTGAAAGATATGGAAGAAGATGATCCGCGGTGGCAACCCCTAACAGGAGCAGCTGAAACAAGAAGAAGAGGAAAGAAAGGTTCTTTCTGGAACCTTCATGTGGATGGGTCTTTTGGAATCTAAAACTGGTTCCTCTATGGCACCACTCTGAAGAACCACTCTGGCACGTTCATTTTTAAGAGTTATAGGATGTATGTTCACATGTCTACTCTATGCATGCCAAGATGTTAAAGGCTGATCTCAGCACTTCAACTAAGCTTCCAAATGATCCGTTTCTTGAAATCTGGGATAAGGACTCTGACCCCGAGTACTGGATCAAAGGACTGATTGTGAAGTTCCCTAAGAAAGTCAACCTCCAAGTCTGTTATAACTGGTGAGACATCACACTTCTCTCAACACCATCTAAAGTCTTTGGTCAAGTTCTCTCAACCAGAACTGACACAGCTATAGATACCAATAAACTGAGACAAGAACAAGAGGGATTCTGGAGTGGATGAGGGGACATGGAACAGATGTTTCCTCGAAGAAGCATCACTGAGCATTGTCTGGAATGGAACAGGCCCATTGTTCATCAATTTCATCAACTTCCAGAAAGTATTTGACCCCTGCATTGTCTATGGAAAATCCTAACATCTTATGGAGTTTCTCACATAATGATTATCTTACAGGGTTATTTTGTTACAATTTTAAACGCAGCATTATGGCAATCTGACAGAGTGGTTCGTGGTTGAGACAGGCCTACAACAAGGATGTGTTATTTCTCCCAACCTCTATCTAGTGGCTATTGATTGCATTATGCAAAAGATCACGCCAGGCAATGCCAGACAAATCCAATTTCCATCAATTAAAATGAAGGGGAAAGGAGTTAAGTAGCAGCAAAAACTGTTCACTAATTAAGAAAAGGGTTAGAATGAAAACCTGAACGGCCCTCCAGGACTGGAATTGGAGACCCCTGTTGTGCATGAAAATCCCAGGACATCAGCAGTTATAGAAAACTCACACCAGCCTGCCTGCCACCAACAATCGTGGCACAGATTTTCAAGAAAAACAAACAAAAAAATGTGTTCAGCTTTGAGTGGCATTGTCAAAAAAAAAATCTTTTGGCAGGGTGTCTGGCTAAAGTTTAAAAGTTTGGTTTGATGGTGTAGTCAGGCAGCACACGTGTTTTCATCACAGAGTAGAAGAGTTTTACTTCTGTTGAGTATAAACACAGCTGGCTAGCATTTAACTCATCTGCTGATTTACTTAACTGACCCCTAAGCTCTTTATTCTATTATTTCTTTCACTGATTTTTCCTATAAACTCGGTAGGTTTTAATTTCTTATTTCACCTTCAGCTCTTCTTGTCTCATAATATTAATAATAATAATAATAATATAATAATGTCTTGTCAGTTAAGTAATGGAGAGGCCGAGGGGTGCCATTGTTAGCCTCTGATCGCGTTTTTTCCCCAATTTAGTGTCTGATGTGAACATTAACTGAAGTTTCTCACATTTTGTTAGGTTATATAGCACCTTGATGTTTGGAGTACAAGTCACAGGAGGTTCTACTCATGTTTTATAACACACTGGTGAGGCATCACCTGGAGTACTGTGTGCAGTTTTGGTCTTCAGGCTACAAAAAAGACATAGCAGCACTAGAAAAGGTCCAGAGAAGAGCAACATGGCTGATTCAGGGCTACAGGGGATGAATTATGAGGAAAGATTAAAAGAGCTGAACCTTTATAGTTTAAACAAAAGAAGATTAAGAGGAGACCTGACTGAAGTGTTAAAAATTATGAAGGGAATTAGTCCAGTGGGTCGAGACTGTGATTTTAAAATGAGTTCATCAAGAACTCGGGGACACAGTTGGAAACTTGTTAAGGGTAAATTTCACACAAACATTTGGAAGTTTTTCTTTACACAAAGAACAATAGACACTTGGAATAAGCAACCAAGTAGTGTGGTAGACAGTAAGACTTTAGGGACTTTCAAAACTCGACTTGATGTTTTTTTAGAAGAAATAACTAGATAGGCCTGGCGAGCTTTATTGGGCTGAATGGCCTGTTCTTGTCTAGAAGGTTCTAATGTTCTTCTGACCTGTATCTGCATGATTTTATATATTGCACTATTGTCCCATGTTTGGCTGATCAGATAATTGCATGGATAAGCTGGTGTTTCTAACAATTAGCTTAGTGATTTTATATGCCTAAGGTGACACAGCATTCAGTGCAATGCCAAAGGTTAATACTGTTGCTCAACAAGCCCACCTAGGGGTAAAGCAATCAACCTGGAGGCCTCTACGCTGATTCCAGCTTCAGGACTGCCATGAAGTTCCTGTTAATACAAATAAACTTTAGGTAGTGACTCATAGCAGGCATGAAATGCAAATCACTGTGTGGCATTTGGTAAACACAATATTGCTTTAATAATACTGTATATGATGGGCCATAGACGTGTGCACCATGAAACACCAGATATGTTATCAGCAGCTGTGACTGAAGGAATGAGCAGTGAGAATCAGATGAAAACAACACGATATGAGCAACAAAATCACGTCCACCTTGCTCATTGCTGTCTGTCCAGTCAACATTCACAAAACCTCAGGTGAATGCACAACACACAATAACATTATGTAACATTGTATATCTTCCTGCCTTCACAAGCTTCTTTGTTTTCCTGGTGTTCTTGGCAGCAAAATCCTTTAGGATTTTGTCGGATGACTTCACTTTCAAGTGGCATCAGTGGTGAGTTTTTCCTGTTGTACTTTAGTTGTCAGTATAATTTATGCCAAAGCCTGCTTTGATAAAGACCACTCCTTACGGTTATTTAGTGGTAGGTACTATGAGATGAACTGGAATCGGAAACGGACCCTGGAATTTTGTCCAGATGGACACCACATTTGGCCAGAGAGCAGCTATTCTTGCTCCTTTCCATACATTTGAACATATTACTCCCTACTGATATATAAGTAAAGCAGCCTAGTGCCCTGGTGCTCAGATTCAGTCCGGACCCCCAACCAATGCATCCGTTTTCACCCTTTTTCACTGTCAATGAATTCTTCGTACCTTTCAGTGATCTCATTGTTTCGTTGTCTAACATTTTTTTCGTGTCTTGTTCTCCATTAAGAAAAGTTCAGTAATGTCAGGATTAAATGTATGAGCAATTAAGAAGCAGCTGCACTTTTGCCATATGTTTAAATGTTTAACTTTTTTTTGTCATTGTCTTTTTAACTGTGTTTGCTCTCTTAATTGTATCCAAATACTGAGAATTGGTGAAACCCAGGGCAATCAACAATGAATGGCAATGCACATCTATGTCAGTGTTATCTAATCGTGCTCTTATTAGTAAACTAGCTGTGCTACCCATCTAAGTCTGGTTCAAATCTAAACAATCAACATAGACCTCAGCATTAATGTTTGCAGTGCTCCTTTCTGTAATATGCCATTTGGTATGGGATTCGTAAAAGCAGTATTAATGTTTGTGATGTGCCATCACTGGAATGACAAATGCAATGCATATGTTTCTATTATACAGTGATCCCTCGCTATATCGCGCTTCGCCTTTCGCGGCTTCACTCTATCGCGGATTTTATATGTAAGCATATTTAAATATATATCGCAGATTTTTTGCTGGTTCGCGGATTTCTGCGGACAATGGGTCTTTTAATTTCTGGTACCTGCTTCCTCAGTTGGTTTGCCCAGTTGATTTCATACAAGGGACGCTATTAGCAGATGGCTGAGAAAAAACCCAACTTACTTTTCTTTCTCTCTCTCTTGCGCTGACTTTCTCTGATCCTGACTTAGGGGGATTGAGCAGGAGGGCTGTTCGCACACCTAGACTATACGGACGCTCGTCTAAAAATGCTGAAAGATTATCTTCACGTTGCTACCTTCTGTGCAGCTGCTTCGTGAAGTGACATGCTGCACGGTGCTTCGCATACTTAAAAGCTCGAAGGGCACGTATTGATTTTTGGTTGTTTGTTTTTCTCTGTCTCTCTCTTTGTCTGCTCCTGATGGAGGGGGTGTGAGCTGCCGCCTTCAACAGCTTTGTGCCGCAGTGCTTCGCATACTTAAAAGCCAAACAGCCCTATTGATTTGTTTTGCTTTACTCTCTGTCTTTCTGACATTCTGTGCTCCTGACGCGCACTCCTTTGAAGAGGAAGATATGTTTGCATTCTTTAAATTGTGAGACGGAACTGTCATCTCTGTCTTGTCATGGAGCACAGTTTAAACTTTTGAAAAAGAGATAAATGTTTGTTTGCAGTGTTTGAATAACGTTCCTGTCTCTCTACAACCTCCTGTGTTTCTGCGCAAATCTGTGACCCAAGCATGACAATATAAAAATAACCATATAAACATATGGTTTCTACTTCGCGGATTTTCTTATTTCGTGGGTGGCTCTGGAATGCAACCCCCGCGATGGAGGAGGGATTACTGTATGTCATTTGATAGGGGATTCATAACAGCAGTGTTAATGTTTGTGATGCGTCATCTGTTGGAAAGACAAGTGCAGGGTATATGTCTCTGTTACATGCTATTTGGTATGGGATTTGCAAAAGCAGTGTTAATATTTTTGATAAGTCATCTGTTGGAATGACTAATGCAATGCACATGTCTTTGTTATATGTCATTTGGTATGGGATTCATAACAGCAGTGTTAATGTTTGTGATGCTTCATCTGTTGGAATGACAAATGCAAGGCATATTTTTGTTATATGCCATTTGGTATGGGATTCGTAAAAGCAACATTAATGTGTTTGATGTGGCATCTGTTAGAATGATAAATGCATTGCATTTTATTACTAAAAATGTTTGTGATGTGCCTTCTTTTAGAATAACAGAGACATAGCAACTGGACAGACACAGAGACACTTATCCTTGTATTAAGGTGGATACTGGTTTAAATAACAAATATGAACAAAACTTTTTGGGACATGTTTGAAAGCTCGTGCAATTGTAAAGCATAAAACAAGTTTAGAGGCAGGAGAGGAAATAAAATCAAAGAGAAATCTATTCACTATGTCATTGTCTTGTAAACACTGGGTCTCCCCAAGCCGTCAAAGTACATTTATTATATGTATGTATGCGCTATGCATGCTAAATAAAAAAGTGTTGTATTTTTGTCATTCCTTCCAAAGAGGCATAAAAGAATGAACATAATTTTACTGGTCACTTGTACACGCTGACCCTGCTGCAGTCTTCTGCACGTAAATTGCTTGTTTATTTAATTAAAAAAAATAAAACTTCTCCATCTCTACTCTCCCCTTACATATTTTTCTTGTTTGCATCAGTTAGCAGCACAGGGTGGCCAAGAGTTAAATTTCATCATGTGATTGGACAGATTTACTAATGATAGAGTGTGAACAAGTCACGTCACGTCACATCTTTCTGTCTGTCTGTCTCTTCCACCCACTCTGTCTTACAGCTTGTGGCTCAACAGCACGGAGGAGTGGTGGGGTTTATCCCATTAGTCCTACTGGCCAGTCCATCCCTGCAAGTAATGCAAGGTACACCCGTGAAGTAACAGCAGTTTCATTTTCTTAAGAAGTTACAGAGCTGCTTTTAAAGAAATTAATGAAATGATTTTTTTCCCCCAAGGCAGGCCCCTACAGTCAGTCAAGGGCTCCTGAGCTGCAGCCTAGAATATCCTATTCATTAATCTGAACCTAAGCCCAACAATGAGCCAAGCAGATGCACTTTAATAAAATGACGTGTCTGTGTATATATCTGTGTGTCCATCCAGTTGCTATGTGTCTGTCATTCCACCAGATGGTGGAACTGCTTTTACAAATCCCATACCAAAGGGCATTGAACAGTGTCATATCGGTTGTATTTGTCATTGCAGTACATGGTGCATCACAAACATTTCTAGTAATTCAATGTATTAATGCAAATATGTGTGATATGCTATCTGCTGGAATGACAAATGTATTTTATTATTACCTGCATTACAAAAAACATTCCAACAGATGGTGCATTGCAAAGGTTAACGTTGAAGTCTACAGTATGTTATTTATTTAAATTTCAACTCTTCTTAGTATTTTATAAATGTGTAAGATGTAAGATGGCACTCAAGCTAAATATGTGTAAAAGTCAACTGATTAGAAATAAGAAATCCAATAGATTGAATATAGTACTTGTTCTTAATCATCCGATACAAATTTTTAAGTATTTCTATATTTGTAGATAGACAGATAGATAGTCATGCATGTGCGTCCAAGGATCTATTCGCTGGGTCACTTTAGGTATGTTACAACCCGCCAGGGCAAAAGGGGTCGTGGTCGTTAACTGTGTCTTCTCCTTTTCTCCCCGCAGCTCTGAGAAACCGCCCAATGACTGCAATTTGCCCCGCCCCTTTCTGTGCTCACGGGATAAGACGCCCGAGTGGGTTCGGCAAGCTGTCTTTCGTGACTGAGACTTGCTACTTACAGGTTTGTTCCCGGGTGCAAAAGTGGACTTGCCGTAGTTTGTCGGGGTTGGAGTGGAGGAGGTGGCGCGTGCTTCCATGCCGTTTGCGCTTCGTCCCGGCCGTGGTGTTTGGAGGCTGCAACGCAGCGGAGTAGGAGACAGGCGCGTGCATAACAGAAGGACGGGATCCTGGAGTGGCAGCAACGTACGCGCGCACGACGCAGTCTGCACAGAAAGCGTTTAGGCTAGGCACGTGACTAGGGAACGCGAGGGGTGTTCGACCCTGGTCAGGTGGTGATTGGCCCAGGATAAAAGCCGGTCTTCAGGCCAGAAAGGAGGCAAGTTCAAAGCAGGAGCGGGTCAATACAAGAGCGGCAGGGTGATGTACCGATTTGCCAGGGTAAATCAGCTTTAACCCCGAAGTTTAGGGGGAGAAGGCGGGCTAAAGATTTTTTTTTTTTTTTACTTAAGAGCTGGCTCTGCAGAGCTTATTAAAAAGGATTTTTTTGGCACGTGCCATGTGTTGAATGCAGTTTTTGTTTTTCATCTTAAATCATCATTGCAGAGTTTGTATGCTTTAATTTTCTTCAATAAAATACAGCTTTTTAGTTGTTACATCAGCTGAGTGTGTGCCTCCCTTATTGTCCCACTGATTCGCAGTCATGCTATTTCATGTCTCCAGGTTCCTGCTAAAGCCTATGATAGGGTCTCGGGTATGACAGTGACATGATCTGCCACTCCAGAATATTTAGAGCCTGAGGTGCACAGAGTGAAGAGAAGAGAAGACAGGGCTGTTCCATGTGGTGCTCCAGTGTTGTTCACCCAGTCCTTGAGTCTCACAAACTGCTGTCTGCCCTATGGAGAGTCTATCAGGACACCAGAGGCTCGTCCACCTGCATATCTCTGAGTTTAGCCCTTAATTGGGATGGCTGGGTGGTACTGAAGCACTGGAGAAACCAAAAAAGCATAATCCTCACAGTGCTACCAGATTGTTAACACTTAATCTGTTGGATAATTAAGCCTAAATTGTGACCTCACTGAAATAGACCCATAAGTAGAGCTCTTGATTGAGTTTACAGTCATCACAGGTTTTCCAGTAAGAATAGGTAATGATGATGTTCAACAACAACTATTTATTAAAATGTACACGTCCAATCTACTCTTGAATTGGCTGAATTAACTGTTTAGAATGAGTATCCTTTTTATTTGCTGGTACTTCATGAACTTGAATTTAACTCAGTAGGTTTGGAGCTGCTCTATAACATAAAAACAACATTACATACAAATAACATAAGTAACAAAATTAAATGTCACACATTATGAACAGTGCAGTTATAAAGGAGATGTGTAAATGATGACGTGCAGGTAAAGGCATGAGTCTATAGTGTGTATGCACATATTCACACATACGTGTGTAGAATGCCTTTTATTGTCACTATACACATGTACAATGAGATTAAAAGCAGCTCCTCCAGTGCAGACATATATGTAGAACACAACAAGTAAATAAACAAATGGTGCAAAAAGTTGCAAAAAAGTTCTGTGATGCTATATACATATGGAAAGAATAATAACTAATCGGGTTATTGCACATTATTTAAATACTGGAAAGAATAAATAAGTATTGCACTATTGGGTTATTACACATAATTTAAATATTGCACAATAATGATGATCATGTGCAGTGAGTAGTGGATGTTGGACCCTGAGAGTAATGATATTGTACAGTATACAGACATTGCACAGTTATTATCAGTACCATTTAGATATTGGATATTGCACAGTTGATGGGCAGAAGGAAGTCCAGGGGTTGGGGGGTTTGACTGTGTAGTCAGTGCACATGTGAGTTTAGAATGGTTATGGCTTTTGGGAAAAAACTGTTCTTGAGTCTGTTTGTCCTTGTTGTGATGCACCTGTATTGCTTCCCTGAGGGCAGCAGGTCAAACAGATCAGAGCCAGGGTGGCAGCTGTCCTTGATGATGTTTTTTGCTCTGCTGAGGTGTAAATGTCCATCAGGGAGGGGAGAGGGCAGCCGATGATCTTCTGTGCTGCCTTTACTACTCTCTGAAGCCTCTCCCTGTCTGCCATGGAGCAGCTGCCGTACCATACTGTGCTATAGTACGTCAGCAGGCTCTCGATGGACGAGCGGTAGAAGGTCAGTAGCAGGTTGGAGTCCAGGTTGTGCTTTCTGAGGACCCTCAGGAAGTGTAACTGCTGCTGAGCCTTCTTGATGACTGCTGTGATGTTGTCTGTCCAGGAGATGTCAGCAGAGATAAGGACGCAGAGAAACCGGAAGGTATGGACCCTCTCCACACACTCACCATTGATGTAAAGGGGGGCTAAGTCCGTGCTGTGCCTCCTGAAGTCAATAATGATCTCCATGGTTTTCCTGGTGTTCAGAGCCAGACTGTTCTTTGAACACCAGGCAGCCAACTTCAGGACCTCCTCTCTGTAAGCTGCCTCGTCTCCCTTTGAGATGAGTCCGACCACTGTGGTGTCGTCAGCAAACTTGACGATGAGGTTGTTGTTGTGGGCCGGACTGCAGTCATGGGTGTAGAGACAGTACAGGAGGGGGCTCAGCACACAGCCTTGTGGGGTACCGGTGTTCAGTGTGCGAATGGAGGAGTGGTGGGGGCCGAGTCTCACAGTCTGGAGCCGGTTGGTAAGAAAGTCTTTTATCCAGACACATGTGAGAGGGGGGAGGCCAAGAGTGACCAGTTTGGTGATGAGAATGTCAGGAATGATTGTATTAAAAGTGGAGCTGTAATCCACAAAGAGCGTCCGGACGTAGCTCTGCTGCTGCTCTAGATGGCTCAGCACAGAGTGGAGAGCTACGGCGATGGTGTCTTCTGTGGAGCTGTTCACGCGATATGCAAATTGGTAGGGATCGAAGTCTTGGGGGAGATAGTCCTTGATGTGGTGGAGAACCAGTCTCTCGAAGCACTTCATGATTACTGGAGTGAGGGCCACAGGGCGATAATCATTTAGGCTGTTGATGGGAGACTTCTTCGGCACTGGAATGATTGTGGCTGATTTTAGGCAGGATGGAATGACTGCCTGGGCTAGGGAGAGGTTGAAGATTTTGATAAAGATAAAGGTGAGCTGGTGAGCACATGCTCTGAGCACCCTACCAGGCACTCCATCTGGGCCGGCAGTCTTCTTGGGGTTCACTGCCAGGAGCACCCGTCTGATATCGTGCCCCTTTACAGTGAGTGGAGTAGTGCAGGAACCCGGTGAGGGTAGGAGCAGGGCTGGAGCAGGTGAGTGCTGCTGTTGTGAGGATTCAAAGCGAGCAAAGAAGCAGTTTAGCTCCTCTGCTAGCCACGCACTCAGATCTCCTGTTGTTGCATCACAGGGATGGGCGGTTTGGGGGGGGTGGCATGTCCAGAGCCATGTGTCCCACTGAGCTGTAGATGGCAGCCCCCCTGGGTTGCAGCGGTGCCTTGGACTCCCACAGGGCTCCATGGGAGTTGGAGTTTGGTGCAGCCCTGTTGGGTTCCGTGGGCGCCACCAGGGGGTGCTGCCGGTATTGTTGAGCCCTGTGTGGCAGCACTTACACCACACCTGGAAGTACTCCTGGAAGAAGGTCGTTGCACTTCCGGGAGCCCTACAAAAGAAGCCATCACTACGGGAGCCAGAGTCAGGGGGAGGAGTGGAGGTGAAGAGGAAGAGAAAGAAACAGGAAGAGGAAAAGTGGGCTTTGGGGCTGTGTTCTAGTGCTTGAACTGCACTGTACAGGTGGGAAACGGGGGGGGGGGGGGGGGGGGGGAGCGTTTCCCACGTGGAAAAAGAAGAAAAAAATAAAAGCGCATGAGCTGAACTTGTGTCCTGCGTCTGTCTGTGTCGGGTTTGGGCCACAGGAACGCCCTCTGCAGGGCACAATGTACATATCCCGTTCATGCACACACCTTCACACAGCATAGGAGAGAACACATGTCAAGAAGATGAGCTGAATTACTGGTTTGTGAGGGCTATGGAAAGAAACTGTTCAGGTGTCTGGTATTTTTAGTTTTAAGTGACCAAAAGCGTGTACCAGAGGTTGCATACACGGCTGGATTTACCATCAGGGAGACTTGGGTGGACACCCCAGGGTCCTGCTCACAAAGGGGCCTTCACATATACCAGAGAAAAAATACCAAATACAGTAACAGGAAAAGTCCAAGTGTTGTCTGACATTAGAGACACTCACAGTGTCCGCAATCCTGCTTACATCCGTATCAATCATACCAATCAGACCTCAATAGAAGGCTTTTAAAAGAAAATACTGTAGTTGGTTTGTGTGAACGGGGGGGGCGATCAGAGCAGTCGTCTAATAGGTCACTTTTATTAGACTGTAGACTTGAAACAGAAAGTCCACACGGACAAGCATCCCAAATGGGAGTCCAGTGGGGCAGCAGAAGAAGAGTTCAGATAAGAGACAGAAGTAAAAGATGCTGTTTTTCTGAAAACTATCGCCAACATTTTAAAATAAACAGAACAGTAATAATGATTTGAAGAAGCTCTTAGAAAAACTGCAGTTGAGACTAACAAAGTGCCCAGGAGAGGACTGATATGATAACCTGTCACATTTTGCATTTTCTGCCAACTAATCATTTTGTTTCAGTTAATTTTTATTTTGTAATTTTTTGGATTTCGCATTGGGGCAGATTTCTCTGGATGGGGATCTTAGCCTCCACAGGGCCCCCCACATAGTGCCGACCATGGGATGCACAAGGCGCATTTAAACTTTGAACGCAATGGCCATCCTTGTTTAAAACCTTCAGCTGCTCGTCATCTTTGCATTTCTATTTGATTTCACACAGTTCAGCAACGGTGTCGTGGAAGTTCTCATAATGCTTAATCGGAGTCCTCTGACTAATTGATTAGGGACACCATCCTAATTATGCTGACATATTTGTAATAGATGAGCTGATTCATAAATTGCACAGAATGACTGGCCTGACTTTACCTGCTCTGCTCATAGTTGGGATTTCACATCAGGCATAAAAGAACAGCAATGCGTGTATAGAAATGATGGGATAGCCGTCTTATCACAGATTTTATGAACAAAAATGAAAACTTGTAAAAACATTTTGGTTAGGGAAGACACCACGGGCTACTCAACAAGCTGCATTCTGAGTTCAGAAGAAGATTAAAGAAAAACAGCTGAACTTAGGAAGGATTTCTATTAACGGCAGAATTACCCTCTGATGACAAAGCCGCTTGGAAGAAAAAAGACAGCCAGCTCTGTACCAATGTGACAATGGACGTAAGGACCGCTACTGTAGTATCTAAAGAAAATGTGACAGAGGAATTCAGCATCTCATCCGTGAATGTTTAATGAAAACGTGGCATGAGAGCAAATATCTAATAGTTAATCCCTTTTATCCATTTTAACTAATCTTATTCAAGAAAGCGTGGAAGGGATTACAGCCCAGAACATGACACAGACATTCAAGCCCCCATGCCATAGACCCCACAAATCAAACCTTTCTCAATAAACAGTGAATCACGCAAGGATGTCAGAGAACATTAAGGCCAAATGCATTTAAGGAGATGGCATTTTGTCACAGGAAAGGTTGTAGGATCAAGATCAAGGTTCCAGGCCAACCAGATTGCACACAGAAGATGTCGAAGCTGTCATTCTTCTTCTTCTTATCACATAATCGGCTTCTGCAATTTGCCTCATGCTCAGCAGATGGCGCCACTCTTCTTCATCTTTCTGCCATGTCAGTTTGCCTGTGCAGTTTGCTGTTATAAAAGACACAATCCCTAATAACTTTGCAGAGGTTGCCACAAGTTTCAACAGTGCGTATCACATCATAAGGTTTCAATTAAGACCAGGATCAACTTTGTCTGCAATTTGCTTCACACTCAGCAGATGTTGCTGCTCTCTTTTTCTTTCTTTCTGCCATGTCACCTTGTCAATCAGTTTGCCTATCCAAGAACCCCAATGACCTTGTGGAGGTTGCCAATAAGCACATTTTAGTGGGAGTTCAGGGTGATGTTTTTAGATGGGTGCAGAACTGGCTCAGACACAGGAAGCAGAGAGTGATGATGGTAGGAACCTCAATAGAACTGGCCGATGTTAAGAGTGGTGTTCCACAGGAGTCAGTGCTAGGGCCACTGCTATTTTTAATATATATAAATGATTTAGACAGGAATATAAGCAAAAGCTGGCTAAATCTGCAGATGATACCAAGATAGGTGGATTAGCAGATAATTTGGAATCTGTTATATCATCACAGAAGGACTTGGATAGCATACATGCTTGGGCAGATTTGTGGCAGATGAAATTTAATGTCAGTAAATGTAAAGTATTACAAATAGGAAGTAAAAATGTTAGGTTTGAATACACGATGGGCGGTGGGAAAATCGAGAGTTCACCTTATGAGAAAGATTTAGGAGCTGTAGTGGGCTCTAAACTATCGACTTCTCAACAGTGTTCAGAAGCCACTAAGAAGACTAACAGAATATCAGGTTATATAGCGCCTTGATGTGTGGAGTACAAGTCACAGGAGGTTCTGCTCAACCTTTATAACACACTGGTGAGGCCTCATCTGGAGTCCTGTGTGCAGTTTTGGTCTCCAGGCTACAAAAAGGACATAACAGCACTAGAAAAGGTCCAGAGAAGAGCGACAGGGCTGAGTCCAGGGCTACAGGGGATAAGTTATGAGGAAAGATTAAAAGAGCTGAGCCTTTACAGTTTAAGCAAAAGAAGATTAAGAGGTGACCTGACTGGAGTGTTTAAAATTATGAAGGGAATTAGTCCAGTGGATCGAGACGGTGATTTTAAAATGAGCTCATCGAGAACACGGGGACACAGTTGGAAACTTGTTAAGGGTAAATTTCACACAAACATTAGGAAGTTTTTCTTTACACAGAAAACGATAGACACTTGGAATAAGCGACCAGGTAGTGTGGCAGACAGTAGGACTTTAGGGACATTCAAAACTCGACTTGATGTTTTTTTGGAAGAAATAAGTGGATAGGCCTGATGAGCTTTGTTGGGCTGAATGGCCTGTTCTTGTCTCGATTGTTCTAATGTTCACCAGTGTGTGTCACGTCATAAGATTCCGATTTTAGGTGTGAGCCCCAGTGGTTCAAGAGTAGTTGTGTGACAGACAGACACAACTCCCTGCATTTTATACACTTAGATGTTTTTGCTCAAGTGGCTGTGAATGCTTGAGAGCGCAGGAAATTGGTGACACTTGTTGCCGGCCCATGTCCGGTCACGCCTGTTTACCATATAGTTAGATATCACTGGGCTTTCTCAGAGGACATCGGCTATGATCGTCTTTCTTATAATGTTTTGCATGTTCCTTTGGTTACAGAAATATTTTTTTGCTAGGTGGTTTGCAATTATCATCATAGTTCATCAAGATACTACTTCTTATGCTCATTTTTATTTAAAATGCTATACAAGACACTAGGCCTTGAGTCTCTTTACAAATGAATAGGCACACAAGGCACTTGTATGGGGCTTGTTTGTATTTGAATATTAGACATTGATTCTTCTCATGATGTTTCATTATAAATGTGCTCAATAGACAGGCTGCCACAGTGGAAAGCACTACTGACTGATTGCTTACGAATCTGCGTTCACCTCATGCCGCGTCACTATCCTGATTATACATTCACCCCCTACTGCCCAACTAGTCCCAAAGCTCTGAGTGCCACTTTAATTGGCACCTGCAATTAATCAGCATGACTAGTGATGGACTGGTATCCCATTTTTCTTTGTGCCCACTGCCTCTGGGGAACTGCAGAAGAGGGTACATTAGACACTTGTTATGGAAAATATACAAGACTCATACACTCCCTGAGCACATTACTAGAAGACTATACTATAACTGGGCAGAGCTTCCTTTTGCTCTTGGAATTCTTCGTGGCATGGGTTTTACAGGATGATGGAAACATTCCTTTGAGATTATGGTCTATGTTGACATGATTACCTCACACCACTTGTGCAGATTGGTCAGATTTGTTCTATCACATCCTTAAGATGTTCTGTTGGATTCAGATCTGATGACAGGGAATGCCACTGAAGGCTGCTGAACTCATTGCCACGTTCATGAAACCAATTTGAGACGACTTTTGTTTTGTGACATGGTGCATAATTACACTGGAAGTAGCCATTAGAGGATGGGTAAATTGTGGCCATGAAGGGATGGACTTGGTCAGCAACAAAACTCAAATAGAGTGTGGAATTCAAGTGATGATTGATTGGTATTAACAGGCCCAAAGCATGCCAAGAAAACATTCCTGAAACCGTACACCACTACCACCAGCCTAGACTATTGGCACTAAGCTAATTGGGGGCATGGATTCATGATGTTGGTGCCAAATGCTGACCACACCACCTGTGTACCACAGTGGAAATAGAGACTCATCAGACCAGGCTACTTTTATCAATTCTTCAGCTGTTCAGTTTTGTTGAGCCTGTGCCCACTGCAGTCTCAGCTTTCTGTTCTTGGCTGACAGGAGTGGAACCCGACGTGGTTTTCTTCTGCTGTAGCCCATTGTCACACCCCAGAGTCCCTATTATAGGCTTTAGCAGGAGCTTGGGGACATGAAGTAGCGAGACTGAAAGTCAGTGGGACAATAAGGGAGGCAGACACAGCTGATGTAACAACTAAAACGGTGTATTTATTAAAAGAAAAAAAAAAGTCCATAAGAAATTTTTAAAAAGGCACACAAACACTGCCAATGATGAATTATGATGAAATACAAACAAAAAAAAGAATGTTCCAAAAACTGCATTCAACAAATGAGCACACACCAGAAAAAATCTTCCAAAAAACATTTTCAATAAGCTCTTCAGTAAAAAAAACAAAACAAAAAAAATACTTAGCCCTATCCAAACACTCGGAGTTAAAGTTGACTTGTCCTGGCAAATCGGAATACCAATCTGTACCCTGTCGGTACATGCCGGCTCGCATATTGACCTTCTCCTGCTCTGAACTGAACTCCTCTTTTCTAGCATAAACACCATCACCTGACCAGGGTCTAACACCCCTCGCCCTCCCTAGTCACGTGCCGACTGCGCCGCGCGCGCTTAAATCACCCCGTCCATCTGTTGTGCCCGTGACCGGCGATTACCACGTGCCTGTCTATTAAGTCCGCACAACGCCGGGATGAAGTGCGACGGGCAGCAGGCGCGCGCCACCACCTGAGGGCCCTTCGCATACAAACATGCGCCACCCTGTCCACTCCAAGCCCGACATCCCACAGTCGCTCCATTTGTGCACTCGGGGAACAAACCGCTCTTTTATTATAAGGACGATGCATGCAAACAAACAAAACTGGAGCAAAGTACTTTTAAATTACTGCATTGGGATGCGTTTCCTCACACCCATATATAGCGTAACCAGAGACCTGCGAACCCAAAGCGGGATACCGAAGGTCATGTAAGCAGGGGTTCATGTCAGGAAGTTTTAATAAAGTTTATTGATGGATTATTTAAGGGAGGGGAAAATTTGGTGGGTGGAGTAGACAGAAAAGAAGTGTTCTTGAGTAGCTCAGTGCTGCATCTCCACCGTTGTGTTGTAAAAGGAATAAAGTACAATTGGCAAATAGTCCACAAACTGGGGTGACCATCTCCCGTGGCTTAGTTAGTGCAGCTCGGGGCGGGACGGTGCTTCAATCTGCCGCCCTCCAACATATATGAATGTGTTAACCTATTTAAATAGAAAATTAAAATAATGTATAGAGAAACATTAAGATACATTTTGCATAGAATAGATTTATTCATATATAGAGAAACAGCAATAATTTTTCATATATAATTATTTATAAGCATCAACTAGATAATACAGTATAGAGCACTGATAAGCTGTGTTCTTTTTTTATTATTAATTTTATTGATTTTATTGTAATCATTCCATACAAATAGATCAATTTTTACAAACAGTAGGACTGAAAACAAATCAACCTCCACCAAAGAGAGCATGGTCAACGGAGTAAAACTTAGAGCTAGTAAAAATAAATAAATTGATGAATTTAATAAGCGGATAAAGATAAATGGAGAAGAAAAAGAAACAGGAAGAGAATCTGCTTCCTCGGTGCTTTAAGAGCTTATTCTAAAATATTATTGATTAGCTCCTGCCAGGTTTTGAAAAAGTTCTGCACAGATCCTCTAAGTGAGAATATGATTTTTTCCAATCTTCTTCTATAATACGCTACCTTGGCTGTTCATTTGTCTGTGCAGGATTTTAAATCACCTGTAGCTCGCAAATCGTTTCACCTATTGACTTGAAATTTGGTACACATATACTACATGACGTCTACTACCCGCTTTTGGGGGTGATGATTTTATTACTCTTTTTATTTTTAGTTTATTTTATTGTAGAATCAACTCTTGGCAGCGCTCAGCAGGGCGACTGTGAGGTGCATGCGTACGGGCGGCGTTCTCATTCCCTACCACCTTCGCTAATCATTCTTGAGGCAGATTGAAGACTTAAGTGCCAGA
Organism: Erpetoichthys calabaricus; assembly: GCF_900747795.2. Classification (NCBI taxonomy): domain Eukaryota; kingdom Metazoa; phylum Chordata; class Cladistia; order Polypteriformes; family Polypteridae; genus Erpetoichthys; species Erpetoichthys calabaricus. Next base: position 140,196,051 of record NC_041405.2, read on the forward strand.
TTAAGTGAAAGATTAAAGAAAACACACTAAATAATTGCAACACAAAAACTAACAATCAGTTTTAACGCGAAAAGTTGCCGACGAAAGAAGAGAAGAAGCGGGCCGCTAGGGTGGAGTAAAGAAGAGCTGCTCAGGAAGCAGCAAGCGCATCAACCTCTGAGCAAACAAATGATAAACGTACAGAGAAAGAGGATGAAAACTAGGAATGCTCAAGTCAGGTGGATTCAGCACCGTTACTGGTTTCAAATAATATAAAACATCAGTTACCCACTGACTTAAAAGAGGAGAGTTAGGATTCTTCCAGTTGAGATAGACAAGTCTACGTGCCAATAGTGTAGTGAAGGCGATCACAGTTTGTTTGTCCTTCTCCACTTTAAGCCCATCTGGAAGAACACTCAACTCACAGCTGTTAATGGGTTAGAAGGGATTGTGACACCAAGGCTGCCTGAAAGGCACTTAAAAATGTTTGTCCAGCAGGATGTTAATTTGGTGCAGGCCCAAAACATGTGACCCAGTGAGGCTTGAACTTGATTGCAGCGTTCGCAGGTTGGATCTTGCCTTGGAAACATTTTGGACAGTTTTAAGTGAGATAGATGTGCTCGATATATAATGTTGAAACGAATAATTGTATGCTTTGCGCATATAGAGGATAAGCCATGTTCTAATTATTAGTTTATAATAATTACGCTGCGAAAACGAGAACCAGTGTAACATACAAGTGATAGATGGGGATGATTTCTACGCACAGCAAAACAAAAGAACCAAAGAAAAATTGGCAGATTTTAAGCAGCTCTGAGTTACTGGCGCAATTTTGAAAGTTTGCTGTGTTTCTGTGTTTCTCGCTGGTAACATGTCGTTCTGAATCAATGGCACCCGTGTTTGCAACGGACACGTAAGAATCACAAACCAAAAACTTTGCTTCGTTTTCGGTGCTTCCTTCACCAATCACAGATACTTCATTTTCATCTGAGAATTTGCATTTCCTCTTGTTAGTGTTACTGCTGGATGAAATTTTTAGGTAAAGGACTACGGCATATTCGTATAACAAGCACGGACTACACAAAAAAAGGCGAAGCAGGCGTGTTTTGTTTTCGATTAAACATAGCTGATTTATGTAAAACACAGAGATGATAGCATGCGACTTCAGCCAATAACACGGTCAAGTCAGTGACAGACATTTTCACCTGTTTGGGCAATGCCTGCTGGATGGAGGACACGACACCAAAAAGGAGGACATGTCCCCCTTTTGTCGGATGTCTGGTAACACTACCCATACACCACAAGGCTCAACAGGTTGTACATTCAGAGATGCACAGTTGTACTGAGTGGCCACCTGAGTTACCGTAGCCTGAGTGTCCGGCCACCCTCCTCTGACCTCCCTGATCAAATGAAGTCTGTTTTTGTGTCTGCAGAACTGCTGCTCCCTGGGTGTTTTTTTTTTTTTGCACCATTCTGATTAAACTCTGGAAACTGTTGTGCATGAAAATTCCAAGAGATCAGCAGTTGCACAAATCATGAATCCAATCTGTCTGGCAACAAGAATGATGACACAGTCTAAATCACTGACATCACGTTTTTCCCTGTTCTGGTGTTCGATGGGAACATTACCTGACACTCCTGACCTGGATCTGCATGATTTTATTCATTGCGTTGTTGCCACATCATTGGCTGATTAAATAATTGCAGGGGTAAGCAGGTGTACAGATGTTCCTAATAATTTGCCCAATGGGTGTATTTTGTCTTCGTTGATGGAGCTGCCCACTACTGAAATATCAGTAGCCGAATATCAAGTCAGTATGCCTGCCTCTTCTCATGAACAGGTCAACAGCCTCCTCAGGAGACATGCAGTGATTCTCTTGTAACCATTGTGAACATTCCAGCCCGGATCACAGACAAACACTAAGGACACAAGTACCAAAGCACACGTGGTTTTATTATTCTATTTACACAGTTCCAACAAGCACCAACACACTTTACTTTTTCTCCCTTTCTTTTCTTCTTCTTTATCTCTCTCATTCTTTCTCCTCCACTCTCCCTCCGGCAAACTTCATCCTATTGCTCCCGACTCTCGCTCCCGGAATGGTGTCTGCTGGTCCCTTATATAGGGCACCCTGAAGTGCTCTAGGTGTCTGATGTGATTCCGGCAGCACTTCTGGGTATAGCGAAAGAGCTGCTCTCCAGGGCTCATCAGTAATTGTAGCACCCCCTGGCAGCGCCCACGGATCCCAACAGGGCTGTACCAAACTCCCATGAAGCCCTGCAGGAGTTCTGAGGCACCCACCGCTGCAACCCAGGGGTGCTGCCATCTATCGTTCCGGGGGAGGTAATGCTCTGGCCACATTTGGTCCCCCGGTGCTCCCAGCGTGAAGGCATCTGATCCCCATTGGTCCAATTTTATTATCACAATGTAACAAGAACCTGTATGGAGAACCATTCCATTGCAAGGCTCAAACTCACTCCTTATACTAGTCCAAATTAAAGATGGCCATCAACGTAACTTCAACATTGACGGCAACTCTGGTCTGTCCCAGAAACTGAGAAGGATGGCTGTGAAGGCCTCTGAGAGCAGATAAGGAGTGCGTTTGTTAGAGGAATCTGTGAGCAGGTGACACACCGTCTATGGTCTAGTGACCCACGTCCTGCTTACAGAGAAATCGAAGCATTGCGCACATACGAATCTGTTACTCAGAGAGTCGCAGTCAGTGCGGCTGATAGAACAGTCCTGATGGAAGGCACTGCAGTTGTGATCCACTGGGCTGTCTACTTTGAGCAGCTGTTTAAATCTGATCCTCCGGCTAGGACATTGGATATCTCTGGGTCGACAGTTCTTGAGTCTGATCCTTCAATTCGCTGTTGATCACCCAATCTCACTGAGATTACACAGGTGGTGAACCAGCTGAGGGGAGGAAAGGCTGCAGGTATCTGTGGTATCCGGGGTGAACTTCTTCAGGCTGGTGTTAAGACTGTCCTACTGGCATTGCAAGCAATCTTTGCTTCCATTTGGGAGACTGGCATCATCCCAACTGACTGGAAAACAGAACTTGTCGTCCCTATCTGGAAAGGGAAGGGTGATCGCCTGGATTGCGGCAACTACAGGGGGATAACACTGCTCTCAGAGATGAGTAAAATGCTTGCTAGGGTCATCCTTAATAGGATCTGTGATCATTTGCTCACCTACCAGCGATCAGAACAGTCTGGTCTTATGGCTAGGAAGCTTACCATCGACCATATCCTACAACTGAGGGTTCTCATGGAGCACAAAGGCGGATATCAGCAGAGTTTCTTTGCAGCCTTTGTCGATTTTTCGTTGATCAAGTTGCCCTGTGAGACATCCTGAAACTTTGCAGAATCCCCTCAAGGTTGCTGAACCGTGTGCATGCTCTACAACCTGATGTGACCTGACCTGATCAACATAACCCATGCATCTTTGGGGCAAAAAACCTCAGTAGTGCATGATGAGAACAGATAAAAACTCCGTACACACAGTGCATCAGAATGGATTTAAACTGAACTCCTAGAGTGGTGAGATAACAACTCCCAATCCCTGCCATATTTGGACCCGTTTTGTCTAATTCAGGATTGCTGAGGCCATGGCCTATCCCAGCAGGAACCTGAGCACAACAGGAACCGACCCTGGGTGTGTGCCAGTCCATTGAAGTGCACATTTATGCACAAACTCTCTCTTACACTGGGCCTAGCTGAATCATTTCACCAGGTGTTAAAGATTATGTTACGCGGCACAGATAATCTTTCTAGGAATCTCACTCTGCGCCAGTCACTTTAATCTTTTTCATTATTTACTTGTATTTTATTTCTTTCGGTGCACACAGTTATTACCAGGGTTCACTGTTAGAGGCCAAATTAATACCTGCAGGGGGCAAGTTAATAAGGATGTAAGCAGTTGGTTCTGACTGTGTGCTTTTTTATTTAAATTGTATTTCAAATAGTCTAAATATTATTTTTGTTTAAAAAAAGGTTATTGGGAAAATATGAAATATTCCTTGGCTGCGATTAGCTAGTAAGACTCTGGTTATTTGATCCACACTTTGAAGTTGTTTAAGGAAAATGAATGTGACAGTATATAGAACGGTAAGGAAAAATGAAATCGAAGACCCCCAAACACCTCCCCCCCATTTCCCACTTCACAGTGTTATTGGCTCTTAGATTGGAGTTTAGGAGGAGCTCTTCAGACATAGCCGAAGATTCCCATAGGGAATGCTGAGCTGCTTCCTCAGTCCACGCTACTGCTTAATAAGGTGGGGTTCACTTCAAGAAACCTGCCAGAGTCTCATCGATTCAGACAGTAAGCACATCTGTCAAGACTGCATGAATACCAGGACTTGGCTGCTGGATCTGACTGGCCTTTTATTCCTCTGTCTAATGATAAATGAATCGAGTAAAGACAGACGCTTCCTTTTTACTCTTATTATTACAATAAAATACAGCGAAGTGTCTCTAGTACAGCCTGGTCTGAATTGCTCTTTCATATTCAATCAACCTATCGTTCATTTTATGGCACGGGAATCAAGGAGTCAGGGCATATCTTGGCTGGATCAGACACAAGAATAATAATAATAATAATAATACATTTTATTTATATCAGTATGTTATAACATTAGAACAAGCCAGACAAGAACAGGCCATTCAGCCCATCAAAGCTCGCCAGGCTTATCCACTTATTTCTTCCAAAATAACATCAAGTCGAGTTTTGACAGCCTCTAAATTCCTACTGTCTACCACACTACTCGGTCGCTTATTCCAAGTGTCTATCGTTCTCTGTGTGAAGATAAACTTCCTAATGTTTGTGCGAAATTTACCCTTAACAAGTTTCCAACTGTGTCCCCGTGTTCTTGATAAACTCATTTTAAAATCACAATCTCGATCCACTGGACGAATTCCCTTCATAATTTTAAACACTTCAAGTCATGTCAAATCTTCTTTTTCTTAAACTGTAAAGGCTCAGCTCTTTTAATCTTTCCTCATCCCCTGTAGCCCTTGAATCAGCCCTGTCGCTCTTCTCTGGACCTTTTCTAGTGCTATTATGTCGTTTTTGTAGCCTGGAGACCAAAACTGCACACAGGACTCCAGATGAGGCCTCACCAGTGTGTTATAAAGCTTGAGAAGAACCTCTTGTGACTTGTACTCCACACATCAAGGCGCTATATAACCTGACATTCTGTTAGCCTTCTTAATGGCTTCTGAACACTGTCTGGCTGTTGATAGTGATGACTCCACTACGACTTCTCACTCCTTCTCATATAGCACCCTTGCTATGTTCAAAGAGCTTCACAGAAATTCAGAATTAACAACAGGGCACACACAACATTAAATACAAAGAATATCTGCAGAAAACACTAAATAAAAATAAAAACTAGATACAGTAAGAGCCAATAAACCAGAATAAAACACAAAAATACAAAAACTACAAGAAAACCCTGAATAAACAACATCATGTGTGATGCAAACACAAATCATCCTGAGCACCTGGACAAGGAGGGCACACTGAATGAAGGGGTCAGGGTCAGTTCAATGGCTTTCTGTGTTTTAAGTTGCATTTCAAAGGAATGAATTGAGTTGGCTGATCTCATTCATTTAGGGAGGCTGTCTGGGCGCTATACAGCTGAAGGTAGTGTCACCAACAGAGCGCAGGTTAGTTTGGAGCACAATGAGATAGCCATGATCAGTGTACCTGAGTGGGCAGACAGGAGCAGAGTGATGAAGGAGGTGGGAAACAACACTGAAAATCACGTAGCTTTAATATATGTGGACCTGCTTTCCTTAGCAAGGTTTGTACTAATGGCACCCCTCATCCAACTCCTTTAGATTAGATTAGATTCCACAATTGACATAGGAAATTATTTTCCAATCTTATTGGTACATTCACAAAGTAAAATAGCAATTAACAATATACTGTATATGTGTTGTGAAATGACTGAACAGACACAGAAAGAGGTTTGAGGGCAGCCACCCGTATTCTTGAATCAGGCTGCCAAAATGCAAGATTGGTTCCAAATGACAGGTCTCAACAGACTTCAGTCAAACAATAGAACGACAACAATAGGCAAACATGGCAGCTTTAAAGCCAGGCAGGAGAAGTGATGCCATCTGGGCAGGAACTGGAAGTGATGTCATCAGGCCCGGAACCAGAGGTGACATCAACAGGCCCAGAACTGGAGGTGATGTCGTCTGGCCCGGCAACTGGAAGTGACGTCCTTGAGTCCAGGCAAAATTTCCTGTGGTTGGTCTGCCGATGAAAAAGAGGAAGGATTAGTGCACTCTGCCACCCCCTGGTCTGGCATGGAAGTATCCCTTTGTGAGCCCTTCAGCTGCCTCTCATGTGCACGTGTGTGACACTGTATATACATACTGTACATATACATATACACACACATACATTCATACATACATCTATCCCCATATACATACCCATATACACATACATGCATGTATACCTGTTTTGTGGTGTAAAAGTGTCTAGGAAAGGCACTTTAACCTCTGAGGTTCTTTTTACATCAGTGGACATGTTAATACTGGAAATGCCTAAACTGTTAGCCTTGACCCACACATACAGTATGTTCTGCAAAACTTACCTGTTCAACATTCACTCAGCACAGAGAAACTCAAGTACAAAGCAGGAATATCTCACCGCTGGCAGAGCCTAGTTACCTCAACTTTGCTTCCTTACCAGGGGCTAGAAGTCTGTCAATCCGCCTTCAGATTGCAAACTCCTGAAAGGGTTACACTTCAGAATACCTTAGCAAAAGACAGGAACCGCTGCCCCCGTTGGGCTTTTGTATCCCGATGGCTACCTTTGAAGGGGCTACACTGTAGCGGGTGTCACATGTGCTATTGTCCCGTTGTTAGTTTGCGGCTCCTTAAGGTGCACTTCAAGAAATGGGTTACTGATAATACACCTTTAAAGGGGAGGACACAACATGGACAGGATGATTGGTGCTGAAGACCTTTTAACTGGAAAAGAAGGGGAAGAGAGAGAGAGAGAGACATCATGTGGTGGAGCAAGGAGAAGCACAGAGTTAGCGCCAAGAATACACCTGCTGGAAGAAGGCGATACAAGGGAGACACGTCTCTGAAGACAAACTTTTTTGGTTTCTCCAGAGCAATCGACTCAGTGGGACTGGTAGAATAGAACTTTGTTGTTATCGGCTCGGCTACTGGCGTACTCTGGGAGGCTTCTATATCACATCTTGCTCGGGAACTGTAAGGACAGTAAACCAATTTGGGAAAACCGGTTTATCTTAGGTGAGAACATCTCACCCCTAATCTGTGGAAGGTTGTTTGTGATTCTTGTTAGGATTTTGTTTGTGGGGAAGGGGAAATTATTTAAACTGTTTTTCCTGTCTATATGTAAATATAACTATACATATATATTTTTTTCTCTTCTTCATTGTTGTAATGCTTATTGTTTTATGCTGATCTGGGGCATGTGGTGAGGGGTCAAATATAAGGACCGAGCATTGGTCACATTACCCCAAAAGATTTTTAATAATGAACTGCTTTTCCCTAGCGGTTTTCTGATCGTGCAGCAACCCAGGGTTCAGTTGTTCTCCCAGGGCGGCAGTACAACACAATCTAACAGAAGCCAAGGCCTATCCCGGGCAATGCATAACCAATTTGGACACAGTTTGTTTCATTAGCCATCATCTGTCATCGTTAAATGTCAATAAACAAGAGTACAACTTTAGCAAAGCAATACTCAAGCTGTTTCAATCATTAATAATAATAATAATAATAATTCATTACATTTGTATAGCGCTTTTCTCAGTACTCAAAGCGCTATCCACACAGGGAGGAACCGGGAAGCGAACCCACAATCTTCCATAGTAATTATGTTTATTTAAAGGAGAAACCACGTGGACATGTTAAATATGAAAACATACCACCTGAATGATTCAAATCAGGGTCACACAGCAAGCTTCGTTTCAGGGGGCTATGGCTTTGGTTGTTGCAGTCTTTGTTTTCTTAAACCAGGAGTAATGCTCTGGAGTGAAGAGGCAGACTGGAGATGGAGCCGAGTTGTCTTCTCCTTGGCAGTTGTTTCTCTCTCTCCTCCTAGTCTTGGCAGTCACGCTGTCTTGCTGACTGTCACATCAGTCAAAAATATGGGGACAACTGGCCAGTTCCCATGGTCTGCTTGATTGTTGATTAAAGTTACTTTTGGCTAAACTTGAAACATGTTAATCTTAATGTCTGAAGCCTCCATTTCATATATTCCTACAAACATACACATACCTATTACTTTATCTGAACTTAAACATACACATTCTAATAAACAATGGCACTCTTTAACAGCTTATACTTATTTTCCCAGAATTCCAGTCTATGTCTGTTTTGCATACATTTTATCTCCTTGCAAAATATAACTTTCTTGGGGAACTACCTCATGAATATTAATGAGCTAATGAGGTCATGTGTACCTGCCTGCCATTTCAGTTACAGAACATTTCCCACATGAGCTCTGAACCCACAATGTAAGAGTCATTTATCGAAATAATTCTAAAATAAAACACACTAAAATAAATCACACAAATGATATGTTACAAGTCATTTTTAGCATAATACAAAAACATAATTCATCACAACACCCATTTAGAAATTGCTAATAAGGTTTTACACCACAGGTTATTGCACAGGTAAATAAATAAATAAAAATTATCAATGAAATTTAAAACATGTCCTCGATGTCCTATTAATATTATAGAGCTTTAATATTGACCAGTCCTGAGGACTCAGACAGCATGTGTGTAATATATAAAAACATTTTAATTTCTCTTCCTTTTAAAGATCTCTAAGTACAGTGGGAAAAGAATCTCTTACACAACATTTCAGAAGAGGAGTGGAAGGTATGGAAGAGAAAAAATGTATATATTAGCATAAATAGCATATTAGCATAAATAGCCATAAAAGTAATTTATAGCTTCTGAAGCATTAGATTTAGCATTAATTAGAATGTCAATCAAATAGTTAAATAAAAAACATTAGCCATATTGCATTATTTTTAAGCGTGAAGCAGAATTACCAATGTGGGAAAGGAAGGACAGAATAGAAAGAGAATGACACACAGAAACTGTCGCGGACAGAAGAAGGGAGAATATGGACACCTGTGTTCGAAGGTTAGGAAGCTGAGGAATGATACCAATGACATAGTATAGAAAAATGGTCCTGGTATGCACGTGAGAAGCCAGCTGGAATAGTGAATCAGCAGAAACAGCAAGAGGCATTGCTACTAACAAGGTCAAGATGATGTAATGCATGAAAAATCTCTATATATAATCTTCATTTGGATCTTGATCTTTGTTTGTCCGCGAATGAATTAGAAGAAGAAGCATTAGATGGCAGTAGAGAGACAGCTAAAACATAGGCTTTGCATTAAGATTCTCCTCCAGGCTTATACTACTGAAGACTATAGTACTCCAGTCACACCTCAAAACAAAGACATTCAAACTAAACAAATTGTTGTGCTTTAAATTAACTAATCTTTATACGTATATAATCTTCATTTGGATCTTGATCTTTGTTTGTCCACGAATTCCACGCATGCGTAGACCACCTTCCAGTTTAGTACATTGTTGTTACTCACGGATGTCAACAATGTGCCGGAATAACGAAAGGGGTGGTGGACAGTGTTACGCTGGTTAGCTCATGAGGCCTGGTTAGAGAATGAGATTGCCGAAGTTAAAAGGTACGTGCCTACGTAACATATGAATGAAAGAAAGACAGTGGGTAAAATGAATGACAACGTAACAGCACGTTCCGGAAATTATTATTGATACGTTGTAGCCGGCGAGTGCTGCGCGTCTCACAGTTGTACCGTGGCTTGCTCACATGTCAGTGAAGTGATCCCTATTTATGCTTTAAAGAGCCTGGATACCTATGTGTCCCCCTGTTATAACCATTGCTCCGTGTATATTGCCTTACTCTTTGGATTGCCACAAAGCAACATGCGAGATTGGAGAAAGGTTGAGAAGAGATCGTGAGAGGAAACGACAGTGTCGTGAAAACGAGACGGACTGTGAACGGAGAGAAGCAGAAATGCTCCTACACCACCACATAATTACTATTCGGACAGTGATTCTGAGAAGGCTGTTCCTATCGAATCAATGTCCAAGGGTTTTGTTTTGTAATTTTGTTTCCCTTATAAAAAATCATAATGCTGTGCGACGAAGGGCCCAGTTCACAACTGGCAGCCGCGTTTAAACAGGGAGCCCTTCACAGACAACTTTAACACGCGCAACGTAGTTGGGCGCACATGGCTAGTAAAATTAGTATATTCATGTACTAGTAAAAATAAATATAGAGAAATATATAAACATTAACCTTAGTGCAGAAAATCATGCAAGTCAGGCCTGCCACGCAAAGAATTAAATAAATGTACATGTTATATTTCTTTTTAATTAAAGCTTAGCTTCAGCTGCTAAATAAAAAATAGCTTGAAGGCCAAGGGAAAGGAAATGATAAGAGTGCCCAAGAATGGAAGAAGGGAACATCTGATCAGCCTAGGCCAATCAAAATAAGCAAAACAGAAGCTAAAAATGGACAATAGACAGTAACATACCAGAGGCCAGCTGCAGGGAAAGTCAGGAGATAATAATGATTCCCATGAGAACTCGAGGTATCGGGCGGACAGGTGCAGAGGGAAGTCAGAGAAAAACAGCGAATGAGCTAATTTGAGCGAGGTCAGAGTGATAAGAAATGACTGTATAAGTTTTGGGTTCTGAACTGTTCAGGGCTCAGCTCAATTTGGCCATATTGGGTTGAGTCCGTGTTATTATTATTGTTATTTTATTGCAATAAAACTATAGACTCTGTTTGCCTATCCTGAGTTTCCTAATAGCCTTCATTTCAGGTAAAAAGCCTTGTGGTGACAATTTTTCGCCACGACAAAGGCAGCCGTGCACAGAATTCACTCGAGCTCCATATGCACAAAGAATACAATTAATAATAATAATAATTCATTATATTTATATAGCGCTTTTCTCAGTACTCAAAGCGCTATCCACACAGGGAGGAACCGATTATTCAACTTAAATTTTTTTTATTGAGTGCATCTCTCTTGTTTAAAATTGTCCAAAATGTTTCCAGGGCAAAAAACAACCAGTGAACATTACAATCAAGCTCCAGCCTCACTGGGCCACATGTTCTGGGGGTGCCCCAAATTAACAAAAAACGCTGGACCAAAATCTTTAAATGCCTTGGTGTCGCAGTCACTTCTAAACCATTATCAGCTGTGTTTGGTGGGCTCACAGAGGGACTTAAAGTGGAGAAGGACAAACAAACTGTAATGGCCTTTACCTCACTATTGGCACGTAGACTTGTCTTGCCCAACTGGAAGAATCCTAGCCCACCTGTTTTAAGTCACTGGGTAGCTGATGTTATATACTATTTGAAGTTGGAAAAAATCTAATTTTGACTTAAGAGTTTTTTTTTTTAAACCTGGCAGGATCTAATCAATAACATTTTAAAATAAACATTTAAATTGGGGTAAAGGATTTTCTCCCCCCTTTTTTCCCTTCTCCTAATGCTTTCCTCTGTCTGCTGGCCTAGCTCTCTTTCTCATGGGTGGGGGTTGATTTGAACTGGTATGGAATGTTATTTGCTTTTAATAAATTCAATAAAATGTTAAAAAAAAGGATTATAGTGCTTTTAGTGATGAAAATCACCTTTGAATTTCTGTTGCTCAGTTCTCATATAGCTCTGGGATAAAAACTGTTCTTAAATCAGTTAGTCCTCGCTATAACAGACCTATTGTGTCAGCCTGAGGGCAGCAGGTCAAACAGATGATATCTCGGGTGGGATACGTCTTTTAATATATTGGTCACTTGATTGAGACAGTGACAGCTGAATAGACCCTTCAGTGAGGGAAAAGAGCAGCCAACGATCCTTTGGTCAGTTTTGATGTGCCTTTCAAGGGCCAGTGCAACTGGCAAACCATACAGAAATGTCGAATGACATCACACTTTCAATAGAGCAGCGGTAGAAGGACACCAGTACTTTTTCCTGCAGGTTGCTTCTTTCTGAGAGCCCTCAGAAATGGGTGGTCTTCTACTATTCTAGTACAGCACCAGATTACCCTCTGGAGCAAAGGGAGCTGCTCTAGCCTTTGTTACGGCCTCGCCCTGAGGTACTGTGTCCCTGCTCCACAGAGTTACAGCCAGGCCGAGCACTGAGCTCGATAGACTGAGCCCAGATTTGGGGTGGGCAAGAGTTTCTAAAAGAGGGAATAGACGTCTTGCCATTGGTTTTCATGGGTGCACAGAAGCTCTTCCTTTTTGGTTGACTATCTGAGCAAAGTTTTATCCGTCAAGGTTGCCAATCATGGCGTTATGGCTCTTTGTTTGAGTTTGGATATTTAGATGGTGCCTCGAAAACCTGTCTCTGGGATGTCACTTGGCTTGTGATTGGTCATTTTATCAGATAAGGCAAAGAGGGTGCATTCCGAGGAAAGGTCCATTCAGGAAAAGCTGAGACTCTCGAGCTGCCATTAAGAGTGTCTGACAGCGGATTTTTAAGCCAAGGCATAGCCAACTTTGTTAATGCCAGTCTGTCCTACAACATGTCGTAAAATCATTCAGCAGTGGCAGCCTAAAGGCAGAGTGGCAGCACAGTCCTCCTGTGAGGGAGGACACACAATTCTTAGTGCAATTTTTAATAATTTTCCTTATTTTTTGGCAGCAGCATCAGTGAAAAAGAATGTTTGATTTACAATTAAAAATTCCAAGTGAAATTAATCAAAATCGTAGGTTGTGACTCCCTTATGTGAAAAAAAGTCCTGGAGGCTGAATACGACTTGAGGGGCACTGTATATGACAAATGTCTCGAGTACATGTCATCGATTGCTTGGTCACTGGCTGCGTCAAGTCTTTGTGTCTTTGGGCTGCGTAAGGGGAATGGAATCAATCCATACCGAAGATCGTTTTAATAAAGGTTCAAACTCACCATATTGAACAGTAAATTCAAAAATACAGTAATGTTAAAGAATTTAAAGGACTGTTTAGCTAGCCCTGAATTTCTCAAACAAACTGTAGATACAATTGCCCTTGTGACGGATGGCCGGGGTCCATGCCTGGCCGGGACGCCCCTTCACCACATCTGCCAGGGGGACAAGGATGGGAAGCCCAGTATCTCCCCCAGACGCTAGATGGCAGCCTCCCTGGGTTGCAGCGGTGCCTTGGACTCCCCCAGGGCTTCATGGGGGTTGGAGTTCTGTGCAGGTCTGTGGGGTTCTGCAGGCGCTGCTAGGGGGTGCTGCAGCAGGAGCTTCTGGCCCTTTTTGGGCACTGGTTTCGCCTTACCCGGAAGTGCAGCCGGATGTCACCAATCAAGCACCTGGAGCACTTCTGGATTCCCAATAAAAAGGAGTCAGTGACCATCACTCAGTGGCCAGAGTCAGGTGGAAAGAGGACAAAGCTTGCTGAGGAGGAGTGGTGGTGGAAGAGAGAGAAAGTGCTTGGTGTTATTGTGGTACTGTGCTTGGGATTGTGTTGCGGCTGAAGGGATTACGGGGAAGACGTGCCCTCCAGCTGAAGAAAAATAAACAGTTTGTTTTATTTTACCCGCGCCTCCCGTGTCAATCTGTGTCGGGTCAGGCGCTATATAGCGTCTTCTTACACCCTCCATAATGTTTGAGGCAAAGACAGTTTTCCTTGATTTCTCTCTCTGCTCCACAATTTTAAATTACAAATGAAATAATTCAGACACTGTTATTAAAGTGCACATTGCAGACTTTCATTTAAGGGCATTTGCAGACATTTTGGTCACACAGCACTTTTTCTACGTGGTCCCCCCATTTCAGGACACCATAATGTTTGGACACAGCAATGGCAGGTCTATTAAAGCCATTGTCATATTTAGGATTTTGTCACATATCCCTTGTATGCAGTGACTGCCTGAAGTTTGCGATTCACAGACATCATCAGGTGCTGAGGGTCATCTCTGGTGATGCTCTGCCAAGCATCTAATGCAGCTTATTTTTGGAGGCTTGCCCCCTTAAGTTTTCTCTTCAGTATTTGGATGGTCTGTTCAAATGGATTGAAATCAGGTGACTGGCTCAGCCATTTAAGAATTTTCCATTTTTTTGCTCCTGTGTTGCCTTAGCAGTGTGTTTGGTCTCGTTATCTTGTTGTAGGATTAAGCACCGTCAATTGAGTTTGGAGGCATTTACTTGACTTTGAGCAGATCAGATGTTTCTATACACCTCACAATTCCCTGTGCGTCTGCCGTCAGCAGTTCTATCATCAATGAAGAGAAGTGTGCCAGGACCTGTGCCAGTCAGACATGCCCAAGCCATAAGACCCCCAGCACCACGTGAAACAGATGAGGTGGTCTGCTTTGGATCTCAAGCAGTTACTTTCTGTCTCAACACTTTGCTCTTGCTGTCATTCTGATCAGGTTCATCTTTGTCTCGTCTCTCCACAAGACCTTTTCCCAGAATTCTGCAGGCTCTTTTAAGTCCTTTCTCTCAAATTGTAATCTGGCCCTCCTGTTTTTGTGATTTGCATCTTACAGTGTGGCCTCCTCTGTGTTTCTGTTCATGAAGTCTTCTGCTGACAGTCGTCTCTGACACATACACATCTGTCCCCTGAAGTCTGTTTCTGATCTGTGAGACAGACGTTGGGGGCTTTTTCTTTAGCATACTGAGGATTCTTCTGTCATCACCATCTTCCTTGGCCTTCTAGTCTCTTTGTGATTACTGAGCCCACCAGTGTGTTCTTTCTTCTACATGATATTTCAGATGGTTCGTTTTGGTCATCCTAAGGTTTTCCTGATGTTTCCAATGCTTGTATTCTTGTTTTTCAGCCTCATAATGGCTTCTTTGACTTTCATTATCATAGCTCTTGTCCTCATGTTGAACAAAGGCAACTGCAGACTCCAAAGGGTAGATAGGTGTCTTATGAAGCCATGAAACCCACCTGAGGATACACAAACACCTGAGACGCCAACTGTACCAAACATTATGGTGCTCTGAAATGGGCGGACTGTGAAGAGAATGTGTTGCCATTTCTACAAGTTGTCACTGAAATGTGTGCAAATCCCCTTAAATGAAAGTGTGCAAAGTGCCCTTTAATCACGATGTCTGAACTGTTTGATTTGTAATTTTAAATTGTGAAGCAGAGGGGGAAATCAAGGGAAAACATGACCTTGCCTCAAACATTATGGAGGGTACTGTAAATGTAAGGCAATGTAAGTCTTTATTTGGTACTTCGCATATTTTAACTGACAGTAATCCAAACTGCTAGGTACTGATTTCAGCTCTGAATCTTTATTGATTTGAACTTTGTATGTTTTTACTTCATTCTTTTTAGAATTCCAGACTGCTAGGAATATTCAAGAAAACCACCTTATTTATTAGCCTGGGTTAAGTAAGATTAGTATGGGTGTCAGCATGGGAGAAGAACACAATTTTATAATATGAACATAACAATTGGGATTAATAAAGTATCTATCTATCTATCTATCTATCTATCTATCTATCTATCTATCTATCTATCTATCTATCTATCTATCTATCTATCTATCTATCTATCTATCTATCTATCTATCTATCTATCTATCTATCTATCTATCTATCTATCTATCTAACAGCGGTTTTAAGGTTGTCAATCATCCTTCAGTAATGTGTCTCTTTGGAGAATCCTTGTGTCCCGCTGGTTTGACTTTGTGTCGCTCATGGAGTCCCAAATGAGGCATATTACCTGCATTGTGAGGGAGCATCAGTTGTGGCACTACGGCCATGTAGTGCAATTCCATTTACATTTACAATTCCCTGTGGGTGGTCCAGCTAACAGGATCCTCATTGTTGCGGACCCAAGCGACTGGACCAGGCCACGGAGACGCCCATATAACACTTGGCTGCGGCAGATGGATGGTCATTTCCAGAGGGTGGGACTGGACCATGTGTCTGCCTGGGGGTTTGCCAACTGCGATCCTGAACTGTTTCATCGTGGTGTGGGTGCTGCAGTGCGGTGTGCCAGTGTATGTTCCCCAAACCTGACCTGACCTGAATATTGTAGAAATAAAGACCCGTTCCCCTGTGTGCTAGAAGGTCATTTTCAGAGGGTGGGACTGGACTGTGTGTTTGCCTGGGGGGAGTTGGGGGTTACCAGCCAGGACCCCAAGCTGTTTCGTCGTGTGGTAGGTGTAGCAACACTCTGTAACAGTGCAGGCTCCCCAACCTGACCTGACCTGACCTGATCAGTTATGTAACCGTTGTTAACTTTACGTGGAGAGAGGCCTTTAAATTTGGGATGCTTGCTACACACAAGGAGAGAGATCTTCACCATCATCAGACATGATGTTTGTATTTCTAGTGAAACTGGAAGAAAAAAATATGTCGGTGGACTTAAAGAACATTTAAGAAGCTGTGCAACAGGCTTGAAAGAACCCGGCCTCATCACCTAATGTATCCTTTGTAGCAGACAGCCTTGTCCCATGCCCGGCCGGGACGCCCCTTCTACATATGTTCCGGGGGAGCAGACATGGGCATCTCACTACCTCCCCCAGGACGCTTGGTGGCAGCTTCCCTGGCTGACGATGGTGCCTCAGTTTCCCGCAGGGTTTCATGGGAGATGGAGTTCTCCACAACCCTGTGGGGATCTGGGGTGGCTGCCAAGGGGGTGCTACATGGAGCCAGGAACCCACCTGGACATCTCTGGGTGGGCTATAAAAAGGGCCAGCATCCACCACTCAGGAGCCAGAATTGGGAGGAAGAGGACGAGGTTGCCTGGGAGGAGTGGTGGTGCCAGAGGAAGAATTTGTTTGCTGCATTAAGTGCTTGTGGGACTGTGTTGGGCCTGTGGGACACGGGGAAGAGAAATAAAAAGTCTGTTTATTTTACACGTGCCTCTGCGCCAGTCTGTGCCGGGTTGGGCGCTATATAGCACCTATTACACCTTATAAAAATTACCCTTAAAATACTCTTTAGAACCTTTCCTTCTTTTTGCTACTATTGGTCTGACAGTGTTTTATTAATTTTGGTCGTTTGGTTGGTCTAAGTTATAGCATTAAGAGCAACTAGTGTGGGTGTTTGCCATGTTCCCATAGGAAGTTAATGCCTTTTAAGAAGACACAGCATGGTGTGCGGGCACCTGCTTTATTAAGTGGCACAGTTGTTGAGTGATGCTCAGGTCTGAAGACTTTCTTTTGGTCTGCTAATGCCAAGTTAGGAAGTCCACATGCAGGTAAGCTGTACTGGAGTCTCATTTTCCTTGAGGTAGCTTCACATGTGTGGGTAAGCTGTGCATGTGGGTCAATAAAGCAGCGACAAACGAGTCTTAGTTTGTTTAAAGTAGCTGTTGTAGTAAAAAGCAGGCAGAAAAAGGTTTGGGGATGGCCACCCCGTATACTGCAAAAATAAAGAAAACGCATCTGTACAGATGGAATTCAAAATGGAACTGGCTAACCAGTTAATAACTGAGCTTAAATATGGTGGACAAAAGGAAGAGGTGTAGTCAGGAACTGATGTGGTGGTATAATGGATTCTGGGTATTGGAAATGATGTCATAAGTGTTGGCCAGAAGTGATGTCAACAGTGGGTGGACCGGTGGTGATGTCATCAAGGGGCCGGGTCTTTGGGTGAACTGCAGCGGAACAAGAGGAGAGAGGATTGAGTGAGGGCACCAACCCCTGGTCTGGCTGACGAATATCAGTATTTGAGCCTGTAAACTGTCCCCATATGCACACGTGTGTGTGTGACATTGTCCACATGTGCAGTACTTTAAAGTAGACACTGTATATTCAGCATTCACACACACACACCGTAGTTAACTGTAACTACATAGCGTGGGTGAACCAAAATAACAAATGGAGAAACTTCCATTATAACACAGGCACCCAGGTATTCTTCTGACATCCTGAAGACGTGCATGTTGGTTTAATTGGTTATTTTATACTACTTTGGACATGGGCGTCAGCTGGTCCTGTGGTGGAGAGGTGTCTGGTCCTGCTGGAATAGGTCCAGATAATCTCAAATTGGACTAAGCTGACCTCAGAATGCTATAAATGTCTGTCAGTCCATATTGCCCTACATCTAAGTATCTGCCATTCATGCAACCATAAAGAGTTTTATTAAACAGGCAGCTGCATTGTTTCAGGATTGTATCACCTTCACTTTGACTCGGCTCACAAGTTTTAAAATCTTCTCTCTACTTCAAAGTCCAAACACGCAATGAAGTACAGAGTGTGCCAGAGCTGAAACAGTGCCAGTCGTTTCAATCTCTGTCTCCCACCCCCCTAAAGTACCGGTGTGATATCTGCAGTGATTTACTCATTATTGTAGTGCCTACTCCATAAAGAAGACGGCCTCACTCCTGGGATTCAGCAGGCTAAAAGGCCAGACCTCATCTTCAGGTGTCTGTCGCCTTGTAATAGGGAAACCTCACCGATTTAAAGGAAACTCTTACTCCAGCAGCGCGCATCATCCTTCAGTGGTAATGAAAGTTGATTCTGAAGTGTCTATGGGCTTTGTGGAGGCACGCAGTCTGCTTTGAAGAGCACCTTCTCTGGGGAAATACGGTGCACTTTAACCCTATCAAGCCGCTGGGGAGCAATGAGCCAAATAACTGCAGCATTCTGAAGCACACTTGTTGAAAGCAGACAAATGAGAGACGGATGAAGGAACTACAAGAACGGGACCCAGAGGTGACTAGCAGAAGAAAGCCGACACTGAGGTATTGATCATGCTGGACTAGAGGAGTATGGAGCAGTGCTAAGTACTGCGCCACTACTGTACACGTGTCCTGCTTCCAGAAATCAATGAATCTCAACTTTTATTTTGCCTTTCATAGGGAACACTACCGGATAATACAAATGAAGAAATCAGCCAGTCTGATATTGGACATGGTGTCCCTCATAAAGTTGTGCAATCACAAAATACTTTATAGAGTGAACCGATCAATCAAAAGCCATTTTATCATACATCTTTAACCATGCAAAGCATTTCAATAATGTGACCTGTGTCTATTTTAAGATGGGCTTTACATAGTGAATATCACAAAGTGCTTTACAGAAAAACAATTTAGATAGATAGATAGATAGATAGATAGATAGATAGATAGATAGATAGATAGATAGATAGATAGATAGATAGATAGATAGATAGATAGATAGATAGATAGATAGATAAAAGGCACTATATACATTTGGAGTCCAGAACAGAACTGATTTGTTGTCACAAAGATGGCGCCTTTAAGGGAGAGTGGAGGAAGTGATGTCATCAGTAGGGCCGGAACTGGAAGTAGTGTCACTGGGGGTTGGGCCAGAAGTGATGTTGTTGGTCTCAGGACCGGAAGTAACATCATCCATGACTTCATCAGGGCCAGGCGGGATTTCCTGTAACTGGTCTGCAGAGAAGTGAGAGAAAGAGTTAGTGCACTCTGCCACCCCCTGGTCTGGCATGGAATTACTCTCATTCAGGCCCTTTACCTGCCTCCCATGCGCAAATGTGTGACGATAGATAGATAGATAGATAGATAGATAGATAGATAGATAGATAGATAGATAGATAGATAGATAGATAGATAGATAGATAGATAGATAGATAGATAGATAGATAGATAGATAGAGTGCATCCAGAAAGTATTCACAGCACATCACTTTTTCCACCTTTTGTTATGTTACAGCCTTATTCCAAAATGGATTAAATTCATTTTTTTCCTCAGAATTCTACACACAACACCCCATAATGACAACATGAAAAAAGTTTACTTGAGTTTTTGCAAATTTATTAAAATTAAAAAATGGAGAAATCCCATGTACATAAGTTTTCACAGCCTTTGCTCAATACTTTGTCGATGCACCTTTGGCAGCAATTACAGCCTCAAGTCTTTTTGAATATGATGCCTCAAGCTTGGCACACCTATCCTTGGCCAGTTTCGCCCATTCCTCTTTGCAGCACCTCTCAAGCTCCATCAGGTTGGATGGGAAGCGTCGGTGCACAGCCATTTTAAGATCTCTCCAGAGATGTTCAATCAGATTCAAGTCTGGGCTCTGGCTGATCCACTCAAGGACATTCACAGAGTTGTCCTGAAGCCACTCCTTTGATATCTTGGCTGTGTCCTTAGGGTTGTTGTCCTGCTGAAAGATGAACTGTCGCCCCAGTCTGAGGTCAAGAGCACTCTGGAGCAGGTTTTCATCCAGGATGTCTCTGTACATTGCTGCAGTCATCTTTCCCTTTATCCTGACTAGTCTCCCAGTCCCTGCCACTGAAAAACATCCCCACAGCATGATACTGCCACCACCATGCTTCACTGTAGGGATGGTATTGGCCTGGTGATGAGCGGTGCCTGGTTTCCTCCAAACGTGATGCCTGGCATTCACACCAAAGAGTTCAATCTTTGTGTTATCAGACCAGAGAATTTTCTTTCTCATGGTCTGAGAGTCCTTCAGGTGCCTTTTGGCAAACTCCAGGTGGGCTGCCATGTGCCTTTTACTAAGGAGTGGCTTTCGTCTGGCCACTCTACCATACTGGCCTGATTGGTGGATTGCGTTAGAGATGGTTGTCCTTCTGGAAGTTTCTCCTCTCTCCACAGAGGACCTCTGGAGCTCTGACTGAGTGACCATCGGGTTCTTGGTCACCTCCCTGACTAAGGCCCTTCTCCCCGATCGCTCAGTTTAGATGGCCGGCCAGCTCTAGGAAGAGTCCTGGTGGTTTTGAACTTCTTCCACTTACGGATGATGGAGGCCACTGTGCTCATTGGAACCTTCAAAGCAGCAGAACTTTTTCTGTAACCTTCCCCAGATTTGTGCCTCGAGACAATCCTGTCTCGGAGGTCTACAGACAATTCCTTTGACTTCCCCTTCCTATATTTTGGAGTACCTGTCCCCCTACATTCCAGTCTTAGCTTTTGGAATAATAAGCAGTCAACCTTTAGAAGATCTAAGGTTGTAAGGTAACCTTAGATCTTCTAAAGGTTGACTGCTTATTATTCCAAAAGCTAAGCATATGAGAAGTGGTGAGGCGGTCTTTTCCTGTTATGCACCAAAAACCTGGAATACGTCACCAATAGAGGAAAGCGAAGCTAACACCATGACTCATCTCTCTATTATACAAAGAAATCTTGGAAAGAGATGAGACGTGATTGTCTCAGAGACACTTTCATGTCCCGCGAGACGACAAGAGCTTATGCAAAGAGATTTGGAAAAGTCCTGTGTGGTCACGTCAGACACATTTCTTGTGGAGAGAAAGAAATGATATTCACTCACAGGCAGTTATACGTTGCGTTGTCATGATGTAATTCCAAACACGGAATCAAAATTCAATGTGATATTGATGAAAAGGTAAAAGCGAAAAGAGATTGAATATGAATATACGTGATATGACAGAAGTGTGCCGCGTGAGCCAACAGGTGATCAAGCAAAGAGGAGGTAAAAAAAAAAACTGTATTTGTTTCCCATTGTAACACCGTTTAAGAGGGGTTTCCGGAGGAGCGACCGCGTCTCCTTGGGGTGCATTCAGCCCACCTCTTCACAACACGAGTGGCAGATACGTGAAGTGGTTGGTGCGTAGCGGAGGCGGGGGGGTTGAGCAAAGCGAGCAGGGGACAAAGCCCCCTAGTTTAAAAAAAAACTCCTAATAGAATATCCATGCATTGAGTTATCATGTTCTTGAGGGATTTACCATCTTTACTAATTCCTACTTTTCTCTGCTTTCATTGCCGGTTCTTCTGTGGTGGTGTTCTGAACCACCACCATCTGATCGAGGCACAGCGATGCTCGAATAAAGACGGGTGCCCCAGCTGTCCATGAAAAACCACTCTGGGACAAACCTGGAAACAAGAAAGAGCCACTTAAGGACATTTATAATAGGTAGACGTCCAGCATTGGCTGGGTTGTCTTTTGGTCTTGAACCAACTCCTACAATTAGCCTACAAATGGAGTGGTGGCTCTGAGGCTAAGAACCTGCACCAGCCATCAGAAGGTTGCTAATTTTAATCCTGTAAATGCCAGAAGTGACTGTACTCCGGTGGGCCCTTGAGCAAGACCCTTAATCTGCAATTGCTTCATCCTGGGTATGACGTTAATCTGCATCCAGCCCTGCAGGCAGGTCCTCCAACTTACAGAGAGAACTTGGGGCTTAGTGGCAGAATTGACATTCCACCTGGTGGGTGCAGCAACGTGCTATCAGCGGATGTTCCTAACCCCTTCTCTCTGTACTCCTACAAATCTGAACGTATCATCTTTTAGAATACGATATTAGATATTAGACTCTGATTTTCTACTAATTCTGTGTTTATATTATATAAGCCTGTATTGATTTATTTTTTTCTTACATATTCATTATTTATCTTGCCTAATTTACCGTAAGCCGTTTTTCTTTTCTTCTTACATTTTCTTTGACATTTAGTACAGCACTTTGAGTTACATCCTGTGTATGGAAATTTGCTATAGAAAGAAATATTGTTGTTGGTATTTATATTTAAATCTTTTTACAACTAATAAAGTAAATTTCTCAAATTAATTAACAATGTTATTATCAATAATAAAGAATCAGGAATAACTTACAAAGAATATACAATTAATTTTAAATAGCAAAGAATTGAAAGTCATAAAATATAAGCACTGTAAATTACACGGGGGTAATGGAACTGTAAAATATCCATTAAGCCGTATTCCATGATTACATTTAGCAGTCTTCTAGCAGTTTGTTTTTGCCATTCTTTAAGGCAAAGAAATAATTATTCAATTCATTTCAAAAAGCTGAGAAAGAAGGAGACGCATACATTAATGAATAAAACATTTACAAGAGAAGAAGGCACTGAGTGCTGAGGTATCTCGAGTTCCTTGTCTGTTTTCTCATCGCCTGTCCCTGTACTCCCAGCTCAGAGGCCACAAGGAGGAGAAGCAAACTGTGATGACACTAGTGGGCACTGCCACCAGACTCGCCACAAAGAAATATAATATCCATGAATCCAATACAAAATCACCCAGAAATTTTAATATTTCCATAAAAATTGGTACTTTTTGTATCAAGTGTAACACTAGAGGGCACTGTTGCTCCTCTAACCCAACACACAGACATTGACAACACGAGGTAAAAGCACAAAGAAATTTCTTTAAATTATTTTCTTCTCTAAATAGTGCCCTTCAAGCACCACAGCCACCAATAAACAGGCAAATAATCAAACAATAAACACAATTCTCTTTATATATCTCCTCCACACCTCCCAGCAAGCTTTGTCCACCTCCACCCGACTCTGGCTCGCTTGCTGGGTTCACAGCAGTCCTTTATATAGTCCTTGACCCAGAAGTGCTTCTGTCATTCTGTCCACATGACTTGCCAGCACTTCCGGGTCAGACAGAGAACTTGAATTTTCTTAAGCCCAGAAGTACTTCAGAGCTTCCGTCCACGTGACTTGGGAGTACTTCCGGCTATGGATGAGATACGACTCCTCCGGTTCTCTCGCAGCATCCCCTGGCAGAACCCACAGTACCCAGAAGGGCTGTAGTATTAAACTGCATGTCCCATATTGCCTTGCAGATATCTAGGGCATCACTGCAGTCCAGGGGAGCTGGTATTTTGGGGAAGGCAGTGTCCTTGAAAAGCTGCCTTCCCCCATCCTTCCATCCCAGGGGCATCCTGGCCGGGTTCAGCTGCCAGCCATCTCTTACACAAGATAACATTAAATTGATTTAAAAATATAGCCAAGACATTCCTAGCGTTGCTAAAGCCTATAACTGCTTGAAACTTCTGATTTTTCATTTGTTATTCACATATGATACATTATTCACATATTATTCACCCATTTTCAGCAGCCATTCCTGCAGTTTCCCTCAATTAGTCATTTAAAGGCTATTTGGTTATTAGAGAAACCTTAGCAAATGCATTATCACTGCTGAAGCTGGTTATTCTGTTCAATAAAGCAAGAACATTGGCTCTCCTTGGATTGCAAGGTTCTGGCATTCCCAAAGTTCAGTTCTGGGTTCACAAATTGACAGATTGACACAGCTTTCTGAAGAAATATGACACATGCCAGTCAATTGCTATTCCATGTGACAGGTTTGCCAAAAAAATTAAGATTTCATACAGAGGTGTCTTTTACTGTCTAGAGAGGAGCAGGCGAAATGAATCTGACAAGGACAGAAAAGAAGAAGAAGGCCCAGGTGGGCAACTGAACAAGAGGATACAAACATCAGAGTGTGGAGTGTGAGAAACAAACACCTCACAGTTCCTCGGTCGCCTTCTTCGTTAAATACATGCCAGTGTCTCCTATAACAGAGAGAAGACGACTGCGGTATGCTGACCATAATCATCTTCTGTCCAGTGTCGGTGTCCTTTTGCCCATTTTAATCCTTCTTTTATATTTTCCAGTTTCACACATGACATTGCTTTAAAACTCTACCCCTAATGCCACCATCATCTTTCCACTGGTGAATCCAAACTTTTGAACGCTAGTGTAGATAATAAAATAAATGTCTAGTTTATGTAGAGCCTTCTTAAAAGAGCACAATTACATAAAAGAAGCCTGATTAAGTAGCAAGTCAATGTTTTATTGTGTTCCGTCATGTAAGTAGTTTGTAAAAGTTTACCCTTCCAGCTATCGAATGTGCTCAATCTAGTTCAATTTTTCAGAAGTAAATATATAATTAAATATGTTTCGTAAAATGAGCACTGTTACAAAGCAGAAAACAAATTAATCAGTGAAACTGAATTATATAGTGCCATGTAAAGTGAGAACTGTTGCAAATGTCTTTACAATGTAGATCAATATTGATTCACCTATCTTAATACATAATTTGCCAGTCTCCTCACTCACTCACTCACTCACTCACGTCTGTCCGAAGCCGAATGCGCAGTCGCCTTCTGTGCAGCTGCCCGAAAAACCTTACGAGACCGACATCGCCGCAGGCGGCAGATTTACAGCCACGAAAATTCAAAGAGAAAGGCGACTACGGCTGCGAAAATTCAAAGAGAAAGGCGACTTTGACCGACATCCAACCCCAACATCGCGGGAGGCGGTGGATTTATGGCCGCAAAAATTCAAAGAGAAAGGCGACTTCGATTAAAGCTCTAGAGGCCTGAAAGGCGATTTCGACTACAGCTCAAGGCCTAATTACGCATTCATTCAATACACCTCTATCAGGTTTGTGGTGCTTATACTTATTACTATTCCACTCGTGCCCATTTCATCTTACGTTGTCGAAACGGGCTCTTTGTTTAGTTATAAATAATGAAATGCATTTATATTTTCTTTAGTGCCTTTTAAGTAACAACAACATTTATTTCTATAGCACATTTTCATACAATTGGTGTAGCTCAAAGTGCTTTACAAGATCAAGTTTATATGAAACAAAACTAAGATTAGGCAATACTAAATAGCAAAGAATAAAGTAAGGTCAGATGGCCAAGAGGACAGAAAAACAAAACAAAAAAAAAACTCAAGATGTGCTGTTGAAGACAAAAAAAACAAATCTGCAGGGGTTCCAAGGCCACGAGACCACCCAGCTCCCTCTGGGCATTCTACATAACATAAATGATCTCAATCAGTCTTCATGGCCTTCAGGCTTCACGTGAAAGAATTTGATAATGATGGTTATGTGGACATCTGGGGTACTACCTTCAATCCATCAAAGTACTGTATGGTGCCCTGATCAGGTAGTGGTAGTGTGGATCTCCAGCCCAGAAAACCAGGAAAAAAGAACAGCAGAGAATAGTAGGGATTAGTACAGATAGCAGAGCCATGATACAAATGATAATTCAATGCACATACAGTATAGCCTAACAGGCATACACTAACATGTAGCTATGAGAAAGCCATGTTAAAGTAATGAGATTTTAGAAGTTTTTTAAAGTGCTCCACTGGAGAATTTCTATCGGTCAGCTATTCCAGATTTTAGGTGCGTAACAGCAGATGGCCGCCTCACCACTTCTTTTAAGTTTAGCTCTTGGAATTCTAAGCAGACACTCATTCAAAGATCTATGGGTACGACTTGGAGTGTAAGGTGACAGGCATTCCAAAATAGAGGACGTAAGCAATATTAAAAAAGAGAAAATCAACTAATCAGTGATGCTGAAGTTTGAAGTGCCATACACAGGGAGTGATAATGTAAATGTCTTTGTAGAGGAAAGAAATGTCCATTATTGATCCAATCTTGGGCAGAAAAAAAGGAAATAATTAATGAAATAAGTTTATATTGCATATAATGTGTCTTTCCTGATCTATGCCTCACCACAACTTGACTGCGGTGGTCTACAGAGAGTTCCTTGGACTTCATGGTTCATGACATTTTGTGCTGTCATGAAGCGTGTATTTTGGACCTTCTATATAAAACGATGTCCGATCAAAACACTTTACCACAGATTGACCCCAGTCCAGTTCTAGAAACATCTCATGGAGAATTAAAGCAAACAGGATGCCCCTGACCACAATTTGGGGTGGCACAGCAAAGGCTCTGAACGCTTATACAAATGAGAGGTTTTTAGTTTTTCATTTTAATACATTTTCAAACCTTTCTGAAAACATGTTTTTCACTTTGTCATTATGGGTTATTGAGTGTAGATCAATGGACAAAAATAGCAAATTTATTAATTTAAAATTAAGCCTACAGCACAATAAAATGTGCAGAAAGTGAAGAGGTCAGAATCCACAGTAGTGCCATGCATAGTAAACACTATCACAAATTTTTATTGAATCTATGTATATAAAAGCCAGATACCACTGACTCATTCATCACGAAATCTCCTGAACCATAAGGACTTGGGACTTGAAATTTGGAATGTAGGTTACCCTTGGCCCATAGGGGCTCGCTAAGAAACGGTTTTAAAAATTTCAAGGTCCAAGCGTGAAATTTCTTATAGTTTTTTAGACCCGTTTGTATGTCTGTCTGCTTTTCACGAGAGAACTACTTAACGGATTTAGATCGGGTTTTTTCTATAATTTGTTTGAACATTCCAGTTGATTTTGAGACTTCTCTCATTGTGCTAAGTATCACAGTTCACTTGCAGGAGTGATATATTCACGCTAATCCGAGAGAGAGGCTGCGGGCCGAGGGGAGGAGGAAGAGTGACGTCATGAGTAGAGAGCTGGGCCGGGCCCACCTCACTGTCCTGTTTCACTAATACGCGGGCTAAGCCGCGGAGGAAGGCTAGTATTATATAAATATGTATTTTACAAAATGCCTTTTATAGTGCAAACTGTTACAAAAGTATCCATTTATTTTTAATCATTATTTACTTCCCCAATTGCTATGCTTACTGGTGTGGAGTGTAAAATGAGTGATATTTAGCATATAAATTGATCAAATATTCTGTATATATTGATTTTTAATGTTAAGGTATCAGGAATCTGGACAAACCAGCTTTCTACCCCCAGAGTTTCACTGATGATGAAAGTAACCGTCTGGGTCAGTTTTATGGTTTAAGTATTTCCTTTCTTTCTTGTTTATTACACCCACACTGTAAAGCAGCTGAAATGGGAAGAGGGTTGTGAAGTGTCATTGGTGAATGGCCCAGGAAGGGGCAAATAGACTTAATCTGTTGGTCTGATCATTGGAATTGGATTGTGGCTGACAGAGGATGATGATGTGGATGAGCTGAGGGAGTTACCTGCACCCAATGGGTCAGGATTTGTGACCGGAATTGTATGAATTGGTTACTCTCTCACTCTCGCTCTTGCTATCTTAACATGAGGAGAAGACCACCCTTCTCTCTCGGCATTCTGACATGAAGAAAAGGCCGCTCAGCATCCATATTAAGACAGACATGCACCCTGTTTCAATACTCCATTCAAAGGCCACGTGGGAGCAAATACAAAGCTAGACTGAAGATAAGCTGAGAGACATAAGATGCACTGCTACTTAGGGTTTAATGGTATTTTTGTCACACTCATTTTATGTTGCTTATTATTTGAACATATTATCTATAATACATAATTAATTTGAAGTGTAACTCTCTCCTGTTTGTTCTATTTATCTATCTTGCTCTATCTTCACGAGTATAAAAGACAGTGTAACATATGAAGGCTGAAAAGATGGGATTTAAGACATTTTAGTGAAGCCTGCACAATAAAGGGGAAAATAGAATCACCTTGGACCCTACAGAAAACAGGCCCACATAGGACCTTATACAACAAAACACTTACCAAAGATATCAAGTCAGTAAACTGATAACCCAACCAGACTTTTCTTTTCTATAGCACCCCACCCCCTATACGGGACACCCTGCCAAGTTACTTTGTTTTACAAATTCTCATTATTACAGTTTCTCACGGTATCCTTCATGGCTTGAACACAGCCAAAAACAGAGAGGTCCATGAAGAGAACCTGCTCCAGAGTGTACAGAATGGTAACTTCTCCCAGCCATCCAAGAACAGTTTGGTGACCAACAATGCCTTTTCCAGCATGATGGAGCACCGAGCCATAAGGTAAAAGTGATAATTAAGTGGCACGGGGAACAAAACATCGAACTTTTGGTTCCATGGCCAAGAAACTCCCCAAACCTTAATCCCATTGAGAACGTGTGATCAATCCAAAAAAACCCGCAAATTCTGAACAAATTCCAAGCATTGATTATGCAAGAATGGGCTGCCATCAGTCAGGATTTGGCCCAGAAATTGATTGACAGCATGCCAGGGCGAATAGCAGAGGTCTTGAAAAAAAAAGGGCCAACACTGCAAATATTGACTCTTTGTATAAGCGTAATGTAATTGTCAATAGAAGCCTTTGAAACTTATGAAATGCTTGTAATTCTACTTCAGTATACCATAGAAAGATCTCACAAAAAAATCTACAAACACTGAAGAAGAAAACTGTGTGGAAACTAATACTTGTGTCATTCTCAAAACATTTGGCCACGACTGTAGAAAACCTCAGACTGGCGCGGCGGTTCACCTTTCAGCACAACAACAGTCCGAAGCGTACAGTCCGATAACTCTGCAGTGGCTGTGAGACAAGTCCCTAAGTGTCCTTGAGTGGCCACGGTTCAGGGTCACCAAATGTGTAAGTAGTGGGCACAGAGAGAGGATCATCCTGGTTTATAGTCCAAGCTCTTTACCAGTAGGCTTCACTTCCCAGAAATCAGATTTTACCTTTTCGAAACTCAGGTATATGATGGAATCACTCAACATGTACACATTTGGCTTATATAGTTCTGTTCAGTAAATAAATGGCAGTTCTGATTTGAAATGTGGAGACGTTTGTATTGCAATGGTCTTGTTAACTTCTTATCAAGTTCAAGTACAAGTTCAAAGTTTATTGGGGACAAAAAAGAAATACACCCCACCCTAAACTGGAATAACACAATATATTACAATAATTCAATAATAATAATAATACAATAATAATAATAATACAATAATAATAGGTTTAGGTTTATTTGTCATATATAGGTTAACACAGAGTCAACATACAATGAAATGTGTATGATGAGAAAAACAAGTTGCTCAGTCTAGATCCAATACAACTAAAAAATAATTTTTTTAAAATTACAAGTTAAAAATAGACAAGCCATATAAAATAAAATGTGTACGTTTTAAAAGAAGTTATAGAGCAATATGAGTTGAATGAGCAGCAAGAACAAATGACAGTTATTGCACAGATAATGTTTTATAAGTACAGATGCATATTCCATAAAGTGCAGATGCATGTTCCAGTCAGTATTCAGAGTGTGTGCAGGTACAGTTTGTGTGTGAGTAGTGCAATGTAGATGTAATGTAATGTAAGTGTAATGTAAGTGTTCAGGTGTTGCTGTTGAGGAGTCGAATGGCCTGATGGTAAAAACTGTTCTTAAGTCTGCCAGACGGTAACAAGGAGAACAGCTGGCGTGCTGGATGGCTGTGGTCCTTTATGATGCTGCTTGTCTTACGTAAGCACCGATGGAGGTAAATGTCTTCAATGGCAGGGAGACTCTTGCCCATGATGTGCTCTGCTGCCTTCACCACTCTCTGTAGTGATTTCTGGCTTCTGGCAGAGCAGCTCCCATACCAGATGGTAATGCAGCCCATCAGCAGACTCTCGACCACACTCCTGTAAAAGTTTGAGGTGATGTTGGCATTCATGCCAAACTTCCTCAGCCTCCTCAGGAAGTAGAGCCGCTGGCGAGCTTTCTTAACCACAGTGTCTATGTGAATGGTCCACGAGAGATCCTCGGTGATGTTTACTCTGAGGAACTTGAAGCTGCTAACCCTTTCAACTTCTACTTCTATTGTAATAATAATTACAGTAATATAATATTATGATACAAGAGATGGAGGAATGAAATTAGCCTCTTTACACAGATTACGGATGAGTGGCCTCTAAAAAGGACCATTGGCATCTTCAGCAGATGCTTCTGCCATGCCACCTGCTCCCAGCTGCTTTCTCCCTTTGTCTGGCTTCTCCTCATTCTGCTTACCCGGGGTCAGTGGCAGCCCATATGCCACACTATCTAGATGAACTCACTATCTCCCAGCTCTGGGGAGCTGACCTAAGGCTACACTGCAAAAAATGCGTATGCAAAAACTAAATAGAAAACAGCTTGAAAGTTGTTTTGCTTGTATTTCGCAAATCTGCCAAAGGGGTAAGCAAAATTTAGTTGATAATAGTTCTTAAAGTAAGGTAAATAATCATAAATACTAATTTTTGGATAAGTCAATAATTCTTACAGTAAGGAAAAACTAGATTTAATGTCATGATACTTTTCACTTGTCTTAGACTTGTGTTGGGATCATATCACACATCAAGGTCAATGGGCTTCAGCAGCTGGGAGGCACATCACAAGTGCTCTCTAAGTGCTGTATCTGCGCCAAAACCTCAATGCCATTCACAGGGCTACTTTATAGGCAGATTCTCCAGGTATTCCGGCTCCCTTGGGTGGTCCACAGCAAGTGAGGAGCATGTCTGACTCAGATCTGATTCTATGGGTTGCTACGGTATGAAGGCTATGTTTCATATTTTTGTCCACTGTCATGCACAGTCTCCTGACTGAAGAACTCATAAGGAATTAGATTTACAGAGGCAGGAAAGTCTTCGCTATCCAATCAAATGAAAATGCTATAAGTGAAGTAAGTATCGTAAAATGTAGCTCCGTATCCCGACATGCATTTCAGTTTTCCATCACATCATTTCAATGTTCCCTCAAAAATTGAGTTGTGTGTGTAATAGTAAGTGACCTTGGGTCAAAATATAAAAATGAACTCTTTCCATACACCAAGGCCCAAAGCTCTTTGACATTAAATACAAATATGGACACTCTGATCTCCAAGGGGGAGAGAGTCCACTCACCCAGTACCCACCACACACCCTTGATCCAGTCCTGGTAAATCTCCAAGGGGTAGAGTCCACTCACCTAGTACCCACCACGTACCCTTGAGCCATTCCTGGTAGTGGTATTATCCTTCGTAATATTGTGCACTTTTCCACTTACAGTCACACGTGCCCAGTATTTTGACTGTTACTTACATTTTCCAAGGCAAGATCAACATTAAGTATCTTGGATGATCACTTCTATATTTTGAAATTATTTAAAGTATTGAGTATCGCACTTATCACTCCAGTTTTGCTTTCTGTATTTACGATGATTACGTGTAGCTGTATCCCCTACAGGGTTAGGAAGCCTTCGACAGCCCTGAAGACGGCATGCCTTTTACACCATATTATGACCGTACATCAGTGGTTTTGCTTCTCCTTTGGGACTGCTGAAATGGACTTGGCTTATTGAATTGATTTTTATTGCTTTGTCTCTGAATGGTTGTAGTTTTTTTAAATGAAATATAGTAATGTATTAGCTAAGGTTTTTTTGTTGTTTATTATCTATTGTCACACACGTGCGATTAGGAGGAACCTGAGTGGACCAAGTGAAGGTAATTACCAGCCAGGCCAAGGGGTGGCAGGGTGCGATAAAGCTACTTCTGTTATCTCTGCAGGCCAAATACAGGAAATCATATCTGATTCAACATTTGATGACGCCACTTCCAGTTCCGGTGACAAGAACAATGTCACTTCCGCTTCCAGTCCTAGATGAACTCACTTCCGGTTTTTGGCTTTTAAAGCCGCCATCTTTTCATCAGTCAATCAGTTCAGCTTCAGAACTCAAGCAGTGCACTTCACTGCATATTTCAAGTATTCTTTTGCAGCCAGGAACAATATATGGGTGGCACCCCCAAACATTTTCGTGTGTTATGACTGATTCTTTCACAGTATACATCGATTCATGACAATTGTGTAACTAATATTCTTTCTAATTGATACTCATTAGCAGAGGTTGATGTTTGGCACTGAGACTTGGACAGTAAAGGGAGCCCAGGAGAAGAAGTTAAATGTGGCAGAAATTAGAATATTGAGATGAATGTGTGGAATGTGATGGACGACCGGCTATGGACTCCGGTCGTCACCCCCAGGCCACTAGGAGGAGCCCTCCGGACAGCAGGATGTTGCCCCGACTTCCAACAGGGCCTCATGGACTCTGTAGTTTATACACACAGCCCTGCTGGATACCTTGGGGGCCACCGGGAGTCGCTGTAGGGGGGCTAGTGGGCTCTTGTATGCCCTATAACCTGGGAGTGTGTCAGCATCACGTGTCCGGAAGGAACGACGTGCTCCCAGGATGAAGAAGAGGACGGTTTGCCCTGACCCAGAAGGAAAACGGACTTGTGGGTTTGGCCAAGAACCACTTCCGGGTCAGGGGCTATAAAAGGACTATGGGAAGCCCAGAACACCGAGCTGAGTTGGGAGGTAGGGTGGCAAAGTGTCTGGGCGAGGAGGATTGGTTTATTGTAAGAGTTTATTGAGTATATGAGTGTGGAGTGGAGGGTGCTTGGTGCACTGTGTAATAGTAAAATAAATATTATTCATACTTTCACCTGGTCATCAGAGTGGTACCTGAGGGTTCAAGAGGTAGACAAATCCCTTAACTGCTACACTGGCGTAGTCGGCAGGATCCCGGTTCGTCCAAGTGGACTGGAACCTGCATTTAAAAATAACTTTTGTGGTGGTAGAAACCCTAAAAAGGTCCCTCTAGTAATCGCGGAGGTGAAAACCCCACCCGCGACCAAGAGCGCTGCAGCTGTGAGCCGTCCTCTACAGCAGACAACCATGGGGAAGAAATCTGGGAAGAAGGCTGGAATTGCCCAGAAGACTTCTGTCCCAGATCCAGTGGAGACGCCGTGGACTTACCTGACGGGCAATGAGGAAGACAGGGAGCAGCTCAACGCAGAGCAAACCCGAGCGGGACGACAGCCGGAACATTGCAGGATTGCAACTCCCGAAGATTATTACAGGGAGTTGGAGCGAGACCGCATACGTTCCAAGGTAAGTGCTGGGGAAGCACGCGAATTGCTGGGAGCTTGTTATTCTTTGTTTGCAGAGGCTTGTCTGCACGAAGCGGACAAAGAGCACGCCCGCCTCACACCTAGACAAGATGGCCGCGAGGAAAAGAAAGCAAGCCAGTCTAGGCATCCGCAGAAAGGAAGCCCATTTGCTGACGATGTCCACGTGACCACGCGCGACGGCGACCAGGAAGAAGGTCCATTTCGAGCCGTCGGTGAGGTCAATAATTCCCCGACAAGTCTGGGCTCCCTGAAGGGGAAGGGGGCGGCGAGCGAAGCAGCGCCAATATCGAACCAAGGTAAACAGGGGCGGGAAGTGACTGTACGATCTGCCAACAAAGTGAAAAAGGCAGACCGCAGCCAGCTGCGGGAGGCTACCCGTTCCTCTAAGGACTCCATGTCCCAGGAGCCCTTGCGCTCATCAGTAGACCACGTGCCAGACGCGGACATGTCCATTGGCTCCCGGCTGGAAGGTAAAGAGAACGCGGAAGCTACCTTGCCTCCGGCCGAATTAATTAACTATATGACTGTACGGGATCTCGAAGAGGTACTCGAGCCCATAATGGGTTTCTTTCAGGGGATCGAGGACCTGAGGAGACGTTTGGAGGAGCTGGGAGCCACAGTTGAAGCGCCGCTAAGGAGACTGTATGAATACCTGCGGCGATTAGGCCAAGAAGCCCCAGCCTCGATTGATTCGGCGGTGCAGGTGAGTGAAATCTGCGCCGTATATAATAAGGGGACGCAGTGTGAACCGGCACCGCGTTTAATAAGTAGCGGCTGCCAAAGCACTGTGAATCCGACAGTAGAGCGTGGTGTAATGACGGAATGGTCGGGCAACGGTCCGATAGAACCGGGGCGGCGGTATCAGACGCCGCTCTGGAACGACGCGGACCTTAAGGCCCCGACCCGCGTGAAGAGGGGGTTGTCGCTCGTTACTGGAGGGGCGGGGGAAGTACCGATCTCCCCGGTACAGCTGAATAGTGCTGTTACCCGGAGCGATACGGTACTAATGACGCCGCCTCCGAGTTTGCATAGGACAACGGGCGTACAAACAGCAAAGAGGCTCTCTCTTTTCCATAGAGAGCCTCACGCTGTGCACAAGCCCCAGAGAAAGCAGGAGATCCCCGAATTAACACGTGGGTCTCCTGACATATTAAAGAAAAGGGCGGAGAGCAGCAAAGCGGCCGTTAAACCCTCCTTGGCGGAGGACAGGGTGGAGCTGACTGAATTCCTGAGGTGTTTCCGCTCTCGGGAAGAGAAGCCACCAGGAGGACGTCGGCGGTGTTACATCTGCCGGCAACCGGGCCACGTGTGGCATAGTTGTCCCCGGAGGACAGGGGAGCAGTGGGATAGCAGATACACCGTTCCCGCAAGGTTCGCTGGGGAATCTAGACAACGGAACCACGGTCCAGATTCCGTGTCCTCCTGGACGTCCCTCGCGGGAATCAACGCTCCGCCCCAGTGGTCGTCGCTAAGGGGGAGGGACTGTGATGGACGACCGGCTATGGACTCCGGTCGTGACCCCCAGGCGTTTATACACACAGCCCTGCTGGATACCTTGGGGACCACCAGCAGTCGCTGTAGGGGGGCTAGTGGGCTCTTGTATGCCCTATAACCCGGGAGTGCGTCAGCATCACGTGTCCGGAAGGAACGACGTGCTCCCGGGATGAAGAAGAGGACGGTTTGCCCTGACCCGGAAGGAAAACGGACTTGTGGGTTTGGCCAAGAACCACTTCCGGGTCAGGGGCTATAAAAGGACTATGGGAAGCCCAGAACACTGAGCTGAGCTGGTAGGTAGGGTGGCAAAGTGTCTGGGCGAGGAGGATTGGTTTATTGTAAGAGTTTATTGAGTATATGAGTGTGGAGTGGAGGGTGCTTGGTGCACTGTGTAATAGTAAAATAAATATTATTCATACTTTCACCTGGTCATCAGAGTGGTACCTGAGGGTTCAAGAGGTAGACAAAAGCCTTAACTGCTACAGGAGTTATAAAGAAGGACAGAATAAAAAATGAGAGAATCAGACATACAACAAAAGTGGGAGAGATAGCTAAGAAAATACAGGAAATTAGGCTGAAGTGATATGGACATGTGATGAGGAGACAATGAATATGTGGGTAAAAGAGTGATGGGAATGGAAGTCCAGGGGAAGAGAAAGTGAGGGATGCCAAAGCGAAGGTGAATGGATAAAGTAAAAGAAGATCAGGAGGAAAAGGGCTTGACTGGGAAAGAGGTGCAGGACTGAGCTGTATGGAGAAGGCCAATAGGCACATCAACCCAACCGAGTAGTGGGAAAAGATGAAGAGGAAGAAGATGACTCCTTTGCATAGATTTAGAGAGTAACATAAAAGTAATTAGTAATTGGTTGCTTTTTCGAGGAAGCCACGAGTAAAGTAGTCCTGTTACAAATGGATAGAAGTAATTAGTAACTGTTAATGGACCACTTCCTTTGAGTAACTGCCCCAAGTCTGCTGTCACACAGGTCCAGGGTGAATACATGAGATCTCATTTGCAGCACTGGATCTCAGTTTCATTACTGCTCTCTTGGTTCTCCGATTTCCAAATTGCTTTTTGAACCTGCAGGATCTCACTATCCACTTTATTTTTCTCCCCATATTCTTGTTTTTCAGGTATTGTTCACAAATGAGGTGTCCATCATTGATTCCTTTGGTTGCTTATCAAGTTGATTGTCAATAATCAAGTGCATTTGTCCTCATCCTGGCCATCGAGGGATTGTAAAGACCTTATGAAACAGCAGGTGATGGAGTGACCACCATGACTAAAGTGAAAGGCATACAGGCACAAGCCGGCCTTGGCAGCCGAGAGCTGGTCACATTTCCTCTAAGGGCTTATTATTGGAGCACTTAGGTGATATTTTAAACTGCTGGTGAGTAATGCCAAGTGCCTGTCTGAGTTTACAGATTCATTTCTACTGTGCAAAAAGCCCGCTTTCTTCAGCTTTCAGTGGAGTCAAAAGAAAATGGATAAAAATGACAGAAAAAGTAGTAATTACTGAAAAAAAAGTGTTCTTTCCAAAAAGTTCCAGATACCTAAGTTGAAGAATACCCTGAAGATCAAGTTAACGCGCCTCTCCCCGGGGATGCCTGAGTGTCAGCTTCCCAGCGTCTTTACTGTGAGATTTTTTTAAACATCTAAAATGCTATTCATGAAATAATTCCTCATTTCCCCAAAACCGTCAACACAATTTCAAAACCACACACAACCTTAAACATGCAGGTCAGATCAAATGTAACCGCCTAAAATGTTCACTGTTCCGTCATAATGAAGTTTTGCCATCATAATGCACACGAGAAGTCAAATACACAAGCACTGGCGATTAGCACAACACATTAGACAGAAAACGTCAGAACAGGACAGCAAAAACCTTTCTTGTTCAGAAATGAACGCCTGTTTTCAGAATGCTGTGACCTTATTTGTAACTGACAGAAATGTACAGGTCTGGCATAAATGCAACAAATGGTTTTTTTTTTTGCACAATTGAGTCAGTAATTAAAAAGTCTAGAAACGCACTTACTGTACGCACTGTACACACAATGCGCAGAGTATGAAAAGAAACAAAAACAGGCAAGCGCATATTATGGCATACACAGCCTCACCGTAAACAGAGTGCAATACGCACAGCATTACCAGAGTCCAAATAGCGTGGGCTATGCACTAGTCAGCCTCACCTCCATCTCACCTCTGTGCACAAAAACCTCATCCACATCAAACTGAATGGTACCCCTTATGGGACAGCAATGAAAATACACATCCACCCTTGAACTAAATCAAGTAAAATGTCTCCAACATGCCTCTTCCATGGCTTGCAGGAGGTTCTCTCTGTAATAGTCACACACCTTCCATTGCAATGCAGAGAAAAACTTAAGCTCTCAAACTGAACGCCTGTTTTAGTGACATTCTGCATAATGTCCTGTAGATGGCACAGGGAACACATGGCCATAAATTACAGCAAAGGTTGTGTGCATTCCTGTATGAGACGTACACTGCATGTCCTGAAAGTGCTGGCTCTTGACTCTAGTCACTTCCTTATAATTTCTGGGCTTTTCTGTCTGTCATTTTCAGTCCAAGTCGAGGGCTGGCGCCATCACCCAATGCCTCTATTCTCTTTTTGCCTTCAGACCTGAAGAACGACGAAGATCTGTGATGTCACTTCTGGTTCTGGCAACTTGAACAACAACAACAACATTTAGAACATTAGAACAATCTTGATGAGAGCAGGCTATTCAGCTCAACAAAGCTCGCCAGGCCTATCCACTTAATGGTTCTAAAAAAACAACAAGTCGAGTTTTGAAAGTCTCTAAAGTCCTACTGTCTGCCACACTACTTGGTAGCTTATTCCGTGTCTATCGTTCTTTGTGTAAAGAAAAACTTTCTAATGTTTGTGTGAAATTTACCCTTAACAAGTTTCCAACTGTGTCCCCGTGTTCTTGATGAACTCATTTTAAAGTCACAGTCTTGATCCACTGGACTAATTCCATTCATAATTTTAAACACTTCAATCATGTCACCTCTTAATCATCTTTTGTTTAAACTGTAAAGGCTCAGCTCTTTTAATCTTTCTTCATAACTCATCCCCTGTAGCCCTGGAATCAGCCCTGTTGATCTTCTCTGGACCTTTTCTTGTGCTGTTATGTCCTTTTTGTAGCCTGGAGACCAAAACTGCACACAGGACTCCAGATGAGGCCTCACCAGTGCATTATAAAGCTTGAGCAGTAACCTCCTGTGGCTTGTACTCCACACATCAAGGCGCTATATAACCTAACATTCTGTTAGCTTTCTTAATGGCTTCTGAAAACTGTTTGGAAGTTTGATAGAATAGGACTCTTAAATCCTTCTCATAAGGTGTAGTGTCAATTTTCAGACCCTCCATTGTGTATTCATACCTAACATTTTTACTTCCGATTTGCTCCAACATGGACAATGACAACTGGTCACACCCCAGCTCTGCCCAAAAGCCTATCCACCCTTCCAGGGAGATCTCCCACCTGTGTACATGGAAGGCAACTCACTGTGTGAGACTGAATCTCTCTGGAGCAAACCTGTGCTTCAATCCCCTAATGAGTCCCAAACTATCACTACCTCTCTCTATCCAGGAACTAGTTTTGAGGTGGCCCGTTGTGGTTACTCATTGCTGCCTACCAACCTCAGAATCATTAGAGACACCGTCCACCTACACAAGAACCTGAAAACAGTTTGACACTTCCAATTCTGGGGTTGATATCCTTGGATAGTATGCACCCTTTACCTTGCACCTTTTGACCATTAGCCACCTATCTCTACCTGTCTGGTCTGGAATCTCCTCCCATGCCACATTAGGGATGCACACTATCTCTCTAAAGGACACCAGGGCCTGGTCCGCTGATTCTCTAATACAACACAAGCCAGCCAACTCCTGATCCAGTTCAGTGACCCTGAGCTCAAGGTGCTGGATCATCTGGCATCTCCTGCAGATGTAGCCCTCATAGAGGACTGGCTCCTCCAAGCCATCATCTAAAAAGTCCAACATCCAACAAAACATTCATTGCACTGGCCTGTATTTGCTTCTATAGCACATTTTCATATGCCGTCTTTAGCTCAAAGTGCTACACAGCACGTCAAAGAAAAACAAACAGGATGCAAAAATGTTAGGTTTGATTGCAAAATAGGAGGTCTGAAAATCGAGAGTATACCTTATGAGAAGGATTTAGGAGTCATAGTGGACTCTACACTACCAACTGCCAGACTGTTCAGAAGCCATTAAGAAGGCTAACAGAATGTTAGGTTATATAGCGCCTTGATGTGTGGAGTACAAGTCACAGAAGGTTCTGCTCAAGCTTTATAACACACTAGTGAGGCCTCATCTGGAGTCCTGTGTGCAGTTTTGGTCTCCAGGCTACAATAAGGACATAGCAGCGCTAGACAAGGTCCAGAGAAGAGCAACAGGGCTGATTCAGGGCTACAGGGGATAAGTTATGAGGAAAGATTAAAAGAGCTGAACCTTTACAGTTTAAACAAAAGAAGATTAAGAGGAGACCTGACTGAAGTGTTTAAAATTACAAAGGGAATTAGTCCAGTGGGTTGAGACGGTGACTTTAAAATTAATTCATCAAGAACACGAGGACACAGTTGGAAACTTGTTAAGGGTAAATTTGCATAAATATTAGGAAGTTTTTCTTTGCAAAAAGAAGTGATAGACACTTGGAATAAACTACCAAGTAGTGTGGTAGACAGTAAAACTTTGGGGACTTTCAAAACTCGACTTGATGATATTTTAGAAGAATTAAGAGGATAAGACTGGTGAACTTTGTTCTCATCTAAATTGTTCTAACGTTCTAAAGACAAGAACAAGAGTGTAATAAAAAATACAATTTAGATAAGAATAATAATGATTAAATATTATACAGGTGATAAATAAATAATGCACACTTACATTAGAATGATACATAATCAAGAGAAAAAGAGTCCTTAAAATATAGAATTGATTTTTTAAGTTTGTAAATGACAGTTCAATGATAAGGTCAAATGACCAGTCAAGTCAAGTCAAGTTGGGAAGCATGCACTAGTATAGCATGTTGCTGCACCCACTACACGACGAAACAACTCGGGATCCTGGTTTGCAACCCCACAGGCAGACACGCGGTCCAGTCCCACCCTCCAGATATGACCCTCTATCTGCCGCAGCCAGGTGTTACGTGGGCGACCCCTTGGCCTGGTCCAGCCACTCGGGTCCCCAACAATGACGATCTTACGAGCTGGATCACCCTCGGGGAAAAGCACCACATGGCTGTAGTGCCTTAACTGATACTACCTCACAATGCAGGTAATGTGCCTCATTCAGGACTCCATGAGCATCCACTCATTCGGCACAAAGTCAAAATAACAGTACCCAAGGATTTTCCGGAGAGACACAGTACCAAAGGAGTCCAGTCTTCATTTCAGGTCACTGGATAGCATCCATGTCTCACAATCATATAGCAAAACAGGAAGCACCAGGACTCTAAAGACTTGGACCTTTGTCCTTTTGCAGAGATATCAGGAGTGCCGCACACCCCTTTCCAGCGACCTCGTGAACCCCCTTACTCTCCCAATCCGTCTATGGACTTTATGGGAAGAGTCACCAGAGACATGAATGTCACTGCCAAGGTAAGTAAACCTCTTGACAAGGTTGACACTCTCTCCACAGACAGACACACTGCTGATGGCTGTGCCCGAGACCAGGATAAACAGTAAAAATAAAAAAAATAACTCCAGTTAAAGTAGAGAAATAATCTGCAGGGGTTCTAGACCAAAACATTTCTGCCTAAACATAAATGTTTTTATCGTTTCCCCAATCATTTCACACTATGACTGAATGCAGACACCAAGAATCTAGTCTCTCATGCTAACACACAAGAGTGAAATGCTGCTTCCCCACAATCAAACACACAATCCTCTGATATCCGCACAGTTTGGAGATCTGCTGCATTCATCCTGCACAACTCCACACACTTCTCAGCCAAACAGTTTACAATTTCAGTTTCACCACACCTCTGTAATTTGCAGACCATTCAAAATTCATCACCATTCACACATCATCTGTGCAGACGCATTTAATCCTAATTACCTACTCTGCTCTCTATAAAAGCATGCAAACCTCTCACGATGACTTGGACCACAATGGAGCGGTATCCTTCAATAAGGGCGCGCACAAAAAGGCGAGCTTCAAAAGGGCAACCTTAATTGAGTGAATGTTTTAATATTCTTGCTTTCGCCTTTTTATACGTTCAATCATTGCCTTTATCTAATACATTTTCTGTAATAATTTTGTTGCGTTTGCCTTTATTCGCTGCGCCCAATTGAGGTCGCCCTTTTGAAGCTCGCCTTTTTGTGTGCACCCTTATTGAATAGAATCCAATTGAGCAAGGAAGAGCACAGAGGAGAAGAAGATGAGGAATAGGCAGTAGCCAAAATATTTCTGTGTGACTGACAGAGTCATCAACCATGGCATGAGCACTCGAGAAGCTGGGCAGCAGGTGTCCAGCCCCATGTGAGCCGTTACACTGTGGCTGGAATCATAAGGATTTGTTACACTGAGAACAGGTAAGTCTGAGTTTTCAGTTATACAATTACAGCTTTTCATGTCCAGCAGACTGTGTTGACTGCATAATTACACTCTACTCTGGAGAATTCACAAAAGCACATCATATAGTGGAAGAAACCATCGCTTATTCAGGAGCAAGAAACAGAAATCATCAGCATGATGTTTTTAGAAAATAATGGCATCAGAGTCAAAAGAAATACAAACCAAATCACAGCAGACAATGGCATATTCCATCAAACATTGATCGCATACTGAGAAGACATAGGATGAGAATGAAATAAACATACTGAGTTCCATTTAAGAGGAATTTTGATAATGAGAAAGAACTGCAACGTGCATCTGTATCATTTTACTGTATAGGCCTCTGCTTGTTCAGTGTGTTAGTGTATTGTAGGCGTATTCACTGTTCCACAGCACTGTAACTGTGTCTTCCAGAGAATACCTGAGGAAGAGGAGGAGGTTGGGAGCATGCACTGATGCAGCACATTGCCACACACACCACACGACGAACACCCACGATGAGTGTAGCTGTGCAACAGGTGACACCTCAGCACTGACCTGAGCAGGATGCAAATGCTGGCCTGATTGAATACATCTACATTGACGAAGCTGGATTAATTTTGGCCAAAACACAGTACATGTCGTAAGGTAAAGAGATGCAGTGGACGTCCCTGACCAAAGAGGAGGAAAAGTAACAATGTCTACTGCCTTCATTCTACAGGGGATGGCCCATCGCCACATCACACTTGGTCCATACAACACATCACTCCTTGTGGAATAACTCAATGGACTACATGACATTTTGTTCCCAATGCCACAGAGACAGCACAGATAAAACTACTTGAACTGTAAAATGGGATAGCATTGCTTTTCATCGTTCAGGGGTCATTGAAGAAGTAGATTCCCACCTACAATACATATTCAAGTGATCTTTCTTCCACCATTTTCCTCCTTTCTGAATCCAAATAAGGAATGGCAATGGAAGGTGTATGATCGGAAAACAAGTGAGTAAGTGAGTCTTCTCGAGGCCAGTGATGAGAGTCTTGTCAAGGATGGATCCATCATTGTAGACATTACATCTCAGCCTGTTTGGCCAAAGGAAGACCCTTGTTGTGTTGTAAATAAAAAAATGTGGTGCCATCCACTTGATAGGTAGGATGATGGCTGAGGTGTCTGTTTTCCTCTACAATGCCTACATTATATGCTATGTTAGACCTCAAGGGCATAATGCATTTCTTGATGTTTGTATGGCACTGTGAGCACAATTCAACTGCTCATGTCTAATTATTTTGTATATGTGGAATATATTTGGATTTTTGTTACATTTGTTACCATTCTTTTTTGTCATTAGATTGTCACACACATGCGATTCGGAGGCATCTGGAAGGCCAAAATAATAGAAGTACCACGCCAGACCAGGGGGTGGCGAACTGCACTAATTTTCTCTCTCCATTCTCTGAAGACTGCCCACAGGAAATCTCACTAGGTGCCGGCGCCATTGATGACATCACTTCCGGTACTGGCGCCATGGATGACGTCACTTCCAGTCCTGAAGACGTCACTTCCGGTTCTGGTGCTATGGATGATGTCACTTCCAGTGTAGAGCCTACGGATGAAGAGCCTTCTAGTTCTGGCCCTTTTTATGACATCACATCCAGGTCTGAGCCTATGGAAGA
Source organism: Erpetoichthys calabaricus (assembly GCF_900747795.2). Lineage (NCBI taxonomy): Eukaryota > Metazoa > Chordata > Cladistia > Polypteriformes > Polypteridae > Erpetoichthys > Erpetoichthys calabaricus. Next base: position 140,239,056 of record NC_041405.2, read on the forward strand.
GGACCCTTCTGCTTCCGCCCTTGATAACTTCACTTCTCTTTCTGGCCTTTAAAGCCGCCATACGAGGTGAGACACAAAAATAACCGAACTGGGCTTGGGGTTTTCCTAGAAAACTGTCTGGACGTGAATCATAGAACTATATCCCCTCCTACACACCCTCTCAAATCGCCAAACCGACTAGGTATATCCTGTGAATAGCCCAGACAGTATTTGCACAACAATCACTACACGAGTTGCCATGATAATGTCAGGTGAAAAAATCAAACAGCAAATCAACATCAAATTTCCCGCGAAATTGAACAAAATGGCGACAGAAACTTATGAAATGATAAAAACAGTGGACGGTGATAACAGTTTGTCTCGCACACAAGTTTTTGAGTGGCACAAACGTTTCAAGGAAGGACAAGAAAATGTGGAAGACATTCAATGCCCAGGTTGTCCATGCTAGTCTCGGACGGATGAAAACATCAAAACGGTGAATCAGATTGTTCGAAATGATCGTTGCCTAGGTGTTCGAGCTATCTCAGAGTTGGCTGGTATTGACAGGGAATCAGTGAGACACATTTTACACGAAGAACTTCACATGACAAAAGTTTGCATAGAAGGTGACAATGTTTAGAATGCTGTAATTCATCAATGAGTATTTTTTTTACCAATCCGGTTATTTTTGTGTCTCTCCTCGTATATTCATCTAAACTAGTCAGTTCTTTTTTGGACTCAAAGCTCTGAATATCTCTTACAAAATTAACTAATTTGCAGCCAGAGCACAATATAAGGGTGTCTGCTCCAAACCTTTTTCAATGTCTCTGGACTGTTACTGTGACAAGATGTAGCCTCCTTTATTTCCTACAACATAGTCAAAATTGCAGCAATACAATACTTTTAGTTTTTGTGACACAGTGTCTAATCAGTGCTCACTGTGACTAACACTTTTGTAACGTGAGTGTGTTTTTGACTGCTAGATTTGATCTTGAGGACTGCGTGAAGGTTTTTTTTTAATAAGCCAAAAGTACCTTTTCCCTTGTGTGTTTACAGTTTTTGGGTTATTGTATTTAATTTTGACATTTGAGTATATAGATCTGGAGGCATTGCAGCATTCTGGGAAATATGTGTATCCAATCAGGAAAAGCGTAATTCATTCTTTACTGGTTTACAGTAAGGTCCGATGGCCAGGAGGACAAACAAAACAAGCAAAAAAAAAAAAAAAAACTACAAAGGGCTGGAGGAAAAACAAACAAAATCTGCAGGGGTTCCAAGGCCACGAGACCACCTAGCCCCCATTGGGCATTCTACTTAACATCAATGATCTCAATCATTCCCTTTCATTTGGACATCACTGGCTGTTCCACAGAACTTTGATCAGATGGTGGTGGTGCAGAAGAAACTGAAATGAAAACCGAGAAATGCAAAGATTTGCTGGAGACAATGATAATTCAATGCCATCCTAGGGTATTAAGAGCAAAATTAAACGGAAGCAACAAAAAAGCAAAATTTGAAAAAGTGGGATTTTTAAGAGTTTCTTAAAATGTTCTTTAGTATTAGCCTGATTATTGGTAAAGTATTCCAGATTTTGAGTGCATTTTGTGGGACCGCGCAGACAACAGAAAATTGGTGATAAGCCGACACACAGAGCTGCCACACGAAACGATTCAACACAACACACCACACGGACCAGCATCTTCCTGTCAAATCGACTTAAATTATCTGCCACAAAGATGGCCGACAGTCTGGAAAAGGACTCGCTTCTGAGATGACGTCTCCACACAATGGCTGTTATTACTCAAACCCTTTTTCTTTTTTGACAAAACCTTCAGTTGCACGGGGATCATCATTGCTGCCCCAAGCCTGTGTATTTGTCTTGTGCTTTTTGTCTTGGCTCATGGCACATAATACAGCTGCTTCATCTTTATTCTGAGTTGATCAAGCACTTCCTGAATCTTTGAAAAACTGATACGATCAATTCCTGGCAATAATTCCTGATCTTCTATGATTTGTCTTTGCATTTCACACAGTGTATTGAATTGTTGCCAATGACCATATTTTAAACATAGCAGTTTCTTGGTCATCTGCCGGAAACCATCGCCTGCCTCATACAGTTCTGCAAGAACAATTTTTTGACAACAGTATTTTGCACTCTGTGAAGATCTTCATGGAGTCAATAGAGGCTTTGATTGCGGCTCTCGAGAGACTTAGTGAGGAGTCTAAGTGTCTGGGCTTGTGAGTGTCCTGATAAAAACCAAAATCTAGGCCTTTAATGAGCTCTTGGGCTCAGCCATCAGCAGTGTGTCTGTCTGAGCAGAGAGTGTCGACCTCATCGAGAGGTTTACTAACATCAGCAGTGACTTTCATGTCTCTGGTGACTCTTCCTGTGAAGTCAGTAGACGGATTGGGAGAGCACGAGAGGTCATGAGGTCACTAGAAAGGGGTGTGTGGCACTCCCGGTATCTATGCAAAAGGACGAAGGTCCAAGTCTTTAGAGTCCTGGTGCTTCCTGTCTTGCTCTATGGTTATGAGACATGGACGCTATCCAGTGACTTGAGACAAGGACTGGACTCCTTTGGTACTGTGTCTCTCCAGAGAATTCTTAGGTACCGCTGGTTTGACTTTGTGTTGAATGAGTGGTTACTCATGGAGTCCCAAATGAGGCACATTACCTGCATTGTGAGGGAGCATCAGTTACGACACTATGGCCATGTGGTGTGATTCCCTGGGGTGATCTGGCTAGCATGGTCCTCATTATTGAGGACCTGAGCGACTGAACCAGGCCAAGGAGATGCCCACATGACATTTGGCTGCAGCAGATCGATGGTCATTTCCAGAGGGTGGGACTGGACCATGTGTCTGCCTGGGGGTTTGCCAGCTGAGATCCTGAACTGTTTCATCGTGGGGTGGGTGCAGCAGGGTGGCGTTCCAGCATATGCTCCCTGACCTGACCTGAATATTGTGGAAACAAAGACCCGTTTTCCTGTGTACTTACAGTATGGAGATCTTTACATCACTGTACTGAGCACTACAAACAAAGCATAACATTTTACAATAGTACTGCAGATGCAAAATATGAAGAACAGCAATTGACTTGTTTTCAGCTGTTATTACAGCTGCCACACAAGTTCAGAATTGGCTGGACGGCACATTGGCACAATGGTGGCACTGCTGTCTCCCAGTAAGGGTTCATGTCCCAGGTCCTCCCTGGGTGGAGTTTGCATGTTCTCCCTGTGTCTCCATGGGATTCCTAAGATATGCAGGTTAGGCGGATTGGTGATTATCAGTTGACCTCTGTGTGTGTGCGTGTGTGTGTGTCTGCTCTGTGATGAACTGGCACCCTGTCCAGGGCCATCTTAACAGCATTATAGGCTCCCAGGCAAAGCAGTGCACTGGGGCCCCTACCTACCTACACAACCACTCAGCAAGTCACAACATACAAAGATTAGCATGGGGCCCCTATGGTCGTGTGGCCCCCGGGCAACTGCCCAGCGTGCCCATGCATTAAGATGGCCCTGACTCTGTCCAGGGTTTGTTCCTGCCTTGTGCCCTGTACTGGTTGGGATAGGCTCCAACACCCACTCCCCCATGACCCTGTTCAAGGTTAAGCAGGTTGAAAAATGACTGACTGACTCCTTCCACCTTCTGACACTGCCATCTCATGAATTAATTATTACATTATGTGCCAACGTGGTCCATATTTCATCTGATATAAACTGTTGGCCACCTCTTCTTCCTTGTCGTCTTTTTCTTTGAGGTTGTCTTCCATGAATTCCCTCCCTCTTATCGTTTGGATCCATTTGTTCCAAAAACATTGGTGTAACGTTGATCCTATTTATATCCTCAGGTTTCGACTGGTGAAGTGAACCATTTTGATGATTAGCGTTTGTAAGAGCCATTATCCTAGTTCTATAAGATTCATGAATATTTTACTAGATGACAATGCATAATCTATGGGAAGTTCCTATAACTCCCGTAAATAGAATTGTATTGGTATACTCTTGCCATTTCTAACAGCTTTGAGTAAACATTATTCTTCAGTTAGTGACAGCCTTGCCATGAGTAAGGTGTGGAATACAATACAATACAATACAATACAATACAGTTTATTTTTGCATAGCCCAAAATCACACATGAAGTGCCGCAATGGGCTTTAACAGGCCCTGCCTCTTGACAGCCCCCCAGTCTTGACTCTCTAAGAAGACAAGGAAAAACTCCCAAAAAAACCTTGTAGGGAAAAAATGGAAGAAACCTTGGGAAAGGCAGTTCAAAGAGAGACCCCTCGCCAGGTAGGTTGGGCGTGCAGTGGGTGTCAAAAGAAGGAGGTCAATACAATACAATACAATACAATACACAGAACAGAACAGAACAATTTCTCAATATAGTTTAGAATTTAACAGTAGATGATATATCCCATAATAAGATTTGGATTTGTGTAGAGTCCTGGAGACCTCATCCTTCAAGCTGCCTCCCTTATGGAATGCCTCCCTTACCTTATGGAAGGCATAAGGTTTTAAACTGTGCCTGGGCACATACCTATGTGCCAACCGGCCTGTGGGCTTTTTGAGTGTGTGAAGTAAATATGTAAGAAAACAGCACTTAATTTATGAGTTGTGCCGTAGATTTAAAGTGTACAGAAGAAGAAGCTAAGAATCTTTAGTTATATAAGAATTTAAGAACCTTTAAGTAGAGAATAAGAAGTAAAGAACCTTTAAGTACAGGAATAACTAAAGTTTCCCAAGAAAAGCTAAGTTTAGAGAAGATACATTTTTCCCTTTTTTTTTGCCTTTTATTCTACGTGTGTAACTATTTTTTCTTTTATTCTTGTGTGGATTATTTACTTTTAACTTTCACTAAATATTTTTAAAACAAACTTTTGGACTTTGAGATTTCTTTGGGCATGCCTTTTACCCGTGCTTAACCACACCGTATATTTAGGCAGCTACAGCGTTCACATCTGGACAAAGGAGTGTTAACTGAGGACGAGTTGTGCCGACTTGCTGATGACCTGTGGCGTATTTGTTAATAGAGCTTAGATGGATGTTTTTTTTTTTTCCCCAATTTGCCAAAAGCTAAAAAAACAGCGATTTGTGTTTATAGATAGATAGATAGATAGATAGATAGATAGATAGATAGATAGATAGATAGATAGATAGATAGATAGATAGATAGATAGATAGATAGATAGATAGATAGATAGATAGATAGATAGATAGATAGATAGATAGATAGATGAAAGGCACTATATGATAGATAGATAGATAGATAGATAGATAGATAGATAGATAGATAGATAGATAGATAGATAGATAGATAGATAGATAGATAGATAGATAGATAGATAGATAGATAGATAGATAGATAGATAGATAGATACTTTATTAATCCCAGGGGGAAATTCACATACTCCAGCAGCAAAAAATATTAAATTAAAGAGTAATAAAAAATGCAGGTAAAAAACAGACAATAACTTGAATAATGTTCAACGTTTACCCCCTCTGGTGGAATTGAAGAGTCGCATAGTTTGGGGGAGGAATGATCTCCTCAGTCTGTCAGTGGAGCAGGACAGTGACCGCAGTCTGTCGCTGTAACTGCTCTTCTGTCTGGAGATGACACTGTTTAATGGATGTAGTGGATTCTCCATAATTGATAGGAGCCTGCTGAGTGCCCGTTGCTCTGCTACGGATGTCAAACCATCCAGCTCTATGCCAACAATAGAGCCTGCCTTCCTCACCAGTTTGTCCAGGCGTGAGGCATCCTTCTTCTTAATGCTGCCTCCCCAGCACACCACTGCGTAGAAGAGGGCACTCGCCACAACCATCTGATAGAACATCTGCAGCATCTTACTGCAGATGTTGAAGGATGCCAGTCTTCTAAGGAAGTACAGGCGGCTCTGTCCTTTCTTGCACAGAGAATCAGTATTGGCAGTCCAGTCCAATTTATCGTCCAGCTGCACTCCCAGGTATTTATAGGTCTGCACCCTCTGCACACAGTCACCTCTGATGATCACGGGGTCCATGAGGGGCCTGGGTCTCCTAAAATCCACCACCAGTCCCTTGGTTTTGCTGGTGTTCAGTTGTAGGTGGTTTAAGTCGCACCATTTAACAAAGTCCTTGATGAGGTTTCTATACTCCTCCTCCTGCCCACTCCTGATGCAGCCCATGATAGCAGCGTCGTCAGCAAACTTTTGCAAGTGGCAGGACTCCGAGTTATATTGGAAGTCCGATGTATATAGGCTGAACAGGACCGGAGAAAGTACAGTCACCTGCGGCATTCCTGTGTTGCTGACCACGATGTCAGATCTGCAATTCCTGAGACGCACATACTGAGGTCTGTTTGTAAGATTTTGTTATATTGTCGGAATATGTGTTGATCAACTGAGAGCTGAAATAAGCCTTTAGGGGATTTTGTCACTTGAACCAGTTTTAGTGTGTTAGCAAAGGAAAAACATCTGGAATGCCTCTAGGGTGCCATCAACAGGCCAAAGTAGTAACTGCACGCCCTCATATGAGGGGTCTTGACAGGGAGATTAGCTTTCGAATGGCATCTCTTTGGTGTGGTACATCATCATGCTTTTCACATTGCAAGACACAAAAGCCCACATCGCCAAAGAAAAACTTCTCTTTTATTTCACTAATAGTATCCTTACCAACTTTTTTTCAAAAGACTAACTTGCTAATTTGCCTTCAAACCTCTGGATTGTCAAGAATGAATCTTGCGCTTTGAACAGAAGACTAATTAATTAAGAGGCAACTGAGTACGCCTGAAAGCTGCAAAAATCCTGCCAATTATCTCGCTAATTAGCATGTAAACGATACTTTTTTTCCTTTCTTTCTTTTCGTGATTCCAAGAAGTTAGGAGGTCAAGCAACTGCATACTGCCATCACGGAGAGAAAAATACATGTCTGTGCCAATGTCTAATGGGTCGCGGAGCTACTGAAGACGGCAGCAGCCAACCACTACACCCACCGCCCTCTCCGAAGAGCCAAAGACTGAGTGGTTCAGAAAGCTAAGATCACTTATTGCTTCTCTTTGAGGTCCCGATCCTGCCCTAAAGGGGCTTTTCACTTTACACCCCCATTCCCAGCTTTCTGACAGAAAGAAGCAGCGCTCCAGCCTGCTGCTTTGTAAGCCTTGATTTTACTCAGAGAAGATTAAACAAAAGTGCCAACTCTCTGCTTTTTTTGTAAATCTGTTCATTATTTAGACAGAAACACACAGTTTCAGTGTCTGGAGCAGCTGTTCGGTTAGAATCCTGGCTGATATCAAAGGCTTAAGGCTGACTGATTTCTAAGGCTCCATTCTTTGGAGCTTGTGACTGCTTGATAGCTTTAGTCTGCAGATTTGCAACCAGACTTGAGTATTATATAACTCTATGTCACTGGAGTCTGGCACATAAGATGCTAGCATTTTCACCTCCTGGAGAATGACCCTGTGCAGGTGTTGATGGCCTGCAATGTTGCGGCCATAGAATGTGATCATATAGAGTCCTCAAAACCTGTAGCTTTATCCATTTTGTCAAACTGGCCTGCCATACTGCATCTAAGGAATACCAATCAACAAGAGTTCAAAATCGTTCTGCTTTACCCAGTGGACACTGATCTTTCCCTTTTTACTTTCTCGTTGTCACACACATGCACTTGGGAGTCAACCAAAGGGACCAGAGAACGCCAATTCCACACCAGGCCAGAGGGTGGTGGGGTGCACTAAACCTCTCTCTTTTCTCTCTGCAGACCAAACACAAGAAATCCAAACCCTGTGTGAACCACCGATAGAAACCCCTCATCCTCCATACTTGGACAGGTCTGTTTTGGACTCTAACCTGTACACATTGTACGTGTAGCCGCCGAAGTATAAGGCAAGTTCAAGCACGGGTAAAATGTGTGCCGAAAGAAATCTCTCAGTCCAAAAGTTCATTTTAAAAATATTTAGTGAAAATTAAAAGCACGTCATCCACACAAGAATAAAGAGAAAAGTTGTTACACACATAGAATAAAAGGCAAAAAAAAGGAAAAATATATCTTCTCTAAACTTAGCTTTTCTTGAAAGACCTTAGTTATTTCTGTACTTAAAAGTTCTTAATTTCGTATTCTGTACACCTTAAGCGTACGGCTCTGCACTTAGCGTTGTCTTACGAGTTACTTCACACACACTCAAAGGGCCCGTAGGCACGGTTTAAAACCATGTGCCCTCTACACCTTACACATGGCAAGGCTGGTCACTAACTGAGAATAATATTTAGTCAGAGCTGTTAGAAATGGCAAGAATATACCATTACAATTCTACTTATGGGGTTTATAGGAACATCCCATAGATTACGCATTGTCATCTTAGTAAAATATTTATGAATCTTATACTGTATAACTAGGAAATGGCTCTTACAGTATGCAAATTTAAGCCTTTTGCAGCCAGGGAAACTATACGGGTGGCTACTCCAAACCTTAATTCTGTGTCCGGCTGTGTTTTACACATCGTAAACAAAATATAGGGAAAGTATTGTAATCGTCCAAAAATTCAATATCAAGATTTTGATGAATCTCGACATTTTAGACCTCCCCTAGTCTGAAAAAAACATTTTTGGAATTATGTCTTTGTGTCTGTAAACACGATAACTTCAGTACACTTTCAGGTCAATGAAATTTTAAATGCAAGTATTAGGTACAAAACGTAGATTTCTATCAACTTTTCAGCTATTTCCAGTGATGCAGTGGTACTTTACCTTTTATTCATGCAGCTGCAGAGTCCAATTTATTCAACTTTACTTTTATAATAATGGTTCAATATATGTGGGGGAACGGTGGCGCAGTGGGTAGCGCTGCTGCCTCGCAGTTGGGAGACCTGGGGACCTGGGTTCACTTCCCGGGTCCTCCCTGCGTGGAGTTTGCATGTTCTCCCCGTGTCTGCGTGGCTTTCCTCCCAAAGACATGCAGGTTAGGTTACGTGGATTGGCGATTCTAAATTGGCCCATTTGTGTGTGTCCTGCAGTGGGTTGGCACCCTGCCCAGGACTGGTTTCTGCCTTGTTGGCTGGGATTGGCTCCAGCAGACCCCTGTGACCCTGTGTTCGGATTCAGCGGGTTGGAAAATGGATGGGTTCAATATATATATATTATTAATTTGATTTGTTGTTGATGGTTCTTTAATGTACATAATATAAAATATAAATATATTGTCTTGCGGTTTACTCCTCAGATATCCATCCTTATATCATATGAGAAAGTCTAGGAGAGATCACTCCCAATTATTTCACCATCCATCAGCATTATCCTTAAGGACAGAACCTGTCAGATCCAAGTGGCCTGCAATACAGCACCCAAAGGATATACAGTTCCTATTAAAAGTATTCATATTTAATTATTATACAGCATTGAATCCCAGTGGATTCAATTTGGCTTATCAACAGAAAAAAAAATCAAACTGAAAATATCCATCCACTTTCTTATCCAGTCCAGATCATGAGAAAGCTGTCGACGAGAGTATTCCTGTCTGACAGTAGCAACTTGCAGTACTGAAGCCAAGAAATGTGATTCTGCAAGGTTTACATTGCATTGCTTTGAATATTTCACTGTGCAGTTGGGTTTTGAACCTCTCGACTGGCAGACCCCAGGTGATTTGAGTGGGTGGCCACACTTCATCATCCCTCACTCTCAACACAGGGACTCCACGGGGCTGAGTTCTCAGTCCTCTGCTATACATATGACTGCATGGATGCGCTTGACTCTAACATCGCTGTCAAGTTTACTGAAGACACAGCTGTGGTAGGCATGCTGAGCGGGCTCACCTGAACGAAGGCTTACCTGGACCTGGTCTTCTGCATAATGTAAAAAGACAAATCACAAAGAAAGTGCTGTGGGGAAACTTGAAGGCCAACCCTATTATATTATCAGATGCACAAAATGTCAAAAAACCCATGTTAAATGCAAAAAGGTTGAGTCACTTTTAGTATTCTAAACGAACTGTCCAAGTTGGCGTCATTGCCGGTTTTGAGGCATTCTGGGAAGAAGAGGCGGGAGCGGGTGGGCTGGTCCCGGAAGTGACATCACAGATGGAATTATGTCAATCTTATTTTCTGCAGAGGGGAGAGGAGACGTATAAATGTTATTGCATAATGCCACCTTATTTCCCGGAGGAGAATCAGTCATATAATCCCTTAAACTGTTCCCAGAGTTCACACATTTCACAGTAATAAAGAGTATAAAGGGGAACAGGGTCATCCTAGGACCCTACCATGATAAAACAATGGGATACAATTTATTGTTGTGCTGACAACCTTCAATGTTGTCACATACAGTGGTTCCCAACCTTTTCTATGCCCTGCACCCTTAGAAAGTGTTTCATTTATGTTCACAAAAGTAATATTGCTTTCAATGATGAAGAAGACAAATTTCTAATTTTTGAACCACAAATTGAACTACATGCTCTACTGCGAGTGAACAAACTGAACAAAAAAAAAAAAAAGCTTTTAACTTTGTGCATAAAATTTAAATGTAAATTAAGTAATTTGGGAGTCTGGGTATCCCGCAAAACATTAAGCCCCACAAGGAAATGACACACAATTAAGGATCAAGGGGTTTGGGGGAACTGGAGACCCCAATGAAATACACTCAACAAGCTTTGTCCCCTGATAACACCTGCACTGCACTTCAAACTCCAGATGTGGTGCACAATTAAAATTGCTGTGCTACTGCCAGGACCGCCAACAGAAGAGATGGGCTGAGAGTCAGCAGCAGGTGTGGCACCCAATTCACTCCCCCTGGTCCCCCCTCGAAAGCTCGAAATCACGATCAGGGCTTGCACAGAAATCAACACTAGGCCTCTAGCTGTTACTTATCTTCTCATATTAATTCTTTGCTTTTTATAAATTCAAAATTGTCACTAACTTGTCATCGATTTCTTCCTGTGTGTATGTGGCATTTGCTCTGAGGACTCCAGTTTTGTTCCCTCACCCTGCACATTGCATGATCGGCCCTTGTGATCGTCTAGAAGCCCATCCAGAGTTGGATCCTTCCTGTTGTCATCCCTTGTTACCGTCATTCTGATTCAGTGACTTAGTTATGTCTGTCCGACTGTCAGTCATTCTCTAATCTGCTTGTCCTGAACAGGGTCAAGGGGGTCTGCTGGAACCTTACCCAGCTAGCATAGGGCACAAGGCTGGGTACACACCCAGGGACAGGGCACTGATTTAGTTATATGTCATTCTTTGATATAGGGTCATTAAAAGCTTATGGTAACATATAGCAAATAAAAGTTGAACTTTACGTCATTCTGTCATAAACCGATCCTGTCAGCTCTCATTTAACAGAAGTGCTAAACCCAGCGCTGTGATTCTGTCAAATTCTGGTGTATTATGTGTTGCATTTTCTGTAGGCTGAAAGTTTACCTCCATGGGGTCTGACCCTGTCAGACATCGCCAGTTTACCAGTTTTACAAGTTGGATTCTAATCCTGTCACGTTGAAGTGTACTTGTATTAGTCCTCTTCTTTTTTAATTTGTTTTTTTTACTTCATGTCTGACCCTGTCAGATTTCAGAAGCCTGAGGCTTAAGCCCTTAGATTCCAATTCCACATCGCCATAAGGATGAAGAGGAAGACAGGATGTGTCAAGGAGATCTTTCTTGAAGCGCTCCGACACAGGACTATAGACTTGCATAATTAGGCTTAAGCCCATCGAGGAATCCCATTCTGTCATGTGTAATGTGAACGTTAGGCGTGGGCGTGAGGTGGCGGACCCTGGGATCTTCTCATTTCCACTAGGAGCAGACAGCTCTGTACAGCCCAGCAGCTTCGTGCACTCACGGAGTAATTAAATGCTCACATAGACTTGAAGCGTTGACTTGTTAAAGTCTAATGATGTGGCTGCTGGGAGTTCTTTTTTATTTGCCGTTTCCAGATCGCTGGCAGCAATTTTATCACCCAGTGCTCAACAGTTCCTTTATCCAGCAGCAGTCTAAACACCGGTGAATGTGAGCAGAATCACGCTCCGTCTGCTGTTACAGTTTCAATTATCCATACAGTATTAGGCACCCCCTGAGTTTCAGGTGGAAATCGGCAAGCCACAACCCCATTGCCCTCAGCCCCCCTCCCGGCCTGGGCATCCTTCAACGAGTGAGGTGACGAGGTCTATCCACTCAGCCCATTATTCATTGTAATCTTCTTAAAATTTGTGACACTGTAAACAATCCAAGTCATATTATGTGATACCATCTGCTGTTAAATTCTGTTCTGTACTTGTAATATTTTTATTTTACTATTATATTGTATTGAGGATTACTTGTGTTCTGTGTATTGTATTGTATTGACCCCCTTTTTTTTGATGCCCACTACACGGCCAACCTACCTGGCGAGGGGTCTCTCTCTGAACGGCCTTTCCAAAGGTTTCTTTCATTTTTTTCCCTACAAGAGTTTTTTTTGGGAGTTTTTCCTTATCTTCGTAGAGAGTCAAGGCTGAGGGGCTGTCAAGAGGCAGGGTCTGTTAAAGCCCATTGTTACACTTCTTCTGTGATTTTGGGCCATACAAAAATAAATTGTATTGTATTGTATTAACAATGCAGAGACATAAATGTTTGCAGTTTTGTTGGTGGACCTGAAGACCTGAAGACTTCTGAGTCTGGTCTTTAGGTTCATGCTTGACTTTATTGTTGTGTGTGCATGATCTCATGGGAGTTTGTCTCCTCGGGATAGTGATAATAATACAATACCACGGAGTCAGAAGGTAGACCACTGAGTCCTGGCACCTCCTCTTCTCTGTTAGATGTTTCATAACTGTTGTTGGCAATTCTAAATTGGCCCTAGTGTGTGCTTGGTGTGTGGGTGTGTTTGTGTGTGTCCTGCGGTGGGTTGGCACCCTGTCCAGGATTGGTTCCCTGCCTTGTGCCCTGTGTTGGCTGGGATTGGCTCCAGCAGACCCCCGTGACCCTGTGTTCGGATTCAGCGGGTTGGACAATGGATGGATGGATGGATGTTGATGATCAGGCCTGTCATGGTGATGCCATCAGCTAATGTACTAATGGAGCTAGTGTTGTGTCTGGCCACATAGTATCTGGATGACATATTGGACCAGCTTAGCTGTTAGCCATACAAACGTGCTTGATGGACTGAATGGTATCTTCTGATTTTGCAAAATGTCTTATGTTTTATTATTATTTAAAGAGAATAGAAGGGAGTCTTAGGAAACAACCCTGTGGGCTGTCTGTGCTGAGGGTCAGCATGTAGGATGTGATGCTCCCCATCCTTAAATGCTGAGGTGTTTGTCCTCATGTCCTAAGGCTGCTCCACTGTGCGGTGTGTTGCTGTGTCCCTCAGATCTGTGGTCTGATGTTCCGTTCATCACCTGTTATTGATGTTAGTTACACTTCTGCCACCAGTCGGAGGAGACAAGCAAGGAAAAATTTTATCATACCTGTATTTGTTTGGCAGAATAAAAAGCTTCAGCAACGTGATGGTGCAGTGGTTGGCACAGCTGCCTCACACATCTAGCATTCCAGGTTCAAGTACTTGATCCAGTTGTCATCTTCATGGCTGAACAGAAGGCAACTGGGCGCCAGTGATATTTTGTACTGCCTTCTCCACAGTTTGCATTGCCCTGTGGCTGAGCAGGTGCCATAACTAGATGTTATGCAGCCAGGGAAAATGAACTCCACTGTACACCTATAAAAGTTAAAGAAGCAAGGTGGAGGTATCTGAGCTCTCGCCAGATGGGATGCTGCCCATCCTTACATGCTGAGGTCTGTCTCCACATGTCCTAAGGTGGTCTCTCTTACTGATAGCCACAGGAGAGTCCCTCCAATCTGTGGTGTGATGTGCTGTTCATCGCCTGTTGTTGATGCTACCCTTCTGCAACCAGTCTGTAAGGAGACAAGTGAGGAAGAATGCCATTGTTATTTGTGTGCACTTGGAAAATCAAAGTTGAGAAAGGTGGTGGCACATAGGTTAGCACTGCAGCCTTCTAAGATCAAATCCTGGACTCAGTCATCACCTTTGTGGCATCTCTCTGTGTCTATATGAATGCCCCCAAAGATCTGCATGTTTGATTAATCTGGAAATCCAACTGGCCCTGTATGGGTGCATTCTTGAGTGGTCCTGCATTTGATTGCCAGCCATTCATGAGCTGGTTCCAGCCTTGCGCTTGATGCTGCTGGGATAGATGCCAATACATGGAAACCCTAAATTAGATTAACAGCTTCAATAAGTCAGTGAGGTATAGTGGTTAAGGCTTTGGACTTCAAGCCATGAAGACATGCGTTCAAATCCTGCATGCTAATGACACTGTGTGACCCTGAGCAGGACACTTCATCTGCCTGTGCTCCAGTGGGGAACAAGAAAAGAAATGTAAGCAACTGCACCTCTGAGATATTGTAAGTCGTCTTTGATAAAGGTGTCAGCCAAACACTAATAATAATAATAATAATAATAATAATAATAATAATGTGGTGTTAAGAACTGGGTGGGTAAGAAGCTCCTGCTGTCAAGAGAGGCCACACAAACAGAGGGACAGGGACAGGTAGGTCTGAATGACAGGAGCTGCCCTGACCATCTGCTCTCCCAGCTCTTTGATTTCTGCTGCTGTTTCGGTGGAAGAGTCGTGCAAAACTGCAGGAAGATATGAAAATGCAGCGTGAGCCGCGGCTTTGCTGAGATCCCCGCAGTGGGGAGAAAACCTTCTCGTCCGCCTCACCGTCTTTAGCATCCCGGTGTTTGATGAGGTGTTCCCGCGGATTACGCGTCTGTCTGCACTCCGAGCAAAAGAGTCCTCGGAGGCTCGTTTTAATTGACTGTATTTTTTTTATTACCATTATCCATATGAAATCCCCCTTTTCTTTTTGTTCCTCTGATCCTCAGTAAATCTTGTAAAGAGACGTGATTTGAGTCTGGAAAGCTCTTGCTGCTCACTGAGAATCGCATCACAAAGGCCAGTTTATATCCCACCTGCCGGAATTAGAAATTACAGGTTTCGCAAGCCACGCTCAGACTTCCGGAACGGGATGTTTTGTCATTTAATTAGCGAGGACTCGATTTTAGATGTTTCTCATCTCAAGAATGTTTTAACGCACTTAATTAGTCACACATACATATGAAAAAAAAAAGAACTGATGGTAAAGCCACCCCCACAAGCTGGCATCCAGAATGAAGGCGCGTGCAGAGCCGATTTGGGGGATGATAAGCTGCGGCAGCCTCTGAGCACACCGGGGCGCGGCCGGGGAAGGGAAAAGTGCACGGCAAACAAATACATACATACATGCATACATGCATACATACATACATACATACATACATACATACATACATACATACATACATACATAACATAAATAAATAAACAAATAAATACATAAATAAATACATCCATCCATCCATTATCCAACCCGCTATATCCTAACTACAGGGTAACGGGGGTCTGCTACATGCATAAATAAATACGTACATAAATAAATACATACATACATACATTCATACATACATACATACATACATAACATAAATAAATAAACAAATACACGTATACATACATACATACATACATAATTAAATAAATACGTACATAAATAAATACATACATACATACATATATTCATACATACATACATACGTACATCCATCCATCCATCAATTATCCAACCCGCTATAATCTAACTACAGGGTCACGGGGGTCTGCTACATACATAAATAAATAAATAAATACGTACATAAATAAATAAATAAATACTTTCATAAATACATAACGTAACATAAAAAAATAAACTAATACATACATACATACATACATACATACATACATACATAAACAAATAAATAAATACATACATACATACATACATACATACATACATACATACATACATAAATAAATAAATACATGCATACATGCATAATATAACATAAATAAATAAACTAATACACACATACTGTACATACATATATAAGACAGGGCTTGTCGTGGACAGTGAGAAAGGCGCCATATGAAACAGATGAAACCTTAAAGCAGGCCTTTGTATTTCTGAGGGCCAACAAGAGTCAATATGATTTTCAAATTTTAATATCCTTAATGTTACGCTTATCCCAGGAAAAAACAAGAGAAAAGCATTTTTTCCCCACAGAATCATGTCATGTCACATCATTTGCCATCATTTTTAATGCAGACCTACAATTTGCCATTAGCCAGTTCACCTAACCTGCATGTTTTTTGGACTTTGTGAGGAAACTCACACAGACATGGAGAGAATATGCAAACTCCATGCAGGGGTGACCTGGGATGTGAACCCTTGTTACCTTACTGCATGATGCCTGTAACAGAAACATCTAAATACCAAAACATCTACATAAATATAGTAGAAAAGCTGTGTCTAGTGTCCACTGCTGTACTCATGCATATTTAGTACCAAAGATTACTGCAAGGCCTCTGTCTTCCTGTGACCTGTGAATGTGGTATTAAAAAAGTAAATGAATAGATGGACCGGTGCCCCGAGCACAGAGTCTATACAGGGTGTCCTGCAATGGCCATAATGTCTCCCTAAACTACATAAAAATGAATGGATACATTTATATTATATGTCTGCAGTGTATTGGGGTGATTACAACTGATCTCCCACTGAGACCAGAGCAGGCTGTGGTGTTATCTGAATTTGAAAGTGAGTAAGAAGATGGATGGATGGATGGATGGATGGATGGATGGATGGATGGATGGATGGATGGATGGATGGATGGATGGATGGATTCCCTCCATAGGCAATGCTGTTTTTTCTCATTGCTTCTGCCACCACCACCATCCTGATGAAGCACAGATCTTCCTCTCATTTTCCTCTAACAACGCACAAGTTTCAGCCCAGATGTCCAGCTGTCTCTCTCTGACATCTCATCCTGGATGATGGCTTATCACCTTAAGCTTAACCTTTCAAACTCAGATATCCTGTACTTGACTTCTGATTCTCTTTTCTCAGATTTGCCTCCAAGCATTGCTCTTAAAGACGTCATCCTTTCATCATCAGTCACTGTGAGGAAATTTGGCTTGATTCTGGACTTGTCACTTTCATTTATTGAATTCATTTCTTCAGTGACTCAATCCTGTCATTTCTTTCTTCATGATATTCTGAGGATCCAATCATTCCTCACTAATTATGCCACACAGCTCCTTGTTCAGGCAGTGGTCTTCTTTCAGATGGACTATTGCAACTCTCTCCTCATGGGGCTTCCTTCAACTCATACCTCACCAACTCCTCCAGAATGCATCTGGCCGACTGACGTTCCTCATTTCACTCCTACTTCTCCCCTGCTTTGGTCTCTTCAATGGTGTCCCGTTGCTGCAATGCTCCAGTTTAAAACTCCACATCTGACCTACGGTTCTCTGAATGGATTTGCTCCTCGATATGTCCAGTCTTCAGTCTCTCCATTCATGAAATCTCCGTTCTGCCTGTCTGCTAACCCTCAATCCTCTTGCCAGATGTGCCAAGGCTGGACGAAGCTTCTCCATTCTCGCTCCTAAGCTGTGGAATGATCTCCCCTTGGCTAGTCGAACTGAACCAACTTACTCCTGTTTTAGATGTCCTTTGAAAATGCAGCCTTTCTTTAAATATTTTGGAATTGCTTCATTTCTCTTCTACAGGAAGGCTGCTATTGTACTGATGCAGAGTTTAGGACCCTGATGTTTGTCTTGGCTGCAGTAGTTGTATAGAAAAGTCTGTTCTAAAAGTTGATGATCTGCATACATTCAAAGAGAATCATGAGCATATATGAAAATAAGCATCACATCTTAGTGCACATTAGTACAGTAAGGGTTAAATCACAAAAAGGCCTGTGCCTGTATAATTTTTATTTTTCTTAGCAAGCTGGAGCCCACCAATATTTCATAAGTCAAAGTCAGGTATGCAGAGAGGGGCTAACAAGCAAACAACCCCCCCGAGGACTGGAAATCATGATGGCAAGAACTGGACGGGTGCAAGGTAGAGGAGAGGGCCTGTCAAGTGTGCATGATGGAGAGAACAGAGTGCTACATTCATTAGGCTGGGAAATATCGGTGGAGTTCATTAAAGGCAGGACTACGGCCATGGGATGTTGGGGGTCAGACAGGGGTGACAAATGAGCTAAGTGAAGTAAGCTCTTGATAAGAACTGTAATGAAAGTAAGATGGCCCCATTGCTGGGCGCTCTATTCACACTTGATTTGGGTCTGTATGTGCATTGCACAGTAAAGTCTCATTCTGCTGCCTGTCCTGGGACTCTGAGTGCCTTCTTTGGGCCAAGGGTGCCCACCTCCGCTTCCACAGTTGCAGGTTTAATTATATGGCAGCAGTACGACTCAATTTTACTTGTTTTTTTTATCGTGTTCTGTGTTGTTTTTGATGCTTGCACCTTATAATTATTCTTGTATGTATTATAATTTGCTTTGTATGTCACCTTGGATAAAAGCTTCTGATTATTAATTAATTCGTTAATTTAAATCAATTAATTAAACATTTAATCTAAAGAAAAGGTGTATGATGAGTTGTATGAGAGATTGGACACTAAGCAGAGAGAAAAGGGCCGGTGGGCTACACAGGGGGATCGAGCTGGGAAAGATCAGCAGCAGGTTAGGGTGATAAAGGATAAAGATGGAAACGTACTCACAAGAGAGGAGAGTGTGTTGAGCAGATGGAAAGAGTACTTTGAGAGGTTGATGAATGTAGAGAATGAGAGAGAGAAGAGGTTGGATGATGTGGAGATAGTGAATCAGGAAATGCAACAGATTAGCAAGGAGGAAGTAAGGACAGCTATGAAGAGGATGAAGAATGGAAAGGCCGTTGGTCCAGATGACATACCAGTGGAAGCATGGAGGTGTTTAGGAGAGATGGCAGTGGAGTTTTTAACCAGATTGTTTAATGGAATCTTGGAAAGTGAGAGGATGCCTGAGGAGTGGAGAAGAAGTGTACTGGTGCCGATATTTAAGAATAAGGGGGATGTGCAGGACTGCAGTAACTATAGGGGAATAAAATTGATGAGCCACAGCATGAAGTTATGGGAAAGAGTAATGGAAGCTATGTTAAGAAGTGAGGTGATGATTAGTGAGCAGCAGTGTGGTTTCATGCCAAGAAAGAGCACCACAGATGTGATGTTTGCTCCGAGGGTGTTGATGGAGAAGTTTAGAGAAGGCCAGAAGGAGTTGCATTGCATCTTTGTGGACCTGGAGAAAGCATATGACAGGGTGCCTCGAGAGGAGATGTGGTATTGTATGAGGAAGTCGGGAGTGGCAGAGAAGTACGTAAGACTTGTACAGGATATGTACGAGGGAAGTGTGACTGTGGTGAGATCTGCAGTAGTAGTGGTGGATGCATTCAAGTTGGAGGTGGGATTACATCAGGAATCGGCTCTAAGCCCTTTCTTATTTGCAATTGTGATGGACAGGTTGACAGACGAGATTAGACAGGAGTCTCCGTTTGCTGATGACATTGTGATCTGTAGCGAGAGTAGGGAGCAGGTCGAGGAGACCCTGGAGAGTTGGATGTTTGCTCTAGAGAGGAGAGGAATGAAGGTCAGTAGGAACAAGACAGAATACATGTGTGTGAATGAGAGGGAGGTCAGTGGAATGGTGAGGATGCAGGGAGTAGAGTTGGCGAAGGTGGATGAGTTTACATACTTGGGATCAACAGTACAGAGTAATGGGGATTGTGGAAGAGAGGTGAAAAAGAGAGTGCAGGCAGGGTGGAATGGGTGGAGAAGAGTGTCAGGAGTGACTTATGACAGACAGGTATCAGCAAGAGTGAAAGGGAAGGTCTACAGGACGATAGTGAGACCAGCTATGTTATATGAGTTGGAGACGGTGGCACTGACCAGAAAGCAGGAGACAGAGCTGGAGGTAGCAGAGTTAAAGATGTTAAGATTCGCACTAGGTGTGATGAGGATGGATAGGATTAGAAATGAGAACATTAGAGGGTCAGCTCAGGTTGGACGGTTAGGAGACAAAGTCAGAGAGTTGAGATTGCGTTGGTTTGGACATGTGCAGAGGAGAGATGCTGGGTATATTGGGAGAAGGATGCTAAGGATAGAGCTGCCAGGCAAGAGAAAAAGAGGAAGGCCTAAGAGAAGGTTTATGGATGTGATGAGAGAGGACATGCAGATGATGGGTGTGAAGGAGCAAGATGTAGAGGACAGAAAGATATGGAAGAAGATGATCCAATGTGGCAACAACTAAACAACTAACAGGAGCAGCCAAAAGAAGAAGAAAAAGAAGATGTGCTCTGAACTGGTGCTGTATCCAGAGGTGCGTTCTGAATAGTATCCAGTGATACTAAGATTGGAAATTTGAAATGCAAACCTGAATTTGAATTTAACTCTAAAAACAGAATGTTGGTTTGTGTTTTTCAGAGCCCGCCCACAGCAAAAGACACCACACTGAGTTCTATGGGCTGACTGTACAAGTCCACCATTTTGTGTGCTGTGAGTCTACAATGGCGATTTGTTCGATGGACACGTGACATGAAATGTGAAAGGAACACAAGACATCTGTGTTTTGGTACAATTCCACTTTTATTGCATTTTCACTTGGCACTGATGTTCTTCCTTCGTAGTGAGTCCTCCTCAGGAGAGTACATTGTCGGGCAGTAGTGCCCCCTAGTGGTTAAGGAACGGCATTAGCAAGAAGGAGGCTGATGCTTCATTTCAGACCTCTGATTCCCTGAATCACTTTAATGGCCAGTGCTCCAAGTGCGAGAAAATACAAACCCAGTCATGGGTGACAACAATTGAATCCAACTTCCAGTAATTGTGAGGCACTAGCAAAAAAAAAAAACTACTGTATTACAACATGTGCAAACCATTTTGAATTAGTGTGGCTTAGTGCTTAAGGTTTGGACTTCAGTCTCTGAGGTTTGAGGTTGTCGGTTGACACTGTGTGACCCTGAGCTGATCACTTCAACTGCCTGTGCTCTGATTAGAAAAACAAAAGAAACAAAACCAAATGTTTCTCAAATGTTGTAAGTCGCCTTGGATAAAGGTGTAAGCCAAATAAGAAATAATAACAAATGAAAAATTAAAGGTTGTGTGTCAAGGAGCAACCTGTCTTTAAGACCCCCTTATCCTGAGTGCAGGGTCATGGAGAAGCTGGAGTAGGTCTCAGCATCATCGGGCACAATGCCATATCAGTCCCTGGACAGGGCGCCAGTCCATCACTGGGCGAACACACACCCTCATAACTGGGCAGCTTTAGCATCGCCAGCCCACCTAAGCTGCATGTCTGTGCACCGTGGGAGGAAACTCATGCGGACACGAGGAGGAGAACACACAAACTCCATGCAGGCAGCACTCAGAACTTGAACCCTCATCTCCTTGTTTGAAGGCATCAGTGACTACCCTTAATTCGGTAAAAAAAAAAAAAAAAAAAGTTTCAAAACTGCAGAAAAGCTTTGGGTGTCCTCCATTTTTTCTATCCGTTCATCCACCCGTCAGGGTTTTTGATCAAACCAAACCACCGGAGTGCAGAACATGGCGTCGGGTGGCCGTGCATTTTCCAGAGCACAAAGTGTGAAGAGGAGTGTGAGTGCGAGTGTTGCACACCAGCAGCGATCGAACAAAGTTACGTGCAGCAAAACCCATATAGCGCCTCTCCTCCTTTGTGATGGCGCAGTCCTTGTTCTTTAACCAATAACACTTAAAAATGACCTTCAGCAATGTTAATATGTAAATACACATTTTACACTCTGTTTATTTAAAAATAAAAAAAAACTTTTCATACTAGGGTATGTAATTAGTTCTAACAAATCCAAAGCTAAAGTGTTTGATGTAACCCTTATAAACTCAGATCGTTTAAAGTTTTGAAATCAATTCACAACTTTTTAAAGTTTAATATTTTGAATGGAAATTTATTGAACGCTTTTCATCTATTTTAATCACACACACAGCATTATAGTTAAGTAGTAAACGTGAAAATATGTGCTTGCAAGTAAACTCATTTGTGAAGAATGGAATAGAAAATATTTCCACAACTATACGAATAAGGTTCTGTTCAAGGTAACCGGGTGACGCGCCGCCATGTGCGCCTGCGCGTTGTGATGGTTCTTTCTGAAAATGGATGGATGGATATTTGAAGTGTTTTACGTTAATGATAACAAATTCGTCGTTTGAAGGTAAGTTACGTTCTTACTCGCCTCTCACCATTTCTGTCTTTAGAAGTCGAATCGTCTCGATTTTGCCGGTTGTTCTTTTGAGCCGACTAGTCTGGTAAGATGCACCTTCTCGGTACGTGACGTTTTATATAAGTGGCGTTGTATCCAAAGTAACTTTCAAATGCAGCAGAGCACCCGTTTCCGTAGTTTTAAAGTTGAATATCTGACAGGGTCTGTGACTCACTTGGTGCTGCACACTGATTGAACGGCGGGCTTTGTGATTTGTATTCCAACACTTCACCCTGCCCGGGATTGGTTCCTGCCTTGTGCCCTGTGTTGGCTGGGATTGGCTCCAGCAGACCCCCGTGACTCTGTGTTCGGATTCAGCGGGTTGGGAAATGGATGGATGGATGGATTCCAACACTTGGCCACTAGGGGGACACGTTGGAACTGGTCGAACCGTCCTTATCCCGTTTCCCATAACGCCTTGCTGTATTGTCCGTTCATCCCAAATTATTTTTTTCAATTGTGTCGTATTTTTTTTGTACTTTTTTCATCAACGTACCTTTTCCTTTTTTTTTTTTTTTTTTGATATTCACTAGTTCTATCGTTACGGTGGGGGTTAGAGGCTTTAGAGGCTTAAAGCCCTGATCTAATGTGCCAAGCTCTTGATCTTTTTAACTTTTCCCCCCCCCCCCCCCCCCCCCCCCCCCCAACACATAACACACACACACCCAATAATTTACAGCATTAAACTTGACATTACCAGGTCGATCCCCACCCGCGCTTTTCCGGTGTTTTGACCTCCTCGAAATCCCACGGAGGGTTTCCTGCTCTTCATTTAAACCTAGACACCAAGAAAGGGGGCTCCACACTTTGAAACGCCCCTGGCCACTACTTAGGCAGTGTTTCCTCTCCGGCCACTCTACTCTGCTTTTCCTGCACACCTCAACGACAGACGTGTTAAGATAACCACAGACTCCAGACTGGCACTTTTACAAATAACGGTTCTTTAATGGCACCGTTACTGGGCTGGGTGTTTCCTTGCAGAATCTTTCTTGATAAAGAGACCATTTAAAATCTGAGGTATTTCCCAAATCTGTTATTCATGTATTATTGTTGTTGTCCTTTTATATTTTTCTAAAAGGCACAGTCATAGGAGTTGAACAACTAAGCATTTCAATGCAAATTGCGCTGTATAATTTGTAGGTGACAAATAATGATCTATTCATGCTTATTTATATCACCTGTAACGGTGAAAGATTCTTTCTGGAAGTTTCATGTGGATGTTCTTTTGTTCCTATGGCATAGCTATGAAGAACCACCCTGGCGCCTTTCTTTCATGAGTGTGCACGAGTGACGTCCCGTCCAGTGTTGAACCCTGCCTCGCTTCGTGTGTCCGACTCACAGTTACCGCCTTAACCCACGTGTACCCGCCTTGCTACCTTGGCGTGCATTAAGGTTTACTTCACCCTCCAGTAAGGGGAGCACATACGGCGCATGCGTGGCTGGTGACTTCAGACAACAAATGCAGTTCTAAAATTATAGAAAAGCGGACCTGCGACACGGGGGCACGGCTTCATGTTTTTGTTTGTTTCCGTTTTCGCCCTTTATTTAATTATATTATGCAACAGGCTAAGTGACTCATGTTTGATTGCCTTTAATTAGCGACTTATTAATTGTTTGATTGTGTTCTTGTTTGGCTCAGTATGTCGCGGAATACCAATCAGCGTCCGGGTAATCAGACTGGAGACAGATGTGCCCACTCTCTCTCTTTCTCTCTCTCTCTCTCTCTCTCGACCACCCAACCCCTATCATGGTCCCTTAAAGCACCTGACCACCTTACGTCCTTGGCTGCTGATGGGGAGGTCACCTATGGAATGTTTCGGAAAAAATAAAATAGATAGGCCTAAATAAAAAATCAAATTAATAAAAGTAATGTGAACTGTGACAATATATAACACGAAATGTGTTCCATAATTAAATGTGTTATGCAATATATTGTTGCTGTTTATTTATTCATCTATTTTTAACATTATGTATTTATTTCTTTTCGTGACTCCACGCTCAAGCATGAAATAAGCCCTTACAATGAAAACTGTCACTTTCACTCGTCGAAGTTGAGAGGGCGGGCTCTTGCGATTACTGTTTGTTGATTGGTGAATTATCCACATTGTAGTTGCAGGCGGTTTTCTCGACTTGGCAATGCCAAGGCTCCTGTGCATTCTCAGAGTCCTGGCCGCGCACGTCGGATACGAGGGCAAGACGCAAGAAACAGTTGTCGAGATTCACTGTGCGATGTGGCGACTTTAATTCTTGAATCTCCGAAATTCATCATCAGCAGTTAGCAACTGAAGTGTCAAATGTGAAAATGGCACTTGATGTGCGAAGGTTTACGTCCGCACTACGGTCGAGTCACCAATCAAAAAACAGCACCCGCTAGAACCCGCCCTCTCAACTTTGACGACTGAAAGTGACAGTTTTCGTTTCAGTGCTTATTTCATGTTTGCGTGTGGAGTCACTGAAATAAGTAAGGAAAAAATAATAATTAACTACAGAGATAAACAAATAAGAAAAAAAATATTTTGTGACACATTTAATTATTTTACACACACATTTCATATTATTTCTTGTCATATGTGGTTATTTATTTATTTGGTCCGAAATATTACTCCATAGTAACTCCTCGCCTCGATGTCTGGGGACGTTTACTGCTGCGCCACCCTCAAACCCTGCACTGCAGCGATTCTCAATTGGAGGCCTGCCGACAACGGGCGGGGCCCTTTCCAGAAGCGTGGTGCGCAGGGCTCATCGAGACTGAAGGGACAGTTCACGCGAGTCTTTATGGTTTTGCAGAAATGAGGGTCTTAGGTCCCTCTGTAAATATTGTGATTAAAAATTGAACACCGGGTTGTCCCCTTAAAGCTTCTATCCAATATACATAAAACGAGAACGTGCGGAAGTTTCTCGAGCCAAATTGGCCTTTCGCACTGGTGATGGTGTGTGTTAGACACATGATTAGGTGCTTATCGATGTTATTATTGTACATTCGCAAAAAGATAAAAAGGTTACGGGCAACCAAGCATGTCACGTCATTTTGGAAGGGGAGCTTCTTGGGCTTTAGCTCCTGATTTTTGAGAGTCGTACCCGCCTATAACCCCAGATCATCTATGGGCAATCCCTGGTTTTTCCAGTGTAGCGGTAATGTTAAAAATTCCTAGGGGGACCCCCACCCCGGACTTTTAGGGAGCTTGGGCTAAGCCCCCAATAAGCGCTGAAGCTAGTGTTACCACTGGGTAAGAGTTTCACGCGCACCTGCTGTAAACTCCAAATAGATGCGAGGAGAAGGTTTAAAGAAATTCGGACATATCACACTCGGTTAACGATGCTGCCGTATAACAGCACTATGTCGCTAGTCTCAAGGTGCCCACTGTGTGTGTTTGTTCAATTATTCCCATTTTGACTTTATTAACAGTACTTGCTTCACTGATGGCAGATCGTCTAAAATGTGCCTTTTAAGTTATTTTAAGATCCCTCGATATATTTTTAGTCAGTTAATCAAAGCCTCGCGGCTGGAGGGCACGATGCTAGAGTTGTTAACACGGGCGAAGATTCTGGTCGAGACTCCCGCCGTCCTCCTCCCCAGCTGGGATGAGTAACCAGGCGCCCGTTGCGCTCAGCTGGACCAGGTGAGATTCTCCAGTGACGCAGGGGGAGGAAAAGAAGAAGATGCTCAATGGGTAATTTTCCATTATTATTGTAATTTTCCATCAGGTTGCAAGATGAAATGAAGAAGTTAGACGTTTACCGTGAGTGTGTGCGAGAGCGAGAGATATGCGTGTTTAGCAGCGCCCTCTGCCGGCCACCGTGTCAAGTTCACTGAAAAAAGTTCCCAGAAATAAACGCGCAGATCCAAGCGGGACGTGTGCAAAGGCAGAGGCGGCTCTATCATTTGGGCGAGCATGGCGGTCGCCTTGGGCCAGCAGAGTCCAGTGGGGGGCGGCATTTTCTTATAAGCATTACAGACCTAACATAGAAATACTCAACACAACACTAAGCCCCCATATTTTTCTTGCCGTAATGTACATTTCTTGACGTACTGGAAAGACTAAGGGGGCCCACGCTCATTAAAATAATGGCTCCTTAATGGCATTTTACTAAGCTGTGTGGTTCCACCATTGCTTGGCAAAGAACCTTTTCATTGTGTGAAGGGGACCTTGCATATGAACTGGTTCTTTGTGCTTTGAAAAGATTCCTGATATGCGGACAAACCAGAAATCTTTCATGTGCAGTAGGCTACTTAGAAGGATGCTGACAGATTAAGATAAGCTGAACGTACCCTGCATTACTGTCCTTTACAAATAATAAACCCACGGGTATCATACAACTCTATTATCATGATTATTTATGGGACATGTCACAGATCTAAATAGATAAAGATTCTTTCTAGAACATTCATATGAATGGTTTTGTTGGAGAACTGAAAATGGCTATCATATGGCATTGCTCCGAATACCACCTTGGAACCTTTATTTTTAAGATTGTGCCACCAGGTCTTTTCAACTCCATATGTTTATCAGTGCACTCAAAAGACCCCTCTTTAATATGGTGTGCATATAACAATGCCCTCTGAGATATATCTAGGATTAAGGGGGGGGGGGGGGGGGGGTACCACTTATAGCTACAGCTAAAGTATTTAAAAATGCAAAGTGACATCAAACTGAGCGAGTTGGCTCAGGTTTTTCGGATATACTGTAGTTACGCCTGAATATCAGCTTATTTTACACACAGGATTAAAATAAAGATCTGATTTTCACTGTTATTATTGTAATGACTTGGGGGGCTTCAGAAGATGTAAGAGCACAATAAGGGACAAAGCATCTGGGAACATCCAAGAGGCAACAGGGAACAACGCAGAAGAAGTCAAAGGTCCTTTTAAGGGCCACTCACGTGTTCTTCCAAATAATAATAATTCTTTGCATTTATATAGTGCTTTTCTCACTACTCAAAGCGCTCAGCAATTGCAGGTTAAGGGCCTTGCTTAAGGGCCCAACAGAGCAGAGTCCCTATTGGCATTTACGGGATTCGAACCGGCAACCTTCCGATTGCCAGTGCAGATCCCTAGCCTCAGAGCCACCACTCCGCCTTTACAAATGGGTAATGGTGGGCAGCATTTTGTTTGCCAGGTCTGACGAACAGCGTGTTTCTGTTAACATAAGTGCACAGAATGACAAGGAAGCTCATCTTGCTGAGTAATTTTGTTTAGTGCTCCTTACCAAGTGCTTAGACCAATCTACAGCCATAACGTGATACAGTAAATGATTAAACCCCTCAACTCTTCAATAGACAGAACTGATCTCCAGGCTCCTAGACTTCAAGCTCAATGCCACCCTCTGCCACTGAATCCCAGCCTATGCAGATGTGTCGACTGGCAGCACCACTTCCTCCATGCCAGTCCTCAAACAAACACCTGTAGGGTCGTGTGCTGTGCCCCCTGTCATCATTGAGTGGCCAGAGAGCTCCAATTCCAACCTCCGATGTCACATTCCACGACTTTTTGTCATGTGGTTTGTCAGATTTGACGACTGCAGTCGCTGATCTCCTCGTTGCAACATGTCAAATTACGCAAACTGAAAATCACAGCCCACGTCACATTTACCCTCCAGCTCAGTTGTGCTCCACCCACTTTGTTTCCTACAGCCAATAGCGTGTTGTCTGATGGAGCGGCGCTTTACTAACGGTTAACAGCTGCAGTGGGTTCAATGGCAATCTCTGTCTGCAAGAGCGGCGTTTGGGGGTGGCAAGTGGTGTGACCGCCCCAGGCCCCGCGTTTAAGAGGGTCCCGCTTTTGAGGTCCGCGTGTCCCATTTGAGTGGATTTGCCAAGTTATATTCTCCAGTATATATGCAGTGGAACCTCAGGTCACGAACGTCTCGGACCACATACAAATCGGGTCATGACCAAAAAGTTTGCCAAACTTTCGCATCTGTTCACGACCACACACTCGGGTGACGAACAAGCCAGTTTCCCTTCTGGTTAGTATGCGGCGATGATTTCCACACGTGTTCAGTCTCTCCCTGCGCGTGAGCGAGTGAGCGAGAGAGAGAGAGAGAGCGAGTGAGAGAGAGAGAGAGAGCGAGAGAGAGCGCGAGCGAGCAAGAGAGAGAGAGCGTGAGCGAGCGAGAGAGAGAGCGAGAGAGAGAGAGAGCGGGAGCGAGCGAGAGAGAGAGAGAGCGTGAGCGAGCGAGAGAGAGAGCGTGAGCGAGTGAGAGAGAGAGAGAGCGAGAGAGAGCGAGAGAGAGAGCGTGAGCGAGTGAGAGAGAGAGAGAGAGCGAGAGAGCGTGAGCGAGTGAGAGAGAGAGAGAGCGAGAGAGAGCGCAAGCGAGCGAGAGAGAGAGTGAGAGAGAGAGTGTGAGCGAGCGAGAGAGAGAGCGAGAGAGAGAGCATGAGCGAGCAAGCAAGCGAGAGAGAACGAGAGAGCGTGAGCGAGCAAAAGAGAGAGAGAGAGCGTGAGCGAGCGAGAGAGAGCGTGAGCGAGCGAGCAAGAGAGAGAGAGAGCGTGAGCGAGCGAGAGAGAGAGAGCATGAGCGAGCAAGAGAGAGAGAGCGAGAGAGAGCGTGAGCGAGCGAGAGAGAGAGAGAGCGAGAGAGAGCATGAGCGAGCGAGTGAGAGAGAGAGAGAGAGCGAGCGACCAAGAGAGAGAGAGAGAGCAAGCCCAAGCAGAAGAAGTAAACATTACAGAAGTAAGTAAACATTTAGTTTACTATTACACTGTGCATTCTATGGTATAATTAACTATTTTTGTGCTTAAAAATCTTTAAAAAATATATATTTACATACAGCTCGTACGGTCCGGAATGGATTAATTGTATTTACATACAATCCTATGGGGGAAATTACTTTGGGTCACAACCGAATCGGGTTGCGACCAGAGTTTTGGAACGAATTACGGTCGTGACCCGAGGTTCCACTGTATATATATTTGAGATGCTTCATTATATTGTTATATTTTGATAAAGTCCGCGTGTTATCTTGCAAAAATTTAGCTGAATACTGTAATGAGAAAATTCGGTGTATGTTAACATTAAAAAAAATCTTGGGCAGGAGACGAGATGTGATCTTCTCGGAAGACGCTTTAACGTCACGCGAGGCAAGGCAGTGAGACAGAAGGACAGCTGCTGTACAGGCCTGATCGACGCACAGCGCGACAAGCAGAACACGCACCTCGGCAGCAGCACAAAGCCAGTAGCTGATCCGTCCGCTTCTCCTTACCGTGCGTTCAGCTCCCTCCCCTTCACAACACGAGCAGCAGAGACGCCAAGTGGCTGTAACATAGTGCGCCCCTGGGAGTGGGCGAGCGAAGCAATCGAGACGTGATCAACTAACACAGCAGTTGTTGGAATGCTGTTGGCAGACAGACATCATGTTCTCCCAGCTCTTAAAACAACGATAAGCGGAACACACAGCTCGCCAGCAGCAGCTGAGCTGACGGCATCTCCTTAGCATGCGCTCAGCCGCCCCACTTCACAACACGAGCAGAGTTATAGGTCCCACGAGAGAGAGATTTAACTATGCCCGGGGCCGGAAATAAAGGACAAAAATTGTTTTTACAAAAGTTTTAAAGTAAAAATGAAAATAATGCAATGTAACAATTACCATGAAAATAACAATCTCTTTAAATTGCAAACCAAACCCTGAGGTGGGCGAGCGAAGCGAGCAGGGAGCAGAGCCCCCTAGTTTTTGTTAAATACGCGCGCAAGTTTATACAGTCCACACATGCCGGTAACAGCGTTTGACATGGGGTTGGCCAGCTGTAGACCCCGCACACCCCTAAGGCCACCTCTGTCTGTATGCAGAATATTTCTTTTTTCCATTCTGTTATGGCCCATAAAACTCAAGGATGTTGCTTTTGGCCTTTCTTGAAGTAGGTGGTCTCTCCCCAGCTCTGATGATCTGGATGGGTGGTGCTGCTTTTCTGCGGGATTCCAGCTTCTTACCGATCTTCTGCTCCAGGATATTCATTAGAGCGCGACTTGTATCTCCCTTGGCTGAGTACAGAGTTGCAGCATGACAGGATGTGGGCCATGATGCCTGTCCTTACACAGTGGGCCTTGTCTCAAAGCCCATCTGTACAGGTTTGTTAGTGATGGGTGGGTGTCGCAAATTAGAACATTAGAACATTCTGGATGAGAACAGGCCATTCAGCCCAACAAACCTTGCCAGTCCTATCCACTTATTTCAACGCAATCCACCAATAATTCTTAGTTCAGTGGGTGTCAAGCTCCACTCTGTCCATTTTATCTGTTTGATAAGGACTATTCTCTCCCCCTACTATCTCAGCGCTTGCTACTATGATTTACAACCAAAGAGTTCACATTCCCTTCTCTAAGCGAGGGGCCCATTCTGTGGCCCTCTAGCACGTTTGACCTTTGGCTTACGAAAAACTGGTGTTTTCTGGCTCATAAAAAATAATAAAGATATGTAGGAATAAGTCTTTCTAATCCTAACTCTTATATCTTAATGCTTAGTATAAAACGATGCTTACTTTCTCATGTGCTTATAATACTTTTCTAGTACGTGTAAATTTTAAGAATCTAATTTTCTATAAGAGTTTCCTCAGAGCTCCCTTGAGAGAGCGAGAGAGAGAACCTTCAGAATGGTGTGGCGAGTTTGAAGGGAATGTGCTGTATTTCTTCTCCCGATTGGATTAGAGCCACTTCCAGTTACAAAATCAGTGTCTCCTCATAGGCGGGTTTTTCTGTCCGTCAGAGTTTTCTTTGTTCTTGATTGAGTACATTTCACACCTTCTGGCTCAAGAAGTCTGCTTGTCCTCTACAAAAAATGTCAGTTCAACTCTGATTTAGATAGATAGATAGATAGATAGATAGATAGATAGATAGATAGATAGATAGATAGATAGATAGATAGATAGATAGATAGATAGATAGATAGATAGATAGATAGATAGATAGATAGATAGATAGATAGATAGATAGATAGATAGATAGATAGATAGATAGATAGATAGATAGATAGATAGATAGATACTTTATTAATCCCAAGGGAAAATTTACACCGTTGTTGTCAGGTGAAGTACAAGCAGGTCCTGATATGAAGAGTTGAGTCACTTATTTTTGGAATGTAAGTTGGAGGTTTGGCACAGCTGGATTTCTGGTAAATCTGCTGCCTTACAGGCCTAGTGTGTTACTAATGCCTAGCTGAAAGGGTAATGCCCACTTTGTCCCACAGCTCTCAAGAAAAGCAAATCACAAGGTTCATTGCTCTTCTTGCTATACATTTTCGTCCATAGGCAAATATACAGTATTAGCCAACCCGCGGCGTAGCATACGCCACATAATTATGTATTGATGGGTGAACACTTCCTGAAAGACACAGTTGTCCAAATGCTGTTGGTTTTGAGGATACCACTGTAGGTGAATGAAAAGATGTTACTCTGGAGAGGACAACATACAATACAGCGTTTTACACGCTGCATACAGCGATTCACATCGAAGCATAGACACTGCTAAGACTATGGGATACCCCTCACAAACTGTTCTGCACGCTGCATACAGCGATTCACATCCGCGACAAATATGATTCTTCTTAGATGGTGCTGTCGCATCCACCCTTGATCTCGAAGCATACACACCACCTGGTCATGTGCCCGCTCGCAAGAGCAACTAACAGAGACCTGCCCGCCAACTCTAAGACCATGGGATGCCCCTCGCAAACTGTTTTACACGTTGCATACAGCAATTCACATCCGCGACAAACAAACTGTTTTACACGTTGCATACACCGATTCACATCCGCGACAAACATGCCTCTTCTTAGATGGTCCTGCCGCATCCACCCTCATTCTCGAAGCATACACACCGCCTGGTCATGTGCCCGCTCGCAAGGGCAACTCACGGAGACCCGCCAACCAACTCTAAGACCATGGCATGTAAAACATTTTGCGATGGTGGACGCGGTCGTGCGTCATAACCGAAAAGAATGCAGTGGAACCTCGCTTCACGACCATAATTCGTTCCAAAACTCTGGTTGTAAACTGATTTGGTCGTGAACCGAAGCAATTTCTCCCATAGGATTGTATGGAAATACAATTAATCCGTTCCAGACCATACGAACTGTATGTAAATATATATTTTTGTAAGTTTTTAAGCACAAATATAATTAACTAAACCATAGAATGCACTGCGTAATAGTAAACTAAATGTAAAAACATTGAATAACACTGAGAAAACCTTGAACAACAGAAAAAACTAACACTGCAATAGTTTGCGCTATAGAAACAAAAAATGAACATTTGAAAAAATCCATAATTTAATAAACCACCAAGAAAAGTAACATTTCAAAAATGCACACTAAAAATGGATCGCTGTCAACAGAAGTGAAAACAAAATCAAGCCCAGTGTATTCGTTAACTGCCTTCCTACCTTATGAGTCCAGCCCTCTCTCTCTCTCTCTCTCGCGCGCTGCCTCTGTGTGTGTGTGTCGCACAGGAAATGCACAGGGAGAGACTGAACCTCGCAAGAGCAACTAACAGAGACCCGCCCACCAACTGTAAGACCATGGGATATCCCTCACAAACTGTTCTACACGCCGCATACAGCAATTCACATCCGCGACAAACATACTTCTTCAGAGGTGCATGTGGAGTGTAGAAGAGACGAACGCGAATGACGCCCCGCTCTGTGAGTTGCTGCGTCCGAGTTGGTGGGTGTGGCTCTGCGATTTGTCGTCATATCCAATGGTCTTAGAGTTGGTGGGCGTGGCTATCATGTGTGCTTTCCATGGGTGTCTACTTGTCGGCGGCTTAGTGAATTATATATATAGATTTTATCTCTCACATTTTTCATGTTTTTATGCATTCGCCAATTTCCAAACCGAAAGATGAACGGAAATGCGTTTTAGGTTATATGTAGTATAGTGGGGCAAATGATGGTACAAGACAAGATAGAAACCTTGAGGTGACAACTGGGTAGCAAACCCCTTAGAACCAAAAAATGTAGAAAATGAAGCACTTCAATGTGCTGTTTTAAGCAGAATATAGTCCTCTTAGTCAGACGTTGCGATATTGGCTCCCGGCTCAAGTCAGCAGAGAAGCCACATCAGAACGCGATGCCATCTTCTATTGTCACCCTGCTTTTATATTGCATGGACCAGTAGGGGCGGGGCTTCTTTCAGCCCGGTGCTGTCAAGAGGCGGAGTCTCAAGACTGTGACATTAAAAGGTGACAAGTTCAGTAGCAGCAGTGCCCCCTCTTATCCTGGGGTGGTACTATTTACTATATACTCACGTATAAGTCGGGTCTTGAAATCCGAAAAATCGATCATAAAATCAGACCCCAACTTATACGCCCGTTTAAAGATACGACACTTAATTTTTTTTTACATCTTCTTGCTTCCTCCAATCTCACACCAGTTTCTCCAACATCGAATTTTGTTGCAGCAGCGCAGTTACCAGTTTCTTTCACGACTTCAACGACATGTAATCTAAAATCAGCTTCATATTTTCTTCTGATTGAACGCTCCATCATAGATAAGGGATGCTCTTATGATAAAGGTGTATGAGGGTGTGAGATACGAAAAACACAAAACAGTGCAAACGTCACTTCGGAATAGCTTGGGTATTACCGTGTGGTCACGTAGGCACAATACATAGAAAACAAGGCCATGTGCTCCGTGGTTACTCTCTCAGGTGGGCGTTAGCATATCATAATCTCTTGGACCAATAGCGTGAGTTTTCTGCATTTGACTTATACGACGACATTATAAAATACCGGAAATGATACGGTAAAGTCAAGTCCCGACTTATCTGCAGGAGAACTTAAACACTAGTATATACGGTACTTTAGGTGAACCCACGAGGTTACCCTCTGACGCGCATGCATGACAATAGTTATGAAACTGGCCAATCAGAGTTGTAGGGGTCTGCGCTGTGTTCGCATTGATGTGACATGCACAGACATTTTTGAGGAGGTGCACATCAGGCAACGCCATAGGCTAAGTTGGTGATGGTGTACTTAAAGCGTAAGCTCGATGCAGAAAGATAAATCAGCCTTTAGGTTCAAAGGGACCCCCACTCAGAAAAGGACATGCAATGTTTGTTTTGCCTGATAAAATGAAGTCACACATACTGAGAATATAAAACAGACAACCAGGTCTGATTACTGGGGGAGAGATTGTTCTGCTAGGACAAAGTGGAGGTCTTTGACTGTCAGCTAGTAGATGAAACATAATCAACATAGCGGGTGGGTTTGATCTTTCATCAAAACAAAAACAAAACCCTAAAGTCGTATTCGTTTACTCCCGCCAATAATTAATTCCCCAGAAAATGTATTCAAAAGCATACAACAATCCAATCTCGGGTGTTCACCGTTATGATTGATTTGCAATTTTTCTTTCAAGTGATTTCTGAAAATATGAGTACGGTTTGGGTTTCCTGTAACCCCAGGGTCCTGAATTTAATATTAGTTTGCATGCAGAAAGTGTTGTTAAAAAGCGGAGTTATTTTACCATCTTTTATTGTGACACCAATTTGTTTATCGTGGGCACTGCCATTTTGTGGAGTTGTTGTTGCCACATTAAGAAATAATTAACCAGAGAGTACACAGCTGGAGACATTGTGGGGTCGTCAGTATAAAGGGTCACGCCGAACACTTCTTATTTATCTGAGTTTGTGGAGTGAAAACAAACAGATTGGCGTGTTGTGCTTTATACAGTTTTCCTGGAAAATCGATGCTTGCAAGTGCATTTATGACAGGATTTAGAGTGCTGATTTTTGGCTTGACGACTGCATTTATGACCTGCTGACAGTCCAGATGTTTAACTAATAAGCCACATCAGAGACTGACGTAGTTGGAAAGGCCTGAGCAGAACACAACCTGACTTGATCTGGTAAGTTCTGCTCGATTCACTAATCATGGCGCCGGGCTGCATGTTGACAACAGTCACCCTACAAACCTATGAATGGCAAAGATGTGTGTGCTGTGAGAGCCGTCACTTAGCAACAGTAGAGGAAAAGGGGCCTGGCTAAGTTGAAAGTACCAATCATGTACAGTCTGTGAGCTGGCCAAACACAGGTCAAAACAGAACCGGGACAAACGAAGAATATTTAGGACATCAGAAGCATCGTTCCATTTAATTCCCTGCTTTTCTTCATCAAACTTAAACAACTGTCTTCTGGCAAAAATTAACATAATCCTGTAGGGGCAAAACACAAAAGAAAATGAGGGCTCAGGTTTAGAATTCAGGTCTCCTGTAGAATTCTGACTTGTCTGGAATCAGCTCCAAAAAAAAGACAACTCAGTGGAGGCAGCCGGTCTTTTTATAATAGGAGGATCGGAGGGGGCGAGGCTAATTTTGGGGTTCTCGGAGCTGTGGGGGAAAAAAAAAGGAGGCGACACAGTTAGCGGCAGCACCCCCTCTCACACCGGTGGGTTATCACCAGCCTCGAATGAGCCAGCAAGGCGATCCTTGGATGCACGTGTGTGACAAGGCGTATGAAAAAGTAAGTGCACCCTATGAAAGCATTTTCTTTTTTAACATATGTGGACATATCAGGAGTCGATCTTCATTTAAACAGGACCTGTGGTAACGATACAATACAATACAATTTATTATTGTATAGCCCAAAATCACCCAAGGAGTGACACAATGGGCTTTAACAGGCCCTACCTCTTGCTAGCCCCCCAGCCTTGACTCTCTAAGAAGACAAGGAAAAACTGGAAGAAACCTTGGGAAAGGCGGTTCAAAGAGAGACCCCATTCCAGGTAGGTTGGGCGTGCAGGGGGTGTCAAAAAAAGGGGGTCAACACAATACACAGAATAGAACACAAGTAATCCTCAATACAATACAATAGTACAATAGAAATATTACAAGTACAGAGCAGAATTCAACAGTAGATGATATCCCAGAATACGATTTGGATTTGTTCAGAGTCCTGGACACCTCAGCCATCAAGCTGCCTCCACCTATTGGCCATTCCACAGCTGAATCAGCGCTGGACCAGCCAATCCGATGAAAGGACCCTTCTACTTGATGATCCTGTGATCCTCCATCAGAGATGACTTTACCTTAGGCAGGCAAAACAACTTGGCAGGTGGGCCGTGGCACCAAGTGCCACATTTGAGTACCAAGAAGAGAAACAGAATAGGTGAGGGTTAGTAACAAATTATAACTATCATGTTACTTATGTTTTACTGCTAATGACTAACAACAGAGATGCAGTCTGCACAGTTAATCAGCAGCTCTAGTCAGGGTGTGCTAAACTGAAGTAGTGAGTCTTCAGCTGGGATTTAAAAGCTGAGACCGAAGGGGCATCTCTTATAGTAGCAGGCAGACCATTCCACAGTTTAGGGGCCCTGTAACTAAAAGCTCAACCTCCCATTGTTATTTTATTAATCCTTTCTCCCTCTCTTCTTCCTCAAGGCATCTCAAATCTTCTTTCTAGAGGCCCTCAAAGAACTCTTTCGAACTCGGCATGGTGACACCATACGCTTCAAACCAAACTATCTATCTGAGGTTTGAATAAGAAACGTTCATACGAGGTCCTCTCTGATAATTGACACTCGATTCTAATTTGAGGGAGTGAAGAATAAGGTGGACTTTTTTTCCATATGCACAATTTTCATTTATGTTTGTTTAAATTATATAATGGACTACAAAATATAAAGCTGACATTATGCTTGCTCTATTATATCCCCTTTATCTATAGATGATCTGGAAATGAAGATCAAATCCTGATATGTCCACATATGTCAAAAAAGGAAAAAACATTTCAGGGGGTGTCCTTACTTTTCATAGGACCTTAAAAAATGTAATTTTTATTGCAACTCTGACTCAAAGTTTGGGTCCTGCGATGTACAACTTCATGCCCTGTCACAAAAGATCCAGCTGATGGAGAAGTGCTGGAGATCCTGAGGATTTGATGGCTCAGATGGCACCTCATAAAGAAGGGGATCATCACGTTGGCACCACCCCAAGTTCAGGGTCCAGATAACACAGCAACAATGGAGGTCATTTGTGAACCTTAACATCTTGAGTATGTTACGTTGTTTCCTGAAGATTCCTAGGCATCCAAAGAGGGTGCCTTCATCCTCCTCATCCTCCTCAGATTTGTGCCAGAGTCATTGTGTAGGAGGCCGTGTTTGAGGAGCATTCTGGGAAGCACATTAGGAGCCGCTGTGCCCACCAAGCCACCTGGAGGAGGCTGAGGCACCACTCTGTGGCACGGCACCATGTGTGTGTATGCTTCATTCCTGCTTTATTTGTTCAGTGACATTTAAATCTATTTATTTTCTGCTTTCTACCAGAGTTTTTTTTTGTTAATAAAACTTTTGAGACGAGATGATATGTTTTACTGGCTGACTGGCTGAGCTCGTGAGAGGACTCCTCAACATCTCTGACCATCAAGAGGCTACCAAATTTTAGAGCCAACCCTGCTGGTGGGCACTGCAGCAGTCTTCTCCGGGGTCCTTCACATGACTCCTCTCTCTCTTTCTTTTCTTCCTCCCTCTCTTCTTCCTCAAGGCTTTCAGCTGAACAGATCCAGCGGGCATGTTCGCCAGACCAGCAAGCCTTAAATCTGTCGGTCAGCCCACGAAGCTCAGAACTACCACCCACAAGCCACCTGGGTCTCAGCGCTCCGTGGGCGCCGAGTGAGTCAACACCTGAACCTGCCCGTCCCACAGACCTATTTTTAGGAAGCAGGAGGGTGCATCATTTGCAGGCCTTGATGAAATGGCCAGAGGACTTGGTGGACGGTCAGAGAGATGGTACTAAAGGTGGGATCTACAAATATCCTAAAGGCAAACGGCAGGACTGAAGACCTCGGACATCCTGCACAGTTGCTGTTCTCCCTCCTCCATTCAGGACCATCAGAGACTGATGGACAGTTTTCATCTACAGGTCATAATGCTACTCAATGGCCGCTCACATTAACAACTACATGAGCGCGTCTTCTGTACTGTGTCTTTGATCTGATGTCATGCTAATGTCTGCTGTTGTAGTGTATTACTGTCAATAGTCTGTCTGCTTGAGTGAAAATAGCAAAGATTAAATTTTAAAGGGCAAGAGATGTTAGGTCACCTACAGTCAAAGATATAGGAACCGAGAAACTAAAACCAAAATGTTGTGAGTTTAAAAACTACTAATTCTCCAAAAGGATTAAAATAGCAAATAGTCATAAGTACTGAATCCAGAATCCACCTTAATTAAAGGATACATGTTTGAGTGTCTGTCTGTGTGTCCAAAAGATGGCACATCACAAACACTTTTAGCAATAAAATGCACTGCATTTTTCATTCCAACAGATGGTTCAGCTCACACATTAACACTGCTTTTATGAATCCCATGCCAAATGGCATATAACAGAGACATAGGCATTGCATGTTAATGCTAAGTTCTACAGTATGTTGATTACTTACATTTCAACCCAGCTAGTCTTCCAAAATGGGAATAGCAATCCACCATCTTAAATAGTGGCGATGTTCTCCTCCCAAAGACTTGTAACTTTTGAATATAATTTTGGTATTTGTGCAGTCATTTATGTACTATCAAGGTTTAAAGGGACGACCAGGAGAGGAAATATTAGACAAGCGGAGAATCGAAACCAGAAAAGCCATCCTGTCATTCAAGACAAGCAAATCAAGAAATCCTACTAAAGAAAATCAAAGCAAAAGTCAGGAACCAGACGGTCAGAATAACAAAAGTAATGCGTGCATGAAGGTTGTCTTTAATTTGAGTATCCAAAAGCTTGGATGATGATGTGGCACTTTTTATGTTGTCATGTCGATTACTTTAATTACATTATTTCAAGAGATGCATTCCATAGAAACTGACACGACATTGTAATGAGGCAACTCAACATAGAGGAGCCCATAAATAAAAAAATAAGTAAAATGTACTGTGAGCACACGACAATAAACTTGGACTTGATTTGATACAATTGGGTCACGTGACTCAAAATCGGTCAACGCAGTGTAGGAAAAGGAAGAGAATTTTAACTTCTGCCCACCCGAGAATGTCAAATCCGTGAGAGGGGTTTGTTTCATGGTCCAGCCAAGGATGCCAAATAAATATTCTAAGTGGTGTATGGATGTGAGAAAAAGGATTGATTGATTGATTGATTGATTGATTGGTTGATTGATTGATTGATTGACTGACTGACTGATTGATTGATTGATTGATGTTAATTAACCAGTTAATACATTTTCAGTGGTGCCTTGGAAAGTGCCAGTAATTCATTAAATCATTAGCTAAGGCTCTTTCTCTGTTATAGGAGGCAGGTCTCCAGCCATCAGCTTTATATCATTGTAACTGAAGCACTCTTGTTTTAAAAAACAGAATAATACAATTTATTGATAAACACAAAGATTATAGAACTATGATAACTGCATATATATCAACACAGAAGACAGGACACAAGACAGACGAGACGGGCAAACATGTCACAGAAGAGGCTAGTCAGAGTTCTCATTTCTCTGGGTATGGTAAGCAGTTCTATGAGGTTTGAAGCACAGCGTCCGACATTGAGGGGAGTTTTGTGTTGTTGCTCGGGTTCAAGTGGAGGACTCATTTGTGGTTTGTGTTGCCCAGTGCTTTGTTAACCGTGTGCTGTGCTGCTGCCTTCCTTATCTCACTCTTTGCTGTGCCGTCTGCAACTTCATAGGTAACACCGTCTGGAATACGTCCACACTGTCAGTCATGTCAGTCAGTCATTGTCCAACCCGCTATATCCTTACACAGGGTCACAGGGGTCTGCTGGAGCCAATCCCAGCAAGCACAGGGTGCAAGTCAGGGTGCCACCCCACCACAGGGCGCACACACACACACACGGGACAATTTTGGGTCGCCAATGCACCTAACCTGCATGTCTTTGGACTGTGGGAGGAAACCCACGCAGACACGGGGAGAACATGTGAACTCCACGCAGGAAGGACCCGGGAAGCGAACCCAAATCTCCTAACTGCGAGGCAGCAGCACTACCACTGCGCCACCCTGCCGCCCAATCCACACTGTATTTTCATTTTAAAACTTTTTTTTTCCACATGAAAGCCACAGTAGGAAGATGTAAAGGACAAAGTGAAAGACACCAAAATGGCCCCCCTCATCAAACTGCGCTACGACCAGACAGTTCAGATGGATCCCCATTCCACATAGTCAATGAACAGAACATTATCCTTAAATGCAAGAAATCGGTACAAACAAATATGACTCATTTGTCATGCATATATAAATAATACTTCACAAATACCGATTCAAAAATATTTTTTTACAAATGCAAAACCTCTGGCATAATCTTCCAACCATTTTCCTTATTTCCTGCTCCTAATTCTGCCTCTGAACGTTTTTCTGTTTATATCTGTTGTGGCGGACTACTGGGGCTCTTGCCCCTGTGATGGAAGCACCGGGAGAGAGGACAGGGTCTCGGCAATACCTCGCCATCGGAGCCACGGGTTTGGAGCTTAGAAACTCAACCCTGCTGGGGCCCGTGGCCACCACCAGGGGGGCGCCTGAACAGTTCTGGAGCTCTGGACTGCAGCACTTCATCACACCCGGGAGTCGGAAGAGGGATCTGAGATCACATGGAGCGAAGGTTGCCAGATTAGAAAATTAGAAATTCGGGACACTCTTAAAATCTCTCTCTATATTATTATATACAGTACGAGCTGTATATACCCGGCGTTGCCCGGGGCAGAAGTAACCTAATCGGTCAAACACTTACATATATACCAAAGTAAACGTAATCGGTCAAACAGTTACATATATAAAAAAACCGAACCTAATCGGACAAACAGCTTCATATATACAGAAGCGAACCTAATCGGACAAACAGCTAATCTATATACATAAGCAAACCTAATTGGTCAAACAGTTACATAAATACAAAAGCAAACCTAATCGATGAAACAGCTTCATATATACAGAATCGAACCTAATTGGTCAAACACTTATGCATGTGCAGAATAATTTTACAAAGATTATGCGTGTTAACAATCATTAAAAAGAAAAGATTGAGGAACTCTTCTTCTATATGTGATGAAGCTGGATGAAGCTGACTTGACGAAGACGTAGGTGGCATAGATTGGTTTTTCTAAAACAGAAGAAAAAAATGAGTATCTATTATTATTTTAAATTAGAATGAAAATGAGAACCTTGATTAGAGATAGATTATCCGTATTAAAATATGTGCATGAATAAACTTTTGCTAACTCTCTAGCCAAAGTTTATTCATACAAATTGGCATGGGATGGCTTTGTGAAAAAGTAAAAATTAGATAAAAATAAATTGAGAATGCGTACTTCGATTTGACTGAGATTATCTATAATGATCAAAAAAAAGTTTACTATGTTTTTTTTTCCATACGGGAAGGATGTAAAACCTTACATAGGTACCCTTCAGCCCGTACTGAAGGGTAGTGTCAGATTCTTACTGACTAAAAAACACCCTTTTTATTCCACAGCTACCCCAAAAACCACTATTAGGCATTACTTTGGAGTGGCAGTAGTTTAGTTATGAAACAGCTGGGTCTTATTAGTGGCTTCATCACATATAGAAGAAGAGTTCCTCAATCTTTTCTTTTTAATGATTGTTAACACGCATAATGTTTGTAAAATCATTCTGCACATCCATAACTGTTTGACCAATTAGGTTCGCTTCTGTATATATGAAGCTGTTTCATCGATTAGGTTTGCTTTTGTATTTATGTAACTGTTTGACCAATTAGGTTTGCTTATGTATATAGATTAGCTGTTTGTCCGATTAGGTTCGCTTCTGTATATATGAAGCTGTTTGTCCGATTAGGTTCGGTTTTTTTATATATGTAACTGTTTGACCGATTACGTTTACTTTGGTATATATGTAAGTGTTTGACCGATTAGGTTACTTCTGCCCCGGGCAACGCCGGGTATATACAGCTCGTATAAATATAAATTATTAAACAGTAAAATCTTCTTCTGTAATTTGCTACCGTGGCTATTCGTTTGTCTGTCCAGGATTTTAAATGACCTGTAGCTCGCAAACCGTTGCACCTATACACTTGAAATGTGGTACACATATAGTACGTCACGTCTACTATCCGCTTTATGGGTGATGATTGTTTTACTCTTTTTATCTTTATTTTATTTTAGAATCAACTCCTATCTGCGCACACCAGGGCAGCCGTGGGCGGATGCGTATGGTGTATTCACTCCATGTTATCGTGCATTGCGCTGTCACTGGTATTTTGATAAAAGAATTTGAACAACATATAAGAAGCGTATAAATTATTAAACAGTAAAACATTAACATTTAAGAAGTAAAGTTACATTAAGTACTACTGCAGTGCCTTCGGGTATACCTCATTTTTTCTTTGCCCATTACATGCTTAAATGTATACATTTTTTGGTGCACCTACCCGAGAACACGCGACATATAACCGAGCGTGGGAGAAGCATGGATTTTAAACACGCGTTGAGTTCATCTGCTGGTCTCCCTCGTGAAATAACTGGTAATGTTTGACTAAAATCTACAGCGAGTAAAACGACATTAGCTCCTATTTTTTTTTTTTACGATCTCTGAGATGTTGCTTTTTTCGGTTCAAGGCTTCATAAGCTCTTTTATGTGCCATGGTGTACTTAATAAGTACTAATTATCCCAAACCATCATCTTTGAATGTTGCAAGACTTTCGCCTTGTATGTAGATCGGGGTAATTACATTCATTGCATTCCTAGTCTGAATCACAATCTGATTGTATGGGTGGTTACCTGGCACTGTAGGGTTGCCACCCGTCCTTTAAAATACGGAATCGTGCCGCGTTTGAGAATGAAATTGCGCGTCCCGTTTTGAATCAATACTGGACGGGATTTATCCCGTATTTTTTTTATCATTTTTTTTTTAAAGCAGCGTCTCATGCAAATCATCCCACACGCATTTTATGAAGATGCCTCCTTTCCTACTTTTGATTGGGTAATACTTGATGTCATCGTTAGTTTGATTGGTGTTTTTAACTGTCCAGTGAGTAGGGCGTGTCTTTCAACCGTAAGCAGATTTTTTGCACTGGTATCACTGACCTCGACGACGGCGACGTTATACGTCAAAAATAAATTACGATAAATGACGATTTTAGCGATACTTTATTACGACGGCGGCTACATAGACACGATCAAATAAAAACAAAAAAATCAAATAATCATTCTACATTTTCAAAACGTCGAAAAAACGACGGAATGAAAAAAAGGCCCACCCGACGACCCACCCATTCCATTTTTATATATATAGATATACCTTTATAAATACACACCCTGAGCAATATCTTCTTCTATAATACGCTACCGTGGCTGTTCGTTTGTCTGTCCAGGATTTTAAATCACCTGTAGCTCGCAAACCGTTTCACCTATTGACTTGAAATTTGGTATACATATACTACGTGACGTCTACTATCCGCTTTCGGGGTGATGATTTTATCACTCTTTTTATTTTTATTTTATTTTATTGTAGAATCAACTCTCAGCAGCATGCAGCAGGGCGGCCGTGTGGCGCATGCGTACGGGCTCCATTCTCATTCCCTACCACCTTCACTAATCATTCTTGAGGCAGATTGAAGACTTAAGTGCCAGATTAAGTGAAATGTTAAAGAAAACGTACTAAGTAATTGCAACACAAAAACTAACTTAATCAGTTTTAACGCGAAAAGATAAAAGAGAAGCAGTGGGCCGCTAGGGTGGAGTAAAGATTAGCTGCTCAGGAAGCAGCAAGCACATCAACCTCTGAGCAAACAAATGCTAAACGTACAGAGAAAGAGGATGAATATGGTTCTATTCAATAAGGGCGCGCACAAAAAGGCGACCTTCAAAAGGGCGACCTCAATTGAGCGCCAAATAAATGCGCGCGTAAATAAAGGAGCGCTTCAAAAAGGTGATCTCAATTGAGCACGGCAAATAAAGGCGTTCGTAGATAATTTGTTGCTCTTCACATATTCCAGAGCAATTTCAACTAAAGGTGTAGATCTACTCGTAGTCGAAGGCTATACATTCAGAAAAGAGAAAACTATCAACGGGAAACACATCTGGAAATGCACTGAATATAGGATTGGAAAATGTTCG
Source organism: Erpetoichthys calabaricus (assembly GCF_900747795.2). Classification (NCBI taxonomy): domain Eukaryota; kingdom Metazoa; phylum Chordata; class Cladistia; order Polypteriformes; family Polypteridae; genus Erpetoichthys; species Erpetoichthys calabaricus. The sequence goes on from NC_041405.2 coordinate 140,283,196, forward strand.
TCTCGGTGTCATACCAAAAATGGATTATTCGTCCAGAGACCATCTACGCACAACCATGTTCCAGATGTGGCGAAGATCGAAACAAGGAAAGCAATAGTGGACATGAACAGCTCGTTGCAGGTCAGCCTATTCCAAAGCCAAGGAAGACCTACAGAGACACTTCGGAGCGAATTAAATTAATTGTCCTTGATTATGCTAATAGACCGCATCTCGAATATCTACGTGGCATTGCACATAATCTACAGCTTCAAGTGTAACTTGCTTTCACCTTTTTATACATTCAGTCATTGCCTTAATCTAATTTTCTGTAATTTTGAAAACAACGAAATATGGAGAGCTTTAGAAATAGTTCGTTAGAAGTTCATGCATTAATTAATTTGATGTTTTAATATTCTTGCTTTCACCTTTTTATACGTTCAATCATTGCCTTTATCTAATAAATTTTCTGTAATAATTTTGTTGCGTTTGCCTTTATTCGCTGCGCCCAATTGACGTCACCCTTTTGAAGGTCGCCTTTTTGTGCGCGCCCTTATTGACGGATACCGATGAGGACTAGGAATGCTCCAGTCACGTGGATTCGTGCAGTGCGCCATTACTGGTATTATTTAAAAGTAGAGACGTATTTATATCTTTAACAATCTCTGCAATAGTGTATGGAGCCACGACATTTTTTATTATTGTAGCACATTTAGTCCTAGCACTTGAAAATTTCCTTGCAATTTTAGAATCAGGAAATACTGCTGGTAGTAATACGTTCGTACAGTCATTTGAGCTGAATGACTGATGATGACGGACAGTATGGAAGGCTGCGGCTATTTTACTTTCTCCATCTGTGTTTTCAACGGCGTAGCAAGGTTCACATGGGCCCGGGTGCAATCATCATTGAATGGGCCCCCAAACCTGCGCGCTTCGTGCTCTCGCTCTCGCTGCTGAAATGCTTGAAGACAAGATAGACTGAGAAGGAAACCATTAAAAACGATGTTCGGAGAAAAATATAGTTTTGTTTTGTAAAGCGTAAAAACAGACGTGTGTTGGCGACTTGGCGCTATTGCCTAATAGTGTATATACACTGTACTCGTCTGTTGTCTCAGCCGGTACTATAGAACAATAAAAATAAAGGATTATCTATGTTTACATATCAAAATCACGACGGATAACACTTTCAATACGGAATATAACGAGCATTTCAGCATTCCGTTCAATATTCGTCAGGGGCTCACTTACCTAACAGAATCGACTGAGAAATAGACGGAAGCGGGAAGCCGTTCGTCGACGATCGTGGGAAGCTGCTTGCCTGCTTCATAACTAAGCTTATAGCCTTTCGGAGAATGAAGCGAACATGTCGCTTTGTTTTTAGCCGCCGCCGTCTGTACACAATGTGCCGCCCCGCCCGCCCGGCCGAGTCGGACGGCGCTAATGAAAATAATGTAATTGTGGGAAAATGTAAAAATGCTGACTGACGGTGGCTAAAATCGCTAAATACGGACATGTGAAAGTCCTTACTACAAAGTTACTTAAATTAATAAGCAATACGATAAGTCTAACTAATTTGACTGTGACTGATGGTCTGACGCCCTGATCACCTGATGAGAGCACCGCAAAAAAAAAAAAAAGAGGCCTGATGGGCCCTCCCGAGGCCCGGGTGCATTGCACCCCTTGCCCCATTGTAGCTACGCCACTGTGTGTTTTCCTTGATCAAGAAGTTTGTTATTTTACCAGCTTCTTTTGAAGTAGAGGCAATACAACGCTTTGCTGTTTCTACGTGTTGCTTGATATCAGACTTCCCGCCATATTCAATACTGAAAGTGCAATTCCATACACCACAGTTTGCTTCGAAACAGCTTCTGCCATGTTTCATAAATGACCATTCGCTGGAATATTCATCACGAAATTTACACTTACGTTTTGGCATCTTGGGATGGATGGATGGATTAGTTTTTAAGTTTAGAAAAAAAGTGGGCCATGGCCAGTAGTAACAACACACTTTGTCGACAGTCACTGTATGTGGCAATGCTGACTCAGAACTGCACAGCAACACGGCTGGAGAGCTAAACGCTAAGAGTGTCGCTGTGCTCAGCCAACCAGAGCAAATGAACAAGGCAGCAAACAGGCAGCAAACACTCGTTTCCTCGTGACATTTGAGTTATTTTCATCAAGAGAATCTGAGAAAAGAAAGTATAATTACTTATAAAGTTACAACTAAGTACCGTAAGAAGGTAGTAAAAATATATTTTTATTGTGAAATTTGAAAATGAACTAAATACGGGACATTTGGGTGTCCCTGAAAGGTCAATACGGGACAGGGGACAAAATGATCAAATATGGGACATGCCCCGTATATAAGGAACGTCTGGCTACCCTACCTGGAGCATTCAAGGAGCCAGAGTCGGGACATGGAGGACAACACTTGGTGGGAGAGGAGTGGAGACGATGACGGTGGCAGCGGAGGAGAAAGAAAGGAGAACGAGAGAGTGAGTGAAAAGGGACTGAGTGGTATGCTTGTGTTGGTACTGTTTATTGTGTTCTGAAGTGGGCAGTGGGTAACAGAGCTGCCCACGCAGAAATAAACAGTGGGCTGTTTTGCACTTGTGTGTCTCTGAGCCTGTCTGTGTCTGGGTTGGGGGAGCTGTGTAACCCCCTTTATTCCACACTGTGTAGGTGACAAAGTTTGACAGTAAGGCCAGTTACTTCTGTCACAGTTTGCTTTGTTTGCTTTTGACACGGGTAGAAGCAAAATATCATTTAGGAGCAAAAACATAAGCAGAGCACGGCCGTTTCCTGCTCTTCAAATCGCCGGTTCCCCGTTACCTGTGGCTCGTCACGCCCTCCAGTTTAGCGCTCAGTGCCCTTCCTTTCATGTGAGTCGCACTTTTCAAATCCCTACTCCAAATCTGGGGCTCCATTTCCAAAAGTCCTGGGGTCTGTTCCAGAAAAGTTGGATTAGTGTGAAATCTGGTTAAAGTAAATTCGGAGTCGCAGACATTTGGGCTAATTCTGTTCCAGAAAACCCAGATTTAGGCAAACCTGCATTGCTAGAGGAGGTTAAACCAAAATGATGTGATCTGCAAGATCAAAGATGTGGATAACTGCAGATTATTCTGGATTTTCCTGTTCCGGAAAGAAAGATTTGAAGAAATCCAGCTCAGTTACGGGGCAACCAATGCTCTGAAACTAACCAACAAAAGAGTGAGTTTAACTTGAAGGATTAATGCTGTGCAACCTCAAAGATTAAGGAGCAGAGCATTCAATCATAAGCTCAAAGTCCATAAATGTCCAGTCAGATATGCTGATCGCTGCTGGACAATTTAAGAAGCATAAAAAGCTGTTGAAATGTTGAAAATGCTGTGCGCCTTACTGAATGAACAGAAGCTCAACTGCTTCACCAAACTCTGCCCAGAAGAATGTGCCGGCAGGACAAAGTTCAACATCTCATCACCATAACGTCAAGAACAACTCAGTGTAAGATGAACACTTCATGTCATGAATCTTAGAATTGCGATCATTGATATTACAAGAACAGAATCCAGGGCTTACTAGAAGGCAGATAACATTTCGAGGGTACACTCTTAAAAAGAACGCTTCCTTAATGGCACTTTACTGGGCTGTGTGCTTCCTCATAGGCCCAATACTTGTCAAAGAATCATTTAATTCTGTGGACTGTTCTTTGGGCTTTGAAAAGGCTCCTAATATGTGGACATAACAGAAGTGTTTACGTCTAGTAAGCTACCTTGTAGGACGCAACATATCAAGGAAACCTGAAGTTACCCTGTCTTGGTAAAATTTCACAAATCTGTTACCAATCCATGGCTATTTATGAATCCTGTTATGAATCTAAAGAAAAGGTTCCTTCTGAAACCCTCATATGGATGGTTCTTCTGGAAACCAAAAATGGTTCTCCTATGGCTTCGCTCTGAAGAGTTTATCATCAGGGTTTCATTTTGCGCAATTCAATAATTTACCACACAAAGTGTACTTGGATGTCACTGATTGCCTGCTTTATGCTGTTGCAGGTGGCTGGGGGGGCGACCTGGCCGGGACTCCCCGGAAGACCGGAAGAAGGTTTACGCCTTCCTCAGACCACGTGGGGGCGACCGCCCTGGTACCAATGGGGACCACGGGTACAGAGCTTTGAAGCTCGACCCTGTAGGGTCACCACCAGGGGGCGCCTCAATGCCTTGGGAGCCCTGGACCTCAGCACTTCTGCCACACCCAGAAATGCTGGGGTGAAGAGAAGCGGGGACACCCGGAGTGCTTCCAGGTACGCAGCCAACACTTCCAGCACACTGGGGTGTGCCAGTGGAAGATTGGTGGGAAGCACCTGGAACACATCCGGGCGATTATAAAAGGGGGCCGCCTCCCTCCATTCGATGGCTGGAGTTGGGTGGAAGAGGACAGAGCTCGGAGGAGAGGAGGCGGACCAGAAGAGAGACGAGGCAGTGTTTTGAGGGCCTGGACTGAGGGTGATTGGTGCTGCGGCACTGGGTTGTGTGTGTTCACCATTGTATATACTTGTAAATAAACGTGTGTGGTGACTTTAAATCATGTCTACCTGTCTGTGTCCGGCCTGTTTCCCACGATGCCTTCTCTCTTTCAGTGATATTCATCTCACATCATCTCCCTTTCTCTGGTCGCTCCTACCACCTTATTCCTCCTCCTTTGTCGGATATGCTCCTGATCTTCATGCACTTCCACCAGCACCCCTTTCCTCAGCTGGCCTGAAGGTTGTTGTTTCTGTTTCTCAGACTTGTTGTAGTCTGTGCTTTGTTGGCTCTTCAGTGCTCGAGTCACAAAGGCTGGTAACAGTTTGACGTGAATATGCATTATCCAGATCTGGGATCGCGTGAGTTGATTGAAACCCTGGGTTCTGGAACAGACTGATCGGCTGGTGCAAAACCACAATAAAGCAAGTCAGAATTTATTCTGAGATCCAAACTTACCGTATATATTCACGTATAAGTCAGGTGTTGAAACCAGAAAAATCGATCATAAAATCAGACCCCAACTTATATTCAATTCAAAAATGCGACACTTATCTTCTTGCCTCCTCCAATCTCACACCAGTTTCTCAGAAACATTAAATTTTATTGCAGCAGCGCAGTTACCAATTTGTTTCGCCACTTCAATGACTTTTAATTTAAAACCAGCTTCATATTTTCTTCTGATCGAACGCTTCATCGTAGATAAGGGATGCTCTTACGATAAAGGTGTATGAGGGTGTGAGACACAAAAAACACAAAACAGTGCAAACGTCACTTCGGAATAGCTTGGGTATCACTGTGTGGTCACGTAGGCACAATACATAGAAAGAAAAGGCCTTGTGCCTCGTGGTTACTCTCTCAGGTGGGCGTTAGCATATCATGATCTCTTGGACCAATAGCGTGAGTTTTCCACATTCGACTTGTACGACCGACATTATAAAATACTGGACATTATACTGTAAAATCAAGCCCTGACTTATCCATGGGAGAACTTAAACACTTGGGTATTACTTACAGCAGCAGGCATCCAAATCAAATTTTAAACTGTAGAATCCCGGTGGTCTCGATGCAGAACCCCACTAACCTGTAGATGTTTAAGTGGATGCAACATGCATGCTCTTCAAACCACTGCACCCTTTTCCCTGGCACTTTTCCAGCCCTGACTAACAGCTGAGCAATCTCTGTATTCTACTCTCTGGTTCCAGTACCTTAAAACTCACACTTTAACATGGACCTACAAATCAAAATGTTTAATGAAAAACGTACTTATGAAACCAGTATTTCTATTTATACATTGTTCATTTAATAATGGCAATTTTGTTGTGCCATATCATATCATCCTTCCTCTGGTCTGCAATAATATGCTGATGGTCACATCTAAGTTCCCAGGTGGTATGGGCATATTGGCACATGCATCCATCTTCCTATCCAGAACAAGGCTGTAGGAAAGTTGGAGTCTAGCCCAATAAGCATCAATCACAAGGCAGGAATAATCTAGCGTCAGACCAATGCAGAATGAACACAACCAAATGCACGCACACACTTGAGGCCAGTTTAGAATTGCCAGTCCACCTAATCAACATGTCTTTGGCCTGTGGGACGAGACCCACATGCACACAGGGAGAACATGCATGCTCAGGACTTGAGCCCAGGACTGCTTATTACGAGGCAGTAGTACTACCACCAGCCCAGCAATGCCACCCTGCAGGAATTTCAAATCTCATTCTATCGGCATTGCCATGTCCATGCTACTGGTATCCCCTACTACCTGCTCTGGTGCTCACTTCTAGGCAGTTATCTCCTCATTCTCAGGAGTGACTTACTGGCCATTCCACCTTAAATCTCCCCAGCTTTCCGCTTGCAGCTGGCACCCCCGTTTTAAATGTCCACGCCCAGTTTCGGAGTGTTATACCCGCCTCTTGTCGACCACGCCCATTTCCCCCATCACAAAGCTGCTATCCTGGCCTATGCATACAGTATGTCACTAATTATTCAGGAATGTTATGCCCGCCTCTTTTAGGACACGCCCACATACACGCCCTTTCCCCCCATCCCAGCACCTGCACTTATCGCGCATTATTCAACAGATGGCTCCGATAGCCTCATGCCGCACTACCACTTTATTTATTTATTTATGTATTTATTTATTTATTACGGAAGGCTTTTCTTTAATGCTTTTAGTGCGACTGGCATTCTGCCAATTAAATTTAACAACCTCAGATGCCACTCCGATTAAGAATATATTTTTTTTAATGCCGCCAAACGAGAATGTTCCCCAATTAAAGAGAAAATTAGATTCAGTCGCCGCACTGTCTAGGGATGCAACCTTTTTTTCGCTCTCCGTTATATCATTTTCTTACCTGATAATTGGCACCTTTTTTTTTCTCTTTGCATGTCTTTAAATGTTTAACAGTAATTATTAGAAACAGTATGACAGCAAGGCTGCTTATCTATCGGATGCGTTTGTGGAGAAACAAAAGCTCGGTTTAAATTAAAAAGCTCAAACCGGTTCATTACGAGGCTTTAGCGGACCGGCGCTTCGCACTTAATTAAACCCCGTAGCGGAGGCAGCGGCGGCACAGGCGCAAAAATGTCTTTTTTTTCCTTTGCAGAGAGCTTTGACAACAAGTCGCGCTTTCTAGAAACACAGCACATTAATATAAAAAAAGCAGCCCACCATCTCGCCACCACGATAGAATTAGATTCATTTTCCTCGCTGTGGGAAAAAAAATTACAAATTAAAGATGAATTGATTGATGTCCCTTTCATTTTATAAAGCGCCTTTTCCCAACATAGACAATAATAGAGAATGTGCATCGATCGAACGCATTCATCCATCTTCCAAACCCACTTGGGCAAGGTCGCAGGGCATCTGGAGCCAACCTGGGCAGTCATCGGACGCGAGGCAGGAGCAGCACCTGGACAGGGCGCCATAGTCCATCACAGGGCGAGCACGCGCGTGCCAGTTCGCTTATTCTGTATGTCTTTGGACTGTGGGAGGAAAAGCACGGGGAGAGCATGCAAACTCCACGCAGGAAACACCCGTGACGTGACCCGAGTTCTCCAGTGCCGCCCAAGCGATCGAACCCTGTGGTATAAAATTATAATGAATGTTTTAATGTTTTTCATTTTTTATTGCACTTTACTGACAGATTTTATACTGAGCTGTGTTTTCGTCTGCCCCGTGGAGCGCCGCATTGCGCAATATATAAAAAAAATGATGAACCGAATTGATTTTATAAAGGGCATTTACAGAAACATTCACTAAGAATGACCACTGGCGGTTCACTGCCGAAATTCTTATCAGATAAAGGGGATTGTCAGAGAAGGACTGGAACAGAAAATTTCTCTATATGCAGATGATATGGTCTTATATATATCAGACCCAGAAAACACTGTCCCTGCTGTTCTAACAGCACTAACAGAATTTCAAAAGATATCCGGTCTCAGAATTAATCTGAATAAAAGTATACTCTTTCCAGTGAATTCACAAGCATATAATATTAGATTAGACACCCTACCTTTTACCATAGCAGATCAGTTTCAATACCTAGGGGTAAATATCACAAGTAAACATAAAGCTCTTTATCAACAAAATTTTGCCGTCTGTCTGCAAAAAATTAAGCAAGACTTGCATAGATGGTCAACCCTTCATCTCACTCTAGCCGGAAGAATTAACGTTGTTAAGATGAATATCGGCGGCACGGTGGCACAGTGGTAGCGCTGCTGCCTCGCAGGTAGGAGACCTGGGGGCCTGGGTTCGCTTTCCGGGTCCTCCCTGCGTGGAGTTTGCATGTTCTCCCCTGTGGGTTTCCTCCCACAGTCCAAAGACATGCAGGTTAGGTGGATTGGCGATTCTAAATTGGCCCTAGTGTGTGTTTGGTGTGTGGGTGTGTGTCCTGCGGTGGATTGGCACCCTGCCCGGGATTGTTTCCTGCCTTGTGCCCTGTGTTGGCTGGGATTGGCTCCAGCAGACCCCCGTGACCCTGTTTGGATTCAGCGGGTTGGAAAATGGATGGATGAATATCCTTCCTAAACTTCTTTTTTTATTTCAAAACATTCCAATACATATCAATAAATAATTTTTTAAGCAATTAGATTCAACAATAACCTCATTCATTTGGAACTCAAAACACCCACGTATCCGAAGAGCGACCCTACAAAGACCTCAGGCAGAAGGTGGCATGGCTTTACCTAATTTTCAGTTTTATTACTGGGCAGCAAACATACAAGCCATAAAAACCTGGACACAAATAAATGAACATACACAGGCCTGGTCCGCAATAGAAGTAAAATCCTGTAGTACTTCTTTATATTCCCTGCTCTGCTCTCCAATAAATGAAAGTTATCACAAATATACTAATAACCCAATTGTGCTTTACTCACTCAGAATATGGACCCAACTTAGAAAGCATTTTAAGATGGAAAATCTGATATCTGTGGCACCTCTGCAAGAGAATCACCTCTTTCAACCTTCGCAAGTATATCCAGTTTTTAATACCTGGAAAAGTTTTGGGATTAAAATGCTCAGAGATCTTTATATAGACAACATATTTACATCTTTTGAACAATTGCGTTCAAAATTCAACCTCCCAGCTACACACTTCTTTCACTATCTTCAAATTAGAAATTTTGTTAAACAGAAATTGCCCGATTTCCTCCACCTTGCACCCTCCACTAATGCTGGAAAAAATACTGCTCAATTTCGAGGAAACAAACACTATTTCCGCAATATATAAAATCTTATTAGAGTCCGTACCTTTCAAAGACCCAAGAGGACATTGGGAAGAAGATCTCTTAATCAATATATCAGAAAAGGAGTGGAAGGTAGCAAAGCAGAGAATTCACTTGAGCTCCATATGCGCAAAGCATAGAATTATTCAACTAAAAATTATATATCGAACTCATCTGTCTCGCTTAAAACTGTCCAAAATGTTTCCAGGGCAAGAGCCAACCTGCGAGCGCTGCAACCAAGCTCCTGCCTCACTGGGTCACATGTTCTGGGCCTGCACCAAACTAACATCATTTTGGACCAAAATGTTTAAGTGCCTCTCAGACAGCCTTAGTATCACAATCCCTCCTAACCCACTAACAGCTGTGTTTGGTGTCCTTCCAGATGGACTTGAAGTGGAGAAGGACAAACAAACGGTGATTGCATTCACTACACTTTTGGCACGCAGACTTATTTTGTTAAATTGGAAGAATCTTAACTCTCCTCTTATAAGTCAGTGGGAAACTGATGTTTTATATTATTTGAAATTGGAAAAAATCTAATTCTCAGTTAGAGGATCTGTACAAAATTTTTTCAAAACCTGGCAGGATCTGATCAATATTATTTTAGAATAAGAGAAATAACTATTACCGCATTTAACTCCCTTCTCCATCTCTTATTTACATAGATATTTACTTCTCCCTTTCTTTTGCTTATTGTTGTCTTATTAAAAAGCCTAAAGCAATTCTCCTTTAGCTAAGCTCTCCTTCTCAGGGGTGGGGTTTGATTTGTCTTTAATTTGTTTGGTTATAAATTGATCTATTTGTATGGAATGATTACAATAAAAATTAATAAAAAAAAAAGAATGACCATCGAGCGTTTTAGTTACAAATAACTATTAACCTTCATTTTAAAACCATCCGGACACTCTAGCAAGTCTTTCTGTCCATCCAGCTGTTTGGGGTCATCAGGAGTTGCAGCAATGGGCCTCGAGAACAGCACACCGGTCTCTCATTGAGGGCTAGGCGCTAACCGACCTAACTTGTCTGCGACGAGGGTACCCACGGGGAGAACGTGCACACTCCGCACTGATCGGAGTCCGGGGCTGTAGAGTTGCGATTCGTCCCTCTTTGTCCCCACCGTAGTTGGTTAAACATATAAATGTTATCACCGTGGAAAACTTGGCACAGTCATTAGGTGCGCAATTTACGAACTCCTGAGATGATATTGAAAATGTGGGACCAAAAGCAGACGGAGAAGAGCTGAACATCTCGGCATCGTGCCGCTTAAAGGCTCCAAAGTCTGATCGTATTAGAAAACATTTCCGTTTTACAAAACAGCTTATTTTTTTGGTTATACGGGGACGGAGTCCTGGGCGGGATGTCAGCCCGCTGTAGGTGCTTGTTAACTCACATCGGCCATCTAACACACACTGCAATTGGATGAGGATTTAACCCAAAATGCTACCAGAATAGCCGTACACGACGTGCAGTGACCAAACTGCGGACGGAATTCGGTCGTTTGGAGTAAGACGGACATTAAATGTCTTGCGATCCGAAGACATGTTTGCCCCACACGTGGACATCATTTGTCGAGGATTCCAAGAAAAAGCTGACACATGCGGAACAAACGTGAAGCTCGTCACCCGCTGAAACATGAAGGCAGGGCAGCTGCGGATTGAACCTTAGTGCCATCGACGCATATAATGAGCACGGAGAGCCGGCCCTAGACAATTTCGGGCCCGAAGCAAACTGATACCGAGGGCGCAGTGGGTCCCCTCCAGCTGTGGGCCCGAAGCAGTAGCTTTGCCCTAAGGCCTGCTCTGGAGCATGGACCCGACAACGGGACCTCTTCGGTCTTTGAGAGAGAATGCTTGCAAACGTTCATTTACATTTATTTTACCTTTATTTGCTTGGCAGAAATTTTTATTCAAAGCGACTTGCAAAAGAAGTAAACATAATCGAGTAACATTAGGCTGCATGGGGCCAGTTCATCTGCAAGTTTAGTAGGTCAGCTAACAAATCCTGATTGCCACAAGTGAAAAGAGGAAATAATTAATACATTTACAATCATAGATTAACAATCAATAAAACAATTAAACTTAATGTAACAACAAATATCACAGAGCGAGTTTTCTTTTTCAATCAATTAGACAGATATTCGCAGAACGGGTGGGTCTTCGATAAGCTTCTTGAATACAATGAGGGAGTCGGCGGTTCGGATGGAGTGTTCCCTGGCAGACCTGAGTGGGCACCTCACCCGTGTCTCCATATACTCAGGTGCTGACCCACTGAATACTCTGTAGGCAGTCATCAGGGACTTAATGTGTGCTGCTATGGGAGGCGATGTATCGACCTGAAGAGAGGAGTGACATGCGCCAGTCTCGCTGGTTAAATACAAGAATGGCCGCCGCATTCTGGGTCATCAGCAGCGGCTTGATAGCACATGTGGGTACTCCTGCCAGAAGTGAGCTGCAGTAGTCCGGGCACGACAAGAGTAACGCGTTCAAACCTGGCAAGTGGAGCTGCTTAGAAACACGTGCCGAGGACACCTAGCGGCGAGTGACGAGAAGTGCCGTCATGACATAACCACGTACAGTACTTCATTCTTTCTACCGGTTTTTCGGAATTAAGTTAACAAATTATGAGAGGGCGCAGCAGAAGATGCATTGTAAAAAATGAAAAAAAAAATGAGATTTTAGGACAGTTTATTTTAAGAGCGATGGGCTGAACGGTTATTATTAATATTATTATACATTTGACTTTTTCGCAAACTCGCTGGCTGCAATAACATTCTGCTACTGCACCTGCTCGGCTCAGGACCGTAAAGCACTGCTGAGACCTATGAGGGCTTCATAGAATATGGCCGACACTGCGCTGCCTTCTCTCCAGGAGACATGTACAACATTCACTGATTAGAAAAGGCAAACAGCAGCATAATGAAAGACCACCGACATCCTGCACTGTCACTTCTGGCACTCCTGTCTGCTGGACCACTGGCACTGGCATCAGCAGACTCAGTCGCTACCCCCAAGTCATAAGAACTGCAACTAAAAACAGTCCATAAATAGTGTGAAGGACAGCCGGGTCCCATGCCCGGCAGGGACGCCCCTACTCTATCCATTCCGGGGGAGCCAGCATGGGCAGCTCAGTACCTCCCCCGGGACGCTTGGTGGCAGCCTCCCTGGTGGACGATGATTCCCCAACCTGGCGCAGGGCTTCATGGGACATGGAGTCCTCCAGAGCCTGGTTGGGGGCTTGGATGGCCGCCAGGGGGAGCTGCGTGGACTTACCAGCCCGGCTGGTCAATTCCTCAGCCCCACCCGGAAATGCAATTAGGCCCAGGTGACCAAGCACCTGGACTACATCCGGGTGGGGTATAAAAAGGCCAACCACCACCACTCAAGAGAGCCAGAGTCGGGAGGAAGAGGACTAAGCCTGAGAAGGAGTGGTGGTGCTGAGATGGAGAGAAGTGTGGTTAACTGTGAGTGTATATTGGGACTGTGTTGGGCCTGTGGGACACGGGGAAGGTGTGCCCCACGGCTGAAGATAAAATAAAGAAGCTTTTATTTAAGTACGTGCCTCTGCCTGAGTCTGTGCCGGGTCGGGCGCTATATAGCGCTTTTTACAATAGGTAATACAGTACTTACAAATTTAGAGTCATATATATGTACAGTATATGCCTACTGTGTGTGTATACTGTATATATATACACATATATATACAGTATATACACACAACCCCAATTCCAAAAAAGTTGGGACACGATGTAAAATGTCAACAAAAGCAGAATGCAATGATTTGCAAATCTGTCAAACCCCATATTTTATTCACAACAGAAACAGGATTTCTACATGTATGGGTTTATATGCTGTATATGTATATATTGTGGGTGCCCAGAAGGAAGGACAAGCATCCTGGCTGGGATAATGAAAGGTTTCATACACAGCCAGAAGGCCATAATGGAAGGACCGTGAGAACGGGCTCACCAGGAGCAGCTGATTCCCCTACAGGGCAAGTGGCCAAACTCGATTAGGACATTGAGTGCGAAAATGCAACCCTGTTGGGGTCTTTGGGGACCACTAGGAGGTGTTGCAGGGTAGGACTCCCATAGTTTTTGCATGACCCAGAACTCTTCAGGACGACTTTACTGGGTCAAATTTAAACGACAGCCCACTGCCTCATTTGGACTGAGTGAGAGTTGGGAGGCAGTGGGCTACGCTCTTGGAAGAGGAAGGAGAACTGTGCTTGGTGTATGATTTTGTTTGTTACTCTTGTGAAGAAGGTGTTGGGGCTCAATAAAAGCCCCTTATTTGAGCATAAAGTGTGTTTGGGCTTATTGTGTCTGAGGTTTGGGAGGCTTCAGCACCCCCTACTGCTCAATATCTACTCTCTATATATAAAATCCTAAGCCTAAAAGTGCAGCGATTTTATGTGACGTTTTTATGTCACTTTTTTGTCACACTTTAAATCGGGCTTATTTTAAAACCTACATATATATATGTCTGGTATCATTCTTTTCAGAATTTATTGAACTTTAAAGTGATGTTGTTAGATTTTCTGATTCTTATTCCATTTTTAATTTGTAAAAGTAAAAAATATCAAGAACTCATATCCCGCGAGACAAGACTTTGTGCCAAAAGATATAACCACTCCCGGGGCCAGAAATAAAAGACAAAGAGTAGGACAGCTGTTCTATAGGCTTTTAAATGTTCGAAGCGCCGCACAAGATGCAGATCACACGGCACAGCAGCAGCAGCTGATCGAGCAAAGAGGAGGTTAAAAAAAACTATTTGTTTCCCATTGTATCAACGGTTAAGAGGGGGCTTCGGAGGAGCAACTGCGTCTCCTTGGGGTGCGTTCAGCCCCCCTCTTCACAACACGAGACGCAAAGTGGCTGGCGCATAGCATGCAGGGGGGAACCCCCTAGTGTATATATATATATATATATATATATATATATGTGTGTGTGTGTATACGAGGGACGTTCAAAAAGTTTCCACACTTTTTTTAACTTTATTTTTTAAGATTTTCAAAAATAAATTACATCACTTTTCTCTACATAGTCACTTCCTATGCAATGCAATTTTCCCAGTCACATGACACTCTCAGACACGATCAATTACTACTCCTCCCATCTTCACCATTTCCAACGAAAATATAAAAGTGTGTATATATATATATATTTATATATATATATATGTGTGTGTGTGTATATATATATATACAGTATATATATATTCATGGCATTCGTAGTCTGAATCACAATATGATTGTATGGGTGGTTACCTACCAGGTAACGCTTGTGGTTAGTCAGCAAGTCGGCTAACATCCGCCACGGTGCCCTCAGTTGTGAGAAGCAGATCATAGAATGGTTGAAATAGTTTACTGTCAAATAATGCAAAGAGTACGTGACACGTGTTTCGCCCTAATTCTGGGCTTATATATACATATTGTGTCAGGCGGCCCGGGACCCATTGCCCGGCCAGGATGCCCATGCAGCATATGTTCTGGGGGAGCAATGATGGGAAACCCAGTATCTCCCCCTGGACGCTAGATGGCAGCCTCCCTGGGTTGCAGCGGTGCCTCGGACTCCCGCAGGGCTTCATGGGAGTTGGAGTTTGGTGCAGCCCCGTTGGGTTCTGCAGGCGGCGCCAGGGGGTGCTGCAGCAGGAGCTGCTTGCCACTTTTGGGACACGATCAATTACTACTCCTCCCATCTTCACCATTTCCAACGAAAATATAAAAGTGTGTATATATATATATATTTATATATATATATATGTGTGTGTGTGTATATATATGGCATTCGTAGTCTGAATCACAATATGATTGTATGGGTGGTTACCTACCAGGTAACGCTTGTGGTTAGTCAGCAAGTCGGCTAACATCCGCCACGGTGCCCTCAGTTGTGAGAAGCAGATCATAGAATGGTTGAAATAGTTTACTGTCAAATAATGCAAAGAGTACGTGACACGTGTTTCGCCCTAATTCTGGGCTTATATATACATATTGTGTCAGGCGGCCCGGGACCCATTGCCCGGCCAGGATGCCCATGCAGCATATGTTCTGG
Source organism: Erpetoichthys calabaricus (assembly GCF_900747795.2). Lineage (NCBI taxonomy): Eukaryota > Metazoa > Chordata > Cladistia > Polypteriformes > Polypteridae > Erpetoichthys > Erpetoichthys calabaricus. Next base: position 140,298,457 of record NC_041405.2, read on the forward strand.
GGGAGCAATGATGGGAAACCCAGTATCTCCCCCTGGACGCTAGATGGCAGCCTCCCTGGGTTGCAGCGGTGCCTCGGACTCCCGCAGGGCTTCATGGGAGTTGGAGTTTGGTGCAGCCCCGTTGGGTTCTGCAGGCGGCGCCAGGGGGTGCTGCAGCAGGAGCTGCTTGCCACTTTTGGGCACTGGTTTCACCACAGCCAGAGGTGCAGCTGGATGTTGGCAATCAAGCACCTGGAGCTCTTCTGGGTGCCTAATAAAAGGAGCCAGCAACCACCATTAATTGGCCAGAGTCAGGAGGAGGAAGACATAACGCTTGGAGGAGTGGTGGTGGTGGAAGAGAAAGGAGAAGAAAGTGTGTGGTGTGTTGGTGGTGCTTGCACACTTGGTGACTGTGTTGTGCCTGTGGGGATTACAGGGAAGACATGCCCCACAGGTGAAGAAAAATCAAAGTATTTATTTTATGCATGCCTCCAGTGTGAATCTGTGTCGGGTCGGGCACTTATATAGCGCCTCTATTACAGTATATATATATATATATATATATATATATATATATATATATTTGTAGCTAGAGATCCACAACTTAAAATAGTTTTTTATTCCTCAGCTTTCGACAACTTGCCAGGTGTCCTCATCAGAGGAGAGTGATTAGACAAACAGGAATCAAAGTCAGTATGTAGCATGTGAAGGGTGGGGATGGATGGGGGAGGCTGTATGGGGGGGTTCAGAAGGTGTTGGTCATAAAGTCTTTTTCATTATTTAGATGTTCTTCTTTTTAAGTCTGTATATAAGCTGAGTTCAAGTCCAAGTGTGTGTTGATGGTGTTTTCATTAGAGAGACATGATTCAGTGGATTCAGAAAGTTTTCAGGCCCCTTCACTTTCTTGCCAACTTTACTGTGTTTTCGATGTAATGTTAAATATGTACCTTTGCCATTTTTGCCCATCATCCTACTCTCAATAACCCATAATGTCCAAGTGAAAACAAATGTTCACAAACAGTTGAAAGTTTATTAAAGCTCAAAAGCTGAATTCTCCCATTCAAGAACACATTCTGACCTTTAATTCAGTACTTATGGAAGCTCCTCCAGTCTTCTTTAAGTCTCTACAAGCTTTGCACACCTGAACTTGGGCAGTTGATCTCATTCTACCTGGAAAATCCTCTCATGCTTCATTAGGTTGAATCAGAAGTGTCTTTAAACTGCTATCTCCAGGTCTTTCCACAGGCGTTCTATGGGGTTTAAGTCTCGGCTTTGGCTGGGCCAGTCAAGGACACTTGCAGACTTGTCCTGAAGCCACTCCAGCATTGTTCTGGCCGTATGCTTCAGGTCATTGATGTGCTGAAAGGTGAACCATCATGCCAGTCTGAGGTGGTGCACACTCTGAAGCAGGTTTTCAATATTTGGCTGCATTCTTTCGTCTTGCAGTTCTGACCCATCTCACTGTTCCTTCACTCCCTTAGCATGATGCTGCCTCCATCATGCTTCATGGCAAGGATGGTACTAGGCAGGTGATGAGCAGCACATGGTCTTCTCCAGACATAGCACATGGAGTTTTGCCCAAAGTTTTCAGTTTTTGCCTCATCAGACCATAAGAGTCTTTTTCCTTAATCTGTCAGAGTCCTGCCAAGAGAGGCTTCCATCTAAACACTCTACAATAAATGCCTGATTGATGGAGTTCTGCTGAGATGGTCATCCTTGCGAAAGGTTCTCCCATCTCATCAGAGGTTCTCCTGAAGCTCCGTTAGAGTAACCATTTGGTTTTTGGTTACCTCCCTGTGTAGGGTCTGCATGTTCTCCTCATGTCTGCATGGGTTTCTTCCCACAGTTCAAAACCATGCAGGTTAGGTGGATTGGCCCCTTATGTGTGTGTCCACCCAGTGATGGGCCAGCACCCTGTCCAGGTGTTGTTCCTGCCTTGTGCCTTTTGCTTTCTGGGATGGAAGATGGATGGATGGGTACACACGACAATAAACCTGAACTGTTATGACTTGTAGAATACAATAGAATAGAAGAGAATGCCTGTTATTGTCACTATGCACATGTACAATGAAATTAAAAGCAGCTCCTTCAGTGCAGACATATGTGTAGAACGCAACAAGTAAATAAACAAATAAACAAATGGTGCAAAAAGTTGCAAAAAAGTTCTGTGACACTATATACATATGGAAAGAATAAATAACTATTGCACTGTTGGGTTATTACACATAATTTAAATATTGCACAATAGTGATGATCATGTGCAGTGAGTAGTGGATGTTGGACCCTGAGAGTAATGATATTGTACAGTATACAGACATTGCACAGTTATTATCAGTACCATTTAGATATTGGATATTGCACAGTTGATGGACAGAAGGAAGTCCAGGGGTTGGGGGGTTAGACTGTGTAGTCAGTGCACGTGTGAGTTTAGAATGGTTATGGCTTTTGGGAAAAAACTGTTCTTGAGTCTGTTTGTCCTTGTTGTGATGCACCTGTAGCGCCTCCCTGAGGGCAACAGGTCAAACAGATCAGAGCCAGGGTGGCAGCTGTCCTTGATGATGTTTTTTGCTCTGCTGAGGTGTAAATGTCCATCAAGGACGGGAGACGGCCGCCGATGATCTTCTATGCTGCCTTTACTACTCTCTGAAGCCTCTCCCTGTCTGCCATGGTGCAGCTGCCGTACCATACTGTGATACAATATGTCAGCAGGCTCTCGATGGACGAGCGGTAGAAGGTCAGTAGCAGGTTGGAGTCCAGGTTGTGCTTTCTGAGGACCCTCAGGAAGTGTAACTGCTGCTGAGCCTTCTTGATGACTGCTGTGATGTTGTCTGTCCAGGAGATGTCAGCAGAGATAAGGACGCAGAGAAACCGGAAGGTATGGACCCTCTCCACACACTCACCGTTGATGTAAAGGGGGGGCTAAGTGCTGTCCTTCGTGAAGTCAACCATGATCTCCTTGGTTTTCCTGGTGTTCAGAGCCAGATTGTTCTTTGAACACCAGGCAGCCAACTTCAGGACCTCCTCTCTGTAAGCTGCCTCGTCTCCCTTTGAGATGAGTCCGACCACTGTGGTGTCGTCAGCAAACTTGACGATGAGGTTGTTGTTGTGGGCCGGACTGCAGTCGTGGGTGTAGAGACAGTACAGGAGGGGGCTCAGCACGCAGCCTTGTGGGGTACCGGTGTTCAGTGTGCGAATGGAGGAGTTGTGGGGGCCGAGTCTCACAGTCTGGAGCTGGTTGGTAAGAAAGTCATTTATCCAGACACATGTGGGTTGGGGGGCCAAGAGTGACCAGTTAGGTGATGAGAATGTCAGGAATGATTGTATTAAAAGCGGAGCTTTAATCCACAAAGAGCGTCCGGACGTAGCTCTGCTGCTGCTCTAGATGGCTCAGCACAGAGTGGAGAGCTACGGCGATGGTGTCTTCTGTGGAGCTGTTCGTGCGATATGCAAATTGGTAGGGATCACAGTCTTGGGGGAGATAGTCCTTGATGTGCTGGAGAACCAGTCTGTCCCAAAGCAACTTCCAAGAGATATTATGCCTCCCAACCCTTCACAGGTATTTCTTTATAGCCGGAGCACAGGTGGGTTACATGGCTCATTCAGGGTCATACATTGAGTCGGAGGCAGGAACTGAGCCAGCAGTCTGTGGTTCAAAGACCTTAGCCACTTCACCACACTGTAGGTTGGAAGATTTCAGAGATGCAGGTAGGACTTTGTTATTTTGCAACAAAAACAGTTCATTATTTCCTATTTGTCTATCTGTCCATCTGTCCATCCATCCATGTGCTTTACCTTGTGCTCCAATTCAAGGCGACAGGGACAGGAGCTGTGGGTTCATCAAGGGCCTCTTTTCTCACTGAATTAACCGAGGGGTGCCGGCCGAGCAGGCAGCCCATCTCCGCACAGTTTCTGGTCAACCGTAGCCCATGGCTGACTCAGGGTTAGGCTTAGGGTGAAGACTTGGCTTGGCATTAACAATGGAATCTTACTTATAACTGCTTCTTCTTCTTCTTCTTCTAAGTGTATGTAGAGCTCATCCTGCCCATATTATGTATATTCATCTTGGGTGCCAGGGTGGGCTCCCCTATTGCTCTTGCCCAAATTATGGCATTAATGAGGGTCAACAAGGGTGGGCAGGGAGACCGAGTACTTTCTTCACATCTTCATTCACCCCGAAATGGTTGTGCTGGTCTAGAATGAGATGACTGCATACACCCGCTTTGACATTTTTTTATTACATATTATGAGAAAGCTGGCAAGCTGCTGGGCGACAGCCCTTTATGAAGGAAATCATTGAAATGCATCTGGCAGAAAGTGCTTAGCGCTTTGTTGCTGGATAAACAGCGCGGGTCCAGATCCGTTGCAGTAATAAAGTCGGCCTCTCTGGGGTAATGCCTTGCTTCCACATTAAAGAGACAGCTACACCGAGCCCTGCATATACTAATGGCTGCAAACAGCCTCGTCTCAAGACGTGCAGATGAGACCCTCCACAAATAATGCAAAATAAACGGAAACACGAATTAACAGGGCCGACATTTTTTTTTTACATCAGAGCTCAGGATTTGCCTACAGCTGAAGTCTGAGGTGCGGCACGGTGGCACAGTGGCAGCCTCGCAGTATGGAGACCTGGCTTCGCTTCCCGGGTCCTCCCTGCGTGGAGTCTGCATGTTCTCCCCGTGTCTGCGTGGATTTCCTCCCACAGTCCAAAGACATGCAGGTTAGGTGCATTGGCAGTCCGAAATTGGCCCTAGTGTGGGCTTGGTGTGTGGGTGGGTGTGTTTGTGTGTGTCCTGCGGTGGGTTGGCACCCTGCCCAGGATTTGTTCCTGCCTTGTGCCCTGTGTTGGCTGGGATTGGCTCCAGCAGACCCCCGTGACCCTGTGTTCGGATTCAGTGGGTTGGAAAATGGATGGATGGATGGTTACAAATATTTTTTGCCCTGCTCTGCCTACGATTTATAATTTTTATTCTGGTCACAGGTTTATTTTTATTTTTTGGTTACCAAACCAATTCTTGAAACACACCCTGAGCTTATCTGCTAAACTATAAGTTTTTTGTATATATTCAAAAAGTTTTTTTAAGTTGGGTCTTAAAACCTTAAAAATCGATCATAAAATAAGACCCTGACTTATACACCCGTTCAAAAACACGACACTTACATTTTTTTTTATTATCTTCTTGCCTCCTCCAATCTTGCGCCAGTTTCTCAGACACAACGAACTTTGTTGCAGCAGCACAGTTACCAATTTCTTTTGCCACTTGAATGACGTTTAATTTAAAACCACCTTCATATTTTCTTCTGATTGAACGCTCCATCATAGATAAGGGATGCTCTTACGATAAAGATGTATGAGGGTGTGAGATACAAAAAACACAAAGCAGTGCAAACGTCGCTTTGGAATAGTTTGGGTATTACTGTGTGATCACGTGGGCACAATAGAGAGAGAGAGAGTGAGAGGTTAGGAGCACCCGCTGGCACAGCGCATTGCCGCACCCACATAGAAAAAAAGGCTGTGTGCTCCATGGTTACTCTCTCAGGTGGGCGTTAGCATATCATAATCCCTTGGACCAATAGCGTGAGTTTTCCGCATTTGATTTATACAAACAACTCTATAAGATACCAGAAATCATACAGTAAAATCAAGTCCTGACTTATCCGTGAGTATATACGGTATCTGACTTAGCAACATCTCCTGATTCCTCTTCCTCTCAATGCTGCAGTCAATACAGGAGGTGACCAGGTCAGAAAAAATGTCAGAAAATCAAGCCAAATAATTTGTTAACTGGTGGTTCGTCATCCATCTTTTTTTTCATTCCGTCTATTGTTGGATTTATGGTCTGCTTCCACCTCACATTGTTCTTCCTCTTTCTGACTCTTTACTTTTCTTAATGGTGATCACATTTAATGAAAAATGGAAGATGAGATGTCAGAGACAAAAACTCCACCACTTTGAAACCTGGCTATCAAAATGACCATTTAATGATAATTAGGAGCGTCGTTCACATGACAGTCTTTTTTGTTATTATTAATTTTGGCACTTTTGAATTGAAGACATGACTTTTGACCAATGAATGAGAGAGAAGCAGGTTTTCACTTCAAAAGTGTGACCCCCCTTGTGAATGGACTTCCAGATTGTGGATTACTTTCATTTTCTGGAGGTACTTGTTTAGCACAATTTCACCAAAAAAATGCATGCGTATTACAAGTTGTAAGCCTGCGACTGGATGACTTGTCAAGTGGATTATGTGACACGAGGAGCACGTGATTATTTCATGGACGTTTTGATACCACTTGCTGTTGTCAAGTGTTGGTCACCATTGGGTCACATTCTTTCAGAAAGTTTGTTATATCTGATCTCGAAGAAAATACGAGATTAAACATTTTTTTTGACCATCATCACTACAAACCACATGGGGTAAGTAATATATAAAAAAATATTTTTAGATGGAGTGTTCCTTTAATTTCATGTGCATTATATGTGTAAAATACTTTTTAAAAAAATGTTGTTTCTTTATTAACGTATATATGTGTCTAGGAAGCGGACATCGTGCTGAGAATGTGCCGTGTCTGTCCAGTCTGAATGTCCTTAGCAACTCCTTCAGCGTCTTTTCTGCACACCATACTACACTGGAACTTTCTGCTGCCATCTACTGACCACTGTGGGTATTACAGGCTTGTAGCATTTTGTAGACATTTACTTTTTGTGACTGATCTTGGATGTTATTTAATATACTTTTTCTGTTTAAGACAACACACTAATAAAATTTTAACTTCAAAAGGCCATTCAAACAAATCCTCCATTTGAACATGTCCAGCAATTCAATAACTCATTCAAGCTCTGGTCTACATCATCTGTCTCATTAAGGATTAGGATCCGTTACCACCTTCACACCAGACTGACACACACAGTGTGGATGAGGGCGCAGTGTTCATTTGCCAGGCCTCTACTGTGCCCACCTGTCGTGATGTTGCCTCTCACTCCCCACGGCCATCTACCTGCACTCAGCACCACTGTAGCCACAGAACCTCACAGGTCACTCCAGTCATCACCTTAAGACAGGGTGATGTAGCCCACTACAGACTCACAAGATATCAAAGGCCTTGAGCGACTGTTTCAACAGATCATCCTTGATGGAGTTGAACACATGGGTGATGTTCTCAGTGTCGGTGGCACAGGTGAAGTGGGAGTAAATGTCTTTTTTGCTGATATCCACCTCTTCTTCCTCCTTCACCTGTCTGTGTCTCGCAGTCTGGTTGGCTTCCACTCTTCTGGGCTTCAGACGCAGGAGGTCCTTGTACATATTGCAGATAAAGTGTTTGGCTTCTTCTGCATTTTGCTTTTCACCTTAGGAAGGAAAAAGAAAATGCAAAAGATGGTTTTGTGGCGTGAAATGTTGCATATAAGTTGATAAATATTTTGCATGTCTTTATTTGTATGGTTAAGTACCCCTACCCCCCTTTTAGGACTTTTAGTCTCTTTGTAATTTTACGACGGGGTTGGGGGAAGTGCCTCAAACAAGTTTGGCAAGTGATTCTCTGCTGGACTCTCTCAGTCAACCCTCGCATGGAGGCCAGCTATTCAGCTGGCAAGCTTAACCTTAACACCTGGTTTTGGGGGCAGGTGTGAAGGTCTTCTGTGCCCCATTTTTCTGAAGTATGGCTGTTTGGAATTGGCTGTAGCATGTGGACAGAGAATCTGTAAATTTCCTTGCTTTACCCCTCTATCTCTCTCTTACCAACTGATGAAGGAACATCTCACACACCATGAACTGAAAAGGACAACACAATGAAGAGCACAGCTCGGCAGCCATATTGAGATAGGCAGGCGGCCTGTTCTGAAGAAAGCTGACCACAAAATGAGGACTTAACTGGAGACATTTTAAATAACTAACAAGCCTATGTGCTGCCTGAAACTACACATCAGCATTTATCAGGTCATATGGCTGCCAATATTCACATGTTCTTTGCATATTGTTATTATTTATGAATATTATTAATAATACATTATTTAAATTGTAACTTAAATCCTGCTTGTCTTTTACTACACATAATTGCCTGAGGTTATAAATGTACAAGGCAAGGTGGGGAGAAGTTATATGGTACAATACCTTATAAACAGTGGTAAGTCTGGGAGATTTGAGGCATTCTGACAAAGACTACATATTAATAATACAAAAGGAGACAGTAGAGTAATATATTACTCTACCAAGACAAAACAGATGGGCTTAAGTTAGGGAGATGGGTGAGGGAGAGATCAGAAAGAGGAAGAGCAGTGTTGGGTGGTAGCAGACCATAAAGCCTACAATAGACGGAATGAAAAAAAAGATGGATGAAGAACCACTAGAGAGGCAATGGGAAGTGAAAAGGGACAAACTGAGGAAACGTAGCAAAAAGATAGGAGGCAATCGATGGAGGAAGAGCAGGATGAGAGGGGAGAAACTACAGTTAGATTTAAGATGAAGTAAGAGAAACGATGTGGGGAAGTTCATCCAATAATTTCAGAAACATGTTTTTACAATTGCATTGTCATGAAGGACGGAGACATTCCTCCGCTGAATGGCACTTATGATGGTTTATGCTTGGTTCACTGCCTGTGCTCCTGATTTAAAATCTGTTCTGGCCATCACATGCATAGGTTCTGGTGAAGACAGATGTCGATAAATTCTTGCAGCTTATGGCCCATCTCTACATTCAACTTCCACATAGCAGTATGGACTCTATATTGGTGGTAGCTAAGATTCTTGTTTGACCGTACTGAATTCAGGAGTGTGAAGGTTTGTCCCGATTGGGTGATTCTGATCAACACATCTTTGTCTGTCCCTCTTGTTTTGCTCTCTCTACTGCCAAGTTAGGTGAAACATCCGACATCTTCTACGAGTTCTCTGTCAAAAGTAATGAGAGATTGTCTGGGAGGCTTTAAAGTGTAAGATCTTTGTCTTGAAGACATGGATCTCTGGCCCCATAGTCCTAACAATTCTGTGGAGCATGTACCTCTTCTTTCAGGTGGCATACCCCTTAGTTGGTCTATAGCCGCCTTCACCTCCCAGTGGGTTACTAGTGAGAAGACAATTGGCAACAGCAGACCTCCTTCTCTGACTCCAATATTAATGGAGAATGACACTCACAGGTTTGTGTTGCGGATCACTCTTCAGATATATGCTCTGGATTACATTTACAGTCTTTTTGGAATAATGTAGTGCCTCAGAAGTTTCCATATTGTTCTTCAGTCCACCATGTCAAACACCTTCTTGAAGTCAACAAAGCAGACTTACAATGGGGAATTACCACTCCAATGACTCCATGATGATGTGGAGCATCTCTGTCTGATCAGACTGTGATCTTTCTATGCCCTTTAGATTTGCCTTGGGTACTGCCATTCTGGGATAGTTTTGTCAACAGTTGTTCTGCTGTAGCGAGGCTCGATGACTGGAAGTGTGTGACACGTAACATCGTTACTGCAATGGTATGAAAGTCAGTGTCTTACACTTCCTAGTTATCCAAGATTAGGATGGATGAAAAATAATGTCTGTCTATCTATCTATCTATCTATCTATCTATCTATCTATCTATCTATCTATCTATCTATCTATCTATCTATCTATCTATCTATCTATCTATCTATCTATCTATCTATCTGTAACACTTCCAAGTTATGACTCCTGCTTGAATTCTGACCTTTCTGTGCCATCTCCTCACTCCATTCTCTCTCGCAAAATTGCTGTCACCCTGCACAAGCAGGGCAAGATAAAAGCGCTGCTCCACTAACCAGTGTGACACCAAGTCACACCAAGTGAGAAGGTGATGCAGGAAAAAAAATAGGAAAAAGATTAATAGAGGAAAAGACTGAGTATAAGACCAAGAAAAGTGTAGAGTGATGGTGGATCTGGTGCCAGTTTCATACCATATCAGCCTGGATGGTGATGCCAGATCAGACAATAATCCCTTCCTTACCTTTGAAATTTGGGAAATAGGAACATAAATGGGAAGTGTGAATCTTCTCCTGAAGAATGTCCTCCTTGTTGAGGAAGAGGATTATAGAAGCACGGATGAACCATGTAGAATGTATGACACTGTAAAACAATGCAAGACTCTCCTTCATTCGATTCTGTGAAAAGCAATGTGAAAAAATAGAAAGCATTCAGAATACTTGTGTCAAGTCAAATATCCTCCCACCCAGCTCAAGGTCATAGGGGTGTGACGGTGCAGGTTGGCTCCATGTGCCCACTTCTGTCTGGGGAGCCTGTTGAACTCAATACCATCGATAGTAGTCATGACCGGGACGAGCTACGTAGATGAGGACACTCATAAAGCACAAGGTGGGTGTAACAGGTGTTCAGTGCTTTTATTAAGTGACAGCCAAAATGAAACCATGCTCAAATTAATAATAATAATAATAATAATTCTTTGCATTTATATAGCGCTTTTCTCACTACTCAAAGCGCTCAATTAAATTAAAGTGCAGTGCTCTCTTCAAGAAGTAAATTATCCTAAAATACCGCGTCAGTATGTGAAGTTGAAATCCACACTAAAACGAGAGTAAAACGCAACACCCTCTTCATCACCCAGCTCACCCATTGCTCGCTCAGCTGGCGGAGACACTTGCAGCCGCAGTCTCACCTCCCGACACCCATCTTAGCTGCTTCGAGCGGCTAAGTCAGAGTGCTCGGGGTCAGTTGTCCTCCAGTTTTCTTTCTTATTTCCTCAGCATACCTCAGATCCCTGGGGAGGATGACACCTCGATCGCACCCACTTCTCCTCAACAAATCAGTGGGAATGTTACACCCCATAGGGCACCAATCCTTCCCTCCATCGCCGGGACATCTGCCATGCTGTCTTTCCCACACTCGCTGGCTGGCTGGCTGGCTGGCTATCTCCTTCCTCGCTACCCCAATGCTGTTTTTATGGCTTGATTTCTGTTCTCTCTCTTTTTTCCTCTCTCCCTTTCTAACACTCACTCTTTCCTTTTAAAGTGGTGGTGAGGCACAGCTGCAGAACCCACAGCCCCAGCACTAACTGTGGTCACGGGCGGTCCTGCACATGTACACAAAACGCAGGGCCATACTGCTCCCACATCCCATGCTGGTTCCCAAAGATGCAAGTGTAAATGATTACTTATTTAAAATGGGCTCCTGATTCTTAAGCCATGGACCTGCCCATCCACAAGGGGTTGGAGGTGACCCCAGAGGCACTGAGAACTTGGCAGGAACCGACCCTGGAGAGGCTGCTGGTCCACTGCAAGACACAATTACACACACGCCACACCAACTTGGAGTCAACGGGAGCAGAACATCTATGGGAAATCTGAGGTACCCAGAGGAAAAAAAAATCAATACGGACTCGGGGTGATGTGTAAACTCCACACACTCTTGACTAATTACTTTAAGATGTACATCTTCGAAATTACAAGCAGAAACAAGATTACAGGAATGAATTTGATTAACATATGGGGAGAACACCAAAAGGCTAACGGAACTACTTCAAACTCAGTCTCCTGGAGAGATGTGGCAGCCACTCACAACTCAAATCTATAAAGCGTAAAAGTCAGATAAATGCACACCCACTTCTACATAAGAAGATAGCCAGTGAACAAAACAACACCTTCTGAGTGAGAAGAGAAACCAGGCCATCCCCAATCCCTGATAAATAAGAGTGAAACTAGAAAGTCCTATAAATTGTAACACTCCACCATACTCCACATTCCTGTGACCTCTCATTGCTAGAGATACTCAGTGGACACAACCTCTTTATAATCTCTTCCATCCAGAGCTCACTCCACAGTACCATCTACATAAAGCAGTAGACCATCAAGCACTATACTGCTTGGACCTGAGAGATGTAGAAACATTAAAATAGACATGCTGCTTTGCTTCCAGATCACTGTGCTGTAGGTCCACCTACCTCCCGATTGTTTTCCTCGAGGACTTGGTCATACTCGCTTAGTGAGGCAAGAAAAATGAGGGACGTTACATTCTCAAAGCAGTGGATCCACTTCTTTCGTTCAGACTTTTGACCACCGACGTCAACAATCCTGTAGAAAATAAAAGAAAATATTTATTATAGACTTTCACTAGGGGCTACGGTCAACACACTCACCATTGCACCACCATACTGGCCATCAACTCACTCCAGTCCTGTTGAAGGTAACAGTGGCACCATACTTAGAGAAAGACAAGACCATCCCATGCTTAGCAAGAGATTACCAAACTCAGAAACTGAATCCCTCCAGTGCTCCCTGGACCTTCCACTGTGTCCCCTCCAATTTAGCCATGTGTCGTGTGAAAGGCACAGGACAGAGTCTTCTGATGGTTCTACCCTGAGGTCCACGTGTGAGCTCCACATACAACCATTGAGCAACAAATGATCAGCGAAACAATTTATTTGAAATTGAATTTACAGTGAAACACAAAGCAGCGCTGAATTTGTAGTAAAACTCAGTGCTTCACTTCACAAAAATAATTTGTTTAATACAAATGCCGTTTCATTCCTAGTGACATTTGTGACATTAATACATGAGGAAAAAGTGTTTATTTCCTATCTGGAAACATTTTCATAGACTAGTTCTGCATGTGTCCGTCTGTCATTTACTATTTAAATAAAGATCTCTAGTAAATAAATAAATAAATAAAAATCACCGGACTCACATCCACTTGGCCAATTATGAGGGGAATCTTGGCGATTACAATAATAAAGATGCATTAGAGATGGAAATGAAACTTTGGGCCCCATGGCGCATGGACAACTGCAGGGGTCAAGAAACAGGAAAAGGGTGGTTGCTAGGCAACAGGAGAGGGGGTGTCTTTCCATGCAGTGAGTTTTCCCATGGAGAAAAATCAGTAATGCACACCACCATTTTGAGGTGCTTTCATGAGGAAAATAGGTAGCATGCACCATCTTTAAAAAGTGCAATTCACCTGTGCAGTGAACTGAACGAGAGGCTTAAATAGAAATGATTTGACTGGTACGCCTTGGTGGAAAAAAACATAAACACATAAGTGTAAGTGAAGCTTTAAAGAGTGTTACTTCCTATCTTCCACACCAAAAAAACTTTAAATCATCCTAAAAACTCCTTTTACTGAGCTTTGCATTTCTCAATTGCAAAAACCCAAGCAAATGAATTCGATAGTCAGTTTCACAAAACTGTATGTGAATCGAAACTGCCCTGCTGCACCTGTCACTACCATCAACCCTGCACAGGAAGTTCATTTCATTCATCAAGTTGAGCCTGTGATCATAGGCAAGGATGAGGATGTAGTCTGGCCAGGAAATTCAAACTTTTGTCCTAGAGCTAGGCTTCAGCTAAATCCACTTTGTTCAAAAAGACATTCCTAAAGGTGTTCCTTGGTTAATGCCACAATCTGTTCTAATCTCACTAGTGAACAAGACCCCAATGTGCTTGAACCCTTCCACTTGATGTACCTTCAAGTAATTGATCTGGCCTCTGATTTGTAGACATTGATTCTCATCTTTGCTTGCACACCTGTCCAGTGCATGATTGAGATCACAGTCGAAGGGATCCAAGAGGATATCATCATCATCATCATCTGTAAAACCACAGACCTGCAACCATTTTTTGCCCTCACCTGGTGGTAGCAGCAATGTCATCTCTGCACACTGAGTGTCTGATTTACATACACACATGTATTCAGGTAAAGATGAATAACCCAGTTAAGGCAGAAACCTGGCTTCTTAATAATCCACGTTTACATGCACAAGTACACTTCTGGGGCCTCATGTATAGATGGTGTGTACACACAAAAATGTTGCGTACGCCTGTTTCCAAGCTCACATCGCGATGTATAAAAACTAAACTTGGCATAAAGCCACGCACATTTCCACGCCAGCTCAATCCCTGGCATATGCAAGTTCTCCACTCAGTTTTGCAAACTGGCGGCACCCAGCGTCAAAGCAGTGCTACTGTTCCAGTGTGGTTTCCCTTTCTTTTTTAGATCCACATCCCTGACGTGGCTTTATCAAATACACTGAAATTAACCGCATTTTGTTTATTAGTTTAAGGCATCTGATTGTAATTAACCCGTAACAATATAATGGTCCACAGAATGGCCAAACTATTCCAAATACCATAACTACTTTAGCATTGTTACTCTCACTGCACCACTCAGAGTATTTATCTCACTGTATCTGAGTCTGGAATCACAGCTCTACAGCAGCTGATCAGAAAGAGAATTATCAGGATACAGCATCAAGCACACACTGCCTCAGCCATGCGCACAGTCTATTTGAACTTTGCCCATACAGCAAACACTTCAGAGCCTTTCCTGCACGAACCTCGAGGTTCACAAACAGTTTCATCCCAAGAACTATAAACATCTGCGGTGGGTTGGCACCCTGCCCGGGATTGGTTCCTGCCTTGTACCCTGTGTTGGCTGGGATTGGCTCCAGCAGACCCCTGTGACCCTGTGTTCGGATTCAGCGGGTTGGAAAATGGATGGATGGATGGAACTATAAACATACTCAATCAGTCCATCAATTGTTCCTGGTAGAACTGTTTGTACGTATAAGTACAATTATCTTACTGTATACTTGTGATACAGTTATAATATTGCACAACCTGAGCCACTTTATAAAGCATGTCTTTACATATGATGACGACTGGCTTCTAAGTCGATTTAGATTTCCATGTGTTATCTTCTTGGAGCTGTTGATATCATTTTTAAGATGAAATGCAGTAAAGTATGTTTATTACATTATACAGATAAAATTTTAACATCATTTAAATAATCTATATTGTTAATAATTAAACATGTGCGAACACAGTGGACAGCGGAAGTGACAAGCAGGTGCCCATTCAGGGATTATTGCTGCCTCGTGCTGTATGCTTGCTGGGACTGGCGCGACCCTGGATGGATAGATGGATAGAATACATGTACTATGAAGATATTTCAATGTTACTTAAAAGTTCTGAAGAATCGGCGTTCTCAGCTTACAGATGGCTTAACAACTATTACAGAGCTGATCGTGTGGCAATTGGTTACTTGGAGAAAGAAAAGGAAGGACAGGAATTGGGGGTTAGTATGTTTAAGAGAGACAGTACTGCTGCAGTATATTATTTAATCGAAGGTGGAGCATGGTACAGCAAGCATCTTGCGGGAGGCAGGAACAATCTGTGGACGGGGCTCCAGCTCATCGCTAATACTGTGCCACTGTGTCCCCTATGTTTAATACATGCTTTAACTCCTATCATCATGAAAATGATATACAGTATACATCTTAGTATTTAAATTGTTCAGCAAACTGTGATGTCATCAATGTAATGGATTCTGTGTCCTGTCATCAGAAGAGAAAGCCCGTTTAAGAAGCACGTAGTGATTCAAGCACATAGAGCACATAGAAGAACATAGAAGAATACAAAGTATTTAACGTGTAACTTTAGTTACAATGGTATTTGAGAAACAAGTAAATTAAACAATTTTAAGATGAAGTTTATGATGTTCAACTTTAATGAAAAAATAAACTACGTGATTAAAATGGAAATTTCAAGATTAAAGTTGACATTTCGAGCTTTTCTTCCCACTGTGTCCCTATTTTTTTTCTTTTCTCTGTACCCTAATAAGCTTTCATATGACACTCAGACGGTGGGCTATGACTCGCATTTTCATGGCGACTTTGACATCCGACAATTTCTTTTTTAATTTGGGCACTTTGCAACTTTCTGAACTTGAACTTTCGAGTTTCTCAGCCACTGTGTTACTCAATCAACTTCCTTTTGTTGATTATACCACTGTTTAAAACAACAAATAGTACGTTTTTCCTTGCCTCCACTTGGTATTCACTGAAATTCTTCTATTTCCCCCATGCTTTTGCCACTGTCTTTTCACAGAACACTGAACTTAAGGGCTATTTATATTTATTTGCATATTCAAAGAGGCGTAATTCTGGGAGGATACGGGGTGGGATGGCAGGCGTGTGCATGTGTGTTGCTTTCACGCTGACCAGGATTTATGGAGCGGAAGAACGTAGAAGTTGGCGTTTGCACAGATTTATGCATCTGGATTTTTTTGTGTATACACCATGTTTTAGTGTGAATTCCATGCACAGCGTTATGCATGAGGCCCCTGGAGTTCTCCTTTGTCAAAACGCTGCGACATCACTAAACTGCAAACACAAAAAAAAAATGAGTTAAACGTCATCATTGGACTCTAAATCCAAAAATAAGCACAAGGTCTGTGATAATTTTCTTGTGTTTTTTTAAATATGTTTAGTCAAATTGATGGCTTATTTGTAGGTTTCTGTTACCGGACTGCACCAGCACACTCCTTTCTACTTGGCTATGTGACTGAGACCCGCAAAGGACCAGCGTACCCGTGTGCTTCTCTTCTTAACACTCCGTGCTGCTGGAGTAATAACACACATATTTTAACTTCAATAAGATATGTGTTAACTTCTCTGCTCTGCTCTGCTCTTCTCTGTAACTGCTTCTACTCGTAACTGATGAAAGCAAGTGCAACGGACATGTGTAGACTGTAAAATCCTTAACAGTAACCTGGTTATGACTACAGGCTTGCTGTCTGTCTTTCCAGGTTAACAAGCATGCTATTACTTTTTGCTGTTTAAAACTCCACCCCTACTCAGAGCTCCGCCTCTGTGCAGAGTTGGATGGCTCAGAAATTTTCAAACTGATTAAACAGCCTAAGGGCCAGTTTATACTTCACACTCAGAATGTGTGCGTGTATGCATCATGGCTTCCACGCTTTCCCAGCATTCATATGACGCATCCTCTGAGCACATCCACAGAAATTAACACAACGCGTATGTGGGTATACCACCAAAAACTCGGGGGGGGTGGGGGGGGGGCACAGTGTGATCGAGTCAGAATGTGACGTCAGAGTCTCTGTTTACTATCAACGTGTGACAGAAAGCCACTTTGTGGATCCTACAGGATTAATGTGCCTGCTTCGATGTTTGATGAATGATTCAATGTGGTGAAGCAAAATGCCAACATACATTTGTAGTGCTTTTATATTCAAGCATTGCATATTCCCCAACATAATGGCGCGATACATTTTAAAGGTCTCACATACCATCTTCTGTGCCTTCTTTTTTTTTTTGCACCTTCACAACAGCATCAGAATGTACGGCGACACAGTGAAAAGGTGTATTTTGTGATTAAAGTCGAAATTTCAGCTTTAATGTCAAAATGTCCACTTTAATCTCATAGTTTACTTTATCATTAAAAGTAAATGACCGTTGTAAATGTCATCTTAAAACCAACCCAGTTGTTAATTGTTACCTGCTTCTGGTACTTCCTCCTGAATGGACAGCAGCAATCGCCACACAGAACACATCACATTTATGATATTCCAGCTCTCTGCACATTTAGAATCCTTAGATTTATACTTGATATCACTTTCATGATGAAATGCATTAAAGTATGTATGTTACATTTCACAGCTAAATAGTTAACTTCATTTAAATAATGAACACTGTTAATAATTACACATGTAGGGGTGGCATGGTGGCAGAGCGGTAGCACTGCTGTCTCACAGGGACTCACGTCTCTGGTGTTCCCTGCCTGGAGTTTGCATGTTTCCCTGGAGGATTTCCACCGTGTGCTCCTGTTTCCTTCCAAAGACACGAAGGTTTAGGGATCTGATGACGCTAAAATGACGGCAACGTATGTGTGTGCTTGTGCTCACCCTGTGATGAGCTGATGCCCTGTCCAGGGATTGTTTCCGCCTCGTGCCCAGTGTTAGCTGGAATGGGCACATCCCTGGAGTGATGGATGTAATCATTAAACATCCTTTTCAGAGATATTGTGGCAAGGTGTCCTCAGAATTTAATGGATGTTTCAGGTAATTCACAACACAGCAAAGCTGAACGTTTTCTCACCGTGATGATATCTCGCACTGCCACTTGGTGAAATATTCCAGATTTATGTAAAGTACGAGCACAAGTATGAACAGTACAACGCTTGAGTAGCAGTAGCATCCGCCGGAGCACATGTCACGTCGCGTGAAGTATAAACCCAGCCTAATCGTTCCCACCCAATTTTAGGCCAAATCCACTCTTGGTTGCCCCCAGATGTATGTTTTATATGTCTGGCTCTGTGAGACTAGCTAAGAAACAGATGCCTGTCAGCAGGTAAGGAGGGCGATGGAACAGGAACTTGTACATTTCTGGGACATACATATTGCTTGAAACAGGAGGAAGATAAAATTCCATTTTTGATATTCCAGCACTCTGCACATTTGGAATTGTTAGATTTATACTTGATATCACTTTCATGATGAAATGCATTAAAGTATGTATATTACATTTTATAGATAAATCGTTAACTTCATTTACATAATGAATACTGTTAATAATTATACATTGTGACAGATAGAGGCACTCTCGTCCCCTTGAACCCTCGGACAATATGCCAGACACCAGGTAAAAGTCCAATAGTTGACTTTATTATTAATAAACAGTGCACAAAGCACCCTCCTCTCCACAATACTCATAAACCAATTAATAATAATACACAATCAAAAAACAATCCTCCACACTCCCAGACGCGTTGTCACCCTTCCACCCAGCTCAGCTCAACGTCTGGGATCTCCCACAGTCCTTTTATAGTCCTTGACCCGGAAGTGTTTCTCTCTCTGTCCATGTGACTGTTAACACTTCCGGGTCAGATAAAAACTCCTTTTCTTCATCAGCCCGGATGCACTTTATTTCTTCCAACCATGTGACTGGGATCTACTTCCGGGCTGTATGGAAAATAAACGTCTCTGCGTCTCCCTGCAGCGGCCCCTGGCGGCCCCGACGCTATCCAGCAGGGCTGTGTATTAAAACTCCATAGTCCATGATGCCCTGCCGGAATTCGGGGCATCTCCGCGTTGCAAGGAGGGCTCCATCTAGCGGCCTGGGGGTATTGGCCAGGATGAACGGCCAGCCATATTCCACAACATGTAGGGGTGGCACGGTGGCAGAGTGGTAGCACTGCTGTCTCACAGGGAGTCACGTCTCTGGTGTTCCCTACCTGGAGTTTGCATGTTTCCCTGGAGGATTCTTGGTGAAGCACATACTGATAAATGAGATGTACAATGGGAGAGGTGATCTTCTTTGTTAGACAAAGAGCTTCGCCTGGAAACTAACTAAAATCACTCATGAAAATGCACCAATTATCATGTTTCATCACTACAGTAGATTTTATAAAAACACAAACTATCCATTGCAAGCGTGAAGCTCTGTTAAACTTTGAATGTCTCGTCTTCAGGAGTTAAGCATTGCAGTGGTCTGACTTTGAGCGTCAATGTCAATGCCACATAACCCATTCCCCCCCCCCCCATGCCCCCCTGCCCCCCCCCCACCGAAACGCAATGACAGCAAACTGTGGTGCCAGAATTGCAGGCTATTCCTGTGTCTGACTGAGTGGCATAACAAGCTATTTGCCAGTGGAGCAGAGTAGAAGCAGTAGCAGCAGGCAACAGTGTGAGAAAGGATGACAGGAATGTCCCCCGAAACACAAAACGCAGTCAAACAGCTGCTGCACAGAAGCACCAGGGGCTGAGGTTTCCTCAACAGCAGACGGAAAAAGGCTCCTGATGGAATATAAGTGATTGTTTGCTGCCTAAAATGAAACTTACATGATTTAACACTCCATTGAAATGAACAGCGGTCACTTTAACCCGACGTGAAGGGAGCTGCCGCAGAAAGAAAAGCTAAATGAAATGGCAGCTGCTGAAATGATTGAGACATCCAACAGTTCTTTGTTAGTCGCGTGAAGACAAAAACATGGTGTTGAACAAGATCTTGAATGATTTGATCTAAAAGTACTGAAATTCCTGTCCTTGAAACTGACGACATGCTCTATCTGCTACATATCCAGGGTGCACTCAGCCTTTGCCAGTCCTAAAATAGCATGCTAGGTAATCTATTTTGTTGCAAAGCCATTTGAATTGAGCAACGCTCCTGCCACATTCAGCTCATGATGTGTTTCCTGGCCATGAACCACCATGCTAGTTGTCGCATATTCAGACCATCTTCTTTGGCATTTATGTTTAAGTCCTTTTTGGAGTTTTTGGTGGTGCTGTAATGAATCTAACAAGCTCACCCCCAGCTGCGACAACTGCAGTCCATCCCATGTCCTCTGCAGACCATTCCCCCTCTACAATGTTTGACTGGTCGTGTTCTGATGTGAGGTCAAAATGGCAGAGAAAAATATTTAGATGGGCCAGGAGATGGGAGAGACAAACAAAAAAATCAAAATCAAAAGTCAGGAGATCAAAATGAAAGTGAAATGGACAAACCCAAAACAGTAACAGAATCAAATGTGCGTGCAAGGATTCAGCTTCCCTAAAAGCCATTCATTAATCACACTCCTAACACTGGAAATAGGACAACGTGCAATTTCCTGGATTGATGGCATTTGCAAATGAAATTCTCACTGCAAAGAATACGAGATGCTGAAAAGGATGTAAAAGGTCTGCATTAGAAAGCCTGTGCTGTGTACGTTCTGTTAATTTATTTGAATTACAAAGACGTTTTAGATGCATAAACTGTGTAATTCATGGGGAGCTGAAAATCAGTACAACAAGAAATGAATGTTACTGCATTCCTAGCACTGCCAAGTATTCCCCTGCTTTGTGATGGTCAGCCACAGCCATTATCCAGGCAGGATGTCAGCAGGATAGAAGGACCGGGGGATGAGAGCATCTACAAGACAATAACTCATCCAGCAAGGGTGGCCCTCCTGGGTGGCTCTAGCACCATGGATTCCTGCAAGGCATGCTGGGAGTTGGAGTTTGGCACATCTCATGGAACCCAACAGGCCTGTGACAAATTCCAACTCCAAACGTGCCCTGCAGGACTCTATGGTGCTATAGCCGACCAGGAGGGCTTCCCTCTAGTGTCCCAGGGGAGGTAGTGTCTTATAGATGCTCTCTCCCATGGTACTTTCATCCAGTTAGCATCCCAGTTGGATAATGGCCGTGGCCACCCGTCACAGCTTCAATGCTGCATGATCATGCCGCTGCTTTGGCCAATGGAAAAGCAGACAGCGCATGGCTACGTCTACTGGTAATCTGACTCTACGATTATCTCCTTGGCTTGGATGGAGATAAACTTCTATAGTATAGAATCCATCCAAATTCATAAAACCTTTCAAATGGTATCTTGTCTAATGACTTTTCAAATCACTTTAGAATATAAATCAACTTCTATGGAATAATCTAGGTAGCCATTTTAGTATCTTACAATTGGTTTCTTCACATATAGTATCCTCTATAAAGTTTGGGACAAATACACATTTTTCCTTGATGTACACCTCTGCTGCACAGTTTAAATTACAAATCAAAACAATTCATTCACGACTAAGGTGCACACTGCAGACTTTCATTTAAGGGTACTTTTATACATTTCAGACACACCACACTTTTTCTACATGGCTACCCATTTCTGGGCACCATAATGTTTGGATACAGCAATGGCAGGTCTATTAAAGCAGTTGTCATCTTTATATATACTACGCTACCGTGGCTGTTCGTTTGTCTGTCCAGGATTTTAAATCACTTGTACCTCACAAACCGTTTGAACTATTGACCTGAAATTTGGTTCACATATACTACGTGACATCTACTATCCACTCTGGTGATGATTGACCTCCAAGGTTATTCCTCTTTTTATTTTTACTTTATTTTATTGTACAATCAACTCTAGGCAGCGGCCAGCAGGGTGGGCGTGCGGTGCATGCATACGGGTGCCATTCTCATTCCCTAGCACCTTCGCCACCACTTCCCCTACCTCTTTATATCTTAAATCATTCTTGAGGCAGATTGAAGACTTAAGTGCCAGCTTAAGTGAAATATTAAAGAAAACGTATTAAGTAATTGCAACACAAACATTGACTTAATCAGTTTTAACATGAAAAGATGCCGACGAAAGAAGAGAAGAAGCAGGCCACTAGGGTGGAGAAAAGGAGAGCTACTCAGGAAGCAGCAAGCACATCAACCTCTGAGCCAACAAATGATAAACGTACAGAGAAAGAGGATGAAAACTAGGAATGCTCAAGTCAAGTGTATTCACTGCACGTTATCGTGCAGTGCGCTGTTACTGGTATTTAATATTTTGTCACATATCCCTTGAATGCAATGACTGCCTGAAGTTTGCAATTCACAGACATCATCAGATGCTGAGGGTTTTCTCTGGTGATGCTCTGCCAAGCCTCCAATGCAGCCATCTTCAGCTCCTGCTTGTTTCAGGGGCTTGTCCCCTTAAGTCTTCTCTTAGGCATATAGACGTCCTGCTGAATTGGATTTAAATCGGGTGACTGGCTTGGCATTCAAGAATTTTCCATTTTTTGGATTTGATAAACTCCTGTGTCACCTCAGCAGTATGTTTGGATGAAGTGCCAATGAGTTTGGAGGCATTTACTGGACTTTGAGCAGATCAGATGTTTCTCAGAATTCCCTGTGCCACAGCTGTCAGCAGTTCCATCATCAATGAAGAGAAGTGTACCAGGACCTGTGCCAGCCAGACATGCCCAAGCCATAATACCCCCAGCACCATGTGTAACAGATGAGATGGTCTGCTTTGGATCTCAAACAGGTCCTTTTGGTCTCCACACTTTGCTCTTGCCGTCACTCTGATCAGGTTCATCTTTGTCTCGTCTCTCCACAAGACATTTTCCCGAAATTCTACAGGTTCTTTTAAGTCCCTTTTCTTAAATTGTAATCTGACCCTCCTGTTTTTGTGGTGTGCATCTTGCAGTGTGGCCTCCTCTGTGTTTCTGTTCATGAAGTCTTCTGCAGACAGTCGTCTCTGACACACACACTTCTGCCCCCTGAAGTCTGTTTCTGATCTGTGAGACAGGCATTGGGGGCTTTTTCTTTACCTTAATGAGGATTCTTCTGTCCTCACCAGAGGTGGTCTTCCTTGGCCTACCAGCCCCTTTGTGATTACTGAGCCCACTAGTGTGTTCTTTCTTCTTAATGATACTCCAGACAGTTCATTTTGGTCAATCTAAGGCTTGACTGATGTCTCTAAATTATTTATTCTT
Source organism: Erpetoichthys calabaricus (assembly GCF_900747795.2). Lineage (NCBI taxonomy): Eukaryota > Metazoa > Chordata > Cladistia > Polypteriformes > Polypteridae > Erpetoichthys > Erpetoichthys calabaricus. Next base: position 140,321,435 of record NC_041405.2, read on the forward strand.
GTTTTTCAGCCTCATTATGGCTTCTTTAACTTTCATGATCACAGCTCTTGTCCTCATGTTGAACAAAGGCAACTGCAGACCCCAAAGGGTAGACGCCAGCTGAGGTATCTTATGATGCAACGAAACCCACCTGAAACGCCAACTGTCCCAAACTGTATGGTGCTCTGAAATGGGGGGACCATTTTAGAAAAAGTGCTGCCATTTCTACATGGTGTGATCTAAATGTCTCTAAATCCTCTTAAATGAAAGTCGGCAATGTGCCCTTTAATCACAATATCTGAATTGTTTGATTTGTAATTTTAAATTGTGGAGCAGAGGGGGAAATCATTTAAAAATGTTATGGAGGTCACTGTATGTGTCACTGTGTTGTACATATGGACACCATGACATTTCATGGTTTATCTGGTAGTTTACTGGCCATGCTCACATAAACACTGACCTGAGAAAATGCTGGGAATTATAAGATGTCCTGGCCTAGGAAATGGATGTCTCAAATTCCCCAGAATTCAGGCTCAAGGACTGTGCCTGTAATGTGCAAGTGAGCAGCACTGGATATCCACAAAGAACAGTGCTGTCCCCTTTCCTGTACACCTTGGACTGTATAAATAACAAAATCAAGTCGAAATTCTCAGATGACTCTGCACTAATGGGGTTTATGGATGAGCCAGAGGATAGAAGTCAGGTGGAGAATTTAGAGAATTGTCTGGAACTCAGCAACAGCAAAACCCACAAACCGCTTACTGACTTTAACCACCCCAATAAGCCTCTATAGTCGTTCACCCTTCAAGAAGTTGACATGGACTTGGGGATCCACATCACTGACAGACTGGATGGGTTTAGTGACACCCCAAGATAACAACATTTAAACAGTGGCATTTCTCCAGATTTCTCAGCTCCTGAGCCATTGCAGTTTTTCTTTGTTCAGTTGATTCCCTCTCCATGCAGGTATCACAACTGCTTGGCACTTTGAGGTTTTCGGTGATATAGTTTATATACAGTACTAGATTAAGTAGGACATCTTTAAAAAGAAAAGCCATGCAACTTTGTAGATTTCAACCTCACCTGAGATTTGTCTTCTTTATTGTGAAGGAGTATTCCTGGATCCCAGTTGTGTGCACTCTGACCCTCAAAACATCGTCCGGGGTGGGGATGTAGTTCGGCTGCCCGATCCGATCCAGATGAGTCAAGTAGCTGCAATAGGAAGATGCAAGAGGTTTGACTGGGCTAGTAGAGTGCAGCAGAAACCCTGAAGGGCTTACTTTGCATACTTCAGAGCAATTTGATCAAATGATACAATCTCTGTAGCCCACGGTCTGTCCCAGCAGCATCACTATATCTGGAAACTTGAAGTCTTGTTAATGTCTGTTGCCCACATACTGTAACCCCCTCAGTCAAGTCTGCATTTTTCAGTATCTGGTGGCCCCTTGTGGTGGCTTTGTCAAATACATTTTATAAAGGAGAAAACTTTACAGTTGAAATAGCTATGTGGATTTTACTGTAAACAATAAAAGTGATGAAAAGAAATATTCTTAAAATTTCTTTTAATATAGTTACACTTATATGTACTATTTTTACAAAAATTATTTTATTTGGCGTAAATTGCACACAGGATGGCCCAGTGGCATAGTAGTTACTGGTGCTGCCACACAGGACTTGGCCCACTCTGTTGAATTTGCATGTTCTACTCTTGACCAAGTGGCTTTACTTCATTTACTACCAGACCCCAGAGGTAGATGTGTTCATCAGTTTCTAGCACTAAATTTCCCAGTTACAAGTGTGAGTGTGTCCTGTAGAGCAGGGGTAGCCATTTCCGGTCCTGGAGGACCACCGTGGCTGCAGGTTTTCATTCTAACCCTTTTCTTAATGAGTGACCTGTTTTTGCTGATAATTAACTTCTTTTGAACTAATTTGAATTGACTTGCTCTTGAAGACTCAGGCCCCTCAATTGTTTCTTTTTCCTTAATTATCAGGCAAACAATAATGAGATACTGTACAAAATGAGCCAAAACAACTGGTGTCCATCATACAATATCTGAAAATAAAGAACGATGAAGGTCTCAGGAATGCTGATCTGCTCAGGTCCTCAAAACATTTTAACAGTGCTGCTCTTAGAAAAGAGAAAATCAACAACTTCAGAAATGTCTGCCATTGCACCACGAGAGCACCAACCAGCCACAGAATTAAAGAACGGGATTAATTAACAACAAGAATCAGCAACTAATTAAGCAACTGGTTAGAGTTGAAGGCCCTGACTTAGTTGGTCTTCTGTTGACTCACTTGCTTCACATTTCATTTCTGTTTGGGTGCCATTTAAGGAAAGAAATGAAGAAATTCAGAGGAACGATGAAGAAATTCAAAGGAACAAATCTTAAAAAAACAATTCAATTAAAATTAATTCACAAGAAGTTAATTAGCAGCACAAACCCAACACTCATTTAAAAAACGGGTTAGAATGAAAACCTGCAGTCACGGTGGTCCTCCAGGACCAGACTACTTGGCGACCCCTACTGTAGTGGAATGGCATCCCACCGACAGCTGGTTTATGTGTTGCACCAGCTTTCTGTAACTCTGTAACTGAAAAACATAAGAACTAATGCAAATTTGTGGTAGAGAGTAGTTGTGTGTACTTAGCTGCACTCTCTCGTGTTTTCAATCTTCCTTTAAATTTTTACATTTTCTACTCCAAGACAACAGCACTGTGCTCTTCTTCTTAACATGAACACCTGCTCTGGACATATGTGGTGTAACTCACTACTTTGTTGAGTCCAGCAAATGGTATTCCTGCCGTCTTCTATAGCACCACTTAATGCCTGGATCTTTCCACAGCCTCCGAATGGCATCCACATCCTGGGGCTCAAAGGTCTGTACTTGAGGGACATCAACCTGCAGCAGACGCCTGGCGTTTTCCTATCAGGACAGAATGATTCAGACATTGACAGACCTTCTTTTCCCCCTTGCTTTCTCTTACATACTGAAATTCTAGCAGCCTAATTAAATAAACCACGTTATTAATTAGAGAATGTCTTCCATACTCTAATGCCACCCCAGATTATTGAAGAATAGCCTACAATAAGGTGGGCACACTTTACTTGAGTGCATGAATAAAGCCCCTGCAAAATAGGTGTGCTACTTAATCAGAGGAGACTCAATTCTAAAAAACATCAAGTTATGGCTGATTAGAAACAGGCTCTCTTTTCTGCTAATTAGATATAAAAGAAGACAAGATGCACGACCAACAAGAACACCTCTTATAAGAAAGGTTATCAACATTAAGTTACAGCCAAGGTTTATTCCCTGGTAAATGTTTATTTTATATTTTATTGTTATTTTTATTGTTTATGAGATAATTGTTTTGATGTGTTTTTAGTATTTATGTACATTTTGTTCATATTATGGTTTGTTCCTGCATTTTGTCCAGTGTTTGACAAGATTAGTTGCAGCTGCCTTATTACCCTGCTCAGCATAAGTGGGTTTAGAAGATGGATGAATGCTATGTTTATTTATTATTAAGTTATCATGTATTGTCACACATGTGCGAGTAGGAGGGAGCTGTATGGACCAAGTGAAGGTAATTCCACGCCAGGCCAGGGTGCACTAAACCTTCTTCTGTTATCTCTACAGACCAAAAATGTGAAAACCTACCAGATTCATCCCTAAAGATGACACTTCCAATTCCGGCGCCTAGAAGAACGTCACTTCTGGTTACGATGTCAGAAGGTGGTCATTTCTGGTTCCCCTACATCACTTCCAGTCTTGGCATTTAAAGCCGCCATCTTAACCACTAATCATCAGTTCTTGTTTGGAATCCTTCAAAGACTACTGTCTTTTTCTCAAAGCCCATTGCAGCCAGGGATAATATACGGGTGGCTGCCCCAAACCTTTTTAAATGTGTCGAGTCTGATCTTTTCACAGTATCTAAAGTGTCTTCTTATTTTTCATGTGTTCTGTAGGTGGAACCTCATGAGGCAGAGCCACTTTTTTACGTCATTACTGAAGGACCATGAGAAATGGACAGCAAGTCCCACGGTGTGCAGTTCTTTCTTGTGAGCATTGCTTTTACTTCTTTAGGGTTTTTGGAGTTTTGCTTCTGTTTTTTTGGATGCTGATATTTGGATTACAATATGTACATATTAGCTTTACATTACCTTTTTAGGTAAATCCCTTTTGCCTTATCTATGTTATTTTTCCCTAGTTTGCCATTTTTTGTGATACTTTTGCTTAATTCTGGCCAAAGTGCCCAGCATTTTCCATATAAATAAATAGGGAAAAACTTTCTTCTGGAAATTCATCATGGCTTAACGCAACCCACAATGAGACAAAAAGATGTACTCAAAAAGCTGTAATTCAGCAAGACACTGAAACTGTTAACCATGTCAAAAGAAAAGAAAATGGCATACATAATTTTAGTCATTAAGATCGCACTTTAGTCAGTAGAAAACTTTATGCGTGCTAACGATGATGTCCTCCATCAGCCATAGCGTGACTGATGGGAATTGTAGTCCTCACATTGGGGCTGGTTTTTGGGTTGTCCTTGTCTCTTTATATCCCCTCTCCCTCATATGACATATACCCTATATTTTAAATCGGACCAATGGTAAGGCACATGCAAAATTTCACGAAAATCGTCTCACTGTTTTTTTTGCACGATTAGTGAACAAATGGTTTAAATAGACTTAATAAATCCTATACTAGCCATGTCCTTATGGCAGAGTTTTTTATGGTTTACCTTCTGTGTTGAAGGGCATTCGTGTGCATTTTCAAACATTTAAAGTATTTCTTTTTACATTAAAGGCCACTTTCCCCAATTTTGGGTCTGTGTTCCCCCACGTTGTTAGAGTATATTTTAGCCAGTGTTCCTCCCCTTTCTTGTGTCATTTTTTTGTCTGTTTTTGAGACTTTGATTTAAGTTAATTTTACTTTTGTTTATTATTTGCTGTCTTCCTGATGCCTGTGTTATGTGCCTTGTGTTTTGGGGGTGGTTCTCCAAGAGGCGGGACTGTCTGCCCATCATCACAATGGACTGCCCTCAGCCCTATAAAGGCAGGGGAAACCAACAGTCCCTTGCAGTTCATTTTGAATGTGCTTGGGAGTAGGTGAGTGTTTCTTATGGTTCTTTCTGTGTTTTGTGATTCATTGGATTTTTTGAACTTTTTTGGTGTTTTTGAACATTCTTTAGATTTCACCTTGGTGCTTTATTTACCTTGAGTTGCCTTTCCTTTTTCGGCCAATTCTTTTTCTTCTTTGTGCTCCACAGAGCTTCCTGTTATTAAACAGCATTTTTGTGAAGAATAAATCTTTTTATTTAAAAAAAGATTCTGTGTTTGCTCTTGTTACTGGCTGTGCTTGGTGTTTTCTCCTCTAGTAGGCATGTTTGGGTTATTTTTTGACCTTGTGCTTATAAACTCTCAAGATTCAGAACAGACGTGCCTGCAAAGCTTGGAGTCAGGCTGCCTGGAATGAGGCCTATCTCTAGGTAGACCAGTGAAGGTATGGGTCTATTTGGAGGCAAAGACATAGATAGATAGATAGATAGATAGATAGATAGATAGATAGATAGATAGATAGATAGATAGATAGATAGATAGATAGATAGATAGATAGATAGATAGATAGATAGATAGATAGATAGATAGATAGATAGATAGATAGATAGATAGATATGGCATATGCCATGTTTAACCCAGGGTTCCCTTCCTGGATTATGTTTAAATTCCTTTTGTGTTTTTTTTCATTTGTGATGTTTTAGGTACTTTGGTTTTATAAATATTGTTGTGATTTGTATTATTTGTCTTGTTATGTTTTCTATATCCATATTTTTTATTTTGTGATTATTTAGTTTCTATGTGTATATATTTTGTTCTGCCATGTTCTGGTGTGACTACTCTGGCTACTCTGACCTCATTGTTAGGGGTCTGCCCCAACCTTTATATTCAGGCTGACACCATAGGCAAGTCTCTGTGGTTCTTTCCCGTCAGTTCTTTGGAGATTATTGGGAGTATTTTTCTTATATTTTCTTGTTCTTCTGTCTTTTTGCTCTGTATATTGGATTCTTCCCTTGGATTGTGTTTTTGAGACTTGTTTGCCTTAGGACTGCCTTGTGATCTGTTTCTTGTATTTGTGGACAAATATTCTCTTTATAAAAATTCTTGAAGGATTTGTCTCTTTACAAGCCAGAGACTTCAAGGTTCTCCCTCTTGTGAGACATATTTTGAGAATTCTGATACTCTCATGAAACTTTAAAACTCTGTTCTCTGTTTTGGGGCCTAGTCTGGTGTGAAGGGTGCCAGTCATCTAGAGTCAGGCTTGCCTGGGTGAGGCCTATAATACAGCCAGCCAGTAAAGCTTCTGTGCTGTTTTATGTGGGTCTTTTTGAGGGCCTCATCTGTTTTTGTTGTTGCAGAATCACCACAATATACACCCAAAAAGAAAAAAGATAAGCCAAAAAATGTCCTTATGATTGTAACAGTTTTGTTAATAGTGAAGGCTGCAAACTGCCAGCTGTCTGACTGAAATAAAATCAAACCGTGGGAAGACAGCAGTGACCCTCTCAAAAAGAAAACCAGCATGAATACCACTCTGTGGAATTAACACAACAAATGGGTCAGGACTCCACCCTGAGGGTCTTTACTTCAATGTTGCAGTATTCTGAAAGAATTTAACTAGGTTGTCTCTTAAAAATATATTAATAGAAATATATATTTTTTATGATGGCTTATGCTGCATTCAAGTACTATGGGAAGGAAACTTCATGTGGATGTTCTTTAGAGTGGTACCTCTAATCATTTAAAGGTAAAGCCAAGACATTACTAGTGTTGCAAATGGCTTATTTACTGCTTAAATAACTGATCTATAGTTTGTTATTCATATAAGACTACAAAGCCTAAACTTCAATGGGCCTTTCTCCAAATGTTTTCTGGTGGTCAATTCCATTCACTCATCCTTAATTAGTAATATTTAAATACTAATTGGTTATTAGAGAAACCTTTGTACTTGCATTACCACAGCTGAAAGCTGTTATTCTGTTCAGAAAAGCAAGCAAATTGGATTTCTTTGGACTGCAAGGTGCTGACATTCCTAAAGTTCACTTGTGGGTAGAGAAACAGGCAAAAATGAAATGGCTTTCTTCACAAACAAGTCAGTCTACTGTTGTTTTGTGAAATGAAGGTTATTTCATGTGACAGACTGCCATCTATCTCCAACACTACTAATGTCCTGCCTTTATTTTCAAACTAAGTCAATAGTACCTTCATAAAAAAATCTATTTCTAAAACAACCTGAAAGTTTCTTTTAGATTCCAACATGTATATGTGTGTATGTGTATACATAGGAACATATATTGAATTTCCCATCCATATTACTAACCGAGAATGCTAAACCGGATGATGGACGCAGGCACATCCGGCAATGGGCCGTAGCTGCAAAAAGACGTACTGCGCAGGCGCAAAAAGAGTCCGTGAGGGTCGGCTGAGGAGCCGAGAAAGGCGGATAGAAGAGGGCGAGAGAGGCGGATGAGGGTCCGCGAGAGGCGGACAAGACCACAGAAAAAAGGAGCGAGCACAGGAAAAATTGAGAAATGAGGCGCAAAGAGCACCGAAAAAAGGAAACGGCACATAAAAAAGTATTCAAACACAAGCAAAGCACGAAACACATTGCACACGAAACTAGACCCAAAAAAAAAAAAAAAAAAAAAAAAAAAGAGGCTCGCGCACAACAGCAAGGCACCCCCCCCCCCCCCCCCCCCCTACAAGCAAGGGACGGGACACACACAAAGAGGGGGATTCAACAAGACACAGGAACACAAAAAGAAAGAAGACGCTCGCGCAACAACAATCCTCAACCCCCCCAACACATACACACACACATCCATAAGAAGTGACACCCAAAGCCACATATTCTAAAGTGAACATCGACACCTTCACACTAGACAGCATAGGTGTCAGCATTGGTGGATCTCCTTACAATAAAGCACTATTAACCGTTCAACTGCAGAAAAAGAAACATATTAACAGTGACTGCGATCCTTCTTATTACTTATCCATATTTCGCATGCTGAGAAAGAAACAAGTCATGAATACACGGTCACGGGTACAAAACGAAAAGGAAAGGATAACAGGAACAAACACACGAAAACGAAAGAAACAACAAAATAGACGGCTATGCAGCATAGGTGGATCTCATTACAATAAGGCACTATTAACCGTTCAACCGCAGAAAAGGCTCCATATTAACAGTGAGTGCAATACTCCTTATTACTTATCCATATTTCTAAAAGAAAAAATGTCTCGACTCCAAAAACGCAAAGCTCAACTAAAGCTTCTAACTAACGATGTACCTAAAAGTAAAAACTTTATGAACTGCATTAGATCCTACAATAGTTCATTTGCTTTTGCATATACCGGAGTAAATATCAGGCCACCAAAAGGCAATGGCCCATACTGCTTTCGCATATGTGCACAAATACTGCATCGCATTGGAACAGTGCACCCTGAAACAAATCAACAACGCAAATATGCACAAATCTACATCCTAGATCCACATCACGCAAACTATCAATCAAAGTGCTGCATCGCAACAGGCACGGATTCAAAACGAAACACCTCCCGTCTCAGACATACGTTAATGGCAGCGAAGGCTACAACGGGCTTCTCACACAGCACAGGCAAATCGATTACAGCTCCAAAACAACACGTCCCAAATACTACACATGCAACAACGCGCCTCTCAAACGGCACAAGCAAAACATACACCAGGAAAATTCATTCGGATTAATGAATGTTATTTGCAATCATTGTCATTTAGTTCACTTCCCTGAAGAAACAACTGGCAATACAAGTTATACATTTACACGTTGTTGTCAAAAGGGTCAAATTAGACTGCCTTCTTTACATTCATATACTGAATATCTACTGAAGCTTATAACTGACGATGTACCTGAAAGTGAAATCTTTATCAACTACATTAGATCCTACAAATCGGAATCCACTGTGAACATTAACGGTGGCACTGCACGTGACATCCGTCTTGAAAAAATGTTGTTTATTGATGAATGTTCAATGGCATTAACAAACGTTTATGAATAATAATATTCGATTTGGAGGAAAGGTACTTTTATGAGGAGGAGATTTTAGACAGTGATTAGCTATTCTTCCAGATGCCATTCACTCAGCTATTGTTCAGTGCACCTTAAAATACGCAGACAATTGCCATTGCTTTCAAAAGATACAGTTAGTAAAAAAGATACGATGTCCAGAACCAGATCATAACAATTGCTTATTACAACTGAGAGATGGTACACTCACCGATACAGATGGACTTCACCCACATATTATTACAATTCCTCAAGCCTTTATCTGCGACGACTTAGTTACAGAGAGATTTGGAACAGCAATCTCATTAGACCAAATGCCCCTTTTAACACAACGCACTATATTATGTCCAAAAAATATTAATGTGGAAAACATAAATACCCAAGTCATTCCATTACTTCCTGGAGAGACACAACTCTTTCTAAGCTCTGACAAACTTGACTCTGATCACAACAGTAACCATCTTAAATGACCTTACAAGTTCTGAGCTGGAATTACCTTTTACACTTAAACGGCGTGTACAAAGAAATTTTCAAATAAACCTTTACACTGTGCCACACACTTTATTGGGTGCTTTCTATTTGCATCATCTACACCGTCACACTATTCTATATCTCATTCATACATCACGCTCTTTGTCATTCCCAACACCAGGGGTTGGCGAGCGAAGCAAGCAGGGGGCGGAGCCCCCTAGTTTGTTTAGAAAGTAAGACTTCTTTTTATCAAGGTACCATTAAATGAGATGAAGGCCATAGGGTGTCTTTGACTTTCTTTCATTTTCAGCATGGAAATAACCTTTAACCATACATTGCCATGTGTGTGTGCTTAGGGCACAGATGTCCAACTCCAGGCCTGGAGGGCTGCAGTGGCTGCAGGTTTTCATTCTCACCCTTTTCTTAATCAGTGATTGGTTTTCACTGCTAGTTAACTCCTTTACCCTTCATTTTAATATCCCTGTTTTTAAGGATTCAGTCCTCTGAATTGGTTATTTTCTTCATTAAATGGCAGCCAAACAGAAATGAGACATGAAATGAGCTGACAAATGACCAGCTAAACTGGGGCTTCAAATTCCAACCACTCTCTTAATGAGAAGCTGATTCTTGCTGTTAATTAAACCCATTATTTAATTCTACTGCTTGTTGCTGCTCTTATTCTGCCACAGCAGACATTTCCAAAACTGTTGGTTTTCTGTTTTTGATCTTCTGATTTTCTGACACCAATATCAAAATGTTTAGGTGACCTGAGAGATCAACCTTACTGAGACCTTCACCATTCTTTCATTCTTTATTTCCAAATATTGTGTTACAGGCACAGGTGAGATGGTCATGTGGTGGCTTCTTTTGTTCAGCTGCTAATTAAGGAAAAAGAAATGACAAAGGGGCCTGAGTCGAGCAAATTAAAATTAAGGCAAAAGAAGTTAATTAGCAGTAAAAATTGGTCACTAATGAAGAAGATAGAATGAAAACCTGCAGCCACTGCGGCTCACCAGGACTGGAGTTCAACACCCCTGTCTAAGGGGACGGCTGAAGGGCTCTAGTGATGGTAATAACCCACCACTCCTGGGGTTGGCGCTGTGGACTGATGTCTCTTCTCTTCCTCCCACTTAAGACTGGAAGATTGACAGCTATAACACCACTAACGTCACTTCCTGTGTCTGCCTGCATGGTCTCATCTCATCCTGCCAAAAGCCCTCAAAGCTTCAAGAGCTGCCATCTTAGGGCAGTCAAGATTTAGTTACACGTCTGAAAGTAATTTTTTATCAACGCCACTTGTTTAACATGTTTATTTTCATTTCAGTTATATGGGATTTGCCTTCAGGTGCCCCATACTTTTATACTGTCTTGTCTTTTCTCTTACAGTAGATAGATAGATAGATAGATAGATAGATAGATAGATAGATAGATAGATAGATAGATAGATAGATAGATAGATAGATAGATAGATAGATAGATAGATATCTAAGGGGAAAGTAAAATTTTACAGAAACTCCAAAATACATACATATAATAAAAACAGACAATAATATACACTGTCACACACGTGTGCATGGGAGGCAGCTAAAGGGCTCAAATGAGGGTAATTCCATGCCAGACCAGGGGTGGCAGAGTACACTAACCCTTTCTCTTTCCTCTGCAGACCTGTTATGGGACATTCCGCCTGACCCTGATGACCTCACTTCCAGTTCTGACTCTGCTGACATCACTTCTTCTGCCCAACCCTAAAGCCGCCATTTTGTATCCTGCAAATCAGTTCTGTCTTGAACTCAGTGTGACCACAATCTCTCAAATCTTTTCTTTTTGAAACCAACTTACATTATAGGGGGTGGCTACCCCAAACCTTTTTGTGGTGTATGTCTATTCTTGTGACAACACACATACTACAACTTCTGTCTTGGATGTCAGTGAGCTGCTGCTGTCACTAAGAGGCTTGCAGGTGGCAGACAGATGAGGTCAGACCTGCTCAGGTTGCACCACAGGAGCAGCGCCAGGCGTAATGTCCATTTGCGGAACAAGCCGTGTAGAGACCTGATTATACACACGTACACACTCATACATGAACACACACTCAGTGTACACAGTGTGAGAGAATGCAGACAGAACCGAGTGCCATTATGAACAGTGCTGCATACCCTCTCTGTGACACACCAGCATTGAGGACTTATAGGAAACAAATCATTCTGCAGAAGTGTGTGAGGCTCTACAGACAAATAAAGTGTAATACAAAAATAAAATACAATGTGTCAATAACTGTGGCTATATGTCTTACTACAGCTCACTGTGATGTCCCACTTATCTTTATCCCAGTCAGAAGTTTTCTTTTTTTTGTAATTCATATGTGTATTTGACGGGGTCATTGTTGTTATAATATTTCTTGAGCTTCGGTAAAAAGCTAAACTTCTCTCCCGGGACAAATAAAGTACTACCTATCTATTTATGTATACGGGTCTTATTTAAATGTCTTATTAATGAAGATTTAAAAAAAAAAAAAAAACCGATTGAAGAGTTTATAATTGTTTGTAACTTTTTTGTTTTTCAGTCCTTCCAATGTATTAATACAATATTTAATTTCTGCTTTTGAAGGTCTCTTCTTGGATTGTTTACATTTGTGAATGCAGAATTTTCCATTAGTAATAAATAAATTAAAGACATACCAAGTTTTTATATTCCAGATTCATTAAAAAGCAAAATGTTTCTGTTGTGTTTTAAGAATATATCAATACCAGCAGTCCTCTGAAAAAACGAGAAACCAAACCATTTTGCATAAACACGTTCAAAAACTAAGCGCACAAAGGTTATAAAACGGAAATTTGCAAAGAGCTGGTGTTACAAGGTAACTATGAAGAATAATTGTAGATGGAAGCTGTCTACTGTAGTGTTATTGATAACTATTTTCTTGTAATATTACATGTTTCCTATCAAAATGTCTTGAAACTGTGAGACCCGTACGCCTTTTGCTTAAGGTGTTTCGTTTTTCTGGCAGATTTCCCTCAGCTGACCGTTATTATCAGCGGCGTCTCCACGTCAGGCCAACTGAGGCAGCGCCAGCCTCCACCATTTCCAGCAGATGGCGCTATGGTGCAAACATTAAGTCCTGTTTGACTCCCGTCTCTTAACACAGGCAAACTCAGCTTAGTCATCACAATCAGTTTTGTTTTCAATTTTCACGACATGTGCAATGAAATTTCTTACCTAGAAAAATATTTCTTTATGGAATCTGAGAAAAGTTCTTTCTGCCTGACTCCCTTTGCCTGTTTCCAGTTTTCTTGGCCAGGTCTTTCAGTGCTTTGGGCATAACTTTGAACTTTTAAATTCCAGCTTAGTTCTTGAAAATAAAAAGTGAAGTTTTCATGACGCAGTATAAAAGCTACATGGACTTGTACACCTCACTACATTAGAACAGTCATCATCAGCATCGCCACTAATAAATTCGACTCACACACACACTGCCCTTTGAGAAGATACTGAAAAACAGATGTTTGGGACCACATCAGCCAGAAGACTTGCTGAGGTTTTTCATTTCACTGAGCACAGAGCCAGCCCTAGACTGTTTCGGGCCCGAAGCAAACTGATACCGAGGGCCTTTAAGGGGCCCGACCCCTGCAGCTAGGGGGTCCGGGGCAGAGCTCCGGCCGCAAAGCGACTTCCTGTATTCTGGGCTGCAGAAATGCGTATTCCCGGCATCTACAACCATCACTTTTTGACGATTTCCATTTGACACTGACAACCGTAACACACTGACAGGAGCCAAATTTGCAGGCTGTCGTACAAGGCCCTGAGTGAAGGGTATGAGTGATGGAGGTCGGATTGGGCCCGCATAAATGTCTTTAGTGACGATACATTAACAGATAAAGCTACATTTTAGCCAGCTTTAGCTGTTTCCACCAGGCAGCACGTGGAGGTAAATAGCTAGGCCAAGCACTTTTTTTTTTGCTTTTTATATTTTTTATATATTTTTTTTATTTTATGACGATAAGATCCACATTATTTTATTTTTACATTTTTATTCGGTTTTAAAGCTTGTTTTCATACTTTCGAGATATTCAGATTTCCATATAAAATAACTTACCAGCAGATATTGAAATCTATTTCACTCAAAAGACACTTTTTGAACCTTGGCACTGGCAAACTCATGAATAAGTTCAGAATAATCAAGAGATTCAACTATCTCTTGCTCAATTGAAATCAATGCCAGAATATTCAGACGTAAAAAAACCTTGGCCGCAGTGGGCCCCCTCCAGCTGTGGGCCCGAAGCGGTCGCTTCATTTGCTTCGCCCTAAGGCCGGCTCGGGTGACCGTCACGTTTGTGCCACATCACGCACCATTTACTGAATGAGTGTTCATTGGTGTTTCTGCTTTTAGTGCCGAGTATCTCATGTATGTGGAAGTATCTTTGAATCCTGTTCTTTGGTGGTTGTACTGTCTGACAGAATAAGAGGTGGACAGACGAACGTTTTCTGTGATTTTTTATGGTTGTGTTTGGCTGACATTTGTATCATGACTAATGTTGGCTGAGTAAAACATTGTGCTCTCTGTCACTCACACACGCACATCCGATTGCATGCTTTCTTTCAAGGCTGGCTTCTCAGGATGGCACTGCGTCTTCTAACAGTTTTCACACACTAAGGCTGTGTCCACATAAAAAAACTGCGCTTTTAAATAAAAACAATCTCCGTCCACACCAGCGTTGTCACATTATTAATTACGAAAATGTATCTGTCTGCACTAAAACAACCTAAAACGCATTTCATGTAGAAGTTCGCCAACACTGGGCATGTGCACATCGGCGGAAAAAATCCTTTAAAGGAATGGTAACGACAGCGGCCATTTATCGTAAAAATGTACTGACTGGTAAATTATTTGTAATCAAAGTGTACAAAATGCAATTTAGATGCATACAGGTAAGCATCCAAACAAGCGCTATTGAGAGCAAATCCTCTGTGTCCGTTGTGTTGGAATGTGTTTGTTTGAGAATGAGACATGTCATGTGCAGGGTCCAATCAGGGCAGAGTAATCCAGTTTATCTAATCTAATCTAAACCACTCAGACCGCGATTGGAGTCTGTGTTTTTAAACTGTACTGCAGCGCTGAGCTGGCGTTTTCAGAACTGTACGACTCAGGTGAGTGTGCTCATTATATTAAGATTTAATCTTTGAATTAATTTACACAAAACAATGCTACCCCGAGTGAGCAAAGGTGTCACCTCATATTGACCTCTCACTTATATTAAATAATATTGACCACGGCAGGCAGAAATGGAATTTTTGCAGTCAAATTGCAATTGAAGAGTTGTGATACACACATAATACATTGAGTTTGATTTTTATTTTCACTAAAATAAAAACAAACAAGTGTATCTTTAATTTCAACACCTCTTTGTGTTTTTTTCCTCAAAATGAAGATGAGAAATTCACATAATTACAACAAAGTGAGAAGGCGAGATGTCACAAGTGATAATTCTAGAGTAGTTCAGCTGCAGATCTCCTGTGCTGGACCCTCTTGGGTAAATGGAAGGTCACCACAGGACGAGAGCACACGGCCTTCAGTAAATGCACTTCGACAATTTAAACTAGCTGTCCTAGTCTACAAGCCCTTAATGTTTCTAGAATGTGCTTTTCAAAAGTGCTGCTACTGCTGTGTTGTCTCAAGACATCCAAAATGGTGATTAACGTCTGTGTAGAGGACTTCATCTTCAAAGATGCACATACTCATGTACAGTGGTATAATATATAGGTCATACTATATATACTGCTGTGTGGGTACATTATGTATACATATATATATATATATATATATATATACTGTATATACTGTATATACAAATTAATACATACACACATATTTACATATTAATATTGACACACACATACACACAGACATATATATATATATATATTAATACACACACACACGCACACACACACATATATACATATTAATACACACACATACACATATATATACAAATGAATACATACACACATATTTACATATTAATATTGACACACACATACACACATATGTATATATTAATACACACACATATATATATTAATACACACACACACATATACATATTAATACACACAAGTACACATATATATATACAAATTAATACATACACACATATATACATATTAATATACACACACATACACACGCATATATATGCATATTAATATACACACACATATTAATACACACCCCCACAAACGAGCACATACAGTGCATCCGGAAAGTATTCACAGCGCATCACTTTTTCCACATTTTGTTATGTTACATCCTTATTCCAAAATGGATTAAATTCATTTTTTTCCTCAGAATTCTACACACAACACCCCATAATGACAACATGAAAAAAGTTTACTTGAGGTTTTTGCAAATTTATCAAAAATAAAAAAAACTGAGAAATCACATGTACATAAGTATTCACAGCCTTTGCTCAATACTTTGTCGATGCACCTTTGGCAGCAATTACAGCCTCAAGTCTTTTTGAATATGATGCCACAAGCTTGGCACACCTATCCTTGGCCAGTTTCGCCCATTCCTCTTTGCAGCACCTCTCAAGCTCCATCAGGTTGGATGGGAAGCGTCGGTGCACAGCCATTTTAAGATCTCTCCAGAGATGTTCAATCGGATTCAAGTCTGGGCTCTGGCTGGGACACTCAAGGACATTCACAGAGTTGTCCTGAAGCCACTCCTTTGATATCTTGGCTGCGTGCTTAGGGTCGTTGTCCTGCTGAAAGATGAACCGTCGCCCCAGTCTGAGGTCAAGAGCGCTCTGGAGCAGGTTTTCATCCAGGATGTCTCTGTACATTGCTGCAGTCATCTTTCCCTTTATCCTGACTAGTCTCCCAGTCCCTGCCACTGAAAAACATCCCCACAGCATGATGCTGCCACCACCATGCTTCACTGTAGGGATGGTATTGGCCTGGTGATGAGCAGTGCCTGGTTTCCTCCAAACGTGACTCCTGGCATTCACACCAAAGAGTTCAATCTTTGCCTCATCAGACCAGAGAATTTTCTTTCTCATGGTCTGAGAGTCCTTCAGGTGCCTTTTGGCAAACTCCAGGCAGGCTGCCATGTGCCTTTTACTAAGGAGTGGCTTCCGTCTGGCCACTCTTCCATACAGGCCTGATTGGTGGATTGCTGCAGTTATGGTTGTCCTTCTGGAAGGTTCTCCTCTCTCCACAGAGGACCTCTGGAGCTCTGACAGAGTGACCATCGGGTTCTTGATCACCTCCCTGACTAAGGCCCTTCTCCCCCAATCGGTCAGTTTAGATAGCTGGCCAGCTCTAGGAAGAGTCCTGGTGGTTTCGAACTTCTTCCACTTATGGATGATGGAGGCCACTGTGCTCATTGGGACCTTCAAAGCAGCAGAAATTTTTCTGTAACCTTCCCCAGATTTGTGTCTCAAGACAATCCTGTCTCGGAGGTCTACAGACAATTCCTTTGACTTCATGCTTGGTTTGTGCTCTGACATGAACTGTCAACTGTGGGACCTTATATAGACAGGTGTGTGCCTTTCCAAATCATGTCCAATCAACTGAATTTACCACAGGTGGACTCCAATTAAGCTGCAGAAACATCTCAAGGTTGATCAGGGGAAACAGGATGCACCTGAGCTCAATTTTAAGCTTCATGGCAAAGGCTGTGAATACTTATGTACATGTGCTTTCTCAATTTTTTTATTTTTAATAAATTTGCAAAAACCTTAAGTAAACTTTTTTCACGTTGTCATTATGGGGTGTTGTGTGTAGAATTCTGAGGAAAAAAATGAATTTAATCCATTTTGGAATAAGGCTGTAATATAACAAAATGTGGAAAAAGTGATGCGCTGTGAATACTTCCAGATGCACTGTATATATATTAATACACACATACACATATATATATAATAATACACACACATATATTTACATATTAATACACACACACATATATATACATATATATTAATACACACACATATATTTTCATATTAATACAGACACACATATATATTAATACGCACACACACTTATACTATATATATATATATATATTAATACACACACACATATATTTACACATTAATACACACACAGATATGTATATTAATACACACACACATGCATATATACATATATATTAATACACACACACTGTACATACAGTATATACAGTTTATAGATATATAAATACTGTGAGGGACGGCCGCCATCTTTACCTGGCTGGGAAGCTCTCAAGATGGAAGGACAGGACAGGGGAAGACAGCATGCACGGGGCATTGTCTCCCCTGGGCTGCTAGATGGCAGCCCTCCTGGGTTGCAGCAGTGACACAGTTTCCCACAGGGCATCATGGGAGTTGGAATTTGTCGGCTCAGCCCTATTGGGTTCTGTGGGTGGTACCAGGGGGTGCTGCAGGGACTGGTGAGCCCTAGTTTATCAGGCTCTCACCTCACCCAGAACTGCTTCCGAATTACAGCTTCAGAACACTGGAAGAGCTTCCAGGTGGGACATCAAAGGAGCTGCCTGCCCCTGTTCTTGGAGCCAGAGTCGGAACGAAGGAAGACAAAGCTTGTGAGGAGGAGTGGAGGCAGCAGTGACAGAGAGAGACAAAGAGAGAGGAGAAGAAGACAAGAATATTGCTGAGTGCTGAATACTGTGCGCTTGGCTGTACTTGTGGTAGTGGCATGGGAAATGCTTAAGAGTTTCCCACAAATAACGAGTCTTTGTGCTTCTATATTTATGTCTGAGCCTTTGTGTCAGGTGTTTGAGGAGCTGGAGTGCCTCCTGGTGGCCACAATATGTTTATATATACATACACTAGCTTTGCTACCCGGTTCCTACAGGGTAATATCATAAGACAATGGGTGTCTGTTATGGTGCCATCGGTTAATCAGGGGTATCAGAAGTGCTATGTAACTAACTGTATACGTTTCTGTTTATAATACTTGAAGTTTTTTTTTTTTTTTTTGCCAAAAGCTAATGTTATTGACTGGTAGTGAAGAGTAGAGGTTAAGGTTTTGGACTTCAAACCCTGAGGTTGTGCTTTCACATCCCACTACTGACACTGTGTGACCCTGAGCAAGTGACTTAACCTGTCTGTGCTCCAATTAGAAAAAACAAAAGAAGCAGGACCAGTTGTATCTCAGATGTTGTAAGTCACCTTGGGTAAAGGCATCAATTAAATGATAATAATTATATTATCAGGTCGCTGCAGCTGCTTGTTCTTGAATATGCAACACACATTTGTCCGTGAGTAAAACATTCCTGCATTAGATAAATTTCTCCTTTTCCTAGAAACTTAGCTTTTGGTCATTGCAGAACACAATTTTACAGGAAAGTGTATTCTTTTGAATCGAAACCGGTAATCAGTGCAAACAAAGTAAAATCTGAGTGTATATTATTATCAGTTTTGGATGTTTATGATTTTCATTTGTTTATGTCATTCACTCAAGTTTATCCTTTAAAGTTATTTTGTCCATTGTATGTATTTCTCCTTTAAAGTCCACAAAGGTGAATTTATATACATACAAAAGTTTGGAGGGCAGGGGGTTGTGGCACCCCTGTTCAAGGTAAGCAGACTCACATATGAAGGATGGGATGGGGGGGCTCCCTTTTAAAATTCTATAGATGCAAATTTATATTACAATAGGCCCAAAAGTATTTTTTGGTGGCAGTGTTATTACAGCTGAAGCACTCTGGGGGTCCAGGCTAAAAAAGGGGCTTGTCCACCTCAGCCAGAGAGTCGGGAGTGGAGTTGAACAAAACCCACCTGGGAGGAGTGGAAGAGAAAGAGAAAGAATTAATAAAGAAAAAGAAGAATTAAGTGAAGAGCCTGTGAAAAAGTATTTTGTAAAATAAAAATAGTTTGAAACCAAGATTGTGTATTTGTAGTTGTGGCACAGGTTTGGGGCTTTGAGATGCACCCCCATAATGGTCCCAATATATTAATAAAATCACAGTGGCAAAATAAGCTGAGAAAAAAAAATATAATTAAGAAATCTTACTATTGCTACAAGCTGAAGGGATGAATTGTATTTGTACCTCATTACCAGGGAGGATGTAGGAAAGTTTGAGCGTGTCCATTGCCTGGACCATGGATTTCATGGCAGTGTATATGTTCTGGTAGATAAGCTTCTTGAAGGCCTGGCATTGTTCACTGGAGTACCCATCTCCATGGATGATGCGCATCTGTTTAATGAAAGTGGTCTTCCCGCTCTCACCAGTTCCTGGACAGGGACCACAAAATGCAGAAAATCAATCAGAATGGCTAATAAGCAAAACCCCCTTAGGAGTGTAATAAAAGCACCAGGAACAACTTTCATATGTTGATGCATTAGCTACTCATGCAGTTATGATTAACCACTGGGACAAGTCAAGCAAAATGACTCCTTTTATTGGCTAACGAAAAAGTTTACAATATGCAAGCTTTTGAGGCAACTCAGGCTCTGTGCTCAAGATCTTCCCTGAAGAAGGGGCCCGAGTTGTTGAAAGCTTACATATTGTAATCCGTTCAGTTAGCCAATAAAAGGCGTCAGTTTGCTTGACTTCTTACTACATCCATAATGGCTAACACAGTACAACACCCTAGTAGCACTGGCACAAATAATATAACCTCCTACCATCCAACCATTAGCTAAACCTGCTTCAACCTGAGCAGGGTCACAGGGAAGCTGGAGCCCACCCAGCAAACTCTGGGAGCAGAACAGCACCTGGGCAGGATGCCAGTACATCTCTGTAAGACAAGGCATGATTATAAAGTCTCTGAAGAATGGCTACTTAAACTTTAACAGCCAAGGGCAATGTGGAGCCTTGCTTGTTAGTGACTGCTAACGACAACTACTTAAAGTGCCTTCTTTAATGTTTGATTTTACCCCTCTGCTCCACAATTTAAAATTACAAATCAAACAATTCAGACATTGTGATTAAAGTGCACATCGCAGACTTTCATTGAAGGGGATTTGCACACATTTCAGTCACACCTCACTTTTTTTACATGGCCCCCCATTTCATGGCACCATAATGCTTGGGATAATTGGCATAACAGGTGTTTGTGATTCCTCCTGTGGGTTTCATGGCTTCATAAGATACTTCAGCTTGTTTCTATCCTTTGGGGTCTTTAATTGACATTGTTCAATATGAGAACAAGAGCTGTATCAACAGAGAATCAAATAAGCCATTATAAGGCTGAAATACGAGAATAAAACCATCTGATACATCGGTAAAACCTCAGGATGACCAACATCAACTGTCTGGAATATCATTAAGAAGAAAGAGTACACTGATGAGCTCAGTAATCACAAAGGGGCTGGTAGGCCAAGAAAGACCTCCACTGCTGATGACAGAAGAATCCTCACTATAGTAAAGAAAAAGAATCGAACGCCTGTGTGACAGATCAGAAACAGTCATCGGGAGGCAGATGTGGATGTGTCAGAGCCGACTATCAGTAGAAAACTTCATGAGCAGAAACACAGAGGACGCCGCACTGCAAGATACAGACCATAAAAACAGCAAGGCCAGACTGCAGTTTGAGAAAAAGAACTTCAAAGAGCCTGCAGAATCCTAGGAAAAGGTTTTGTGGACAGTGTAATATTTATGTGTCAACAAAATATGAATATATATATATGCGCAGTTTTGTTTTAAGATATTTCATTGAAATGTATTATTGTTATCAGGCATTTTGTAGGCATCTATGTCATTTCCCATTGGGATTAATAAAGTATCTATCTATCTATCTATCTATCTATAAGGAAAGCACCGGAAAAAGGGACATCAACTTTGTGTTTTGTTTATAGAGTTTCAGATAGAGCATGGATGCCGTGGATGTAAGACCTGTGTTAAATAAAGTTCCCCTGCGTACTTAAAAAATCATCTCACCATCACCTCATTTTGTACAAGGCATGAAAACAAGACCTAGAGAAAAGACATAGATGAACCTGATCAGAGTGATGGCAAGAGCAAAGTGTGGAGACGAAAAGGAACTGCTTGAGATCCAGAGCAGACCACCTCATCTGTTACAAATGGAGCTGGTGGTCTTATGGCTTGGGCATGTACGGCTGCCACGGGTCCTGGCACACTTCTGTTCATTAATGATGGAACTGCTGACAGCAGTGGCATAATGAATTCTGAGAAACATCTGATCTGCTCAAGGTCCAGTAAATGCCTCCAAACTTATTGGAAGGCACTTCATCCTACAACAAGCAGCACAGGAGGTTTTCAAAGCTAAAAAATGGAAAATTCTTGAATGGCCAAGTCAGTCACCTGATTTAAATCCAATTGAGCAGGACGTCCATATGCCTAAGAGAAGACTTAAGGAGACAAGCAGGAGCTGAAGATGGCCACATTAGAGGCCTGGCAGAGAAGACCCTCAGTACCTGGAGATGTCACAGACTTCAAGAAGTCATCACATACAAGTGATAAGTGACCAAGAACTAAATATGACAACAGCTTTAATAGACCTGCCATTGCTGTGTCCAAACATTATGGTGCCCTGTAATGGGGGGGACCACATAGAAAAAAGTGCTGTCATTTCTACATGGGGTGACCGAAATGTCTGCAAATCCCCTTAAATGAAAGACTGCAATGTGCACTTTAATCACAATGTCTGAATTGTTTAATTTGTAATTTTAAACTGTGGAGCAGAGGGGGAAATGAAGGAAAAAAATGTGTCTTTGTCCCAAACATTATGGAGGGCACTGTACTGTACATAGCACCATCCATAAGCACGGTGCACAGCTTTTCACCATATTTGTAAGTGTTATGACCTACTAAAAAGGCCCAGGGGCATATAAATATGCCACACAAGTGAGAGAGAGAGGGAGGGAGACAAAACAGAGAAAAAAATAACCAGCTACCTAAAAGGAGTCCATTTATGGTCAAAAAGAAAAACCTCACAGAATATGGAGAAAATTTCACACAAAACAGAAACAAGGCAGGAGGACAACACTAACATAGCTGTCTAGCTAAACAAAGTTTACACAGCTAGACACACACTATCCACGTTTATCACATAGATGGCTAGCTTCTTTTTCTTCTTTCGGCTGCTCCTGTTAGAGTTTGCCACAGCAGATCATCTTTTTCCATATCTTCCTGTCCTCTCCATCTTGTTCTGTTACCTCCATCACCTCAATGTCCTCTCTCACCACATCCATAAACCTTCTCTTAGGCCATCCTCTGATCCTCTTACCTGACAGCTCTATCCTTAGCACCCTTCTCCCAATATACCTAGCATCTCTCCTCTGCACATGTCCAAACCAACGCAATCTCACCTCTCTGACTTTGTCCGACTGTCCAACTTGAGCTGACCCTCTAAGGTACTCATTTCTAATCCTATCCATCCTTGGCTTACAACAAGCAATAAGAAGAAAAAATAACCAAAGCCAGGCTATCCAACCCTAACTCTCCATAACTTGCTCTGTGAAACCCAAATCCATTCATCTCTCTCTCTCTCTCTCTCTCTCTCTCTTTTTCCACTAGAGATGGGAAAATGATACCAAAGCATTGAAGCTTGTGTCAGTCAATCTGAAGCGTAGTGAGTCGAATCACTGTGTCAGAGCTTCTGTCAAAATTCCACTGTCACGTAACCCGTAACGTTTGAAGCTTTGAACGTCATCAGTGCTTCACAGCCCGCTTCATTGGTTTGACAGCATTTAATCGGTTTCACAGCTTTGGCGCTAAATTAACAGGTAACCTATATAAAATGCATTATTCTCTTTCAACAATGTTGGGTTGTGAGGAGAGAGAGATTTGGAGAGCTTTGGTGACAGATTGCGACTAACAGCAGAAAACGGCGTTCAAAAGTTAAATAGTACAAATGGACAAGGACCTTAGCAGAATAAAA
Source organism: Erpetoichthys calabaricus (assembly GCF_900747795.2). Lineage (NCBI taxonomy): Eukaryota > Metazoa > Chordata > Cladistia > Polypteriformes > Polypteridae > Erpetoichthys > Erpetoichthys calabaricus. Next base: position 140,344,847 of record NC_041405.2, read on the forward strand.
TGAACATAGACTTTTCTGACCTTTTGCTGGTGACATGAGACTGAAACAGTGAGTGCTGCTTCACTTGCACTCTTGAGAGCTTGCCTTGACCTCAATTAACCACCAGATGTCACTGTTCATACTGGGGCTGGGGCTTCAAAGCTTCGAATCTTTTCTGGCACAAATAGAAAGGAAGCCTCAAAGATTCACAAGGCTTCATTTTCCCATCACTACTCTCCACCCTAAAACCCAAACAAGCTTCCTTTTAAAACCTACACCCACCCCAGAACCCAAGTGATTTAATAACGGTGGGCAGCTCAACAGGTGGGTAATTAGGGCAGGATTCGATTAAGTCATCTGCACCAAATTGAAGAAGACAAGCCGAGTTTAACAAACAGATCTAGAGTGAGTCGTAACAGTAAGATGGGGCAGTAGTGGGCTAAGCGGTGGTGGACACTGAAAGGCGAACCTTGGGCTCCCCCTCCTAGTGTGTAGTCACTATGGTGGGGGTGTTACACTCGGACCCCAGAGAGCTGCAGGTCTTTGTTTCAGCCACTTTCTTAATTAGTAGCCAGCTACTACTGCTAATGCCACACAGACTCCTCTCTCCTTCATTTTAAAGATTGGCTTTTACGATTCAAAACATTTAGTCGTATCATTGTATTAAGCAGCAGCCATCCAATACAAAGAAGTAAAGTGAGGCACTAGAGCTACGTTGGAGGTCTCAAGCTCAGTTTCTGGAGAGCCAATATTTTTTTTGAACTGATCTCTTAATTAGACCCCCTGATTCAGTTGTTAGTGAAACACATTAGTTAAGGGGTCTGGCTGCTTGGTGCACTCATGCTGCCACATCACACATTTCCAAAACTTTTTTTTTCTTTTATGAGAAAGAGCATCATCAGAATGTTTTGAGAATCACAGCAGACCAAATTTTCACTTTTTCTTTCAAAAAAAAAATCAAGGTTGCTCTATCCTTAAAAAGTGAGTCAATTAAAATGAAAAAGAGAAGTCATGTCTATTAAATGCAGTAATGGCCATCATGATTGACAGCCAGCAGCTCAAAGATTGGAAGGATGGGGAATGGCAGCTAATTTGGGACACTGCCTCCCCCAGGATGCTAGATGGCGGTTTCCCTGCAGCTTAGCGGTGCCCCTGATTCCCGCATGGCACCATGGGATCTGGAGTTCAGCCCTGCTGGGTACTGTGGGTGCAGCCAGGAGATGCTGCAGGGAGACCAGGGGATTTTTACTTTCTGTATAACCTGGAAGTACTCCCAAGTCATGGGGATGGAAGCCCTCCTGGCAAGTCACGTGGGAGGAAGAACGGAAGCACTTCTGGGTCAAGGACTATATCAAGGACTGTTGGGAACCCAGCAAGTGAGCCGGAGTTGGGAGGTAGTTGACAGAGCTTGCTGGGAGGTGAAGAGGAAAGAATTGAGAATAATTATTGTATTTATTAATATTATTGTTTGCCTCTGTATGGTGGTTGGGGGTGCTTAGAGGCACTGTTACAGGAAAAGAAAGAATTAAAGCATCTTTTTGTTCTTTTACCTGGTGTTCGGGACATTTGTCTGTCAGGTTAGAGGAGCGACAGTGCCCTCTAAACTTGCCTGAATGTTGTGGGAGTGAGAGAAACAGTGCTCTGTCATGAACTGGCACCAGGATGAATTAGGGTTCCCTCTGACCATGTATTTGATCAAACAATGTCAGAAAATGGATGGATGGAAGCATGGGATCTTACACATTATCTTCATTACATTATGATATAAGGAGGAAAACAAATGAAGCAGACCCAGTTACTCCAATCCAGAGCCCTGGGTGAGGTGCCAGGTTGTTGCAGGACCCATTCAGACACCCAGACACACACAACACTAGTTATCCTAACCAGCATGTCTTTGGAGATGTGGAAGGAAAACTCAAGTGCCTGGATCAAAGCCCACACAGACACAGGGAGAACATATAAACTGCACACCGACAGACAGTAACCAAGTGCAGGATTCAGACTTAAGCCATTAGATTCAGGAGGACAGCAGCGCTTACCAGGGTGCCAACCCACCAATGAAAAAGCCAGCCAAGTCCCCACCACAGATAGACCTGAGCTGTCAATATACCCAGGGGACGTAACTGGCACATGTGAGTTATACCCACTGCCCATTTTCAAACCCTCAGGAAGCCCAATCATTTATCCCAGCTGGAAACCATAACAGGTTACCTAATAACAGAATTTTAATGCCATGACTCTCTTGTTTCTTCTGCTCCTTCAGCATCCTGTTGATATTCCGGTTAATCTCGATGACGCTTTTCTCCTCAGGCGAAAGCCAAAAGGAACATTTCCGAAAGCACCAGAGGGAACATGACCAGCAGCAGCCTCCCATGATCTCCGCTGAAGCAGACGGGTGGCGTCCACAAAGCAACGAAAAAGGTCAAGCCAAGGACACGGACGAATGCTTCTGAGTCTCAGCTTTCTTGAAGAAATGTGCTTTATAGATTATTATCTAGTTACTGTGAAGCTAATTACCATTCAGAAGATATTACCCAAAGCACCACTCATTTTGGAATAGAGGTGGTCCAGTCTTCAAAGTAAACATCCATAAAGGTAGTAAAAACAGAAAAAAATCCTGAGGGTGGTGTGTCACACAGTGGATGTTGTCACAGGGTCCGTGTGTCAACTTACTTGGTTGAGGTGTCCCCTTATCACTGTGAGACCCCTCACGCCATGAAAGGTGGAGATCGAATCCAGAAAGCTTCCCAGCTGCTGGGTTAAGTTGTCCTTTTCTCTGTGACACTCCTCAGTTAAGACGCCCATTTCAGTGTCCACTTATGGATAGGACTTTTCTTTTAGCTGATGTTGCCTGTGAACTGATCATTATGGGAAATCTCTTGCTAATATGCTATCCAGTCGAGGCTCCTGCCCCAGTTAGGTTAATGAAGTGACACATGAGACAGTAGGTGAAGTCCTCTCATTTATAACAGTCTCAGGAGACAACACACTCATCCATGATGTGTTACTCCCTTTAGGATCCAAGAATACTTACAGTGAGTTTAAAGAGAAAAAGTGCTGCTCATCAGCGTTTTGAGGTAACAGCTTAAACACTTCCTTCGCTAATCCACTTGTGAGGCCCAGTCCTCGATGATCTGTATCCCAGATGAGACGAAATCCTCACACTTGTGGTAACGAGCCAACAGATAAGACTCCTTTCTCAGATCATGAGCTAGTCAGTTGATGGGTGGCACATTCACCTCAGTGAGATAAACCACATGAGGCACTGCTGCTACTCTCGTGTCACGGGGTTAACTGATGTCCTCCACTCCTTGATGATGTGCTGGTCAGGGGACTCAAAAATGGGTTACTTAGATAAGCGTGTCTCCTCACTGATGTTTTGTTCAATTTACACCCTCTTAGGTGAATGAATTGTCCAGATGAGACAAACACACTTTGCTTCTGTATTAATAATACTCACTCCTAGATGATATGCTGGCCCATTGACTCAATAATGCATTACTTAGATGAGCTTGTCTTCCCACCTCCTAGGTGGAAGAATTGTCCGGATGAGACAAACTCTTTGCTTGTGTCTTAATGAGTTACCAGATGGCACTCAATCCTAGATGATGCACTGGGTAGTTGACTGGCACACTTTCTTCAGTGAGACTTCTTTCATCATGGGCTGGACAGCTTTCTCTCTCTGCTTTAATGTGTTACTCAAATGAGACACAATATAACAGATGACATTTACTGCTAGGTGATGCGTCTGTGAGGTGACAGGGGAGCCCCCTTTTCTCTCACTGATGTAGTACCAGGCGAGACCCTCTTATTGCTGATGTGCTTCCCACTGGGTGCTGTGTTAATGACTCACTCCAAGATGCTAACCTGAGTTATTCGATGTCTTTGTTGTCACCCAGTGAAGTGTTCTTGATGTCTCTCCTTGCTGGTGTCCCAGTGAGATAATCCGGGCAGTCTTTCTGCAGTTTGCTGTATTAAGCAAGTCTTGTTTTTCGTAATATAGTCTGGTAACAGGGGGCTACTTCTTCACTTTGGTTTCCTGACAGGTCTGTTCACCATGTCCAGCTGAGGTCTTGTATAAAGGTGAGCTCCTCAAAGTGGCTTGAACGAGACCGGCTGCATGTTTCAGCTCCGCGACTGAGGTGAGCTGTTGAGGTGAAGCGATTCTTAAACACTTCAGTGTAATTATCCATGGAGGCGGGGCTGCAGGAAACCCTTAAGAGCATCGCTTCACAATGTCGATTAGATAGCTTAAGCCTTAAAAAGTTAAACAAAACAAGAGAAGAGTTCACTCCAATTATCTGAAGTGGAATAGAATTGAATCATGCAGATTAACATCCTCTTTTCAGTTTTTTTTTTATTATTATTAAGCAAAGGTAAGACATACCTGCAGCACCAACCTGTCCATTGTAAGTGGAGTAAAGCAGAAACCTGAGTGCGGTGTAAATCACAAACAATAAGCAGACAGGTCTCATGCACTTTTCGGCATTTCAGAAATTCACAGCACCTGGTCTGATCAGATGCTTCGGATGCTTTTCTTTATTATTTCGCACCATTGCCTCATACGGGCACCTGGCCACACTTCCATTTTTGCTCGAGGAGCAGCTGACTGGTAATAACTATGGAGCCGCTCAGTAAACACAAACTCACTTTACTTACTAGGTTTGGCTAAAGGGACCAAGAAATCAACTTGGGCTCCTGGTTGTTATATGTTGAGTCCCCTGTTCTTCTTTTCACAACTCCACAAATTTTGTAAATCTTAAATAATTACCTAAATCATTGGGTGGAATACCAATATAATCAACGTTGCAATATTTTAATAAGTTGTTTTAACAAAATGTGCAATTACCACTTCCTACAGTAAGAGCCAAGACTGTAGCAGCCGATCGCTGGCCCGGTTGAGTGGCTTAGGCCAGGTTTAAACCCTGTGCCTGACCATTATTCCTGTGCAGTTTGCACGTTTTTTTCATGACTGCAGAGCCAGTCAATCCATTAGGCGACACAGGAGGTTACCTATAGGGTGCCATTTATAAAAGTTAAGGGGCATGCCCTCCCGACTAAACTCTAGTTGTGGACCTCTAGAGCTCAGGGATGTCTTAATGTATGGGCACTGGCCAGGCGCCCATGATGTTTCTGATGCCTGTGTATGTTTCTGTTTTGCTGTCAAAACAGGGTCCCCAGCACACTTCCATGCCCGGGGTACTATGATGCTGTTAAGATGGCCCTGCCAGAGCTTCACTCCATTGAGGAGCTTGTCGCTTTATATGATAAGTCAATGATGACGCCTGGTTACACTATGATTAAGATCAGAGTTTGGGGACGGTTATCTGATTCAACTCAATTAAAACCAGTAACAAAAACCTGCAATCTATCTGGATGTCCAGCAGAGCTACTTAATCATGGAGTTGCAACCAATTGGTGATACTAAGTAGGTGTTTTTACCTGCTGGACACCTTTTATGGAAGTTGCATGGCTCCGTACACCAAGGGGCACCTGCTCCTTAAACTAAACTTACTTTATGTATACTTTAAATTAAAGTATACATAAAGGGGCGCTATTTGTGCTACTGAAAGGGCACGTGCTACGCTATCCACTGCCTACAGCTCCCAATGTGCTGTCAAGTCTTAAGTGTGTCTGACTTCAGAACATGACACCAATCCATACACCCTAAACTTTAGTGAGAGCTGTGCTATTATACTGTTAATTAGCACTTCTGTAGTGTACAGTCTCTGTCTGTGGACATGTTGCTATGGTGTTTAAATTCACAGAATATTGCGTAATGCATTGTTCAGTACTTGTCTGTATTCCGAAAGAGCAAGCAGATCAAAGGTTTTCCTGAAGTCATCCATATTGTTTTTCTAAATATTTTACTGGAACGTGGTCACCTCAGGTATAACGTCATTCCTAACTCCAGCATTCGGCTTTGATGGTTAGCCCACCCTTTGCTGCTAGTCATGAGTGAGGGTGGTGTAGCATTGAGTTTTGGGCAGTCGAAGAGCAAGGTTAGGTCTCTCGTGGCATTTCACGCAAGTTGTGCATACATGTCAGAATAATTAAAGGGAGGAATGTTGTTGGGGGGAGGGCATTAAGGTCTCAGAGATAAGGGGCTGGACACCAGACCATGAGATGGGGTGGTGTTTCTTTTGAAAATCAGGGGCTAAAGCCTAATGACACCACTGCTTGGGAAATATTTCATTTGGGAATTGTAAAGACAGAAGTACAGCTTAGATTAAATAGGCTGAAATCTAACAAATCATGAGGATCAGATAACATGTATCCTCGAGTGCTTAAGGAAGTTAGTGAGTACACAGAGAAACGATTGACACGTGTTTTTTGAAAATCTCTACACTCTGCAAGGGAAATTCCTAAGGACTGGAAAATAGCAAATAGTAACCTGTTATAAAAAAAGGTGATTGAGCAGATCAAAGTAACTATAGGGTAGTAAACGTAATGTGGACTACTGGTAAATTGATGGAAGTAATTATTAAGGAAAAGGTCGAGCAGCACATGCCTGGAACCAAAATATTAGTGAGTAGCTGGCCTGGGTTAAGACATGGAAGGTTGTGTTTTACTAATATGTTGGGACTCTATGAGGAAACAACAAAAGGATACAATCAGTGTGGTGGAGATGATGTTATTTACCAGGACTTTCACAAGGTGCCACGTGTGCGGTTGGGCATCAGACTAAAACAAGTGGGAGTTCAGGGTGCAGGACTCAAACACAGGACGCAAAGAGTTATGGTGAGGGGGACATTTTCAGAATTATGTGACATTAAAAGTGGCGTTAATCAGGGGGTCAGTGCTGCTGGGACCACTGCTGCTTTTATTATACATAAATAATCTGGAGAAGAATATAATCAGTAAGCTGGTTAAGTTTGCAAATAATGCAGAATTAAGTAAATTGTTATGCAGGGACCTGGTCAGAATACAAGGGGAAATGACATGTATTTTAAGTAAACATAATACCATGTATTTGTACCAGACCTGTGCAAAAGATATATTGATGATGGTGTTGGTGTGGCATCTTACTCCAGAAGCCAACTGGTTTTGCCAGTTTTATTAGTTTCCATCCATCTCTCAGGTTTACAGTTGACCGCAGTTCTGCCACTTTTAGATAGTCTTTCTATCTTCTCTTAGGGGCATTAAGCCGCTGTCAGTTACAGGCACACTGACTCACACAGTTACCTTCTCTACAGCTCCTTCCAAACCTGGCTGCCACTCCCACAGTTCCTTAGACTCCTCCAAAATCTGCAGTGAGGAGGTGGACAACTGAGTCTCTTCATTGCTAGAGGATAACCTCTCATGCTGTGGGCAATCAAGTCAGGTGTAGACCTCCCCACATCCACTCTAAGAGGAACTTCAATAATGAATCCCACATCCCGCTGGACCTCCTATTCCACCCTTACTCTCTTTGTCTTTCTCAAAGGCAGTTAATCAAAATGTCCCCATTTTACAGACTGATCCTTCCACAGGGGCCTTTTTCTAACCCTCCCTTGATCTCCTTCTATCTATGGCTCAAAAGTATTTGGACAATTGACTGATAAGCTGTTCTATATCTAGGTGTGAGCAGACCCCTTATTATTTTATTAACCATTAAACAGGTAGAAAGTTTGGAGTTGATTCCAAGTCTGGAATTTGCATTTGGAAGCCGTCATTGTAAATTCTCAATATGAGGTCCAAGGAGTTGCCCATGTGAATAAAAAGAGGCCATCATTAGGCAGTGTGGGAAACAGGCCGGACACAGACAGGCAGACATTGTTAAAGCACCACAACACGTTTTATTTACAGATAATATTTACAATAAAGTAAACATGCACAAACCACTTCACCCCAAAGTCCAGGCCTTCTTCCTCAATGCCCTGTCAGGTGCGCCTCCACTCCTCTCCACCAAGACTTTGTCCTTCTTCCACCCAACTCCAGCCATCGAATGGAGGGAGGCAGCCCCTTTTATAATCACCTGGATGTGTTCCAGGTGTCTTCCGATAAGCTTCCTCCGGCACTCCCCAGTGTGGCAGAAGTACCAGCTCTGCACCCGGAAGCACTCCAGGTGTCCCTGGTCCTCTTCCCCCCAGCACTTCCGGGTGTGGCGGAAGTACTGAGGTCCAGGGCTCCGTAGGCGTTGGGGCGCCCCCTGGCAGTGACCACGGGCCCCTATAGGGTTGAGCTTCCAAGCTCAGTTCCCATGGTCCCCAAAGCAACCAGGGCGGTCGCCCCCTCGTGGTCTGGAGGAGGTGCAAGCCCTCCTCTGGTCCTCCCAGGCATCCCGGCTGGGTACCACCCCCAGCCGCTTGCCACAGCAGAGAAAACAAAACAAACCCATCAGAGAGAAACAGCAGAAACACCAGGAGATGTCAAATCAACCATCTGGTACATTCTTAAAGACGAGGAATAGACTGATGAGCTCAGCAAACACCAGAAGGTCTGGACAACCGTGGAGGATAACTGTGCTGAATTCTGTCCTTTGCAGAATTCTGTCCTTGGTGAAGAAGAACGCCTTTAGCCAAACCAAGAACACTCTCCAAGAGGTAGGCCAATCATTGCCAAAGTCTACAATCAAAAGAAGACTTCATGAAAGTAAAGACAGAGGGTTTACTACAATCTGCAAACCAACTGGTAAACCTCAAGCATAGGAAGGACAGATTAGACTTTGCCAGAAAATATTTAAATAAAAACAGTCCAGGTTTGGAACAGATTTCTTTGGACAAAAGATGGAGTATGGAGAAGAGAAGGAACGACTCATGATCTGTAGCACACCACATCATTTGAGAAACATGCTGGAGGCCGTTTTATGGTATGATCATGCCTGACTGCCAATGGGAGTGGGTCACTGGTGTTTATCGATACTATAACTGCTGACAGAAGTCTCAGGATGACGTCTGAAGTGTCCAGGGCTCTACTGTTTACTCATATTCAAACAAATCTTTGCACAACTGATAGGGCGACACTTCACAGTGCAGATGGACAATGAGCCAAAACCTACTGTGACAGCAAACTAAGTGCTTTTCAACACAAAGTAGAGGAATATTCTTCAATGGCCAAGTCCGTCAACTGACCTCAACGCAACTGGCCATGCATTTCACTTGCTGAAGATAAAACTGAAGGCAGAAAGTCCAGTGAACAAACAGCACCTGAAGACCACTGCAGTAAAGGCCTGGCAAAGCATCACTGGAGTGGAAAGCCAGCACTTGGAGAGGGCCAGGGGTTCAGAATTCAGGCAATCATTGACTGTAAAGGATTTTCAACTAAGTATTGAAAATGATCATTATATTTATGATTATGTTAATTTGTCCAAATACATTTGAGCCCTTGAAAATGGGGGGACCATGTCTGAAAATGGCAGTCTTTTCTAAACAGCTGGTACAAAGTTTTTGTTAAACACTTCAAATTAAAACTGCATGACTACACTTCAATCACATCTTGTGTGGAGGACGGACGGACCAACAGAGGCCCACGGGTCATAAGCATGGGAGCTCAACCCTGTTGTGGCCTGTCGCCACCGCCAGGGGGTGCATGGATGTTTTCAGTGCCCTATTTGGCCACACTTCCGCCACAACCAGAAGTGTGGCCAGAACAACCTTGTTGGGCACCTGGAGTCCTTCTGGGTGCCCTATAAAGGGAGCCAGTCACCACAACTCAGTGGCCAGAGTTGGGAGGAAGAGGACAAAGCCTGAAGAGGAGTGGAGGTGGAAGGAGTGGTGGCAAAGAAGGGACTATGTCATACTGCGTTGGTGACTTGTGCAATGTGTGCTGAACTGAAAATAAACCGGGTGTTATGTGCTTAACCTGTGCTCTGCCTGTCTATGTCGGGGTTAGGTCTTCACACTTGATTGCTTCATTTCAAATTCACTGTGGTGACGTACAGAGTCAGAATTATGAAAATTGCATTGCTGTCCAAGTACTTACGGACCTAACTGTAACCTTTGCAAACTTCTCATTCGCAGTTATTGCAACATAATTGCACATTTTGCTTTGGTGTTATATTAACAAATTATAAGTATGTATCATTTAAAATTAAAGATGCCCACAGGAAAATTTCATTTCTCAAAGGTTGATATTTGATGGCTAGTGAATCTTATAAGAGCTTCTCATTTGTGTTTCATTTAAGAATCAGCTCCTCCAACCTGCAGGGAAAAACCTGGGGGTTGGTGGCAGAATTTGCACTCCAGCCATCATAAAAAAACTCACACTGTTCCATTCCATCTGAACTAGTGTGGTACTGAGGTGTCACCCATTGCATGGCTGCACTTGGGTCCTAATCTGGGGATCCTGAGTTGATTTGCCATGTGGTGGGTGCGGCAATGCACTGTATTAGCACGTCCTCCTAACCTAACCTTTGTCAGTGATGTTTCCCCTAAAATTCCTTACAAGAAAGCGTTTTAGTCAACAAGGAGACATGAGCTACAACTGAGGGAAAAGGAGTCAAAATTGGGAATTGCATTTGAAAAAGCAGGTTATATTTTGTGAGATCTCTTTTTAGTCTTGTTTTAATCTGTTTTGAGACTTTGTATTCATGAAGTAGTTTACAACACTTGAGATATGATTGGTTGCATTTCTTTTGCTAATTGTAGCACAAGGAGATGACACCCATTGGTGTCAGAGTGGGATTAGATCCCACAAGCTCAGGTTTTGAAGCCCAAAGTCTTAACCACTAAGCCACATTGCCTGCAGAATGATGATCTAATTGGAGCACAACAATATAAATTAGAGCCACTAATATTATTCAGAAGCAAGGGCTACTACTTTGTAATCATAGTAAAGTGTTTCATTACTGCTGTCCATACATTTCACTGTATGTCAGTGGTTCTCAACCTGTGGGACGGGCCCCCCAGTGGGGCACAAAGATGTGAAAATAAGAAAACAAGAATCGAAAATATGAAAAATGCATCTATTAAAACCAAAACAACTTAACTTAAACTACATTCTGATACTAGAAAAATAAATATAGAGTTAGATAAACGTCGATAAAAGTTAAGTAGGTATAATATAATATGCATCTATGATATATCATTATTTAAAAAAGAACAAATTGGTATTAGAGGGCTCATTTCAAAAAAACGTTAGGGGGGCGCGATTAAAACTGTTATGAAAATTCGGGTTGCAAATACTTAAAGGCTGAGAAACGCTGCTGTATGTTACTTAGTGCTCAATGCAAATACTTTCACATTGCAAAAAAAAAAATGTCAAGACAGTGCTTGAAAGATCTGAGCTCGTTGTGTGACTGTGCTGAGATGAACACTGAAACTCAACAGGAGACCCTTGGCGGATGTTTTCCTCAGGAGATAAACTTGAAAAGAAGGAGACAAAACACAATGCCACCATTTTACTTCTTTGTGATCTCAATGTTGTTGAGGAAAAACCACAAGTATATTAAGGAGATTTCTTGTTACTTTCTTGTATACACAGTATACAGAAAGTATAGGAATCATGTTCCTGGTAATACATTTAATTCTATATAGCTTTTTTTATTTCCGCCATCATTATCATAATTAAATGTAGCTAAATGCAATTTTACCCATAGCAATTTATTGCAACAAATATTATATAATACTAAAATACTTTTTCTATGTTTTTAGGTGACTATAACTCTTTTTACTCTGCATGTAATCTACTGTAGGTAATGCATATGTAATCATGAAAAAATTCCACCACCGTTTTCAACCTCCCTAGATGTGAAAATATCATTTTAATATAAAGTTTGATTATAAATAGAGATAAATGATTGTGTATCGATATTATCACTTAGCTATGAGGTGCAAAGAGATATGATATTTGAGAAATATTTTGCAACTGGAAGTGGTTCTCATGCCCTTTTTCTCTATCTCAGTATACGAGAAAATCGAGGGGAGCGCACTCCGGATTTTTTGATTCCTATATGCATGATTGGCTTTTGATTTTAACTCCATTCATTTTTGGTGAGTAAAGCATTAATGATGGCCATCCTCTTTACAGTGTGAGTGATTACGAAGTGTTTATTTTCCAGTAGGATACTCTCCAGTCATTACTGGTATGTTCCTGTATAATTTCTTACTGTAATGTGCTGAAATGAGTTTTCCTCACTGGGTGGCTGGGCTCTCCCTTAGAGACATCCGGGAGAGGCCCAGGGTAGAGCTGCTGACCCTCTGCATCGAGAGGAGCCAATTGAGGTGATTCAGGCAACCGATACAGATGCCTCCTGGAGAGGAGACCCCAGTGAAGATCCAAAGCTCACTGGGAGGATGGCCTGGAAACATCCTAGGATCCCACAGTATGAGCTGGCAAGTGTGGCCAGGGAAAGAATAGAATAGAATAGAACAGAACAGAACAGAATAGAATAGAACAGAACAGACAGTCTTCATTGTAATTGTAAAAAATTACAATGAAATTACAGAAGGGACGTATGGGCCTCTCCGCCAAGACTGTTGCCTCCGCGACCGGAATTGGAAAATGAATGAATGAATGAATGCGTTTCTTATTGTAATATTTATTTGCTGACAGTAATTTACTGTAAAATATTCCATCAGTTTTTCTTAGTGAGTTGCGACCAAACCACATTTGCTGGTGGTCAGACGTGGTTAGTGACCACGAGTAACACAACTGTAAATGCAGATTCGCTTCCCGTCACACACGCACGTCTTTGCTTCCTTCCAGCAAGGTCTTGGTTTTAAACTTCATCTCAGGTGATTGTCGCTGTGGACAACCCACCAGGTTGACAAGTCAGTCAATTCATTCATTTTCACTTGTAAAAAAATGCTGCATTACCATTTGTAATGAATACTCTTTTTTTTTTGTGAAAGTAGCCTGGGGTAAAGGTACAATGGTGATACCGCTGTGATTTATGAGACAATGCACAAAAGAAGCCAGGCAGTGCTGAGCCTTTTACATTCATGGGTAAAAAGAATTTGATCCGATGGCGAGAAAAAAGAATGACGGCAGAAGGGCAGAAGGGCCAGAGCTCGTTCTACTGGTTTGAGCAGTGCATGCAAAGTGAAATCCAAACCTTCAGCTTCCTCTTAATCCTTTTTCTCGAAAGAAGGTGGGTGTCTCAGCTGGAGGGCTTTATCCTGTGAAAATCCATCCTGCCACACACACACACACACACACACACACGCACACACATACACACACACACTAGCTTTCAGTGCTTTAAATGGAGAGGGGGTGGGCTGGATCCCCCCTGAGCAAAGCTGTGCAAACACAACCAGAGCTCTGCTTATGTGTTGGATCTCTTGATTATTTCACCCATGCAGTTAAGCCTGCCTAAAACAGTAAAGTGGCTCCATGTTATTTTTTTTGTGCTGACTACTGTTCCAGACATATTTTTCACATATTTCTAGGCTCCTGTGCGTCAATGTTTCCATTTTATTATTAAGACTGCTTAACACAGAGAGCAGGACTGCCCTCCATAAACCCAGCGTCCAGTCCTGTGCCTGGCTAATGTCTATGAGGTGATTGTGCATTCTCGTCGTCTCTGTGTGGCCTTTTCTCCTAATACTTCAGTATCCACCCCCAAAACATGATGTGCATCTTAAGCCAGCATCACATCACACAACTTGGTGTCTAACTCGCTGACTGCAATTGCTAATCTCATCGCCTGAAGATGTCACATTAAATGACTGAAAATCCCAGGGGATGACACATTACACGACTCGGTGGTGACTTTTATCTGCATAGTTTCAGATCTCCAAAGTCCTGCCAACTCGCTGCATGTTGACGGCTAATTAAAGCATTACCTGTACAGAAGCTTTCCAAGTATGGCGAGATCAGCTGCAATCTCTGCCATTTTATTTTCCTCTTTTTTTCCATTCTGTCGTGGGATGACAAACACCCTCTCCTCGGGGCCGAGTCGTACACATTGTACCTACAGGTGAGCTCTCCTTGGTTGTCTGCTCTTGTGCACACACGAGGCTGCCCCTACAGTTTAAGCCACCATCACATTACATGACTTCTAATCGGAGGACGTGTTCAACTTCACGACTGCACTTGCTGATCTCATTGATTGAAGATATTTTTTATTATTTTGGGATTCCTTTTTTTTTAAAAAAAAATAAAGTTAGTTATAGTCCTTCCAGAGCTATTAGCAGTACATTAATCAATGCCATTCTGGATAGGAATATAAATGACAAGCTGGTTAAGTTTGCAGATGATACCAAGATAGCAGGTCATTTGGAATAGGTTAAATCATCACAAAAGGACTTGGATAGCAGACAGACTTTGGGCAGATTTGTGGCAGATGAAGTTTAATGTCATTAAATATAAAGTTTTACATGTAGAAATTAAAAATGTTAGGTTGAATACACAATGGGAGGTCTGAAAATCAAGAGTCCACCTTATGAGAAGGAGCTGTAGTGGACTAGAGTGTGAGGTGGCAGAATTAAAGATGCTAAGATTTCCAGTGATTACACCTGATTAGGATGTGCATGGAGTAAAGGGAAGGTCTACAGGATGGTAGTGAGACTACCTATGTTATATGGGTTGGAGATGGTGGCACTGACCAGAAAGCAGGAGACAGAGCTGGAGGTGGCAGAGTTAAAGATGCTAAGATTTGCATTGGGTGTGACGAGGATGGACAGGATTAGAAATGAGGACATTAGAGGGTCAGCTCAGGACGTACATTCGGGAGACAAAGTCAGAGAGGTGAGATTGCGTTGGTTTGGACATGTGCAGAGGAGAGATGCTGGGTATATTGGGAGAAAGATGTTAAGGATAGAGCTGCCAGGGAAGAGGAAAAGAGGAAGGCCTAAGAGAAGGTTTATGGATGTGGTGAGTGAGGACATGCAGGTAATAGGTGTCACAGAGCAAGATGGAGAGGACAAGAAGAGATGGAAAAAGATGATCCGCTGTGGCAACCCCTAATGGGAGCAGCCAAAAGAAGAAGAAGAAGTGGACTCTACTCTGTCCATTTCCAGACAGTGTTCAGAAGTCATTAAGAAGGCTTCAGGTTATATAGCGCCTTGATGTGTGGAGTAGAAGTCCTAGGACGTTCTTCTCAAGCTTTATAACACACTGGTGAGGCCTCATCTGGAGTCCTGTGTGCAGTTTTGGTCTCCAGGCTCCAGAGAAAAGCAACAGGGCTGATTCCAGGGTTACAGGGGATGAGTTATGAGGAAAGATTACAAGAGCTGAGCCTTTACAGTTTAAGCAAAAGAAGATTAAGAGGTGACCTGACTGAAGTGTTTAAAATTAGGAAGGGAATTAGTACAGTGAATTGAGACGGTGACTTTAAAATGAGTTTATCAAGAACACGGGGACATAGTTGGAAACTTGTGAAGGGTAAATTTCACACCAAAATTTGGAAGTTTTTCTTTTCACACTGTTACGTACGGCTAGGGACCCGGGCCTGCCAGGACGCTAGCTGGATAGAAAGACCAATATAGAGAGCATGCTAGCCCCCTGAAGCACTCCCAGGTGCAGCTAAAAAGGAGCCAGAGTCTGGACAGAGAGAGATGAAGCTTACTGGAGGAGGAATGGAGGAAGAGAGAGAGAGAAAGAGAGAGAAACAAAGAAGAAGGTGAAGAAAGTGTTGTGACTTGTACTTATTGCAGCTGTGTTTGTTGTACTGTGCAGCTCTGGGGAGTGGAGGAGAAGTGCTTCCCCACTTAACAAACATGTGATGTGTGCTGGATGTGTGCCTGGTGTCTGTCTGGGTTGGGTTTTGGCAGCTGGTGTGCCCCCTGCAGGCCACAACAGAGAACGATAGACACTCAGAATAAGCGACCAAATAGTGTGGTGGACAGTAGGACTTTAGGGACTTTTAAAACTTGACTTGATGTTATTTTAGAAGAATATAGTGGACCGGACTGTTGAGCTTTGTTGGGTTGAATGTTCTGTTCTCGTCTCCATTGTTCTAATCTTCTAATGCTCTAAAATGTCAGAGTACAGGGGATAACCATTTATAAGATGTTATGATGACTTTCCTGCACAGTTTCTCATTTCCAAAGTTTTGTGAGTTTACTCCTTTTCTGACAGCCAATAACGTGCATGGTGCTGTGTGAATGCTTTCCATAATCTCGTCCATTTTTTTAGATGCATTCACATATAAAACACCTGTTGAGGTAGACATGTCAGTATGTCCAGCTGTGTCAGGTGGCCCATTATTGTTTGTCTCAGCACTACATCAGTTAACATGACATGAGCAATGATTTTCAGTTATGTGAATTGACACGGCAGGGCAAAGAGATCAGCAACAGCGTCAGCAAACCTGACGTACCCCATGACTAGAAAAGCAGTGAAGCTTTAGCAGCTTTACCAGTAAAATGTATGACTTAGGGTTATGGACTGAAGAGCCGGTTTTCCTTCTGTGTATCTTCAAACTGGATCTAAACTCTTTAAGACTGTGTCACCTTTATACAATAAATCAGTTCTTTTTCAAGTTCATAGTTATTTATATAGTTTTAATAAATGACTGTATTATAACTAATGTGAATAGCTAGATGGGGAACTTCCTTCAGGTGTTTTTCTTCTTTCATAGAGTAATATTGATTATTTATTATTCATTTTCTTTTTATAGTTACTTTTTATTATGGTAATTTCACTTTATTGTTGATTAGTTGTGCCCCGCGGCTTCACCCATGTAAGTAGTGAAACAAGACAGCGAGGAGAGCCTTGCCTGGCTCCCCACTCCTGACGTCATGCTTCCCCCTCCCCTCGGCCCGCTGCACATCTCTCAGATTCACGCAAATAAATTGGTACCGCAAGCGAACTATGATACTTAACGAGATGAGAGAAGTTGCAAAATCAACCAGAATGTTCAAGTAAATTATAGAAAAAAACCAGAGTAGTTCTCTCGTGAAAAGCAGACAGACATACAGACAGACAATAAGACAGACAGACGTTGGATTTTAGATATACAGAGATATAGTATGAGTTAGAATTTATTTTTTTAACTCAATGGTGTTGTATTATTACTAAGGTTGGGAAACAGGGGATTGCATTGGCTAAAATAAATACTTGTTTGTTGGTTATTAAGGTTTTTGTCATTTTGGGGTCCCTCTTTAAAAAAAAACAATACAGTTAGTTGCAGACCTTCCACAACACATCAACTGATGCCATTTTAGAAATATGAAAAGCTACAGAGCCACCTTAAGTCGATTTGTGTTCCATTTTTAACTACCAGAGATTGTAAAGTACTGTAAAAAAGCATTATTTAATGTAGTCTACTAATGCTTGTAACTGTTATCAATGTTATTTTTTTAACAAATCTAAAGTAAAATGCTCCAACTTTAATATCTCTTACGCAAGTCCCTGAATGCAACTGTAGAGTCCTTAAAGTGTCAGGCAAAAAAAAATTCCATTCATAATCTGTTTGAGCGAATTAGTAACTCATTCTAATGAATTATGTAATTTGTACAAACAGATTATTTTTAATTTTTTTTTCTGGTATGCAGTTTAGTGAACCAGAACCGGAAGAGTCTAGCCAGCCAGTAGTTTCTGTCTGTTCTGCGCTGTTCAGTGTCAATATTGACTGGATTTTAAACTCACCCTTCCTTCTATTAACGCTTCCACCACTGAGTCCGGAACATCACGTTCTCTGAGAAAATTCCATAAATACATTCTTGTAACTTCTCCTACATTTGAAACTCATTCCAGGACGCCTCAAAAGAACTGCTTAAACTGCGGTGGTCTTCTAACACACACACACCTTCAGTTCACTTACGGCTCACTGATGTGTATACCAAGAAAACTGTACAGGGCTGCGTAATAAAAACTGGACTGCAAGGTGGAAAAATATTAATAATCTGTTTGAATTAATTAATACAGAACACGGCTCTATATTACTGAGATAATGTTTTGCCATGTGTATATTTTCTAACTTGTTTTTTTTTTTCATTCTGTCTTGGTATGAAAAACATGAATCTCTCTTCTTCTTGAAATGTGCAAATCACACACTTCCCCTCTTTCCTTGATTGTCAGCCACCTCTCGTACACACACAGCCCACGTCAATGGTTTGATTTTGTTAGAGTGATTCACAGACAGGCCTGACCGAGTTGCTGGGGAAGTCAAACTACACGGCCGGCATTCACAGGAGTGCGATGAGACTGCCTCTGATTCGTTAAAATTATGTAATGAAGTCTACAACTGATAAGCACTGGAAAACTCATGTCATGTGACAGGGCCTTTAGGTTCACTGGCACTCCTAAATTGGCTCTCTGCAGGCGTGTGCACCAGTGGGCCAATGATGGGCTGGATTGACACAACCCAAGTCATGGAACAGTGTTCTGTTTTTGCAACTTTATCAGGCCCATACACTCCCTGGCACAGCAGCTGGGACTGGTTCCTACCTTGTGCCCATTACTGCTGGCCAGGGTTCACAAACCAGATTCTTTCAGTGTAGAGTTTGTCTGCGTGGGTTTCCTCCACGTGCTCCAGTTTTCCCCTACAGTTCAAAACACACAGGATAAGTGGATCGGTGACGCTACATTAGCCCTAGAGTGTGCGTGCATGTTAATAATAATAATAATTTATTACATTTATAAAGTGTTTTTTAAAGTACTCAAAGTGCTTTCACAGTGAGTGGGGAGCCACTTCAAGCACCAGTAATGTGCAGCATCCACCTGGATGTTGTGACGGCACCCATTTTGTGCCAGTACACTCATCACACATTAGCTGTTAGGGGTTGAAGGGGTGATAGAGATAGTTAGCCAATCAGAGACAGGGGATGATTAGGGGGCCAGAATGACCAGGCGATGGTGAGCAATTTAGCCAGGGATACACCCTGCTCTTTACAAAGTATGCCCAGGGATCTTTAATGACCACAGAGAGTCAGGACCTCGGTTTTATGTCTCATCTGAAGGGTGGTGCCATTTTTACAGCACTGTGTCCCTGTCACTGCACTGGGGCATTGGGATCCTCATTCAGACCACAGGTAAAGTGCCCCCTGCTGGCCTCACCAATACCTCTTTCAGCAGCAACCCAACATTTTTCCTGGTTGGTCTCCCATCCAAATACTGGATGGCCTGTTCTGAAGTGCATGCAGTATGGCTGCATCAGGGATTGTTCCTGCCTTGTACCCTGTGCCAGCTGGGATTGGCACCATTTCCCCACAACCCTGGTCTGTATTAAGAAGGCTTAGAAAATGGTATTGTTTCCATGGAGAACTTATGCCTGTACCCCAGGAGTCTAACTAAGCCCAGTGCAGCTGCACCATCAGAACACTGTTACCATTATGCAACAATAATTAATAACATTATCAGAAATCCTTTTGGGGTTCAGAGACCAACTCACCACAAACCCCACACAAGCACTCCGTGAACATCAGTAAAGAAATGAAAAAGTGAATTTACACATTTACAGACAAGACAAATACTTTTAAGACAACTACCCAATAACAAATACATTACTGGCACCAAGTGGGAATTTAACAAATCAGGGTGTGAGATGCAATTGCTATAGATAACCCGCTTCCCACAAATACCACAGTCTGGATTTACTGTCCTTAAAGGACGATGAAACAGCAAAAGCAAAGCCAGACGATGCCAATAATAGTAATGTTCTCTCTTACTAGTCAATAAGAACAGAACAAATACAAAAAAAGTTTGCATCTCATTTGTAACCCTGAAGAATAAAAAATCCATCTTCCAGCAGGTGACTCAAGACCATTTTAACAGCATTATAGGCCCCGGGCAAAGCAGTGCACTGGGGCCCCTACCTACCTACACAACCACTCAGCAAGTCACAACATCCATAGATTAGCCTGGGGCCCCTGGGGAACTGTCCAGCGTACCCATTAAGATGTCCCTGAGGTGGCTCCCTGCGTTAGCACTCTGTTGCTCTTCGCTTCCCCCTCTATTTCTCTCTTTCCAGATTAAGTCCCCTTTAGGCCAACAGTCCTGTCCATGCCGTGTGTCCTTCTTAAAGGCGCAGATACCCATTATGGGGCAAACCCACAGCAACCCATTTTCTCTGGTATACATTAAGGAGAGGCAAACGAACAAAAGGCCAATAGTACATGTGGCACCTGCAACAAACTGATGCCAAGATTAAGGATGGCATTTTTTTTTTTTTTTTTTTTTTTTTTTTTTTTTTTTAACTCCACAAATCAGACATGTCATCAATGACAAATGCTTCAAAGATCTGCTAGTGGGGCTGGAGGACATTACACGGGAAGCATTCAAGGACGATGTTGAGAATTTTCACGGCCACTGCATGGCACCAAGCTGGTTGAAAACAAGCATCAAGTATACAAAACCATAAAGTGCAACATGTCGCTCGAGATTAATTTTCCACATTTACACTTGGACTTTTTCCTTGCTAGTCCTGGTACTGTCAGTAATGGGCAAGTAAGAGGTTGCATGAGGACACTGAAATGATGGAAGAGCGGTATCAGGACAAGTGGATTCCGTCAATGCTGGATACTGAATTGAGAAGCGTCAGATGCGGAGTACAGACAAAAATCAGCAGCACAACATTTTTAGCTCCATTGAACTAACGCATCGCAAGGTGATGTCACACACGTGCGATTGGGAGACAGCTGAAGGGCCTAAATAATAGCAATTCCACGCCAGACCAGGGGCCGGCGGGGTGTGCTGATTGTCTCTCTCAATCTCTTGAAGACCATACACAGGAAATCCCGCAGGGTACCAGCGCCACTGATAACATCACTTTTCCAGTCCCGATGACGTAATTTCCGTTTCTGGCGTGGATGATGACGTCACTCCCAGTCCCGCTGATGATGCCACTTCCGGTTTCGCCCCAGATGACATAATTTCCTTGACTGGCCTTTAAAGCCGCCATCTTGTCTCACTAACTTGAGCTCTGTTTTGGACTCGAATCTGTGAACATCTCTGATCAATTTAACCTCATTTTGCAGCCTTTGAACAATATATGGGTGGTTGCCCCAAACCTTCATGATGTCTAAGACTCATTCTTGTGACAGTGATTAAAGACACTAAATTCAGTAACAGTTAATGTCATGCTTCTCGTAGTACTAGGGTGTTGTACTGTGTTAGTCATTATGGATGTAGTGAGAAGTCAAGCAAAATTACACCTTTTATTGGCTAACTGAACAGATTACAATATGCAGGCTTTTGAGGAAACTCAGGCCCCTCCTTCAGGCAAGATGTAATTAGGCCCGAGGTGCCTCAAAAGCTTGCATATTGTAATCTTTTGTGTTAGCCAATAAAAGACGTCATTTTTGCTTGACCTCTCATGTCGTGCTTCTCCAAATTCTTAAATGATTTAGTCATCTGAAAGCACAACTCTGTTCAGCATGAAGCTGTCTATCACAATCATTACATTTTTCAGGAAACACCATTTTGTTATCCAGCGCTGTGAGCTGCAAACTGAGCCTGAATGCACGAGCACCACCACCATGTGTGTGACTGCACCCTCTGGTGGACTAATGTGATATCACGACTTGATTTACGTTATGCACATCAATTGTGCTGAGGACTGAAAAAGTGAATGCAGCCGGCACAGCTCATGTCTTCAAAGCAGTGACAACAGCAGGGTTTGTTAATAATACCCAACATATCACAAAACCTCCACTTGCTCACTTCCATTATCTTGGATTTTATTATTGTTTGCGTTTGTCATTGTTATCTTTTTGTGGTGTGCTCTTTGAAAATGAGCCATAGATGATTGAAAGAGTAAGCATAGTGCTCGGTGCTATTTCCTCAAGGCTACATGGAGCTCAAATCTCACCCAGCTTGTTGTTATTGTGGCCAGTGTCCATTTTGAAGTTCTAGCACTGGGTTTTCTCCAGGTGCTCCCATTATCTCCCGTATCCCAAAGAATTTCAATTTATATTGATTGGTAGCCCCAAACTGGAACTCTGTGATGGACTGGCATGCTGCACAGAATTTGCTCTTGCCTGGCGCCCAATGTGGTGTGTTTATGTCCAGGCACTCGGTTATTCTGTAGTGAAATAACTTGGGTTTGCAAACTAGATGGATGCTACAAAGTAGTTTTGCTTCGGGTCTTTCTGTACTAGGACAGAAAAACAATATTTCTGGAATCCTCACAGGTGGCGCAGTGGTAGTGCTGCTGCTTTGCAGTAAGGAGACTGTGGAAGATTGTGGGTTCGCTTCCCGGTTCCTCCCTGTGTGGATAGTGCTTTGAGTACTGAGAAAAGCACTATATAAATGTAATTTATTATTATTATTAATTTTCAAAAAACTGACCTGCCATCTAGTGCTGATTCCAGTGTTAAAATTCTGTGCTCCAGAACTGGATTAATCTATGGATTATGTAAACCACTAAGAAGGATGCTGAAGGCCTTGGCAAGAAAAACCTCCAAAACTCTTCGGTGGCAGAGCTCGGGGTCGAGGCCAGTAAATCACATTGTACTTAGTGGCGCACATTCTGACATTTATGGGCCATTTGCAGTTTCATTGCCTGGTTGTTCATCTCAGGAGAGCAATATTTATAGATCACCTTTTGGAAAGCAGAGCCCAACAGCTTCTAAAGTAATCCTCATGTCATCTGGGTCAGTGTCTCTCAACCACTTTTGGGTTGTGAGATGCCACCAGTGAGTTGTCAGTTACAATCTTATATATAAATGTCTATGCATGAAAGTGTGTGTGTCTGTCTGTCTGGCCTGGAAGTGCAAGGCTACAGTATGAAGCTCAAAGAAAGCGACTCTGTCGCCAAAGTGAAACCACTGAGAAAGAGAAACTTGCTTAGCCGCTAATACACAAGCGAGACGAGCACATCGGCAAAACGAAACCTCAGAGGAGAGAGACACTTGCTTAGCCGCTGATAGACAGCAGAGGTGACCACGTTGTCAAAACGAAACCTACGAGGAGCGAGAACCTCACTTAAATCGAAACCTCTGAGGAGAGAGAAACTCGCTTAGCCGCTGATAGACAAGGGGGCCGACCATGTTGGCAAAACGATACTGCAGAGGAAAGAGAACCTTAATGCACAACTGATGTGATTGATTGATTGAAGTGCCAGAATCCATGGTTTCTAGGAGCCTGGGCATTTTACAGCACAGGTTTACACAGCTAGTTGTTTATAATGGCGGTGGGTCACAGTGGGTCCTGGCATGTTCATTTCATTGTGCTATCCAATTGTCGATTCACCAAAGCAGAGATCTGACAATCATGCTCCATTAATCAATCCCACCCCAGTTCTCACCAAGGGGAACCCCACTCCTCATATTGGGCCAAGGCTTTCGATAGCTCAAATGAAAAATACCTGGCCAAAACACAAAGTAAAATGTATTGTAAAGCAAGCATGGTGGCACAGTGGTTAGTGCTGCTGCCTCCCTGCAAGAGCAGATGTTTAGTATTGTGGGCTCCAAACCCCTTTCCTTGGGTGTTCTCCCTGTGCCTGTACGGCTGCCTCCTCCTGGGTTTCCAGTTTTCTGCTAATATGAATTACAGTTTACACATGTGACATGATTTTATTACCTGTTCAGAGCTCATTTGTGCTTTGCAGTTGATGTGATGCAGCCAAAATACGCCACAGTCCTTAGCACCATATTGGATTAAGTGGACTCAGGATGGATGGACTGAAACACTGCATTTTCTTTGAGATTTATTGAATTTATCCTTGGAATCATGTTTTTCAAGCTTAAACAATTCTTTATTTAGGTGGTGTGGAAACTGAATCTTTTAGACAAGCGTATTAAATGTAAATGCAGAAAATCTGAAGCATCACTAAAACCAGACGTTTAAGTCCTGTTGGAATGCAGTTTAAGAATCTTTCCAGTAGGTGTCACTCACAGATGGCTCATACATCTGATTTTCCTCGTTTTTTTTTCTTTACATCATGGAGCCTTCATGTATGAGTTACATAACAATACAGAGAAAACCAATGAAAATATTCAGAATACTGGAATATGCACCAGCAAGCTGAGATCTGCATTTTAAGCATTTAAGAAATTATATGATAGTTCAGTCAACTAAAATTAAAAACAAACATGGCTAAAATTCATAAAGTACAACTAAAACACAAAACATAAGTCTGAAAAATCATGCAGACTGTGTGTGTTTATATATATATATATATATATATATATATATATATATATATATATATATATATATATATATATATATATAGTAGGAGGAAATGGGCATCCCTGCCAGAGAGGAGCATGGATAATTACCTGCCTGAGAGGAACAATGGACTGATTGGCTGGTTGCGCATAAAGGTAACTCTGTGATATAAAATAAAGGATGGACCAGCAGAAGCCGGAACTTGGAATTGGCTCCATCCCCCATGCACTAGGTGGTATGAGAACCCAGTCTGGACACCTGCAGGGGTGCTAGGGAAATGAAGTCTGGAAGTGCAGCCCTGACTGTTGTTTGGGGTTTTCTGGCACCCTCTTTTGCTCACTCTCTTTCTCTCTCTTTTATATATATATATATATATATATATATATATATATATATATATATATATATATATATATATATATATATATATAATGAAAGTGACATTAGGTGCACTGGAGAGGCAATGGCAAGACAACCCCCAAAAAAGGCCACAGACAGTTGCTCTCTCCTTATCCTTTCTGACTGATTCTTATCTAATTTTGCTCTTTGTTAGTGTCCTTGTCACTACTGGTAGCATGAGGTGGCACCTGCAGTCGATTCAAGTTGCACAGGTAGTCCAGCTCCTCTTGGATGACACATCCATACATTTAATTTGCTTTGGTGATGCGATCGAAAGAGGAAGTGTGAGTGAGTGAGACACACAAGGAGGAATAAAGGCATAGCAGGTCACGCAGAGAGTTACCTTCAAAGGCAGAAAATATAAATTTGGACAAACAAGGCAAGCAAGGCACCTTGAACATATTGACAGAATCTGAGAAACCGGCTTTACGGGAACACACTCGACAATGGGGAGGAGGAGGAGATTAGGAGCACGCTCTGATACAGCGCATTGCCACACCCGCCACACGATAAACCAACTCAGGATCCCCAAATTAGGACCCGAGTGCAGCCATGCAACGGGTGACACCTCAGCACCACACTAGTTCAGATGGATACCAAGGAAAAGCGCTGGAGGTATACGTGGGGTAAAGATGTCAAATATTTTAACAGTTATTATATCAATTGCCTTGGACAAGTAATGCGGCTAGTATTTGTAATGTGTTAAGGTAATAAAGCTAATAATATTGTAAATGCTGACCCCCTTTTTCACTGCTGGCTGTTTCATTCCACCATCTCCACTACCTTTTTATCATTTTCTCTGCTCTCATCTGTCAAGTAATTTTTTTGTGTTTGACTGGATTCCATAATTGCCATAACTCCTTGCTGATTTGGAACCATGAATGCTACTTCTTTGTATTTCCTGATTTAGTGTGGTTTCACAAATAAATCTTTAATCACACATTAATGAAAATATCAACAGTAGGGGGTGACAAGGGTATTGGTGTTCACAGACATCACTGCAGGTCTCTGTATCACTTGTATTATAGGAGACATTACCAGTGGTGGTACTTAATAATGTTATAAAGATCATTCAACATTGATTTAAAATTGCTACAAATCACGACCTAAAATTATAAGTGCCTCATCATGAAATGAACTTGAATAAATATCAAATAACTAAAATTTACCATTTTGGTAAATTTGGTCTCCATCCATCCATTTTCCAACCTGCTGAAGCCAAACACATGGTCATGGGGGTCTGCTGAAGCTGATCCCAGCCAACACAGGGTGCAAGGCAGGAACCAATCCCAGGCAGGGTGGCAACCCACCGCAGGAAAGACACACACACACCAGGAAACCCACGCAGACATGGGGAGAACATGCAAACTCCATGCAGGGAGGACCCGGGAAGCAAACCCAGGTCTCCTTACTGCAAGGCAGCAGCGCTACCACTGCGCCACCGTGCTGCCCCTTATTTGGTCTCTTTCTAACATATTCCAGCACTAAAAAATTGCATTTCATTCTGTTCCAAAAAGCCTTATTGGTTGGCTTGATAAAAAATGATCAGTTTCATATCTATCTATCTATCTATCTATCTATCTATCTATCTATCTATCTATCTATCTATCTATCTATCTATCTATCTATCTATCTATCATTTTTGCAAAATATTTTTCATTAGTCCATGTTTTATATGAAGAGGAGGCAAAAATGTCTTTGTTGGGTCCGCAAGTGGATTATGTGCCCCATTTTTCTGCTTACGGGGTGGCCAGTTCTTTTGAATGTGATGAGACTCTTTAGCATGGCTGTCCCATTCGCAGTACTTGGTGTATTTAAACAGCAGGGCAATAACATTTAGATCATCACAGATGTTCCAATTGTAGTTTTTGTACTGGATACGTAGACTAACAATAGGAAAGGAAAACGCAAAAGTAGGTGATTGCAATAAAACGGTATATGATAGGCACATTTAAAGGTGGTATTTGTGATCAGCAGACCAAATTCCATAAGATACACCCAAATGTGTTTAGGATGTGTCTCACAGGTGAGTGTCTGGGAGACAACCTCGGAGCTCATTTAATAACTACTGTATGACACTCTGAGGCAGAGGGTGGTGCTGTTGTCTAATGCCTTTTCTCTTTCCACCTCTGCAGAAAGGATGACTGATAGCTCCGTCTCTGAGTCACTTCTGGGTACTGCCCTCCTGAACCCACCCCTTCTGGCTTGCAGATGTTGCAACTGTCATTAATGCCATCGTGGGGCAGTCTGAAAAAGGCTCGAGTCTGAACAAGACAACTTTTGAGTATCAAATCTTATTTCTGTTTTTGGCCATTACAATATGCAGAAATTACTACGAAGACCCAACCCTTTTTGATGCTTCTTGTGTGTTTTTACAGAGGTAAATCTTTCTATGCATAGTGATCAGTATAATGCAGAAGCAAAACTGTGAAATGCAGGCACAGGAAAAACATATAAACTTCACACCAAAGAAGTCCAACTAGAATTTAACTTGTCTTGAAGTTCTGTACCACCACAAAACACATCCATCAGTCAAAATGTATTTTTACAAAGAAATTATCACTAGAAATTAAAATGCCTTAGATAGATAGATAGATAGATAGATAGATAGATAGATAGATAGATAGATAGATAGATAGATAGATAGATAGATAGATAGATAGATAGATAGATAGATAGATAGATAGATAGATAGATAGATAGTTTATCTATCTATCTATCTCAGAGGCTTCTTGGCACATCAGAAGTCCACCACCAGATCTTTTGTCTTGCAGATGTTGAATTGCAGGTTGTTGTCCCTTCACCACAAGTCAAAGTCCTCCACAACTTTCCTGTACTCCAACTCATATCCATTATTAATGCAGCCTATGATGGAGGAGTCATCTGAATATTTCTGTAGATGGCAAGTGCTGGTATTGGGCAGGAAGTCTGCCGTGTAGAGCAGGGGTCACCAACTCCAGTCCTGGAGGACCACCGTGGTTACAGGTTTTCGTTCTAGCCCTTTCTTTAATGAGTGCCCTATTTGTGCTGCTAATTAACTTTCAATTTCAATTTAATTGCTTTTTTAAGATTTGTTCTCCTGAATTTCTTCATTGTTCCACTGAATTGCTTCATTTTTTTCCTTAAATGGCACCCAAACAGAAATTAAATGTGAAATGAATGAACCAACTAAGTCAGGGCCTCAAACTCCAACCAATTTCACTCCAACCAGCTGCTTAATGAGGTGCCAATTCTTGTTGTTAATTAAACTCGTTCTTTAATTCTGTGGCTTGTTGCTGTTCTCGTGGTGCATTAACAGACATTTCAACATTCCTGAGATCTTCATCTTCCTTTATTTTCAGATATTTTATTATATATAACCAGTTGTTTTGGCTCATTTTGTATCTCATTATTGTTTAGCTGTTAATTAAGGAAAAAGAAACAAAGGGTTTGAGTCTTCTAGAGCAAGTCAATTCAAATTAATTCGAAAGAATTTAATTAGCAGCAAAAACAGGTCTCTCATTATGAAAAGGGTTAGAATGAAAACCTGCAGCCACGGTGGTCCTCCAGGACCGGAGTTGGTGACCCCTGGTGTAGAGTGTGAACAGGAAGGGGAACAGGACAATTCCATGTGGTGCGCCAGTGTTACACACCACCATTTCTGACGCACAGTACATTCAGCCTCACAAACTGCTGTCTGTTGGTCATGTACTCCATGATCCAGGGGATTGTGGGAGCATCAAGATTCAAAGCCTTGAGCTTTTCCACAGTTGAGGAGGCATCATAATGTTAAAAGCCCTGGAAAAGTCAAAGAACATGATCCAGACTGTGGTGTCAGCTTTGTTCAAGTGGGAGTAGACTCTGTGGAGCATATACAGTAGTTGAGAGCACACCTCCACACCTATATGTGCCTGATAAGCAAACTGCAGATGATCCAGATGTTCAAAAACTAGGGGTCACAGCTGTTTTAGGACCAGCCACTCTAAGGTCTTCATTATGTATGAAGTAAGAGCAAATGGTCTGAAGTCCTTGGGAATACTGGAATGCTCTTTCTTTGGCACTGGGTCCACACAGGATGTTTTCCATAGCTGGGGAACCTTCTGCAAATTCAGGGAAAGGGAGAACAGACATTGTAGGACCCTGCAGAGCTGGCTGGCACATGTTTTCAGCACCATGGGGCTGATTCCCTCTGGCCCTGAAGCCTTATTTATGCAGAGTTTCCCCAGCTCTCTCCTTACTTGCTCAGCAGAGACACACAATCCAAGGAGTTGAGGTGTGCTGAAGGCCACAGGTGTGATGTCATAGCAGGTTGTGCAGGGTGTGGATAGCAGTTGCGATCCCAGAACTTCCTCAGTTTGCACACAGAGGCTAGCAATGTTGAAGGAGGGCTGGACTGACAAGAATGAGATTACCCTGTTGAAGAACTGATTCAGTTCATTAGCTGTGTTCTAGTGCCCTTGCTCTGCATGTTTCACAGCCTGCTTGTAGCCATTGATGGTCCTCATCCCATTGCACACTTCCTTCATGTTGTTTTGTTGTAACGTGTGCTCAAGTTTGTCTCTGTAGTGGGCATTTCCCTCAAAGAGCAGATTCTTCAGTTCTGACTGCACCCCTAGATCCCTCCTTATCTCCTGACCTGAAGCTTGTCGTCTTCATTTTCAGTAAGGCTTTTGTGATCCATGGCTTGTTGTTGGGAAAGCAATATATTCTGTTTGTGGGGACTGTGTTATCCACACAAAACTTGATGTAGTCTGTGATACAGTGGCTGAGACCCTCAGTGTCTTGGCCGTGTGACTCACAAAGCATATCCCAGTCAGTGTTCTCAAAGGCATCCTTCAGAGCCTCCTTCGTCTTCATTGTCCATTTCTGCACGGTCCTGTTGATGGCTGGCAACCACTAGACAATTAGATATACAATATATAAACGAAAGATCAGTGTGGGTGTGTGTGTGTGGGTGTATGTGTGTGGAGCAGTCCACTCTGCTCACACTCAACCACAGCCATTAGGTGGCTCATGGATGCACTTTTAAATTTTTTCAGCGCTTCCATGCACCTCACTATGAAAGACTTATGTGCAACAAACACTGCCATGCAGCAATGACGTTGTGCTAATAACAACGATGAAGAGACACAACATTAAAATGAAGCAAACGCTGTGGCTCAACAGCGTGCAGTGAAACACTCCAGCAACAGAGGGCAAGGCTTGAAGTTTTCACTGAAAACATTGTCTATCTGGAGGGATTTTCTTGAGACAAAGATTAACAAGACACATATGCCAGCGATACAGCTAAGATATAGTGTCGCCATTGTCTTCTTACAAAAGCCAGTTGGGCAGCAAGTACAGGTGGGTCCACATGCTCTGCACTGGTTGATTCTTAAGAGTTAGCTGACGCCTCTCCAAATTTATGAATATAGTAAATCTGCCAGGGGGTCTTTGGGTTGTTTTTTATCCCGAAGACCACACACAGCTAGTGGGTTTATATGAACGAATGAGATGTACCAAATTATGGTCTGATTGGTCTACAGGTGGCAAAGCAACAGAGTTAGCATAATTAGCAAATAATAAGTCCAGCAGCTTGTTTTCTCTTGTTGTGTCAGAATTGGTGGGGATGGAGGAAAGTGAAACATGGTTAAAGTCCCCAGAAATTGTGATGAAAGCACTGGGATGGTCAGTAGACTTTGCTTATTACAGAGTACAGTATATTGTGTCTGTTGTGATTGCTGTGTCTCCCATTCGGGTATGTAAACTGCCAGCACACTGAAAACTCTTTTGGCATAAGAAGGTTATATGCCATGATGATTCATAAAACAGCAATAACCCCTGTAAGAGTCTAGCTGCAGTCCTCCACAGCTCCACTCCATTGAGGAGGATGTCACATTGTATTTATGCATCTGTAATATTATGTGATAGACCCAGTTGCACTATGGTTACAATTAGAGAGAGATGTGTGAGGAGTTATCTAACTCAGGTCAACTAAACCACATGACATAAACATGCAATCCAACTGACTGTCCAGCAGAGCTCCTGAATTGCAGGGGTCTGTGAACCCTCGATGGTCTTCTCCACATCAGTCCTCTGATTACAAGTTCCATGCACAGTGTGTGATCTGCATATAGGAAGGGACAGCTCTGATAATAGTTCATATCCCCATGCCATTATGTGCATTGACATGCCAAATATATTATACTAACTGTATAAGCCCGTGCTGTAAAAAGCCCGGGCTCCTAGAAACCATGGATTCTGGTACTTCAATCAATCAATCAATCGCATTGTTTGTGTATTAGCGGCTCCTCGTCGGTTTCGTTTTGCCGACGTGCTCACCTCCGTTACTATCAGCAGCTAAGCTAGTTTTTCTCTCCTCTGAAGTTTCGTTTTGCTGATGTGCTCGCCTTGCTTGTGTATCAGTGGCGGTGGTTTCACTTTGGCAACAGAGTCACTTTCTTTGCGCTTCATGCTGTAGCCTCGCACTTCCAGGCTGAACAGACAGACACACACACTTCCACGCGTAGACATTTATATAAAAGATGAATACTTTTAGGAGGGCTGATACTGTATACTTGCACTGAAGCACTTATTTCAGTTTTCCTTAGTTTATATCTCCTACCTCTGGTCACTTCTCCAGATCAGAAACCAGTGCAATTTCTTGTTGTCAATAATGACATTAAGTGAAAACATAGCTGTTATTCACTCCTGACATACAGAAAACTCTACACAGCCTTTTCACAGCCTAATGGTGTGACATAACATGGCTTTTTTGTACTTGCTTGGTGACTATACAAAGAGAACAAGCTTTTAGGGGCAAGCAGAATTTTGTCGCCCAAGATGACGACTGGATTATCAGGTGATTTAGGCTCCTAAGATCCATTCTCTTGGAACAATGGGCTCAGTTGGGCCCAGAAATAGAAAGACAGAAAGTCCAAAGTCAGACTCTACCTGTTCATATGAAGATTTTAACTATGGCTGGCCTTCTGGCAACAAGCAGAGTTTACTGTGAATTTGTGTTTTAAGAGGAAGAACGATGGAGAGCATTGGTAAATAGAGAGGCAGAGAGTCATACTCGACTGAACGGATAAATGACGATGATAACAGACTACTTCTGAAGGCTGTTGTAAATCCACACATTCTGAGTTTGTGGCTCTCCACTGTCACAGTGCTAATCTGTGAACTAAGATGACTTAAGGCGTGATGAGTCCATGGCAGTACCCTTGGCATAATGGGCAGCCTTTGCATTGTGGTGTGTGGAGGCAGTGGAGCTACACAATAAGAAGGGGGCTGAGGGAGAGAGCTCAGCTGATGTCACCACACCATTCTCTGCTTACACTGTTCAGAAGTAGTATCTTTTCAGCCAAGGCCAGGTGGCCCCTTTAACTCTGTCAGGGCGGTTTCGACTTTTGTCGAAATTCAGGGGTAGAGAACAATAATCAGATATAAGTTGCAACATTTAGTTTGATTATCTTTGCTAGAAGGAAAGTTAGCTTCGTTGATGTAACATTGATTCCCATTGCGTGCATAAGTAGTGAAGAGTAAAGAACCTCTAAAATGGCATCAACATCTGGTGAGAGACCAAAGCGAAAATGCAATGCAAAATACTCCATGGATGACGTTATGCATATTTGCTGGGCTCTGATTTTGATGGAAATGATCTGGAGATGGAGATCGAAAACAAAAGTGAGGTACCAGCATTAGCTGACCGGCCCCCAGCTGATCGCAGTACTGAACACATTCGTGCAGCTGACGTGCCTACAGCAATGTTCACCTGGTAGGACTGCCACTTATAATGACAAGAGACACAAAACAGATGGCGTTGCACTGTGACTGCCACGCAAAGACAACCAAGCAGTTGGCCCACCACGTATTCCTGCTGGTCATCAAGCCACCCCCATTAGGAGACGCTGCTGCCAGAGATGTCGAACAGGCACTGACAGCAGCCACAGCACACAAAAACAGACATTTATGTTGATTTATGTGTGAAACCATTGCTTTGTGTGCTTTTCAGAAAACAGAGTTTCTTGGAAAAAATATTCAGCCTTCAAAGAGTTAAGATCAGGCCGATAAGAAACCGTTTATGATAACTGTTGTAATCGAGACATCTCAGGCTCACCACAGTACAAATCTGTGAACCAAGATGGCCCATGTGGTGAGTCCATGGCAATACAGGTGTTTTTTCAGCAAAAGAATGAGAATGATTTTCAGCTCCTGGTGGCACCAGAATGGTCAACACTCATAAGCCCACCCCCAGCCTGTAGACGAAGGAACTTGAAGAAGAGTCTGTCCTGCAGAACATTGTAGAGCAAATAAAGAGTTATGGGACCCTCCACACTCCTTTGAACTTGTCTCCAGAATCCCATTTTCTGCCATCCTTACCAACTCCCTCCCAGGCATTGATTTTCAGAGGCTTCTACTAGCTTCTATTTCGGATACTTAGGCCCTGTCCTCTATGCATATGTCCTCACATTGTCTTCTCATCTCTGAAGCTTGTTTGATTCTCCACTTGGACAGTCAACCTCTTTCCTTGCACATTAGTTTTGCACTTTTTCCAAAGGCTTTGGGTAAATACTCACTGTAATACCTGACATCCAGCATTACTTGTGTGTAAGGCTTACAAGCTAATTTAAAATATAAAGGACTAACACAAACGTTTTGATCCTGTGCTCCGATTACCTGCAGCACTTATCCTTACATGGGCGTCCATGGCTGGACTTATGTCAGCCTCCATTCCTTCCTCATCACTAATCAAATGAATTAAGGGATGAAAGGCAAAAGACCATTTTTATAAGACTCTTGAGCTAGTTAAAAGATAGCAAATGAAAGGATACACAGCAACCAAACCCCCTGATTTCAAAGAGCAGTCATCCCAGCATGCCATGCTCTCTGCACAGAGACACTTCAGACAAGATAGCAAAGCTGCACCATTATTTATGCGCAGTCTACACCCACGTTTGTGTGGGTTGTTTACTCCCCTGGCAGCAGAAATTTTCCCTCGCTCTGCTATGTGAACACAGACCACAGCTTCCAGTGACTGCAGGGCTTGTGAGATTTTTTTTTTCCTTTTCTCAAATACACCAGATAAGGGGCCAGGCCTGGTTCATAATTAATCCTCGTCGGTCTCTGCAGATTCATAAAGCACCTAAAACCAGATGTTCTGCCTTGACTACAGTTACTTGGATCTATGATATTCCAACAGGAAAACACGCTTCACTTTAGACAATTTTGAAAGAAAAGGGGGGTTGGATTGTCAACCAGTAAGTAAGCACAGCTAATGTATCCCTCTGTGTATCCCACTTAACAAGACTGCCAGAAAACGCTCCCCCCAGACAGAGAGAAAAAGCTCTAGTGTGGATTTTTTTTAAAAAACTTTGCTGTGCCAGCCTCTGCACAGATTAGTGTTAGGAGAAAATTCTCAGCTTGGAGTGTCAAGGAAATCAATGTGAAGAGATATCATTGAGGAGCAACAAGGAGATGAAATGTCGCTGAGGGGGAGACAGGAGGAGAGGCTTTGCTGGCACTCACATTACAACAGCAAAGAAACTCCTTTCAGGAGGTCTCGCCTTGCAGAAACAAGGAGTGTTATGACTCGAGGTTTTAGAACATGCAGAATTGTAACTAACCATTTTTTTTTTGCATTTATAATAAGTGTTTCTAGCCCTTGTTAATTATATATATATAATTTTATAATATTCTCATTTTATAAATAGTTGTTACAGTAGGTGCCATTTTGGCTGCGGCTGCATGGCTTCAAGTGCTATCATCTCGGCCATAGTAGGCCAAAATCTAAGATACTTATTTCTGTCAAAAACAGCTCTACCTAATCACTTTTTGTGCATTGTTTGGTTAAACTTTAAAGGCTCACGTATTTCAGTCTTTCTTCACAATTCATGTTTTGCAGGACTAGAGTCAATCTAGGTCAGTGGTTCTCAGTTCTCGGTCCTGGAGACCCCCTATGGCTGCAGGTTTTTGTTTCAATCAACTTCTGTTTTTAATTGGCCTGCTAGCCTCATGAAGTGATCTGCTATTACCCAGTGTCTGTGTTTTGGAGTTAATGTGAAAATGACAAAACTAAGTTTGGTAAATTTTTATCAAAATGTACCAAGCAGTTATACAGTATGTAGTTTTTACATTTTTAACAATATTTTCACCCTGATTTCCATTGTTCTTTTCCAGGTTTTCTGGTTATTTAATCCATTATTTACTAATTAACGGGTCTGATGCTAAAGTAGTTGCAGCCTTTCATCATTCAGTGTTGTTTACCCAGATATCGACTCTGCTTCTTTATAATTGTCATTATTAGGATACAACAAAAGAAGCAAACTACCCAAAAAAGATCAAAATAGCAGAAAAAATGAGTTATGCATTTAAAGATATTGAAAAAATAGAAATACTTCTAAATATTTTATAAATGTAAAAATGATACTATAGTGCTTTTCTGAATGTAGAATAAGAGAAGAGAAAAAAGACCAGCTAATTAAATGAGATCAGTTATTATCACTGATTTGTGAATCTGGTTGGAACAAAAGCCTGCAGCCACAGAAGGCCCCCAAGATTGATTATGCGAACCCCTGATTCTAGTCATTTGTCTCTGTATTTTCTCCAGCACTGATATCTCTTTTGTAATCTTAAGACCAAATCTGCGCATGATAGTTCAGACAAGGCCACACAAATGAGTTGTAAGGCTTACTCATAACCTCTTGACTGCACATTTTGTTCTTTTCCAACATCCTATTGGCCTTCTTAACTGCACATCCTCTGATTAAGGATGTTCACTTGGCTTGGATTTCGCTCCGACCTTAGCAAGTATACACAGTATGATTCTGTCTCACCCCCTTAGTTTTTAATTCCATCTGCTACATCTGTATTTTAAAAATTTAGCTCTTAATAATAACACTATGAATACAAACAAGAGGAGTCCTGGGTGTTCATATGCCAAATTCACATGCTATTGGACAGGCGGTAAATATGAGTTTCCAAGTTGGAAATGCCATGTGAACGCCGAATGATCTTGAAGCAAGTCAGACGATTCAGAGAAAATAAAGCTCCCCAAAAATTTTACAAGGTTTGATATAACAATGTGCTTTCACCCTAGTTGATTGTATAAAATAAAAGACATAATCTGTTCAGCCAGAAATGTCTTTTTTATTGTTGAATTGCAGTTGAAGCAAAGTGATACACATTTGATATGTTCACTTTATTGTCATAGAACGTAGTTCATCTTCAATTGCTTTTTTTTTGCAGACCAAGTAACAAATCAACAGCCTTTATCTGAATCATCTGACTAAAAAGTCACCTGAAGTGGGAAGGTGAAACATCACAATTCGAAGCTACGGGTAGTCCGATAGCACATGAACACAGTAATAGTAGTAAGAGTCCATTTTGATGTCTAAATCCTTTTCCTAAGATTTACTTTCAGGTTTCAGGTTCCCAATTATACAAGGGACGTTCGAAAAGTTTCCACACTTTTATATTTTAGTTGGAAACGGTGAAGACGGGAGGAGTAGTAATTGGTCGTGTCTGAGAGGGTCATGTAACTGGGAAAACCATCGCAAATGAAGGTGACCATGTAGAAAAGTGATGTCATTTGTTTTTGAAATCCTTAAACAGAGTTAAAAAAATGTGTGGAAACTTTTTGAACATCCCTCGTATTTTCATAAAGAACAGTTTTAGACCATTAGAATGTCAAACAAATTGATGAAAACAGGTCATTCTGTCCAACAAAGGCTGTCAATCCTATTCACCTAATTTCTCCACAATCCTACTCTCCACTACACTAAACATAGTAATCAGTTATTTAGTCCATGTATGTGTTGTTCTTTGTGTGTAGAAAAACTTTCCAACATTTGTGTGGAATTTAACATTTAACAAGTTTATCAACTGTGGGTTGTTGAACTCATTTTAAAGTACCAGCCTGGCTCAACTGTACTAATGCCTGTCTTGATTTTAAACACTGCAGTTGTGTTACATCTTAACCTCTATTTGCCTACACTGAACAGTTTCCACTCTTATAATCTCTCCTCATAGCTCATACCTCTCAGTCCCAATCAGCCTAGCTGCTCTTCTGTGGACTTTCCCTAGCACTGCTGCGTCCATTTTGTAACATGGAGACCGAGACTGTACCCAGCACTCCAGGTGACGCCTCACTAGTGCATTATATAATTTAAACATATCCTCTTACACATTTAATTCAATTGAATTTAGTTTGTTTTGGTGTAGCACTCTTCACTGAGGGCAAACATAGAGCTCTGTGACATGTTATCAGGTAAAATTCAAGTACAAATTTTACAAATTACTAATTATATAACAAGACACAGATTTGTTTAAACAGATGGGGAAACAAAGTAGTTTCCAACTGATTAACATACTGCACTATAAATGGAATCCAGCAGTTTCTGCCCAGTAATTACTTATTGAACTATAGCCAACTGACAATGGACAAAAAGAAAACCAAATCTCCAGTCAGCAACATCCCTGGAGAAAATAAACATCTCCACACCTCCGCTCTTCTCTCGCAAGCTCTGTCCTCTGCCTCCTGACTCTGGCTCCCTGAATGGAGTGAGGCGGTCCCTTTTATGTTGCACACAGATGTGCTTCAGGTACACCCTGACAAAAGTAGCAGAAGTACTGCAGTCCAGGGTTTAATAAATGTCCAGGCGTCCCCTGGCGGTGGCTACGGGCTCCCACAGGGTAGAACTTCTCAAGCTCTGTTCCTGTGGCTCTGACGCCAACCAGCCGTCCCTCTCATGTCCCAGAGGAGATATTGTTTCTCTCCCAGTCCTTCCCTTCTCCAGGCGTCCAGGCTAGGTAAGGGTCCCAGCCATCCGCCACGAGCATTACAACTCTGGAATATAAAAGAACACAGTGACATCTACCATCTTACACAGGATAACTATTGTAAATGCAGGATACAAATGCCCCTCCAAATCTAACAAGATGATTTCATTTAGACTTTAGACAGCACAGACCATATGACAAAGCCATTAGGATCATCTGCCTTCTACCTATTTTAAAGACAAATCCAGAAATTCCTAAATTTGCTTTTTAAAAAAAAAAAAAAAAAATTAGGCAAATATTAAAATTCACAGCAGAATAAACTGATCCATACATGGCCATGTACTTTCAGAGGTGATGGGTACATAATTCCCACTCTAGTGATGATGTGTGGTTTACATTTATTATCCAGTTCTGAATTTCCCCATGGTATTAAAAACATTTATCTAATCTGAAGTGAAAGATGAAATAGCTGGGAAATATGTAGATGGTTACCAGTACCAATCCATGCTCTGGCACTGTTTAAGCGCGTTCCTTAAGTACATCAAGTGAGATTTCCTAGTCATAAATTCAGTGAGAAGTCAAGCAAAATGACACCTTTTATTGGCTAACTAGAAAGATTACAATCAATCAATCGAGGCAACTCAGGATCCTCCCTCAGGCATTTTGAAGAAGGGGCCCGAGTTGCCGAAAGCTTGCATATTGTAATCTTTCTAGTTAGTCAATAAAAGGTGTCATTTTGCTTGACTTCTCTCTACATTCATAATGGCTAACATGGTACAACACCCTAGTACTATAGTCATAAATTCCAAATTAAACATTCACAAATGTAAATATAGATCTAAGCTGTCTTCTTCCCTCCAGCATCAGAGGCAAACATTGCATGTTTTCACTCAGGCTTCCCTTCCATGGCAACCAGAATATTTGTGGGGCTTCCTTCCCCATAACAGCCTGTGCTCTCCTTTACTGACATGTTCGACAGCTATCTTTTTTTTCAGTCTCATAAAGAAAAGTACAGAACATTCCATCATAAACAGAACATCTGTGTGAAACAAACGACTCCTTATTTATTAGCAAAATATTAGACTGATATGTAACAACAAGCAGTACAGTTTTTGGTTATTTTGTAAGAAATTGTTTATGAGAAACAAGTGAGGATTAGTGCAACATGTATTAAGTACTATAATATAGTCAACAGCTTGGAGAATGGTTTGCTGTTCTGCAAGAATTTAAACCTGTTGAATTTATTTTTCTGCAAGAATTTAAACCTGCCAAAGGCACTTCCATTGGGATTTAAAGATTATAAAAAGGAGATTGACCAATAGAAAGGGTTAGAGAACAGGACTGTTCTGGTGGATGGTTCCTAAAAATAACACAAGTCAAGCGTTTAATAAGTCTAAGACCAAGTGGAAAAAAGGAAAACAAAAATGTAAACTATTATTTTGTGTTGACAAACTTCTGGGGTGGCCTTCTCATTTTCAACATGTGAAAACAGAGTTATGCATTTTGCTGTTCTTTTGAAAACCATAAGAAAAAAACTGAAATTAGTTGATTCCAACTAATTTTTCACCGTACTGAGAGAATTGGTAAAGAGTGAAAATTGATGAATAGTTTGACACAACTCGAGACACAGCAGAGGAGAGCAGAAGAACCCAGAAGACGGAACTGAATGGATACACTATTTCCATTTGAAGGGGTGAATACTTGACTTATGCTGAAGGTGTATTATATTTCTATTATGTGACTGAATCCTTTATCCAAGGCAACTTATTGCATTTTGGTTTTCCAATTGTAGCACAGGTGGGTGAAGTGACTTACTCAAGGTCGCACAGTGTCAGCAATGGGATTTGAACACACAACCTTAGAGTTTGAGGTCAAAAGCTTTAAATGCTATTTATTTCTGGGTTGAAATTATACAGTAAGTACATTGCATATTTTTATCGCGTTTATTACTAATCTGAAACTTGATAAGTGATCAGTAGGTGATAAATAGATCAGTGTTTTCTAAAGTCAGATTACTATAATATTGAGATCCACCAAACAATCCTAATATGGTAAATTCCACTTATTTCCTCTTTTAGTTGTATGAC
This sequence comes from Erpetoichthys calabaricus, assembly GCF_900747795.2. NCBI lineage: Eukaryota > Metazoa > Chordata > Cladistia > Polypteriformes > Polypteridae > Erpetoichthys > Erpetoichthys calabaricus. Next base: position 140,383,975 of record NC_041405.2, read on the forward strand.
CTTCATAACATACACTACCAGTCAAAAGTTTTAGGACACCTTTGTTTTTCCAGTTTTTCTTCAAATGTAATCAGTTGAAATGTAATGAATGACCTGAAAATAATGAAAAGGTAAGCAGTAAACTCAGAGGTTTAAATTTAAAGCAAAAACTGAAACTAATCAGTCATAAGCTACAGACGTTCTGCAGCAATTACATTAAATTAAGCCTTGCAAGTTGAAGCAATGAATGAAAATGAAAATGCATAGATTTGTTAAAGTGAAATTTCTAACCTGCCTAACTATGGAAAGAAAATGACACATCATATAAAAGCTGATTAAAGTATGTAGGATAATGGTTATAATTGGAGATGTTTTCAAATTGTAAGAGTTTTCTTTTTTTTTAAATCATTTAAGGAATCTATGCATTTTAATTGAATTAAATTAATTCTTTAATGGGCACCCCATGATTTTATTTTTAGTCATATATGACCAACAAAATCTTAGTATAAGAAAAAAAACTTTTTTACTTTATAGTGTATTTTTGAATAAAATCATGTCACTTAAAAATCTTTTTTTATGCATTTTCTAAGTAATCAACAGAAGCTGGGACACCTGTGCAAATTGTGTCACTTAAAAATCTTTTTTTTTTATATACTTTTTAGCCACCCTAATGCCACACAGTCTTTGGCACCTTACCAAATCCTTGACCTGGGTGGGAAGGTGATTTGACAGAAATGACATTTGCAACATTAGCGAGTGGAATCAAACCTTAAAGTGAAACGTAACATTCATTTGTGTTCGTTTCCCATTTCAGAAAATCCTAACCACAGTGAAACCTTACACTTGAGAAGTACTGGAAATGTGTTTGTCTACTGGAGAATCGAACCTTCATTTTTTTTTAGAAAAACCCAATACTTTATCCACTGAGTCAATATCGTCAAATCACTGAAAAGAGTATTTTGCCAAATTTATATATGAATGATGAAAAATTGGTAAAATCAAAAAAAAATTAAGTTTGTGTACAATAGTCTCAACCTCTGATCATTTGTTCGAACGTCCAACACGCTATCCACTTGACCAATGCTGCTTAACTGTCATATTGAAATAATTTCACAAAAGTTCAATATCATTTAATCAAAATGTTTTGTTTTTTTTAATTTATTTGTCTACATTGGTCTTGAACCTTCGACTGTTTGATCCAGAAGTCCAACATGCTAACCATTTGCCCAGTACTGCTAATTCATATATATCCATCCATCCATTATCCAACCCGCTATATCCTAACACAGGGGTCTGCTGGAGCCAATCCCAGCCAACACAGGAAACAAACCCCGGGCAGGGCGCCAGCCCACCGCAGTAATTCATACAGTATATATGTGTGTTGGCTAAGTAAAAGTGATAAAAAATTGATTGAAAAATTTGACCCAGACAAACAGAAAGGGCAGGTTTAATATACATATTTTTTTTTAAAATCCTGTAATAATAATAATAAAAAACCATCTGTTTTTCTTATAGCAGAGTTGAAAAAACGACTGTGTTACTGCACCCTCTGAAATACTACTTGTACAACATTCCAGTGATAATGGCAAGAAAACGGTAATTAACAAATGAAATGAGACAGTGCATTATTACCCTTAGAAGTATAAGCTTTTCATTTAGAGAAATAACACAATCCAAAGGCAACTGGAAGAAACTCTGAAGGGAAGAGATCTGGCAGAGCCAAAATCACAAGCGAATCAGAAGACGAGTTTCTGAGGGTTACCAGCTGGCGTGATGGGCGCCTCACAGCACAAGAGCTTCAAGCAGAGCTTAACATTGCAGTTCAATTAAAGCAAGTCTCAGTTTCTACTGTAATGAGGAGACATTGCGCTACAAGTTTGATAGGGTGAGTGGCAGTAAGAAAACCATTCCATAAGGACAAAATAGGGCCTTGGCATACTGGCTGTGGACTACTGCAGACTGGAATAAACTCTTATGGACTGATGAATCAAAATTTGAAATCTTTGGTTCATCACGCAGGATGTCTGTATGCTGTCAAGTTGGTGAAAGGAAGGATCCTCGGTGTGTGACACCGGCTGTCAAACATGGAGGAGGAAGTGTGATGGTCTGGGGTTCTTTTGCTGGAGGAAGAGCTGTTGACTTGCACATGGTGGCTTACTTTGATGAATCAAAAATCAGAATAAAATTTTGTACACTTAATGATTCCTTGACTCAAATTTTTTTTTATTTGCCATTGTTTATTTGTTCTATGCCTTGCTTTCATGAAACAATAAGACATTAAACTCTGTGCATTTCCATAAAAACTGGAAAAACAGAGGTGTTCTAAAACTTGACTTGACCAGTAGTGTAACACTCTCAAAACCACCCATTCCAGGTGTCACGCATGCACGTTGGAGGGCCTCCTCACAAGCTCAGTCAACGTAATAACCCATTGAGACGAGAGGGGCATAGCCGCTAACGTTGTCATCTCTTTCTTTTCCCACAGTGCCAAAAAGCTGCCCAGTGAATGGATTTAACTCTGCCCCTTCTTGTCCAGCCACCATAAAATCCCAGGCGTCCCGGAAGTAGGCGTCACTACCGGCCAGAGCAGCCTGCTGGATGAAATGACTGCAACCTTTGTCTTTATTTTAAGATTCCCACTGAAGGGGCACACACTAACGAGTGTTGTTTTCATTTAATTTGCTATCTCCGGGCAATAAAAGGGATGACCCAGATGGTGCCCCACCCCAAAATTTCCTTGTTGCAGCCTGTGCTGTCATTCCCACACCCAGCCACACATGTTAAGGTGTCCTTTGAAAGGGGCTTATCTAGGATGCAAGGAAAGAACCAACCATGGGCAGGACACCGGTCCATTGCAGAATACACTGATACACACACATGGGGAACTAATTTAGAACTGCCAATCAAGTTATCTTGCATGTTTTGAATATGTGGGTAAAAAAACTGAAGTAGCCAGAGGAAAACCCATGAACAGAACATGCAAACTCCATGTAGATGACCAAGTTCAGAATTCCAGTCTAGGATTCGGGATCTGTGTGGAAGCTGCACTAACCACAGAATCCCTGTGCTATCCATTTGGCCAGTTTAAAAGATGCCAGTTAAACGTAACTGTTAATAAATCAGAGTACCATAAATAAAAAATAAACACATGGACATGGGAAGAATATGCAAACTCTATCCAGACAGACAGAATTTTAGCCATTTTTTTCTTGAGTTGCAACAGTGCAGGGCTCACCAATGTACTGTGCTGCCATCACTTCCTAACAAGAGTTATTAAAAATGAGTTTTACAAGGGAGATTTCATTAAAATATCAGAGTTCCAATGAATACATTACAGTTTGGGATTCAGCTAAATCACATGGAAGGACAAATGAATTAATATCAGGATATTAAGATGAAAATCACAGAAAATCTTCCAGAAGAGAGAAGGAAATTAGTGCCCCTTTCACAATGCCACCTCAGCTCAGTGAACACCACATTGCAGGAATGTCATGGAAAGCCCCCCTTTTTTGAAACTGAAGTATGAATGTGTTGATCCAAATTGCTTAGCATTTTCTTGCTACTCAGGTGAGACAGACCCTTGAAAGAGGCAGCAGAATGAAAAAGCCATATACAGTTTAATTTAACTTACAAACTGACCTACATTAAGTCAGAACTTAAAAGACAGAGAGACCAGCATCAGAAAATGTCAGCACGATGTGGCAAGTAGGTCAGTGCTGTCTTCATTAAGCACCCGCTAGATCATAAACAAATAAACAAATTGATACCAAATGATGGGAACTAAGAACGACAAGGAGAAGAGATATATCTGTCAAGGAGATCAGGATGTGGAAACTACAGCTTAGGAGGTCAATGACAGGTGATCTCAATTCATGTGACATAAAAGCTGGGACTAAAAGAGGTAGCACTGTTTCATGAGCTCAGCCCAGGATGCTTTTTTAGAGAATCAGACAATATTTAGGGGTTTCCCCGTTAAATCTCAAAAAAACAAACAGCAGAAAGAAAACCATAATAGACACCTCCCGGGAAAACGTTTGACCAGCCTAGTGACAGAAACACAATTACAGCTTTCTCCCCACCAGCTAGTGTAGTAAATTAGATTAAAAAGACAGCTCATCAGCAGCTACAATTTCAGAATAATCAGTGGGTAGAATATACACTCACCGGCCACTTTATTAGGTACTCCTGTTCAAATGCTTGTTAACGCAAATATCAAATCAGCCAATCACATGGCAGCAACTCAATGCATTTGGGCATGCAGGCATTGTCAGGATGACATGCTGAAGTTCAAACCAGTGATTTAAGTGACTTTGAATGTTGCATGGTTATTGGTGCCAGACATGTTGGTTTGAATAATTTAAGAAACTGCTGAACTATTGGGATTTTCACACACAACCATCTTTAGGGTATACAGAGAATGGTCCAAAAAAGGGGAAATATCCAATGAGTGGAAGTTCTGTGGGTGAAAATGTCTTGTTGATGCCAGAAGTCAGAGGAGAATGCCTAGACTGGTTCAAGCTAGTAGAAAGGTAACAGTAACTCAAATAATCACTCATTACAACTGAGGTGGGCAGAAGAGTATCTACGAATGCACAGCATGTTGATCCTTCAAGCACACCACACTGGGTGCCACTCCTGTCAGCTAAAAACAGGCAATAGAGGCTACAGTTTGCACAGGCGCACTAAAATTGGGCAACAGAAGACTGGAAAAATGTTGCCTGGTCTGATGAATCTCTATTTCTGCTCCGACTTTCAGATAGTAGGTTAGAATTTGGCATCAACATCATGAAAGCATGGATCCATCCTGCCTTGAATCAACAGCTCAGGCTGGTGGTGGTGGGGTAATGGTGTGGGGGATATTTTCTTGGCACACTTTGGGCCTCTTAATACCAACTAAGCATCATTTAAATAACACAGCCTACCTAAGTATTGTTGCTGACCATGTCCATCCCTTTATGACCGCAGTGTACTCATCTTCTGATGGCTCCTTCCAGCAAGATAACATGCCATGTCACAAAGCTCAAATCATCTCAAACTGGTTTCTTGAACATGACAATGAGTTCACTGGACTCAAATGGCCTCCACAGTCACCAGGTCTCAATCCAATAGACCACCTTTGGTATGTGGTGGAACAGGAGATTCACATGATGGATGTGCAGCTGACAAATTTCCAGCAACTTTTTGTCAATATGGACCAAAATCCCTGAGGAATATTTCCAGCACCTTGTTGAATCAATGCCAAGAATAATTATGGCCGTTCTGAAAGCATAAGGGGGAGTCCAACCCGGTACCTGCAAGATGTACCTAATAAGTTGGCTGTTAAGTGTAATAATCACATTCCCCAACCCCACAACCTGCCCAGCTTCATTTCAACCAACAAACCACCAAATCCCTCTCTACAGCCACCAAACTGCACAGTCCATTTCCTGACCCCTTACTGCAATGGTACCAAACTCATCGAGATGACAGAGGCCATGAACCCTTATACTGTTCCCATATGGTAGTATAGATCAAACTGTGCACATTATGACCTTTGAGGAAGTCTCTATAATAGATAGGTAAGGAGTTGTGGAAGTAAGTCTTTACAGAATTGTTTGAGTGACAAACACTAGTTGCAAAGTAAGATGTCTCAGAGCTTCTCAATGCTAGAAACATCAGCAATAGCAATTGTGTCCAGCCTAGGAGGAGATTCTAAACAGAGGGATCTAAAAATATGCTAAATAAGATATTACAAACGATTGGTTTAAAGTCTTCAAGTACATTGTACAAATTTTGGGTTTTGTGATTTGAAGAACTCTAATTCAAAATGTGAGAAAATGGTTCATTGAAAGCTGACATGGTGCTCAATTCAGCATACATAGCAAATTAAGCATTGAGTAGTCCTAAGTCCTAAGAGTCACCCATTTGGAAAACTCCAAACAGGTGCCTACCATATGAGAGTCCATCATCAGGACAGCAAAATATCAATCCTCTTTGATCGATGTTGTAAGGAACACAAACATCTCAATCTGAAGACTACATGCACTCTTGAGGCTTTTGATACAGGCTTTGTCACAATTTAGTTCATCCAGTGTAGCCAGCAGAGGGCGCACCAACTCCTCAAACCCAACACACACAGACAGAAGGCATAAGTCCAGCACAAAAACAGGCTGTTACTCAGAGGGGGAAAAAATTCTTAAATTGTCTAGGATATTGTAGGATAGCACAAAACGTTCATGCAGTCCAACTGTTCCTGGTGTTTCAGTGACGTTTGAGCTTTGGGTGCAATAAGGTTTTTGATACAGGCTTTAGGACTCTTTTTTTGACACAAGGCATTTCATTAATGTCAAAGCATGTTAACCTATAAAAACTTTCTGAATGACACCCTAGAACAGGGGTGTTCAACTACGATCCTAGAAGGCCGCAGTGGCTGCAAGTTTTCATTCTAATCGTTTTCTTAATTAGTAGCCAGTTTTTGCTGTGAATCAACTTCTTTTGACTTAATTTAAACTGACTTACTATCTAAGATTCAGACACCTTAATTGTTCCTTTTTTCCTTAATTAGCAGTGAAACAATAAGATATAAACTGAGCCAACACATGACAACCAATCTGTGTCCATTATACAATAACTGCAAATAAAGAAAAGTGACGCTTTCAGTAATATTGATCTGCTCAGGTCCACAAAACATTTTGACAGTGCTGGTAGAAAAAATAAAATTCAGCTGTTTTTGAACTGTCTGTGTGGTAGAATGAGAGCACCAAAAAGCCACAGAATTAAATAACAGGTTTAATTAACAACAAGAATCAGCTTCTAATCAAGAGATCAGTTAAAGTGAAATTGGTTGAACTTTGAGTCCCCGACTTAGCTGGTCATCTGTTGGCTTGCTTCACATCTCATTTCTGTTTGGCTGCCATTTAAGGAAAAAAAGAAGCTATTCAGAGGACTGAGTCTTAAAAAACAAGGCAAATAAAATGAAGGTAAAAGAAGTCAATCTGCAGCAGACATTTGTCACTGAATACGAAGGTATCAGGAAGGAAAACCGGCAGCCACTGTGGCCCTCTAGGATAGATGCTGGACACTCCTGCCCTAGAAAAACTTCAATATGAACAAACCAAAAACACTCTGGACTGCGGAATTTTAGTTTCTCCTTATGTAAATTTGAAATTTACAGCCAGACTAACACCAAGGGTCATTTAAAAAAAAACATTAAAAACCCACTTTTCTAATTTGGTGTTTTCAAAATTACTTTTTAGTTCCCTTAAAAACATAGATATGCATAGAATTATATATGGAATTATACATTTGTAATCACTATTAATTGCTACTTTCCTCTGTTTCTGCTTCTTCTGTGGTGGCATTCTGCGCCACCACCACCTGATCAAAGCATTGTGCTTTGAATGAAAACAGATACTGCAACGTCATACAAGACCCACTATGTTGAATCATCTATGACAAAGCCTAAAATAAAAACAATAAGAAAAGAATGAAGAACATTTATATTACGTAGAATGCCAGAGGGATGGGTGGTGTTTGGCCTTTGAACCCATGCGCATGTTTTTTTTTCTCTAGCTTAGCTGTAGTTTTTTTTCTGTTTTTCTTTTCCTGTCCTCCTAGCCATGTGACCTTATCATTGGAGTCTTAGTTTCAGAGGCTCAAAAACCAATTCCATATATAAGGACTGTACTTCTCTATTAATTACATATATTAATATATACTAGCTGTCCCCTGCGTCTCTGGCTGCAAAGTAGTGAACAGGACAAACTTTAAAAATTAACAAACAGACAGGTATCACTAGCTAAGCGGAAGCAAGGTATGCTGCAAAGTGTGGCGAGAGATACATTGACTCAAACAGGAGGCTGGCGTGTGTGTGAGGAGGGCTCTGCCCAGCATCCCACTCCTGACATCATGCTTCCCCCTCTCCTCGGCTCACAGCCTCTGTCTTGGATTAGTGTGAATGAATCGCTCCTGCACGTGATGATACTTAGAGCAATGAGAGAAGTTGCAAAATCAACCGAAATGTTCAAGCAAATTATAGAAAAAGACCCGATCTAAATTCATTAAGTAGTTCTCTCGTGAAAAGCAGACAAACATACAGACAGACAGACAAACAGACTTTGGATTTTATATATACAGTCGACCCTTGATATACGACCGGCCTGACATGCGAACAACTTGCTTTACGACCAAAATTTTTGTTTTGAATTATGACCAACATCTTGCGTTACGACCCAAATGCGGTCACGTGTATCCGCTTGTGCGATCGTAAACAAACAGCCGAGGGCGTTTGTAAGCGTCAGTCGGAGCCCAGATACATGTGCTTGTGGACGTAATTTCGGTCAGTGCAGTGATTTATCTAATTTATTTCGATAATTGCTAAGGAAGGAAGCGAAGGTAACGAAGGTAAAGAAAGCGATCACAATCAAAACGAAGAAGGAAATTGTGTGGAAATATGAGAGTGGCGTTAGTGTGACCGATCTCGCTAATATGTACAGCATGTCGAAATCCACCATCTCGACAATTTTACAAAGAAAAGATTTGTATAAGGAAACTCCTTCCAAACAATAACCACCTTCAATTTCAATCTCCTCCTCCTTCCTTCCTGCAAGCCAAAGATGTCAACTTAAATGGTGAGTACAGTATGAAATTGTTGTTTCTGGTAGGTTAGGCACTTTTTATAACTTTTTGGTTAGTACATTAGAAAAATTATTGGTGTTTTTGGTAAATTATGCACATTATACAACCCTTTTCTATTAAAAAAAGTTAAGTAAGTGTTGCTGTTGGCGGTTCGGAACACATTAAGGGCATTTCCATTATTTTTTATGGGAAAAATAGTCTTGACTTACAACCAACTTGAGTTACAACCATCCCTCTCGAACGAATGGAGTTTGTCAGTCAAGGGTCCACTGTATATTATATACAATCCTACACCCTTTGACTGATTTGGATCAAATTTTGCATAGTTGCTCTCTAGGACCATAAGAAGAAGATACTACTTTGGAACTCAAAATTTTGACCCTGGGGGTTGCAGTGTTTTTTTATTTTTGTTTTTCCTGTGTGCTACAGTTTGCACACCAGTGCCACCTGTTGGCTCAGAGCAAGTGAAACATCCAAACAGCAGAAGCCAGACTAGCAGATTAAATAACCAGAGTTTACCCAGGGGGCGCCACGTGCTGCTTTTATCTACTTTAATATAAAAAGGAGTACAGTAATCCCTCGCTATATCGCGCTTCGCCTTTCGCAGCTTCACTCTATTGCGGATTTTATATGTAAGCATATTTAAATATACATCGCAGATTTTTTGCTGGTTCGCAGATTTCTGCGGACAATGGGTCTTTTAATTTCTGGTACATACTTCCTCAGTTGGTTTGCCCAGTTGATTTCATACAAGGGACGCTATTGGCAGATGGCTGAGAAGCTACCCAACTTACTTTTCTCTCTCTCTTTCTTGCGCTGACTTTCTCTGATCCTGACGGAGGGGGTGTAAGCAGGGGGGCTGTTCGCACACCTAGACGATACGGACGCTCTTCGAAAAATGCTGAAAGATTATCTTCACGTTGCTACCTTCTGTGCAGCTGCTTCGTGAAGCGACATGCCGCACGGTGCTTCGCATACTTAAAAGCTCGAAGGGCACGTATTGATTTTTGATTGTTTGTTTTTCTCTGTCTCTCTCTATCTCTGCTCCTGACGGAGGGGGTGTGAGCTTCCGCCTTCAACAGCTTTGTGCCGCGGTGCTTCGCATACTTAAAAGCCAAACAGCCCTATTGAAGAGGAAGATATATTTGCACTCTTTTAATTGTGAGACGGAACTGTCATCTCTGTCTTGTCATGGAGCACAATTTAAACTTTTGAAAAAGAGACAAATGTTTGTTTGCAGTGTTTGAATAACGTTCCTGTCTCTCTACAACCTCCTGTGTTTCTGCGCAAATCTGTGACCCAAGCATGACAATATAAAAATAACCATATAAACATATGGTTTCTACTTCGCGGATTTTCTTATTTCGCGGGTGGCTCTGGAACGCAACCCCCGCGATGGAGGAGGGATTACTGTATTGTGCGCTTTTTGTGGAGTGGTGTTGGGTGAGGCCTGATTGAAAGTGGAAGTGCAACACAACACAGAGGAGAATCTAAGGGTTGCTGTTTAACTTGTGCTTTGTCAGTTTTGCTTCATAATTTAAGCACTACGAACTGTCCACCTTAAAGTAAAAGGATGGAGTCAGACATGACTTGAGTCTTCCAGCACAACAACCTTTCATCTCCCGGAGGATGGTTTCCTCTCGAAAGATCAAAACACAGTAAACTTTTCATACCACATGTTTGGTTTTATTTTGATTTACTTACATATTTTCACAAAAGTGAGTAAAAAACATCTTTTCCTAGAGTAAATAGTACCTGTAATACGCAATAAAAATTACTTACACATCCTTTTTGTTATCACAAACATGCATCAAAAACAAGGAAGACGAGAATCAAAACTTGACACCTGTCATTCCTTGAAAAATGGATGTACCATATTTGGCACGTTTTTAAGCTATTCCTCCGTGCTCCATGCCCTTCATTGTTAAGTGCCGGCGCGGGCAAGATATTCTTGTACATTTATAGAAAGAGCTTAGCTTTAAAAAACACAATACCATATACCATGTTTGTGAAGAAATTACTTTGACTTGAAAAATAGCAAACTTATCCTTTAAGTGATACATTTGACAAGTTTTGTTGGGCTGAATGGCCTGTTGTGGTCAAAAGTTTTCTAATGTTCTAATTATTATGTGTTTGTTATACGAAAATTATTCAGAAATGTTAGCAACAAGTTATAGAGGGAGCAAGAGCAAACCTAGGTTAAAATTAATTAAACTTGACTATCCACTGATTAAGATAGATAGATAGATAGATAGATAGATAGATAGATAGATAGATAGATAGATAGATAGATAGATAGATAGATAGATAGATGTCCAATAAGAAGACAAAAATGACGACAACCTTTGTTGTAATCCTGTTCCGTGCAAGTTTACAGTCACAGTGATTTATCTAATTTCTATGTTTGCCACAAACTGTTCCAAAATATGAGTTTGCAGTAGTCAGCACTGTTTTTATTTAGTTCACAAAACAGTTGGCAACATGATTAGCAAAAAATATATGCCTTACCAGTACCATTAAACGTTTCATTACGCACAACACAAAATACGCAAAACTCTCTTACTAGACGGCCTGGAAACGCTTTTCTAACGCTTACCCCCTAGACATTTCTGATCCAAATGGCACTCCATAACACTTCCGGATGCAACGTCTCAAAAGGTACAGTTAAGTGAAATACAATAAAGTGCGGAGATAAATGCCCTAGCTAAGCGCGCTTCAGTGCGACGGCGCAACAGCGAACAACCAAGAATTAGCAGGCACCGCCTCATGTGCGCTCTTATTGGCTATCCCGGAAGCTCCGTTCCTAAATTCTGGCTGCTGGGTGGTCAGAGCCGGCCATCAATCATAGATAACAGCCACTCCCCGTTTCGCTTTTCAGTTATTTATTTATTTTTTCACTCGGCTCCACCGGCGCGTCTCGGCTGAACGTGGAGGCGGCGACTGAGTGGCAGGAAAAACACAGCTACCCTCCCGAATCAGGGCGGGGGTTCCCCTTCACATCCAAAGCAGCGCATTGACTTGCCCCACGGACCATGTTTGCAAGCCGTGCCTGTCCTCGGGCGTTTCAGTAGGGATTTGTTTTCATTTTCTTTTTCGGCCCTGCGGATGTCGCGGCGCCCAGCTCTGCCCTGCTCGCCGAGTGAAAGGCGCAGCTAGACGGGGGAGGGGCGGGGACTTGTGTGAGAGAGATCCGAGGCTGTGCTGGGTCTCTAGGAGCCATCCTCCGAGGACCCAGCCCTCCTGCTTTCCCGGAGCACTTACGGCGCGCTGGGGCGTGAAGGCGTCCATCCCTCGGCAACACAGGACTACGCGAGCCCGAGGCCCCCTGCCTGTGGAGCGGGGCTCGGCCAAGAGCCGGGGGGATGACTCTGGAATCTATGATGGCCTGCTGCCTGAGCGAGGAGGCGAAGGAGTCCAAGCGGATCAACGCCGAAATCGACAAGCAGCTGCGCCGGGACAAGCGGGACGCCAGAAGGGAACTGAAGCTGCTTTTGCTCGGTACGAGGTATATGTAGATTGAAGGCCTGGTTGAAAATAAAGAAGGGGTGTCGGGTACTCTGGGTGGGCGTGGGTTTTTGCGAGAGGTGTCGGGAAAATGGGCCTCACGGCGCTGTGTGGATGTGGGAATGTGACATCTTTGTGACTATTGGGTGTGTCGGTATAGGTTAATCGATTTTGGGGTGCTTGATTAATCTTTGTTCCACCCAGGAAGTCTGCATTAGATTTAGAGAGAAAATACCCCGTGGGTTGTGCGCGTGCTTGCTTACAACTGAATATACGGGGCAGTTGCACCAATCCGTAAAGATTGACGGAATTGCTTCCAGAAAGACTTTAAGGGTCCTAACATGCGGTTGATTGTGGAATCTGGCTGAAAAGGCCTATTGCATTATTATTTTCGGGCACTGTGGCTGCTCGGTACCCACTAGAAAATTGGTTTGTGTTTTATTTCAAGCCTTGGTAAAGTCTTGTGACTGGAGGGAGGGGGAGACAGAGGAGGGGGCTAAGGTAGCACAGCGTGACACTGATTTCTCCTGACCGGCCTGAAGCTCGTCTCTAATAAAAGGGTGCGCCAGTGGAGACCAACCAGATGAATGGGTTTCCAGTTTAAAGGAGAAAGCTTCCTGACGTTATTCAAACGGCCTTCATCAAATTCAGACAGCAATTTAATGTGCGTTTTTTGGCAGCTCAATTTATTTTCTGTATCCAAAGCATTAATGTAATTGCACTAATGATGATGGGTTCATAGGTTCAGAAGTGGAAAAGCAAAGCAGTGAGGGAGGACGAAAGAGAATACAGTAGATATTGCAAGTTTAAAAAAAAAAAAGTCCTGCCTGGTAACAGTTATCCCTGGAGATTTTATGGCATTCTACTTTGGTGTAAGGAGTATCTTCACTGCTGTCATTCTCTGGTAGGATTACCCCCTACTATACTGTCAACCGTTTCAATGTTAATCTGGAGAATTTTTAAACAGAATTTGTGTTTATCACTAAATGTTCCCCAATTTTTTTGGACTTTGGGAAGGATGTTAGAAAATGTGTGCCTGCCTCTTCCTGCGCACAGATGATTTAGAACCACATTGCTGACTAGCAGGGGCATGAAAATGAAAAAAAAATCTGCAAATGTGACTGAATTATCATAGCTTCCTTCACTGAGGTTATTCTTCTTCCATTGTTCCATCCATTCATTATCCAATTACATATTTATAGTCTTTTAGAGTCCAGACCCCATTAAGGCAGCACTGTGTTTAAATCTTGTATCTACCCTCAATACAGAAATAGGGGTATTCAGATAAAGAACAGCAAAAACAATGCCATTCATCAGTTATCTACTGGTTCCTTTCACCAGTTCTTGCATAGGCAGGCAGTGTGTCTTGGTAGTTAAGACTTTGGACTTCAAACCCTGAGACCGTGGCTTAAAATCCCACTCCTGACACTGTGCGAGTCACTTTACCTGCCTGTGCCCTGATTAGAAAAACAAAGGAAATGTAACCAGCTGTATCATAAATGTCTCCTTGGGTAAAGGTGTTGGCTAAATAAGTAAATAATACATAATTAAGAAAGCAATTGGGGGGGGGGTGGCTACATAGTTACTTATCAGTTGTCTAGTAATGGCAGAAGTTCATATTAATCGGGTGTCTTTAATCATGTTGCATCATTTGGCACAGTTGCAAACACAAATGGGGCAGCACGATGGCGCAGTGGTAGTGCTGCTGCCTCGCAATAAGGAGGCGTGAAGTTTGCATGTTCTTGCCATGTCTGCGTGGGTTTCCTCCCACAGTCCAAAGACATGCAGGTTAGGTGCACTGGTGATTCTAAATTGTCCCGGGTGTGTGCTTGGTGTGTGAGTGTGTGCCCTGCGGTGGGCTGGCGCCCTGCCTGGGATTTGTTCCTGCCTTGCACCCTGCGCTGGCTGGGATTGGCTCCAGCGGACCCCCATGACCCTGTGTTAGGCTATAGCGGGTTGGACAATGACTGACAAACTCAAACAAAACTAAAGAGGACTGTTTCAACATTTAGAAACAGCAGGACACGAATGAAGTGTTGCTTCTACACAGTGATTTAATGCTTTATGTGAGTCGGCTGTGTAGGTTGTTAACTTCACTGGCTGTAATGGTGATCTTTTTTTTTTTTTTTTTAATATATATATTTGAAAAATATCTTCTCACCCACTTTAGCATCCATGTTTGGATTTTTATTGACCCTGAGCAGATTTTGAGATAGAAAGTGAAAGGTAATGCAAGTGAACAAAATATATAGTCTATAAATTTGATCTCTTGTAGAGCAAGCTAATCAAAATGTTCACTTTGTGAAAGTGTGACATATATTTCTCATCTCCAGAGGGGAGAAATGATGAATCAAACAGTTATAAAATCTTTTCCTTAGCAGATGCTTTATTTAAGCTTTTATTTGCATAGGTTGAATATTGGCCTGCAAAATGTAGTAAAATACTTGTCGCACAAATCTAAATCTTTCAGTATCATACAAAATTAAAATTTTATTTTTTTGTGTTTGTGTGTGTGTGTATATATACCATATTTCTTATCTAATACTTTTAAGGCCTGTGCTAAAATTCCATCTCCATCTTTTTTCATTATTGCGTGTTTTACTCTTCTCCCAGTTTACTGCAATTTTGTTTAATACCTTTTAAGCCCTCTCCCCTTTTTTTGTCAGGACCTGATGTTTTCTGGTTAGCAGGAATATCTGACACTTTTTACCTGCTGTGTAGACCACAAAGCAAACAATCAAGTCTTTGGATTGTAATTTTTAGATGTACTTTTTATATGGTTACTATCTGCAATAAAATTAAAATTCTTGAAGTATGACTTGTTCAGATGGCATTTTAAAACATATTCTTTTAATGCTCAATATCTGAGCGTTGCCATCAAGTGGAATGTTTATTTTCAAGTGGCCAGAAACTAACTAAATTTGAGTGCAGCCATGTTCAGTTTTTGTTTGGCAGATGTGTATGTCCAAACGGAACTAGGTAGATGTAGAAAGGAGTATTTTACTAAATGTCTGTTGTTAAGGCTTAAAATTGTTGTAATCAACCACATGCACAGTTTATGCAGACAGACTGAAAATCTGAAGTACATAAATGAAGCATTGTTGAATACACAGTTCACCAGGTCGTTTTACATGTGCTTATACCAAAGCTTTACTTGTGTATGTGCTGCTATATTATACAAAGTTGGGGGCACATAAGCATGAACAGTTTGAAAAGTTTGGCTTTAAAATTATATAGTTTTTAATTTTTCAGACTTAGCCCTGTGGTAAAAAAAAACAGCATAACAGTGTAGTCTTGAAACTGTCTGGCAGTGTTTTGAGTGCAAATATCTAGATACAGAAGTTTATTTGTATGGCACTGTTCGCTCATTCTGAGCAGAAAAGTTCTTTATAAGCAGATTGGTACCAAACGAAGGGCTGGGACCACTGGGTGTTTTTGTGTCCTGGGTGGAGTTAGTGACCTTTAATGGGAGACCGTTGCCATCCTAGTTCAACAAAGAGGCAGACTTCTATTTTATTTAAAAATTAATTTAAAATGTGTATGAAAATTTTCAATTCAAATTTGTGAAGCCATCTTCCACCTCCTAGAAATGTTATGTTACCACATATGCTTGTTGGAGTTAATGTAAAGTATACTGGGTACTCAAAGTTGTGGACACATTTGAAGTGTTCACTTTGGGAGCTGTGTGAATAACATGAAGACAACGTTGTCTATGATGGCTGTTAGGTGGTTTGGATTGTAGTATACATTGTGGTAAATTGAGACCAGTGTATGTTTTGCCTTGGTAAGTAGTTTAACTGTCCTGTTAGATGATTAAAAGAGAATTGGTTGTCTGAATTGCCCACTTAAAGAAAATGTGTTTGTGGGGAAAATGAAAAGTGGCATGCTTGGCCTATTTCAGGATGAATGTTTGGCAATGAAATACCTCTCTATGCAATAAATTATTTTGATACATATATATAGCTTTGATTATTAAAGACTAACATGTAGGTCATCACTGTTCTCTGCAGTAAGAACTTGTCCTTTCTCTCTTTCTGGCATGATTTGCTATCTTTTTGTTGGTAGTAGAGCCACTTTGAGATTTGACATAGTCTCTGTCCTTTCCCTCAGCTTTTTTGAGTGGTATGCTGTCAGTCCACTTTTAGTTTCTCCCTTTTGAACTATTTATCCTCAGATTCACCTTTCTAATGACATCTTTCTTGGGGTCTTGTGTAATGTTGTTTGTGTGTTTTTTTTTTTTTCCCCCTCAATTCTTATTTGGCTACTTATGATATACTGTATTTCTCAGGTCATGGAAGTCTGTCTTTGGTAATTCTCTGATGTTCTGTTGACTAGCTTTGACATATTTCCATTGGTTCATTTTGTTGCTGCCCTAGGCTACCAGGCTTTACAGATGAGTACTACCATGCCACATTGATTTTGACAGTGAAAGGAGTCATTCCTATTGGGTACATTTGATCCAAGTTAGGCCTGTAATCAAAATGGTTATAATTCAGATCAGAATGTTCCTTTGTGAAGTAGTATGGATTCACTACTTGAAATATCAGGCCCAGATGGCAAAATGCACACTACAGACTACAGACAAAATGTTCCATTAGGTGTTCTGGGTGACAGCTTGGGGTGTGTGTGTGTGTGTGTGTGTGTGTGTGTGGTGGTGGTGGTGGTGGTGGTGGTGGTGTGGGTTTTTTTTTTTTTTTGGTAGGTGTGGCTTCGCTCTTCTTGCTTGCTTCAGGAAGCTAGGACAACCTACTTGCAGTTGCTACAAATATTAAGAGAATGGCATGAGCTGTGCTAAATATAATTCTAAATATATTTTACTAGTCAAGTGTTTAGATATACCCATGTCTAGAAATGTTTTGTTTTTACTGTTTTCCCTGTGTTTCAGTAATAGTGAAGACCTGAAAACATTGAAATAACAAATATGGAATTATGCACTGACCAGAAATTGTAGAATGAAAACAATATTTTAGTTTCTTGAATGAGAGTATGCCAAGAGTGTCCAAAGCCACTCTATCAGCTTTATGATGTAGCCACTTTGGATGTTTTTCTTAATCTCTTGAAGCCGTTCCCATATATGCTGAGCACTTGTAGCTTACTTTTCCTTCACTGTCCAGTTTCTCACAACATACCATCTTTGTTGGGTTTAAGGTCTGTGACAATGGAGGCCAAGTCATTTGCTGCTGCACAACATTACCCTCATTTTTTTGCTGCATAGCTATAGCTATATCTTTGAGGTGTGTTTTTGGTTCATGTCTTGTTTAAAAACAAGTTATGGCCAAAATGGCCATTAACCAGGTGGGACAGCATGTCACTGCTAAATGCTGCTTTTGTGGCTGCACTTAAAGAACCTTCCAAAGTGACCGAAAGTTTCCAGATTGATGGACCTTTTCTTAAGAAGTGATGGGCTGTCTGTCTTTGTTTTCCTTGTGAAGTGTGTGTTTGTTCTTGCTATATCATACACTACTACAGGTAGAAATAATGGCAAAGTACAAAACTGAGTTTGTCGCTTCCTAATTAAAATAGTGTAATTATTCAGTAGTTTGAGTCCAAGCCGCAAAATAATACACCTGATATACAAAAATTGTGCAAATGTAAAAATAAGTTGACCAGTAGTTTTGTGATTTGTAATGAGATGTACATGGATCAGGTAGATCAGTGATTACTAACTAAATAACCAAACTAACCAATGCAACTGAAAACGTGAAATGTGTTAGGGAGGAGCAAACACACAATTGAAAGAATACAAGTCATTTACTCATTGTGAATATCTAGCATCATGCCTTGAACTATGGATATACCAGCAAAAACTGGATTGCAGGGAATATTGTGATGTGGTTATGGAAATCATTCAGCTGGTTACTTTTTTAATATGATGAATATGTCGTCATCTTAGCCGTATCCAAAGTTTCAGCTGGTACTGAGTTAGAGCCACACTTTCAAATTGCTGTATTACCAGTTTAGCTAAGAGTCCTAATAATGGAGCTCCAATTGCATGCCTACTTTTTCTCTGTAGTATTTCTCACTAAAATGAAAGTGAGTTTTCTGTAAAAGTGAAACTAGATACATTACATTGTTTGTGGCCAGCTTTGTTCATGTTGTTATGATGGGGTGGTTGTTTGGCTTTGTTTGTAGAGTTCCTATAGCCAGATGAATTGGAGTCATGGTGTACATTGACACGATGTCAAACAAGACCAAGATCTTCTCCTCAGCGATGGATATGTTTTTCAGACCCTGCAATGCCATCTCAGTGCAACTGAATACTTGGAATAATATGTGAAATATTTCTTTTAGATAAGTTAAGTTCTAAGTTGGATCACCTTTTAGGCTGACAACAGGTCTGATTTTTGGGAGGGCAGTTTGCATCGTTGGATTTCATTCTAGAGTAATGCTGTGAGTTTAGATGGTTGTTATTTCGGAGCTGCCTCAGATTAGTGTTGACTCTGTTAAAGGTGGTTTTAGTTTGTTTGTTGCTGGTTAGTTGTTTATAAGTGGTGGTGTTGGAGCATTTCTTCTATTGCTGTGACATAATGTTCTTTGTCTAATACAACTGTCGCACCTCCTTTGTCAGCCGGTGTAATAACATAGAGCCCTATGGAATCAGTATTGTTTTTTCACAAATTAAGTTGTATTTATTTATTTATTTATTTTATTTTCGGTTTCCACCATTTTGTTTTTTCTGGATTCAGATTTTATATTTTTTGGTAACTGTAAGAAAGTAGCAACATCTACAACAAAATGAACAATAATGAAATTACACTTTACATTCCTTTTAATACTAGGGTGTTGTATCGTGTTAGCCATTATGAATGTAGAGAAAAGCCAAGCAAAATGACATCTTTTATTGGCTAACTAAAAAGATTACAATATGCAAGCTTTCGAGGCAACTCAAGCCCCAGAAGAAGTCACTAGGATATTGTGCCCGCAGTTTTGCAGTTAAGCTAGTGTTTTTGTTTTTTTGTTGTAGTTAGGGTATCTGATACTGCTTGCTTCAACATTTCTGTCTTCAGTCGTCACCCCTTCAGTCTCTAAATTCCTCACATTTCCATTTTTAAATCTAAAATCCGTTTTATTGTGTTAATTCTGTGTTTTCCGCATCATGGAAATCTTAGGGCCCTAATAACTGTGCTGTTATTTTGTAGCACTCTTAAAGCCTTCTGTTCTTTTAAAGAAATGTGCTGTCTGATGTTTGCTGGCCATGACACACCTTATTTCTTGTGCATTGTCTACCGGTATCTTTTCGGTTAGTATGATGTGTTCTAAGGAGCCTAGAAGTTCATGTCGGATGCATCTTTGTGATTTGAACTTTAGACCTTTGTTGAGAACATTTTTGTTTTGTGGTGGACAGCTGTCTTCAGGAGAAGTTGTATACTCCGGATTGTGGTTCATTAGTATGCATATTCCTGGTGAGTTTATTCCATTTTTTTTATTTTTATTTTTTATTTTTTTGTTAGCATGTCTGCAACAAATGATATTTTTCCAGTCAGCCCGATAGCTTTTATTTTGCATGTTAAAGGAAAGAAATGAGCCCAGAGGAACAATGAATGTGGCACCCATTCCAAAGACATCTTAGTTGGGACTGCAACCACATTCAATACATTGTGAAGCCACAATCCTAATTTCTGTCTCATGTCACTGAAAAATGTCGTGGTTTTTTTTTTTTTTTTTTTTTTTAAATACAGTATATAAAGTGGGTGTGCATACTGTCAAAATATTCATTCACAATAATGCTTACTTTCATGTGTAGACTCTGTACAACAGGGGAATCTTTTCTAATAAGTTTGGTATGCTACAAATGTGCCACAGTAAGCAGTCGTTAACATTGTTGTCTGTTTAATCTTAAATCTTGCACCTGGGCACTGCCAGTATTGAGCTTACCCCTTCTACCCTTGTGTTTTTTCTCAGAGTACTTTGTTTTTACTTTATATCCCAGAGATGCTGTAGTTTAACAGGGTACTTATTTTTTTGAGTTGGTCTAATTGCTTTAGATATAAGCTTGAGTGGGTCCAGTGAAGAATTTCCAGGATGCCCAAGGCTGGTTCCCGCCTATCACCTGATGCGACCAGGGTATAGGCTCTTCTCCTGAATTGGACTAAGTAAGACCGAATATGTCATGCATGTTTACGATACACACAAGAAGTAATAAATCTGCCCCATTATCTTCTTTTGTTGGACATGCAGAGTTAGTTTGACATGTGGCAGTGTCTTGTGCTTCGACTGTAAAATGTAAATTACATGTCCCTGAATGTTCAAAGAAGAGAAGCTTTCAGTCTCGGCTGTTGGATTGCAATTTAAACATTTTGTACTGCTTAAACAGCTTGCAGAGATGAGGGATTCATTTGACATGTGACGTAGTCCCCATTTTCTTTCCAAATTGACGAATTAATAGGTTAAGTGGCTCTTTTTGCATTTCATTTGGAGTTAGTGTTGTGGATAGAATCTGAAGCTTTGTGGTTTAGTTTCTCACAATCGGCTCTACTGTACATCCTCCATTGGCTTTCAGCTTGAATATTGTAGTTTGGAAATTATTTTTTTTTATTTTTTGCTTGTTTTTCATATTTTGGACTCTTGCTGCACTGTGATGGGAGATTACAATATTTTTTTTTACAGTTGTTTAAGCACAATTTCGAAAACAGAGCTCAAGTCAAAAGTCTATACACAATTCAAACAACCACACACTAGTACCAGAACACCCGAGATCATTTGTAAAATGAAACCTTTCATTCAAAACCATATAGTAATTCATAAAACAATTTTGTCATCATATGGCACCCACAGTTTATAAAAACTCACCTTGTTTGAACCAGTTACACACTAGACAAGTAGGTGCTTTTAGATTGATCTTTGTAATCAGTGGGTTCACGAGTGTGATATTTTGGAAGGTTGTGCCTTGAACAAATGTAAGAGGAAAGGAATTTTGTAAGCACTGCTGAGTAAACAAATATGTATTCAGTTTTTTATGGTATGTTACATTAAAAACCACTTCACCGCTGCTTTATCTGCATCTTATAATGATTTCAGTATTACTGCAAGACTATATCAAAAAATCTCCAGACCTGCTTGGTCATTGTTCAAAGCAGCGAGCAATTTACCTTGAGACTTCAACAAATGTAACTCTTTTTTTTTTTTTTTTTTTTGAAAGCTATTGAACAACCACAAACCTGTAAGGGCTTCATTATTTAACTACATGGTATTGTAAGGTAATGCTAAAAATGTTTTTAATGTACTCCACTAGGACATGTAATTGTATCTGTCATATATTTTTGAATATGATTCAGTGTTTCAAAATATTAAAAAATAATATGGAAAGTAACTTTTTGAAGTAGGTAAAAATATTTCAGCTTTCAAAACTGGTAAACTAAGCCCCAAATACATTCTCCTACTTTTTTTCATACTCCCCACCCCTTGCTGTATCTGAAAATTCTTCAGGAGTTAGTCGTCCTCAATGTGTGGTGGTGGAGTTGTGTAAGTACAAGTCAAGGTAAGAATTATAGGCATTCTGTCTTTTTTAAGTCTGGGAGGCTTCATTTGGTTAGGCTGGTTTAATTTGGCTTGTAATGATGTGCTTCTGTATGTGCGAATATTGACAGCTAATGAATGTTCAGCTGGAAGTACAATGCATACAATATGTCTATAAAGAAAGATGAAAGTAGAATGTTTGTGCAAACATTCTCTAATGCATATAGGAAACAGATGACACTCCTATAAAATGTTTCTTTTGCCACTGGCACTTCCAGGTAGCATGTTAATTGTGTTAAAACAAGGCTAGCTCCAAAACGTAGGAAATGTGAAACTGTGCTGATAAGTTGTGAGGAAACTGTGTTAAGTATGTCATCCCCTGACATTGCAAGTTGTGTAATCTGACATTCTCAAGGTAATGAAATCCAGCAATTGCAGAATTGTTTTAACAAGGTTGTAACCATGATGATATGAGCACTGATTGCAGAGCTTGAGTTTCAGTATGAGTTTGTGAGGTGTTTATTAAATATAGTACAGTTTAAGTTAAAGTGGGGAATATCCCACTGCTCTGTCAAGGCAAAAACTAAAATTGAATATTAATAGTGCAGATTTTATAAAACCAAAGCACACTAAGAAATAACTTGTAAAAGCAAACTTTTTTAGCCTGTTGTGGTTAGCAGAGATTATAAAATGAGGATGAATGAATTTGAAATCAGATGGCTAATAAAGATATTCTACATAACCCAGATAAATGCAAAGAGCCCATCTTCTGAATGTAATGGGGTGTAGTGGTGGTTGTGTGGATTTTTTTATTTTTTTATTTATTATAATAAGTAAAATCCGGACCAGTTTCAATTTCCACCCGTAACTCTTCTGCACTAGAGAATAAATGACCATTTTTATTCCAAAATATTTACAAATTGGGTTTCTGAACTTTTGTTGGTCAAAAACTTGGACGATTCACATGATGCTACATGTGCAATTAGTTAGGATTTTCCATCTGACTGAAACAAAATGCAGTGTATAGTCATGACTTTAAGAAGCCTACCACGTATTTGATTTTTCAGCCTATATACATATATGGGTGAATTTTATTTAAAAGACCATCTTAAATCTCAATTTAAAGCAGTGCTTTTATTCACTTGTGCTCTTTTGATAAATGAAAGAAGCTTTTGTTTACTTTTATGACATATGATTACAACTCGACGATAGTAAATAAATGGTGGCCTCTTGGTAATTACAGTGCACTAACACAGAAGAGTAAATGAAGCAGATGTCTGAGTGGGATTGACCTTTTTTTTTTCTTTTCTGTAGTAACCTGGATGTGTAAGTGACCTGGATTACGTGTGGAAAGCTTTATATGCTGAAAATTGACGTTTATTCAAGTTTTTGTTTTAATAGGTTTTCTGTGTGGACAATAATGTAACATCATCTAGTGTGATGGTTTTTAGACATTTTTTCCAGACTGTTGACTTCTCTGTAGACAGATGAGCTTTAGTATCTAATATGAAGAGTTAGGTTATTCATTCTAGTGAGTTTGGTGCATAAAACAAAGAAAAAAAGCTCTTGCTCATTAGCCAAAGGATAAATCGGGAAAGCAATACCACAAACATGCAGTGGGTGAAAGCTGGTCCATAACATTGGCTAGATGCATTGGAATCGTAAACCATTTGAAGCATGCTGGTCACCTGAAGAACTGATTGGTAAATTCACATTTGAGGGCATATGTGAGCAAAACCAGAGGGATGATCCATAGCAAAATGGATTTGACAGTTGCCGAGGTTATGAACCAGTATAATTCGCAAGAAACCTATGCATACTTCAAAAATATGTAGGGCTCTATGGAGGCCAGAACTGGCATTTATTATAATGTGTCATTGCTATAACTCTTTAACAGTAAACTTTTTTTTTTTTTGTTTTTTTTGTTTTTGTTTTTTAAATGTTTTAACAATATAGTCATGTGCCAATTTTATGGCTAACCGAGGTGAGGTGATTGGTGCTCATGGCCAAAGGCCATTGGAAAGCAATGTGGTAAGAAATTGCCAAAACCAGCCATAGTAATAGTTTATTATTTCATAGGGTCTCATGTTCTGACTTTTGTAATGCCCTTTAAGGTTTATTTTCCTCTGCACTGCTCCACATGGCTAAATCATATGTATTCGGTTGGCACTGCCTTCCGTACACCTGTGTTGCTCAACCTTTTATGGTCCTGCAACCAAGTTTTGCCTTTTTAAATTCATTGACAACCCACTAGCAGCTATTACAAACTGCCCTCATGTAGCAAACTAATTTTATACTGTGACAGAGGAGCTTCAGAAAGCATTTGATAAGGTGCCACATGAGAGGTTGGGCATCAAATTAAAAGTGGGAGTGTGATGTTGTTTTTTAGATGGGTGCAGAATTCGCTCAGACACAGGAAGCAGAGGGTGATGGTGCGAGGAACCTCTTCAGAATTAGCCGATGTTAAGAGTGGTGTTCCACAGGGGTCAATGCTAGGGCCGTTGCTATTTTTTTATATATAAATGATTTAGATAGGAATATAAGTAACAAGTTGGTTAAGTTTGCTGATGATACCAAGATAGGTGTATTGGCAGATAATTTGGAATCCGTTATCATTACAGAAGGACTTGGACAGCATACAGGCTTGGGCAGATTTGTGACCGATGAAATTTTAATGTCAGTAAAGGTAAAGAATTACACATAGGAAGTAAAAATGTTAGGTTAGTTGGAGGATGCTTCCTCTTACTAAGAGGAAGCTATTGCACGGGTTCACATGCTTATGGATATAAAAATTAATTTGTGTATCTTAATTGATAATAAAGATTCTCTAAACCCTACCCTTTATAATTTTCACTACCCTACTTTTTATCAATTATTTATCAGGCCTTTAAGAACCCATAACATTTATCTTCCAGATTAGGTATATTTATCCCATTAGAATAATCGATTTGTATTAGGGTAATTTAAAATCTAAAATATGAAATTAAGACTATTTAACCTCAGAGACAACAAAATATAAAGATTTAAGATTAGGAATATAGGTTTGAATACACAATGGGCGGTCAGAAAATCGAGAGTACACCTTATGAGAAGGATTTAGGAGTCCTAGTGGACTCTAAGCTATCGACTTCCCGACAGTGTTCAGAAGCCATTAAGAAGGCTAACAGAATGTTAGATATAACACGATGTGTGGAGTACAAGTCCAAGGAGGTTATGCTCAACCTTTATAACACACTGGTGAGGCCTCATATTGAGTACTGTGTGTAGTTTTGGTCTCCAGGCTACAAAAAGGACATAGCAGCACTAGAAAAGGTCGAGAAGAGCGACTAGGCTGATTCCAGGGCTACAGGGGTTGAATTATGAGGAAAGATTAAAAGAGCTGAGCCTTTACAGTTTAAGCAAAAGAAGATTAAGAGGTGACATGATTGAAGTGTTTAAAATTATGAAGGGAATCAGTACAGTGGATCGAGACTGTTGTTCATCAAGAACACGGGGACACAGTTGGAAAGTTGTTTAGGGTAAATTTCACACAAACATTAGGAAGTTTTTCTTTACACAAAGAACAATAGACACTTGGAATAAGCTTCCAAGTAGTGTGGTAGACAGTAAGACGTTAGGGAGTTTCAAAACTCAACTGGTGTGTGTGTTTTTTTTTTTTGTTTTTTTGTTTTTGGGAAGAAATAAGTTGATAGTACTGGCAAGCTTTGTTGGGCTGAATGGCATGTTCTCATCTAGAGTGTTCTAATAGCCTTTGGAATTGTCTGGTAGAAGGGTCTTTTCATCATATTGGCCGGCCCACCACACTGGCTCAGCTGTGGAATGGCCAGTAGTGGGGAGGCAGCTTGATGGCTAGGGTCTCCAGGACTCTGAACAAATCTGAATTGTATTATGCCATATCCTTGGCAAAAGTAACAGATGAATCTGTTACTCCAATGAGAGCCTCGTTACTGACAAGCAGTGTCTCTTTATACGATTGATTGCCCATCCACTCATACGCTTTGATCCTTTGGATTCATGGCTGTTATGAGGATACTGATCAGCCATTGACCCTCAAAGCAAACAATGAATTAGAAAGACTGCATTTGATGAAAACATGCAAAAAGTATGGAATTTTCTTTAAAGCTCAATATAATTCAGCACTGATTGCTTTGTATTCTTTTTTTGTAGAATGTAGAACTCATTACTGTCCTATGGTTAATATTCAAGTTTGGAAATGTTTGTGCTTGATAGTTTAAAATTCCAATATTTTGAAGTACAATATGCCTGCACAGGCAGTGTAATCGTAGCATTGCTGTCTTGCAGTAAGGAGATGCTGGGCTTGCATCCCAGGTTCTCTGTGTGAAGTTTGCAAAGCTTTTTGAGTAGTGAGTAAAGAGCTATATAAATACAAAGAATTATTATACTTTATGGTTTGTCTATTTGGTGAAACAACATAACATGTAGCACTCTCGGCCTCTATACAGTATATCTTCATAGCACCTGAAACTTGATCCAAATGCAACATATGCATACCGTCACCTTTTTCTTTACAAAAAGGCACTGCTAATTTTGCACGTGGTAATTTAAAACAAACCAAAGTTCCCTCAGTGTGTAGTACCTTATTCATGTGTGTTAGTCACTGTTATCACTTGTTAGGGTTTTTGCACTGATGGCTTTAATAGTTAGTTTGTTGTTTCAGTCTGTTAAATGCACTTTGTGATGTGCATGGGTCATCTATGACTAAAATATTCTATTATAAAAAAAAAAAAATTCCTGGGAGAGAGAGAGAGAGACTAGGGAGACGAGACGTGACCTTCACGGGAAGACACTTAAAAGACCCGCGAGACGAAAGAGATTGTCCACGGAGCGTTTCGCGAGGACCTTAAACATGAGACTTTGTGCCAAGAGATTGACTCGGGACTGTCTTCCGGGGACGTAGAACATGAGATTCTTGCAAGACATGTCCTACTTACAACCAATATCAAAATAAGACCACGGGCAGCAAAACACTCAGTCGTGTAAAGGATTTGAGCACACACAGATTGAGGGCCCTCAGTGCATATAAAGCACATAAGGACAATACGTTTATAAATGAAACATCGACGACTAAGCGAAGAAAGAGCAGCGTGGAGAAAAGGGACTTCAAAGCGCTGGAGAGAGAAAAATGCAAAAAAGAATCATCTAGGTGCATATTCAGAAAATAAGGAAAGTAATAATCAGCCCGGAACAAGTGGAATTGGGGGGGGGGGACACATCCAGTCGGGCTCAGAATTAAAAGACAGAATAAAAGACAAAGTAGAACTTCATAAAGATGTTCAAAAACATTGGCGCTATACACATGCAGAGCAGGTTAGAGATTATGAAAGCAGTGGAATTCGAAAGGCTCAAAAAAAAATGGCGCAATACAAATGCAGAGAAAGTTAAAGAATATGAAAGCAGGAAAATTAGAAAGTATCAACAAAACAAAAAAAAGAAAGTAAAGACCGCAGTAGCACAAACAAACGGAAATTATTACTCGAAAAAAGGGAAAATAATCACCATGGACCTGGGGCCTCATGTATAACGGCGTGCGTGGAACTCGCACTATAACATGGCGTAAGCACAAAAGCGGGAATGTGCATATGCACAGAGAAATCCAGATGCAAGAATTTGTGCAAACGCAAACTTTCACGTTCTTCCACTACATAAATCCTGATCAGCGTGAAAAGTAACGCACGTGCATGCGCCTTCTGTCCTGTCCCAACTCCTCCCAGAATTATACCTCTTTAAATATGCAAATCGATATAAATAGCCTTCTGTGAAAAGACAATAGGAAAAGCATGGGGGAAAATATAAGAATTTCAGCGAATACCAAGTGGAGGCAAAGGAAAAACGTACTATTTGTTGGTTTAAACGGTGGTATAATCAACAAAAGAAAGTTGATCGAGTGACATAGTGTCGGAGAAACTCGAAAGCTCAAGTTCACAAAGTCGCACAGTGCCGAAATAAAAAAAGTTGTCACATATCAAAGTCGGCATGAAAAGGCGACTTGTAGTGGACCGTCTGTATCATATGAAAGCTTATTAGTGTACAGAGAAAAACAAATGGACACACAGTGGGGAAAAAAGCACGGAATGTCAAATTTAATCTCAATTTCCATTTTAATCACGTAGTTTATTTTGTCATTAAAGTAGAACATCATAAACTTCATCTTAAAATTGTTTATTTTACTACTTTATCAAATCCCATCGTAACTAAAGTAGCACGTTAAATGCTTTGTTCTGTGTTTGATCTTCTATGTGTGTGAATCACTACGTGCTTCCGTTCTTTCTCCTTCTCAGACAGGACACAGAATCCATTACATTCGTGATATTACAGCTCTCTGAATAATTAAAATACTGAGGTGTATATGTGATATCTCTTTCATGATGATAGGAGTGAAAGCATGTTATTAAACATGGGAACACGGTGGCACAGTGATTGTTCATATCTCACGCAAGAGGCTTGCTGCGCCATGCGCGTCCTTCGATGAAGTACTGTCTCTTTCAAACGTACTAACCTCCAATTCTCCAAATACCCAATCGCCACACAATCAGCTCTGTAATAGACATTAAACCATCTGTAAGCTTAGAACGCCGATTCTTCAAAACTTTTAAGGAAATATCTTCGTAGTACATGTTTAATTATTCTATCCATCTATCTTTCCAGTGTTGCGTCAGCACCAGCAATAATACAGCGCAAGGCAGGAGCTGTCCATGAACTAGCTTGCGCTGCGGCACCGTGTCCTCACATGTTTAATTATTAACAATACTGATTTAAATGAAGTTAAAGTTTTATCTGTATACTATAAGCAACATATTTTGCTGCATTTCATCTTAAAAATGATATCGTCATCATACGCGCTTTATAAAGTGGCGCAGGTTGTGCAATATAACTGTAGTGCAAGTTTACAGTGGGGTAATTGTACTTATAAGTACAAACGGTTCTATAAGGAGCACTTAATTGAGTGCGTTTATAGTTCTTGGGATGAAACTGTTTCTGAAACGCGAGGTCCATACAGGAAAGACTTTGACGCGTTTTGCCGTGGCCAAGGTAGTGTGTGCTTGAAACTGTATACCGATAATTCTCTTTCTGATCAGCTGCTGCTGTGATTCCCCACTCAGATACAGTGATATAAATACTCTGAGTGGTGCAGTGAGAGTAATATGGAAAAAGATGATCTGCTGTGGCAACCCTTAACGGGAGCAGCTGAAAGAACAAGATACAGTGAGAGTAACAACGCTAAAGCAGTTATGGTATTTGTAATACTATGGCTATTCCCTGGACCATTATATTGCTACAGGTTAATTACAATCAGATGCATTACACCAATAAACAATATACAGTTAATTTCAGTGTATTTATAAAGCCACGTCAGGAATGTGGGTCTAAGATAGAAAGGGTTACCACACAGGAACAGTAGCACTGCTGTGACACTGGGTGCCACCAGTCTGCAAAACCGAGCGGAGAAATTGCGTACGCCAGGGTATGAGGTACCGTGGAAATGTGCGTGGCTTTACGCCAAGTTTAGGTTTTATACATCGCGATTTGAACGTGCAAATGTTCGTACACAACATTTCACCTTTTAAACATGAGGCCCCAGGTGTCCTTGGGGGGGGATTGGGGTGGAAGCAGGACAAAGCGAGTAATGGAGATCAAATATATGGACACAGGTGATATGTCAGAAGTATGTTAATATTGTAAGGCTTTGAAGTTTAAGTCAGAGTATTTTAAAAATGGGGTTTACCTCGCATGCATTTATTGGTTACTTTGCAAAAAAAAATTATTAACTGCTGATGATGTAGATAGGTTTCTCTGTTTGGAATTTCAGCACAGACAAAACAATCTTGAATTATGGTACAAAGTCATTAAACACATGTCTCAAGGACCTCATTTAAAGATTCAGCATGTTGGGACTTGAAAGATTCTAAATATTGTTTTTAACGAAGTTCTGAAATAAAATTGAAACTAATGAAATAGCAGCAATTCAAAGAAAGAAAAATCTTAAGTGTGTATTCGGAAACCAAACACGGGGGTTGGTGAGCGAAGCGAGCAGGGGCCGAAGCCCCCTAGTACTTCAAAAGGTAAATGTTATTGCTAGTACTGTGTACTTTATGCATTTTGTGATAAACTCTTCAGCACTAGGGCTCCGTTGCTCCCTCAGTTTTTAAACCCTTGCTGCAAAGAGTCCTGTTTTCTTTTAATTTATTACATGCACTTCTAAAAATGAAATTTTCTCACATTTACTATAAAATGCAAGGCCCTTGAATTTTTCAGTGCTCAATTGCATAAACAGTGGAGCTACTCCTTCTTGTGCTCTTATGTGCAACTATAAACCTGTTTACTTTGTTTACTCTTTTTACAATTTCTGTAAAAGTAGCATGCTTGAGGTATTTGCATTTAATTACCAAACTTTTTTTTCTTTGTTTTTTAACAATATAAAGATTTTAGTGCATATAGAGCTGCCATTTTAATTTTTTTTTTGAGTTACATTATATACTGTTGGCTATTGAAAATGGTACCAAATTTCAATTTAATATCCGAGTTTGAAGTTTTGGTTTTGTTACGGTCCAAGCACCTACCTTTATTTTATTTGCATCTTTAAGAGTTAGTACGTCTTCGGAATCAGCAATATTAAACTGTTAGCTTCATTAAAGTCTGTAGGAAGTGCCTTTATCATTACATAACTCTCATTTAGCATGAAAGTGTATATACACAGATTTTTTTCTGAAAATTCTCCAAAATGAACACTCGCAGCCATTTTCTTTCCAAGCTAATAATTAATCTTTACATTTATATAGCATTTTTCTCACTACTTAAAGCACTTTCATAATGAGCAGGGAGTCCCTTCAACTACCACCAATGTGTAGCATCCACCTGGATGATGTGATGGCACACATTTTTTTACCAGTGTGCTCACCACACATGAACTATTAGGTGGTGAAGTGACGAGAGAACCAATTAGAGATGGGATGATTAGGGGCCCAGAATATCTAGGACATGAAGGGTACTTTAGCCTGGACATTGGGGTACACCCTGCTGTTTATGAAGGAAGCCCAGGGGTCTTTAATGAGTACAGAGTCAGAACCTCAGTTTTAACGTCTCGTCCGGAGGACAGTGCCATGTTTATAGCACAGTGCCACCATTGCTGCAATGGGGGTTTCGGATTCATGTTCAGACCACAGGGTAAGCACCCCCTGCTGGCCCTGCCAGCATCTCTTCCAGCAGCAACCCAAGCTTTTCCCTGGTTGATCTCCTACCCAAATATTGGCTGGGCACAAACACACTTAGCTTCAGGAGGATGACCTGTTCTGAAGTGCATGTGGTATAGCTGCTGCCTACAGTCTGTGTAGGTAATTTTTTTTGACATTGTCTAACTGTTGAATTAAGTGATCATGCATATATTGTCCCACTTGGTCAGAGGCAGTGGTGCTGTAAGAATTATGTTTCTGGACTTCTCTAGCACCTTCAACACCATCCAACCTCTGCTCCTTAGGGACAAGCTGATAGAGATGGGAATAGATTCATACCTGGTAGCATGGATTGTGGACTATCTTACAAACAGACCTCAGTATGTGCATTTCGGGAACTGCAGGTCTGACATTGTGGTCAGCAACACAGGAGCGCTGCAGGGGACTGTACTTTCTCCGGTCTTGTTCAGCCTATATACATCGGACTTCCAGTACAACTCGGGAGTCCTGCTACGTGCAAAAGTTCGCTGACGACACTGCTAACGTGGGCTTCTTCAGGAGTGGGCAGGAGGAGGAGGGGTATAGGAACCTAATCAAGGACTTTGTTAAATGGTGCGACTCAAACCACCTACACCTGAACACCAGCAAAACCAAGGAGCTGGTGGTGGATTTTAGGAGGATCAGACCCCTCATGGACCCCGTGATCATCAGAGGTGACTGTGTGCAGAGGGTGCAGACCTATAAATACCTGGGAGTGCAGCTGGATGATAAATTGGACTGGACTGCCAATACCGATGCTCTGTGTAAGAAAGGACAGAGCCGACTATACTTCCTTAGAAGGCTGGTGTCCTTCAACATCTGCAATAAGATGCTACAGATGTTCTATCAGACGGTTGTGGCGAGCGCCCTCTTCTACGCGGTGGTGTGCTGGGGAGGCAGCATAAAGAAGAGGGATTCCTCACACCTGGACAAACTGGTGAGGAAAGCAGGCTCTATTGTAGGCATGGAGCTGGACAGTTTGACATCTGTGGCAGAGCGACGGGCACTGAGCAGGCTCCTGTCAATAATGGAGAATCCACTGCATCCACTAAACAGTATCATCTCCAGACAGAGGAGCAGCTTCAGCGACAGACTGCTGTCACTGTCCTGCTCAACTGACAGACTGAGGAGATCGTTACTCCCCCATACTATGCGGCTCTTCAATACGTTAACATTATTCAAAGTTATTGTCTGTATACCTGCATTGTTATCACTCTTTAATATTTTCTTTATTAGTATGCTGCTGCTGGAGTATGTGAATTTCCCCTTGGGATTAATTCTCTATCTAAAAATTGGTTAATGATTTTAGCTGGGGAGGGGTTAACTACTGCAAAATGGAATTAACAGACAGTGGCCGAAATCTACTTTTAAGTGACTGCTATTGACCTATAGCTTAGTGGCCAGGGCTAAAAAAGCTCCCAAGTTGGCTGCGAAGTTTGCTGTGTGTTTTAATTTGTTTTATATTTATGAACTAATTTTCAAGAATTAAGGAATTTAGCTGAACTTAAATTTTTGGTATCTTTCATGTTGGTTATTTCTTAAAAATCCTATTTGTCTCACAAAATTTGGTTCTAAAGTAAATCTGCAGCAGCTTACAATGGGGCTGGTGGGTATATGAGTCCATCGAAAGAAAAAAGGCTTATGATCAAATGTGTCCATTTTTCAAGCCAAAAATGTTATCGAGTAATGATCTGCATCTTGAGATTACGTAAATATTGCAAACCAGTGCATCCATGATGTTTTATGAAGGCAAAACATTGTGATAGTCAACCATTTTAAAAGAGACTGACTGTCCACTTGCTTTACTTGATACTTACCTGCAGCAACCTTTACTTTCTGCGGTGAATCCACTACCCTCTGAATTAATCTCCAAGTGCTGCTTTTGACATTGAATGTTGAAATCCTGACATGAATTGCAGTATTTGTTCTGTAGATGGTTGGGCAATAATAACTGAAAAAGGCACACATTACAATTTTGTATTCTTTTTTTAAATTTGCAAATATGCTGCCTCTGGATTGGAAATGGATGTATGTACATCTATAGCCAGGTTTCCATCCAAGGAGTTTTTGCGAAAAAATATTTAGCGCTTCAAATTTTTTTACCGATTTATAGCTGATGGAAATGCTAATTATCGATAAAATGTTGTACATGTCGACATAATATTTTTCCGTTTAACTTTAGCGCATAAATTCCATATCGATACTTCAGATGTCGCAAAAACTACATTGGAAACACTTTTTGTCGGAAAAAAGGGCTTTAGCGCAAATAAATGTGTCACATTTTCATCACGTGCAATCAAAACGAGAATGGCGGAGCGGTTTGCATGGTCTGATGAAGAGTTTTTTTTTTTTTTGATTAAACGTCGTTATTTTGTATTAATTCAAATTTCAGTTTTAATTAAAAACCTTAAGGGAAGCAGGTTACAGTACTAATTCAGTTGTTATCGCACTGAGAAGGGATGTTGAAAGGTAGGCTCACCTGTACAGATGTGATGCTGCAAACACAGCTGCATCATGGGCACTTCCAGGAGTGCCAACGCAAATGTCTCGTATCATGCACCTGTCATCAACAAGGGCCTGGAGAACAATAGATGGCCACCCTTTGCGATTAATGTAATCGCGGTAGCCTTCCGTCGGGGGAAGAATAGGCACATGCGTGCCATCCAGCGTACCGTAAATCTGTGGCACAAGATGCACCAAGGAATTGCGGTATGCAATTTCATTGGCCTCCGCTACAGTCGGAAGTCTGATATAACGGCGCATTAATTTTTCTTTAATAGCGGTGCACACAGCATATACACATCGATGGACGGTAGTTTTACTAACCCCGAAAGTTTCTCCAACTACTCTATACAGTACTCGGCGCAGGTTGCCAGCTTGTAAAGGGCGATGGCAATCCGTTTTTGGGTTAGAACCGGTGGTCGGTGGCAACCTGTGATGGGCGCAACATCAGGATTGATGAATCCACACAACATCTCAAACGTCGGCCGTGTCATTATAAAATGTTGCAGCCAGAGATTTTCTGTGAAGTGTCCCTCCACCACCTCCTCCCAGAAGGTCTTATTCCGTCGTCTCTCCCATACCCGTGGGTTTCGTCGCACTGGGGTACTTTCTTCAAGCTCTAGGGCTATCAGACAAGCAACTGCTTCATTCTGCTGTCGTCTTCGGATATTATGTACAATTCCAATTATTTGTGAAACTGAAATAACAGTAAGCTGGCAAATTTCAAAAAACTGTCTGAATAATCTCTCCATTTCTTTGTTTAGTGGAGGGGGTGTAACGTGGAAAACAAAAGGTAGATAATTTGCGACATACACAAAATTATGTATGGAAACGGCTCAAGGGCAGATTTTTTTCGCGATACAACAAAACTTATGCGACACTTCGTTTTGGGGGGGGGGGGGGGGTGACGTCATCACGCCACACCATTTTATCGATAAAAAGCCAGTTTGATGGAAACAGGCTGGAGACAGCAAATTTCGCACATTTTTTTACGTATATTCCGTTTGTCGATAACAAAACGTCGCAAAAAACTGGATGGAAACTTAGCTATTGACAGAGAATACTACACAGGCTCGTAGCATGCAAGAAGAACTGAACTGACTTTATAGGCAGTGCTCAAAGTAAAACCAAATTACAGGTGGAAGACTGCATCTTGGTTGTCTTCTCAGTGCATTAATTTTTCATGACCTCTTGCTCAAAGATGTTCTTAAGAGGTTGTAGCGTATTTACGTCAGTATTTAATATCAAAAATTGAAACCTGCTTCTCCCTCCCCTTCCCGAGAGTGGAGTGTGTCAGAGCACAAGGTGGTGGCATGCGCTACCCAAATCAAGCCTGGGCATATGTCAAATCATAAGGACAGAATTGCAGAGCAGACGTAAGACTGGAGCGATCCCCATCGCGGGGTTAACGCACAGACCTTGGAAGAGGGCTGAACGCTGTTTCATGTTTAATCCAGTTGAAGTTTAGTTTAGTTTACTACCGATGTTTTAACTTTGGCACAATGATGGTTCAGAGTTATCATTCATATCTCACAGTTCCAGGGTCTGCATGAGTTTAAATTTTCCCCCCATGTATTTAAAGATTGATTGGTATAAGTGAGTGTCTGTGAGTTTACTCATTTAAACATGTTGCCCTCAATTCTTTTAATACCATATCCTTGGCAACAGCAACTCATCTTGCATTTATATATAAAAAAAAAAGGTTGATTAGTGTGTGGTGCTTTTAATCTGCTCTATTTCTTGCTCTGACAAAGGCAGAGAAAATGTGGTTTGGCACTTTCAATGTCTAAAGCTTTTACTAAAACTACTATGCAGAGTAATCAGTTTAGGTTAGGTTTATTGTTATGCGTACAAAGTACAACAAAACTCCTGTTCTCTTTCACTGTGCTGCCACGTGGCGTGAATCTCGCTCTGTAGACCACTTGTAAGTAAGCACCATTTAGGACAACTAGAAAAGTAATCCCGTTTTGTGTGCGTCTGCCTTTTTGCAAGCCATGGCAGAACATAACTGTTGAAAAATATAATTGCAGAAGCAAAAGTAGGACCAATGGGTCATGACAGCAGCTGTTAGAACACATGCGAGCAGGTAATAGGACCATGAAGCTGTAATAAATTTATGGTTGCCTTCCTTTATCACAAGGATGCGGTATAAACATGAACAGCATGTTCTCTTACTATGACTTTTTTTTTTTTTTTTTTTTTTTTTTTTTGCAGCTTCAAAGAGAACATATATATATTAGTAAGGCCTTTTGATTTCCCCTATGAGCTTGTTTAACCCCAGCCCCCCCCCCCCCCCCCCCCCCCAAAGCCCCACTGCTGCAAGAACAAAGTATTTTTAAATTTTCACTTTACAACACACTGGCAAATTAATGATAATTAAGAAATAACTGAGTCTAGATTGAGGAAAAAAATGTGGGACCAAGACTGAATGAATGCCCAAAGTGAAAGCAGAAGACTACCTGTTATTCTTGGTTTGTGATGATAGATTCAATTATTTTGAGAGCCAATATTGATTTTAAGTACAATACTCCTTCCTCAACTGTGGATTTTCCCAACTATGGGATCATTTACTTGCAGTTTTGAAAGAAAAAGAAAAAATAAATCCAAAAATTCATAAAATTGAATTAACCGCACAAGCCATTTAGCTAAACAGTGTTGAATGCATCCAGCATGAATGATTCCGTTGACTATTTTTCCAGTCATTCACACCGGCAAGCCTCCCTGTCACTGTTTAGTCGTGCTATAGCGTCCACAATGTAAACATAATCCATTCTCGCAGTATGCTCTATAAATATAACTTTCAATAACATTTTTGAATAAGCTTCTATATTGGGGGAAAAGGATACTCTTGCTTCCTTGTTGCTTCAAAGATTTGCTTTTTTGGCTGGCTCTCCTCTTTCTTTTTGGGTAGAGGTTGAATTTTTGGTTTTGTTAAGTTTGAATTGATTGTATGAATTATTTGCTTTTAATTAAAATTAAAACTTTTCACTTTTCTTATGGCCTCAAAGTTCAACAGTAGTGATGCAAACAATTCTGCTAAGCCTAAGTGAAGGTGACCTTCATTTAAGTGATGAAATCCAAATTCTATATTTAGTATTGAAAGATAAAGGTGTACATTGAGGTTGCCAAAATATACAAGAAGAACAAATTATCAATTTGTGAAATGAAAAAAAAGATGAAATTTGTGCTAGCGTTTTCTTGTGCTCCTTGTCCGTAGTGTGTGATTTAAAACAGTAAATGGGTATTAATCATGGATTGCACCCATCTAACCGGGAGCTGGACCATGGAACATATCCTCTGCTGGTGGGAGGGGGTTTGGGGATACTGTACTTATTGAGCACAGTAGGCTGTTACCAAGTACTGAGTGAGTACTTTTATTAGAAAAGACATGGTACATTTTCAAAAACTAATATACATCTACTAAAATAATATTGAATGAACAAGTTTTGTAAATGTTAAATTTAAAAAAAAAAAACAAAACAAAACTGTAGCCTAATTGTAGTTTTTGGTAACTTAAGTAAGTAGACTTTCTAGCTTAACTAAGCTTTTAACTGTTAGAAGTAGGTTATTTTATTAAAAATATAAGGCTACAAATTTTGTTATCTATAACTAGTTCCCTGTCTGAGCTGATGCATAGTTGTGATGGAAGTTTTTGTGTGGAAGTGGCCAAGGAAGCAAGTCAGACTGCATTGCTTGCCCTAGAGTGTAGAGAGCAAGGTCTGGTCTCAGGATTTTCAATTTCAAATTAGTCTGATTTCCATGTACTATGTAATGTGTTCTAATTTCTAGATTTATCAGTTTTTGGATAGCACACTGCACAGGAACAAATTGGATTCTGTATGGTGTTTTTAATTCCCCCCCCCCCCCCCCCCCCCCCCCCACCCACACTCTTCTGTTGGAGGTATATAATCAATAAAATGTCTGCCAAATAGACAATCTGGATTGATCTGTAATGTGCCGAGTTGACTGTGTCTCTCTAGCGGTAGTGTGGATGTGGGGCCATGCTATATTGTACAAGCTGGCATGTAAAGTTTGCATGAGAGATACATTCCAAATGCACTATGTCTTATACAAAGAAACAGCTGGCGAAACTGTTCCACAGGACGACAATTTATTTTTGTAATATTTCTTTTGCTTCCCCCTCTTAGCGGGGATAGAAAGTCAATTCTTGATCCACCGATCTACGCTAACCATCATGCTGTTGTAGTTGACCACAGCACAAGGCTTCATAACCTGCTTTTTGCCTTTTGCTTGTACAGTGACTGTAGCTGCATTATGTGCAATGCTAAGAAGACAAACTTCTGTCTTGTCTTTCTATTTCAGTGCAAGCACTTTAGCTCTGCCAAAGTCTTAAGGCATGCCACAACAGAAAGGCTAAATAAATCTAAGGGGATACCAAATGGAAAAAGTTGTGACCAAAGATTGGCATGCAGGGCAATTAAAAACCGTGAATGAAAAATCATGTAACCTACAAAGTAAGAATTTAGATTAAAACAATTGTGAATTTTTTTTTTTTTTAACTTGTCAATCATATTCACTTAGTTTCTACAAAATATCATCAGCTCATCAGTTTTTTTAAAGTACTACTATCCTACTACATGACTTGGTAAATTGAGCCTATAATCCTCTATGTGGGGCAGGGGGTCAGGGGATGAGGTTTTTCTAATGTTTTTGTGAAAGCTAACCTTAAAATACATCTGCAAGAACAAAAATTTTGCTAAAGTATCCTACTAATTCCCTTCATAATTTTGAAGCGTTCAATCATGTCACCTATTAATACCTATTTGCTTAGCCTCATCCCCTGACACACCTTAAGCTGTAAGCAGTACCTCCCTTCAACTCGGTGGTCACAGCTTCACAACTGTTGTTGTTACATCACCAGTTGCTGCTTTTGTTCCCCTCCCCCAATTCCAGTTCTGCTCTCCCTTCTTTTCTTTCCTCTTCAATCTGGTGGAGCTCTTCATCAGAATAATGTGG
Organism: Erpetoichthys calabaricus; assembly: GCF_900747795.2. Taxonomy (NCBI): domain Eukaryota; kingdom Metazoa; phylum Chordata; class Cladistia; order Polypteriformes; family Polypteridae; genus Erpetoichthys; species Erpetoichthys calabaricus. The sequence continues at coordinate 140,422,236 of NC_041405.2, forward strand.
CTTGTGCAAATACAGTTCAGTGATTATGCTAAGTGTATCTTCATCATAGTCAGAAATAATGCAGAATTAAAATAACTTTTCTTTCAGGATTCAGAATTCAGATAAATAAGCTAATGATGGGAGTGTTGGTGGCATTTACAAAACGGACTAGAGGATACCATGCCCCTTGGGGGTGAAAAGTTGCTGTGGAGGGGAGAGAAGTGGCAAGCTGAGGAGCAGAGATGGTTATCTTTTAAAATGGAAGAATCTCTTAAAGTAGTTTGCATTCTACCCCCGCCCCCTTTCTAAAGCAATGTGGATACACTGTTTTACACTGTTTATTTGTACAATCTCAACATGCGGATTTACATCCAATAACCTCTTGCCTTAAGAAATAGATGTATGTGGAAAGTTTAAGTCTGTTTTTAATGTTCAGTTCTGTGTACCCTTCGGCCCAATGTAAGCTGCAAAAACAAGGTATTTTTCAAATTTATAAAAATGCTTCACTTTGGAGTGCAATGTAGTGGGGTAAATTTAATATACAGTTAGGTCCATAAATATTTGGACAGAGACAACTTTTTTTTCTAATTTTGGTTCTGTACATTACCACAATGAATTTAAAATGAGACATCTCAGATGCAGTTGAAGTGCAGACTTTCAGCTTTAATTCAGTGGGGTGAACAAAACGATTGCATAAAAATGTGAGGCAACTAAAGCATTTTTTAACACAATCCCTTCATTTCAGGGGCTCAAAAGTAATTGGACAATTGACTCAAAGGCTATTTCATGGGCAGGTGTGGGCAAGTCCGTCGTTATGTCATTATCAATTAAGCAGATAAAAGGCCTGGAGTTGATTTGAGGTGTGGTGCTTGCATGTGGAAGATTTTGCTGTGAACAGACAACATGCGGCCAAAGGAGCTCTCCATGCAGGTGAAAGAAGCCATCCTTAACCTGCAAAAACAGAAAAAACCCATCAGAGAAATTGCTGCAATGTTACGGGTGGCAAAATCTACAGTTTGGTACATCCTGAGAAAGAAAGCAAGCACTGGTGAACTCAGCAATGCAAAAAGACCTGGACATCCATAGAACACAACAGTAGTGGATGATCACAGAATCATTTCCATGATGAAGAGAAACCCCTTCACAACAGCCAACCAAGTGAACAACACTCTCCAGGGTGTAGGCGTATCGATATCCAAGTCTACCATAAAGAGAAGACTGCATGAAGGTAAATACATAGGGTGCACTGCAAGGTGCAAGCCACTCATAAGCCTCAAGAATAGAAAGGCTAGATTGGACTTTGCTAAAGAACATCTTAAAAAGCCAGCACAGTTCTGGAAAAACATTCTTTGAACAGATGAAACCAAGATCAACCTCTACCAGAATGATGGCAAGAAAAAAGTATGGAGAAGGTGTGGAACTGCTCATTATCCAAAACATACCACATCATCTGTAAAACAGGGTGGAGGCAGTGTGATGGCTTGGGCGTGCATGGCTGCCAGTGGCACTGGGACACTAGTGTTTATTGATGATGTGACACAGGACAGAAGCAGCCGAATGAATTCTGAGGTGTTCAGAGAGGTACTGTCTGCTCAGATCCAGCTAAATGCAGTCAAATTGATTGGGCGGCGTTTCATGATACAGATGGACGATGACCCAAAACATACAGCCAAAGCAACCCAGGAGTTTATTAAAGCAAAGAAGTGGAAAATTCTTGAATGGGCAAGTCAGTCACATGATCTTAACCCAATCGAGCATGTATTTCACTTGTTGAAGACTAAACTTCGGACAGAAAGGCCCACAAACGGCAACTGAAAGCCTCTGCAGTAAAGGCCTGGCAGAGCATTAAAAAGGAGGAAACCCAGCATCTGGTGATGTCCATGAGTTCAATACTTCAGGCTGTCATTGTCAGCAAAGGGTTTTCAACCATGTATTAGAAATGAACATTTTATTTCCAGTTTAATTTCTCCAATTACTTTTGAGCCCCTGAAATGAAGGGATTGTGTTAAAAAATGCTTTAGTTGCCTCACATTTTTATGCAATCGTTTTGTTCACCCCACTGAATTAAAGCTGAAAGTCTGCACTTCAACTGCATCTGAGTCGTTTCATTTAAAATTGTGGTAATGTACAGAACCCAAATTAGAAAAAAGTTGTCTCAGTCCATATATTTATGGACCTAACTGTATACTGTGATTGTGATGAAATATGTTCAACTTGAAAAATGCTGCTTGTCCTGTAACAGATATCTTAGAGTAAAAAGATTAAAGATTAAAAAGATTTTTGTATCAGTATGCTGCTGCTGGAGAATGTGAATTTCCCATTGGGATTAATAAAGTATCTCTCTCTCTCTCTCTCTCGACCTGATTTTGTGTAGGTACAACATTTGGCAAATGACGTTAAATATTAAAGTTTAACAAATTTTGGGCTTGAAGCTTTAAAATATACCTGCTTTTTATTTATTCTTTGCAAAAGTAAATTACTGTCCAACAATTTTTGTTGAAGCTATCAGAATGGCCAGCAGGCTTCAGAGCTCTATATTGAGCTGTGTAATCAGTTTGTTAGGCTTTATCTCAAAAGCTATGTACCACTTAGCATACATACACAGGGTAAGGAGGCCTTCACGGTCCTAGAGAAAGTACAGTGAGGATCCACTGACCTAATATTTATTTTTTTTTTTGCGAAGAGTACAATTTTTTTTTTTTTTTTTTTTTTTCTAGTTGGCCCAGATGGAGGTAAAAATGACAATTTTAAATGCAAGATGTTGCTGTAAAAAAATAAAAAAATAAAAAATTTGAACATAAGGGCACAGATGGAAGCTGGCGGCAGTAAATTTCAAAAATGTTTAATATAGGAAACCATTTACATAGGAAAATGTTCAGGTTTTGATGAGGTGGGTTTCTTGGCACCTAGTTTGAATGGATTGATAATTCTCAAGATTTTACATGTGCATTTATGCAGAACCCCCATTAATACATTAGCTTAACTGCTTTTAAAAAAAGAGAAAAAATATTGTCGTGCTCTTGCATCTTGTAAAAGGACATCAATCAGTCTTGTATATTAGGATAATGCATGGGTATCAATATATGGATTTGTACATCTGTGAGATATTCTCAACCTAACTTAATTTTTTTTACTCTGTCGTAACATGGTTACTTTTCATAACTTTGAGGTCTTGCTCTTAAAGCTTGAGGATATTTTCAAATTAACTGCACCTGTGTTTAATAAAGGTGCTTATGAAAATAAATCTTAAAGTTAAATGGATCAAATTTTGGAAAAATGCCTTTTAATAAATGAGGTGTGACATAGTGAGGGTCTAGTTAATGTACTCTACAGAAATAAAAACTGTAAGCTGAATGTAATTGTTCAAATTTTCTACAACTTAAACAATCTAACAATTGTATGGTTAAATTTGCACTGGGACATTCAATTGCCTTGCTGTATTGCAACATCTGATGTAGACTTCAACTTTGAGACGTGTTAATTACAAATAGATACTTGAGTAGTATTTAAGGTAAATGTCTGGCCCTTGCGCCACTGACAGCAGAACAGACACATTCAGAGAAAATAAAGCTTGCTAAACATAATTGAGTAGGAGCATTCTGAGGGGGGGGGGGGGGGGGGGGGGTTGGAGAATGGTGAACTTCTGCACTGAAATGCAAAAGCAGTGCATCTGCAATACAGTACTCCATACAAAAAACTTTAGCAACCAACCATATTGGCAGCACAAGCTAGAAATAGAAATTAATGACTGGCAGTCAGTGGAAATTGCACAGTGGGTGTAAACAGTAATACAACATAGTAGTTTACCAATAAATGTGGATAACCGTAAAGGCTTCTTTCACCAAAGGCACAAAATTCCAACTAGTAATTCCAACTTTATTGCAAACTATCACTTTATGGAGCCATGCAAACCTGTATTAATACTTGTGTGCACATTAAAATGTTTGTTTTTTTTGTACAGTGTACAATTCTCATGACAGTGGAATAGGTTATTCTTAACCAGTCTACTGCAGTAATTGCAGTGGAAAATGTGGTTAACATCCACTCATGTATGGGGGGGGGGGGGGGGGAGAGAATAATACCGTTGAATACCATGAAACCGGTATAATTTTGAAAAATACCGTGATATAGAATTGTGATCATACCGCCCAGCACTAAGCGTGCATAACACAAATTGGTTATTCAGACTTCCCTAATTTTAAACCAGGTCTTTCATAAAGGTGTGGATTCAGACAGGCATTAGCCACTTATAAGTCATTTGCCTTTTAAATTCAGGGGTGGTGGGTAGACAGGAAGGCAGATAGTGATCTATCCATTTTAAATCTGACATTATGAGCAGAGTGATTGCCCAAAACCATTTTCACTGCTTAAGCAGAGTCATTTAAGCCAAAGTGGCTCATCAAAACAGTATGAGCTGGGTTAAGAATTGGTACCATAAAAGAACATCGGTGTTCCAAACCTGTACAGTTTGAGTGTTATGTGAATTATAGATTTAGAATGACTTCCAATATATAAGTTTTAATGTTTATATTCCATACATCACCTCAAAGATTTTGTGTCCCAGGCTATTTGAGGCTGAAAACAATTTGCACGTGATAGCACATGCTGTGGCTAACCTATAAGGATGTTCTTGGGACTTTGCCTATAAACCGCACATCTTTCAGCTTCCTCTTCTGTGGTTGCTTTTAAAGTCTGTGGTGTGTTTTTTAAAAGTTCACCACACATTGTCAGCTTTAGCAATTTTATGTTTCAAATTGGAAGTGCCAAGTTTGAGATTAACAGTGTTGGCAATAAAGTAATGGGTAATATGCAATTATTTAATTTATACTAAATGTTGAGCAAGGCCCTTAACCTGTAATTGCTCCAGGGGCGCTGTACAATGGCTGACCCTGCGCTCTGACCCCAAGGGGTATGCGAAAACTACCAAATTCCTAATACAAGAAATTGTATAAGGCGAAATAAAGAAAAAAAAAAAAACTTCCTAACTGGTGCCCTCAAGATTTTTGTTTTAAGATGTGGGTTCATTCAGCAGAAACATCTTCAGCCATATCACACAATAAACAGAAATATACAGTATTGAGGAAACTTTCATTATGCATACACCTTCATGACTATGATTTAATTTAAAAAATTTTTTTTTTATTTATTTATTTTTTTTAAAACCTTGTGTTGTTCAATTCCATAAAGAACAGTAGAGCTTCATACTGCTCTTAAAACGAACGTAGAAACCCCCTGGTGAACTAAGTTTATGATCTTAACCAATTTGAGTTAAATGATTTAGAGAAGATAATCTCCACTGTTGAGAAATGTGAATAAAGTGGGAGGGAGGGAGGGAGCATGTTTTACTGTTGATGTACATGACAGAATATGCAAGCATTCTGACAGCAGTTCACCTCAAATTTTGTATAAAGCCTGTTTAATAGTTCTTCATGGTTGTATCTGTTTTAGGAACAGGAGAGAGCGGAAAGAGCACCTTTATCAAACAGATGAGGATCATCCATGGAGCAGGCTACTCTGATGAGGACAAGAGAGGTTTCACTAAGCTGGTCTACCAGAATATCTTCACTGCCATGCAGTCCATGATCCGTGCAATGGAGACTTTGAATGTCTCATATAAATATGAGCAGAACAAGGTAAGTAGTCTAACTTGGGCTAGGATGGAGTGTGAAGTGCTGAACACTATTTTAAAACTTTCTATTCTGAACTTTGGAAGGTGTGTGACCTGTCCCCTTATGCCTGTACCATCTTGTGCCTTGTTTCATTTGATTGGGATGGTTGGGTGAGCAGGCAAATGGAATTCTACTTTACTGTTTGCTTTAATTTGCAGTCTAATGCACTGTTGGTTCGAGAGGTTGATGTGGAAAAAGTCTCAACGTTTGAGCTCCCCTATGTAAATGCCATTAAAATGTTATGGAATGACCCCGGAATTCAAGAGTGCTATGACCGGAGGCGAGAATATCAGTTGTCTGATTCTACTAAATAGTAAGTGTGCTATTAGATGTTACTTTGCTAATCTATTAAGGATATTGAAGTGTCTGATATTTAATACGTAGGAAGGGAATCTTTCAGTGTGCTGTAGTGACTATGACTCTGGACCTTTAAAACTGCAAGATGACCATGGAATTCCTGCTTCTGACTTGCCGTTTTACTTAAATAGTAGTACTTGTATGCTAATATTTCATATCACTTAGATAAATGCTGCTGCTGAAGAATGTGAATTTCCCATCGGGATTAATAAAGTATCTCTATCTATCTATCATCTATCTATCTATCATCTATCTATCTATCATCTACAGTGGTGTGAAAAACTATTTGCCCCCTTCCTGATTTCTTATTCTTCTGCATGTTTGTCACACAAAATGTTTCTGATCATCAAACACATTTAACCATTAGTCAAATATAACACAAGTAAACACAAAATGCAGTTTGTAAATGGTGGTTTTTATTATTTAGGGAGAAGAAAAAATCCAAACCTACATGGCCCTGTGTGAAAAAGTAATTGCCCCCTGAACCTAATAACTGGTTGGGCCACCCTTAGCAGCAATAACTGCAATCAAGCGTTTGCGATAACTTGCAATGAGTCTTTTACAGTGCTCTGGAGGAATTTTGGCCCACTCATCTTTGCAAAATTGTTGTAATTCAGCTTTATTTGAGGGTTTTCTAGCATGAACCGCCTTTTTAAGGTCATGCCATAGCATCTCAATTGGATTCAGATCAGGACTTTGACTAGGCCACTCCAAAGTCTTCATTTTGTTTTTCTTCAGCCATTCAGAGGTGGATTTGCTGGTGTGTTTTGGGTCATTGTCCTGTTGCAGCACCCAAGATCGCTTCAGCTTGAGTTGACGAACAGATGGCCGGACATTCTCCTTCAGGATTTTTTGGTAGACAGTAGAATTCATGGTTCCATCTATCACAGCAAGCCTTCCAGGTCCTGAAGCAGGAAAACAACCCCAGACCATCACACTACCACCACCATATTTTACTGTTGGTATGATGTTCTTTTTCTGAAATGCTGTGTTCCTTTTACGCCAGATGTAACAGGACATTTGCCTTCCAAAAAGTTCAACTTTTGTCTCATCAGTCCACAAGGTATTTTCCCAAAAGTCTTGGCAATCATTGAGATGTTTCTTAGCAAAATTGAGACGAGCCCTAATGTTCTTTTTGCTTAACAGTGGTTTGCGTCTTGGAAATCTGCCATGCAGGCCGTTTTTGCCCAGTCTCTTTCTTATGGTGGAGTCGTGAACACTGACCTTAATTGAGGCAAGTGAGGCCTGCAGTTCTTTAGACGTTGTCCTGGGGTCTTTTGTGACCTCTCGGATGAGTCGTCTCTGCGCTCTTGGGGTAATTTTGGTCGGCCGGCCACTCCTGGGAAGGTTCACCACTGTTCCATGTTTTTGCCATTTGTGGATAATGGCTCTCACTGTGGTTCGCTGGAGTCCCAAAGCTTTAGAAATGGCTTTATAACCTTTACCAGACTTATAGATCTCAATTACTTCTGTTCTCATTTGTTCCTGAATTTCTTTGGATCTTGGCATGATGTCTAGCTTTTGAGGTGCTTTTGGTCTACTTCTCTGTGTCAGGCAGCTCCTATTTAAGTGATTTCTTGATTGAAACAGGTGTGGCAGTAATCAGGCCTGGGGGTGGCTACGGAAATTGAACTCAGGTGTGATACACCACAGTTAGGTTATTTTTTAACAAGGGGGCAATTACTTTTTCACACAGGGCCATGTAGGTTTGGATTTTTTTTTCTCCCTAAATAATAAAAACCATCATTTTAAAAACTGCATTTTGTGTTTACTTGTGTTATATTTGACTAATGGTTAAATGTGTTTGATGATCAGAAACATTTTGTGTGACAAACATGCAAAAGAATAAGAAATCAGGAAGGGGGCAAATAGTTTTTCACACCACTGTATCTATCTATCTAAAACCATTAGCCAAATATGTAATATTAATATTGGTCTTCATTCCCTGCAAGGTCAACTTAAAAGTGATGCTGTAGTTGTGTCCTTGATTTAATGAGTTCTTGTCCACCCCTCTCTTCTGTAGCTATTTAAGTGATCTAGACCGAATTGCAGAGCCCTCCTACCTTCCCACCCAGCAAGATGTATTAAGAGTTCGAATTCCTACAACTGGGATTATTGAATATCCCTTTGACTTGCAAAGCATCATTTTCAGGTAGTGTTGCAAAATCAATTGTAAGAGTGTTTATTTATTTAAATAAATGTATTTGTGTGTGTGTGCGTATATACAGTGCATCTGGAAAGTATTCCAAGTGCATCACTTTTTCCACATTTTGTTATGTTACAGCCTTATTCCAAAATGGATTAAATTCATTTTTTTCCTCAGAATTTTCCTACACACAACACCCCATAATGACAATGTGAAAAAAGTTTACTTGAGATTTTTTTGCAAATTTCTTAAAAATAAAAAAACTGAGAAATCACATGTACATAAGTATTCACAGCCTTTGCTCAATACTTTGTCGATGCACCTTTGGCAGCAATTACAGCCTCAAGTCTTTTTGAATATGATGCCACAAGCTTGGCACACCTATCCTTGGCCAGTTTCGCCCATTCCTCTTTGCAGCACCTCTTAAGCTCCATCAGGTTGGATGGGAAGCGTCGGTGCACAGCCATTTTAAGATCTCTCCGGAGATGTTCAATCGGATTCAAGTCTGGGCTCTGGCTGGGCCACTCAAGGACATTCACAGAGTTGTCCTGAAGCCACTCCTTTGATATCTTGGCTGTGTGCTTAGGGTCGTTGTCCTGCTGAAAGATGAACCGTCGCCCCAGTCTGAGGTCAAGAGCGCTCTGGAGCAGGTTTTCATCCAGGATGTCTCTGTACATTGCTGCAGTCATCTTTCCCTTTATCCTGACTAGTCTCCCAGTCCCTGCCGCTGAAAAATATCCCCACAGCATGATGCTGCCACCACCATGCTTCACTGTAGGGATGGTATTGGCCTGGTGATGAGCAGTGTCTGGTTTTCTCCAAACGTGACGCCTGACATTTACACCAAAGAGTTCAATCTTTGTCTCATCAGACCAGAGAATTTTCTTTCTCCTGGTCCGAGAGTCCTTCAGGTGCCTTTTGGCAAACTCCAGGCGGGCTGCCATGTGCCTTTTACTAAGGAGTGGCTTCCATCTGGCCACTCTACCATACAGGCCTGATTGGTGGATTGCTACTGAGATGGTTGTCCTTCTGGAAGGTTCTCCTCTCTCCACAGAGGACCTCTGGAGCTCTGACAGAGTGACCATCGGGTTCTTGGTCACCTCCCAGACTAAGGCCCTTCTCCCCCGATCGCTCAGTTTAGATGGCCGGCCAGCTCTAGGAAGAGTCCTGGTGGTTTCGAACTTCTTCCACTTATGGATCATGGAGGCCACTATGCTCATTGGGACCTTCAAAGCAGCAGAAATTTTTCTGTAACCTTCCCCAGATTTGTGCCTCGAGACAATCCTGTCTCGGAGGTCTACAGACTATTCCTTTGACTTCATTCTTGGTTTGTGCTCTGACATGAACTGTCAACTGTGGGACTATAGACAGGTGTGTGCCTTTCCAAATCATGTCCAATCAACTGAATTTACCACAGGTGGACTCCAATTAAGCTGCAGAAACATCTCAAGGATGATCAAGGGAAACAGGATGCACCTAAGCTCAATTTTGAGCTTCATGGCAAAGGCTGTGAATACTTATGCACATGTGCTTTCTCAATTTTTTTATTTTTAATAAATTTGCAAAAATCTCAAACTTTTTTCACGTTGTCATTTTGGGGTGTTGTGTGTAGAATTCGGAGGAAAAAAAATGAATTTAATCCATTTTGGAATAAGGCTGTAACATAACAATGTGGAAAAAGTGATGTGCTGTGAATACTTTCCGGATGCACTGTATATGCATATAATGTAGCTATATTTGTGCTTATCGGGCAGTTTCTCATGGATAAATAATAAATTGAGACCTCATGTTCTAGCTTTTATTTGATTGAATTATTTTGATACACTTGTCTTTTTAATCCTAGTTACTCATTTAAACTGGTTAATACTACTCTAACGTTTTGTTTTGGTATTGCCTTTACATTGGTTAAAACATCAGGAGTATATGAATTCAGGTTGGTTTTTGTTTTCCTTTCTGTATTCCATTTCTTTGTAAAGAAGTTTAATGCTGTTTTCTTACTATTAAAATACTGAAAGAACATCTTTAGGATATCTCTTCATTAAGCAATGATCTTCCCTATACACAGTTCAGATCTTCAAATTTCCCTTTTCCTTAGAAGTACCTGTTGTCACAGAAATCAGAGTACTTGACAGAATTATATGTTCTAGGCATTCCTGAACTTGATTAATTTTCTTTTTACTTGCAATTTTTTTCTTTAATGCCTTTTATATAGCGTTTTGAGCTACTTATTTTGTGTTTTAAAAAAAAAAAAAAAAAAAAAAAGTGCTATAGATATAAATGTTGCTGTGATTGATTGATTCGGATGTGCTATTAGTGTGTTTGTAGCATAAAGAAATCAGATTGATCACTAGAGCCATATTGATTTCTGTCTGAAAAATCTGTTTATGTCCATCTTGCTGAATAAGATTTCCCCCTTTTTTTGGGGGGGGGGCGGGCGCGCGAAGGGGAAACTCAAACCTTCAAATATCCTTCCAGGCATCGTTTCCGGTTTTCAACAGCTTCTGATGTGCTCATATTTTAAGCTCATTGCAGAGATGGGTTTTTGCATATGTGGCCCTCCTATTTAAATTATTGGAAAAACCTTCAAATTTAGAGTTTGGAAATGGTGTTTTATAATTTTTCTGGAACATTTAAAAATTCACAATCTTTTTTTGAATAATGGAAACCATTTTCCTAGCATAGGCAAAAATGGCATGTCCAGTTTTCATTACTGCATTCATCTTCAGCCTTCTGTACTTTGGGCACAATTATCTCATGCTGACTCTTGTCAGATGAGCACTGATATTGGATTTCCAGATATAAATGCTTGACCATAGATGCTGTACCAATGACAGTTTTAAGACATGAGAAAAGCTGAATGATGACCCCACCCATGCCATATTTTAACTGCTGTGTGCCTGTTGTAACTGCAGGAATCTTTTTATTAGCATTATTTTTTTTATTTTGTTATAAATTCCACGTGTCCGATACCCATTTGTATTCACACAACATGCTAAATGTGTGCATTTGTTTTATGAAAGCATTGTTGTTTCCTGGAAAGGTAGCGTTACTAGTAAACAGGAAAGTTGTCATTTCCACAATGCTGTCATTTGACTTAAAGGTCCACATCTATCCCTCATTCAGAGTACTGTCTTTATTTTTATTTATTTATTTTTTTAATTTTTATTGATTTTTATTGTCATCATTCCATACAAATAGATACATTTTTTACAAAAAAAATAGTACTGTCTTTAATTCACATTCATAACACTGTGGGAATGACCTCTTTCTTGTTTACTACTAATAAAATTATTTCCATTATAAATGACAAACTTTCGAATAGGCAGATCCTCAAATAGTAAACCCGCAAATCACAAGGGCCAACTGTATTGTCATAATTTAAGAACATTTAAGGTTAAGACGTGGACAGCTGACAATGGAGGAGTGTTTAACAAACTCCAATTGATGCAATTCCAGGAGAAAATAAACCTTTGTAATCTTCAGTAGGTTATAATAGACAAAGTCAGAGTTCTGAAGACTTGGGTCAACGGACTACCCAGTCATTACCTTCTGAGCATTCCATGGTATCATAGGTATAGGCTGACCTATGAAAAAGACTATAAAATCCGTTCATCTCAAATACTGGGCTTTATTTTCTACCAGCCATATTGATCTTTGATTTCATCTCAGGCACAAACAATTTATAGACAGAATTTTGCCACCTGCAGGCCTGAAAAGATAGATATATAATATAGAAAATATATATATAGAAAATAGATTCTACTGTGGACGGCACAGGTCCTCCCTGCGTGGAGTTTGCATGTTCTCCCCGTGTCTGCGTGGGTTTCCTCCCACATGCAGGTTAGGTGGATTGGCGATTCTAAATTGGTGTGTGTGTGTCCTGTGGTGGGTTGGCACCCTGCCCAGGATTGGTTACTGCCTTGTGCTCTGTGTTGGCTGGGATTGGCTCCAGCAGACCCCCCGTGACCCTGTGTTCGGATTCAACGGGTTGGAAAATGGATGGATGGATTCTACTGTGTTCTGACAGGTGTGACCATGAAAATCCCAGGGGGCTAAGGAGGAACCTGGCTCTTCTGCTGGAATCAGTGTGCAGACCCCACCTAGCTGTATTGAGGGGAAACAATAAAAAACAAGCATGTAGTGTGAAGGTTAGGGGCAGTGAGACTTGAATAGCCCACCATAAGAACAGTAAACCCTTAATGAGCAGAGCAAGAGCAGGTAATAAGAGTATGGACAGGCACAAAACAACAGAGACAGCATCTGAAATCAAGAACAGTATATACGACATTATCTAAACCTGTTTAACGGGGCAGGATCCAGGAGGAAACCTGGAGCCTACCCAAGCAGGTTTGGATGCAAGGCAGGAAAAATCCCTGGTATACAATATGTTTGAAATGGCTGATGTTAAGAACAAACAGAATGATATTTGAACTATCTATTTTGAGAGAGAAGAAATGAAAAAATGGGGACAGATATTAAAAACATAGTTTTGTTACTGGATTATTTTCACAATGTCAGGTATTTTCAGCTGTGAATATTAACTAAAAAAGAGAAATTAATAATTATAGCATAAGTACAAAAACACATTAGTATGTTTAGCTTTTCATCTCTTTGCCTACCTACCTGTAGTTCAGTAGAGACATTGCCAACTCAGGAATTTTATAAGGTTTGTATCACTTTGTTGTTAAACAACGTTTTTAAAGCAAAAGTGATTGGTCAGCAACAATATGCTGATCTTGTATGATGATCAGTGCCGTTTTAAAAAATCGGGAGTGGTCTCCCCTAGACTTTCCCATGTACTCGGATATGGGGATGGATATTTGAGGAGTAAACCACAAGACAATGATTATATTATTCACATTAAAGAACCATCAAATTAATAATATTGAACAATTATTATAAAAGTAACATTGAATAAATCGGACTCTGCAGCTGCATGAATAAAAGAAAATAGAGTATGTGTTCAGGTAAAGTACCACTTCCGGTTGATGGATTTGGCTCAAAAGTTAATACAGATCTTCAATTTAGGTGTAACAAACACATGCTGGGCAGCACAGTGACACAGGAGACCTGAGTTCGCTTCCCGGGACCTCCCGTGGTGTTTGCATGTTCTACCCCGTATCTGCGTGGGTTTCCTCCCACAGTCCAAAAACATGCAGGTTAGGTGATTCTGCTTGGGAGGTATGTGTGTGTGCCCTGCGGTGGGCTGGTGCCCTGCCAGGTATTTGTTCCTGCCTTGCACCCTGTGCTGGCTGGGATTGGCTCCAGCAGACCCCCTTAACCCTGTGTTAGGATATAGCGGGTTGGGAAATGCCTGATTGACAAACACATGCTAAGTTTCACCCATCTATCTGCTTGCATTTTTGAGTTATCATGTTTGTTTATACAGTGTGCGTGAGATATATATAATTTAAAATACACACACATAATCCCAAAAAAACAAAACATATTTTCGGACTCTGGGAGGTCTTAAACGTTAAGATTCATCAAAATCTCGAGGTTGAATTTCTTTCATGAGTACTTTTATACTTCGTGTGCGAAGTGGCAGGTGAATTTCTGTCAACATAAAGCAGGTACCTGAGAAATAAACTGAAACATTACTCACTCGTGATTTTTCTGTCCATGTGGTAAAGCTTTTGTTGACCAGCACATTTCGATTTCAGGCATTTGAATTACATCTTGTTATAAAAGTGCAAAGAAAGGTGGCACATAAGTCGCTTTCTATTCCTCACGCTTTACACGCATATTCAGCTCTCTGTCACTGCAAATGCTGTGTGAACACCCGCCCACCATCACTAGCCACCGTTCAATGGATGAATATGTGTGGGTGGCTTGTGAGGGATGACTTTCAGGTTTAGAGTCAAGTTATAAGGGTTAACAACTAACGGCAAGAACATTCAAAAACAAAAACTAAAATTATTTTAGTAAATTATTATTTTATTTCAGTTAGTCTTTCCTGCTACTTTAATAGTTTTCGTTAATTTTATTTCAGTTAACGAAAATGTTTTTTTAATAATAGTTTCAGTTTTGATTTTAGTTTTCTTTAACTATAAATAACCTTGGTTTGCTCTGAAGGTGTTGGAGAAGTACAGAAGGAACTGCATTGTGTCTTTGTGGACTTCGAGAAAGCATATGACAGAGTGCCTAGAGGAATTGTGGTATTGTATGAGGAGGTAGGGAGTGGCAGAGAAGTATTTAACAGTGGTAGAGGATATGTACAAGGGAAGTGTGACGTTGATGAGGTCTGCGGAAGGAGTGAAAAATGCATTCAAGGTAGAGGTGGAATTATATCTGAAATCAGCTCTGAGCCCTTTATTTGCAATGGTGATGGGCAGGTTGACAGACAAGATTAGATGAGCGTCCCTGGGATTGTTGTTTCTGGATGGCATTGTGATCTGTATCGAGAGTACGGAGCAGGTTGAGAAGACCCTGGAGAGGTGGAGATATGCTGTAGAGAGGTGAGGAGTGAAGGTTGGTAGGAACGAGACAGAATATGTGTGTGAATGAGAAGAAGGTCAGAAGAATGATGAGGATACAGGGAATAGAGCTGGCAAAGGTGGAGGAGTTTTTAAATACCTGGCATTGATAGTAGAGAGCAGTGGGAAGTGTAGAAGAGAGACCAAGAGTGCAGGCAGAGTGGAATGGGTGGAGAAGAGTATCGGGAGTGATTTATGACAGACGGGTACCAGCAAGAGTGAAGCCTGTCTCAATATGGCTGCTGAGCTGTGTTTCTCAGTGTTTTTCTTTTCAGCCCATGGTGCATGAGATGCTCTTTTATCATGATGATGATGTGAGGGAGGGGTAAAGCAAGAAAATGTATATATTCTCTATTTAAATTCTACAGCCAATAGGACATTGGGTTTGAATCAGAAGCCACTCTGTATCGCAAACAGCCATACTTCAGACCAGTGGGGTCACCTAATACCTTTCACACCTACCCCAAAACCATTTGATAAGCTGATGCTTGCTGTCTAGGTAGTTTGGCTTTTCTGTGGGGGTTGATTGAGAGAGTCATGCAGACTTTCCAAACTGGTTTTAGGCACTCCCCCCCCCCCCCCCCCCCCCCCACCATGTTATAAAATTCACTGTCCTGACTCAGTCCAGTTTTTTTTTTTTTGGTTAGTTAAATATCAAACCATTGCTTTTCTTATCAATGATATACTTCTGGTAACCGAAAAATCCCAAAATGGTGGTAAGTTTTCAAATTTTGGGTTTTTCAGTTCTTTTCCGTGCCATGAAATCTGTGTGTGTGTGTCTCAGCGTCTTGTCTGCCTATTCTTTCTCAGTCACTTACTCGCCCCGTGTTATGTTCTTGATGTTTAGCTGACTGCACCACTGTTTTTCTTCCTATTATGGTGTTTGGTGTATGTAAGCAGCTTTTGTCATTCGCTCGATGCTCTGCAAATGTTACTTGTAGTTTTTTTTTTTTTTTTTTTCTTTCTTCCATGTCACTTCATTTGCTGATCACTTTTGGCATAATAAACACATGAGTGCAAGTCAGTTTGCCAAGGTTATTACCACCTGTATTTTTTTTTTTTTTTAATAAAATTTTCCAGAATGTATGAAGTCATAAGTTTTCGATCAAGATCAGTGTTCTAGGCCCAGTAGTTAAAACGCAGATTCTCCTTCGCATGCATTTCTCTGATCTTTCTCAGTCTTGTATTGTGTATCCCACAGTTAATGCTCAGCAAATGGCGATGCTGTTGTTCCTATTATGGTGTTCTCTGCCATATCAGCAGTATTTGATTTGCTTGATGATTGGCAGATGTCACTGGCCTTTTTTGTTTCTGCCATGTTACTTTGCTTGCCCATCACTTTCCTGTAAGAAACCCATGAACACAGGTCATTTTGCCATGACTGCTGCTACCTTCAATTTGTTGAATTCTAAGCACATATCGGGTCATAACCTTTCAATCAAGACCAATATCAAGGTTCTAGCCCAAGTAGTTCGTGAGTAATCACATGACAGATGGACAGACCTTGGCATTTCTTTGCATGTAAAATATACGAGTATAAACTGACGCAGGATTTGGAGGGTGTTGGTAATTAGTTTTATTTATTAGGTGCATGTTCTTTTCATGCCTGCATATTCTGTGTTCATGTCCAATGTCTGTCAATAGTAATTTCATTGGATAGCCATGATTCAGCCAGTTCTCTGGCACTTTTAGTATTAGCCTTGAAGTTTACATGGCATGGAGTCCGATATAAATGTGTGCCCAGTTAAACTTATATGTGCGTTAAATCAGATATGTGTGCACGCACAAACGTGTATTATGTATATAATGAACACACACCATACAGTAAATATAGACAAATGTTTTGATACATGTCCACAAAAAGGAACCCCCCCCCCCCAACAAATAACTTGAAACTTCCAAAAGTTATTTGCACCCATTATCGTTTATTCTGTGTTTAACAAAAATCAGACTGACTTTTAGAGTTTTGATTCAACCGAATATTTGAAATAACACAAATGCAAATGGTATGGACAAAAATGATGGGACTCTTAACCTAATATTTTGTTGCACAAATGTAGAGGCAAACAAGTGATTTCTGAACACAGGTCATTTGGCCCACTTGTCCTGAGCAAACTGCTCCTGCTGTGTCAGGTTTGAAAGGGGGCCTTCTCCATACTGCCTGTTTCAGTTCCTTCCATAGATGCTCGATAGGACTCAAATCAAGGCCCATAGAAGGCCACTTCAGAATAGTTCAAATGTTTTGTTCTTAGCCATTCTTGGGTGCTTTATCTATGTGTTTTTGGTCATTTATACTGTTGGAGGAGCCATGACCACAGACGGAGCTTTCTGACACTGGGAAATATGTTTCAGTTTTGACAGTCTTTATCTCATTGTTCCTTGCACAGACTTAAGGCACCTCATGCCAGACTTGGCAAGGCAGCCCCAAAGCCTAACTGAGCCTCTTTCAATGTTTCACAGTAGGCATGGTGTTCTGATCTCACTATGAGGATGTAATGGGTATTCATGCAGCTAAACTCCTGTCATTATCAATACACCGACTTGGAGACCAGCTTGACACAAGGTGTTCAAATTCCCAGTTTACTAACAAAGAGCTGGTGTGAAAATACAAATTAAAGAAACCTAGTGTCAAGCATACAAATAAAAATATAGTTTGGCAACAGCTTTTAAACTATATAAGTAACAATACTGAGTGGTAAAACTTTTACATGTATAAACTTGCAGGCTATGCTACCAAAGGCTTAAACAAGAAGGATGAACTTTGCTGCATGTGTTTGTAGCAAACAAACCACTTGTGTTGGGAATGCCCACTGTTAGGTGGCTCAGGAAGAACAAATATCAAAGGACATATTTTGAACATGAGAACTGTTTACAACATGGAATGTAATTAATACTTCATTTTGCCCATCTTTATGAACATGACACTATTTGAATTTTTTTTTCATCTGTAGGCATAAAGCTGATGTGACTTGCCAAAAAGCTTGAGTTTTGTCTCTGCTATCCAAAGGATGGTCTCTCAGAAGCACTTGTTTCCTCACCGTATGCATTTTAGAAAATTCCACTCTGACTTTTTGTGTTTTCTTTTCAACAGTGGTCGTCTTCCTTAGAGCCCACTGTCACTCAGAGTGGTGGTTGTTTTGATCAGACCATGATGGACCTTGATCTTGGAGTTCAGCTTGTTGTCCTTGGCTTTTTGTTTTCCATTCTCACTATCTTTCTGCCCATTCTGGGGCCAATTTTACCTCTTTCAGCTGCGGTTAGCTACAGTCCCATGGACCTTAAACTTAATATTTGCAACTGTTGTCACAGGAGCATGAAGCTGTATGGAGATGGCCTTCTAGCATTAACATGCTTGTCTATAATTTTCTTTCTGATCTTCTCAGATCTCTCTCTCTCTCTCTCTCCCCCCAACCCCCCCCCCCCCCTCCCTTGCTTTCTCCAGTCCATGTTCAGTGTGGGACACACAATCACACCGAACAGCAGAGTGATTACGTTTCTCCGTTTTAAATAGGCTAAATGATATACTGATTGCATGACTGGAGACATGTGATACAAATTAAACTGCTAGTTTGAAAAATCATTCCAATCCAGTTAATTATGATCTTTTCTAGGAGTGCCAACTAATGAATAAGCGATGCTTGATATATATTTTTTTTTTTAAATACACATTTGCTCTGTTTTACTGGATGACATATCAAAGGCATGCAGCTAAACAGCTTTTCATTTAATCTCTTTTCTGGAGACATACAGCACATCTTCAATGAGCTGTAAGGGGTTTAACATTTTGTGTATGCATGCATGTTCCATAATGTGTGGTTTGGAGCTAGAATGTACACCTCATAAAAGTGATTTTTACTGCTGCCCAACCAGGCAGCATTTAGAAAACATTAATAAGATTATATAGCACATTGAGTACAGGTCAAAGTTTTTAATATTGTATTTTTAAGTCAACATCAATTATGTACCTGCACTGCTTCATTTTGAAACCTGCTCAACTTAAAAGAATTATTTTTGTCTAAACGTGCGTCCTTTCCATCCTCTGGTCTGCTAATGTGAAATGTGCTAGGTAGAGAGCTGCAGGGGTGTGTGTGTGTGTGGTGTTTTGGTAGGGTGTTGCCATATTTCCCTCCCTTTGCACAACATGATGATGTAATGGTTGCCATAAAAGGCACTTTAAAGAACTGATTATTAAATTACAAGAACAAAAAATAATAGCCTTATAAACAGTTAATATACAGTAATAGGAAACAGTTTCAAATTAGGTTGCGTCTTGCCTTTAAGTGGGTCAGTTCATCACAGCAAACCAGGCTGCTCTTAAGGAGTGTTATTTTGGACTGCTTTTTAAGGGTCCTATTAATCAAAGCAGTATACTGTTTTAGCTATCTCTGACAATGGGAAACAAACTGCCATCCAAAAAAATCATAATATTTAATCCAGTACAAGAAGGGGATTAGAAACTCGCAACTTGGGAGAGATTTAGGAAAAAGTGTCACACCTAGGCGCCAAGGTGCACAGAATTCATTTGGCCCTTGGTGGTTCCCTCACCTGACTGCAGTACCCTGCCTCTGTCTAAACAATCTGCTAAAGCCTTTAAACTCATTTGCAAAGGCAGGTTGTTCACATGATCAAGGCTTCTCATAATTTAGATTATTTAATTTACTGCTTTCATTGTTTACTTTATTCAGTATGCATGGCCACAGGTGCTGTCACAAAGATGGAAGAAGTGATATTTAGTTATTTTTTTTATGTTCGGCTCATTCACATCATAGGCATCTGTTCAGTGCAGATGACATCAAGAATACCAGATGATTTAGACAGTCCTATCTTTTGCCAGAGGTCACTTGGACCTTGTATGTCAGTGTTCTAATTTGTTGTTGCTAAATAACTTGTGTGTGTATATAATGTAAATGATTGGTAATTCTATTGACTGTGTTCTTTCCTGTTTTTCTGCTGTGCAATGCTAAAATAAGTGCTTATGTATTTATTTACTTTTTAGTAATTCCTTAACATTATGCAAACAGTAACCATCATCTCTTAATTTCTATAGAATGGTTGATGTTGGTGGACAAAGATCAGAACGCAGGAAGTGGATTCACTGTTTTGAAAATGTAACATCCATCATGTTTCTTGTAGCTCTTAGTGAGTACGACCAAGTTCTAGTAGAGTCTGACAATGAGGTAGGGTCAAATGTAATTTCTGAATTTAACTCTTTAACACTTTTTAAAGTTAGTTTTTTGGTATTTAATTGCCCACTATATTTTTTCTATCCATCTTTATCAGAACCGTATGGAAGAGAGCAAAGCATTATTCAGAACGATCATCACATATCCCTGGTTTCAGAATTCCTCTGTTATCCTTTTCTTGAATAAGAAAGACCTCCTAGAAGAGAAGATAATGTACTCTCATTTAGTGGACTACTTCCCAGAGTTTGATGGTAAGGATTAATTTGTTTGTATGTGTACTGCTTTGTAAATTTGCTTATCTGGTTTTCTGTCAGTAGGCAAAAAGGGATCATGTACTCGTGTCCTTGAATTCTTTTGTGTGTAGTTTCACCAATCCCCGAAGTTCACAGAAGACTACAATAGATTTCAATGAACTGATATTTCACAATTCTCTATAGTTGCAAGTCGGTTTTATTTAAATTTTTCTGGAGGAGCCAAGAATCCCATTGACCTCCTACCACCCCAGTAATCCTAAACAAAAAAAACTGCCCCAGATCCAATATACTTGTAAGATACCTTTTTATGAGTCAGTTATAAACTTGTCTTCGCTGATTGCGTCATCCATAAAGTAAATCTTATGGGGCATAAGTCATTAAGATCTTAACTCTCATTTAAGATTACACTGCTTGCTTTTACTCTCCATTCTGGCAGACTATAGAAAAAAAAACTGGCTTTGCTACTATGATTAAGATCGGGCAGACTGAGGGGACTGTGAGTGAGTCTAACAGGGTTTTGGAGTTATCCATTATTTGCTTTTGAACTGCTTTGATACCAGTACTAAGGTCTGAAAGATAGTATTGATACAGAAGTCAAATGTTTAGTGGCAATACTCCACTACTCTTCACCACACTTCTTTGTAATTTATTCAGTGTGTTTTGTCTTTTTGTATGAAGAAAAACTTTCTAACCTTAACCTCCCTTGACTTGAACTCCACATATTATGGATAGGTTGCAGATTTAATTTTAAATTGATAAATGTGCCATTTTTACCCATCAATCTATACTGACTAAACCATAATGACAAAGTGAAAACATGTTTATAGGAGTGTTCGTACATTAAATTGTGGTCAGGCACATCCTTGATATGTCCAAGGGTCTGAATCCTGTGTGTGTGTGTGTGTGTGTTATATTCAAAAGACAGATCCGTGAGGAACCCTGCCTAATCCAGAAAATGTCCCCCCCCCCCCCCCCCCCCATAATCCTTTGCTTCCTGTGTTTGAGGCACTTTTGTACCCACCTAAATGCCTTGCCTTGAATTCAGACTACTTTTTAGTTTGATCAATAACCTTTAAATTCAATTCAATTTCATTATTGTCATGTGCACAAGTACCATGTACAATGAAATGCGTGCTTGCATGAATGTGCCCTCGCAGACAGTGAACATAGACAAAAAAAAAAAAAAAACACAATAAATAAAAAAAACAGAATCCTACGAATAAATGGAGACAGTGGCAGAAGTATATGTGCAAGTAGCGGTGGAGATGACACAAGGTTACTGATTGTTCATGAGTCTGATTGCAGTTGGGTAGAAACTGTTCCTAAACCTGGAGGTGCATATCTGAGTGGACTTAAGTCGCTTCCCAGATGGGAGGAGGGTGAAAAGTGACAGTGCTGGGTGGCTGGGGTCCCGCCTGATATGGTTCACTTTCCTGAGACAGCATGTAGTGTGGATGTCATGGATCACAGGGAGCTGTGTGCCTGTGATCTGCTGTGCTGTAATCACCACACGCTACAGAGCTCTGCAGTCCTGAATTGAGCAGTTGCTGTACCAGGATGTGGTGCATCCTGTCAGGAGGAATTCCACAGTACACCTGTAGAATCCGCACAGGGTTGTGGGGGACATCCGGGCCTTATTCAGGTACTTTATTAAAAAAAATAATAATAATAAAAAAATAAAAAAAATGCATCTCTCTTATTGTAGGCTTTTGTTGTGTCCTGATAGAATTCCAACATATTAATGAAACACAACCTCCTTATACAAACAAGTGCTGACTTTTTACTAATAGAGAAGTAGATAAATAGCACTTTATCTATTTATGCGCTGTTCAACCTTTTCATTAATAATTCCTTCCAATAATTTAGCCATGAAGCATATTAAGTTTACTTGCCTATAGTTACTTGAATAAGGCTCATCACTCTTTTTATACAATGGAATATTATTTGCAGGCCTCTAATTTTTAGGAGTTTCCCCAATTTTCCTCCAAATTTTCAAAAATGTGTGCCAAGGGATTAGATCTCTACTTGCTATTTTGCTTAATCACTTGAGTATAAAAGTTATCTTGGTCTCATTGACTTGTTCAGTTTCAGCCTATTTAATCCAAACAGTACTACTTTCTCTTCATTTTGTAAATATTCAAGCACCTCTCATGTAGTCCCCTTTGCTTTGAAAGGTAATCAAATTCACATTATGCATAAACTTAAGTAAAATGCAAGTTCAAAGCATTTGCTATTTCACTACCTGTATGTTCTAGCACACATTTACTGTTCCTAATACTCCTCAACTCCACCTTAATGGTTTGATCTACTACTAATATATTGAAAGAATCTTTGCCTCATCCTTTGCCTTTTCTGCAACATTTCTCACCAGTGCCTTCTATGTTTGTAAATATCCTTTTTAATCATTGCTGTCCTATGCCTTACTGTTAGCAATGGAGTTATATACCTTTTTATACAGCTGTTTTATCACGTACAAGGGGGCTCTGCCCCCTGCTCGCTTTGCTCACCTACCCCCGGCGTTGGGTATCCTGAAATACATTTTTTTTTTTTTTTCTTTGGAATTGTTTCAATTTCATCATTTGCACTTTTACTTTAAAGCTTCATTAAAAACAATTTTTTTTGGAGACACATTGTGACAATGCCCGTAAGTGAATATTGTTTCTGTTTCTCTAATAAATAATCTGACCTTTTGTAATGTTTGTCCCAGTGATTTATCGATTGTCACAGCAAATGCTATTCTGACGGTAAACTGTAAACATTTTAATATGAATGGCATGTCACGATCTCCTTTGGTGTGTAATGTTATTTGCGGAATATATACATTACCTTTCTTTTTTGCCTGTTAACTTTTGCATCCCTTCTCCGTGATCATCAATATACACCTGACCGAATTGTGTATTGTTTGAAATTTAACTTGTTGTTGCTTTAACTGTTCCGGGACCACAGATTCTCATAGCGTATGGTCCATTATTGTGTAAATGCATGTTTTGTGCATTGAATAATGCAAATGTGAAAAGACTTTGTTGTTTACTCTTTGCCTTTTATTTCTGACCTCGATTTGTCCTGCTATTTTTTTTTCAATTACTCCTGGCTCTGATGATTAATCACCTTTTGTTTGCGGTAATGCAATCTTTTCTATCTTTTCTTTGATACTGTAGCAACTGACATGATAAAATGTCACAAGTTTTACTTGAACAATCGCAGACTTCCTAACCCCAAACACAACTTTCTAGCACCCTATCCAACACTGCCCCCCCCTTACCGCATCAATCAACACCCCGCTATCAGTCTTCCGTGCTGAACTCCGCCCTCCCTCAATCGGACCTAACAGTCGCTTAAAACCAAAAAGTCCTCAACCTGGCTGGGACGCCACAATACTTTTGGATTTTACTGCTTTCATATTCTGTACCTTTCTCTGCATGTGTATCACGCCATCGTTTGTTGGAGCCTTTCGAATTCCACTGCTTTCATAATATCTTATCCGCCTTTTTTCTCTACAACGCCTTTGGGTCTCTATTCTCTGTATTGTCCTTATACGCTTTATATGTGCTGAGAGCACATGATCTGTGTGTACTACATGACTGAGTGTTTTTTGATGGGTGAGCTCTTATATGATGAGCTCATTTGTCTTGGAGCCGTGCCCGCTTTGCTTCCGGCATTTCATACGCACGTTGTAGGCGCCTGCGTTCATTGATTTTATCCAGGCGGGCTCGCATTTGTATATCTGTCAGTCGAGCGCGTTCGTTTTGAACCTGTGCCTGCTTTGCTTCCGCAGTTTCAGACGCGCGGTGTAGGCGTCTGCGTTCATTGATCTTATCCAGGTGGGCTCGTGTTTGTATCGTTGAGCTATATTGTGTTTGAATTCGGTGTAAAGCGTTCAGCGGTTTGTTCTATCCCAAGCAGCACATTATTCCTAACTTCACTCCGCAGTAGTGCCACACACAATATGGCGGTGACGCCTGCGCCCTCCATAGTAGTGCCACTCACAATATGGCGGTGATGCCTGCGCCTTTCGTACTAACTTTGTGGACCTGTGGGGCCGCTGTAGCCTCTTCCGTTTGAATCCGGGCTGCAGCACAGAATCCTCTTTTTGGCGTGGCTGTGTCGGTAGTCGTTAGCTATGGGCGCCTTGTTGCTTCATTTCTCATTCACGTCAGTTGAGCTGTGTCGTTTTTGGGCCGTGAGTCCTTCGTTCGCGGTGGATACGACTTAGATTGCGGTTTATGAGATGTGCGCTGTACGCACCTGCACAGTACATCTCATGGTCCCATCGCCGTGTACCTGCGTCCATGCCATCCGGTTTAGTTAGTAAACCTGCGTCCATGCCATCCGGTTTACCATTCTCGGTTAGTAATATGGGTAACTTCTTTTTTAGCTCCTCATTTATCCATCACATAGTTCTTGAATTTACAAGGTGACTTACAACATTTATGATACAATTGGTTACATTTCTTTTAGTTTCCAATTGGAGCACAGGCAGGTCAAGTAACTTGCTCATGGTCACAGTGTCAATAGCGGGATTTGAACCAACAGCCTTAAGTTTTGAAGTCCACAGCCTTAATGACTACACCAGTTTCTTACTGCTTCTAAATTCTGAGATAAACATGCTGCGCATAACATGTAAAACACTTTCAGTTGTCTCCACACTTGTAGCATAGCCTAAGATACTGTAGATAAATTGGGATATGCTTTTCATCTGTTCAAAATACACCATCGTAAAATTTAAATGTTTTACAAGTGTGTGCATTCAAAAACATTGTAAAATGTATTATATTATGGCCACAAGATCCTAATAGTTTAACCACAGCTATCTCATGAATTGTATCTGGAATATTGTAGAATACTAAATCTAGACTGCTCTCCCCGTTTGTTGCTGCTTTAATCTGCTTGTAATACATAACTGTTTTACACAGTAAAAGCTCCTGTTCTTGTGCCCTGCTAGTGGATTAGGTTAGTACAGTTAACATCTGGGTAATTAAACAAACCCAGTCCCCTGACTACAATATCACCCTCTAAACCCGTCCTTTTTAAAAATCTTGTGTCCCATCCACACTTATCACCACTCCTGGTGGAGAGGAGTAAAAAAAGGGTTCTAAAAAAAGTCACCTTTTGGTAAATTACTTCCAATTAAGGACTGAATTTTTTCCTGTCACACTATAGTATGCAAATGAAGTGACAGAGATGAAGTTCCCTCATTCATTCATCAACATGGAAGAGATAAGAGAACACACAATTCAAATGAGAGAAAAGTATGTTGCTTTTCATAAGCCTGGGTGTGGCTAAAAAAATAGGTACTCCCCTACAAAAGCCAGTATTTATAGTTCAGGTAATTTAAAAAATTCAGATTGACTAGAACTGTTAACCAACTTAAAAAAAAAAAAAAAAAATGAAAGAAGTAGTATCTTGAGGTCACCAAGTCTCCAAAACTACCCTCAGACACCCCCCTCTGTGCCAACAGATTTTTTGGAAGACATGTCAGAAAAAAGCCGTTCCTGTCATTAAATTACAAACATAATTGCCTAGAGTTTTCTAAATGCCACTAGAGCTTTGATTGGAACTGTCTTATGGTCAGACTAAATGAAAATTGAGAATTTTGGAAAGAAGAACCTGATATTCCTCCCCAAACCCACTGTCAAGTTTGGTGGACATTCCATGATAATGGGGGTTTTCTTCCAAAGGCCCTGGGAACCTTGTTAAAGGTACATAGCATCATGGAGTCCTTGAAATGCCAGATTTTAAATTTAAATCTGTCTGCTTCTGTCAAGAAGCTAAAACTAGCTCAACTAATTTTACAGCAGAACAATGATTCAAAACATTCAAGTAAACACAAAAATGGTTGAAAGAACACACAATCAAGCTTCATTCGTGGCTGCCTCAGTACCCGGACTTAAACCTCACGGATAAAGCTGGATAATTTGATGAGGGTCTGTAAAGAGGAATGGTCTCTGATTCCCTGCTTAATATTCTCAAAACCTTATAAGATGTATAAGTTATAGCTCATGCTGAACCATTTAAAGTTTAAACATTAAAATATACATTTGCCTTTACAGATTTTGAGGTGGGGGGACCCCTTTCATTTACACTTGCATGTGATTCTGCTTACTTTGATCGGGGATTTCCATAAATCCTTCCATTACTCTCAAATTCCTTACATGTATAGTTGTATCTGCGGACTTTAAATACTTAGAGGGTTCCTGTTTAGAGAAGCCTCCAAAACATGATACCAGCCATTTTCTTTTACTTCAATTACTAGAGAACAACCGCCAAATAAAAACATTGAATTCATTACATGGACTGCCTAAATGTGCAGGCTGCAAATGTTATTGTTTTCTGTAATAAGGTAAACCCCTTTGCATTATGTTCTCCCCAGAAAATAAAAACCAAAAACATTAAATTGCTTTCAAGAAGGAAAAAAGTTGCGTTAAACATGTAAATACCAAAACGTCAACACAAATACAGTAAGAAAGGTATGTCTAATGTCCACTGCTATACTAATGCAGATTTAGAGCAGGGGTTCTTAACATCAGCCCTGGGGACTCTGTAGCTGCAGGTTTTTGTTCAAACCAGCTTCTATTTTTAATTGGAATCCTGAGCTAATTAAGTGAACTGTTATTGCCCAGATTCTGTGTTTTGGGAACAATATAGAAATTAGAAAACTAAGTTTGAATAAAAAACAATAAATAAATTAAAAATATTCCCATATAACTATAACTAAGTACATAATGTGTATTTATTTTTAAATAAATCTTAACAATATTTTCATCTTGATGTTCATTCTATTTTTCTGGGTATTCTAAATTGTTTAATGAATCCATTGTTTTCTAATTAGTGGGTCTGATGCTAAAACATTTGCAGTCTTTCACAGTTCAGTGTTTGTGTTGCTCTGTTCGTTTTTAATTGTCATTATTAAGATCCAATGAAGGGAGCAAACTACACAGAGAGAGGGTAAAATGAAAGCAACAAAAGCGAGTTAAGCATTTAAATCTATAGCAAAAGCAGAAATATTTCTAAATGTCTTATAAATGTAAAAATCATGCCTCTGTGCTTTAATGTAGAATAAGAAAAGAGAATACCAACTAATTAAATGAGATCACTGTTATCAGTTGTCACGGAGTATGAATCTGGTTGAAGCAAAAACCTGAAGCCACAGTGGGCCCCCAGGACCGACTTTGAGAACCTCTGATTTAGAGCACGTCCATCATATGATATGTTTTGAAACAGTCACCAATGTACAGCCCGACATTCTAATAGTGTTGAAACATTTTTCAATAATTACTCTGTTGCTTGTACTTGAGAGGGTAGAATGTCTGTTCCCGACTCATGATTGATTGCCGCCCATTTTGTTATTGTAGGCTATCGCAGCGCAAGGCTTAATGACTTCATTTCCCCTGATACGAACATTGACAGTTGCTATATTGTGAACAGTGCTTCAGGGTCTGACCTTTTGCCATGTAGATACTGCTCCCTGCTTCAGTGTTATGCAACTTGAGTTCACCTGTCACATGACAGTGGTTTGGTTATACAGTGCAGTATTCATCAGTTTCTCTATCAAATGCACCCAAACACCCCACACCCACAAAAAACTGGCTTTATAATTTCTCGTTTATATGCCATTGTGTTCTGATTGAAGGCTTGGCCATACTCATGAATGTTTTTATACATGGTCCCAAACATTATTGTGCCAGGAAATGGGGAACTATGTATAAACAGTGTTGTAATTTCTATATGGTGTGACCGAAATGTATTTAGATCAAATCTAAGTTGTTTGATTTGTAATTTTAAACTGTGAAGCAAAGGGGGAAATCAAAGAAAAATGTCTTTGTCCCAAACATAATGGAGAGCACTACATAATTGCACCTCATTTATTTTTATTCCCATCATTTAATGAAAGCAATTTTAAACGTATTTTTATAATTCACTTTTGATTTTTAATAGTGTACGAAAATTTTTCAAATTATGTCTTGTATGCTTGTATGTATACTACTGCCTGTCCATTTTTTATGTAAGGTTCTAAACCTGGTCAGTCACACACTTCCTGCGCTCTCATTCCTACATTTAAAAAATCCTCAACTAGCTCGTATGCCACCTTACTACACTGTTGCCCGTTCTTTTAAAATGTAACCTGTTAATGACAGAACAGGTCCCATCTGTTCCAGAAAGAATTCCTATGCATTCCATGATCCTACACAAGATTTGAGTCACACATTAACTTTCTAAACTTTTCAATCTTACCTGGACTGGCGCTAGGCACGGGCTTGGCATTCTGAAAGTAGATAGTCAAATGGCTATCGCTAAAGGAGTAGTGTGTTTTTTGTGGTGTAGACGAGCTGCAGTCTGAGTGTGCCCTGGAGTTTTAGAAGGTTATCTAAGTAAGATATGCACAAGGTAACAGAAGGAGATTAGCAACTAATTTCTAATAAAGCTAACAAATTTTTGAAAAATTTGTTTTGCATAGGTGACGAAACTGATATTTTTTTATAAATATTATTGGTCATTTTACACCCGGCTGGCTGACTAAGCTTAAAGAAATCATGATTTAGAATAATGTACCAAATTGGCGGCATCTTGGTCAGCTGTCCAGCATGCATTCATAGAAAAATAATGTGCAAACAATTTATTTAGCTTTTTTTAATGTTGCATATACTGTACATCCATATTGTACTGTATATACTGTATTTTTAAGTCAAATGTAAGGATTTTCCTTAAATCCAATAAACAGTTTTTACCTACTGAGTTTTAAATGTATTGAAGTTTATTGCCCATGCTTCTTGTCTTTAAATCAGTGAAAAAAGAACATACAGAAACTTTGATTGTGTGTGTGTTTGTTTCACTGCACCCCCAGTCTTGTCTTTAATACACAGAACCACTGTAGTGGGTTATGTTGATGCAAAAGAGACAATTTTAGTATTTACACACAGAGCAACACTTAATTGGGTCATTACTGCCATATGTAAAGAGTACAGTGACATTCTAACTTGTGTGTGTTCCTTAGATGTGATGTGTTAGTGTGTTTAGGGGTTTTGCTTATTTAAAAGCTTAATGCCAAAAAGACTGACAGTTAATTACACAATACAATATAATTTTTACTTGTACTTTTTACATCTACTCAGAAGACATGACAAAAAAAAGAAATATAAATTAATGGATGGATAGTACAAATTGCATGCCAATCACACTGGGGCAAAAAAATGTGCCAAAATCATTTAAGTTTTTTGCCACACCAAGCAAAACTCAATAACCCAAAATTAAAATTCAGACCCTTTGCTATGACACTTGAAATTTGCCAGGGGAATGACTACCAAGAATAAGATGCACTACCCTGTCTTTTGAATTGTTCAAAAAAAAAAAAAAGTTAATTAAATCAATCTGGCTGGTATATGTTTTCATCTGTTCACTTTTTCCCCTGCAGTGTTGAGAACAAGCTTCCTTTTCTTCACTCTTCTGTTCTGTTCTAGATCAATCACTCAGTCTCTGTTTTACTGGCTTACAGCCAGTCATATGATGGGTTATGAGAGTATGATTTGAGAGTCCACTAATTGTCTTAACTTCAGAGTGACTGTTGTTGCAATTTTACCAAGCTTTTAATGCACATTGATGAATCGTTTATTAGTGAGAAAGTGCCACACTGATATGGCTGGTATCAACTGTGCTGCTCTAGTTCAACTTGAAATTGTTGATAGGCAGCTTGACTCATTTTCAAGTGCTATCCTTTGTTTTCAGAACCATGTGACCTTTTGTTTATCCTCTCGTGACAGACTGCAAGACTATATATATATATATATATATATATATATATATATATATATATATATATATATATATATAATTTTTATATATATATATATTTATTATATATATATATATTTATTATATATATATATATATATATATATATATATAAAAATTATATATATATAATGTGCATTTCAATGAGAAAACACTTAATGAAGCACTTTACGAAGTAAATAAAATATCAGTAAGGGAAATACTGAACTTTATGGGGAGCATTCACTGGTACAACATGTTGCTACACCCACCACATGACGAAACTGCTTGGAATCTTGGTTGGCAACCCCCTAGGCAGACACACAATCCAGTCCCACTATATGGAAACGGCGATCTATCTGACTCCACCAGGAGTTACGTGGGTGTCCCCTTGGCCTGGTTCAGCTGCTTGGGTCCTAAACAATGAGGATACTGCGAGCCAAATCACCCTTGGGGGGTGGGGGGGTAACTGTACCACATGGCTGTAGTGCCATAACTGATGCCGCCTCACAATGCTGGTAATGTGCCTCATTCGGGACTCAATGAGCAACTGCTCATTCAACACAAAGTCAAGCCAGCGGTATCCAATAATTCTTCAAAGAGACACAGTACCAAGGAGTCCAGTCATCGTCTTGGGTCACTGAATAGCGTTCATGTCTCACTACCATAAAGCAAAATAGGAAGTACCATGATTCAAAAGACTTGGCCCTTCATCCAAAGATATCTGGAGTGCCACACACCCCTTTCCAGTGACCTCATGGCCCCCAATACCCCCACTGAAAACTCGGTTTGCTCAGTTTCTCAAGAGCCCTGATCAGAGCCTCCATTGACTCCGCAAAGATCACAGCATCCTTGGCAAAGTCGCAATTTGTGAATCTTTTATCACCAACAGCTGCTGGACTCTATGATCCGGCCCAACACCCAGTCCATGCAAGCACTGAACTGAATAGGAGCAAAAATACACCCCTGATGAACTCCAGAATCAACAGGGAAAAATGGAGGTTATGCCTCCACTCCACTCTACACTGCACTGCACTCGCAGTACAAGTGTGCAGACCGGACATAATATGCAACAGCTTAGGCTGGCGGCGGGGGGGGGGACCTGCAAAGACTCAGGATATCCCACAGGGCATCTCAATCAACTGAGTTGAACGCTTTACGAAAAATCAACAGAAACTCTGCTGATATTCATATTTGTGCTCCATGATGACCCTCATTGCCAGGATGCAGTCGATAGTACACTACTTGAGCATACAACCAGACTGCTCCAGATTGCTGATGGGTAAGCAAGTGATCATGGATCCTGTTGAGGATGGCCCAAGTAAAGACCTTACCTGGCAGTAAGAGCAGTGTTATCCCCCTGTAGCTGCTGCAATCTGGGCAATCACCCTTCCATTTCCAGATAGGGACGACAAGTCCCATTTTCCAGTCAGTTGGAATGACATCCGTCTTCCAAATTGAAGCAAAGATTGCTTGCAATGCAAGGAGGACAGCCTTACCACCAGACCGTAAATAAAGGACAAGTACAGTATTGTTTTTACAAACTTTTTAAAGTAAAAGTGAAAATAATGCATATGTAACAATTCCCATGAAAATAACAATCTCTTTAAATTGTATATCCGGTAAACCAAACCCGGGGGTGGGTGAGCAAAGCAAGCAGGGGGCAGAGCCCCCTAGTTGAATTAAAAAAAAAAAAAAAAAAAAAAAATCTTGAGGCAAGCATCAGAGAATCATGTAAAGTGGGTAAAGGCAGGTTTGTTTATTCTCTATGAAAATTCAAAACAGTAAGAAAAGCTATCATTCTTAACAATCCCAGGAATCATCATTTGCAAAGCTGTCAATTTTCTGAGTGGAAGTCCAATATGACTTAAAACAAACTGCCTTTCATCCGCTCAGTGTACATTAGGCTGAGAGCTGCAGCATGCTGTGAACCATTATTTGAGATACAAGTTTCTGTCTGCTTAACTTATGAGGTAGCAGACCACAATCAATATGTTACGGTACTTTTCTAGAAATTAAGCCCATATGTAAAATGAATAGCGTGATCAAAGGTGACTTTTCTCTGTAAAATAGGTTTGTCCAATACAAGCTACATCATGGACTGAGTGACCCCCACATTTTTGTGTTGGACAGTACTGATAAAAGGAATGTCACGCTGTTCTCTTGTCTATGCAAATCATGGTGTGCTTTTTAAAATCAGTTTGGAATATTGTGTTTTATTTGAATATGATGTTGTGAATATTGTTACTTTTCAATATGCATGAATGGTACAGTGGTTAGCTCTGTTGCCTCACAGGTCATGCAGAATTGTCTGAGTGGAGTTTGCATGTTCACCAGTATCTATCTGGGCTTTTCACTTGGTACCCTGCACATCAGCCCAACCCCCCCAGCCACCGCTTAGTGCCTAACTAGAGCAAAAAAAAAAATAATATAAATCACATTAATCATTTTAATTAAGAGCCAGATATTCTTAAATGTTTCTTTATGTGACGTTAACATATTTGAACAGGCAACCATTAGATCTTCATACAAACAGTGCCTACAGATAAAGGTGGTATACCTGAACAAATGACATTAAATTGACATGGTGTATTCATTCTTCTCTGCCTTTTTGTTAATTTAGATTGTTACATGGAAAAGTAAGTACACCCACTTAAGCATTTAAAGTCTTTACAAATCTTTAAAATTAGAATCAGTGGTTCCAGATTAAGTGAAGGCCAAGATCAAAAGTGCTCTTGACGGCCCTAGGAAAGAAGGTTGTGGGCGCCTTCGAGTCTGGCAAGGGATTTTAAAAAGATCACCAGAATATTTTAAATTAATCATTCCATTGCAAAGACAATAGTCTAAAAGTGGTGCAGATTCAAATTGACTGCTAATTTGTCCAGGACTGGCCAGCCCAGCAAATTCAACCCGAGAGCTAACCATTTGATACTGAAAGAAGTCTTTAAGAACCCCAGAATTGTACGTGTATATCCAGATAGAGACTGCACGCATTTGTTCTGCATATAAGGTGTGCCAGGAAAAAACCTTTGCTGTTCAAAAAGACCATGGGCCTCATGTATAAACGGTGCTTACGCACAGAAATGTTGCGTAAGAACGTTCCTTCATTCAAATCGCAATGTATAAAACCTACACTTGGCGTAAACCCACGCACTTTTCTATGGTACCTCATACCCTGTTGTACGCAAGTTCTCCGTTAGGTTTTGCAGACTGGCGGCACCCAGTGTCAAAGCAGTGCTACTGTTCCTGTGTGGTTACCCTTTCTTAGATACACATCCACGACGGCGGCTCAAGTGCTCCTTGTAGAACTGTTTGTACTTGCAAGTTACCGTGAGGTAATTGTACTTACCATAGTTATATTATTACACTACCTGAGCCACTTTATAAAGCGCGTATTTACGTATGATGACGATATCATTTTTAAGATGAAATGCAGCAAAATATGTTGATTATATTATACAGATTTAACTTTAACTACACAGTGCCGCAGCGCTAGCGAGCTTGAGCTTCGTTCACGGTTTGTTCCTGCCTTGTGCTGTTTTCATGCTGTGGCTGGCGCGACACTGGAAGGATAGATGGATAGAATAATTAAACATTACGAAGATATTTCAATGTTCCTTAAACGTTATGAAGAATCAGCGTTCTAAGCTTACAGATGGCATAATGTCTATTACAGAGCTGATTGTGTGGCGACTGGGTATTTGGAGAAAGAAAAGTAAGGACAGGAATTGGGGGTTAGTACGTTTGAAAAAGGTTTTGCGTGGCACAGCAAGCATCTTGTGTAAGACATGAACAATCAAAGCGCCACCATGTTCCCATGTTTAATAACATGCTGTAACTCATATCATCATGAAAATGATATCACGTATACTTCTCAGTATTTTAATTACTCAGAGAGCTGTAATATTACGAACGTAATGGATTCTGTGTCCTGTCGGAGGAAGAGCACGTAGTGATTCAGGCACACAGAGCACATATAAGATCAAATACAAAACAAAGCATTTAACGTGCTACTTTAGTTACGATGGGATTTGAGAAACTATTAAATTAAATGATTTTAAGATGAAGTTTATGATGTTCTACTTTAATAACAAAATAAACTACATGATTAAAGTGGAAATTTCGAGATTAAAGTTGACATTTCGTGCTTTTTTTCCACAGTGTGCCTTTTTTCACTGTCCCCTAATAAGCTTTCATATGACACTCAGACGGTGGGCTACGAGTCGCCTTTTCACGCCAACTTTGATATGTGACAACTTTATTTCGGGCACTGTGCGACTTTGTGAACTTGAGCTTTCGAGTTTCTCCAACACGCTATGTCACTCGATCAACTTCCTTTTGTTGCTTATACCACTGTTTAAACCAACAAATAGTACGTTTTTCTTTGCCTCCATTTGGTATTGGCTGAAATTCTTGGTTTTCCTCTTTCTTTTGCCATTGCCTTTTCACAGAACGCTGGGCTTAAGGGCTATTTATATTGATTTGCATATTCAGAGTTGTAATTCTGGGAGGAGTTGGGGCGGGACAGCAAGCACGTGCGTTTATTTCCACGCTGAGCGGGATTTATGTAGCTGAAGAACACGGAAGTTGGCGAACGCACAGATTCCTGCATCTGGATTTTTCTGTGCGTAAGCACATTTCGGCTTTTGTGCTTACGTCATGTTATAGTGCGAATTCTATGCACG
The DNA here is from genome assembly GCF_900747795.2 of Erpetoichthys calabaricus. Lineage (NCBI taxonomy): Eukaryota > Metazoa > Chordata > Cladistia > Polypteriformes > Polypteridae > Erpetoichthys > Erpetoichthys calabaricus. Next base: position 140,456,750 of record NC_041405.2, read on the forward strand.
GCATCATGCATGAGGCCCCATAAGAGCAAGACTACAGTTTACCAATGAATATCTAGGCAAAGACCAGATGTTCTTAGAATAATGTGCTCTGGATAGATGAATCAAAATGTTGTTTGGCACAAACTGAAGATAGCATTTTTGGAGAAAAACCTGATGCCAACTGTGAAACATGGTTGAAAATGTTATGGTTTGAGAATGCTTTGCTGCCTCAGGACTCTGTCAGCTTGCAGTCAGTGAAATATGAATTCTGAATCCGTGTGTTTGAGAAGAGTGTGAGGCTATCTGTCTGAAAGTTGAAGTCGAGCTGTAAATGGACCACATGAAATTGGTCAGAAGCACACTAGCAAATCCACCAAGGATTGACACAAAAAGAACAAATGGAGGGTTATGGATGAGCCAAATCAAAGCCCTAATTTGAGTCCTATTGAATTGTTTTTTGGGGGGTGGGAGGATTTGAAACAGGAAGTATATGCAAGAAATCCCACAAACATCTTGCATCTGAAGGCTTTTTTTAATGGAAGATTGGTTTAAAAAATTTCACTTACTCAAACTGGTGAGCAGTTATGCCCAATAGTTATTTTCATGGGGTGTACATACTTTTTCACATAACTGTGTTTGAAGCCATTAACTGAAGAAAATAAATAATTTAGTATCATATAACAAATAACTAAAATGGGAATATGAACATGAGTTTGTTGGCCTAAGCCTCCATGATTTGTTTAGCAGCTAACACAACACTGTAGATACTAAATTACTAAATATTGCGTGTTGCCCGTATTTGAAATCTTTCCTGTAAAAGCTGCAGGAGGTTGTAGACCCCTGTGCTTAATCACATGTTGCTTGGAAAGAGAACAGTTTATTACCTCACAGAATATATAAGAATGCCTAAAGATATGTGTGGTGGTCAGGTTAAGAGGTACAAGTGTAAAATATAACTATTTTTCATAATATTTAAGACTAGCCGACGCCTGCCATAGCATACGGCGGTGTAAGAATAGGAACGGAAACCGGTGAGAAAGGAATTCAGAAATCAAGAAGAAATACTTCTTGAAAGACGCAGTTCTGAATAGGTGTTTTGGTGGAGACCGATAATCAGCGTTTGCTTACAGTGCATCTGATAGTCCTTTGTATTGTTCCACGCGCAGATCTTGTTGATGTAATCTGAGATAGTTGAAATGCACACCCTCTGTTTTAACATACGCATCTACGATGTACTGTTGGAATAGTTTGCCGCTGGAGTGCAAAATACTAAATGTATTCCTCATTGCTAATCTGTACGCGTAAAATCGGCATTGAGTAAGCCTTATTCGCTTGGCGGTTCTTTTATCGGGAACATGTTGTAAATCTTTGTGCCAGCCAATGTCTCCGTAAGGGAATAAAAGTGGGTAAACCATAGGATCTCAATTCATATTGAGCGTGGAAATCTGTTTACAGGAGTTGCCTATGGGCTAGATGCAAATGTCCCTTTCAGCAGGTGGTTCGCCATCTTCTCCGACGAAAATCACTGCAACATCGGTGTGGCATGTTGGCAGGATTTACGATGATACAATGCTCCTAGGGTTTTCCTTGAAAATCCTTCGTACAGATGCTGTTGGCTTGGACTGAGCGATTTCATGCATGTGTTTGTATGATGTAGCGAAGGGGTTGATGGTTCTGAGCATGGAATCTAGTTGAAGTAAATTTTCGCTGCATGCAGAGTTTGCTTTATTTTGTAAGCATACTTCAGTAGCTTGCGCTGTGTCAAAAACATACAACTGTCCATATCCTGGAGAGGTAGAAGTGTTAGCTTATAGTGGAGAGATTTGGTGATAAATTTGCCCGTGTGTTTTTAAACCGTATGGTCCGTGGCCAGGAGGTTGAGTTATCTCTAGCATTTGCTTCCAGTGTGCACAGAAGAGTTGTATTCTCGAATGTGTTCACGATAATTTTTAGCTTTTGATGTTCGCGGTGTAAGAAGCTGTTGTAAAGACACAGGTGGCTCCCGCAAAGGTGGTAAAGCTACTTTACCGTTGTGGCAGCACCTCGAGTACTTGTTGGATGTATTATGCTCAGCAGGCCAGTATAGTGCATGATAGTGTTTGCACTGCTGGTCTGGAGTCCCACTGTTGTACTCTTAGACAGGAATTAGGTGAAGTACCACCTGTGGTAACGGGAAGACGATTGTGTGTATGTCTGCTGAGACTGCGTTGGTTTGGAAACATTGCTTTGCAGATGTCGCATTGCAAGAGTTGTGAATGAGTGTTGTGTTTAGTCAGACAATCCTGTGTAGTGAATTTTTTAATTGCATTTCTGGCACTCATATAGTTGTTGGGAAGAATGCCTTTTCTTGTGTTTAGCAAGTGAGGTTTGCGTTTGAAAAGTTTTGTTGCAGGAGGAATTGGAATTGAGAAAAGCGGCGTGGAGGTGTATGGGAGGCCTAAGGCAGTGTGGAGAAGGGTTTGGAAGAGGACAAATAGCAATCGAGAAATGCCGTGTCGGCTGCGTGTGGGCAGGACCGGTTTTGAACAGGAAGCAGGACGAACCAGAAGAGAAATATATATAAGATAAAATGCTCAGATAAATGCAGTTATGGGCAATGAATTACTTTTTATCACAGGTACAATAAATATTTGGGGTGGGGGGTCCGAGTGAAGAAATAATAATTTCATACTTTTTTCTTAAAGTTATGAAATGCATCACATGCAAAAGTATTGCTACCTTGGGCTTGGAAACTCGTTCTGTTGCCTTTAGCGGCCATAACCATCAAGTGACACTTCTTGGAATTTTTGATTTTGAACTGTCAGCCCCCTAGGCGTATTTTGACCTGCTTCTCTTTGCAGAACTGCTATAACTTCGTGACAGTTGTGTGTATTTATTTGAGCATTAACTGTCCTGTCCTGCCATCAATATGTGAAAGTGAGTTACTTCTTCGTGTTGATTGTATATTTTCAAAACTTTGTTTTTATTCTATTCTGACATTGACTAATTTTGTGTTACTTCTTATTGTCCAGGAAAGTTGAGATGAGTGCCGATAACTTGTTTTAGTGAGTACTGGAAGATAACAGTGGTACAATAGTTTGTGAGTTGCCTCACTGGGATGGATTTGTGGTAGAAGCCTGGCTATTATCCCTGACTTTTTCCATTTGAACAATACAAATATGACTGGTTTAGTGGAGCTCCCTAGGAATAGCTTTATAAAACCTCCGAGATTGAAGCATGAACGGCAGTCCCCCCCACCCCACTATAAGTTCTTGTGATTTTTGCCATATTTATTATCTAGATCATGTTTATGCCAGTTTGACCCTAATAGAAAGAGCCAGATTTTGCCACATTTATTTTGGGAAGTTTTTCAACAGATAACCCCAATTATTACTGCAATCCTGTTCAATCAACTAAATACTTAAGCCTTTAAAACTTAAGACTGCATTTTTGAGTACTTTGCACAGAGAGATGAAAGTTGATAACTGTGTCAATGTGTGTGCGTTTTCTCTCCTAATAATTGCTGAATACAATAGTCCATGAAATAAATTCTTTGTGAAAATTATATTAGGACAAACTTTTCACAGCACTTTACTGCACTTCAGTTATTAACACTGGCCGCTGCACGCTGTTGGAATAGTTCAGTATTTTGTTGCTAATCTGAAAACCTAGCCAACATTTGACCCAACCTTGATTTAAAAAAAAAAAAAAAAAAAAATTACACCTCTAACCTTGTAGCACAAGTGTAAATGCATCTAAACAATATAAGCTTTATTTAAAAAAAAAAAAAAAACTATTTATGCATAAACTTTAGTCTCCTGACACTTATTGGTGAATGTTACCAGGTTAGATTGCTGTATTTAAGAAACTCCATTGTTTAATTCATAATTCTGTACCACATGCATTACCTTATTTTTTTGTGACCGTATTGACTCTGTGACCTAAAGACCAAGCTCCAATAAATACATAGTAGTAAAGATTAAAAAGATAATGTGCAACTCAGAATATTACTAACAGTAATAATTGTTGGTAAAATATTTACATTTGCAATTTAATGATGAGAGCTTATTTTGGAAGGGAAGAGCAAATACAGATCCTTCTGGATAAAAATCACATGCTGTCCACTTAGATACAGTTTCAAAAGAATGTGCATTACTTATGTCTGTGCTCATTTTACTTCATTTCAGTTTTCATGCAATTCTTCAGTGGTCTGAGGGGAAGCGGTAACTACATTTTTAGGCTGTAATTTTTTGTATTTTAGAGGAACTGTGAAGCACTGTTTCTCTCCAAGCTAAACTGCCCGATTTATTTACTGTTTTTTAGTTACCAAAAGCAGTATAAGGCATGAATTGAGGGCCGGGGCTGACTAAGTGAAAGTACATGAAGTTTTTTAAGGAGAATGCATCAATGGTAGATGAGTTGACCACTGCTTGCACAACTAGATAGATAGATAGATAGATAGATAGATAGATAGATAGATAGATAGATACTTTATTAATCCCAACTATCACCTGGTGTAACCGTTAGTGGGAGAATGAAAGCTGCATTCATACTTACAGGTTAACATTTACATCTGAGAAATAAACTAGCTTGGCGGAGGAATATTTTACTGTGCATAACACTTTTTTAAGCTAATACTATTGATGTCCTAGAAATTTGATTCTGTTCATCTGGACAAAGTTTTTAAGTGGGAGAAATATTTCGAGACTTATCCAAGTCTCTTCCTCAGTCTCAATTGACTGCAGGTTTCCCCAACCTTATAAACAGTACCTTTGCTTAATCACAGAGACTAGCACCATTGACAAAGGGCCAGTTGATCAGTGATATGCAAATTGTCCACTGATTAGTAGACGTGTGAACCATTCATAGAGGGTTGGGGAATGGCTGCAATCACAGCATTGTAAGATGGCGACAGATGTACCCTTAGGCCCCCTCCTCTGTTCAGAGATGGTCGTTCCTTTTTCACATAAATGGCCTCCTTGATTCCTCTCTCAAACCAGCGCTCCTCCCTGTCCAGGATGTGCACCTCTTCATCTTTAAAGGAGTGACCACTATCCTGTAGATGTAAATAGACTGCGGAGTCCTGGCCTGACGAGGAAGCTCTTCTGTGTTGTGACATGCGCTTAGCCAGTGGCTGCTTGGTTTCCCCGATGTACAATTCACGGCACTCCTCCTGGCACTTAACTGCGTAAACTATGTTACTCTGTTTGTGCCGTGGGACCCGATCCTTGGGATGGACCAATCTTTGGCGTAGCGTGTTTTGGGGTTTGAAAGCCACTGAGACCCGGCGTTTCGAGAAAATGCGCCTCAGCTGTTCCGATACCCCTGACACATACGGGATCACTAAGGGTTTTCGCTTAGGCAGTGGATGTCCTTCCTCTCTTATGAATCGCTTGGAGCGTTCTTTAGGTGTCCTCCCTGCTTTGACAAAGGACCAGCTGGGATATCCACATTTACTCAGGGCCTTTTTGACGTGGTGTTCTTCTGCTTCCCTGGCCTCTGAGTCTGTGGGAATGGTGTTAGCTCTGTGTTGTAGAGTCCTAATGACACCTAGTTTGTGCTCTAGTGGATGGTGAGAGTCAAACCTTAGATACTGGTCCGTATGTGTGGGTTTACGGTACACATCCACTTTCAAATGTCCCCCGTTGACGATGGAAATTTCACAGTCTAAGAAGGCTAGCTTGTTATTTTCCATATCCTCTCTGGTGAACTTGATGTGTTTGTCCACCCCGTTGATGTGGTCTGTGAACTGTGGTACCTCCTGAGATCTGATTTTCACCCAGGTGTCATCCACATATCTGAACCAATGGCTCGGTGGTGTTCCAGGATAGGATGATAGAGCCCTCTTTTCCACTTCTTCCATATATAGATTGGCTACTATAGGTGAAACAGGGGAACCCATGGCACACCCGTGCTTCTGCCTGTAGTACTGGCTTTTGTATATGAAATATGTGGATTGAAGACACAGTTCCAAAAGCGGGCACACTTGGTCTGCGTTGAGAGAGGTTCTTTTACTGAGAGTGGGGTCATTCTGTAATCTCTTACGTACTACCTCCACTGCTTCAGTCACTGGGACACAAGTGCATAGAGATGTAACATCAAATGAGACCAAGGTTTCTTCTGCCTCCATAATGACCTCTCTCACTTTCTCCACGAAATCCAATGTGTTCTGAATGTGGTGTTTTGAGCTGCCTACCACCGGGTTAAGAACAGCGGCCAGGAACTTGGAGATGTTATACGTGACTGAATTGATCATGCAGACAATGGGTCTTAAAGGAGAGCACCCTGTTTGTGTATTTTTGGTAAACCATACAGACTTGGTGTAGATTCCCCTGGGTATAATCTGTGGTATGTGGTCCGGTCAATAGCATTGTCCTGAACTAACTGCTTAAGACAATCTATCACCTTTTTCTTGTAACCACTACCTGGATCTCGCTTTAAGGGCTCATAAGTATTTCTGTCACTGAGCAGAGACAAAATTTTCTCATGGTAGTCTGTCTGGTTTAGCACAACTGTGCATCTCCCCTTGTCCGCTGAAAGGATGATGATGTTGTTGTCCTTGCTGAGTGCCGTGAGGGCCTTCCTCTCCTCAATGCTGATATTGGATGCAGGGGGTTTTGCATTGCTGAGACATGCCGAAACTTTTATCCGCAGTTGTTCTGCTTCCAAATCAGCAATGTTGTTGTTTCTGATAGCAGATTCTGTGGCTGTAATCAGTTCCACTAGCGGGATTTGTTTCGGTGTGACCGCAAAATTTAACCCTTTAGAAAGAACGTTTTTCTCTGCTTGGGTGAGTTGTTTGTCAGACAAGTTCTTCACCCATTTGTCCATATCTTTAGTTTCTGTCTGGCATCCTTCTCTCTGCTGATTGTGGAGGACACTCCCCATAGTGTGCTGGTGTTTGTGGTGCACAGCAAGTAGATCAAACTTCCTCTTTTGCCTGGTTTTAGACTTTTCATGCTGTGCTAGACGAGACTTCTCGGTGAACTCAAGCACCTGTTGAAGTGTTTTCTCATCTAGAAGTGAAGAAAGTCTTTGGTGGATCTGCTCCTCTTTGGATTTTAAAACATCAATAGTGAAGTTAGTTTGTCTCACCCGTTCATTTAGCAGCTGACTCTGTGCCTTCTGGAGGATTTTGTTAGCTCGCAGGCCTTTTACTGACTATTTCATCTGTAGACTTTTAGGAGTGATCCCGCTCTGTCTACATCTGAGGCTGAATCTCAGATGGTTCCTGTAGTCTGCCATCTTGCGTGCTGTTTGCTCATACTCATGTACAAGCTTTAAGCCGTCCTTGCCAAAGTGGCTCTTGATGTCTCGATGCATGCTCAATAATCCAGGTAAGGAAATCCTAGAAATTTGATTCTGTTCATCTGGACAAAGTTTTTAAGTGGGAGAAATATTTCGAGACTTATCTATAAGGTTGGGGAAACCTGCAGTCAATTGAGACAGAGGAAGAGACTTGGATAAGTCTCAAAATATTTCTCCCACTTAAAAACTTTGTCCAGATAAACAGAATCAAATTTCTAGGATTTCCTTACCTGGATTATTGAGCATGCATCGAGACAATACTATTGATGGTTTACTTTTTTTTTTTTTTTTTTTTGCACATTGGAGTGGTAAGAATTTAAAATCTATGCTTTGATAAAACAATGCAGTTGCCTAACAATTAGTTATTTGCATTGGGATATGGATCCATGCAGCTGTAATGTATTGCCAAAAAGGGACTTCATTTTTCAAAAAATGTCTTGAAGTACAGCAGATTTGCGGAAGACCGACCAATAAGCTAACTTTTTCTTTCTCTACCTTCATAGTAACACTATACAAATCCTGTCTAAAAGACCTGCTCAGTCACCATTGGAATTGCATTTTTCTGTTTATCTTGATATATTGTTCAGAAGACGGTTTGGTTATCAAAATGCAACTGTTCTTTGAAGCAGACTGTGGTTCTTGGTTTAAGTAGTTGCAGCTGTCATGCTTCTTGAATGCCACTTTTACATCAGTATTATATGTCCTCACAACATCCATATCTTCTTTAATATAAACTGGCAGCAAAATGGCTTTGACCTTCCTGAAGTCTACGATACTCTCCTTTTGCCTTACTGATAATGAGGTGCAGGTGGTTCAGTTTACTCCATTCAACAAAGTCTGTCACAAGTTTCCTACCTGTATATTCATTCTCCTGCCTGCCATTGATACGTCCAACACTGGCTGTGTCCTCAAAATATTTCTGTAGTTGACATGATTAAGGTATTTTACCTAAAGTTTAAGTATACAGAGTAAAGAGGCAGGGAGTCAGTGCTACTCCTGACCAGGTCAGATGCACAGCCTCACAAACCATGGTTGGAAAATTATGCTGTCATTTTTTTTTTTAAAACATTTATACTAATTTTATTTTTTTCTGTGTGTGTTCTAGGTCCTCAGAGGGATGCTCAGGCTGCCCGGGAGTTCATCTTGAAAATGTTTGTTGACCTGAACCCTGACAGTGACAAGATCATCTACTCTCATTTCACCTGTGCTACAGACACCGAAAACATCCGGTTTGTTTTTGCTGCTGTTAAAGACACCATACTGCAGCTGAACCTAAAGGAGTACAACTTGGTGTAACTCCCATTTTTTCCACCCAACCCCATTCCTAAACTCCCCCTCCTTCCCCAGTACTAGTACTTACCTGCACGCACACGGGCGCAGAAGAAACTAAAAAAAAATTAAGTAAAACAAAAGGAATTAACTAAATTTCACTAAGAGAATGATTTCTGAAGTCAGATACCTTATTCTTGATTCTCTCCAAAAGGAAGACCTTTTAATATTTTTTGTTTTTAAATTATGGAGTTTGTCAGGATTATTAAGGAAGGTTTAAAATTTGTATTACTTTCCATATTTGTCTTTTAAATTGCTCTACATTTTAATGCAGTTTGTACTTTAAGTCTTCATCACTACAATTTCCCAGTTGTATTAGGCTTGATTACCTACCACTGGACACTCTAACACCCAGTTCCCACTGGAAAAAGGTGGATCTCAGTATTAAGGGGGTAGGAGAATGATGGGACTTGTTTTTTTAAAAAAAAAAAAAACAAAAAAAAAGACAAAATCACAAAAGGCATCTCTGCATATAGATGAGCCCTTGACTCTGTATTCTGGTGTAATATGTTCACCTCCTACTTTCCTTAGCAATGAAAGGTATTGATACTGTGATTTTTTTTTTTTTTTTTAATTATTGAAAATTATAACCTAATTTGTAGCTCACTGTACTTTTAAAATGAACCGCTGAGAATTAGTTGATGAAGCAATAGCTGGATACAAAAAGAGGTCTTTCTCAAAAGACTGAATCTTTAGTTTTAAGTTAAAAAGGTGTTTATAAATGTACAGAAAACTTTTAAATTAGACATTTTTAGGCACAAATTTAGGATAAGTAAGCTCCTTTTTATTTAATGTAGGACATATTTTTCCTCCGCTTTCCATGATTTTACTTTCTTGGCAGCTGTCTTTCTTGGCTTCTAAGAAGTTTGTAGATGGACTTATTTTGAGAAAATAGAAATGTTTCCTTTATTTTGCCCCAAATAATTTGGTCTGTGAGTGAGCATTTTTATAAATGGGTGCTTTCAGACACACAAGGAGGATGGATTTAAAATTGGGTGTTTACAAATTCTAATGTTTGTAAGCTGCTTCTATTCTGAACTAAAGACTAATGATGAACAAACTTCACTATTTTCTTTAAATGCACTTCAGCACATTTCTCATTATAAGGGCTATTGAGGGCTTCTTTTGGCCCTGTCTTACACTACCAGAGAGTTGGGGGTGGGATGGACTGAAGGGCTTTGGATTGGGGAGGGTGCATATGAAGAAGGAACAAAAGTGTTGTTAGGTGGCCTTTTTTCTTTACACATCGAAACAGTGCCAATAAATGAGACTTAAAAGATGCAGTATCATTTCTAGAGAGTTAAGGAAAGTATGCCATTATGTTGCACAAACTTTTTTTTTGTTTTTAAACTGTGACCATGTGGAAATGCCAAACAGTCAAGTACATACTAGTTCAAAATGAACACAAGTTGCACTTCATGTTGGGCATGCCAATTACATTCATGTTCAGAACCGTGTCACATATCATGAATTTTTTTTTTAATATATTATACTTTAAATTGTAGTTTTGGTAAACGGAAATTGACAGTCCACCACCCCAGCCTAACAATCCCAGGCCTTTATGCAGCAGCGCACATGCATCTATGCAGATGTGCTGAATTATCATTGAGACAAAGAATCAGTGTTATCATATGGGGGAAGGTTATGCGGGAAAAAAAAAAAATCAGCCAAAAGTTTATTTTATAAAAGTTGTTCATACATTTTAAATAAAGGAGATTTATATATTTCAATGTAATTTTATGTTAAACTACAGACTGCTTGTTTTATTTTTTCCCTTTGCTTCTTCCTTTGACCCAGAAATTGCATCGTTTAGTTAGGAACACTACGATCAAAGCAGAAAATTTTTTCAATATTGAAATCTGTTCTCTACCTCTCTTTAAATGGGGGAGACTTGCACAACTATTCTCTGAAAATAACACTATTTCTCTTTTCAGTTCCATTTTTCTTAAAATTTTCATTGAGCACCAAAATGCATTCCCCTTTCTTTCAGTATTTCTACTTAGTGTTTGTTTCATTTTCTCCATTATGAACTTTTAACTTTGTATTATTAGTGTGTAGATGTAAAATGTGATGGCAGTGCCCAGGTCACTTTTTGAGTTCTGAATTTCAAAACGGGAATTTTTTTTTCGCATAAATATTACTTGCTAAATGTAAGATACAAAATTGCTTTTTTTTTTTTTTTTTTTTCTTTAAAATAAACTTTACAGTAAATTTTCCCAGTGGCCATTGTAATTGTTTAAGTGTACTTTGTGCAAAACACCCTGTTGTTAGTTTTCATTTTTATTGTTGACATCAAACTTAATAAAATGTCAATTTCTGCAGCTTTTTTTCATTAATTTACTGCTTCTACTTTTCATATGCTAGTTTTAAGAATATTAGGGTCTCAGCAGCCAAATACTTTCAAGTACATGTTTTAAACAGGGCTGGTTACTGAACTGTGCACTAAATGTGATTAAATATACTCACCAAGGTTTACAACCATTTGGCTCTTTTGGTTATGCTTAAGTATAAAATTAATTTTCAACTTGTTGCTTTTCAGTATCTTATAAATTAATAAAAGTATTGCAATGCATCACAACTGACTACTCAAACTGACAATATTTTGAGTAGCCTAAAGCACAGAGGCTATCACTTGTCTCGTCACGCAGGACAAAATGTATCCTGTTCGATAAACTTAAACAGTTCTGCAGAAGCAGGGAAAAAATTCAGAATTAAGATGTCAAGCTTGTTTGTAAAGGTTGAAAAAATATGCTAGTATTCATTGAAAAGTGTATACATACCCTTTTAAAATTACAGTGGAGGGAATTGTGCATAAAGATTTCATTAACGGCTGACATTGGTACAACAATCAATTCATTTTTATGTTAACAATGGAAGTTTGATTTTTTTTTTTATTTGTTTATTAAATGTATAACAAGTACAGCAACTGATTAAACTGAAATTATATCAAAGTATGAGATTGCACAGATTAATTCAAAAAGTTGATTTTTTTTTTTATCATTCTGGATTTCCTGATAGTATTTCACTAAGTAATTTTGAACAAAATTTCCATGTTTATATTAGTAAATATTGTTTCTACAAAAATGTGTGTAATAAAATTGAACAATTGAATTCAATAAATACTGCTGTGAGAATTGACACAAGCAGTTTTATGTAACTTTTTCATATTATAAGCAATGGCAAAACTGGTTTCTCATTTAAAATATTTTGCTTCTGCATTAGACAGCATAAAGTATCCAAAACTTATTCCCACTAGTTTTGTCAACTATATATGAGAAGAATTAAATTGCACTTTTCCTCTGGAGATCCTTGGCCATAACATTATTCCTGAATAAAATTTAAAAGCTATTGTGGCATTGACCATTTAATCTTGTTCCCATGACTAAGTGCAACATCTCAGGATCTTCATTTTGTAAGAATAAAATACTAAATTAATAACAATCTAATGCAAGTTAGGTACCTTTTTGTATTGGTTTGATATACAAAAGTGATGTAAATATAATGTAGTAGTGTGTGGTATGTATACTGTATATAGAGTAATATTGACCTATCAAGATAGATAAAAAACGTGTATATATAATGTATGCATACATGTGTCCATCCTTCCATCCACTATAAACTCGGTTATACGTTTTCATTAAAAGATTATGCAAGTAAATTGCATTTTTCTTGTTAGTGATGTAATTTTGTTTTCAAAAATATATATAACATACCCGTTATACAGAATTTTAAATATGTCAGTAAAATTGAGGGCCACAACTATGAATTTTTCATCATTTTTTGTGCAGTTGCATTTTTCCCTTTTTAATACCAGAAATTTAATTTCTCTCTGCCACTTGAGCATCATGTAAATGGAATTTTTTAATTGAACATTAAATGATTTAATATGCAATTTTTTGCCAGGGTCAAGTAGACAACAGTATTAAAGTTTGTTAACATTCTAATTTATTTCCCAGGCTTTCAGCACTTTGTAAAACAGACCCAAGTATCTTTAGTGAAACAAATAAATTTAGAAAGTTGCAAAAGAAGTATACATATTGGTACAACATTTAAAAAAAAAAAAAAAAAAAAAAAGCAATTGTATCAAACGCAGCTGCTCATTTGAAACAGTGTTGAGATTGTCGCTTTGGTGTGATGAGTGTGTATTTGGCGTAATCAGTTTTGTTTATAAGATAAAGCATCATAAGCATTTTTTTTTTTTTTTTAAAGTGTCTGAAGACATGGATCTGTGGAATGCAGACTTAATGCTTTCTCTCTAGAAGTGATTTGACTGTTGACCCAGTAGGTGGCACTATAACACAGCAGCACTAATTACGTCAGCATCAAATACAATTGGCACAAATTCTTCCAGCAACCTAACAAGTAAGACCATCCTGTTCAGTGCCCATGGGTGTTTCTTACATCAGTCCTGACAATTCTGCCAGTACATTTTATTTACTGGATAAAGTGCTTGTGTGAGTGTGTATGTGGTGGTGTGGGGTCTGGGGGTGTATTGGATTAACTGAATATTTGTTTTCCACATTACGCCTGCTACTTTTTTTTTTTTTTTTTTTTTTTTTGTGTATTGCCAAGATTTTCAAAGTTTTGTCAGTTACGGAGTGATCACTGGTTTCTGGAAGTTCTTTTAATCTAGGCAAAGCGAACTGGTGCATTTCAAGAGATGATTCTGAAAAAGGGGAAGGTGCCAGCACATTAAAGCTACAGCCTCTTTATGGCTGCATAAACAACCCATTTTACACCCAAGTGATAAATGAGAAAAATAGAAAAGCATTACATTTCTAATGTTGTCCTTTCCATTAAGGTTGCAGAATATTTAATCCCAGAAAGGATTTTTGATAGATGTACATTTAGAGGAGGTCACAGTTTTCATTAAAAGGTCATTGAATTTGGTTGGACTTGTATAAAGATTTTGGTCTAGAGAAATAGAAAAATGTTTGGTGACTCTGCCGAGAATGAACGCAATCCATTTGGCATACACAGACCAATCCTGTGTTGCTAGCTTTATTGTTCTCCTTTCTTTTATGACATGTCCATAACAGATAAATAAGATTCATAAAACAGGAGTCTCTAGAACAGGATTTTGAATTTCATTTTTGATTTAGTGAAGACAATTTAAAAAAAACTTGAAACAGCATTGGGCAGCCTTTTCATTTAATTTGAAACATCACAGAAAATATTTTAAACTGAAGGTAATTTTTAAAATAGGATTTCATTATTTTATGTGGTAATATTAATATTGGGCAGAGATTCACTTGAATTATTTATGCCCTGCACCCCTAACCTTTTCTTAAGTTAAAAGAAAATTATACACTGGCATTCTAATCTGTTGATTAACAATAAGCCATGGTGCAGTACCTAATAACTACTTATGAGTGCTCTTTTCTTTAGTCTGACGCAAGTCTGTGTACCTATGGAAACGTGGGCCACATGATGCTCTTTCAGATGCTGGCTTTTTTTTTTTTTAAATGCTAGCATGTCTGCTGCCAAGATGGTGCTTATAATACTAAAGTTGAAAGCCCTTAATTAGTCCGCAATAGCAAATCTTTTCTCTCTACTCCTCAAGGATTTTCGGCAGGAGACCTACACCTCATTAATTCGTGGCTAAAATGAATCGTGTGGCAGTGTTTCACAGTAACTCTGTGCCACCTCTGATATTTCATGTATGCATACACTATCATGTATTCTCTTGATGCGTCAACACATTTCCTTTCCAACAAAAATTTTACTGGTGTAACAGAATGGCACTGCTCGCCTAAAAAGGTAATTTCCTGTTTAGAAAAATTGATTTTATCTTACACCATATAAAATCAATTTGCGCTTTTAAAAATGTTTTCTCCCATCTTTGAGTTGCTTCATGAATTCAATTACCTGCTAATTCTGCCTCCACCCTCAACAATTGTATAGCTTACTGTGCCTTACAGCAACTTAAGTTACTTTGGGGGTTTTGTTCAAAATGTTTCTTTGAAACCCAGCATCCTGCTTATTAATGCGAGGAACATGCTCCTCTAGTCCCTTAGTTGGTAACACAGAAAGTGAAGGTGTACCTTTGGGGAGAATAAACATTTGCCAATCCAAGTCCAGTAACTGTTTAGTACTCGAGTTAAATTATACTGGTGCAGTACCAGATAAAATGAAGTTTTATATAATAAAAATATATACCACTATCTTAATTTTTTTTAATGTCTGAAGACTGTTTCTTATTGGATTACATGCATGCTTTCTCAAACACTGGACCCTTTACATAAATCCTATTTATACTTTTTTTTTTTTTTTTTTGCAGTTCAGTCATGTACATGATTATTTGTTTTTTTTTTTTTTTTTTAAACTATCAAATGTAAATTATGTACAATAATTGTGCCAATTCCTTTCTTTGTGGTGCCAGAGTCTATTCAAAGTGCCATTGTTGTGAAAATTATTTTAGACAGACCTGTCTAGGGTCTGATTTTTAAAAAAAAAAAAGAAAAGAAAAGAAAAAGAAAATACTAATTCAGTATTTAGGTTAAACCGAAATTCTAACAATAAAACTGCTGTTTGTCTCTGTTTTTATTATTTTTAAAGAAATGTTGTTAAAATTGCATGTATTTGTTTAGGGTGGGTCTTAAAAGCTTAAGTTATTTTACCCACTTAAAGGGGACAAGTGATTAAGGAATTATAATTCCAACCCTGATTTTTTTTTTTTTTTTTTTTTTCTTTTTATAATTATGATCTGTTTAAATTTCAACCACTTTTATCCTGGAAATATTTTTCATAGCCACCTTGAGGGTTGGGTGAGCGAGAGTGGGGTGGGAAAGTTGGGGAGAATTCTTTGTTTTGAAATTGGAATAAATCTTGTTCCTAAAATTGTCTGTTTCTGATTCATCCTTTTTTTCCCATTTATATTCTGCATGATTACACGCTAACACCCCAAACTCACCCCACCAAAAAAAAAGTTGTACCTAACAGGCAGAACGTACAAATTTGGTGGCAAGAATGTTCAGATTTACTTCTGTAATTGTGTAATTAACATTCTTTGACAAAAATGCAAGTTTAAAACATATTGTACCATATATTGATAGAGGGAGAGGGGAGTATAGAAATTTGATTAGTGTTGTGATTGTTATTAAAGGAACTGACAGCCAACACAAGCTGCCTTTAAATATGTTAAAGTTGGCAGGCCAGGGATCTCATTAATAAAACTTTGCATAGATTTGAGCCTGTAGTAATGGTACACCACAAACAAATGCATAAAACAACAAAAAAAAAGATAAAATCTGGCATACACACATTTGTATGCCATTTATCCTCTATAAATCACACTCCTCTTACACGTGTGTATGTGAACATGCCACGATCCCCATTCACTTGCCACCCTGTACCAAACATCTATGAGGCATGCTAATCAAATCTGTTGACTGGTTACCTGTTACTGCTGCTGTAAATGCAGTGAGCTCTACTGGCTGCACCATACCTGAAATTAAAAAAAAAAAAAAAAATTGGGAACAATTTCAAGGTACAAGTGGAGAAACTGATAACTCCTCAAAAGCACAGCATGAGTGCAACAGAAAGGGTGGGGTACAGAATATCTAAGCTTTCCGAGTTTGATCTGAGGACACCCTCTGTAATCGGAGGTGCCTTATTAGGCGGCATTATGCTAGATGACGCAGATGTGACAGGTGAGACAGCTGCAAGGGAATAGGGTAAAGCACTTAACATATGCCTTAGAATGAAATAATCATACTAGTGCAAAATACAGACTTGTTTAGTAAGTGGGTGAAGAGTGAGGTTGGGGGTGGAAGATTATGCTGTGCCACATTTTTCAAAGAGAATGGCCCTTGGAAACCTAAATTGGCTCATAAGAACCAAAAAAATCCTGCTGGTCTCTAAACACTTGCTCCCTTTGTATATGACCGTTTACACAACTAAACCAGCCATGTCCTATGAAACCATTAGGCTATGAATAGTCAATAAAACAATAAATCTTGTGCCCTTTTGTAGCAGGGTATCAATGTCACCTGTGTTTTTACTTAATGCAATTATTGACAATGTGGGGTTGCATTGGTTTCTAATTCTGAGAAGTGACAACAGCCAGGCTATATAAACTCTTGGGGTTTGGGATTACGCAAGGCTCTTCAGTGCAAATATGCAGCATCGGTCCTCTTAAAAGGCAACTACAGTAGAGTGTACTGTATATGTCATATTCATCAATTTTGAGCTTTCATATATTTGCCGTGTCAACACACATTATTATAACGGCCGGTGATACGAGTTATACTTGTGAGTCATTATTTAGCTGGTTTGGCTGCATTTTGCTACATGCTTAAGGGTGATATCACTTCCACTTTCTCTAAAATGTGTACACATGGGGGATAGTTGCTGTAAATATGTGCAATTTTTCCTTTTATTTGCATAGAAAGTTGTGTATTTCAGACTTCCCTTTGCGTATACATGTTTTATCAATCTGACCTCCAGGTCCCTTCCCTTAAGCTGTAGTTTAAACTAGGAAGCCTAGGAAACTGTTGTCTGCATCTCTCCGGCAAAAGGTTGGTACTTAATAAATAACTATTTTTAGGACTATAATGTTGAAAAGTGGAATTTGAGCTGTGAACTTCATCCCAGGTGGTATGAGGGGAAAAAAAGGTGGGTGGTAAAACTAGGGAGAGTGATCTTGTTCTGACATGGGAATAAATCCTGTTCCTATAATTTAGCATGTTACTGGCTCATCTTTTTTTGTTTGGCTTCCTATTATCTTTAACAGTTTTAAATGTGATTCTTAAAGAAAAGTACATCTATTAACTTTCTACATTTAATAATAAGATGGGTGTTTTCACAAAGGTCAGGTAAATCTAAACACATTTGTAAAAGAATGCCAATAGTCAGAAGCAAGGCAGCAATGTTTTCTGAATTATAACTGATATAAACTGTGGAGACCACTTGAGTCTATTTTTGGCTGACTAATAATGACCCGAACAGATTAAAATTTATAGATTATAATGAAACCGTTATTAGACATATTTATATAAAAAAAAAATACACATACATACTAGTAGCAATTAAGGCTTGCTTCAAGCTGTCCATCCATTTTGTTTTTCTTGTGGAAAGCACAACATACTTGTCTGTTCCCATATTGTCATGATAAGTTTATAGAATACTAATGGCACACTTAGGAGCTGAGACAGTAATGTTAAATTCCCGGGTAAGTAACTGTGCAGGAGGAATTCGGACTCATGAAGTAATACAGACAATGTAGGGAAGGTAGAGATGATGGTTCTGATTACTTAAGGGGTGTTAGTAATGTAGTCCGTTTTCCACTGCTATCCTTTGTAATGTAAAGGGAATCAAAAGGTGTTAGTCGTTCCAGACAATAAAATGTAAATGCGGATATTAATGCATAGGAAACTGGTTATTGCAAACATGGTATGAAATATTAAGTTTTAGCATTGATTTTTGTTTTTTTTTAAATAACAGTTCTTTTGAACTTTGTGCATAGAATATTACACTTTCAACGTCCTTTTTGTCAATGAATATATTAGGGATAGTTTACTGTTAGAAGTATATTTAATTCCAAAAACTTATTTTAATTATTTGTAAACTGATGGCAGCATGCGGTGGAGGAAAAACATTTTGGATATTTGATATGAATTTTGCAGTGTTGATAAAGTAATGTCCGCCAATGCAGATGAAAATTTTTTTTTTTTTTTTCTTTTTTCTTTTTTAGGTTCGAAGACCTTCCGCATAAAAGTGAAATCCACAAAGTCAAACCAACATCTTAAAATGTCATATGCATTGAGGCACAATGGTTAACACTACCTTGGTTTGATTTTTATTAAACATATCCAACATCTTAACTGTAACCTACACTTTTGAAGAGTGGTTAGCATTTCCATTTATCTCTACAGGCACCACGGCTGTAATCCTGGGCTGTCTCACTGGGTGGAGTTCCACATGCTCGTTATTAGTTTGAGGGTTTTCTCTGGGCACAATATCCAAGCAGAAATATCTCCTCCTCTGACGCAACACCACCAAAACCAAGCCATCTAAATAAATGAATTCTGATATTAACCACAAGATCAGGCTTAAGTTCATTTGAAATATGAATGTGTTGTCTTTGCTTCACTAACAAAACATGAGGAAAAATACAAGAGTGAAGGTAGTAAACTGTGATTTTCCATAGAACCAGATGCAAAGAAAGATTTGGTAGGATGCTGTTGACTGATGCCAGGAAGAAATGGAGGTGACTAGCCTGAGAGAAGGTTGCATACACAGGGTTGAAGGTCACAGCATGGATCCAGTTTTGATGGGCTGACAATATGCTGCTGCAGCGTGTTTATATAAACCTTTTGCCACCGAGAAGCAAAAGTATGGACTCTCATGATTCATGGTTCTATTGTTGTTAGTATAGCTAACACTTGCTAACCTTGGACATGTGCAGAGGAGAGATGCTGAGTATATTGGGAGAAGGATGCTAAGGATGGAGCTGCCAGGGAAGAGGAAGGCCTAAGCGAAGGTTTATGGACGTGATGAGAGAGAACATGCAGGTGATGGGTGAAACGGAGCATGATACAGAGGACAGAAAGATATGGATAAAGATAATCCGCTGTGGCAACCCCTAACGGGAGCAGCCGGAAGAAGAAGCAGCGGCTGCTAACTCTTACTAACCTGCACATGTCAGAAATGTGAAACAGTTACACACTACAACTGGCAGAGAGACATGTTTGGCAACTCGGAACTGCCCCCTTGTGCGCTTTGGCCAGAGTAACAACAACATGAAAGCACATTTTCATTCAAAGAACATAGCTCAAAGTGCTCTACAAGATTTCAGAATGTACACCACTATCTTAATACATAATTCGCCTGCCTCCTCACTCATTCACTCACATCCGTGCGAAGCCGAATGCGCAGTCGCCTTCTGCGCAGCTGCCCGAAAAACCTTACGAGACCGACATCCAACCCCAACATCGCGGGAGGCGGCGGATTTACAGCCGCAAAAATTCAAAGAGAAAGGCGACTTCGATTAAAGCTCTAGAGGCCTGGAAGGCGATTTCGACTACAGTTCGAGGCCTAATTATGCATTCTGATTCAATTACGCATTAATTCAATACACCTATATCAGGTTTGTGGTGCTTATACTTATAAATGTTCCAGTACAATATGGAATAGTAATAATTGAATATTATACTATAGGCCTGGAAAATTCATCAACTAACAGTACAAGCCTGTACAGTAATGAGTAAAGCGGACTACAATCATTACAAAACAACTTTGTTACTTATCATTTGTTCTTCATACACTGCTGACACAAACTCCTGCCCGTTTCATCTTACGTTGTCGAAACGGGCTCTTTGTCTAGTTTGAATATAATTCAAACGTATATGAAAACTTTGTAATTTGAAGGCAAATACTGACTTTTTTCATTGTAAAAGAGTTGCTTTTATTTTTTTTAAAACCTTGCACTAATTTAGGCATTGTTTTACTACAGACACATATAATGTAATACTTCTGTGTTTTGCACATCACTTCCATAATCAGCTGGTTTTACAATTTTGAATTGTTTATTTGTATCATATTTAAAATGGACATTTTTTTTTTATTAAATATAATGGGAAGTAACAGTCAAGCTAAATATAAATGTTCACATACACTACCAGTCAAAAATTTTACAATACCTCTGTTTTTCCAGTTTTCTTCAAATGTAATTAGTTGAAATGCAATGAATGACCTAAAATAGTGAAAAGGTATGCAGTAAACTGCCAGAGGTTTAAATTTAAAGATCAGGTTAGGAAAAACAGGAAATTTCAGAATATTACAAACGGGTGTTCTTCAGGGAGCAACTAATTGGTTACAATATACAGCAGTATGTTGTAACCTATTTAAAGCAAATTAAGCCTTGTAAGTGGAAGCAAACAATTTGCACAGGTGTCCCAACTTCTGTGAGTTACTGTCTGTCTTAATAAATGGAAAAGACTGTTACTATACCCTCTGAAATACTACTTGGACAATATTACACTCTAGAAAGTTGTAAAGTTCAGTGATAATGGCAAGAAAACAGCAATTAACAAATGAAATGTGACAGAGCATTATTATCCTTAGAAGCGTAGGACTTTCATTTAGAGAAACTGCAAGAAAAAAAGTGGTAGTAAGTACACAATCCAAAGGCAACTGGAAAAGATCATGCAGACTCAGGGAGTCACAAGCCAATCAGAAGACAAGTTTCTGAGCAACACCAGCCCGTGTGATGGGCACTTCACAATACAACAGCTTCAAGCAGAGGTTAACAGTGCAGGTCGATTAAAGCAAGTCTCAGTTTCTACTGTGAAGAGGACACTTTGTGCTTCAGTTTTGACATGGCGAGAGGCAGTAAAAAAGCCATTCCTTAAAAGACAAAATAGGGCCTTAAAAATACTGGCTGTGGACTACTGCAGACTGGAAGAAAGTCTTATTATACACCATTAAGTTAGTGAAAGGAAGGTTCCTCAGTGTGTGACACCAGCTGTCAAAGGAAGTGTGATGGTCTGGGGTTCTTTTGCTGGAGGAAGAGTTGGTGACTTGCACAGAGTGACTGGTATTCATTCTGAATCAAAAGGGTTACCACAGTTTGGCTGTTATCAGCAAAAGGTAGCTATTTTAATAAATCAAAAATCTGTATACAATTTTTCACACTTAATAATTCCTTGACTTATTTTATTTGCCACTGTCTATTTGTTCTATGCCTTGATTTCATGAGGACATTAAACTGTCAGCATTTGCATAAAAACTGAAAGAAAAAAAATGAGGTGTTCTAAAACTTTTGACGGGTAGTGTAGTAGCACATAGAACTCTTAACCTGCTTTTGAACATACTTGAATATTTACTAATTTTTAATATGAGAATCTAACCCTAATTTTTCTATAATTTGACAGCCCTAGCCCAGAGTTGGTCCGTGGGCCCAGTGCTACAAGTTTTACTCTGAATGTTTTATTTTTCTTTATTCTATATAGCACTGAGCAAAAGTCTGAGGCACTTTGCCTTAGATGGTTATTTGATGCCTTCTAGTTTAGTGTGTCAATAGAAAAAAATATATATTTTTGATTTCCAAACGTTATTTTTCCAAAAAGTGAAGAAAAACAACAAGATATTTGAATGCTTTTAAAGTACGAAAATAAGAATAACAGACCACTTTCCAGTTAAGTTTGAAATTTGTAGGCATATACAGTAGCTCAGTGCTTGACAAAGCAAATATAATAAATATTTGCTAATGATCAAGAACAACATGTAGGTTGACCTGAAGCAGAAAAATCTGTGTAAAGGGAATAAAACCTGCAAATCTTACAACATTGCAAAAGTGAGCATAGCATCAAAACGCAAAGTGGTTATCCTTCATCAAGGCCTCTTGCAAGCAGAAACTGCATAGCAAGCAGGTGTCTCCAGATGAGGTATTCAGGTTCTTCTATGGAAACATAAACAAATGGGCAAGATTGAGTACCAGACACACCAGCTGGCCAGCGAAACTGAGGGCAGTAAATGAAACATACATCAAGCTTATTACGCTTCAAAAGCAGAAGAGGTCCAGGACTGCTATTAGTGCAGAACAGACAGAAAGCACCGAGACCCTGGTATACCCATATACCTGTACAGTCTGTAGAAATTTTATCAGGGCTGTTTTCCAGAAAACAGAATTACTGTGAAATCCAGTTAAAGTAAGTTGGAATTTACAGAAATAAGACTAATTTCATTCCAGAAAACTTGGACTTAGCCAAACCTGCATTTCTCAAACAGATTAAGCGAGAATTATGTGATCTGTGAAGCCAAAGATGCAAACAATTTGATAATCCTGCTTTTTTACAAAAAGGACATAGCAGTGCTAGAAAAGGTCCAGAAAAGAGCGACAGAGCTGATTCCAGGGCTACAGGGGTTGAATTATGAGGAAAGATAAGAGCTGAGCCTTTACAGTTTAAGCAAAAGAAGATTAAGATGTGACATGATTGAAGTGTTTAAAATTACGAAGGGAATTAGTCCAGTGGATTGAGATTGTTATTTTAAAATGAGTTCATCAAGAACACGGGGAACACAATTCTTGTTAACTTGTTAAGGGTAAATTTTGCACAAACATTAGGAAGTTTTTCTTTACACAAAGAATAATAGACACATGGAAATAGCTATTACGTAGAGTGGTAGACCGTAAGACTTTAGGGACTTTCAAAACTCGATGATGTTTTTTGGAAGAAATAAGCGGATAAGGACCGGCGAGCTTTGTTGGGCTGAATGGCCTGTTCTTGTCTAGAGCAGTGGTTCCCAAAGTAGGGGTCGCGACCCTCTGGGGGGTCGTGAGACATTGGGGGGGGGGGGCGCGAGATGATTTCCAAGAAATCAAATACTTTTTTTTTAACTTTTTAGAAATTAATTAATCCACCCATCTCATTAGGTGAGGTGTTTTGTTGAAATTAAACGAATGAGTAAATAACAATTTTTTAAAAAGTTATATGGTTGTTAGAGCGTTATGTTCTTTTTTTGTTGTCATGCTCTTGTTTGGATAGGATATTTTGTTGAAATTAAACAAATGAGTAAATTACTATTAAAAAAAATTATATGGTTGTTAGACCATTGTGTTCTTTCGTGTTGTCATGCTCATGTTTGGATAGGCCTATTGGCGCATGTGCACCGTTGCACACAACATTTGTATATTTTAACCACTTCCAAGGATAGTGGGGGTCACGAGTCACTGGCACGGTTATTTTGGGGGTCGTGAGCTGAAAAGTTTGGGAACCCCTGGTCTAGAGTGTACTAATATTCAGAATGGTGGCTGAGGCTACAGTGGACACAGGCTTACCAAAACTGGACAGATAAAGACAGGGAAGGCACAATGGTTAGAATTTGCTCCCAATAGCATGAATCCATGCACACAACCTGCCTTGTATCAACAGTCCAGGCTGGTGGTAGTGTAATTGTAAAGGGAATGTTTTCTGGGCACATTTTGGACCCATTAATACCAACCGATCATCACTTGAATGCCATAGCCTATCAGAGTATTGTTGCTGGCCCTGTGCATCCCTTCATAGCCACAATTTATCCTTCTTCTGACGACTACATCCAGCATGATAATGCACCATGTCACAATGCACATGTCATCTCAAACTGGTTTTGGGAACATGACAGCTTTTTCAGTGACCTTCCCAGTTACCGGATTGGAGTCCAACAAAACACCTTTGGGATGTGATAGAATGGGAGATGTGCAGCTAACAAGTCTGTAGAAACTACATGATGCAATGTCAACATGGCCTAGAATCCCGATGGAATGTTTCCAATATATTGTACAATCCATGCCATGAAGACTTGAGGTTGTTCTGAGAGCAAAATGTGGCCCAACCCAGCATTAGTATAGTATTCCTAATAATTTGTTCAGTGAGTGTATGTTCCATGTATTTTAACAGTCTGTGAAAGAAGGCTACTCCCAATGGTTTTCTAAAACAATGCTGATTTATTACCATAAAAGATGTGGAGTAAAAAGGGTAGTGTGGTCTACATTCCAAAAAAAAAAAAAAAACAAGATTGCCTATTTACGGAGAAAGTGTTGCATGTTGATTAGTATATGCAAATAAGAATTTCACTGCACTCGGTGCATGTGACCTTTATAAACCTATAAACTGTGTGATCCTAAAGCAAATAACTTAGTCTGTGATTGTTGTATTACATCTCTGTAACAGTAAAGCACAGTGGGTTTGCATTTGATATAGAAGCATACACTACATAATAAAAAAACTGAAGGCTGGTGTTTAAATTCAGTCACAAAGCCAGCTAAGGTTTTGTTTTCAAGAAACATCAAAGATGCTGTTGAAATGTGCTCTTTTGGGGCTCATTTAATATAGTTAATTACTTTTTGTATTTTTGATTTGGCACGAATGGCAATTCTCTAAAACAATTTTTGACAACATTGATACATGACTTTCTTTTGGGCTTTACTCATTTTTATTTTCTTACCAGTTTGGACCTAATGATGCATCAGTTGCACTTGGTGGTTCTTAGGTAGCTGACATAATAATGGGCACTATAGGTAAGTAGGCTTTCCAATAGTTTTAGAATCTTTTACTCTTATTTCCTATTCTTAAAAATTAACCTGACGTACTGTAAGTTAGGAGACTGTGATGCAAAGTTTTTTCCAAGCTGAAAGCAGCTCTACTCATGTATTCTTTAGAACTGTAGACTATTGTTTGTTCACTGGAAATATTTCTTCTGCCATGTAAGACAAGACACAGCCCCAATTATTAAGGTTTAAAAAATATATATTAAAGGAGATCATGTTGCTATCCAGGAAAAAGTTTGTTTATGGTAGTTAACTCCAAGACAATTAGAAGATTAGAACAAATGTCACAACAACAAGCCAGTCAGCCTATTACCTTGTCCATCCTATTCACCTTGATTGTCTAAAATAAAATAAAGCCAAGAATCGCAGGTCCCTAAAATTCTACTCTCCACAACACTATTTGATAATTTATTCCATGTGTCTGTGGTTCTTAGCATGAAGAAAATGTTTCTAACGTCAGTGTGAAATCAGCCCTTAATAAGTTTCCAACTGTGTTCTTCTTGAAAATTTTATTTTAAAGAAAACAGATGGGATCCACTACACTAATTTCCTTTGTAAATGTAAACACTTTGATCATGTCACTTTAAAATCCATTTTCCAAAACTGAAAAGGTTTAAGTCCTCCTATCTCCCAGCCTAGTCAAATACTCTGGACTTTTCTGTCATTTTGAGACCAAACCTGTACACAGTACTCTTGTTGAGGCCTCACTTTTGTTATATCACTTAAGTATAACCTCCCTTTAAACTTCACACATCGCACTATACAACCTAACATTCCGTTTGCCTTCTTGATCACTTTTGCACACTTGATAGTGATGAGACCCCTACAACATCTATCTGTGAGTCCTTATATTCAGTTCACCTCTGAAACGAATGAATTGGCTGGTCAGATTCTGCATTATGAATATTTGTGGCCAGGATTGGTTGCAATTACTGGTGAGCTAGTGCTGCTGGTTCTGAAAATGGATGAAAAAACCATGCCCAAAAAAATTCACATTAACCGTATGGGTCAGTAAAGCCCAGTTAGCACTGCAGCTTCAAACCTCCAGATTTGTGGAATTTGAATATTCTTAATGTGCTTGCATGCGTTTTAATCTTCACATCCCAAAGATGTACGTGTATGTATATGAATGTTAAGTTTATTTGTGACATAATTTACCCTGTGCCAAAGAGTGTATGTGTCTGATGAGCTGTTTTTGCCACTGTGACCCTGTAGTGGATTAAGTAGGTTCAATGATAAGTAAATACATCACACCATAAGCAACTGAAGGCAAGATTACCATCTTCCTCAGTCGGATATCCGAATGCAAGAAATGCTATGGTTTTCCTACATCAAAATCATTAATATGTTTACTGCCTTTGCTTGTAGCTGCTCTTTAATGAACTGCATTTGGACAAACTACCATTCATTGTTGTCAAATGCTGGCGTGGTAATTCCAGTAGAGCTTATTCTGGCCTTTTCTAGACATTTTAATTACAAAGACTGCCAAGGAAAAAGGGTGGATAGACAACAAGCTACATGTTTTTCTAAGGAACTATCACTGGTGACTGATTTGTAATAAAGTTTTGAGGGGGTGGTGCTGGCAATAGGCCTGCAACAGCAGCCGGCCGTGTGGGATTTGGTGGAAGATCTGCAACTTCATCCTATCAAAATAAAGCATGTATACTTCGGGGGCATCATGGAATGTGTTGCCTAAGATTAAACAGCTGTTCACCCTTCCTCTGAACTCATGCTATGGACTATTTCACTTAAATGTTCAGTCCTTGTTTGAAATTGAAACCTCCTTGCAATAAACTGATAACATCTTTGGAGAACTGAATTCTACTAGAAACAGAAGAATGTTTTGGCCGGGGGTGGGGTGGTCCTTGATACTGAAAGTATGCGTTTAATCATCAGCACAGAGGTTAACTGTAACTTGTGGGCTGCACTTAGTTAGCTTAGCACACATCCTATAATTGTTTAGATATTACTTTTACCTTGTACAGATTCTGACTTATGGGAGTTCTGTTATAAGCTCTCTTCTCAACCCCCAACCCCCCCCCCCCCGACATGATAGGTCCTTTTCATGTTTTACCTTCAATCATCAGTGCTCTCTTTTTTTCTTCAAGTGCTGTAGGTGTTAATTATAACTAATTACTTAGCAGTGTGAACACGCTCACAGAGAGCAAACAGGACTCTGTGAAGTTCTTCGACAAATCTGTCTTACATGATTACTAATTACCTATTGTAAGTTCTCGGGGTGGAGGGGTGGAATTCTTTTCTTAGTTGTAACTGTTGTTCCTAATCATTCTTTCTTTTAAGACTTTACTCTGTCAAATGTTTTCCAAACCAAACAGCAAGAGATGTTTATCTTCACTGATTTCTACAGGCTCAAACCCAGCTACTCTTCCATTAAAATATGAACTTTGCGCCACATTTAAACAAGAATCACTCCATTTTTTTTCCATATAGCTGGGGTGACAAATGATTACAAAAAGGCTTGTAGGTGATTCACAAAAGAATTCAACAATGTACTAATAGATTTGCTTTAACATTCTAATTGTGTAAAATCTTCATTTACCTCAAAGGGAACACATTTACATTAATTTTCAAACTGGGACAAATTTAATAAATACATAATTAAAAAATACTGCGGTGGGTTGGCACCCTGCCCGGGATTGGTTCCTGCCTTGTGCCCTGTGTTGGCTGGGATTGGCTCCAGCAGACCCCCCGTGACCCTGTGTTCGGATTCAGCGGGTTGGAAAATGGATGGATGGATGGATGGATGGATGGATGGATGGATGGATGGATAATTAAAAAATAAAGCTAAGCCCACCTTTACTCCAAAAAAAAGAATGTGACAAGGGAGCCCATCACTTATAGATGGAGATGTCAAAGCGGTAAAGTTTGGAGACTGAACACCTAAAAATAATTAAAAGCATACATCAGTGCAAGTTTTAATTTGAGCTGCCTTTTCTGGAAAACGTTTACCAATTCCTCCTCTATGGCACTAATGCTGCAACAATACATGGATTATACTTGGTTTGTCTTGAACTTGAAAGGGGTTTATACAGTATATTCTTTGTCTGTATGTTGTGTGTTAAAATGCATACTTTTTATTATTACTCACAATTTTACAAATTAAAAGAACATCCTTGTAAAATGTTGTTAATTTCATTACTATATTGTGCTTTAATGTTAACAAACCTTTCATCTTCACAGGCCTGCAAAAACATCAGTAAGTACACCCCTTAACATATCTCAATTTGATCCTCATTTCCGTTTTCTCATTAGATTAAGGTGATCTAATCGATCAAATAGCATTTAAAGACTGCAGTTACTTATTTCATGAAAATGACCCAAATGCAGTTTTCCGAGTAGGGTACAGTGGGCATATGTCTGGTATGGCCAACTTTGATAATAATAATTGTGTTTACTATTGCTTTTAACTGTCTGTCAGACCTTTATATGATCTGAAAACAATCTTAGCCCACTCTGTCATACAGTGTTGCTTCAAATGTATAATGTTTAAGGGCTTTTCATGCATGTGCAATCCTCTTCACATCCCCTCATAGCATACTAGTAGGATTAAGGTATTGCCTTCCTCTCACTGTGCCTTTCTAAAACACACCATTTCTTGTTTTTGAAAAAGCCTTATTGTGGCTCCTCCTATTGCAAAATTAATTTTTTTGTGACAGCTCAATCATTCTAACAATCTAACATTTTCTTCAAGTATACACTAGCTGTCACATGTTTTAGAAGATCCCCCACTTTTTCAGCTTTTATTGACATTTAAGGAGTTTAAATAAGCAGTAAACTGACATGCTTTATTTTCATAGTAAACTGCATACATTTTAATAAAAACTGGAAAAATGTTCTAAAACTTCTAACCATTTTAACAATGGCATTCTGTCACTCAACCTTTCAAACCTGCAGCTCGAAGTCTCCTCATCACAATTGAAAGCAACACTTGCTTACTTCAACCACTGTGAAGCTGTTGTCCTGTGAGGTGCCTGTCATGCAAGCTGTTGACCCTGAGAAACTGGTCTTATGATTCTGTTGTGAGTTTGGGTCTGCCAGAATTGTTCCTGTCAGACTTTCCTACAGTTTCATTATCCTTTTGATGGTGTATGAAACTGTAATTATTGACACCCTGACTTCCTTTGTATTATTTGAATTCCTTTAATTTCCTTTTTATCGCCATTATGATAGCAATATACTGCTTCCTTCAATGTAATACTGTCCCACTAATGCCTCAGTGGATGTAGCACCACAATTTGTTCTAACACTGCTCTTTATACAGAAAGGGTTTATAATAAATCCAGAAAAGTTGGGACACATTTAGAAATTGTTTGCACAGCTTTCAAGGCTTAATTAATTTCCACTGTTGCAGAAAAGTAGCAAGTTATTAACCCATTATTTCTTTCCTGAAAATTGACTTTTTGTGTAACTCTGAAAATTACATTATTTTTGTGTTTTTGGTATCCTACATTTTTTTAACCTCTTGTAATTTACATTTGTACTAGTTCAGGTAATTCAATGAACATGAACTGCTTAAATGGCAGTAAAAACTATAAAATTCGGGGTGCATATATCCAGTGTGAGATTCTTAATCAACTCCGTGACCTCAAGCTGATGTTATAAGTTCAATATTGTTCAAGGTAAAGTTACTTCCTTACAATCATGGTGTATGTTAATTTGCCATATTGCTTTCAAAATTGAAGCATATTTTATAAATTTTAAAAAATAACTAGCCTGCTCATTTGTTTTATAATGGCGCTAATGGGCCCCAGTGTTAAACAAAAGTCTTAAAACTTACCAAATACATCCACTTTGAAGTAGCCAGGGTTTTCATTCAAGAAAACATGCTTTCCACATTTCTGAGGCATGCCTGAGACAACAAAAGTAAACTGGAAATAATTAATTTTATCACAGACTGTTAGTACTATTTTCTTGAGGTAATGATAAATTTGTGGATTGCTTCTTCTCTAGCAGCATCTCTCGTGGATGGGATTATGACAACCCAAGACCCCCAACCCCCACGCCTCCCTTTCCCAAACTATATTCTACTTATTATCCTATGTTTGCATCTGTAGTTATGTTTCTGCAGTGATTATGTTCTACTATGGCTTGTAACAACAGACAGATGTGCATTTCTCTTTTTACTAAATGGTACCTAGTTTTTGCCAATTACAGTCTGTACTGATATTTTTCATATCCTAAGGTGCACATGTAATGTCAAGTTGCAGTATAGTGATGAAAAACACATGTAAGAGTCTTGTTGTACTTTGTGCACATAACAATAAATCTTAACTGGTTACAATGCATTGTATTTTTAATAAATGCCTTATATGCTCCTGTCAATAATGGAGAATCCACTGCATCCACTAAACAGTATCATCTCCAGACAGAGGAGCAGCTTCAGCGACAGACTGCTGTCACTTTCCTGCTCCACTGGCAGACTGAGGAGATCGTTCCTCCCCCACACTATGCGACTCTTCAATTCCACCCTGGGGGGGTAAACGTTAACATTACTCATTCAAAGTTATTGACTGTCTGTATACCTGCATTGTTATCACTCTTTAATTTAATACTGCTGCTGCAGTATGTGAATTTCCCCTTGAGATTAATAAAGTTTCTATCTATCTATCTATTTTTCAACGAGCCAAGCCACCTGCACATCACACATTTCCATGGTGTGTTGTGCATATATACAATAAAAAAAATTGTCAGAAAATGAAAAAAGCAGAGTGTGTGATGGAGTGGGCTGAAGTGCCACAAACCAACTATCAAAATTTTTAATGCATGATGAGTCACTCTTGCTGAGAATATGGTAATAAAAGAACTTAGAACAACGTTTTTAAGTGTGTAAACTTACCAACACTCACTGATAAAAATCAATCCGCAAATACGCAGGGAGAATATGCAAATTCCATGTAGACCCTGGTGCTGTGAGGTAGGAATGACAGCTCTGCGCTACCACTCTGTCTATGCTAAAATATCTGTACTATACTTACTGAACTTTAACCTGATTAAAACTAAAATTATACCTCTAACATCCGTTCAGCTCTTGTCACTTAATTGCATGCTACATGAACGCTCAGTCTTTCTCACATAATACCACCAAAGTACAGGCATTCATGTTGATACTAGCAGCAGGTAATATCTTTACAAAATAACAAAATATGTTTCTGTATAATGAAAGACTATGAGTGAACTCTGCAGAACATAAGTATAACTTTTTTCACTTATTACTGTGTAGTTGTCTATAGAACCAAGACAAGCAATTCACATCCGAGAATCAACATTCAATAACGGCAATTGACAATAACTTTCCAAGGTGAATCAATGCCCCGGTCCTTGAAAGACTGTCGTGGAGAAATACAAGCAGCAAAGTAAACCACACAGCTGGTCTCCCTTTAAAATGACTGAATCTTATAAAAGCTTTTTGCATTTTTCACTTTTTAAAACTACATGCATATGCTGTTTTACAATATGTGTGTAATCTCAAGATGCAGATCAATACTCTATGTCTATTTTTCAAGAATGAAATATTATATTCAGTTAAGTTTTAAGGCATTTTAAACATTGGTATCCTGGTACCCATTAACTCCATTATAAAACACAAGGGCAGGCTAGTTATTTTTTTAGTTATATAAAAAAGATTCACTTTCACATGCAATTTTATGTGTCAAATTAATATATAGCATGATTATGAAGAAAGAACTTTGACTTGAAAAATAACTTATCTTTTAAACAAGCAAACTAACCCAAAAATTATAACTCTGCCATCAACATGCTGTACAGATAACAGATTCTTCAGTCTAAAACCAATGTGCTTTGGCAAAGAATATTAGTTCATGCACTCTACCAATATGAGTGTAACTTTGTTTTTCTGGAGTACATTGTTTCATTAACTCTTTAGCCTGTACTTAAATGACAATTAGCACACACCATTAATATATGCTCAACTTTGAGCCCTCAATGTGCACCAAATTTATGCACTCCTTTTCTTCCAGGTGGTCCATGCACACTGACACTTAATGTGACAAAAGCAGTCTTTAGATCATTTGATGTTAATCTGTACCTCTTAGAGACATCTACCATCTTTCAGTCTGTGAAATGATTGGATTTCATGATAGGACCTGTGCTTTCATTCATTTTTATATTCTTTTTTTACCCAGATGTAAACAGTCCATTACACTCTGCAACTTTGTAACCCCTTCTAGACAAATGGCAACAGCCACCTTTACTCTAAAGGTGTCTCGATGTTTTTATACTTCACTTCCTTTCTTAAAGCCTTGTATCTTCAAAAGGCAAAAAAGAAAAGAATCAAATCCATGTGGAATTACTGAAGTTATGTATTCTACCATTCTATTTATTTGCTGGGTGACATTGGATGGTTACTTCAGCATCATTGTCCATGATGTGTTTGGAGCTGTGTGATGGTATTGCCACTTTAAAATTTGCCATGCTGCTTGGTGGTTGCCATTGTAAATATGTGCAATGTTATGGACTTTCAACTTTTAATTTGTTACATCTTACATAACTTGGTAGGAAACAGCACAAGCACTTCAATACCATACCGACAGACAGAAACTAATCAGAGTAAAGAAAATAAACATATTCTGAATATAATCTGTTGGTAAATTTTATATAAAGCAAATGATACACTTTAATAACTGATAATCTGAGAAACAGCATGCACCTGTAACTGTGCCTGAGACAAAACCTTCAAAATCAAAAGGATCAAAAGCCAGAGGGCTAAGTCTGCCACCAGTTGCCAAGGGCTAGTTGCTAATAATTGGAAGTGTTGGCTTTCTCCAGTAAGGACCCGCCTACTGAGTGTCTTTTGATGTCATTTCCTTTCTCAGTTGAAGAACTGCTGTAGGAAGTTGGGGGAGGGGATATGTGACGAGAAGACTGCAAGATTAGGGTGTAATCACATACTACACAATGCAGTCTGCATATCAGTTACCCTTGAAATAGAGAAGGGTGATACCAACACCCACAAATTGTCTAATTGGTATTAGATTTTGTCAAGCACTCTTGCTATAGTGACAAGGATCAGCTTAACAGCTTTAGCCTTGTGATCCTATTTACCTAGCATCCCCTTAAGAGTCTTTGAAGCTGTTGCACTGAAAGGTCAAGGAAGGACTGCAAGAATGCTTCTTGGGTATTCTTTTGTTTCATGTGTGCCCATGTTGCTTGAGGGTACTGGTTAATCAGTTCCCTTACTAAAAGAGTACTATTGTTAAATACAAAATAAATATTTACTTAACTGAATCGATTGACAGGGATGAACAGAATTAAATGAACTGAGTCAATAGAAAACATCAATGTACTTATTGTTACTATATGTAATTGAATGCATTGAGGAGTTCCAAGAGATAATAGTTTTCACTCGCGTTTATGGAAGTGACATGCTAAGTGACTGGGCTTTAATCTGATTAAATTTGAATCCTGGCAACAGGTTCAAAACACCTGTTACTGCGGGTCATTATGATTAATGTAACAGAAATCATGACCTCATTGTGTCTCTACAACACAATCTCTACATCAGAGATATAGGGGTTGGAATCCTTTAACGTTTACAGTTAAAGAGTTGTATGTCTGAAATACATTTCTAGCTAAATTAAGCCTGATTTTTTTCTTGCTTTATTAAATAATATTTTTTATCTGTTATTCTGTAGTGTCTCCTCGTAAGTATTATACTTTTTTTTTTCAGGAACCAGAACATGTTTTGATTTGAGGAAGAATATGTGCAAGGAAAGAAGATAACGAATGAGAGCTGCTACAAAGTGATCTTTGGGAAAAGGTGACGGGAAAAAAAAAAAATTCTTTCAAAGAGGGTAGTTCAGCTTAGCAATGCTGTGACTGTTCTACAGTTTACTAAAGGTGATTGTATATCTGTAGTACTAGGGTGTTGTACTGTGTTAGCCATTATGAATGTAGAGAAAAGCCAAGCAAAATGACACCTTTTATTGGCTAACTAAAAAGATTACAATATCCAAGCTTTCGAGGCAACTCGGGCCCCTTCTTCAGGCAAGATATAATCTTTTTAGTTAGCCAATAAAAGGTGTCATTTTGCTTGGCTTTTCTCTAAAGGTGATTGAAAAATAATGCATCCATTGCAGTTATCCCTAAAAACAAAATCCACTCCATTGCCTTCTTTAATGTAAACACCACTTACACAAAGTAAATAAACCCAAAGAAAAGTATGTGGACGGTCTTAAACATTTCCATAAAAGTGATAAAAACAAAAGAAATCCAACTGACAGCCACAGACCATATACTTGTAATAATCTTTTTTTTTTTAATCATGCTGGACTCATAGAAGGCACAAAGGAGGGAAATCATTTGCTTTTTTGTTTTGACAAGTTACTCTAGCATAAGAAATTTCACTTTAAACCAGTTAACCTTTTAATGTATATTTTAAGACTGTGCTTACATTATTACAAATGGCTGTGCCTGATCTTTAAACTTCAATAATTCTATTGCATTCCACTCTTAAGTGGCATTCCCTTATCTGGCCATTCCTCTTCAAAAGAATGTTTTCACAGTGCTTCACCTTTATAATCGCTAGGTGGCAGCACATCTCCCTTTACACTTGTTTCCTTGCAGGTTAGTCTCCTGTGCACAAAGAAATGTTCCCATTTCTGAACATTTTGCAAACTAAAAACTACACACATAAGGCTTATGAAAATAATTCACAAAAGCATATATACACCTGTGTTTTGGGAAGGGCTAATACAATTGACAACTAGTTTAATACTTCCCTCAACGGTGTAGACATTTCATGGTCATTCTCAGGGGGTTAGTCTGTGTCAGGTGTCATAATATATATATATTATCCATCTTACTAACCGAAGGTTGTAAACTGGATATGGACGCAGGGCGCTGGGCACATCAAGGCGCACGCGCACTGCCGCCCGCCACAGAGCAAAAAAAGAAACGAGAGGATTCGAAGGTTGTATTACAGTATGGACGGAATCCCCACAGCTCCATGCTGTGACAACACGCTTGCGAAAGGAGTCACGGCTCAAACCAACTGTGACAATGCGCGTGCCTACAACACGCTTGCGAAAGGAGTCACGGCTCAAACCAACTGTGACAACGCACGCGCCTACAACGCGCTTGCGAAAGGAGTCACGGCTCAAACCAAAGAAAACACAGAGACGAGACTACAACCTGTGAACTACACCTGTGGTAAAGCGTGCACGCCAGGTTGTACAGCCGCCCGGACGCAACCGCCCACACCACCGCATATACCTTCCATGATATGTCTTCACGCAGCGGCTTCCCAGAGTCAGTAGGTGGCCCCCAAACAACACAACCTGTTCAAATGTAGATCACATAACGGTCATTCAGTTTGGCGCCCGCCCCAGAGTCCAGAGTCAAACGCAGCGGCGTCCCAAAACGCTGTGGCGCCCGCCCCATAGTCAAACGCAGCGACTTCCCAAACCGCGGCAGCTTCCCGGAGTCAGTATGTGGCGCCCAAATAACACAACGTAATGCGCCGTGTCGCCCGCCCCAGAGTCAAACGCAGCGGCTTCCCAGAGTCAGTACGTAGTGCCCAAACAATACGACCTGTGAGCCACACTTGCTCTAATCCACTGTGCCAGTAATATAGATCACATAACGGTCACAGACTCTAATCCAGCGGCTTCCCACACTCAGTGGCTGGCACACGAACACCACAACCTGTAAACTGAACTTGCTGTGCAAAACTCTGCCGGCAGTCGGTGTCAGCAAAGGCAACGGAATCACGTCTCCACAAAACGAGACCACTTTACTACAGATATGCTTATGTAGTTAGATGACATGTCCCCAGACGCACCCACCCTCCATGATATGTCATCCATCCAGATATCGGACGGAACAGAAACTGATTGCCATTCTTGGATTTCCAATTCGCTAGCGAATCGCGGGCTTACTAGTATATATTAAAAGAAGGACTCATGTGGCACTACTGCTTTGTTAGTCATTTTGCTGTGAAAATGGAGATTGGGGAGCTTTAACATCTGTCTGGATGACTCTGCACAAGTCAGACGTCATTTTTGAAAATGATCTAATGGGCAAAGGATTTTTGTCTTTACTCATAAGGGGCTGGCACTGTGTATACGAGAGTTGACAACCATAAAATGCTTATCTGGAAAGTCAATCAGGAACAAGGAGCACCTGTGTTTTGCACCTCACGAACAGAGGCTCATCCATCTGATGGTTCTTGTTTTACGTACCATGATTGAATGGAAATAAACAAGAGAGAGAGAGGGAGATGAGAATCACCATATGTATTAACCCTTTATTCAGTACAAAGGTGCAGAAACCAAGAACTGGGTCCCACTAGTTGTAACTTATCATCCACATCTGGAAATACTTCGCAAAATTATGAAAAAGCTTCAACCCATGGTACAGAAAGACAATAAACTGAAGGATATATTCCCAGAACCTCCCCTCCTTGCATACAGACAACCACCGAACCTCAAACAACTGATTGTTCCTATGTATGGTTCAGCAGCAAGTGGCGCATCTCCCTGCCTACAGAACAGGTGTGGCACCTGTGCACATATCTACACGACAGATCAGGTAGTTATACCACATTGCCAGCAGGAGCATAAAATAAATGGTTCATTCACATGCAAATCTGCTAAATGTGGTCTACCTAATCATGTGCATAAGGTGCCCAAACACTGGACTGTATGTAGGGGAAACTGGTCAGACACTGCGCCAGCGAATGAACTCGCATAAATTTCATATCAATCAGAACAGCGTTGATCTTCCGGTGGCAGCACACTTTAACAGTAATGGCCACAGCATAAAGGATCTGAGGGTCACTGTGCTTATGGGTAATTTCAAGACAAAACAGGAGCGGAGAGAATGGGAATACAAACTTATGCTTAAATTCAGTACTCTACAAAATGGTCTGAATAGAGACAAGAGTTTCATGACCAGATATGTGGACTAACAGACTGATTGACCAGCTGACTACATCAGAGGCCTATCTTACAGACAATGCACTTCAAAAAAACCTTTCAGGACTTTCTCTAGTGATGGTTATCTTATCACTACATTTTATTAGTTCATTGTTCTCTTCTTTAAGGGTTAATCTAAGGTTTATTAATTTTGCTAAAATTTGAACAAAAATGTTAAGATGAAAGAAAAAAATCACTTTTCTGTCCCAATATAAGCTAGAGTATTTTTCAGTTTCTTTGTTACATCTTGCCTGATGAAGGGGCCTGATTTGCCTCGAAAGCTTGCATTTGTAATCAATTTAGTTAGCCAATAAAAGGTGTCATTTCACCCGACTTTTTTGCTGTATCAATTTATGGCTAACACAGAGAAAAGCCAAGCAAAATGACACCTTTTATTGGCTAACTAGAAAGATTACAATATGCAAGCTTTCGAGGCAACTCAGGCCCCTTCTTCAGGCAAGATGATGCCTGAAGAAGGGGCCTGAGTTGCCTCGAAAGCTTGCATATTGTAATCTTTCTAGTTAGCCAATAAAAGGTGTCATTTTGCTTGGCTTTTCTCTACATTCATAATGGCTAACACGGTACAACACCCTAGTACTACTGGCTAACACAGTACAACACTCTACTGCTATTTATACAGTACTGTCTCCATCAGGCAACACATTATTGGCCGACACAAAGAGGGTCCAGCAAGACAGTTCTGGAAGGTTGTCACACAGTCATTAAATGTGACATGCCCGCTGATTTTCAGGTATTTAAATGGACACGGTTTGGCAGCGAGATCAGCAACTGCATTCTGAAATACCCAACAACTTGAAGTCATGCAATGTAACATCAATTTATGGGGTTTTAAGGTGCAAACACAGAACCAGAGAAAATGATCACAGAAAGAAACCTAGGTATAAGAGGGCAAAGTTTTGTATGTGGACACAGGTTAAGCCAGAATCAATGAAAGAACCATGGAGTGTTTGGGGGGCTGGGGATGAATACTTAAGAGTGAAAAATGTTGGTTTTCCATCTGAATAACTTTTCCACTGACAGTTGAAGTGTCTGTAAAATTAGAAGGGTGTGGTGTTATTTTCTTGTTAGTAATGAAACCTTGCACTTTTTAGGTTAATGATGAACATTCTGAATAGCCGTTTGTCAGGGCAGTTGAAAAGAAGCATGTCAAATGTAGAAGGTCTAGTAACCCCTAAGTTGGTGTGGATCACGTTCAGACTCAACACTGCTTACTTACCTCGAAACTATTAAAATGTGACCCCGATGTAAGTCTCAAAAAACACTGGTGGACTGTTGTCCATTATACTGTCACAGGGTAAGTAAACTAAACCAGAGTAAAGTGATCAATCCACTCTCAGTACCATTATAAAGCAATAGTTACTGCAAAGAATGAAATGGGACATTTTTAGAAAAGTTAAAATGTATACTGCTTTCCACTGTAACACTGAGGCTGGCCCCAGTACAAAGCAATTTTCCAACCCCCCCCCGGTCGACATAACTAGAATTCACACGACTTTGACTCACTTTACTTTCTTGCTTTATTTACATATTTTAGTTGATTGTTTCATTGGCTTTGTTTCAAATTTTCCTTACCGACACTCGAGCACAGCGCTTCTGGTAATACGTTAATTGAAGGCCGTTTATTGTTGTCTGTCGGCGAGCTTCAAGACGCCAGATTGTCGTCGTCCGCGACTTTGTTTTGTTTGGTTTCAGAAGCTCGCGCGTTCTTACACGCGCCTTTGGCGCGCGCGTGCGCTCGTGAGGAAAGGTAAAAAAAAAAAAAGAGGGGGAGGGGGCACGTGCGCGTTTATGCATTCAAGCGTGTGTACTCGCCTGCACGCGCACGCGGAGGAAGAGAAAGAGAGGGAGAACTGACGGTGAAGGAGCGCGCGCGCGGGGGAGCGAGGCAAACGGGGGTGGACGAGGACGCGCATGCGCGTCTCCGGTCTGCAGTGATGGCAGGACGGCAGCAGGTTCAGCGGTAGCAGCTCGATGATCGCATCCGTGAACGCTCCTGAACAGCGCGAGCTCGGCTAGCGGCGACGAGTTTCCCCCAGACGGGACCGCGAGCGTCCGTGAGACAGACTCTTCTGCAGGACCGACGTACGTCACTCAGCGTCCAGAGCCAAAAAAAGAAACAAAAGAGGAGGCCGAAAGCGAAGCGCACACCTTCTCTGTATCCGTCCTCCTCCCCGTCTCTCGTCGCTGTCTTCTGCCCTTGATATCTGGCGATCTGGCTGGCGAGTGGCGCGCTGTATCCGCGGGTGGGAGGAAGAGGAGGAGGAGGAGGGGCTGCAGCAATAACAACTTAGCGCACATTGTGCACCGCCAAGTCCGACAGAAACACGTCGATGTAAGCGTGTGGATCGCGACGCTGAGAGATCGCGAGATATAAACAGGACTGTCTCGCCAAGACTCGCCAGCCGAAGCATCGCTAGCGATTCTTCACGGATTTCAGGGACTGAGGAAGCGGCGGCAGCTGTCGAGCCGGATCCCGACACGAACCTGACATGATGTTTCCACAATCAAGACACTCGGTGAGCGCTGCCCGCGGGTGTGTTGGGATGGGGGAGGGGCTGCCCTTAATAGAGTGGATTGTGCTGCGGCCAGCTTGTTGCCCCGTCGATAGAGTGGATTGTAGTGTGGCCGTCTTGTTACCCCCTGAGTGGAGTGGACAATGGTGTGGCCGGCTTGTTGCCCCTCAGTGAAGTGGACCACGGTATGGCAAGCCTGCTGCCCTCAGTGGAGAGGATTTTGTCGTGGACAGTTCTTTGCTCTTTATATGCTTTCCAGGGCTATGTTACCTTCTCTGTGACTTTGCTCAATAAGTTACCCTTTGCTCTCCTGTTGTACGGATTTGATTTTGTGATCCGAGTAGCTAGTTGACCCTTCACAGTTGGTGCATTCTCCCCTTGAAGTATGTGTCTTGTGCCTGTCCTAAAGGGAGTTTCCCCACCAAGGCAATCATGTTCCTGTCATGGAGGGAGTTGCCAACCCCCTCCCACCTGAGGCACACATTGTGCTCCTGCCTGTTGCCCTGTGGTGCATGGATTGTACTAGTGCCCCCTATGGGGCTGGCCCACAGTCTGTTATCTTGACCTTACTCCAGCACAAGCTACTCTTGTGAGTTTTCCCAGCTTTGCTTGGATTGTTTTCATGCTCCCTGGTTGAATTGATGTTTGCTCTGCTGTGGCAAACATTTATGTATCTAAAGGTAAGTCAGTCATTAGCCTTAACATTTCACTGTGTGTACCTGTCCCAGAAGAATCTGGCCTTTTCCTATACTAATGGGACTTCTGTCTTAGGTGGAGTTTTCTCCTTTGCCCTTTTGCAACACCAGCTTTTATTTCTAGTCAAAAGGAGTTGACCTCTTGCATTTCTGATTGTTTGCATGTCTCAGGAGTATTTGCCTTTCTAAAGTCTGACTCAGAAGATGGTGCCTTTTGTAGGGTCTAATATTGAGCCGTTAGCTCAAATGAATGGGAATTTCGTTGTTGTTTAGTACAGGCTGAAAAGGAGTTGCAACTCATACTGGGCATCTGACTGAAAAAGTGCCTCCTCTGTAGCCCAGGCTGGGTTCCCACCTTTCATTTAACAGGCCCACAAACTACATGTGGACTATACTTTTGTTTCTGGGTATTTTCTTTAGTTATTTATTTCCCCAAGGTTTTGCATCTATTGAAGAAGGATTGGTTTCCATGATTTAGTTGTGTACCTGTCTCTAGGAATTTAATTGTAAGCTTACTCCTGTAGGATTTATCCTTCTGACTCAGGCTGTACTTATGCCCCAATTAAAGTTATCCCCACCTTTTGATCTGTTTGTGTTCCCTGGAGTTACCCTCCCTCTCTGCCAGTCAATGTACAGTTATCTGTTTATAGGTGAGTTTCATGTCTAGTGTCCCTCTCTGTTTCCCCTTGCCAAATGATAGTTTGTTTGCTGAGCTCTTCATTTCTCTTCATGAAATTCTGTATTACTTTAAAGTATAGGGAGGAAGGTTCATAGACAGATCTTTTTTTTTTTTAAAGCACACCTACTTATATATTAATTTATTTTTAACTTGTATATGTCAAATGTTAAGATGTTATTGTTGGATAGTTTATATGATCACTATTTGTATCCATTCTGTGGTGTCACTTGTACCAATGGGCGACTTTGAAGCCCAGCATGCTTTAGTGTCTTAACTTTGTTACAGCATTGCAGTGTCCATGAATTTCTATGGGTGCACCATGGCAACAGTACATGTTTTAAAGTGCTTTAAATTTTAATGAAGTGGGCTTACAATGGCCCGTTATTTAATAACAGAAGAGAAATAAATCAGATGGAGGCAGATATGTTCTGTTTTATCTTGGCCTGTTGTCATCTTTCAGAATGATACATTGGAAAAACAAATCATTGCCTCCCAGATATTCATCAGTATTACATTTTATTTGATTTCACATGCAGCAGGACATACACATTTTGAATTTCACAGTTCACTTTTTTTTTCCGTGCAACATCATACAAAATATTTATTTTAGTCTACAACATCAGCTTGCCTTTATAAGCAGGGGAATCGGAATAGTTTGCACAGATTCACACTGTGACACCTCTACCCCTGCTTCATATACGTCTACCAGGTTTATACTAAGAAATGGCATCTTTAAATGCAGAATAGTTTAATTTATACCAGAAGTGGTGTGCAAGGAATGATTGTGGGAAGTTGACTGTAGCATACAAGGCGACTGTAGTTTTATTCTGCAATTTACTGTTCAGTGGTGTCCTGTTCACTTGTCAGATGTAATACCAATTTCTGTTTAGTTATAGAGGTTAAAGACAAAAGTTCTGTGTTCTTACACTATTGTTTATGGTATACCGTATATAATTAATTATTTGCTACATATTACTAATAACTAGAACCCTTATATTGAACATCTAGACAAAGTGATGCCCATTATTGCATCAAAAATTGTTCACCTTCATTCACTTTTTACCAACATGTTACATGCACATTTGTTCACAAACCAGGTGTTGCCATGCAAAGCATGTTCAAGCCATCAAGAATTTGCACATCTCTGTCTAGATCTCCATCCATCACACTGGTGGTCCTTTGGTCTTTCTTGAAAAAGAATACTGTGTCATGT
Source organism: Erpetoichthys calabaricus (assembly GCF_900747795.2). NCBI lineage: Eukaryota > Metazoa > Chordata > Cladistia > Polypteriformes > Polypteridae > Erpetoichthys > Erpetoichthys calabaricus. The sequence goes on from NC_041405.2 coordinate 140,498,453, forward strand.
CTCATTCACCCATTATGATCGTCATCTTTCCATTTTTCCTGGTTATGGTCACTGTAGCAACCTGATGAACTTGGTTAATGAGGCCTCCTCATTCCCCACAACATTCTCCAGACATTCCTGGTGAATACCCAAATATTTCAATAACAACTGAGTGATTTAATTACTCCGCATATTCTAGGTCTATCCCTTCATCTTATCTGAGTGGGCTGTACCTTTCTGTGAGTGAGCTCAACAACCATGTGCTTGAGTCTCATTTTGGCCACCTGTTCTTGTCATCTTATTCTTGTACTCATGGTCCTATATTGTCACCTCCCTTGTGACCTTAGGTAAGGATAAGGATAAAGACTAACAGTAAATCTCCAGCTTTGTCTGTGAAGGTATCGTCTGCTTCACCAATACTGTCCAGTGAAATGCTTGTAAAACTTCTGCTGCATTGATTTGTGTCAGTCTCGCGATCATCTCAATTTTCATTTTTTATACAATACCCTGAGGTGCTGCAACAGCTTTTCGAATTTTACCTGTGGAGAGCAAGACACAGAGGACCCAGACCTTCAATCTGAAGGTGTTAGTTCTCCTCCCAAACCATACAACAATTCCTTGCAAGTCATTCCAATGAGTATCAAAGTTAACAGCCTGATGAGGCCAAGGTGTAGCATAATCTGCAGAGATGCGGCCCATAGGTTGACAAACTGGATATATCCGCATCCAGGCTGCACCTTGATATCCAATCTTTGAAAATCATGGAAATGAGAGGGGGTCAGAACAACCCATAACGAGTCCATTGCTTACAATTAATGGGATCATCTTAACAGCAAATGCAGTATGTGAACACAACTTTCACTCTACAAATACAGGTAACCAATAGCATACAGCAGTTTCCCTGGGACCTCATATGCTTGAAACACCTCATATAAAGTACTTAATAATATACAGTCATACGTTTTTTTGTTTTAAGTCCACAAAGCACCTGTAAACAGGGTTGGCAAGCACACATGACCCCTCGCATATCTGTACAAGGATTAAGATTAGGTCCACTGCTGCATGACTGGGAATCTCCATTTTACCTTCTTGTTCATGGCCTAAACTATCAGCCAGAATTTTTTTTTGCTAGTACCCTAGCTCAGGATCTTTTGGAGACGCTAAAGTTTGATTCCTTGGTAATTGAACAAACTTTTATACCGTTTTTTTTTTTTATTTTATTTTTAAAATGACAACTTCCACCCCAGTTTGAGAGTTCTGATATACTTTCCATTTTAAAGAGGGTCCAGCATGCTTGATAGATCTCTGAATATACAGTCAATACAAACCGTATCTTTACAGCTGAATTATGGAGACTCCATTGCATAGGACAGAGATTTGCAAAAGACATAAAAGTGAAACTAATTTCTCAATAAGGTCCACTGAGGGCTCATTATTGATCTGTAAGGCCATGCACTATTGATTATACCTTATATAACATACATAAAGATGAAAAAAATGGGGCTTATCACAAAATACAAATATTTACAGTAATTGTAAATGTCCTGTTGTTTAGAATTGTGCTGAACATCTCCTCTGCTTAATGAAACAAATTTTAATATTTCAGTTAAAACACAATATTTGTCTTCCATGTTATGTACGCACCTATCTGTCTATGCTGTCTGCCTGCTTTGTGTCCAGAGTGATATTCTTCCTGTATTTCTAGCAAATAAATTGCTGCATCATCTCCCAAATAAAGAACTCCTTTATTAGATCATTGTATTTTAAATTTGGTAGCAGTTTTGACCACATTGATGATTGCTTTTTGTATTTAATAACTTCTCTAATGTGGTGGGGTTTTTTTTTTTTTTTTTTTTTTTGTTTTTTTTACACAGTTGGTTATTCCATTTTTATATACAATCTGCTGTTTTTTTTTATAATTTAAAATTATGTAGAAGTTTTATATTCCCATTTCAAATTGCATACAGTAATTTGTATAACCACTGAGTTTTTTTTCCTTTCTTCAGAGTCTTTTATTTTTGCCTATTCATATACCACTCACAAAGAGACTCATTTGAACAATTTTGATGAGAGTAGGCTATGCAGCCCAGCTAAGCTCAGCAATCGTATTCACCTGATTCCTCCAAAATAACACTTAAGTTTTTGAGGTCCCCAGAGTGCTACTGCCTACCACACTTGCTAACTGCAAGATCAGGCAGTGGAGGTGAAGAGACATGTCTCGCATTAAATTCCAGTACATCATTAACTGAAAGTAGATTGGTAACTAATATATTGTGTATTTACAGCACTGGTAAATGCACACAAAATCATGCTGATTTTCACAATTCACTTTCATTGTCTTACATGTTTTAAGATTTTTTTGAGTTAACATGTCATTTAAATCCGCACGGACAAATGGACTGTATTGGAAGGAGTGTATTGGCAGTGACACATCTCAAATTCTTTACTCAGGCAAAGTATTGCTATCTTACTCAAAAAGGAAAAAAAAAACTGATTTTTACTTTTTTTTTTTTTTTTTAAATCATGACAGTACTTTATAAGCTAAATACTGGCGCACAGCTTTAAGATGCAAAATCAAGAACGGTGTTCTCTTTTTTGAGGGGCATATACAAAATTGTATGAATGTTTTTTGCCTTAAATGGGCTAACATGCTTGTTTAGTTGCCGAATAAATTACACAATGTCCATATTTGAGTACAAAGTCTGAGTTTTAAAAATCCTTTGCATTGTTGTCATACTGAGAAGTGAGTCTTTCTAACTTCTGGCAAAGGGCATCGGGTTTTACTCTGAAGAGAAGCAGCCCCATAGGATGGTGCTGCCACCGCATCAATACTTGACAGTGGATATTGTGCTTCTTGCTGTGTTGGCTTTTTGCCAATCATATTTTCTGTCACAAGTAAGACTAAATATTTTGAAGTTGGGCTCATCAGATCATTAGACATTTTCCAAGCATGTTTTTTGAGAGATACAGTATGTCTTTTTGAATTAAATTTATATAGGCCTGGTGCTCTTGTTTATGAAATGGTCTATCTTTACAGCTCAGACTTGTGGAGAATAAATTGAATGGGTAGAATGTGCATGGAATAGCAAATTTCTGCAGCTCCTTTTAGGTTACTTTTGGCATCGTGGTTGCCACCTTGATAGGCTTTTTCCTTCTACAGTTATTGTTTTCATAGGGTCATCCTGGTCTCTGTTATGCCCAATTTTTCTTTCTCTTTTTAATAATAATACATTGTTCAGTGATGTATGTAATGCCTTTAAAATTCATTTCAATCCCTCTCCACATCTGTACCTTTCAACCATAATATCCCATAAGTCTTTTGTTAGCTCATTGTGGGCTGTGGATATCAGTCTGCACTGTGCAACCAGGAAAGCTTTATGGAAATACTAGAGCAACAGCTGATTTTATTAAGGAACTATCAGAGAGTCGCTTTTCAGTTGGTGTCGAGTAAAGGCAAATTACCTTTGGACATAATTTATAATGTAATTGGTTAAATCTGACCAGTTACAACCCCCATTGAAAAGAATGAGTGAGTATATACCATATATGCAACCAGTGCATTGAAAAATGTTTTCAAATATAATCTTTTTTTTGTTTGTTTTTAAAACTGTTTTATTTTTTTCACTTAAATAACATAGGTTACTGTGGCGGGAAAAAAGGTTTGGCCTGATCTGTCTTGATTTTATCCTTAACATAAAAGAAAGCTAAAATTTCAGTAAGGGTGTATAGACTTTTTCACGTATTCACTTATTCACACACAAAGTTCATGATTTGTAGTGGGTCAAACTGTGCCTGGTGGCTTTTTTTTTTACAGCTGAGTTGCCAGTTGCTGCACAATTCTGACAATCAAAAAAAATTAGTGCAATTGAATTATCTTTGTGAGCTAAACAACATATTAGATAACAACTTGCCTACAAGCAGCACAGAAAACTATGCCAGTCAGAATAACCATGTCGGATATTACACATGTACAACAGTGTGAGAGTGTGTTCCTCTGCAAAGCACAGTAGATGAGATCACAATTTTGTCTGATGATGCAATTAAACGCAGTGACAGCTCAACTTCATTTTAAAGAAAACCTTCAGATGAGGTGGCATATTAAACCTTTTGACAAGAATAGGACATTCAGCCTGGCATAGCTCATCAGTTCTTATTTTATACGTCTAATGTTTCCAAAACAATATCAAGACAAGATTTATAGGCCCCAAAGGTACTCTTCTCAACCACAATGCTTGGCAAGTTCTTTCATTTGTTTTTATGAGAAGAAATATTTTCTAACATTTCTACAAAATTTGCCATTAACCAACTCCCATATTCCTCCACGTTATTACTCAACATTTTTTTTACACTGAAAGCAGCCATTCACCCTTAAATCTTCTATAATTTTTATAAAATTGTATTATGTCTTCTCATAATCTGTTTTTTTTTTTTCAGCTAAAAGATTCTTTGTTTCATTGTTCATACACTATAAAATCTATTAAACTTATCTCAACTCTTCTCTGATCCTTTCCAAAAGTATCCTGACATTCTCATGTGTAGAGACCAAAACTGGGCACAATATTCAACATGTATTATAAGCTGCATCTCAACAGCATTATAAAGTTTGTTGAACCTATATTATTTCAATTTGCATTCCACACTTTGCACAATACATCCCATAAAAATCATATTTAGTTTCTGCATACTGCCTAGTTGCAGAGAATGATGAGTCCATTACAATTACAAGTCTTTTTTCTTTTTTTTCAATAAGGAGACTGAAAAGAAATGAGAACAGGCCATGTGGCCCAATGTGGCTTGACAACCCCAAATACCTTGTTGTGTCAATATTCTTAAAATTTTTATTTAAAATTTTAGTGTAATTTGTCGTAAAATATATACAGTGCATCCGGAAAGTATTCACAGCGCATCATTTTTTCCACATTTTGTTATGTTACAGCCTTATTCCAAAATGGATTAAATTCATTTTTTTTCCTCAGAATTCTACACACAACACCCCATAATGACAACGTGAAAAAAGTTTATTTGAGATTTTTGCAAATTTATTAAAAATAAAAAAACTGAGAAATCACATGTACATAAGTATTCACAGCCTTTGCTCAATACTTTGTCGATGCACCTTTGGCAGCAATTACAGCCTCAAGTCTTTTTGAATATGATGCCACAAGCTTGGCACACCCTATCCTTGGCCAGTTTCTCCTATTCCTCATTGCAGCACCTCTCAAGCTCCATCAGGTTGGATGGGAAGCGTCGGTGCACAGCCATTTTAAGATCTCTCCAGAGATGTTCAATCAGATTCAAGTCTGGGCTCTGGCTGGGCCACTCAAGGACATTCACAGAGTTGTCCTGAAGCCACTCCTTTGATATCTTGGCTGTGTGCTTAGGGTCGTTGTCCTGCTGAAAGATGAACCGTTGCCCCAGTCTGAGGTCAAGAGCGCTCTGGAGCAGGTTTTCATCCAGGATGTCTCTGTACATTGCTGCAGTCATCTTTCCCTTTATCCTGACTAGTCTCCCAGTCCCTGCCGCTGAAAAACATCCCCACAGCATGATGCTGTCACCACGATGCTTCACTGTAGGGATGGTATTGGCCTGGTGATGAGCAGTGCCTGGTTTCCTCCAAACGTGACGCCTGGCATTCACACCAAGAGTTCAATCTTTGTCTCATCAGACCAGAGAATTTTCTTTCTCATGGTCTGAGAGTCCTTCAGGTGCCTTTTGGCAAACTCCAGGCGGGCTGCCATGTGCCTTTTATTAAGGAGTGGCTTCCGTCTGGCCACTCTACCATACAGGCCTGATTGGTGGATTGCTGCAGAGATGGTTGTCCTTCTGGGAGGTTCTCCTCTCTCCACAGAGGACCTCTGGAGCTCTGACAGAGTGACCATTGGGTTCTTGGTCACCTCCCTGACTAAGGCCCTTCTCCCCCGATCGCTCAGTTTAGATAGCGGGCCAGCTCTAGGAAGAGTCCTGGTGGTTTCGAACTTCTTCCACTTACGGATGATGGAGGCCACTGTGCTCATTGGGACCTTCAAAGCAGCAGAAATTTTTCTGTAACCTTCCCCAGATATGTGCCTTGAGACAATCCTGTCTCAGAGGTCTACAGACAATTCCTTTGACTTCATGCTTGGTTTGTGCTCTGACATGAACTGTCAACTGTGAGGCCTTATATAGACAGGGGTGTGCCTTTCCAAATCATGTCCAATCAACTGACTTTACCACAGGTGGACTCAAATTAAGCTGCAGAAACATCTCAAGGATGATCAGGGGAAACAGGATGCACCTGAGCTCAATTTTGAGTTTCATGGCAAAGGCTGTGAATACTTATGTACATGTGCTTTCTCAATTTTTTTATTTTTAATAAATTTGCAAAAATCTCAAACTTTTTTCACGTTGTCATTATGGGGTGTTGTGTGTAGAATTCTGAGGAAAAAAATGAATTTAATCCATTTTGGAATAAGGCTGTAACATAACAAAATGTGGAAAAAGTGATGTGCTGTGAATACTTTACGGATATACTGTGTATATGTGTGTGTGTGTGTGTAAATATATATATATATATATATATATATATATATATATATAAAATGCCCCTGTGTTTAGCCCCTATGAAGAGATTAAGCTGGCACTATTGTATCTGCTAATTTACAAAATATAGATTATCTGCTAATTCAGATAGATAGATAGATACTTTATTAATCCCAAGGGGAAATTCACATACTCCAGCAGCAGCATACTGATACAAAAAAACAATATTAAATTAAAGACTGATAATAATGCAGGTTAAAAACAGACAATAACTTTGTATAATGTTAACGTTTACCCCCCCCCAGCCCCCCCGGGTGGAATTGAAGAGTTGCATAGTTTGTTGGAGGAACGATCTTCCTGTCTGTCTGTCTGTCAGTGGAGCAGGACAGTGACAGCAGTCTGTCACTGAAGCTGCTCTTCTGTTCTGGAGATGACACTGTTTAGTGGATGCAGTGGATTCTCCATAATTGATAGGAGCCTGATTAGCGCCCGTCGCTCTGCCACAGATGTCATGCTGTCCAGCTCCATGCCTACAATAGAGCCTGCCTTCCTCACCAGTTTGTCCAGGCGTGAGGCGTCTTTCTTCTTAATGCTGCCTCCCCATCACACCACCGTGTAGAAGAGGGTGCTCGCCACAACCGTCTGATAGAACATGTGCAGCATCTTATTGCAGGTGTTGAAGGACGCCAGCCTTCTAAGGAAGTATAACCGGTTCTGACCTTTCTTACATAGAGCATCAGTATTGGCAGTCCAGTCTAATTTATCATCCAGCTGCACTCCCAGGTATTTATAGGTCTGCACTATCTGCACACAGTCACCTCTGATGATCACAGGGTCCATGAGGGGTCTGGGCCTCCTAAAATCCACCACCAGCTCCTTGGTTTTGCTGGTGTTCAGGTGTAGGTGGTTTGAGTCGCACCATTTAACAAAGTCATTGATTAGGTCCCTAAAAGCAATGTGTTTATCGTATTTATTAATCATATTTGTTACTGCACATACACACATTACTCTGCGAAAGTATTCGGTACTTGTGTGAATAAAGAAAAGAAAAAAAATCAGTATAGCAAAGAAAGTTTCAAAATGATGAAATGAAAGTTATTAAATTAAAAAAAAATGCTGTAATGAGCAGTGAGCAATTAAAAAATACTGAATACTATAAACCAAATTTGACTTTAAAACTGCAGTTGTTGTCCTCAGTAGACTCATGCAGTTTTATAAGAAAGTTGGTAGGTTGATTGTTCCATGCATTTAGGAGAACTAGCCTCAGTTCTTCTGCAGACTTTGGCTGTTTTGCTTGCTTCGGTTTCTCCAATTGCAGACAGCCTTGATGATGCTAAGGCCAGAGCTCGGTGATGGCCATACCATCTGTTGCAGAACTCCTTACTCTTCTTTTTGCGGAAGGTAGTTCTATATTACCTTAGCCATGTGTTTGGGGTCATTGCCATACAATGTAGTTGGAACCAATCAGACGTCACCCTGATGGTGTTGTGTGATGACTTAGATTCTGCTTGTACTTTTCAGCATTAAAGATTTCGTCGTTCTGACCAGATCACCATCTCTGTTTCCATAAGTTTAGCACCAAACCAGAAGGGAAACCTCCACAGTGTTTCTCTTAGGCTGTAGACATTCATTCTTGTAGTGATATCCATCTTTACTGGGGTCAAATTAAAAATTTTGATTCCTCAATCCAGAGAACTTGCTGCTATTGTTCTGCAGCCTGGACCTTGTATTTTTGTGTAGGCAAGTCTTCTGGCATTTGTTTCCTTTTTGGAGGCAAAGCTTTGATGAACGGCACTTCTAATAAGACTTATTCAGACTGTCAAGGAGCATATTTGGGTTCCAGTGATTCAGTGAGTGTAGGGTGAATAGCAGTGCTGAATTTCTTCCAGTTTTGAACATCTATTAAAAGCATCACACATCTGCTACACTCGGTTTCCATGGCCAGCCACTGTGTTTCTAGTCCTTAACCTTGCCCTTTACCTTGTGCTTCTTTAGAAGAGCTTGGACGTCACGTCTGGAAACTGTTGTCTGCAGAGAAATTTTTGTTTGAAAGAGATGTAACGATACAAGATGACCACGTTGTGTCTTGTTAGCATGCTCACTCTTGGTATGGTATAATAGCTGATCATCCATCCATCCATTATCCAACCCGCTAAATCCTAACCACAGGGTCACGGGGGTCTGCTGGAGCCAGTCCCAGCCAACACAGGGCGAAAGGCAGGAAACAAACCCCGGGCAGGGTGCCAGCCCACTGTAGGGAGATAACTGATCATTTGAAAGTTAAACTGTCACATCTACCACACCCTCACCATTTTGTTTGGTTATCCTTTGTCCAGTTTAATTCCTTGTACACCTGGTTCTATCAATCACTTTGGTTCAGGCAAGTCATTGTTTAATCATTCACTGAGATATACCTGTATCTCCAAAGTCATAAGCTTTTTTTTATTTTTTAACTGAAAAAAGGCCTTTTACGTAATATGTCACTTTCTTTAATGAAATCTAAAATTGCTTCCATAACATTTAGTTTTTTGGAAAAAACATTTAGAAATCTTAAACGTGTATTTTTCTATTGATGAAATAATGCAGAAAACAAAAAATGAATTTCTAAGACAAACTTACATAAACCATCTAGAGAGCCTAAGATTTTGCAACATTACAAAATGTTTATGAGCCTGTGTATATGTGTATGTATGTATAGTATGTATATGCATGTATGTATGTGAGATATATACACACACACGAGGGACATTCAAAAATTTTCCACACTTTTTATATAAAAAAAAAAAAAAAACACAAACAGGAATGACATCACTTTTCCTCATAGTCACCTTCCTTTGCAAGGCAATTTTCCCAGCGTCATACAAGCTTTTTAATGCCCAATTACTACTATTCCCGCCTTCACCGTTTCCAAATAAAATACGAAGGTGCGGAAACTTTTTGAACGCCTCTCGTGTATGTGTATGTATATGTTTATATGTCTGTGTAGTAAAAATGACCCAACTGAAGTTTTCAATCGGCCTGTTTGCATAAAAGTATTCATTTAGATTTTTATGTACAGTACATATGGATTCAGATCAGCAACAATATCAAAACCACTGTCCAGTGACTTGAATAACATTGATTATTTTGTTACAATGGCACCTGTCAATAGGTGGGATATTTTATTCCACAAGTAAACAGTCAGTTGTTAAATATGTGTTGGAAGCAGGAATAATGGGCAAACATAAGGATCTAAACAACTGACACTGGCGAAGTTGTGATGGCTAGATCATTAGGTCAGAGCATCTCCAAAATGGCATGACTTATGGGGTCTTCCCGGTATGCATTGGTTAGTACCTACCAAAAGTGGTCTGAGGAAGGACAACCGGTGGACCAGTGAAAAGGTCATGGACGGCTAAGGCTCATTGATAGATATTGGGAGTGAAGACCAGCCTGCCTGATCTGATTCTACAAAAAAGATACTGTAGCAAAACAATCTGAAAAACTTTAATGCCCATGAGAGCAAAGTGTCAAAGCACATAGTGCATCGCCGTTTGCTGAGTATGAGGCTGTGTAGACACAGACTGGTCAGAGTACTCATGTTGACCGCTGTCCACCATCCAGAAGTGCCTACAATGGTCATGCAAGTAGCAGAACTGGATCATGGAGCAGTGGAAGGAGGAGGCTTGGTTTGGTCATGTGGATGGCCAGATACATGTGTGTCATTTTATCTGGGGAAGAGATGGCAGCTGAACGCATAATGAGAAGAATGAAAGCTGGCGGAGGCAGTGTGGTGCTTTCGGGGCAATGTTCTACTGAGAGACCACAGGTCCTGTCATTCGAGTGGCTATTACTTTAATGTGTACCCCCTACCTAAAGCTTGTTGCAGACTGCTTTCTCCTCCTCATGGCAACAGTACTCCCTGATGGCAGTGACATCTTTCATTGGGATGATGTGCCCTGCATACTGCAAAAATTGTTCAGGAATTTATTGAGGAACATGACAAAGAGAAGATGTGGACTTGTACTCCAAATTACCCAGATCTAAATCTGATTGGGCATCTGTAACATGTGCTGGAAAAACAAATCCTATCCGTGGAGAGCCTACCTCACAGCTTACAGGGCTTAAAGGATCTGCAGCTAACGTCTTGGTGTCAGATACCACAGGATACCTTCAGAGGTCTTGTGGTGTCCATGCCTTGATGGGTCAGAGCTGTTTTGGCTGCACGAGGGGGACCTACACAAGTTTGGGCAGGTGGGTTTTAATGTTGTGGCTTATCGGGTTGTTTTGTTATCTGTACAGTTATGTAAATGTGTATGGAAAAAGATGATCCACTGTGGCAACCCCTAGCGGGAGCAGCTGAAAGAGAAAGAAGACAATTATGTAAATGTGTGACCCCTTTATTAGGGTAATTTCAAACAATTACCAAAGATGAACAAATTAAGCATGAATACTTACATTAAAGGAAAAACTTACTGTGCCTGTCAATTAGGAAAAACAAAAGAGAAGATATTATTTTTGTCTTTTTCTATCTAAGGGCTATATGTTATCGGAGATTGTTGGTTGTCCATTATGATACATTATATAAATTTATTTCCTATTTGGAGAAACTGACATATGAAAAAAAGCATATGAAACTCCAGACATGTTGCACTTAATTTAATGCTTGGGCCTGACCTTTTTTGTCTTTGTGGTCATGTCAAATTATAACATAACTGGGAGTGTAGTCAGTTGGCATGATTGGCATCCAATAGGTGACATTTTTGTTCTGCACTTACAATCCGAAACTATATAGATTTTTCCATTTTAATCTTGTACTAGTACAATGATAGATTTTAAAGTTTAGAAACATATAATAAATGCACTGCTAATAATTTAAAGGTAGGTTGAGGAAATTCTTACACAAATTTAAAAAAAAAAAAAAAAAAAATTCTGCATGTTAATGAATTGTCCCTTTTTCATCTCCCATAGTTTTATCTGATTGTATATTCTCTCAACACCCAAAGCTGGCTGACAAAGTGGTGTTTGTTTGAAGTTTGTATGTCCTTGCCATGTCTACGTGGGTTTTCTTCTCCATCCCCAAAGCCATGCAAGTTTATTAGCCCCAGTATAAGTTAGTCTAGATGTGTGCGTGTGTGTGCGTGCGTGCGTGCGTGCGTGCGTGCGTGCGGATTTCTTGCATTTAATTGCCACCTTATCCCAGCTTATTTCCTACCTTGCAGACAATGCTAACAGGATACATTGGGTCCCCTTCATCTTTGAGTTTGATTTAAGTGAATTTGACAACATGTGTAGTCACGTAAATATTTGAACCCTGTCAATCAATTCATATTGGCTTCATGATTTTGTTTTTCTTGTTTATACGATATAGGAGACTGAGACAGTGACAACCTTATGTATAAGAGATTTTTTTTTTTTTTTTAATTAAGTAAAGCAACATCTGGTTATGACAAATCAAGTTTTCTTGATATACCAGAAAGGTCTATCACGGATAAATATTTGTATTATGACATAAACAAGTAATGACTGTTGACACAGTCATTATTTTTAATTAATTATAATAGAAATTTTTTTTTTTTTTTTTTTTTTTTTTTTGTTCCTCTCTAACTTGTTATAGGGTTATTATTGTCACATACTGTATACAGAGCACAGTGAAATTTAATGGCATGCACTAATCAACATGCAACATTTCACCACTCTCCCACACAATGACTACTGAATAGAAATAACTTGCCTCAAACTTACTGAAAAATCTCTGAACATATTTGTATACTGCTAAATAAGGGCAGCACAGATACATAGTAGTTTTTTTTCCAATAGTAAAAGTGTTATTTATTTTTACATTAATTCTGTCTGTCTGCAACAAAAATGACAAGACTTCCATTTTTGTTTTTATTGTCTCATTGCTTATTTCCCTATTTTTATTTAGCAATGTCAATACTTTCTATTATTGTTTTGCATAGTGTGTGACATGAATGGAAACCTAACTTTGTACTGAATCAGAGGACACAAAGCACTTGAAGATGGTGTAATCAATTACTACCTTCACAGTAAGCAATTTCATAGGAATCATTGAGATAAACAGTCTCTCCACCCCCTCCATTCAGTAAGAGTTATTCTTTACTCTACTGTCATAACTTGAACAAAATTTTGTCATTTTTTTTAAACCAGGGTCTAATTATATTAGTTCATTGGAGCTCCTCACTTTTGAATGTGCTATATACAATTGCACGTCAGTAATACATTTCTGCTGTAGATCTGTTCCTCCTTTTCCTGTCGACCGACCTTGGCTTTTGTTACTGGCCATTAGAAATACAATTTTACAGGAATTGTTCTCTTTTGAATTGAAACAATAATTAGTAGGAATAATGAGAATTTTGGGGATGAATATAATTTCACCCTGTAGCACATCCTGTGCAAATGGTAGTTTCAGTCAGATTTAAATATAATGCTTTGGTCTGTAATCTTGTAGTGTTACCAAGTTTTGAAAGGTTTAGATCAAAAGAAACATGCAAATTGAAACAGGTGAAGTGTATGGAAACAGCAGTTTACCTCTGAGAAAGTGGGACTCAAAAGTTGACACCAAAAAGAACTGAAATAACACTGTGATAAACAAAATGGAAAACAATAGAAAGTCAAATAAAAAGTAGTGCAAACTGCAAATCCTAACCTTCCAATGCACACTACATATGTACAGTGCATCCAGAAAGTATTCACAGCGCATCACTTTTTCCACATTTTGTTATGTTACAGCCTTATTCCAAAATGGATTATATTCATTTTTTTCCTCAGAATTCTGCACACAACACCCCATAATGACAATGTGAAAAAAGTTAAAAGGTGTCATTTTGCTTGGCTTTTCTCTACATTCATAATGGCTAACACGGTACAACACCCTAGTACTTGAGGCTTTAGCAAATTTATTAAAAATAAAAAAACTGAGAAATCACATGTACATAAGTATTCACAGCCTTTGCTCAATACTTTGTCGATGCACCTTTGGCAGCAATTACAGCCTCAAGTCTTGTTGAATATGATGCCACAAGCTTGGCACACCTATCCTTGGCCAGTTTCTCCCATTCCTCTTTGCAGCACCTCTCAAGCTCCATCAGGTTGGATGAGAAGCGTCGGTGCACAGCCATTTTAAGATCTCTCCAGAGATGTTCAATAGGATTCAAGTCTGGGCTCTGGCTGGGCCACTCAAGGACATTCACAGAGTTGTCCTGAAGCCACTCCTTTGATATCTTGGCTGTGTGCTTAGGGTCGTTGTGCTGCTGAAAGATGAACCGTCGCCCCAGTCTGAGGTCAAGAGCACTCTGGAGCAGGTTTTCATCCAGGATGTGTCTGTACATTGCTGCAGTCATCTTTCCCTTTATCCTGACTAGTCTCCCAGTCCATGCCACTGAAAAAAATCCCCAGAGTATGATGCTGCCACCACCACGCTTCACTGTAGGGATGGTGCCAGGTTTCCTCCAAACGTGACACCTGGCATTCACACCAAAGAGTTCAATCATTGTCTCATCAGACCAGAGGATTTTCTTTCTCATGGTCTGAGAGTCCTTCAGGTGCCTTTTGGCAAACTCCAGGCGGGCTGCCATGTGCCTTTCACTAAGGAGTGGCTTCCATCTGGCCACTCTACCATACAGGCCTGATTGGTGGATTGCTGCAGAGATTGTTGTCCTTCTGGAAGGTTCTCCTCTCTCCACAGAGGACCTCTGGAGCTCTGACAGAGTGACCATTAGGTTCTTGGTCACCTCCCTGACTAAGGCCCTTCTCCCCCGATCACTCAGTTTAGATGGCCGGCCAGCTCTAGGAAGAGTCCTGGTGGTTTCGAACTTCTTCCACTTACAGAAGATGGAGCCCACTGTGCTCATTGGGACCTTCAAAGCAGCAGAAATTTTTCTGTAACCTTCCCCAGATATGTGCCTCGAGACAATCCTGTCTCGGAGGTCTACAGACAATTCCTTTGACTTCATGCTTGGTTTGCGCTCTGACATGAACTGTCAACTGTGGGACCTTTATATAGACAGGTGTGTGCCTTTCCAAATCATGTCCAATCAACTGAATTTACCACAGGTGGACTCCAATTAAGCTGCAGAAACATCTCCAGGATGATCAGGGGAAACAGGATGCACCTGAGCTCAATTTTGAGCTTCATGGCAAAGGCTGTGAATACTTATGTACATGCGCTTTCTTAATTTTTTTATTTTTAATAAATTTGCAAAAACCTCAAGTAAACTTTTTTCATGTTGTCATTATGGGGTTTTGTGTGTAGAATTCTGAGGAAAAAAATGAATTCATTTTGGAATAAGGCTGTAACATAACAAAATGTGGAAAAAGTGATGCGCTGTGAATACTTTCCGGATGCACTGTATGTATCACACAACAGTAGCAAGCCAACTGAACTAAAGTCTGCTTCATATGTGGGTTTTTACTTCGTGCACAAGAATTTTTTTCCAAGTTTGTCACTTGAATGTTCATGTGGGTTTTTTTGGGGATGCAGTACAATAATATTATTTTTAATTTTATTAATATGGCTTTACTCTAAAAGCCATAGCTAGAAAATAAGGTTCTAACACTGAATCATGTAACTTACTATAAATAGCAATGATTTGTACAAGCTGCACAAATGCACACGTCCCATGCAATGAAGTGAACATCTTTAAGCATTGTACAACAAAGAACAGGTGGAAAGAAATGATATCGTCAGCTATGGGTGGTGTCCACACCCTCTCTGTTCTGGCCATGGGAAACCAATTAACTGAGCTGCGTTAGCATTTAAATTGGCTGAGAGTCACCATTCCTGCTAGGTTGTCTTTGACCTGAGAACACTAATTCTACCTGTACTTCTGTCTCCTTCAGTTTTTGTTTTTGACAGAATAACATCTGTGCTCACAGCCACAGTGTGTGGCATCCACACTACAGTTTTTAGTGCGTTTGCTGACCGTCTCTACTTTAACAAAGCTCAAGCATTTCTCTTTCCACTTCACTCCTGCTGACGGCCTTCATTTGTATAAACCAACAAGCCCCATTTCTCTCCGTTATTCCTTCTCAATGCTAACCCAAAAAAAGAGGACGCGGGACATTACCATAGACTACTTATTACAGTATTATCGACGATATTAACAAATAAAGGGTCAGCTAATTTTCTTTTTTCTATAACATCACCTAGGGCTGCACGATAACAGAAAAAATGATTATCACGATTATTTTGCTCAAAATTTTTATCATGATTAATAATGACGATTATTCCTTTGGTAAATGAAGTCTGTGACCAAAGCAGTGTAGCCTCGGCCAGTTATTCACAGATGCTGCCCTAATCATATTAGCTGCGTTGTCCGTTGTGATGCACACAAGTCTTTCTTCCACCAAGCCCCAGGCGGACATCGCTTCTTTGAGGCCCACTGCAATAAACTCCGCTGTATGGTCTTGTGGGAAAAACGAAGTTTGCAAAAACTTGCTTTTCATCTCAAACTCTCTGTCAATAAAATGAACTGTCAAGCTCAAATACGGTTCCGCAGTTCTGCTTGACCATAAGTCGGTCGTGGCAGCAAAATATTCAAGGCTGAGCCTGAGAATTTCTCCTTCTATTTCTTTTCGGCATTCCGCATACAGCGAGGGCAGCGCAACATTGGAAAAATGGTTGCGTGAGGGAATGCTATATCTTTTATCAAGTGTTGCGATCATTTTGTTAAACCCCTCACTGCTCACGGTGGTTATTGGACACATATCCTTGGCTATATGGTACGTGATCGCCTCTGTTATTTCCCGGTGTCTTTGCGAGCTAGGCACAGGGCCGCTGCTGGCCAAATGGGTGCCCTAAGCAGAAATTTACTTTTGTGCCCCCTCCCCCAAATATTACGGAAGTAAAAATAAAATAATAAAAAAAACACCTACTATAGGGGCCAAAATAGAACGTTATTCAAATAAAAGTAAATACATAAATAAATTGTATCATTTATAAATTACAATTGTAGCTCTACAGCAAAAAATACAAACTAAAATTACACTTTAAATAAAACATTTATAATAAATAAAATAAACAATAATAAACTGAAATAAAATCAACACTGTCATCTGCTGGAGCTTTCCAAAGTTCAAAATTTACAAAGGCACACTTCTGCTTTTTCTTGAGGCAAAGTCGTAAATGAGCTCTTCATATGATAAAGCCTTTGCTAATTCAGAGTTGATGCTGACAATTGCCAGACCACTCATGCGCTCTTGTGCCATAGATGAGCGCAAGTACGTTTTGATGAGCTTCTTTTTAGAAAAACTTCGCTCAGCAGAGGCAACAGTTACAGGGAGCGTCACTGCTATGCGCAGAGAAATCCTGAGATTTGGGTACAGAGGTTAGGGCACGCGCGTCATCACGTGTGCTTAGCCTACTCTGCGTTCACCGTAAAATGCAATATATACGTTTATTTTTTTGTTTATTTGTATATGTATATTATTAATATTAATTTATTATTATAAAATATAAAAACGATTCTTTTGAGCAGCTGGGATGGTGCCCCCCTGGGAGTTGGTGCCCTACGCAGACTGCGTACTCTGCGTATAGGGAGCGGCGGTACTGGCTAGGCAGATATGGTATTGCGTTGAACAATGTCCCTGATATTGTTGTCTGTGTTGTGGATGGCTGGTAATTTTTTGTTGTTGCTGTTTGTGCCTTCAGTCGTTGAAATTCTTGATAGTGTACTTTGTGGTGGCTTTTAAGGTGGTTGATGAGGTTTGTTGTGTTACCTTGGGACGTTTGGACGGAACAGGAGCAAAGTTTGCACAAGACTCGTACCTGATCAACATCACATTCCTCGAAATCGAAATAGTTCCAGACAACTGAGTATGACCCCTTTTTAGGAACTAACGATCACACTTCTGCACGTTGCTCCGCCATCATATGTTTATTCTGACTGACTGTTATTGCTGCTATTGACTTCTACTGCTTCAGAAAGCGCTTGCAATCTAGACGCAGTAACGTCATAGTGACGCAGTCCAATCCGTAAACTCAGCCCATAAAA
Source organism: Erpetoichthys calabaricus (assembly GCF_900747795.2). Lineage (NCBI taxonomy): Eukaryota > Metazoa > Chordata > Cladistia > Polypteriformes > Polypteridae > Erpetoichthys > Erpetoichthys calabaricus. The sequence goes on from NC_041405.2 coordinate 140,515,945, forward strand.
AACAGTTTGGTCTTTATACTGTAAAATCGCGACGATATTTATTAACTGATCATGGGTCATAAATATCGTTATCATGAGAAAAAAAAGATTAATCGTGCAGCCCTAACATCACCAAATTTCAATCAAAACATTTTTCTGTCCCAGGGGTTCTTTTTACCCCAAGTATCGAAATATCAAAATGTCTTTTCTTAGTGGATACATACTATCCTCGATGTATAAGCCTACTAAATTTTACCCTTTTGACTAAATGAGAAATGCTGTTTTTGCTGATTAGTGAATGAGTCAGTTGGTCAGCTTTGCATTTTATATATATATAATAGATATAGATTCTGTATAAAAGTGAAGTAGCAGTAATTGACTAGTTATGTCCATTGTAAAGCCAGTTATGTATTTCTCTGTTTAAGCATTCACTAAGTGGCTACCAATGAGTTAGTAACAGTAGTAGCTATATTATTGTCAGGTGTACAGAGTACAGTGAAGTTCTTACTTGCATGTCTGACTAACATGTAGCACATCATCTTTTCAGGGTGCCACGATGAACATGAAGATATTACAGTAGAGAACTTTTATTTAATAGAGCACCTATATTAACTTAGCTGATTTACTCCTTAACCCTGTTTCCAGTTACCACTTTTTCAGTTACGTACTGTGTCCCTTAAGCCTTGTGGAGAAAAAAACAGATGGTTCAGTGGGTAATGCTACAGTCTAATCAGTCCAGAGTCCTGGGTTCAAATTCTGTGTGCAGTTACGGTCTGTTTGAAGTTTGCACAATTATTTTCCCCGTGTTATTCTCGTTTTCCTCCCATATCCCTGAACACATGCTGATGTGTGTGTGTATTGGATGGCTTTGCAATGGACTAGCAAACTGCCCAGTGCTGTTTCCTGACTTGTGGCCAGTACTTTTGGGTTAACAGCTGGCCTCCTGTGACCTTGAATTGGATTACACAGCTATGAGAATTTAATGAAAATCGATTATTTATCCCAGACTTAGATAGGATCTGTGTCACTAGGGAGGTTTTCGTTTTTAAGGGGGGGGGGGGGGTCTGGGAGAGTGTATTTTCAGGTTAGATGAGGATTGTTTAAACAAGTTAATGATGGAGATAGACGTTTGGGACAGGCCAGCTTTAACTACTGTATGGAAGTACAGATTTGTCATAAGGCAGTTGAAGCTATAATAATATACATAGTGTAACATTTTCAAACTTGCTTAAGATGTTTCTGTGTCATGAGGGGACCTAAGTCAATCTTGACAGTATTGGGCACAAGGCAGGAACCAACCCTCAATGGAACACCAGTCCATTGCAGAGACTACCCAACCATATTCACATTTAGCCAATTAACTCGGTACACACATCTGTGATACATGACAGGAAAACCAGAGAAACCAAAGAGAATGTGCAGATGTCAGACAGTGACTGTGTATCAAACTCAGGGCTCTGGCTCCTTGAGGAAGCAGCACTAATCATCGTACCACATAATTGAAATAATGGGCCGTTCCAAAGTGGGAGACCAGACATGTGTCGGTGTGAATATTAAGGATACAATAGAAGGGTTCACCAATGCATGCCTAATTCTACGGTTTTGCAGAACCCTCAACACAGACAAATGTATCAATAGACAACTTTATAAGAATATCAGAAAACAAGTTCAGATGGGGATGTTAGAGTAATGGGAGGTTTAAACTATCAAAACCTAAAACTGTAGTGCGCAAGAAGAAGGGATTTATAGATGTAATCGACACATGGTAATTGCTCATATGCCAGTATATCATAGTAAACATTAAGTTAGAAAGCTTGTCTTAATTTAATATTCTGAAACAGTCTGTATAGAGGGTATAAAATAATTGTCAGAGTGAATATACAGAAACTAAAGCTGATCAACTTAATTTCTGAGAGGTATGTTTTTAACAGGTATGTCTAGGCTATAAGGTAATAAACTGGGATAACTTTCCACAAGTGCTGGTGATGAAGGAAAATATCATTCCAAAAGTTAGGAACAGAAGTAAACCTAACAGGTCTCTTCACTAAACAAGTAAGAACATGGATTTTGGGAAAAAGCTGCTATCCCTAAAAGGACAATATCACCAGTGCTACATATGGGTTTTATGAGTTCACAAAAAAAATTAAAAGAAAATTAGAAATGTCAAAACACAGTATGAGTAGAATATTGCAAATTGAGCAAAAGAACCCTAAGATATTGTTTGGGTGTTCTGTCAGTAACAGCTGTCATTGAGAAGGTGAAAAATAGCACAAGTGGTTTCATTTTAAATGTTTGTTTTCTGAAATGACATGCAAGTGGCTATAGGAATAATAAGAAAACAACTTAAGATTTGGAAAGTATACAATAAGAAATGATAATAGAATTAAAAAGGCTTAAATCACCCTGACAATGTTTATCTGATATATATACATCCAAAATATGTGTGTGTGTGTGTGTGTGTGTGTGTGTGTGTGTGTGTGTGTGTGTGTATATATGTATGCATGTATATGTATAATATATATAGTGCTGGTGCAAGTGCATTTCGAAGGGTGTAGACGACATTGAGAAATGACATTGTCAGTTTGGTTAAGGTTTATTCCATTTTCTAATAAATCCCATTTTCTAACTTTAGCTTGATTCCCCTATATATAATGTCATATTGCCATGTTTGGGTCGCAGAGTTGCACAAAAGACAGGAAAAGACCAAGGGCCTCATTTGTAACACCGTGCGTAGAACTCACATTATAACATGGCATAAGCACAAAAGCGGGAATGTGTGTACGCACAGAAAAATCCAGATGCAGGAATCTGTGCATACGCAAACTTTCACGTTCTTCCACTACATAAATCCCGATCAGCGTGAAAAGTAACGCACGTGCACGCGCCTTCTGTCCCGCCCCAACTCCTCCCAGAATTATGCCTCTTTGAATATGCAAATCGATATAAATAGCCTTCTGTGAAAAGACAATGGGAAAAGCACGGGGGAAAATATAAGAATGTCGGCGAATACCAAGTGGAGGCAAAGGAAAAACGTACTATTTGTTGGTTTAAACAGTGGTATAATAAACAAAAGAAAGTTGATCGAGTGACATAGTGTCGGAGAAACTCGAAAGCTCAAGTTCACAAAGTCGCACAGTGCCCAAAATAAAAAAGTTGTCACATAACAAAGTCGGCGTGAAAAGGCGACTCGCAGCAGACCGTCTGAGTGTCATATGAAAGCTTATTAGGGTACAGAGAAAAAAAATAGGCACACAGTGGGGAAAAAAGCACGAAATGTCAACTTTAATCTCGAAATTTCCACTTTAATCACGTAGTTTATTTTGTCATTAAAGTAGAACATCATAAACTTCATCTTAAAATCGTTTCTTTTACTAGTTTCTCAAGTAGCACGTTAAATGCTTTGTTCTGTGTTTGATCTTCTATGTGCTCTATGTGTTTTTGGCTCACCTGTTCAGCTCACTGTTCAGCTACACGCGAGCCTGCACTCGCTCGCTCTCCCGCACCGACTTCCTACTGCTGCCTGCCTGCCTCCGTTCTCTGTCCTCTCTTTTCTTTTACTTCTTCTCCCCCTTAACCGGCTCGCGCTTCTCTATATATGCGGGGAGGACATGGCAGCTGCAGCCCATCAGCCACAGGAACAATCATGGATGTGGGCAGTTTCCCACCTGTGCACTTAAGTGAGAAACGCAGACACCGCAGATCGCGGCTCGCAACTGCTACCACGCCCCCTCGCTAAGCCGCAAGCTATACCCACAGCCTGGCTCGTGGCTCGTTACGCGAGCCAATGCTCGCATTTAGATCTGAATTTTTCGCTCATACTTTCCTCGTATTTTGAATTTCTCGTATACAGAGGTGATCGTATCTCGAGGTTCCACTGTATGTATATGTATATATATAATATATATATATATATATATGTGTGTGTGTGTGTATATATATGTATAATATATATATATATATATATATATATATGTGTGTGTGTATATATATATATATGTATATATATATGTGTGTATATATATATATATATATATATATATATATATATATATATATATATATATATATATATAATGTGTGTGTGTATATAAATAAATAATATGCAAAGTGTACTTGCTCACTCATCAACAAAAACACTATTTCTTTTTAGCTAAAAAGGATGTTACATCTAGGTCAGTAGGTATCCCCTAAGAGGATATTTTGCTATGTAAATATATAGGTGTATGGTGTGTTTTTTTTTTTTTGTTTTTTTTTTGTTTTTTTTTGTTGATTTTTGTCATGAATAATGCCATAAGCAATTTGGATATTCTAACATGTCACATAATTCATTTCGCCACAGTGCTGGCAACAATTGTACAGAGAAATGATGTGTGCTGGTTTATGTCAGGTCACTATGCGTACAAAAATACAAATTTCCATACAGTATCAGCTAAGTCCCGGGTTAACAACAACCGCCACAAGTACTGTTAGCCAACAGGGTGCTGGCGGAAATTGGGCTACTGTTGGCCGAAGAAGGAAGACAGGAAGATATGGAAAAGATGATCTGCTGTGGCAACCCCTAACGGGAGCAGCCGAAAGAAGAAGAAGCGGTCTGCAGAAGCGAAGTAAAAAGAGAAAAGTTCAGCAAAACTTAAAGACACATTTAGCAAGTGCTTGCCAGCCACTGTGGCTGTGAGCGTAGTTAGTTTTGCGCAACTGATCCATTAAGAAAGTTAATTAAATAACATTACCCCCAACCCACTATCTTATCTGCAGTCTTATGCAAATGCTATCAGCCAGTGCACTGTTCCAGACAATTTCATTGGTTCTCTCAAAGTTTAAATAAGAGCGTTGGCAAATGTGGGAATGAGGGAAAAATCTCAGACTGTGCTGTCAATGACTCCGGTTGGGGGGGGGGGGGGGGGGGGGGTCACATATAGAGAAAAAAAAGTAAGATAAATGATTACATTTTTTTTTTATTACTCCATAGCCCTGCATTTCTGAAAATGCTAACATTTTTGTCCTGCATGTTGTCATTAAGTTCACAAAAGAGGAAATAAATAAAGAAAAAAGATAAAATAAATCTGTAAATTGACCAATGGAGTCACACTATGACTAAAGGGAATGAAGCACAATTTTTTCTTCAGTTGATGGAGATGGCCATTTCTCAGAATGTTACAAGAAGAGAACAAGACAAGTTTGGAGTAAGTAAAAGAAATTTGTAACTTTTTTTTAGTAGACCTTCCACTGTATACTGAGGCAGTAATAATTTTAGGCTTTGATGCTAATAAGAGAGTCAAGATTTTTAGTTTTGAATTAATCGACTTTGTGACATTACCGAATACTGTTTTAATATGGACTTCTGCTGCAATCTCTTTGACACCAACACCATTAAGGACCGTATGTGCCATGTTCAACAGTAAGCAGCTCAATAAACTAATTTAATCTTAGCACCTGGAAAAAAATACAAATATTGTTTACAGAAAAATTCTTAGTTACATTGTTCTTCTGATATATTGGATTAACCAAAGGCACTATAACTGAGGCCCATTGACTTAGAAATTTTCCTGGGTGAATCCAGGTAACATGGCTAGTATATACAATATGTATTTCCAAGTATTTTGCATTTCTATACACTGGTTGTTGTGTTACAGTATTTGTACTGTTGCCATGAGGCAGGTTTTAGGTCACTGTCCTGTTAAAAAATAAAAAAATAAAAAAATGATGGACCAACTAAAGCTGATGTCGTATTACATGACTTGTAGTCATGTATGTCAGACTTGCCAGCTGCAGCTGCTGATCTTGTCACTGGGCTGTGTCAATTTACAGCACTCCAGGCATGTTAAATTCAGCGACTGCTTGCCAATGTTCTAGTACAGTTCTACTCATCCCTTTTTGTGACAGCCAATACCATCTTGCCTAATGTAACCAGTTCTATACAAAGGGTTAATAAGTATGCTGAGATCTGACACAAATTCTTTTTCCTTTTTTTATCCATTCTGTCATTATATGAAAAACACAAGACCTTAGACTGGTATGTTTCTCTTCTGTCTGTGGGGTACAATACCACTGCATTCGTTATTCCTTGTTACTGCATTATATGCCTGTACTTCCAGATTACCATTCATTGGTAATGTTATATTATGTGACTGGCCTTCATGGGAGCGAGCTGCTGACTGCCTCTGAATCGCTAAGATTATACAAAAGAAGGCTACAACTGAAAACTACAGAAAAAGTTGTCTACTGTGACCTGACCTTAAGCTCAACCCAGATGGGACAGAGTGTTGTTACAGAATGCCTTGGTAGACATGCCTTCAATTCTAAATAAATCGCTAGAAGTTTCACCAGCAAAGCATCTCCACACCAGTGCATCTCCTCTATGATGCTTCACGGTAAGAACTATTTTCACTGATGTCCTGATTCGATCCCATTTTTATTCACAATATCCTGATTTGAATCAATAACGATTTTATCTTTATTTAATTAGCATGCACTGATATATTTGAAGTGATCACTTTTTTTTAAGAGTTCCCCATGCATTGAGAACATGAATATAAAGTGACAGATTTCAGTAACACTTTATTTTAAGGGTGTGCACATAGTAACTGCATAACATAGGCATAAGCATGGAATGAATTTAAGAATCAATACTTGATTAGTAATGAACAGTTAACATCAGAATTTGCAAGATGTGGAACAAAATATCCTTGCTCTTAAAAAAAAAAAAAAAAAAAAAATCACTGCACTCATTCAAAATTCACCATAATTTAGCAAACATATCTATCACCACATCACAGTCCACACATATTATGGGGAGGGCTTCTTGTTTTAAAACAATGCAGTAGCGCCTACTTTATAAAATGCCTATATAATCAACCAAATAATATTATTAAAAAATAATATTGCTTCTTAAATAATTTAATGTTATCCAGTAAGCTATTAGCCAAATTTATTCCCCATTTGGACATTTTAAACTAATCTTGAATTATTCGAAATTAAAGATACAGCAGGAAGATTCATGTCTTAATTGTGCAAGTTACATGTACAGTTTCTGATGTGTAGCTATTGCATTAACCAGTTTTGAAAATTTGTCCTCGCACTTCCTCCTCAGACAAAAAAGAAAGCATTTAAAAACGAGGATCTATCGCTGAGGCTTGTTGACAGCGACGTTGGATGAATGGAACATAAGACAAACAGCCATCATGACTGACAACTCCGCTAATATGATCTTTGTGGTACAGCTTATAGAGCTAGTTTACGTTGGCTGCTTTGTGTACACACTCAATATTAAATCACAGGCTGCTCTGAAAATTTCAACAGTTGCCCGCTTGCTCGACTGGCTGAAGAAAGTTGCAAACATTTTTCACCGTAGCAGTACCGCTGCTATAGCCAAGTGCTAAAAGAGAAGCTATGTTTATTGTACTTGCCAACGCACAAACTTGTGACTGATGTGATCACACAAAGAAACAGCACGTTGGAGATACTAGAAAGTTTTTTGGAACAACGGCCAACAGCTCTACATACTGTATAGGCAGCAAGGTTGCTGCCGGTGTGACTAGCATGCAGCACCCAGTCATTTTTAATGTAATGACATGTGATCGTCACATAGGAATCCGCTGTCCTGGATGTTCAGCTGTCACAAGTTAGGGTTGTTCTCACTGACCTGAGAGAGTGGCGATGTTTTGCTTAAGTTCTTCATAAAGCCTAGGTGTAATAACTTCACTGATTTGCTTTACTGTTGATATAGTGTACAGCCGTTCAAACCTGTATCGTTTGTTGAAAGCCTCATTGTCAACAACAGTGTAGGGTCTGTCTTTACAGATAAAAACTGCTGTAGATTATTTTTTTGGGCATGAGCTGAATTAAGCTTGGAGTTAAATGCTGCCTCCAGTGTAGAGGGCTCTACTTGTTTAGGCTCTACTCATTTGGATGTCGACTGAGACAACATTTCTGGGTGACATCCGGATAAGTGACTTCTCAAATTTGTTGTGTTACCACAATACTTAATTTCTGAGTTGCACAGCTTACACATGGCTTTGCTTTTACCCAGTTGTGCTTTAGCAACCTAGTGTTTGAATATGTAGTAAGCCCACACAAGATGCAGATTTCAGTTCAGGAGGACACAGCAGTTTGTGCAGAGTACAAATAGTTAAAGCTCTCTATGGAAAAAGAGCTTAACGGGTGCATTAGCGACATCTACCGAATTGGACGACAAAAACGAAGAGAAGCAAAAATATACATATAGTAATAGAACAGGATAGAGATTCTTAAGAATCAATATCGAATTGTTTAAATGAAAAATACAAATAATCGGAAAATTAAATATTTTTACCCAGGCCTAGTAAGAATTACACATTCTGACATCATTCATTTACCTTCTTTGCATCTCCTAAAGACACATTTGTGAGAACCTCAAATCACAGATTTTGACTCATCTGACCAAAGGACAGATTCTCACTAGTATAATGTTCACTCTCTGTGCTTCCTGACCTAAGCAAGTGTTGCCTTCTTATTTGTCTCTTTCAGTAGTGGTTTCTTTGCAGGAGTTATGCTATGAAGGCCTGAGTCATGCAATCTTCTCTGAACAAATGAGGTTGATGTGTCATGAAACATTTATTTAGGCTGTAATTAGAGATGCAGTTAATTGGCAGTTTCTGAGACTGGTTACTTACCCTCTGTAGCACAGGCAACTCTTGGTCTTTCTGTTCTGTGGCAATCCTCATGAGAGACAGTTTGATCATTGCGCTTGATAGTTTGTGCAGCTGCTCTTGAAGAAACATCCAGAGTTCTTGAAATTTTCTGACTTAACTGACCTTTCTTTCTTAACATGACATGGGGCTATTATTGCTCAGTGCTAAGTAGAACTATTCTAGCCATAATGTGGACTACTACGACTCCACTAATTTACATATAGTAATTAAAATAGCATAATAATTGCTGTTTATCATTTTCCATATCAAAGTTTCACTAATATTCTAAATGAAAAACACTTTTTTTGGTTGGGCAGAGATTTCAGTAAGAGATTTTTTTAATGTAAAGGTTTTGTTTTTGAAAGAAATTCATGCATAGTTAGCACATTTATTATTTGCACTTGTCTAAGAAACAAATTTCAAGTATTTTTGTATAACCCTTTTGGTAGACATTTTCTTTAAGAGTAAAAAAAAAAAAAAACATATATTTTGGCTGGTACTGTACTTACACAATTGTAGCACTAAAATGTGCCTAAACTTCCTGTGTAACTACCTCTGTTGTAGCACGAATATCATATCCTTGAACCACCACCTTATTTATTACTAGAAAACATGCAGACCCCCAGTCTTCCCAGATCAAGGTTCTAGTGTTAATATTGCACAAGTTTATTAATGGTGATCGGATGCCAGTGCTGTCATTCTTCTTCTTCCTACCAAGTAATCAGCTTCTGCAATTTCCTTCACACTCCATAAATGTGGGTGCTCCTCTTTTTTTTTTTTTTTTTTTCTGCCATGTGAGTTTGATGTAAGCAAAATGTGCACCCCCATTACTTTGCAGATGGGGTCTCTAAGAATGTTTTTTTGCTTCACCAGTGCATATCACATTATAAGGTTTTGATTAAAACCAAGATAAACTTCTTCCTATCACATGATCACCTTCTGCAATTTGCTACACTTTTAGCAAAAATTGATGGTCTTCTTTTTCTTTTTGCCATGTCACCTCGTTGATCCATTTGCCTAAGCAGTTTGCCTTAAGAAAGACGTTCATAGCCAATAATTTTGTTAAGGCTGCAGCTAGGCGCATTTTTTGCTTGACCAGTGTTTATTGGACACAACCCTTAACTCTTAATATACAGTGATCCCTCGCTATATCGCGCTTCGTCTTTTGCGGCTTCACTCCATCGCGGATTTTAAATGTAAGCATATGGGAATATATATCGCGGATTTTTCACTGCTTCGCGGATGTCTGCGGTCTACAGTACGTGTGCTTCCTCAGTTGATTTGCCCATTTGAATTCAAACAAGGGACACTATTGGCGGATGGCTGAGAAGCTACCCAATCAGAGCACGTGGTTAAGTTCCTGTGTGCTGCTGATTGGCTCAGCGACAGAGTGCTGCATTAACCAGGAAGTCTAATCTCACTCATTCAGCATTAACGTGCCCAAGCGCCAACAGAAGATGCAAATGATTGCAGAAAAGGTAAAAGTTTTGGATATGTTGAAGGAAGGAAACAGCTACACCCTGCAGGACACCATTACAGCATAAATGAGTCCACGATTCTTTTTATTTAAAAAGGAGGAAAAGCATATAAGATCTACGGCCGCAGTGTCCTTTAACCAGGGCGCAAAACGAGTTGCAAGTGGACGTGATAAGGCAGTAGTCTGGATGGAATCTGCTTTAGGGATTTGGATTGAAGAGTGATGGAAGAACAACGGCGGTGCTAAACAGTCGCCTGAAGAGGCTCCTTTAGAAGAGCTGTAACGCTATCCTTTGTTGTGCAGTAAAATTAAACTCATCGTTATCGGACAAGGCGTCATGTCATTGTTGGTGAGTAACCATAATTAATTATTTACGTACAGTACTTATTACATGTACATAGTTTAGTGTCACTGTACACACATTTTACTGTATACAATTTTTCTTGCATTGTACGTATTTATTGCTGGTGGCCTGTCTGTCGAAATGGCTGTAACATATGTGATATCGGAGACGCTCGATATCTTTAAAATAATATTTAGGTTTTACTGTATGTAAACTGTGTTTACATACATAATTTCAATGAATCTTACCTAATATCTAAGAGAATACAAAGGGTTTATGCTGTATAATTGTGCATGAAATGTTTATAATAGTGTGGGAGAGTTTATAAGGGCATAAAATATATAAAAATAACCATATAAACATATGGTTTCTACTTCGCGGATTTTCTTATTTCGCGGGTGGCTCTGGAACGCAACCCCCGTGATGGTGGAGGGATTACTGTATATTGTAAGAGAAACAGACAGCAATGGTAAAGACCTGGGGTACCAGCCTGGTCACTCTATATAATTAATTTGGAAAAAATAATAAAAATACATTGAATTATGGAGACATCTTTGCAGTTGCAAGTTCAGAACAGAACTGTCAAAAATTGTGGAGCTTTCAGTTTTGGGTCCTTCTGGCAGGAAGAGGTGGGTACAGGTGGACAATCACTGGAAGCGATGTCCGTGGCGTTCTGGCCATCAATCATATGGTCTGCAGAGGGAGGAAGAGAAAAAGGCATCAGGTTACAGCACCAACCCCTGGAGTGGTGGTAGAATTACAATCTCTAGAGCCCTTCAGTTGTCCCCTATGCTCATATATATAGATTGATACACATCATATGATATATATATATTTTTGGTAGTAGATTAGTGTTGGATCATTAGTAAAATTTCGATTTATGTATCAATACCATAGATAGATAGATAGATAGATAGGTACACATATGATTTATATATATTTTTGGTAGTAGATTAGTGTTGGATCGTTAGTAAAATTTCGATTTATGTATCAATACCAGCTTTCAAACCTCAGTACTGGTAACAAAGTGTGCCAAAGCAAATAATGGATAACTCCCACACCATATATTGGACATATATATCCTCAGTCTGTGAAAGACTGGTCAAACCTTGCTTTCTCTCTATCTGTTAGTACAGTCGAACAACTACTAATCTGTTTATGGTATTTCCTTTTAAATTTATCTGAGACACTGAGAGTGTTATTCCAGTGACTTTCTAGAAAAGGCTATAGCAGAAAGCAGCAAGCATGCATCTGTCTGACAATATTTTTTAAGTTTACATTTGCTTTTAAATCTGCTGTAGCGTTGTCACAAAATTTAATTTTACTGTGACGTCAATTCAAGTCTTAACCTACATTTCATACCACCACAGTGGCATTTTCTTCTTCATCTGTTGAGGGCTGAATTTAGATGTATTTTGATTTGGCAGTTGTGCGTATTATTTTATTAAATAAAGTTATAGTTAATTATAGTGTACTGCATCTAACTTAGTAGTTGGTAGCCTAATGGTTTGGTAACAAGCACCGAGATGAGAAACTGTGATGCTATATAAAAGATTCAGATTAGTCGCCCAGGTATAATTATTAATTTATAAATTTCAGACTGCTGCCCTTCCTCCATGCTACTAATTGAACATCCCTGTAGTTTAGTACCATGGGGAGTGGCTCTAAAACAAGCATCACAGAGTGCTCCGTCTGCCTTTCTTACAAACAATAACACCTTTGGAAAAAATAATCTGTTAATTCCATACAGCTGGTCCATGCAGCTGCAGCATGGATACTGTTAATCTGCTTGCTGTTACACTTTCTTCAAGGCTGGGCTGGTTTCTTGGATTCGGCAGCACAACTTCAGCAATGTTAGGTTTAAATGCTCATATATTTCACAAAAACGGCATGTTAAAGTAAATGTCTAAGAAAACATGTAATAAAAAAATTCTTGTAACACAAAATGTATGCTAAAAATTAACTGTTGACCACAGGTAGTCTGCCATGTTCTTTACTATGGCAGGTGGTCCTTGGTCCTCCTAATGTGTGATCTGATTTTCGTCTAAGTGATAAAAACATATAAAGACAGAGTAAACAAAGAGTGTGTGCATGTAATTGTTAGAGGGTATTTCATAAAACATAACACAACCTTGTACAGTCAAATATTTACCAGAGGCTTATACATTTTTAAACAAATCGAAAGACTTTTTCAGTTACTACAAATTTCCACATAAGCATTTGTTCTGTTATGACATAAAGATATCCATCCCTGCCAAGAATAAATAGGTATCAAGGTCGAATTCTATCATAGCAGGACATCTCTTATAGAGGACTCAAGGTCTGTCTGTCTAGCCTTTGAAATCAACAATAGAATATTGCCAACATGGAGCTGAATTGCAAAGAAACGTGCAAGGTTTCTGCATTTTTGTTGACCAGAACATTGATTACTGAAATGAAAAATCATCACGTCCAACATTCCAAGGATAATTGTAAACTATTGAATTCAGACTAGGTGACATTTTAAAAAGTGTTTTATAACTTGGGATGAAATTAGCATACATCACTTTGGCTTGGAATCCAAATAATATCTGAAGCAATTAATGTATGGTGATTCTTCAGCACCAATGAAATTCAGGGTCCATGCTAATGCCAGTGGTAACATCTACACAATTATTCATGATGTTGATCATATAATACTGGTGTTGATTTTATGCTTCAAAAGTCCCACTTAAGTGATCAATGATACAGTTAGATGATTTACTTTGGTGTTTGTGTCAGTCATTTAGGGAAAAGTGGTCAAGAAAGTTGTTGATGAACAACATTGTGCTCTATTGTATAGCCCTTGTTTACAGAGCATGGGTTGTAAAAGGTGTTCTGCTCAATAGGGGATTTAAAGAGGTGCCACACCTACCCTATTCACCAGATCGTCATTGGTTATGCTACAACAATAACGAAGGCAACAGGTCATCTACAGAGGAGCTTTGTGAATGTCCTGATGAGTAAATAAGTTTGTGTGGGAATAATGTGTAAAATACACTTGTTTTATAATAGGTCAGACTCAAAACTTTATGCTCTCCGATTGTATTTCTTTAGATATTGCTTATAAATTGTGGATTTGAACTAGTCTGAACTCTGATTGCCTTTTAGGAAACTCCTTTTTCCTGTTTTTGCTCTTAAGCCTTTCTTCGTATTTTTCCATTTCTGTGAATAAAGTCTTTATTTTTAAACATCCTTTGTTTGCCCCTTTTGTTCACAAGCCAGGGGTTTACAGTCATCACTCCTCTTGTGAGTCTTTTTTTATTTTGCAGACTCCTTGTTTGGGGCCTGCCAATTTGTAAGCCTACTAGCTGGGTTTGGGGCATGTCTCCTTTAGCTGGCTTGCCCTTTTAGGAGGTCTCATACCAATTTCGTCATTTTGGTGACTCCACAACAGTTGGCCTTTGATGTGGAAATGTGCTTTTGCTTGTTAAGGTAAATTGAAATCTTTCCTTTAGTATAAGAAAGACCAATTGGCGAAACAGAGTTATACAGATGAAGGTCAAAAAGGGCAGTTTGTGCTTAAAAGTTGATATCCCATCTTAAATAGATCTTAATCCTTCCTAGGGGTGTCAAATTAGATCAAAAAATAAGATTCAATATTCCAATTAAAAACAAGTATTTGAATATACAGTGATCCCTCGCTATATCGCGCTTCCCCTTTCGCGGCTTCACTCTATCGCGGATTTTATATGTAAGCATATTTAAATATATATCGCGGATTTTTTGCTGGTTCGCGGATTTCTGTGGAAAATGGGTCTTTTAATTTCTGGTACATGCTTCCTCAGTTGGTTTGCCCAGTTGATTTCATACAAGGGACGCTATTGGCAGATGGCTGAGAAGCTACCCAACTTACTTTTCTCTTTCTCTCTCTCTTGCGCTTTCTCTGATCCTGACGTAGGGGGTGTGAGCAGGGGGGCTGTTCGCACACCTAGACGATACGGACGCTCGTCTAAAAATGCTGAAAGATCATCTTCACGTTGGCTACCTTCTGTGCAGCTGCTTCGTGAAGCGACATGCTGCACAGTGCTTTGCATACTTAAAAGCACGAAGGGCACGTATGGATTTTTTTATCTGTCTCTCTCTCTCTCTTTGTCTGCTCCTGACGGAGGGGGTGTGAGCTGCCGCCTTCAACAGCTTTGTGGGTGCTTCGCATACTTAAAAGCAAACAGCCCTATTGATTTGTTTGCTCCTTTGAAGAGGAAGATATGTTTGCATTCTTTTAATTGTGAGACTGAACTGTCATCTCTGTCTTGTCATGGAGCACAGTTTAAACTTTTGAAAAAGAGACAAATGTTTGTTTGCAGTGTTTGAATAACGTCCCTGTCTCTCTACAACCTCCTGTGTTTCTGCGCAAATCTGTGACCCAAGCATGACCATATAAAAATAACCATATAAACATATGGTTTCTATTTCGCGGGTGGCTCTGGAACACAACCCCCGCGATGGAGGAGGGATTACTGTATTCAAAGTTAGGGTTAGGTTAATGATTCTGGGTGTTATGTGTATGTTTGTACATACCTTTTTTTATATTTCATTATCATGGTAATGAATGCAGCAGCGGTCACTGCAATAACAAACATCTACAATGAAAACATCCTAGCAGACAACTGTCATTTAAACAGCGGAGTCATCAAAATCCTGAGCAGCTGCACCACATATAAAGGAAGCTTCTGCATCACCATCTTCTCTTGAGTCTAGTATGGCTGACTATTTGCACAAGTCTTTGTCTGGACTGCAAGCCACAAAATCAGGCAAGAAAAGGAGCTTAAATTCTTACAAGCCTCGCACATTGCCACCATGCTTCGTTACATTATTATTAATATTTTTACTTTTTATATTTGTGGTTCATCTGCAAAGCATCCAGGACTTTTGACAATGTTTTATTATTACAATACCTAGCTGGCATCCTGCATCACAAACATATTCTGACATAGAGATATTTGTCTTGTTGCTGCATGGATAGCTGTGGGGAATGGACGCAGGGTTGAGACTGGAAACAAGATCAGATGTAGAATAATACTTTTAGGGCATTAGGAGAAATGTTTAGAAAAACTGCATAGAGTACACATGTAGACCAATAAAAAAGAACTTTTCCAAACTACTTTGTAAAGGTGTTTGGCTATACATTTTACCATTGAAGACAGCAAGCTAGCCATCCACTATCAGCCTTTTTGTAATTTTGAAAGTGAGGAGCCAAACCAGATCAGTTATAAACTGCATTTTTACATAGCACAACTGGAGTAATGATGCCAGGATTGTTGCAGGTTTAACAACCATTTTTTACAATGAAATAACAGCTTTTGTCTTCAAATAAGACCTTTTTAAAAACATTAGAATTACATTTGAATAGTGATGTTCTGTCTTTAGTATGTGCTCCTCATATTGCATATAGCTTGCATCTTGCTCACAGTTTCTGGATTTAAACCTAGGACTCTGGAGGCAGCAACACTAACCACCACACTAACATTTCTTGTTACAATCTGCCTTATTCTAATCTACAGTATAAAGGATTGTCTGGGACAGGCTTCCCTGTAGTTTTGTAACTTTAATATGTCTAGCATTGTCAACATGGTAAAAGAATGAATCAAAACCTGTTTGAGAGAACAGTTTGGATGGTGCATGGTTTTGTCATGCTGCTTTCTTCTCTTACCCTTTTACTGCCATGTTTGAGACAAAATTTCACAATACAAAATACAGTCAATACGAAATTTGGCCATGCATCATGTATTGCACGATATTACTACATGAATGAAATGAAACACAAGGCAAACAAAATGGATTTTGTCAGAAGCAAGGGAGCCATATGTGTGATTGAAAAACTTGAACTAAGATATAAATAAGTGCACTTTGGCAGAGCTGTTATTCACCAACTGTACAACAATGTGAAGGTGAAATGTGTTCACTTTATGTGATTGGGAACTGGGACTGCAGGTTGTGTTTGAAGCGCACATTTAGAAAGCTGCCTCATTGGACACGTGCAGAGAGTCACAGCATTGTTTCATAGATGCACCACTGCTTCCACAGGCTTGTTTTCAAATTGAACTCTATTGGGCCCAGTAAAGCACAAACACATCATCTTGTTGGAACAGTTCGTATGATATGCTTAAATGCTATTAGAAGCAGCAAGCCGCACTTAATTCAGCTCTCATGAGCCATTGACATGAGAACAAGACCTTGAGATACTGTATCTGTACAGCCTTCACTGATATAAATATGGGTAGATTACAGCAAGAAATAATTCTACAGCCATGGATCTTGTATATTTCTCAACAGCAGTTATTAGCATGGTGGAGAGAGACAAAGCAGCCCAACTCCCAATGCTTGCTGTTCTGGTCAAATTGTATGTCTGTCCCTGCTACACCTGAATGTTTTCAAATTCTGGTAATATTGTCACAGCGGAGAAGTCTCAGCTTCATGCAGAGTGTTAATATTCTCATTTTTCTTAAAAAGAAATACCACATTGCAAGTTTTTAAAGATCCAGTCAAGATCTGGGGCTAATGGGCCAGTAAGGCCTTCAAGCAGGAAGTCAATGGACAGCCATTGTTGGAGAAATGTTTGATGCTAACTCAGAAAACAAATTGTGCAGTGCAAAGCATCCTTCTTTCATTATGTTACTGCAGTAGAAAAACTTTGCTGATACTTTAGATTTTAATTTATTACAAAAGTGAATTTTTGTACTGATTTATTTTTATTTTATTTATTTATGCCTAGTTGCTGCTATGCAGAGTTGTCCACTAAAAACTTTGTTTGGCTTTTAACAGGAGAGATTTTAAGGATGGAAATTATCTGTCCTAAACCTTTTTGGGTGGATCAGCCAGAATTAACAAAAATTATATTAAATGTTCTATAGACAAACAAATGTGAGAACAGATTTAAAGGATACTATAAATTAGCTATCGTGAAGATGAAGATTCTTCTGCACAGTTGTGGCATATATTAATTTTCACTTTAAATTGTGTCCTAAATTGAAGTGTTTTTTTAACTTTAAAAAATACTTTGTGTAGCTTACAATAGGGTTGAAGGGCACCAGGGTCCAAACATGAACAAAAGGCTTACAAACTTACAAATGCATCATTTGTTTTTCAATGAAAGAATTTTATTGGATCTTGAAATTGCCTAAATATTGTAAAATAGTACATCTACAAAGCTTTAGAAAGGAATAAATAAGTGTTTGTGGGTTTTGTTCATTTTAAAAGAAAACCATCTTTGCACCTCATCTATGTGTGAAGGGCAAGAAACAGGTGCCAGCCTATCACAGGAGCATCTGTCACACACTCATACACACAATCCCATTCACGCTAACCTAATTATCTTTATGGCTTTGTGTTTGTGTTAGAGAAAACACTTCACAAGGTCTGTGAAACTATACAAACTCCTCACAGACAACAACCAGGCACACAGTTCAAACTCATGATGCTAGATCCATGAAGCAGCACCAGTAATGATTGTTCTACCTTGCTACCCTACATAAGAGCTTCTCATCTATACAGTATTCAATTCGCTAGTAAATAACATTTCAATTGTTAAAATTCTACAGCTGTATATTTCAGCCAGCTTCAGTGCTGCAGTGAAATGACTCATCTTAAATATGTTTGGAACTGCATTCGACTTCAATAATGGGCAGTAAAGAACACATTGTCTTTTCCTTTTCAGCAGTAAGTAGTCATCCATGGAGAAATGAGCACTGCAAACTCATGGGTCCTCTTTCAATAGGTCTTCTATTCAAGTGTTCACATCCAACCTAAGCCCTACAAGCCATAATTTCAAGGTATTGTGAGTACCACAAGAAAGACAATGGAAACTGTGGTAAACACATTGTTTTGTATAATGTAAAGTAACATACATAGGAAGTAAAAAGGATACATTTGTATGCACAATTGAAGGGCTGAAAATCAAAAGTACATATTTATGAGAAAGACTTGGGAGTCCTAGTGGACTCAACACTATCAACTGCTAGACGGTGTGCAGTAGTCATTAAGAAGGCTAACAGAATGTTAGGTTATATAGCACAATGTGTAGAGTACAAGTCCAAGCAGGTTATTCTGAAACTTTATAACACACTGGTGAGGCTTCATCTGGAGTACTATGTACAATTTTGGTCTCCAGACTACAAAAAGAATGTAACAGTGCTTGAAAAAGTCCAGGGTAGAGTGACAAGGCTAATTCCAGGGCTACAGGGATTGAGTTATGAAGAAGGATTTAAAAGAACTGAGCCTATACAGTTTAAGCAAAAGGAGATGAAGAGGAGACCTGATTGAAGTGTTTAAAATTAGGAAGGGAATTAGTCCAGTGGATCAAGGCAGTGATTTTAAAATAAGTTCATCAAGAACACGGGGACACAGTTGGAAACTTGTTAAGGGTAAATTTTTTTTACAAACTTTCAGAGGTTTTTCTTCACACAGAGAACCAGAAACACTTGGAATAAGCTACCAAGTAGTGTGGTAGACAATAGGCCTTTTCAGACTTTTAAAACTCGACTTAATGTTATTTTGGAAGAATTAAGTGGATAGGACTGGCGAGCTTTGCTGGACTGAATGGCCTTTTCTTGTCTAGATTGTTCTAATGTTTTTTAGTGTTTTTGTTTACGTCCTGGTTATGTGCATTTTTAAAGCGTTTTCCCAAAAGATGAAATTGCTCTAAACAGCTTCAAACACCTGTTGAGTTTCTATGCTGATCAACATTTTTAAGTCTAAACTCCACCTACGACAGCACATGTATTCTTCCCTCAGGAAAAATAGTTCCAAGAATCTGTGATAAAGTAACTCTGTCTAGTTTCTTTTTGTTATGAGACAAATGCCTCATATTTCCTTAAACCCTTCTTCTTCAAAGTGTACATATTTGGTACGTCTTAAGCCTTTTTTCATTCACCAATTCAGCCACGGTGTAAGCTTTAAGAACAGACAAGATATTTTTAAAACTTATAAAAAAAAAAATGCTTCACTTTGGAGCACTGTGACAAATTAATATATACCTTGATTGTGAATAAATAACTTCAACTTGAAAAATACCAAATTTATATTCTAATTCTGTTTTTCCTGAATGTGTGCAAATAAATGCATAAATTAGTAATGGAAGTGTCCTAGTGGAAGCAAACAGAGACGTCCCAAAGAATATGAATATAGAAAAAAAAGTTGGTGGACATTTCTTGTGCTTGCTATTGTGTTGCACTCTATCAATAATGCAATGGTAAACTTTGGAATGAAAATTAGAAAACAGAATATGAAAGTTATTAATATTGAAAAGAACAGATGTGATAGATTGAGAAAAAGAAGGAAATGAGTAATAAACTACTGAGAAGAGAAGGAAGTACCAAGATTAGAACAATTTCAAATTCGAAAGAGGAGGTGGCTGGGACATACAGTATGTTTAGGCAAGATGATTTGGTAAGAGATGTACCTGAAGGAGATTAGTCAAGAGGCAGGGCCTGTTAAAGCCCATTGTGGCACTTCCTGTGTGATTTTGGGCTATACAAAAATAAACTGTATTGTATTAGAGGGGAAAGATTGCATGGAAAACAGACACTAATGTTACTGGACAGGGTTAAAAAGATCACAATTTACCAGAGTGTGAAAAGGAAGGTGCAAGATGGAGTAAGTTGGAGTTGGCATTCTATGACAAAGACCTGCCTGCCTACAGACGGAAACTAAATGAAAATGCAAAATAAAATGGTATCAAAAAGGTGCTACCTAGCTAGTCCTTGTTTAGCCTTTTCTGGGCATTTGGTCCTATCATTTAGAATTGTTTTGAACAAAAAAAGGTTGACTCATTGTGGTCCAGCATCTGACTAGTAATATGATAAATGAAATGCAAAGGTCATGCATCTTATGGCAGCAAAATGTGAGTAGCAGTGCACTGTATGTGATGAAACGCTGACTAAGGATAAAATATGAGAAAGGTTTTGCTTATAAGATAACATAGCCACAATTGGTTTTTCATTTATAATTGAACGTTGTCGCCCAGTGGGAAATTGCTGTGAACAGCATTATTTAGCGTTAGATAGCCATGATTTCTTGTTGTCCATAACAATGAGAGGTAAGTAGTTCCCAGCAATGGACTTTCAGGTCTGGGTAAACATCATGCTTGATCTCGAGCTGCTTGGTGACTCTGTGATCAGAAATAGATGAATAGATACAAAACATAATCATAAAACACATATTGAATGTTTAATGCAACATAAGCCAAATTCTTTAGAAAGTTAAGTGGAGAATAAATAAAGCTTCTCTGCATCATAATGATGGTACTTAACAGAAGCTTCTCTTTTATTATACTTGTATGATTAGTTATACTCACTGTCCTAGTTTAGCACTGGTGCAGTGCGACTCAGCTTGATAATGATAAATGGCAACTTGAGGCACTGCCTGTCAACTTTGTTTTTGCACAGTTTTCCTCTGCGTGCACGTAGTGAGGGCCAGATCACATGTAATGATAGCGGGTGGACCTACGAGAAACAAAAGCTGCCTCAGAAGTGAATTTAGATAACTGAATTGGCACCCGCTGCGCCCAGCTTGAACTACTTCTGCTGCCAAGTCTGTGCAAGACACAACACTTTTTTTTTTTTTTTTGGTGAATGCTAATCCCTTGTGTGTTGAACAAGTTTATTGGCCATGGACTCTTTTAGGCTGACACAAACTAATCTTTCTGTCTGCAGAGCATTTCTGTTTTCATGCCTTTGAGCTGTGAGGTTTTCTTTCATGTCTGCTCGAGTACTGCAATCCGGCGCCCGCCATGAGGGAACTGGCAAGGTCATGTGAAACTAGTGTGATTCACTTCTTGGTTTCACTGTGAAGTGCCAGCTGCCATAACCTGGTGCAGCTCAGGGGAAAGCAAAAGACAGCAGGTTTGGACATGTACTTTCCTGTTTTTCCTTAGAAGTATTTGGCTGCCACTCCATTCACACTTATGGCAATATAGGTTGCCAGCTTTAAGGGATTTCCCCCATCCCATTTTTCTTTACAAGATCTTTCTTAATGTGCTGAAAATCCTCTTTTTTTTTTTTTTGCACTACCAATTTTGATATTTGTTTCTTTACAAAGCGTGCACATTATAGTCTGTCTCTCTAAATAGCTGTGAATTTCTGATTATTCAGGTCAAGGTTGTGAGGAGCCCTAGCCTGTCCATGATGTAGATACCAATCTATTGCAGTGCACAAATAAAAACTGGTCAGTTTAAAATCACCAACCAATTCAATTTATGTTTTGTATAGTGTTCTTCACTGAGTACAGGCTCGGATTGCTTGCACATGTTTAAAATGCAATACCAGTCAATCAACAAATCATACATTTATATACGTCAACACAAAAAATTAGGTGAAATGGAATGAAATCAGTGATAAGAAATCATGCTAAAATAAAGTCCAATAATATTATACTTAATATATAACAGATGGCAAAGGTTGGAGGGGAAAACAAAACTGCAATTAACAACATAAAGAAAATAAACCCCTGGCAGCACTGTTGGTTAAAACAGACAAAGATACAGTTCTGGTGACCCAGGCCAGCTAACCACCCACCCCTCCTGGGTGTTCCACAGTATTTCAAGTACAGGTTGGACAGTCTAATAAGAAGCAGCCTGAATCATTGAATCCCAAATCTTTCAATATATCTGGTGTCACTTCCCAAGGGTAGGAGTAGTAGCTTGGCAATGTGCCAGTGGCACCAAGCACCACAGTTGAATACCAAGAAGAGAAACTAAATAGAAGAGGGTCAGTAAGAGTTCATAAAGATTGTCAAGCTTTTATTTTTGTGCAAGTGGCTAACGGTTTGAGTTTCAATATAAATAGCAACCAAAGAGCACATCTTTTGAGTTTTAAAGAAGGCCTTACTCTTTTAATTTAAAGTTGCAGCTATATTATACAGTAAGATAAATATATTCCACATTAGCTATGAAATTGAGGATGATCAATATCCTTTTCTTTATTTTTTTTAATATATATTTATTTACCAAGAGTGGCAGTGCAGTGGTTAGCACTGCTTGCTTCAGAGATCAAGCTTCATTATCTGTGTGAAGTCTCAGCATTCTGTTCATTCCAGTGTGGATTTTCCTCACACATCCCCAAAGATGTGCAGTTTAGTTTAATTGACAATTCTAATTTGGCCCTATTACTCAGTTTTCCAGAACAATCTTTCTCAACCCTTTTTCTGACAGCCTAACAGAGTCTGTGCTATACAAAGGGTTAACAGGTACGGCAAACTCAGTCGCAATCTCTGCCTTTTTTTCTTTTCCATTCTGTCATGTTGCATAAAACATTTTATAGTAGACAGACAAGCTTCTTTTTTTAAGGTCCAAAACACTCGTGTTCCTTATTTATCATTACTGCATTTTATGCACTGTACTTCCAGATAAGCATTCAGTAGTTGTCAGCTCTCATGCACAAGAGTCCACCCTCATAACTAAAGACAAAATTTTGTTAGTGTGAGTTGCCGGGCATTCACATTGTGTGACCGGTCTGCATGGGAGCACGTCGTTGACTGCCTTCGGCTCACTATCATTATTTAATGTAGGCTACGAATGAAAATACTGTATCTGGAATAGTTGTCTAATGCGACATGGCTTAAGATTTTTATTTCTAAATCACTTGCGTGCCACACTGCCTGCCCTTTTAGGTTTCTTTTCATTTTAGCTACCATTTTGCACTCTACACGCGTGACAGAAATATACTGACAGAGTCTGAGCAATTTAAAGAAAAATGAGATTTTATGTAATGTAGGACCCTGCAGTTATTTTTGCACTATTATATCTAAGTGAATGTTTTCCCATATAAGTGCCTTTGTGATTTCCACTGGGGAATTGAGCGCGATCGTCTGAGTTGGGTGGTGTTAATTGGGCACAGTCATCAGAGTGGTGACCCGCTACAACCCACTACCAATATAAAAAATAACAATATGTGACCCACTGGCGGCAGCCAGCAACTCCATGGTTGTCCTTTTGAAACCAATAAGCCATCTTAGATGCTGTTAAGACAGGCAGCATCAGCTTTTAAAGCAAAATTTGTGACTTCTGGTAAGCACACCTCTAGCAACAGTTATGTTCTAGCAATAAGACTCTGAAATGGTGGTGCCTGTTCAAAAATAAAATGGAGATGCCATAAACACAAAAGGAAATGTTATTTAAAAAAAAAAAAAAAACTTCATTGCTCCAGAGAATCTATAACTTATATAACGTTACCGCGAGTTCTCTGGAGAAAACAACTTCCAAAGCACTTACATTGGTTAATAGGGAAAAATGTGTTTAATGCACAATCAATGAATAATGACTTCTGACTGGTAGCACAAAAGATATTATCTGGGTAAAATGAAAAAAGAAACCCTACTCTGCAAAGCAATTATTTTTTATTATGGGGTGAGTCCAGTGAACTTACCTTAATTGTTTAGCATTTACATGAAAAACGTACTGGAAGGGTCCTCTGACACTGTAACAATGACCACTGTAAAAGAAAATAGTTGCTTAAGTGGGAATCTAGTATTTTATCCATATGTGTTACATTTTTTAAACTGTTCTGGTTAACAGTTGTCTCTAAATCAGCTCCCTTGGAACTTGTCATCATTTACAGGGCCAGGAATTACCAGTTAAACCTGGCAGCTTTGCAACTCTGGTTTGCATTCAGCTTGCCTTGCTAAACTTTGGCAGTGCTTCCAACTCACATCTCTGCTCACAAGACAAGACATTAAGAGGCTCCCTACCCAGAGTACATTGTTACCCCACCTGTATCATGTGTATTGAATCACACGTTCAGCAGGTATTTTTCAGGGGCCAATGGCAATGGTGTGTTTCATGTCTTAATGCGAAATTGAAAGCATCCTTTTAAAGCTTCAGGAGCATTAAAAAAAAAAAATGGAGCAGGAAATACTCCCTCCACCCCCCCACCCAGTCACTACCAACCCGGTGGCTCCTGGGATTACGAGGGTGTTTCGTTTTCCCAGAGCTAGCCTGCTGAGCTCTGCTGTAACTGGCTGTTGAATGATTTATGTTGATCCGCTGTAATGACATTGGACTAATAAAACCGGCCAAGGTTTTGCTAATGATGTGGTAAAACACCGTGCGCTTGCTTCCTACTGACAAGGTTAAGTGCACCACGGCCTATAAATTTCTTGGGCTCTCTGTCTGTTGTAAAAGGTGACGTTGTTTTTAAGTTGTCTGCCAGAGTGCACTTGCTTCCTTGACAACACCTCTTTTTCCAGGCCTTTTCTTTTAATGTTATGAGTGTCAATAACAGCTATTATTTGATTTTGTCTTTTTACAAGTTTTCTTTTTTATTTAGCTTGTTTTTTTTTTTTTTTTTTTTTTTTTTACTATTTTAAAAAACAAAATCTTGGAGCATAATAAGCAAATGCATTCTCCTCCCTCTGTTTAAAATTAAACAAGGGAATGAGTAAAATGAAGCACAGCTAGAATAAATAAAAATCTTTTCAGGAGGGAAACCGTGTAGGGCCTCATAAACTAATACATGAAGTTTCAAATCCATTTTAAAATTCACAACAAACCCATGCCGTTTCCATGAATTTTGTCACGATGGACTGCTGGGAGATATCACTGAAGGGAGATTAGAATGGTAAAGCTATAATGTGGAAGACAAAGAAGGCAACTGGGCAATATTAAAGAGAACACAACGTACAAGAGTGTGAAAAGGAAGCTACAAGATAGAAAAGTTGAGAGTTGTCATTCTATGACAATGATCTATCTTCATATGAGAAGAAAGCTTGTGATGTTGATAATGGGAAACAGGTAGAAGTGCAAATGCTCTTTTTTATTTTAAGTTAAAAAATACATCTGCATTACAGTAGAAAATATATAACCAATCAATTGTATACCGTATAGATAGATGGTTACATGGATAGATGACACTTTGCTTAATCCATAGAGTGAATTTAGCTTTTTACAGAAGCTCAATAAATATTATAACAAACTGCATCACCTATAAACCCCATCATGTTCACAAAAAGAATTACAAAAAAAAGTGACTAAAATAAACATAATAGAGCAGTAATATTAAGGCATACCATAGGTATGAAGGAGCTGTAATTCACTGGCAGAAACTCCTCAGTGTTAGTGTATCAGGGAGAGGATGTGCAGCATTGTTCATAATAGCCGTCAGTTTTGCCTTTATTCTCTCCTCCACTACTACTTCCAGTGGGCTCAGAGAGCCTGCCTTCTTAATTGATAGCTCAATAGTTTGTTGATTATGCTGGCCCTCTCTTGAAGTGATGTTAAGGGCCCAGCACACTCGAGTGTAGAAAAATGCACAGAGCTATAGAACATGTAAAGAATATTGCCCAAGTCTCCGGTGTGCTATGTCTTTTCTTATACTTTTGTGTTATGAAACCAGTCTAGCCTGTCACTTGTGTGTACCCCTAAGTACTTGCAACAGTGTACCACCTGTACATCCACTACCTGAATTGTCACCGGGGCTTATTGGTGTGGTGGAAGTCAGTGACCAGTTCCTTGGTTTTGCAGATGTTAAATTGCAAATAGTTCTTTCTGCGCCATGAAACAAAGTTCTCCACCTGACTCCTCTTTTTCTCTCTCATCCCTCTTGTCAATACACTCCATTAGTGAAAAATCATCAAATAATTTTTAAAAGTGAGATGACCTGGTATTAAATATAGAGTCCAAGGTGAAAAGTGCAAACTGAAAAGGTGATAGGACTGTTCCTTGTGTTGCACACATATACATCAGAGACACCGTCCTTGAGCCTCACAAACTGTGGTCTGCTGGACAGATAATTATGTTATAAAGGTCACATTACAATATATGAAACACAGGCCAATCAAACACATGATCAATGCAGCATTTCAAAGGAAGAAATAAAATGCATAAATCATAAAACAGCACCTAATTGGGAAAGCTGTGCAATATATAAAAAAAAAAAAAGGAATATTATAAATTAGATCTTCATATAGATTAAAACACAAGAGGTAAAACAGAAATAAAGGCAGAAGTTGGGAGACTTATTTTATAGTAACATTAAAAATTCTTGCCATATTCTGGAAAAACACTGTACTGCGCCATGCAAAGAATTTTCCATCCATCCATCCATTGTCTCCCGCTTATCCGAGGTCGGGTCACGGGGGCAGCAGCTTGAGCAGAGATGCCCAGACTTCCCTCTCCCCGGCCACTTCTTCTAGCTCTTCCGGGAGAATCCCGAGGCGTTCCCAGGCCAGTCGAGAGACATAGTCCCTCCAACGTGTCCTGGGTCTTCCCCGAGGCCTCCTCCCGGTTAGACGTGCCCGGAACACCTCACCAGGGAGGCGTCCAGGAGGCATCCTGATCAGATGCCCGAGCCACCTCATCTGACTCCTCTCGATGCAGAGGAGCAGCGGCTCTACTCTGAGCCCCTCCCGGATGACTGAGCTTCTCACCCTATCTTTAAGGGAAAGCCCAGACACCCTGCGGAGGAAACTCATTTCAGCCGCATGTATTCGCGATCTCGTTCTTTCGGTCACTACCCATAGCTCATGACCATAGGTGAGGGTAGGAACATAGATCGACTGGTAAATTGAGAGCTTCGCCTTGCGGCTCAGCTCCTTTTTCACCACGACAGACCGATGCAACGCCCGCATTACTGCGGACGCCGCACCGATCCGCCTGTCGATCTCACGCTCCATTCTTCCCTCACTCGTGAACAAGACCCGGAGATACTTGAACTCCTCCACTTGGGGCAGGATCTCGCTACCAACCCTGAGAGGGCACTCCACCCTTTTCCGGCTGAGGACCATGGTCTCGGATTTGGAGGTGCTGATTCTCATCCCAGCCGCTTCACACTCGGCTGCGAACCGATCCAGAGAGAGTTGAAGATCACGGCCTGATGAAGCAAACAGGACAACATCATCTGCAAAAAGCAGTGACCCAATCCTGAGCCCACCAAACCGGACCCCCTCAACGCCCTGGCTGCGCCTAGACATTCTGTCCATAAAAGTTATGAACAGAATCGGTGACAAAGGGCAGCCCTGGTGGAGTCCAACTCTCACTGGAAACGGGTTCGACTTACTGCCGACAATGCGGACCAGGCTCTGGCAACGATCGTACAGGGACCGAACAGCCCTTATTAAGGGGGCCGGTACCCCATACTCTCGGAGTACCCCCCACAGGATTCCCCGAGGGACACGGTCGAATGCCTTTTCCAAGTCCACAAAACACATGTAGACTGGTTGGGCAAACTCCCATGCACCCTCCAGGACCCTGCTAAGGGTATAGAGCTGGTCCACTGTTCCGCGACCAGGACGAAAACCACACTGTTCCTCCTGAATCCGAGGCTCGACTATCCGACGGACCCTCCTCTCCAGGACCCCTGAATAGACTTTTCCAGGGAGGCTGAGGAGTGTGATAACCTCTGTAGTTGGAACACACCCTCCGATCCCCCTTCTTAAAGAGGGGGACCACCACCCCGGTCTGCCAATCCAGAGGCACTGTCCCTGATGTCCATGCAATGTTGCAGAGGCGTGTCAACCAAGACAGTCCTACAACATCCAGAGCCTTGAGGAACTCCGGGCGTATCTCATCCACCCCCGGGGCCCTGCCACCAAGGAGTTTTTTGACCACCTCGGTGACCTCAGTCCCAGAGATGGGGGAGCCCACCTCTGAGTCCCCAGGCTCTGCTTCCTCATTGGAAGGCATGTTAATGGGATTGAGGAGGTCTTTGAAGTACTCCCCCCACCGACCCACAATGTCCCGAGTCGAGGTCAGCAGCGCACCATCCCCACCATATACAGTGTTGACACTGCACTGCTTCCCCTTCCTAAGACGCCGGATGGTGGACCAGAATCTCCTCGAAGCCGTCCGAAAGTCGTTCTCCATGGCCTCCTCAAACTCCTCCCACACCCGAGTTTTTGCCTCAGCAACCACCAAAGCCGCATTCCGCTTGGCCTGCCGGTACCTATCAGCTGCCTCCAGGGTCCCACAGGACAAAAGGGACCGGTAGGACTCCTTCTTCAGCTTGACGGCATCCTTCACCGCCGGTGTCCACTAACGGGTTCGGGGATTGCCGCCACGACAGGCACCGACCACCTTACGGCCACAGCTCCAGTCAGCTGCCTCAACAATAGAGGCACGGAACATGGCCCATTCGGACTCAATGTCCCCCACCTCGCTCGGGATGTGGTCGAAGTTCTGCCGGAGATGGGAGTTGAAGCTACTTCTGACAGGGGGCTCTGCCAGACGTTCCCAGCAGACCCTCACAACACGTTTGGGCCTACCACGCCTGACCGGCATCCTTCCCCACCATCGAAGCCAACTCACCACCAGGTGGTGATCAGTTGACAGCTCCGCCCCTCTCTTCACCCGAGTGTCCAAGACATGTGGCCGCAAGTCCGACGACACGACCACAAAGTCGATCATCGAACTGAGGCCTAGGGTGTCCTGGTGCCAAGTGCACATATGAACACCCCTATGCTTGAACATGGTGTTCGTTATGGACAATCCGTGATGAGCATAGAAGTCCAATAACAAAACACCGCTCGGGTTCAGATCGGGGGGGCCATTCCTCCCAATAACGCCCTTCCAGGTCTCACTGTCATTGCCCACGTGAGCATTGAAGTCTCCCATAGGTGGTGAGCCCATGGGAAGGGGGACCCACGTTGCCTCTTCGGGCTGTGCCCGGCCGAGCCCCATGGCTGCAGGCCCGGCCACCAGGCGCTCGCCATCGAGCCCCACCTCCAGGCCTGGCTCCAGAGTGGAGCCCCGGTGACCCTCGTCCGGGCAAGGGAAAACGCCGTCCAAAATTGTTTTCCATCATAGGAGGTTTGTTTTAACCACTGTTTGTCTCATCCCTCACCTAGGACCAGTTTGCCTTGGGTGGCCCTACCAGGGGCATAAAGCCCCGGACAACAGAGCTCCTAGGATCATTGGGACACGCAAACCCCTCCACCACGATAAGGTGGCGATTAAAGGAGGGGCAAAGAATTTTGCGTAAGATATTGCTTTCCCATTGAGTTGTGGAGGTCATTAGAAATCTTCTAGTTAAGCCGAATCCGTCAACGTGTTCCATTATGGTATAGTAGGTCTTCAAGTGTATTTTGCTACATAATCTCGGAGCAATGTAGGAGCAACTGTCTGATAATTAAGCATATACTGTAGCTTCCTCCAAAATTATCTTAATTTAGGACATACACAAAACATGACCTAGTGAGGCCAGTGCCAAGTAGCAAAATTCAAAGTTAGGGTCCACTCTTTCTAATAGATTTTGCAAAGTTTTAATCTAGAATGGTGTGTACGACTGCACAATTTTAAGATGAATTGCAGCATATTTTCTGCAGATTATAGATGCATTTTCTTGCTGAATGCAATAACCACATTAACGGAACCTAATTATAATTTTGCATGGAGAGGATAATATTGTCTACCTGTCTGGACACAATGTGGACACTGGAGGCTTATTTTCACCTGGCATTAATATGTAATATGGCTAGGTTGTACCAGAATGTGGTTCAGGTACCAAACATGTTAAGTGCCAGGTGTAAAGGTTACATACCTGGATAACAGAATTAAAAAAATGTTACGGCAGAGTTCTATCATAATACATAATTCACCTGCCTCCTCACTCACTCACTCACGTCCGTCCAAAGCCGAATGCGCAGTTGCCTTCTGTGCACGTCCGAAGCCGAATGTGCAGTCGGCTTCTGTGCAGCTGCCCAAAAAACCTTACGAGACCGACATCCAACCCCAACATCACAACAGGCGGCGGATTTACGGCCGCAAAAATTCAAAGAGAAAGGCGACTTCGATTACAGCTCTAGAGACCTGAAAGGCGATTTCGACTACAGCTCGAGCCCTAATTGCACATTCATTCAATACACCTATATCAGGTTTGTGGTGCTTATACTTATTACTATTCCATATTGTACTGGAACATTCATCATTCAATATTATACTATAGGCCTGGAAAATTCATCAACTAACAGTACAAGCCTGTACAGTAATGAGTAAAGCGGACTACAATCATTACAAAACAACTTCTTCGTTACTTATCATTTGTTCTTCATACACTGCTGACACAAACTCGTGCCCATTTCATCTTACGTTGTCGAAACGGGCTCTTTGTCTAGTTTATAGATAATTACTTGTATTTGAGTTAGATTCAACTCGATAATAGCCAAGCTGCGTACCACCAAGACAAGCTGAATAGTCTTTTTTTTGTTTGTGTGTGTGTCTGTGTTCTTTGTTTCTTTCCTTTGTGTCTGTCTTTGGCTGAGCTACATGTACACCATCATTTGCCTTGTTTATTGATTATATAAAGACAAGAGCCTGCGTGTTTTTATTTCACATGTCTTTCTGGCTTTTTCTGAGCATTTTTAATTTATCAGTGACAGCCCAGTACAACAGTAAAGAGTCATTTGAACAGTGTACACTTCACAGTATGTGAAATATTGATTTGCCACCTATGTTTTAGAGCCCTCATAATCAAGCCCTGGGTTTGTAATTTTGAGCTTGTAGTAGTGCATTCACATTTAATAAGTCCTAAGCACACATCATGGAAACATATAACACAGACATCAAAGTGCTAATGACATCAAACATTTGAAGTTTAGATTAGCAGGTACTACCCATCCATCCATCCATCCATCTTCTAAAACAGATTTATAGTGGTGGCAGATGCAGTAGCTTGCATTATAAGGCTAGCCTTAATGTAAACATAGATGCACTTTTAGGTCAATTGTCCTTTTGTTCTTAAACTACAAAATAAAAACAAAATATTCTTGATTCGCTTCACTAGGCAAGGAAACTCTGCCACTAGGACATCTTTCACCACAATGTTTACTTTTTGTTCATACATTTTCAGACTACCCTACCCATTGATCCCCCTCGCCCCACACCATAATGTTTTTACATGCCAATGACTCAGCCAGTATGCTATTAGTATTATCCAAGCTGTGCAGCTCTTCCGTCGTAAAAGTGTCACATTGCTCGTGCCAAAGAGACATCCCTCTCTCTCGTGTGAGCAATGGTTGTTTTTTTGGACACACTGTGATTAAATCCTCCCTGTCAAACTTGAATTTGCATTTGCTCTGCAGATCCCAGATTTCGGATTTATGGCCTCTCTCTATTTGCTTTTGTCTTGATGCTGGCTTGTACCGTCTAGAATGCTTTTTTGGCAGGCTTCTTTATTTCTGTGCTGGCACAAGCAGACTCTTATTTCACTCGGTTTTTAAAATGTATTTGCCAGCTATCCAGCTGCTGTACGTAAACATCTGCAGACCGCTTATTAAAGGATTAGTTAGCAGCGGTGCTGCTAATTCCCTCTGAAGAGCCGAAACTCTTGTGTCTGATGCTTGGCATCTCTGAATGCAAAACTTGGAAGAAATAAAATTGTGCGGAATGGCCTGGTGAGCCTTTTTTATTCCTCAACTAGACAAAGAGCCCGTTTCGAAAACGTAAGATGAAATGGGCACGAGTTTGTGTCAGCAGTGTATGAAGAACAAATGATAAGTAACAAAGAAGTTATTTTGTAATGATTGTAGTCCGCTTTACTCATTACTGTACAGGTTTGTACTGTTAGTTGATGAATTTTCCAGGCCTATAGTATAATATTGAATGATGAATGTTCCAGTACAATATGGAATAGTAATAAGTATAAGCACCACAAACCTGATACAGGTGTATTGAATGAATGCGTAATTAGGCCTCGAGCTGTAGTTGAAATCGCCTTTCAGGCCTCTAGAGCTTTAATCGAAGGCGCCTTTCTCTTTGAATTTTCGCGGCCGTTAATCCGCCGCCTGTCACGATGTCAGTCTCGTAAGGTTTTTCGGGCAGCTGCGCAGAAGGCGACTGCGCATTCGGCTTCGGACAGACGTGAGTGAGTGAGTGAGTAGGCTGGCGAATTATATATAAGATATAATGGCAGGCTCCCCTTCCTGTCTTGGTACTCTACAGACTGACAAGTTCTGGCTGGCCAGACTGGGTGCCAAAGAGCAGTTTTCCTAAAGTTTTACCAGTTCTTGATAGTCTGCTTTTTTAAAAATTTAAATGAAGTTGGGTGCACTGAGTTGCCAGTATAGCCCAGTAACAGAAATAACTTTGAAGTAACACATTGACTAGGCTAGCATATATAGGGAAGCAACCTTTCATTTGTTTTTGAATATTCTGTTTAAACTTGGGGATTGTGGGATGCCCAAAGTTACAACCGCACAGATCAACAAACCCTGTCAGGACACATTAAAATACAGAATCACACCCACTAATGCAGGGCCAATTTAGAGTCCCCAGTTAGCCTAAAATTCATTGGAATATGGGAAAAAAAACGGAAAACTCTGAGAAAGATAGACATGGAGAGAATATGCAGTAGCCATAGAGGACCAGCGTCTGGGCCAGGATTGAAACACAGGACTCGTAAGGTATAATTTGGCAAAGATAACCACTATGCCACCATGCCATCCCATTTTCTAAATATGCTTATTCCAACTCAGGAATGTGGGGGTTCAGGATCCGTCTTGCCGGCACTTGCGATGAGCTAACTTTGGCTATGCAGCATATGCTTAAGTATGCAATCCCACTCTCTCATATTGGGGCATTTAAAGTCACAGATTACCTTAACATGAATGTCTTTATGATATGGAATGAAAAATGGAGGGCCTAAGTAAAACCCATACACATCTGTAGTGAGAATGCTGTACTAATGAAAAAGGGCATCATATATCTCCAAACTACAGAGCCTTCAAGAGACTCTTATGAGGAAATACCGCAAAGATACACCTCCGACAGACCAAATTTTAGAGAAAGCATGGTAGATGAAACTTCCTGTTTGAAGAGCAGTGGAACTACAGTGGTGTGAAAAACTATTTGCCCCCTTCCTGATTTCTTATTCTTTTGCATGTTTGTCACACAAAATGTTTCTGATCATCAAACACATTTAACCATTAGTCAAATATAACACAAGTAAACACAAAATGCAGTTTTTAAATGATGGTTTTTATTATTTAGGGAGAAAAAAAATCCAAACCTACATGGCCCTGTGTGAAAAAGTAATTGCCCCCTTGTTAAAAAATAACCTAACTGTGGTGTATCACACCTGAGTTTAATTTCCGTAGCCACCCCCAGGCCTGATTACTGCCACACCTGTTTCAATCAAGAAATCACTTAAATAGGAGCTGCCTGACACAGAGAAGTAGACCAAAAGCACCTCAAAAGCTAGACATCATGCCAAGATCCAAAGAAATTCAGGAACAAATGAGAACAGAAGTAATTGAGATCTATCAGTCTGGTAAAGGTTATAAAGCCATTTCTAAAGCTTTGGGACTCCAGCGAACCACAGTGAGAGCCATTATCCACAAATGGCAAAAACATGGAACAGTGGTGAACCTTCCCAGGAGTGGCCGGCCGACCAAAATTACTCCAAGAGCGCAGAGACGACTCATCCGAGAGGTCACAAAAGACCCCAGAACAACGTCTAAAGAACTGCAGGCCTCACTTGCCTCAATTAAGGTCAGTGTTCACGACTCCACCATAAGAAAGAGACTGGGCAAAAACGACCTGCATGGCAGATTTCCAAGATCCAAACCACTGTTAAGCAAAAAGAACATTAGGGCTCGTCTCAATTTTGCTAAGAAACATCTCAATGATTGCCAAGACTTTTGGGAAAATACCTTGTGGACTGATGAGTCAAAAGTTGAACTTTTTGGAAGGCAAATGTCCC
This sequence comes from Erpetoichthys calabaricus, assembly GCF_900747795.2. Lineage (NCBI taxonomy): Eukaryota > Metazoa > Chordata > Cladistia > Polypteriformes > Polypteridae > Erpetoichthys > Erpetoichthys calabaricus. The sequence goes on from NC_041405.2 coordinate 140,550,055, forward strand.
GTTACATCTGGCGTAAAAGGAACACAGCATTTCAGAAAAAGAACATCATACCAACAGTAAAATATGGTGGTGGTAGTGTGATGGTCTGGGGTTGTTTTGCTGCTTCAGGACCTGGAAGGCTTGCTGTGATAGATGGAACCATGAATTCTACTGTCTACCAAAAAATCCTGAAGGAGAATGTCCGGCCATCTGTTCGTCAACTCAAGCTGAAGCGATCTTGGGTGCTGCAACAGGACAATGACCCAAAACACACCAGCAAATCCACCTCTGAATGGCTGAAGAAAAACAAAATGAAGACTTTGGAGTGGCCTAGTCAAAGTCCTGACCTGAATCCAATTGAGATGCTATGGCATGACCTTAAAAAGGCGGTTCATGCTAGAAAACCCTCAAATAAAGCTGAATTACAACAATTTTGCAAAGATGAGTGGGCCAAAATTCCTCCAGAGCGCTGTAAAAGACTCATTGCAAGTTATCGCAAACGCTTGATTGCAGTTATTGCTGCTAAGGGTGGCCCAACCAGTTATTAGGTTCAGGGGGCAATTACTTTTTCACACAGGGCTATGTAGGTCTGGATTTTTTTTTCTCCCTAAATAATAAAAACCACCATTTACAAACTGCATTTTGTGTTTACTTGTGTTATATTTGACTAATGGTTAAATGTGTTTGATGATCAGAAACATTTTGTGTGACAAACATGCAAAAGAATAAGAAATCAGGAAGGGGGCAAATAGTTTTTCACACCACTGTATATGTACACCATGAAGAGGCCACCTATAAGTGAAGAACTGGAGGAAATGCCGCACTGCCATAAACTATTGTGTACAGGAGATGCATTTCTCCAAACCCAATCTAATGTAATTCATTTGAAATGAACAGGTTTTAAAGCAGTATTTTCAAGTACTCAGTGAGGAAATGTGGATCGTTCTGGAACCATCAGAGAAAATATTATCTAGTTATATTCATGATAAACTACGTGGGAGAAAACACTTAATAGTCTACTAGTACTCATGCTGTCATTTAAGAACAGCATTTTTAAATAAAAATGATCTCCATCCACACCAGCATTTTCACACCATTTACAAAAGAATTTCCATCTATACTAAAACGACTAAAAACATAAATGATGTCGTAGTTCATGTACACTGTGCATGTTCACATTAGCTGAAAATTCCTTGAAGGGATGGTAATGCTGTCGGCCACTGTGTTTATCGCAAAAACGTTAGCAACTGGTAAATTATTTGCCTTTTGGGCATGTATGCATCATTCATTTGTACTAAATACAATTTAGATGCATACAGGTAAGCAACACAGCAAGCTCCATGGAAAGCAACTCCTCTGTGTCTGCTGTGTTGGAATGTGATTTTTTTTTTTCCATGAAGAGAGACCAATGATGGAATGAGACATAATGAGCAGGATCCAATAAGGCAATGGCTACATAATAAGCACGAACATATCAGGGTGCAATTAGAGTGTAAAATTTCAGCCATCTATACTACTGTGCCAAGCCTGCATTTTTAGAAACATTCAGCTCTGGAGAGTGTTTTCAAATGTCTCCATTTTCGAGGATTAAAAATGCTGGAGTAATTTGGGTGAAAAGTGAAACTAAAGACAAGTGTTTGTATTTTTAAACAAAACTATAGTGGTGTGTAGGGTTGTCACAATACCAAAGTTTCAAACTTCGATACAGCACTAAGAACAGTTTTTGAAATTTCATACTATTTTGACACCCAATGCAGTATATAAAGCAACTCAAATAAAAATTTGATTAAATAAATTGCAATTCAGTATGCATTAAAATCTCATAATTAATGGAAACAAATAATAGAATTTTTAGTCATTAAATGCAAATACTTCAAGTAGTGCAGTATTTCATAAAAGGTAAAAGTGACGTTCTGTAAACAATAAGCTTAAAGCAGGTTTTTTTATTTTTTTTTTACATTGATGAAAACAAATACTGAGGTAGTACAATATTCAATTAACATTTAATGACATTTGTAACAAGTATTGCAATCTTCTGTAAACAGTATAATTTCCCCTTGGGATTAATAAAGTATCCTATCTATCTATCTATCATATAGTGCCTTTCATCTATCTATCTATCTATCTATCTATCTATCTATCTATCTATCTATCTATCTATCTATCTATCTATCTATCTATCTATACAAATTTTAAAAGAAACCTTAAACAAGAACATTAATGTGGTCTTTTGCAAACAGCTGTTCAGAAATATAACACCCAAACAGACCACTAACACTAAAGGCTCTGCAAAATGCAAACAGTGCACATTGCATCTTTGTTTAAATAAACTTCAGTGTCTTAGCAACTTCCATTTTTTTTTTTTTTTTTTTTTGCAAGAAAGACTAACATGTCAGTGTGCTCATCCTTGTGGCCACAGCATGCTTTTGTTGGGCTGCAAATGAGCCCTGACATGAAGCACACCTGGGAGTATATGAGCACACAGACTGGTGGTGCCACTCACTGTTTGTGCAAATGAGTACCGAAAAGTTACAGCACCTTACATTATATAGTAAATGTGATGAAATATAATTTTAAAATCACTTGTAATAAACAAAATTAATGCTCTATTTTAGAACACTTTGTGGCACCTGATCCATGGTGTGTAAGAATGTTGCCCAACTTGCCCTTGAATCAGCAGCACAGAATAGCATTGGCCCATGGATAAAAATAATTGCAAACCCCTGTCTTGATGTATCAGATATTTGGCTGGCTACAGAAAATGTTTTAACCTGTAGAAAAAGTAATTGTCACTACTTTAAACACAACTTGTTTACAGGTTTATACTTATTGATGTTTCTGTAATTTAGAATTAAGATACATTTTTTTATTGACTCTCTTTCATATCTTGCAAATAGGCTTCTGCATGTATCTTGAGATTTTACATTCCCTTTTGCTACAACGTTTTGACTACCCTAGTGTTGTTGATGTAGCCTGAGAGTAGTTAGGGATTCTGCAGAAAATAACCTTACCAGACCTGCTTTTAGGAAACGAGAAAGAAAATCTCACTGAATAGTTAATGAAACTGGAGAGGAAGCTTCTCTTGAGTAAACCCCAACCTAGCCAGCTGCAATGGAAATTCAAGCCTGTCTTTAGTACACCCTTTACAGCATCGAGCAAATCAGAAAAGTAACTGCTTAGGGGTACATCCTGTACTTTTTTTGTAATTACACATGCAGTTAACTGGCATGTTTCTTAAAATGTTGCAATAACACCTGTTTTGATGGTTAAAGAGTAAGAATGGCCATGATCTAACACACACATGACTATCATGACCGATCACTACATCCTTTCTGTCAGTACAAGTGAGGGGGGCCATTTGCACGTTTTATAAATTGCAATGCAACATTCTCAGATCTGTTTAACCAATTCTGGGTCTTAACAGGTTGGAGTCTATTCCAGCACTGCTAAGATGGAAGGCAGGAATCATCCCAGCACAGGGCACCAGTCCATCACAAGGCCATTCGCATATACACATCCACACATGAAACCATGTGTGGCCATCTTATTGTAAACCTAACCTGCCCATGTGGATATGAAGAGGAAAACTGAAGCTTTAAGAAGAAAATCCATGCAAACCCCATATTGAAAAGGACTGATTTTTGAATCCAGTATTCTGAATGCTAACCACAGTGCAAACCATTTTTTCATACATTTTGTAAGACAAGTAATAGAGAAAGGGGTATCTAAACAGAAGAAGATGCGAGCTCCTTGAAAGAAAAAACTGGGTGCCAATTTATGGCGAAAAAAATGACTAAGGAATGAAATAAAGACTGAGGACCAGACACCGTTCTAGCCAGGAGGGCAGCCTACAGTTGGAGAAACCAGATGAAACAAAGAAAATGAAGTCAAAACAGATGCAAGATTCAAAAATGCAAAGTCAAGAAAACAAATTTGCTAAAAAAAAATGCTTATTACATTTAGTTGAAAACAGTACAAAAGAAGATATATAAAGTTTAAACTAATGAAAAATGATGCCTGCAACACCTTCCAAAAAAGTTGTGACAGGAGTGTGTTTACCAATGTGTTTTGTCAACTTTGCTTCTAATAGCATTCAGTAATTGTTTGGGAACTGAAGGCATTAAATTGTTGTCTTATTGAAAGCTGGATTTTGTTTCACATTTTTGCTTGATATCTTACTTCAAATGCTCAACAGTGTGAGGTCCCATTAGTGTGTTTTGCGCTTTATAGTGCGCCTTGTTTTCAATAGGATACAGGTTTGGACGGCAAGTAGGCCAGTCTAGCTCCCATATTCTATGACTGCAGAGCCGTACTGTTGTAATAAGCACTGAATGTCCCTGAAAAAGGCATGTTTTTAGATAGCAGCATATGTTGCTCCAAATATGTTTGTACCCTTCAGTATTAATGCTGCTTTTAAATATGAGCATGTTTACAATGTCATGGACACTAATGCACACCCATACTTTGACAAAAGCTGGCTTTTGAATTTGGTATTGGTAACAAAGGATGATCCGTATCCTCTTTGGTCTGGACAACATGATATCCATTTTCTTAAAAAGTTGGACTTGTCAGGCCACAGTACACTTTTCCACTTTGCATCAGTCCATCTGAGATAAGGTTTATCCCAAGGATGTCACCAGCATTTGTAGATGTTGAATAAGGTATGTCTTTCACTTTACATATAGTTTTAGCTTACTTTTGTAGATGCTACAATAAAATGTGTTTACAAAATTGAAATTCGCTTATATTTTCAGATGTATTTTAATTTCCTAAGGTACAAAATGATATATCTCAACTTTGTAATTTTTTTTCAACTTTGTAATTTTTTTTAATCAAATATGGGTAAATGAGCATTTATAAATCACTGCTTTCCGTTTTTATTTGTGTTTTACACAGTGTTCTAATTCTGTTTGGAAATACAGTTGTATGTAGAAAGGGAAAGATGACACAATCCATCATATGACCAGAAACAAGCATAACAACTGTAAAAACTACGGCTGTTGCAGTTTAAAAATTATCACAAAATGGTGGCAACATAGAGAGCGTTACCAGTTTTTGCTGCTAACTCCTTTTCCTTTCATTTTAATTGACTTGTTTTTAAAGATTTGTTCCTCTGAATTTCTTCATCATTCCTCTGAATTGCTTCATTTTGTTCCTTAAATGGCACTCAAACAGAAATAAAATGTGAAGTGAGTCAACAGAAGACCAACTAAGTCAGTTGCTTAATTAGCTGATTCTTGTTGTTAATTAAACCCATTCTTTAATTCCATGGCTTGTTGCTGCTCTCATTGTGCAATAGCATACATTTTTGAAATAGTTGATTTTCTCATTTCTAAGAGCTCTGTTAAAATGTTTTGGAGACCTAAGCAGATCAATATTCCTGAGACCTTCATCTTTCTTTTTTTCAGATATTATATGATGAACACAGTTTGCTGGTCATGTGTTGGCTCATTTTGTATTGCCTGCTAATTAAGGAAAAATAAATAATGAATGGGTCTGATCAGGTCTTCAAGAGCAAATGAATTAAACTTAATTCAAAAGAACTTAATTATGTGCAAAAACAGGTCACTAATTAAGAAAAAGGTTAGAATGAAAACCAGCAGACATCTAGGAACAGAGTTGGGGACCCCTGCTATAAGATGTGTACTGTATTAAAAATAACTATTAAAAAAAGCATTGGATATATAAACTAGGCCAACTGAAGTATAACAAGAACTAGAAGGGAAGTGCCTCGCCCTTATAGAGCAGTCAGGAAATGGAACAGAACAGAACATACCTCCCATAGTGAAATTTAGAGGAAACACTTTCCAAAATCAGAGCTGTTAGGAAATGTTTTTTTGCTTTTTCATCAGGTCAGCTATAAGGAAATGAGAGGAAATACTTGTCACTTTCACAAAACTTCTCTAATTAGGGCTTTCTTCAGTAAAGCCAATTATATAGGAGCAAGAAAATGGATGGTGGCTGTCCCAGGTGTAATACAGTGAGTTCCACTAGAGGGAACTTGAAAATAAATTCCTTTCAGAGTACAACTTTACCTAGTTGTAAAAGATGGCAAAAATGAAATTCTATTATGATGGGAAATGTGAGAGGAAATAACTTTCGCTAGAAATGGAGCTGCCAAAAGTGATCAGATGGAGGTGACTAAGGGAAAGAGGAAGTATTCCCCTGTGCTGAATTTTAAGTGTGAATGGCCAGAGTTAGACACAGAAAGAAAAAAAAACAATCCTCAAGAGAATTTTTTTAACAACAGACACGCTATTTGCAATACTAGATGTCTCCAGGGGGTTTCATATAACGCACAAAAAATAATTACATCAGTGTGTGTGTGTGTGTGTGTGTGGAAATGCAAAGAGCAGTCAGCTCAGGCCATGACAACACCCCCTACTCGACTCATCCCGCCCTTGCTTACAAGCAGGAATGACTAAGCCATATATAGCTAATCCCTGATCTTTCTGCCCTAATTAGTTAATGTGGCTGATTTCAGGCAGTCTGTGGAAAATCTGCCCTTTTGTGGCTTTTTCTTCACTAAAAATGCAGCTGATGTTTTCTGGGTTGACGACTGCATGGAAAGCTCTTCATGTCGCAGAAGTCTGCACACCAATCCCTACTTCCTCACAGGCGATTAATTTTAAAGCCTTAAAGACAGTGCTTACAATGTCTGTAAAGCAAAGCCACTGTTTACAGACTGTCAAGGCCCTTGGGCAAGCCTGCTTCTAAGCTGCTTTAACTCACTACCAATCCCCGCCCCCCACCCGAAACCTCACCCCCAGTTTTATAATATGCTTCCTGTCTGGGGCGGGGGCAGGATGGGGAGTCGAGGTTAGTTTGAAGCATATTAAGTCTGTTATAATGAACAAAGCTGGCTTGTGGCTAAAGAATAATGTCCAGCTGTGTAAAGGTTAATGCTTGTCCTCCCCCTCTGACCCCTCACATTGGTAAACAGAGGCCCAGTGAACATCTCTGCCACACAAGCCCAACATGTGTGCGAGAGCGCACACACACACATCCTCATTCGAGTCCCCTCTTTGTTTCACATAAATGAATTGACTGAAAGGCTTGATAAACTCTGCACAGCAGATGTCTGGGTCAGAGTGCGGTGCGCCCACTCATTAGCATCATAATTGTCACGCTCTGTAAGCCCTCTTGCCTTGGCAGCGATAGGAGAGGGGGAGGCAGGCGGGTAGGTTATTGCAGGTCAGGGGTGACTGGTGAAATTGATTATTGCTGCCATCCTGCTAATTGATTTCATCAAACTGAGGCAAGTTTCAACCTTCCAGGAAACCCTGGGTACAGGAGAGATTAGGTGGCTAGCACAGCATTAATTGCAGAAGAAGCAGTTTTTTATTTATTTGGTTTTTTTTTTACAAATTTGTGCAAGAAAATTCTGCACAATTATCTGTGACAAATACTAAGGTGTAAAATCAAAACAACAGTCAAGCATCAGAAAGCATTCAGACCACATCACTTCTTTCACATTTATTTATATTGTAGTCTTCTGCTATAAATGTTTAAGTTAGTTGGCTTTCCTCATCAAGCAACACTCCATACCCTAGAACAGCAAAGTCAAAGCAGGATTTTAGAAATTTTTGTAAATGTATTAAAAATAAAAACTTAATCTTCCACTGACACAAGTAGTCAGGGCCTTTACTCGGTACTTTGTTGAGTCACTGCAGTGTCTACAACATGGAGTCTTTGTTTTGACATGATAAGCTTCACACACCAGGGTTTGGGGATTTGCTATTTTTCTCTGTAGAACCTTTCAAGCTCTGTCATGTTTGATGAAGACTTTTGGTTATAGCTATTTTGAGGTCTTTGTAGAGATGTTCAAATTATGCTCAAGTTGAGGCTCTGGCTGAGCCATGCATAGAGGTAACCGTAAGCTACTCCTGTGTTATTTTGGCTTTGTGCTTAAGGTCATTGTCCTGTTGGACGGTGAATGTCTGGCCTAGCCTGATGTTCAGACCATTGAGGATGTATCTGTACTTTTCTCCTTTCAGGTTTTCCTCAGCCCTGACTTGTCTCCTAGTCTTAACTCCACAGCATGATACTGCCTCCACCATGTTTCACCATTGGAGTGGTATTTCACATGAGAAGAGCAGTACGTGGTTTCCTCCAGATATGACATTTAGAATTGAGACCAAACAACAGTTCAGACTTGGTTTCATAAGATCAGAGCGTCTTGATTCTCACAGTCTTGAGAGTCCTTTTGTTGCCATTTTGAAACCTCCACAATGTGTCTTTATCTGGAGAAAGGCTTCTATCTTTCCATAAAGCACAGATTTATAGGGTGTTGCAGTTGGTTAGTTGAACTTTTGGAAGTTTCTCCCATCTCTACAAAGGCTTTCTGAAGCTCAGGCAGAGTGACCATCAGGTTCTTGGTCTTACCAAGGCCCTCCTCCACCTATTGCTCACTTTGGGCAGGTGCCCAGCTCTAGCAAAAGTTGTGCTTGTTCCAAATTATGGCATCCGCTGTGCATTTGGGGAAACTTCAGTGGTGTCGAATGATATTGTTTTCCTCAACACAAGTCTGTCTCTAAGCTTTGCAGACGAGTCATTTGACCTAATTATTTGGTTTTTGCTCTGATGCACATTGTCCTACCTTTTGTAGACGTGTGTACCTTTCCCGATCATGTCCAGTCAGTTGAACTGGCCTTATGTAGAAACCAAAAAAGGTGCAGAAACATCTCAACAATGATCAATAGAACTGAAATTGAACTTTATTAACAAACAGTATTGTTATTTCTAATGGGATCCATCTGAGCCACATTTCAAGTGTCACAGCAAAAGGTCTGAATACTTGTGTCAATTTTGAGTTTTCATTTTTTGTTTTCAAATAATTTGCAAAAAAAAAAATAAGATCCTGTTTTTGCTTTGTCATTCTGGGGTTTTAGTGTTGGCTTAATGAGAAAAAATTTTAATTTAAACAAACTTACCATAAGGCTGCAACATAACAGAATGTGAAAAAAGTGAAAGGGTCTGAATACATTCTGAATGTACTCTACATACATACATACATTTTCTAATTAGGTTTATCTAGTTCAGGAACCATGAAGGCGGAAGCCAATCCAGGAAGAACAGGGTGCAAAGAGACTAATAACACTAGACAGGACGTGCGTTTGTCATGGACTGCACACTGCCACACTTAGCCACTCACACTGGGTTGGATTAAGAATGACTTATTAACCTAACCTGCACATCTTTTTGGGATGTGTGAGTTTAACCCACACAGGGATAAGGTACTCAACAAAGACATCAGCTGGGAGAGGGAGTCCAGCCCATCACACTGGATCAGTTTTTGTCCCATTTTCTCATAGCTTTGTATATGTTACGGCCAAAACCCAAAATCGGCCAAAGTGGGAAGTTTCCCACCAAAGTCGCTGTAAATTGACCAGCCAAAGTCCGATCTTTTCCTTGATTTCGGGATTTGGCCAGCCAGTTTGTGAAATAGCATGGGCCGATCGGCCAAAGTCAGAAGAAAAAAAGGCATGAGCAGTGATTTGTTGCACATTTAGTAGTGCAGTTGCATCGAGTGCAGCCTTGGCCACCGGTCAGTGATTGGGAAGACATGACAGCTCGTAGTGATTTTTCTTCTGTGCCTATGGATTCCAATGTGAGCAGTTTCTCGTGCAGAATGGACAACTCACTTGTGAATCTGCATCTGAATTTTTAAGCATCTTCGCGCCTTAAGCGGACAGTCTTACATCAGCACATCGAATTTTGGCCAGGGATTTTTCGGCCACTTTGCGAAATGGCCGGCCAAAGTGGCATATAAACTGGTCATTTCTAGTAATTCGGGCTTTGGCCACATCTCTCGGCCAAAATGGTCGGCCAATTCAGGAAGTGGCAGAACTTCGAGTTTTGGCCGTAACATATACAGTACATTAATAGGGAATTCCATACTGTCCCCATATGAGTACAAGTGTGGGTGAGATGGCCCTGTCTTCTTTAGGGCTGTTTCCTACTTAGTGTTACTGGGACAAGCTTCTGCTCCTATAACCCTGAATTAGATTAATCAGGTCTGAGAATATCCTGTTGTCACAACTATTTTGCTGTGACAACTGCTGAGTACAACACAGCAGTCTTTTATTTTGAACAAGGTTTGTATGTCCTTTATCTTGCTTTTTCTCTCTTTTTTGCCCCTTCAGCATCAACACATCCTTGGCACTACCACCAAGAAATGTGCATGGCTCTATTAGCAAGTTTCTTCAGCTTTTTCAGTTAAAATGCCAGTAAAATTTTATTGCAACATGTTACAGTATTACAATGTATCTGAAGTGGATAGTTTTACCCTTTGTAGCTGGGGGGAAAATAAGGCTATTCAAGTTAAAAACAGTGAACAATTTTGGTACAACACTAGCAGGTACATCATGCTGTTTGAACACGCCATCGTAAATTGGTTGGGATAGAGCTTTGCGTTTCAGAGCAAAGCACTGCTGTGATGAATGTACAAACAACAGTGCTACATGTGTCTTTGGCGGCACACTTACACGCCAGGGAGGGAATGGGCCTCTCTGAATTTTATTTTTTATTTTTTTTATAATTTTGCAGGACAAGTTAGCACAGGTGAATATACAGCCATGTTTGGTCAGTCTGGAACCACATAGCAACATGCAGAATCACTTATTTCTTTCTCTACAGCTGTCTATGATAGAAGTACGGAACATGTGTGAAAAAGATTTTTTCCACTCTCCTCTATCATGGCAACATGAGACAGAAGGTTTGAAACAGTCCTGGGCGCTCACTCGCACATACACACACACACACACACACAGCAAATATTGAGTCACCAATTAACTTAACAAATGTTTATTTGGTACTTGATTGGAAAACTGCATGTACAACAACTAACTATATGTGGGATTCAAACTTGGAACTTTGGACCTGTGAGGTAATAACTATAACCACTGTGCCATTGCACTGCCCATGGTTTTCATAAAATGTGTTAAATGTGTTTAATTGTCCGTGTGCTTTTTAAGGCTGGAGATTGTCTTTTAATCAACAAGAATGATCAAATTGGCTAAAGTATATGCTTTTGGTAATACAAATCCTTACCAATTAATTCCAAAAATGTATGGTATTATATGTAGATGGTCAACAAAGTGTAGCAGTGCTGCATTAATTCTCTAGGAGACTTGGTTTAAATACCAGCCTAGTCAATGCATTTGTTTGCATGGGCTTTGCACCTGGTTCCCCCAGCTTTTCTTCCACATTTCAAAAACACACATTGTGTTTTGAATTGTTGGTCTAGAGCAGAGGTTCTCAAAACGTATTCCTGGGGACTTCATGGGGCTGCAAGTTTTGGTTTTAGGTTTTAATTGGACACCTAGCATGATTAAGCAAGCTGTTATTTCCATGTTTCTGTGTTTAGGGTCAATGTAGAGATTGCATTGACAAAGTTTGGTACATTTTTACTAAAATATGGCAAGCATTTATATATAATGTTGATTGTTACCATTATTATTATTTTTACTCTATTTTTATTATTATTATTTAATTATTTAATTTGTTATCCATATTACTAAACAAGAATGGCAAACCGAATGGACGCAGGGACATGGGCCGTGGACGCATAAGAAGTAGTGCGCAGGCGCCACACAAAGCCCCTGAAAATGACGCAAACCAGGCAGAGACTTCTCCAAAAAGAAAGAGCTCGACTACACGATATGCGAAGTGAAAAGAATAAAATCGCCACGGATCGGGTGTCATTATAACAAAAACAGAATTACGCGAGGTCTCAAATGAAAGACAGAGTGGAAAGCAAAGTAAAACGTCATAAATAGTACGGACGGGACTCCGTATTACCAGTGGAGAGCCCCAAAATGACACGGGCGAGCGCTCCGTATTAAACTTGCGTCATCCTCACACCTGCCTGCCCAGCAGACACGGGTTCAAAACGCCGGAGGTAGGCGAGCGAAGCGAGCAGGGGGCGAAGCCCCCTTGTTTACTAATGAGTATGTTAGTTTAGTGGGTCTGATGCAAAAGTTGTTCCAGCCTTTTCGCATTCAGTGTTGTTTGCCCGGGTGTTGCTTGGGTTATTGTTAATTGTCATTATCAGGATACAATTAAGCGAACAAACAACATAAAAAAAGCAAATCTAAAGGAAAACAACAAAAGAGTTAAACATTTAAAGCGAAAGCAAAAATACAAATATTTCTAAATATCTTATACTGTAAATGTAAAAACTGCATTGCTGTGCTTTTCTAAATGTAGAATAGAAGAAATGAAAAAGACCAGCTAATTAAATGAGAACAGTTTGAGGGAAAACGATTTGCTGATTGTGAAACTGTGTGGAACAAAAATCTGCAGCTACAGTGTTGTTCCCGGAACTGAGTTTGAGAACTGCTGGTTTACAATGAGTAAGTGTATACACGCGTGTGTGTGTGTGTAAATGCTTTCAAGATAAGGTCATAAGGGACTGGAACCTGTAATTAGTGTAAGTTAGTGTGAAAAAGGATGGCTGGATAATATGTAAGGAGTCTGTCTCATAAGCATAAAATTTTCATTGAGTAATTTCAAGCAGGCCAATATTTGAAATTTGGTTCATAGTGATCTCTTGTAGATCTTCTAGACCAGTGTTTCTCAAACCATGGGTCCCTACCCAAATATGGTTTGCTAGGTGCTCTACACAGGTCTTCAGCTTAAAGGAATACTCCACCCAAAAATGATATTATGTGTACACTACTTATCCCATTTAGTTTGTAATGGTAGACAAGAAAGCATTTTAATCTCATGCTTTCATGCAGAATAGAGTTAAAGATTTTGATATAATAGGAGTTTACCGTGAATAATGCAGGACAGTTGCAAGCTATATCAAAAAGTCCACGAACAAATCTAACATTACTCATGTCACATAATCAACGTCATGTCATCTAGTCATATGCTCACAACAATCCAAACGCATGTTCTGCAAGAGGAAGAAGGGCTTGCTCATTACTTTTAACATAATTTTATTTATATAAAAAAAGTGTTTGTGGGATGTTGTGAACATATGACTAGATAACTTGACATGTGAATTATGCAGCACAAGTTAAATGACATTATTTTATAAGCATTTTTATAGTGTTTGCCTTTGTCCATCATTGGTCACCATAGACCCTTATATCAGAAACTTTCATTACACTGTGCATGAAAAAGTAACATTTAAATTTCTTTCTCTGTCATCACTTCAAACTACATGAGGAAAGTAACATATAAAACAAAATGCATTTTTATGTGGGATATTGCTTCAACTAAAAAAAAAACCTAAAAATGAATTCAATCCACATCAGTTTAATGTTTTACTGGGCTTCTAATTGCAAACTGAAGTTCTATGCCCAGTCAAATTTTGCACCAGCGAAGTGGGCAGTTGAAATGGCTGACATAACACTAGTCACTAGCAGATGAAAACCTAGTAAACACTGCATGCTTCAGTTTACAAAGCCAAGAAACATGTCTCAAACACCCCATAGCATCACCTACTCCAGCTTCTTCCAATTCCATTTCAACTGCAGAATATTCACCCCAAAAGCCTGAATCAAACAGGAAGGTTAAAAGAATATACGACCCACATGTTTTGAGGTATGGATTTACTTTTACCGTGATGCGTGATAAGCAACAGCCGTTGTGCATTATCTGCAGAGACGTACCAGCAAATGAAAACAGGAGATCTTACAGTCTATTAAGACATTTGGAAACAAAGTACACTTCTTACAGAAGTAAATTGTTGGACTTTTCAAAATGAAAAATAGAAACATTAGTGCATGCTTGTACAACAAGCCAGCAGGCACAACATCCATCATATCTTGTTGCACATTGAAATGCCTGAAATAAGAAACCTCACACAATTTGCAAAATAGCTTGCCTCTCGTTATATAGCAGATATATACACTGAAACTCTAGATAAGTCAACCTCCAACTAAGTAGAAAATATTCCTCTCTGCATTCTCTTCGCTTAACGCTGATTGCAGTAAATCTGTGAAAACCAAGCAAACCCAGGGCTCCATTAAAAAGAGGATGCTAAGTTTAATTCAAATTGTGTACATTGTATCTAAATGTCGATTATCTGTTTGCTGTAATTTTGTGAATATGTGCCATTTAAGATCAAATGTTTGCTAGTTTACATTAAAAGTACTACTAGGTCATTAATGAACAAAAATAGTAAAAATGGGCAGTAATGGTCTGGGTTGGGTGCACGCATAGTGCTTCCAGGAGCTTCTTCAATCCATAACCATTGATAGTCATGAACTTAGATGAGCTGGGCAAATGAGGGCACATATATTCAGCAAGGAGTTAGTGCAAAAGTGTTCAGTGCTTTTAATTAAAATCCAGACAAAAATAGAAGTGCAAACAGTGCAGTGCATAAAAATCTTCCTGAATAAATAATCAAATAAAAACAGTGACAGTCTGTGAATTAAAACCAAATAAATAATCCAAGAATAAAATTCAGTCACCGGATCCTTGATGTTCCTCCTCTATTCCGTGCCAAGCCCAGCACAACTCTCTCTCTGTCTCCCTGGCTCACCTATAGTTTGCTCAGCCAGCGGAGACTCCAGCAGCCGCGCGTCCTCTTCACTGACCCCCATCTTGGCTGCATCCATCGGAATCTGTCAGTCTGCTCCTTGTCAGTTGTCCTCCCACCTTCCTTCTCGCTCCCCTAGTGTAATTCAGATCCCCGAAGAAGACTCCACCACCATTGCACCCACTCCTCTGAAATGTCAGCAGGAACAATCTAACCCTTGAGCACCAATCCTTTGCTCCTCCGCTGGGTTAATGTCTGATGGGCTTCCTCTTGGTTGCCTGCTGGCTGGCTGGCTGACACGTTCTGTTTCAGCACCCAATACTGCTCTAACATTCTGTTTCTTTCCCTGTTGGTTTTTCTCTCTTTTGATTCTTGTTTCTCTTCTCAGCTGTGCAGGCTCCTTTTATCCAGCCTAATTGGGTGCAGATGTGGTCCCCTGCCTACTCTGAGGTGTGACAGAGGCACCTGACTGACCTGCTTGTATTTGCACATGAGTGCGTGATCAGCCAACCGCCCAAATGAATCCTGGAATAAGTGCTGGCATTCGTACACCCATACATGATCGGAGCCTACACTCTCTAGGACTCGTTTATGAATTTAAAACTGCACTTTGCCATGGACCTCTTATCACATGGGTCCCAGTACCAAACCTCCATACTAGACACTTATAACAGCTGTGAATAGCTGCTTACTTGTACCCAGAGGTAGACAGTAAAACTTCTACAGCAACAGGAAGACAAAGCCTATCATTTATATACACCCTCTCCTCGGTAATAAAAATTTTGATGTGTAAATGTTCCTGCGGTGGGTTGGCACCCTGCCCGGGATTGGTTCCTGCCTTGTGCCCTGTGTTGGCTGGGATTGGCTCTAGCAGACCCCCGTGACCCTGTGTTCGGATTCAGTGGGTTGGAAAATGGATGGATGGATGTAAATATTCACGTAATTCATTCTGGAGAATTCTTGCCCTATATGTCACCTTAAGAAAACTGTCCCTAATTATTTAAAGTTTTTCTTATTATTTTATAATTGCTTGACATGTTTAAACAAGGTGACTTACGAGTACTGCTGGGCGGTATACCGGTTCATACCAAAAACCATTTTTTATTTTTGTTATGATATGGATTTTTCTTATATCGCAACACCGGTTTAAATAGCCTAAACAACGTTCAGAACGTGGTGCAGCGGGAAACTGTTTAAGGAAGGACCTTTTTCACTGCTGCACCGCGAAACACGCATACAACGGAGTACATGCGTTAGTGGAGGTATTGAATGGTGAAAATGGACAAAGAACATTCCGAAACTAAAGCTGTAGCAGACAATAAAGTTGAACATGACACAGAAGAACTTTTGCCGAAAAAAGGAGCCATGTCTGTTGTCCGGATATGGTTTGGTTTTAAAAGGTCGGATGTGGACCATTAAGTTCAAATGTGTGAATACTGTTTCTATACTACCGGGTAATACTGCAAGCCAGGTTGTACTTGTTTTATTTTATTTTCAATACTGAGTAATGTACCTGGGTACTGTGTAACAGTGTGATGACATGTTGACTTTATTCTCAACATTTCCACTTTAATCTCAACACTTATGACGAGATTAAAGTCGACATGTTGACTTTATCGTAATTTGTCATTAAAGTAGAACACCATAAACTAAACTTCATCCTTAAATGAATATTTAATTTACTAGATTTTCTCAAACCCCGTCATAAGTTCTGTAGCACATTAAGTCTTCCTGGTGCCATGTTAATCGCTACGTGCTTTTTAAACTGACTTCCTCTTGCACTAAGAGGAAGTGCAGGCAGCACACAGAATACATTAATTGCATGATATTCCTGCTCTCTGAACATTTAGAATGCTAAGATAAATACTTGATATCATTTTCATGAAGAAATGCATTAAAGCATGTTTTAATCATGTGGGGGCACGGTGGGGCTACCTCGCAATAAGGGGGTCCCGGGTGTTCCCTGCCTTGAATTTGCATGTTTTTCTGGTGGGTTTACTCGGCATGCTTCAGTTTCTTTTCAAAGTCATGTAGGATGTGGGGTTTTGTTACGTTATATTGACCCTGCTAGTGTATGTGTTGCTCGTATTCACCCTGCGATCTGCTGGTGCCACGTTCAGGATTTGCTCCTGCCTCGCAGACAATGCTTGCTGGGATGGGCGCAACCCTGAATGGTTGGCATAATTAAACATGTATAACGAAGATTTTTTTAAAGTTCTGAACACTCCGTGGTCTAAGTTTATAACTAGTTTTAATTTCACAAAGACATTTATCGTGTGGTGATTGGTTATGTGGAGAAAGAAAAAGGAAGGATAGGAACTGGGGGTTTGTTACGTCAGACAAAGACATCATGCATGCAATAAAGAAAGCCTACTCAGAAGAACATCCATTGAATTCTGTGTTTGTGTCACTGACCACCAGATCACGAACCTAACATTTACACAATATTTAAGTTAAACCTGTGTGATACCCATTCATGCATCCAGTTTTTTTGGACCCTTGTCACACGTGCCATAAAGTTCTCTACACTAAACATACACCTGAGGACCCCTTACTGCGAGGGAGCAGCACTATCGCCACACTACCGTGCATGTTTAATACCTGCTTTAATGCATTTCATCATGAAAATGATATCAAGTATTTCTCTTACCATTCTAAATTTTCAGAGAGCAGCAATATCATGAAGTCAATGTTTTCTATGCGGTGATTGCTGCCTGCGCCTCCTAGTGCAGAGGAAGTCAGTTTAAGAAGTGCATAGCGATTAACAATTGGGTCGGGGAACACTTAACACAAAGCATTTAATGTGCTACAATAGTTATGACAGGGTTTGAGAAAATCTAGTAAATTAAACATTTGATTTTAGGATGAAGTTTAGTTTATGACATTCTCCTTTAATGACAAAATAAACTATGAGAATAAAGTGGAAATGTCAACTTTAATCTCGACATAAACGGCAAGAGTAAAGTCAACATGTCGACTTTTTATTCTCAACATATAGTTTTTTTTTTTCTTCACTGTGTCTGTATTTTTTTTTCTTCACCGTGGCCCTAATACGCTTCCGTAGGACTATACCACAAATAGCATTATAAATGCAAGTTGCAGTTTTATTTTGTATGTATATAGCTTAGCTTGAAGCAAGGTCTATATTAGTGCAATTTGCCTTAATGATGGTTCAGTTTGTAAAGATGTCATCACCAAGTTGCACTTGTTTTATTTTATTTTATTTTTATGTGGTGAATACTGTGTAATGCACCTGGGCTTGAAGGAATAGTATTATTACTGGAACTTGCACTATTATTTATTTTATTGTAATTATTTACTAGTTTAAAATATTATGCAGTTTAATGATGGTAAAGTTATTTAAAAAATCACTTTAACGTGTCAGTGGACAGAAATTGTTAACATTAACAGAAAGTGTAGTTAGTTTACAAAACAATATTTACTATTTATTCCTTTTCTAAGACATGTTCAGTGCAATACAACTTTTCACAAGCACCTCTGGATATTTTACTAAGACTAAATGCCTCTTTGGATGGTTGAAAATATGCTGTCAAAATTTTAGTTTAAGTTGTTTGCAAACTTTGTTTAATAAAGAGGTTCTATGTTTTGACTGCATCTGTCATTACATGTGATTCCTTCTCTTCATTAGTGCCACCCCCTTGAAAACTATCACTTCATGGGGCCATACAAACCTGTATTAATACTTGTGTGCACATTAAAATGTTTTTTTTGTACAATGTACAATTCTCATGACAGTGGAATAGGTTATTCTTAGCCAGTCTACTGCAGTAATTGCAGTGGAAAATGTGGTTAACATCCACTCATGCATGGGGAAAAAATACGGTAATATAGAATTTTGGTCATACCGCCCAGCACTACTTAAGAGAGAGAGAGGTTGGGAGCATGTGCTGATTACAGCACGTTGCCACACCCACCACACTGTGAACCACCTGGATTGAGATCCAAGTGCAGCCATGAAACGGGTGTCGCCAACGCACCACAATGAACAGTGTGAGGTTTTTTACAGTGGCTGGAGTGCCAATCCTGTCACCATCTCCCAAGGTCAGGATATATTATAACTATCTATGGGTAATTTTTTTGCAGTTGGAGAAGAGGCAGGTCAAGTATCGTGCGTAGGGTCACACACCATACTGCCTTCGCATTTCTTTGAATATGTGAACTGTTGGACCTGCTCACGATGCTGGCCCTTGACGTGACACAGACTTCTGGTGCTCGGCATGATGGGAACGAATAGTAGTTCTGTAGTAGTTTAGTAATGTTAATAATTCCATAGTAGTTTGGATTTCTCTTCAAGGCTGTATTAATATATTGCATTGTGTTGAGGTTTGTTTCTCCATTTTCCTTATGAAGAATGTAGAAACCAAACCACAGATGCAGTGCTGATTAATGTAGTTCATGGTCTTCAGTTTACTCAATCCAGTTTTTAGCTCACTCATTCTACTCCTTTCTCTTATTGTCTGATTTTTGCACAGTTACCAAGTGTGGTAGGCAGTGATACTCTGGGGAACTTCAAAATGTAACTTGATGTTGTTTTGGTGAAAATAAGTGTACTATATTGGTATCTTTGATGGGCCAAATAGCCTGTTCTCGCCAAAAATGTTTCTTCCTCCTCTTGCCTCTTTTTTCTGCCTCATGCCTCAGTGTGCACACAGCCTTCTGCTAATAGTGTACTCTCAAACTGTGTGACTTACTTTTATTGAATTTTGGCTGTTACTTAAAGTAATCTTTTAATCACCAACAACATGATGCTATTGTCTGTCATGACTGTCATTATCTATTGTGTAATAACAAAACATCTATTTGCGATTACCATAATTATTTTCCTTCAGGACATGGCGTATTTAATGAGAATTGTGCTCTTTGATAAACTTACAATGACATTATTTATGGCTTGTATTATTGTTGGGGTTAGGCTAATTTAAACGTGAACCTGAAGTACACCTTACTACAGTATATCCCAGCTCCTGCCTGTCTAATAAATTTCCAAGAATGAAAAATATTAGTAAATTAGGCTACTGGTGTAAATATTGCTTTATACATCAAAACATACAAAGAAGGTTTTCTGCCAGTGTCCTACTAACTTCTGAGACAACATAAGATTAAAAAAAAAACAGCTGTCTCAGCTCTTCATTGTATCTGAAGATAGTTTAAGGATTGATGTCTGCTATTAAATTGCGTTTCTCCTAAGTACTGTTTGTGAAATGCAGAAAAAGTGATTACCTTTACCCTGAAACATTTATACATTTGAATTTTGCTTACATCACAGTGGTGCAGTGACCAGTACTGTTTTACAGTTCCTGAGTTTTGGGTTCAAATCTTCTATATAAGGACGGTGCATGTTCTCCATATGTCTGGGTAGATTTTCTCTAGTTGTTTCAGCTTTTTTCGTACGTTACCAAAGGTGTACAGATTAGGTTGATTGAATGAAGGGTGAGATTATGTGAGTCTGTCTTGTGATGGCCTGCACCACATCTATTTTGTAGGTAGGCCCAGGCGCTCCTAACCCTGAATTGGATTAAACAGATTTAGTGTTTAACTGCATTGAAAAGTGCTGCAGTAAAATGGTTCTTTTCCTTTGCATTTCATTGTAGTCATAGTCCATAGTTCAACAATTCATTAATGGACAGATATTGAGGGGCTCCATGTATGTTAATCAGCTTTGAACCACTTTGTTTCCTGTTGGTGAAAACAAATCTGTGCCTGCACACAGTGAAGAGTATTATATAAAAACAAACTGCATTTAATTTTGTTTTTGAATGTCAGTGCTATTTTACCAAAAGAGACTTATTCAGTAGACCAGGAATCCCACTTTTCCACCCTAAAGCCATACAAACCAGGCTTGCTTCTAATTTCTTCCTGTACCTTTAATAAACTTACATTCTGCTTTAAGTATTATTGTGATTTGACTTATGATTTTAATAAGCTGAAGCTCATGGTTATAATGGGGATCCAAAATAAATTGAAGCTGTGCCATGCCTAGCTATTTTTAAGCAAAACTCCCCTGCCTTCTATTGATGCACTATATATACTTAAAGAGAAAAAGCGTGTTTACACATTAGATGATGACTAGACATCAAGCCATTCAGTGATGTGGGTTCTTTTGTGTACATCAACAGCCTTTTGAGAGAAAATGCAAGCAGCAGCCAATAGTTTCACTATTATATGGGCCTAGTCAGCACCTGTATGAGCTGTGTAAACAAAAGATCTGAGGGGGCTTGACTGTTTTAATGGGTATTTTGATGCCTGGTATGTTCTTCTAATACGTAGTTGTCTCTGAAGTCAGCTGCACAAATAACACCCGACTTCTGAATAAACGGATGAGCAAAACTATAAGAACATAAGAAATTTGACAAACGAGAGGAGACAATTCAGTCCATCAAGCCCGTTTGTTTAGCTAAAAGCTAAGCTGTCCCAACTGCATTTCAGGACTGACCTGAGACTCCGTACAGACTGTGGCAGAAAATAGGATCAGGCAAAAATAAAGAACATCATGACTAACGGTGTTAATCCTCTAGAAGTAGAAATATTGTCATGTGTACTAAGCACAGTGAATTTTTTCTCTGCATGTTTGTTCAAAATGGAATATTACGCGGCAACATAATTAACAGGAATTTATAAAAAATACGTCACTTTATTTAATTAAAAGCATAAATATACATGATGTGTTGTCATGGAGCACCTTTAGTCACCATCTTATTCTGTCTTTGTCTGTTAAAAGGCCTTCTGGGGCTATGAAGCATTCAGATTATGTAATGCTTTCTACCATTCAATATTTTTTGGGAACACGATACATTAAATGTGGTTTGCCGTTTGTTTTGGTTTTTTTTTGTTTACTGTTTTACACTAAGGCAATATGTACTTTTTACTCTGTTACTACTGAAATATATTAACTTCTTCCAAGAGATCAATATCTAACTGTCTGTTGGTCTGTCTGTCTATATATCTATCTTTCAGTGCCTTTCCTAACTATCAATTTATCATATCTATCTATAAGAATAAACAGAAGGAGCCCATTTCAAAGTCTCCTTAGGCAAAAGAAGTATAGTCAGCAGTACAGTTGAAATGCTTCCTAAAAACACCCTAGCCAAGCTGCTATCATGGGGCTAAAAGGACTTGAAACACGGAAATACATTTGCCAGTCTGAGCAGCTCTTTTAAATCTTTTTTCTGTGCCAGATATTGCAGGAAAAAATATGGATGTTGGGCCAGAACAAGAGTTTTGAGCAATGTTGCTTTCATCACTTTAAATTAGGATAAAAATATTTGTTGACAATGTGTGGTTGGCTCCTTCCTTTTTTTTTTTCTTTTTTCTTTTTGTTCTTTATTTCGTCTTATACGATTTCTCGTATTAGAAATTTGTTAGTTTTCGCAAACCCCTTGGGGTCAGAGCGCAGGGTCAGCCATTGTACATTGCCCCTGGAGCAATTACAGGTTAAGAGTTTTGCTCAAGGGCCCAGCAGAGTAGGATCTCTTTTGGCAGTGACGGGGATTCGAACCGGCAACCTTCAGGATACCAGCGCAGATCCTTAGCCTCAGAGCCACCACTCCACCCCACCTGATTCCGCTGGGGTAAGTCTCCCTCTTACTCCCCAACTCTCATAACCTTTTGACTGGGTTAATTGGTTTTGAAAATAGATGAGTAGTTGTATTTTGTTGACAAAGATGACAATGGGATGAAGATTAATTAGTTCACATTTATGAACATTTACAGTAAGATGTATCGATACATGTGTCTGTTCTGCACATTAGGCAGCACATTAGTTAGCACATCTGCTTCACACCTATAAAGTTCAAATCCCTGCCATGTCACTGTTTGTGCAGAGTTTGAACATGCTGTGCTTTTGATGTTCCTGTTCTAAAGCCTTGAACCATTGTCAGATTCCACCCAACTTTTTTTTTTTTTTTAAACAAATAAAACAGATCCTATTTTAAAATAAGCTGATAAATTACCACTAGAATATAACTCAAATATAATATTTTCTCAGCTGAAGCAAAAGTAATTCATATGTATGATGGTTAAAATCGGTGCATGAGAAAAATTAAGGTAATTTTTTTTTTTTTTTTTAATCTAGCAAACAAAAAAACGCGGGTTTGAGAACACAGGAGGGGAAATTTGACTCATCTAGAAATGGGCGTAGTTTGTCAACTCCACAGTAGGAAATGTGAGCAGATTAAAAAACAAACCACAGTTATTTATCATCACTCTAAGGGCTGAGTGGAACTGGCACGTATAGTTACTTTGGTTAACCTCCTTAGCATTAACATTTTTTCTCAAAAAAACATGTAAAAAGTTTTGCATTTGAAAAATGGCATTTTTATTAAATCTCTTCTTTTTACTGTAAAACATGCAAAAAACTTAAAGTACAAATTTATTAGTATAAAAAGTATAATACTACAAATAATAGTGAATAATAATATGAAATGAATAAAAATAATAATGATCATGCAAATACCGAATTATGCTGTCAACATATGTCCTTTGTGTAGTATAAATTTGAACAGGAAAACTGCTTAGGTATATGGTCATTAACCCGACACTGTTTCATCATAACAGTTCATCTCAACAACGACATCTTTCCATCATGTCATCGTCAAGGAATAAACTTCAAGTAAGTAAGTGGATCTTGGCTGTCAACATTCTCTATTAATCCAGGCCACACCACAAAATGAGATGTTGCTTGCTTATTTAAAGCAGTTAACAGAAACACAAACACAATTGAGCATAATTTTCGGATTCATCAGAATCACTTTTGGTTTCACTGTCCGTTTCAGTTTCACTGACTGAAGACAGATTCACTTCGTCATCACAGCTGATGAGAGGCTCCTCAAGATCACTGTCAAGAGCATGACACCTGGGTTGCTGAATAATGTTTCTTACGAGACAGCATTATGAGGCTAGGTGAAGACACATCTACACCATTGCCCAGGTAATGCTTGGGCCTGACGCTTATGTAAGACACACCTATACCGTTGGCTCAATTAACGCTTAGGACTAATGATGTTGGCACTTTTATAGCCCGAGTAATCCTCGCTTGTGTGAGACTTGTTATACAGTTGCCTGAGTCACACTTGGGACTAGCACTAAGGGGAGTAAAGGGATTTATTTAAAACAATTTTGGACATTAAATAGGCTGTGTTGGTTGTATTGAATATCCATTTTCTGATGGTTTTGATCTGTAGGAGCCATAGTCAGAGTGTTTGCTAAAAGTTACTCATAAAAAAATGACAGATGACTTAAATAAGCACATATTAATAAAATGAGACAACATTTTTGTTCCCAAAACTTTTTTGACCTTTGCCAATTAGCTTAGTTGCAGAAACAAATTTATAAAAACTGATACTTGTTCTAAATTTTTATGTTACTTGTTATATATTTGGATATATTATATATTGGATTGGGACTGGGGTCCTGAAGAACATGTTGAAGTAAGATAAGACAAATACAGATGACCAGTTGCATATTGTGTTCAATTAAACTCTAGCAGAAAATCTTGTTGGTTTGAACAAGATCAAACACCATTACCTTAGAAAAACACTATCTTTCTTATATATAATGCCTATTTATTTTGGCATTATTTTTTATAATTTCTCAAAGCATTAAGATGATGGGGCCAGAAGATATGCAAAGGAAGTTGAAACCAACCAGTATAGCAAAGTAAGAAAAGTGGTCAAGTGAGGCATTGGGACTAGGCTTCCACTGGTATGAGATTCAGATGGAAAGGAGATGAAACATCTCAGCTGTGATAAACTTGGCTGATTTGTGTTTTCTGCAGAATAAAATGGAGTTATATGGGGCTGTAATGTTCAAAGTGCAGGACTGAAAAAACAACTGTAATTGTTTACATGGAGTAAATGGAAACAGGGTTCCACCCTGAAGCCAGTAGATCAGAGAAAAACACTTGGTGCTCGTTACTAGGTTTGTGAGAAAAATGTATACCAGCTGACAGACAATTTTTCACAAGCTGGGTGTGAAGACCCAAGTGTAGTGTCTCACATGCTGTATATGAGCCTAGTGGCTTGAATAGCAGTAGCCTTAAAAGGATTCAAGAAAAAGGGTATATACCCTCATGCAGTTGTTAGAGCTTGTTTTAGTTTCAGTGATGCCAAAGAGTGTGATGGTGGCATCATAAAGTAGTAGAGATTGCTGATAACATGATACCAGCAGATTTAATGTTGCAGTAAAGCACTTCTTTACCCTTGAGATAACATGGTTCTGCTGTCTGTGCTCTTAACTAACGAGAGTTTTGTTGCTGGCCAGTGTCAGGTTGGAGAATCAGTTCACAGAATGCAGTTACCATTGCATGATGAAACAACCATTTTAGTGTTGCATCCACTAAGTACATTTGTCTCATGAAATGTAGATGTTCTGCGTAATGCTGATCAAACGTACAAGGCAACATGACTTTTGTTTGCAGATTGTGTATGATGTGATTTGTCTACTTAAGATATGTGTATGATAACTGATTGCATTCTCTGTAGGTAATTTATTGTACAGTATATTCCATACTACCAGATTATGATCTTGGTGTTCAGACAACACTAATAGGTTTTCTTATTATATGGGGTATTTTGCACACCACTCATTTAGTACTGTAGCTATGAATATCTATATATATATAATTCACCAAGCCGACAAATCAAGCAAGACAAGCATGGGATACGCACAAGCAAGACAACCATGGGATACTCACGGCATAGCCGACAGAACAAGCAAGACAACCATGGGATACGCATGGCATAGCCACGCCCGCCAACTCACAGAGACCCGCCCACCAACGCTAAGATCATGGGATATGATGACAACTCACAGAGCCACGCCCGCCAACATCACAGAGCCCCGCCCACAATTCACTAAGCAGCCGACTATGGCACACGCCCGACTACAATTCGAGCGAGAGAAAAAGCATTTGCCAAGAATGTTTTCATTAATCAAGAACGAAAGTTGGAGGTTCGAAGAGGGTCACATACTGTCGTAGTTCCGACCATAAACGATGCCGACAGGCGATCCGGCGGCATCATTCCCATGACCCGCTGGGTGGCCAACCGGGTAACCAAAGTCTTTGGGTTCCGGGGGGGGGGGGGGGGGGAATATGGTTGCAAAGCTGAAACTTAAAGGAATTGACGGAAGGGCACCACCAGGTGTGGAGCCTTTCGCTTAATTTGACTCAACACGGGAAACCTCACCTGGCCCGGACACGGAGAGGATTGATAGCTCTTTCTCAATTCTGTGGGTGGTGGTGCATGGCCGTTCTTAGTTGGTGGAGCGATTTGTCTGGTTAATTCAGAAAACGAACGAGAGACCCGCCTGCTAGATAGTTACGCGACCCAACAGTGGTCAGCGTCCAACTTCTTAGAGTGACAAGTGGCTCTCAGCCACGTGAGATTGAGCATTAACAGGTCTGTGATGCCCTTGGATGTCCGGTACTGCACGTGCGCTACACTGAATGGATCAACATGTGTCTACCCGGCGCCGAGAGACGTGGGTAAGCCATTGAACCCTATTCGTGCTGGAGACCGGGGCTTGCAATTGTTCCCCACGAACGAGGAATTCCCAGTAAGTGCGGGGTCATACGCTTGCACTGATTATGTCCCTGCCCTTTGTACACCGACCCTACACCCCACCCCAGACCCCCCCCAATTCCCCCCAAGCACACACACACACCCGCTTCTTCCATAGTCGGGTAATTTGGTGGATTATATTAAATTACAGATTTTTCAAATGTTAATTTTTTTCACTGCGCTTAAAAATCATTAAAAAAGCGGCGTGATTATGCGGCGTATGCGGGTTGGCTAGTTAAAATATAATCGATTTTACATGCAGGCTTGTCTTGATTAAATTTACTAGCATTCTCTAATAACAATTCAAATGATAAAGGTACAGCTGACTTAGTGCCAGACAGTGTGGGTTTTCCTCTTTGGCTTTGTGATATGTGTAATATTTATACCTTTTTATGTCAGCTTTTTTGTTTAATTCAAGGTTTTAACACATAAAGAAACTAATTTTGGTGTTTGTTTAGTGAAAGTCCTGAATTAAAAAAAATCATTTTCTTTACTGACTTGATTTTCTTTGTGTACACCACATTGTTAGTATAGATCACATATTTGGTATTTGGTACACCGTATTAGTTCCCAAAGGGAAATTGTCTTTTTGAATGTCAGAGCACAGGGTCGACCATTGCACAGTGCTCTCTGGGAGCAATTTTCAAGTTAAGGGCCTTAATCAAGGGCCCAACAGTGTAGGATCCCTTCTGGCAGTAACCTTCCAGCTACCAGTACACATCCTTAACCTCAGAGCCACCACTCCACATATAATCATGCAAGTGTGGCCATGATTATGACATCGTGAGAAGTTTATGCATCCATTTTTAGGTTTTTCTAGCCAGATTCATTTTCTATCCAATTCATTCTTGATGATAGTTTATTCATAAAAAACTGATGGAGGTTTACAAGTTTTTATTGTTAATTTACTGTTTAATATTTTTACTATTTTGCTCTTTTTTGTTCCCAACCTCTCTCTAGGGGTGAGTGATATTGTATCTCAATATTTTCTGAGATTGTGTTGATAACTATAAGTAGATAATATTTTGAAAACTTCAATAATGTGTTTTTAAAAATCTTGTATGTGTTCCATCTTGCGCTTGTCAATAGGATATTATGTACTAATGATATTAATGGAAACAAGTTATTTAAGGGAAACGGGTCTTATTTATTTACTTACAACTGAAGCATTCAAGTGAAAACGGTACAGAAACATCAAAATTACCAGTGCAAGTATTTGTGAGATCAAACAGTGCAAATATGAGTAAAACATTTCAAAGTGGCCTACAGGATTTTCTTTGTATAAATTTGCACAAAGACCAACAAAAACTATTATAATGTGATCAACAGACACTTCTCCTTAATGTAAACAAGACATGAATCCAATGGAAATAAAATACTAATTATAATTAAACTACAGGGCATGAATAAAAATTCAGCTGACCTGCTTTGAGGTGAATTTTGAAGCATATAAGTAAGAACAAAAATCTGACCTGTTGTACTATTAATCACCATGTCCAAACTTCACGTTCTGTCAAAAACTGCACAAACAAAAAAAAAATATCATTTAATGTGCACATGCAGTAGTATGTCCTACTAGTCTACATGTAGTCTTACTGTACCAGACATTTAATATACAGTAATCCCTCCTCCATCGCGGGGGTTGCGTTCCAGAGCCACCCGCGAAATAAGAAAATCCGTGAAGTAGAAACCATATGTTTATATGGTTATTTTTATATTGTCATGCTTGGGTCGCAGATTTGCGCAGAAACACAGGAGGTTGTAGAGAGACAGGAACGTTATTCAAACACTGCAAACAAACATTTGTCTCTTTTTCAAAAGTTTAAACTGTGCTCCATGACAAGACAGAGATGACAGTTCTGTCTCACAATTAAAAGAATGCAAACATATCTTCCTCTTCAAAGGAAACAGAGAGTAAAGCAAACAAATCAATAGGGCTGTTTGGCTCTTAAGTATGCGAAACACCGCCGGTACAAAGCTGTTGAAGGCAGCAGCTCACACCCCCTCCGTCAGGAGCAGAGAGAGAGAGAGAGAAACAAAGTCAAAAATCAATACGTGCCCTTTGAGCTTTTAAGTATGCGAAGCACCGTGCAGCATACTTAAAAGCTGCACACAGAAGGTAGCAACGTGAAGATAATCTTTCAGCATTTTTAGACGAGCGTCCATATCGTCTAGGTGTGCGAACAGCCCCCCTGCTCACACCCCCTACGTCAGGATCACAGATAGTCAGCGCAAGAGAGAGAGAGAGAAAAGTAAGTTGGGTAGCTTCTCAGCCATATGCCAATAGCGTCCCTTGTATGAAATCAACTGGGCAAACCAACTGAGGAAGCATGTACCAGAAATTAAAAGACCCATTGTCCGCAGAAATCCGCGAACCAGCAAAAAATCCGTGATATATATTTAAATATACTTACATATAAAATCCGCGAAAGGCGAAGCGCAATATAGCGAGGGATCACTGTATCCAGTATGTCTGGAGGCAACCATGAGTGGTAGATACAATTAGACTGCTCACTGAGTGTCATATTTCTAAACCAATCCATCATCTCATGAAGGTGGAGCTTAGAGTAGAGGTGGTGATTTTGAACAATGGTGCTCTTGTTAATTTGATCTGAGAGAGAACAAGCCTCTGGAAATGCAATATATGCATTTGATGCAAATGATTTGTCACACCTAATCAAAAGAAGATGAAAAGGACCGGTGCTAAGAGAGTTGTTAACGAACAGCCACAGGAAGTGCAGATTTCAGTACTCAAAACACCTGATTCAATAAATCTGCTTTATAACACCAGTAGAAGCACACAGGGTGCTGTAAACATCCATAGTTGTCTATTCTGTCACAGCACTCATTACAGTATAAAAATTAATCATTATGCTTCTGTTACTTTCTGATATAGAGCTCCTGAACTGATAACAGCAATTTTAGCTTTTTTATTGTCTCTTTTTTTTTTTTAGTTTATTTTTCTCTCTCCCCAAAACTCCAGTGGATTAAAATTAACAAGCTGGAGGAATTGGGGGTGGGTGTTTAGGAAGAAGATTTGCTGTGCGGGATTTCACCTCTATTTATACAGACTTTTTAAATGGTTACCCCATGACATGTATTCTCGTTTGAGAGTCACATATGGCCCCTGCGAGATTTGGCTACTCTCAAGGCATATTTTTTTCAGTAATGTCAGTTCACATACTGTTAAAACAACAATTAAGATATTATCATAGACAATACATATCGCACTCCCCTAGGCACCACCATTTCCTGCTTTATAGCATCATGGTTTCCAAGACGGTGATTTCCAAAAGGTACAAGGACAGTGCAGCATATGACATCACCAATGTTCCCTCTAAGCTGAGCGCATGAGCGATCGCTCACACGAATTCAGAGCGTCGCTCATACTTCCCGCACGATCACTCATTCCGACGGCGTCGCTCATACTTATTGCACGATCGCTCACTCCGACCGTCAGAGTTGGTGCTCATAAATTTTTGGCTTAAACAAAATGTCGCTCATAAACAATGTTTTTTGCTCACTATATGCTACTCCTTAGAGGGAACATTGGACATCACTAGAGCGAATATATAAAAATTAGCATGCATCCCTTAATTATCTGAGATTAGGATACAAACCGTGTTGGTACTTAATTCTCTTTTGACTAACTCTTTCCTGACATATAAATGGGGCTTTGTTTCTTCTTAGGTTTCATAGATATTCAATAACAACCTTTGCTTGATTTTTTTGATGACATTTAACTTCTGATCCCTTCCATTTTAAAAACTTCTCTGCCTCATTTTAGCAGTTAGTATGGTTTTCAAAGGTTGAGTTTCAGTACAGAATCGTGTGTATTCCACACAAAGTTAGTAATTCCTACAAATTCTAATTTTTAGTGTGCAAATTTCCTGCACATATTTAATTGGTAAAAACTTTTTATTTCTTGTTGCAAGAAAAGTCTGCTTTTTAAGTCACTATTTTATAATCATGACACATTTATTACTTAGGAATTGATTTTTTTTTCATTGTTTATATTTTGCTATGGTCATATGCATAGAATGTCACCTTCCTGTTGGCATTACTCTTGACGGAACTCACAGCCACGTAATTCAGAAATCGACTGTATAGCGGAGTTGTGTAAGTGTGCAGCAGGAATAGAGGAAACTCTGTTTACACTGCTCTTTGGAAGAAACTTGACTAGACTTTGCTAAATTGAAGGCTAACATATATGTGAGCTCTCCAATAATTCAGAGATTCAAGAACTTGGATTTTTTTAGTGAATTTGTGTTTAGGTTCATTCTTATTTTATTTGATGAACCGACAGCTGCCAATTTGTGGCATCAGAGTGGGATGATTGTATTTAATCATTAATCTGAAAAGTAAAAATCAGTGACACTAATGAACAGATTACAAGCAGTGCTCAAGGATAACTTGGACATTGTGAAAATTGGCTGTAGCCAGCTGCCACCTCTCTAACTCTGATAAGAAAGAGATGAGAAACTGATTTAACATAAGTAGAACCAAGCAGTATCTGTTCATTAATTGTTGATCTGTGGCCAGGTGGCAATGTGGGAGAGGAAAACAAACTGTAGTCCGCAGCATGCCTGGAAAAAATAAACCTCTCGTGTGTCCATTGGTCATTTAAAACAGAGAAAGTCGAAGACAAAGTCACAGTCCTGGAAACCTTAGCCAAATGTCCACAAATCCGCTCCTGGGAAAAGTGCAGAGGAGCAAGACAGTTACATATGTGTATACAGTTCTTTAGTGAACCCCACAAAGCTTATGTGACTTAGTCAGGGACACACAATGAATCAGAGAGAGATTCAACCGCCAACTTAGTGTTTAAAGTCTTGTGCCTCATACAACACTATCTGCTAGGTACATAAATTTCAGGATAGATAAAAATTGATTACAATAATTCAAGAAGTTCAGTACCCCGTGGAATTTTGTCAGAAACAGCCTATATAGGGGCATCTTGTTAAATTTTGTACAGGTAAAATTCCGTGACAACGAATATCTTTACAACGAAATTTTCATTACAACGAAGTATTTTTATGGTCCCGACAGTTTCCCCATATGACACGAGTCTATAGAAATCTTGTTACTACGACGTACTGTACATTCAGCAGATACTTTCATTACAACGAAGTGCCCAAAAGACATTGAAATGCCTGAACGAATCATCCACAGAGCATTTTTTTCTGTGGTCGCAGCTCAGTTGTGCACAACAATCCCCAAACAGAAACATTGTAAAAAAAAATGTATTTCTTCGAACTTTGCTCGTACTGTTTTTTTGCTGTTTTTGTTTTAGGTGGTTTTCAGTGATACCTTTTGTTTATTGCGCGTTAACATTTGAAAAACATCCATTGGAATTTAACTCATTGATAGATAGATAGATAGATAGATAGATAGATAGATAGATAGATAGATAGATAGATAGATAGATAGATAGATAGATAGATAGATACTTTATTAATCCCGATGGGAAATTCACATTCTTCAGCAGCAGCATACTGATACAATAAATAATATTAAATTAAAGAATGATAATAATACAGGTGAAAAAAACAGACAATAACTATGTATAATGTTAAATATTAACGTTTACCCCCCCTGGTGGAATTAAAGAGTCGCATAGTTTGGGGGAGGAACGATCTCCTCAATCTGTCTGTGGAGCAGGACAGTGACAGCAGTCTGTCGCTGAAGCTGCTCTTCTGTCTGGAGATGACATTATTTAGTGGATGCAGTGGATTCTCCATAATTGATAGGAGCCTGCTGAGCGCCCTTCGCTCTGCCACAGATGTTAAACTGTCCAGCTCCATGCCAACAATAGAGCCTGCCTTCCTCACCAGTTTGTCCAGGCGTGAGGCGTCTTTCCTCTTAATGCTGCCTCCCCAGCACACCACTGCGTAGAAGAGGGCGCTCGCCACAACTGTTTGATAGAACATCTGCAGCATCTTATTGCAGATGTTGAAGGAAGCCAGCCTTCTAAGGAAGTATAACCGGCTTTGTCCTTTCTTGCACAGCGCATCAGTATTGGCAGTCCAGTCTAATTTATCATCCAGCTGCACTCCCAGATATTTATAGGTCTGCACCATCTGCACACAGTCACCTTTGATGATCACTGGGTCTATGAGGGGTCTGGGCCTCCTAAAATCCACCACCAGCTCCTTGGTTTTGCTGGTGTTCAGGTGTAGGTGGTTTGAGTCGGACCATTTAACAAAGTCATTGATTAGGTCCCTATACTCCTCCTCCAGCCCATTCCTGATACAGCCCACGATAGCAGTGTCATCAGCGAACTTTTGCACATGGCAGGACTCCGAGTTGTATTGGAAGTCCGATGTATATAGGCTGAACAAGACCGGAGAAAGTACAGTCCCTTGTGGCGCTCCTGTGTTGCTGACCACAATGTCAGACGTGCAGTTCCCAAGACGCACATACTGAGGTCTGTCTTTAAGATAGTCCACGATCCATGGCACTAGGTATGAATCTAATCCCATCTCTGTCAGCTTGTCCCTAAGGAGCAGAGGTTGGATTGTGTTGAAGGCGCTAGAGAAGTCTAGAAACATAATTCTTACAGCACCACTGCCTCTGTCCAAGTGAGAGAGGGATCGATGTAGCATATAGATGATGGCATCTTCCGCTCCCACCTTCTCCTGATATGCAAACTGCAGAGGGTCAAGGGCATGTTGAACCAGTGGCCTAAGGTGGTGAAGCAGCAGCCTCTCCATGGTCTTCATCACATGTGATGTCAGAGCAACAGGCCGAAAGTCATTCAGCTCACTAGGACGTGATACCTTTGGGACTGGGGTGATACAAGATGTTTTCCAAAGCCTCGGGACTCTCCCCTGTTCCAGGCTCAGGTTGAAGATGCGCTGTAGAGGACCCCCCAGCTCCGATGCACAGACCTTCAGCAGTCGTGGCGATACTCCATCTGGACCCGCTGCTTTGCTGGCACGAAGTCTCCTCAGCTCTCTGCTCACTTGCGCTGTTGTTATTATGGGTGGGGATGTTTTTCCTATGCTGGTATCAGCAGAAGGATGTGTGGAGGGTGCAGTACTCCGAGGTGAGAGTGAGAGTGGGTTAGGGTGGTCAAACCTGTTAAAAAAGTTGTTCATTTGGTTTGCTCTCTTCACGTCTCTCTCAATGGTGGTACCCCGCTTCGAGCTGCAGCCAGTGATGATCTTCATCCCATCCCACACTTCCTTCATGCTGTTATTCTGCAACTTCTGCTCCAGCTTTCTCCTGTACTGCTCCTTCGCCGCCCTGAGTTGGACTCGGAGTTCCTTCTGCACGCGCTTGAGCTCATGCTGATCACCGTCTTTAAAAGCCCTTTTCTTCTGATTCAAAAGGCCCTTGATGTCACTTGTAATCCATGGCTTGTTGTTAGCATAGCAGCGTACTGTTCTTACTGGAACTACAATGTCCATACAGAAGTTGATGTAGTCAGTAGTGCAGTCAACAACTTCCTCAATGTTCTCATTATGAGATCCCTGCAGGATATCCCAGTCTGTAGTTCCAAAAAGTTCTCTCAGAGTATTCTCAGCCTCCGGGTTCCACTTCCTGAATGATCGTGTGGTTACAGGTAGGACTCTAACTTTTGGTTTATAGTGAGGCTGAAGCTGAACCAGGTTATGATCTCCTTTCCCAAGCGCAGGCAGTGGGGTGGCGCTGTATGCGTCTTTAACGTTTGCATACAGTAAATCAATAGTCTTATTTCCCCGGGTGTTACAGTCCACATACTGGGAGAATGCAGGCAATGTTTTGTCCAGCGTCACATGGTTAAAGTCTCCAGCGATTAGCACAAGCGCCTCAGGGTGCTGCGTTTGTAACTTAGCAACAGCGCAATGGATGATGTCACTCGCTGACTCCACGTCTGCCCGAGGAGGAATGTATACAATAACAACAATGACATGTCCAAACTCTCTGGGCAAATAGTAGGGACGTAAACTTACGGCCAACAGTTCGATGTCCCTGCAGCAAGTGGAGATTTTGACGTTAACATGTCCAGAGTGACACCACCGTGTATTAACATAGAGAGCGAGTCCTCCTCCTTTGTGCTTCCCACAGGTACTTGCGTTTCTGTCCGCTCTAACTGTGCTAAACCCGGGTAGCTCCACGTTGGCATCTGGGATGGTGTTATTTAGCCACGTTTCGCAGAAACACAACAAACTGCATTCTCTGTAGGTCCTTACATTTTTCACCAGCGCAGCCAGTTCGTCAATCTTATTTGAGATTGAGTTCACATTCCCCAGAATCACAGAAGGCACCGAAGGCTTGAAACGCCACTTTCTCGCAAGCCGCTTCTTTTTTAGCTTAGTGCCGGCTCTGCTGCCACGATACCGCCTTCTTATCTCGTCGGGTAAATAGGGAACCACACCGGCACTGGCATTTGTTCTCAGCGCTCGAAGTTGAGTACTTGAATAGGCGAGTCTCGGCGTGTTAAAATCCATGCCCACGTTGTAAAAGAAAGTGTGTCCAGGGAAGGAATCCACATAAAATAGAGTGGTAGAAGTGATCAATAAATAAAAATAGAAAAATAAAAGTAGATCATTGTCACCCTCCTAAAGAAACAGTAGAAACGAAAAAACGGTAACGGTTCATATTAGAAAAAAAACTACATTTTTGCAGCTCTCAATTGCAGCAAAAAGAAAAAAGACATTGCCACTGAATTTGGAATTGCGCCATCAACACTGTCAACTTTTTGGAAAGACCAAGCAAAGAAAGAAGAAAAATCTCGGGTTGCAAACGTATGCGAACTGCTGCATTTGAAGACATTGAAAAAGCCGTTTTTATGTGGTTCAGTGATGCTTGTTCAAGAACCTTTCCGATTAATGCGGCACTCATTCAAGAAAATGTGAGGTTTCTAAACTCTCTTGGGACCTCCCACAACGGGACGACACGCCAAAGAGAGTCCCGAAGTGCGATCACTACATCCGTGGAAGACTGTATATGTTGCCGGAGCAACAGCAGGCTCCCAGCTCTGCTGCGTCTCTCGGCCAAAGGGAACTCGATGGGTGACGCAAGGAACATTGTAAATGCAGTGAACAGGATTACTTGGCCATTAACCTGGCCATGACCCTGCCTGACTGCTGTGTCTGTTTATAAGAGAGTGGCAGATCCCGCTACAATAAATAACCGTGCTGTTCCTGTTTCAAGCTCAGTAAAGCTCGTGTTGCTAAAGTACTGAGACTCAGCCTCGTGTTTTGGGGTGTAAGACAGGGACTTATAGCGCTACCCCGATCTTTTAGGATTCGCTTTTGTGGCACCTTACTGCACCGCTGTGAGCCTGCTGTTGCCCTTCCCCAGCACTGAACAAACAATCTTCCACAGACGCAGCAATCACGCTTCGGGACGCACTTCAGCGTGACGTTCCCGTTGGGTTGGGGGGGATCCAAAAAGAGTTCAGAAACCTCACAATATGAAGAAGAAGAAAAGGATGATTCGGCTTCTGATTGATAACTGCTGCCCACAACATGCTTCCGTATTTAGATTTGGGTGAATTGGGTGGATTTGGGCATCATTCGCACCCTGAAAGTGTATTATCGCAAGGAAATGCTGAGAAAAATTCTCATCAGCATAACTTGTAGACTGGAGGAGATGAAAATTAACGTGAAAGAAGCTATTGAAATGAATGCAGACGCCTGGATGCAAGTTAAAGAATGCACTATAGCTACAAATACAGAATCTCATTACAACAAAATATTCTTTAGGTGCCTGGAAGTTCGTTGTAATGGAATTTTACCTGTACTGTATTTTCTTTTCAGTCAAAGGCTTTCAAAAAAAATCACTCATTTTAATAATAAGTGTACCTGCAGGTGCATGGGCCCTCTTCATGAGAACCGCAGTAAGCTAAATACTATATATGTTAGTAATTTCATTTTAGAATTTGAAGAAAAGGTAGGTAGCTTGTCTGCCTTCTCAGGGGTAATAGAATAGAATAGATTTGTTTGCATTGAAGATGCCTGATTCAAAAGAACTCGCCGTTGAATTGGTGCTTTCAGAGCAGCTTTGCTTTTCAGTAGTCCAGCTGCTGTATATGAGATCCCGGATAGCAGTAGATCACCAAATCTGTATTTGATGGCATTTCTTACGCCATTGTTAATGAATTTAAGATGACTGTATAATTACATGCCCTGTCAATTCCTGTCAAGTTCCAATTGTCACCCAGTGAAAGCAGTGCAAATCATTTTCTGTTTCTTGATTTTAGTGCAGCTCTTCTCAGACTATTGACTAATTATCAGATCATTTATATTTTAAGTGTATATGAACTTTAAAGAAAAACTACAGTAATCCCTCGCTATATCACGCTTCGCCTTTCGCTGCTTCACTCCATCGCGGATTTTATATGTAAGCATATTTAAATATATATCGCGGATTTTTTGCTGGTTCGCGGATTTCTGCGGACAATGGGTCTTTTAATTTCTGGTACATGCTTCCTCAGTTGGTTTGCCCAGTTGATTTCATACAAGGGACGCTATTGGCAGATGGCTGAGAAGCTACCCAACTTACTTTTCTCTCTCTCTCTCTCTCTTGCGCTGACTTTCTCTGATCCTGACCTAGGGGGATTGAGCAGGGGGGCTGTTCGCACACCTAGACGATACGGACGCTGTCTAAAAATGCTGAAAGATTATCTTCACGTTGCTACCTTCTGTGCAGGTGCTTCCTGAAGCGACATGCTGCACGGTGCTTCGCATACTTAAAAGCTCGAAGGGCACGTATTGATTTTTGCTTGTTTGTTTTTCTCTGTCTCTCTCTATATCTCTCTCTCTCTCTCTCTCTCTCTCTCTCTCTCTCTCTGCTCCTGACGGAGGGGGTGTGAGCTGCTGCCTTCAACAGCTTTGTGCCACGGTGCTTCGCAAACTTAAATGCCAAACAGCCCTATTGATTTGTTTGTTTTTCTCTATCTCTCTGACATGATCTGCTCCTGACATGCACTCCTTTGAAGAGGAAGATATAGTTTGCATTCTTTTAATTGTGAGACGGAACTGTCATCTCTGTCTTGTCATGGAGCACAGTTTAAACTTTTGAAAAAGAGACAAATGTTTGTTTGCAGTGTTTGAATAAAGTTCCTGTCTCTCTACAACCTCCTGTGTTTCTGCGCAAATCTGTGACCCAAGCATGACAATATAAAAATAACCATATAAACATATGGTTTCTACTTCGCGGATTTTCTTATTTCACGGGTGGCTCTGGAATGCAACCCCCGCGATGGAGGAGGGATTACTGTATTGTCATCAACATGTAGTTAAAATCAGAGATTATACAGATTTGTAATCCTTTGGAATAATGGGAATGGGTCTTTAAGGATTGTAGATTTTTAGTGACATTGTCCTGGTGGAATGTGAATGTTCTCAACATGTCTGCAGGGCTTTTCCATTAGGTTGCCACTAATCTGTAAATTGGCCCCTTAAGTCTGTGTCACATTAAACGGATTTTTCAGCTTTTCTTTAAGCAGTCTTAGCTAGTCGGTGTTGCACTCCCGTGAAGCTGATCATCTAATATGACTTGCCCAACAACTGAGACCAACTAGTCTGTGACAGGCTAGGATAAAATCAAACAGGTTTGATTTTCTCTTTAGTCGGAGGATGGGCTCTTCGTGTGCGAGAGTTGAGAACCAATGAGCATTCAGTCACAAGTATAATGCAAAATATATAGTGATGAGGAATAAGGAGCACCATGTTCTGAACCTCACAACTAGAATAGAAGTTTGTCTGTCTGATGTCTCATGTTTTATGTATAAAAACAGGCTGGAAAAAATAAATAAAGCGGAGAAATTGCTGCTGAACTTAAAGCAGCTTTTAACACTTCATACAGCGGCAGTTTCGTCAGGCAACATGCTATATTGGCTGAGAGAAAAAGCTGCAAGCATGATTGTTGTGGAAAATCAGCGCTTGGTTGGTAAATGTTACAAGGGCTACAATTTTTTTGTTTTGTAAGTTGACATGGTGATGTAGCAAAATCATTGAATGTGATCAGCTAATCTGACATACCCCAGAAGAAAATGTTGCATAATGTGAAATTTGATTTTTGAGTAGCAGTATGTCATGCATACTTGGTATGGGAGTGTGCATGAGTGTGTGCATTGCACGGCACTGATTTAGTTTCCCACCTTGCAGTAAGTGCTACTGGGATAGGCACCATCTCTTAACAACCCTAGGCTAGATAATGATGGATAGATGGAAATTACCAGTGTCCATCAGGGTTAGGGTTAGGGTTAGGGTTTGTCTTCCTGTCTTATTTATCTTGCAGTGGCAAATGAGTTACCTGCCAAAATCTTCATTGTTTTTATTGATCTATTTTTAGGTATTGTGTACTGAGAAAATTTTTTAAAAGATATATATAATTGAAATTCAATGCAGGAGCCTATTCTTGATTTTTTGCTCATCCTGGAACAACAAAACCTGGCTTGCTGCAGAATCATCCAGATTATCATGCAGATTTCTCGAGTCACTAGCTTTTTAGGGAATCCTCAGATGCCCTTTCCATTTCTGCTAAGCATTGTACATTGAGCGGCAGGTGAGCGATTATTGCTAAAAGCTGGCACCATGGGATATCCACGTGTGGCCCAGCATACCAAAGAGTGCGGTCTTCACCTCCAAGCCTAGAAACCAGAAAGCTAGAATCTTCTGCTTTATTGTCGAGGGAGGAGTTGGCACAATCTGTATTCCCTACACTGTTGCACTTACTGATGGCATCCCACAGTGCAAAGCTTTTGCCTGTAACAAGCAGCAGCAGCAGGAGACTGTTGATTTTAAATCTCCCCCCTGAGCTCAGGCCTAAACCTGTGCAAATACAGTGGTGGCTGAATAGGAAAAATCAGCAAAAGAAATATTTTTATATTTTGAAAAATAGCAGCAGGAGAGTGGCTGCCAGTAATGGCAAAGTTACTTAGCTGAAGTTAGCTAGTTATGCCATCAGTGCTGGCACACCAGCATATGTGGGCATCTAGTCAGTTAACTTAGGGAGGCAATCATTGTTATTTAACACAATAGTGACTGCTGATTTTTATTCCAGATTTCTAATTTTTTAATTTAACTCCAATTTTGGCTGTTGAAAGCACATTGTTATTTAGTTAGGCATCATCCATCAGCTCTCACTCTGCAAGAACAGACGTTCCTAATAACATATAATCAATGGAATGTTTTGAGGGGCACAATGGATCATTACTTCCCGGTCCCTCAACTTATTTTTGTTACTTCTTTGTTTGTTTTATTTAAATGATTATGTTATGATCACTATACTTAGCTGCAAATGGTACAAACACATGTTGGTTATTCATACTTGCACATCATTGTGAATTGGATAGGTGAAGCAAAACTGTACTGGTTAGCAGAGTTTCAGAGTACTTTGGGGTTCAGTTCCTGGCCTGG
Source organism: Erpetoichthys calabaricus (assembly GCF_900747795.2). NCBI lineage: Eukaryota > Metazoa > Chordata > Cladistia > Polypteriformes > Polypteridae > Erpetoichthys > Erpetoichthys calabaricus. The sequence goes on from NC_041405.2 coordinate 140,589,465, forward strand.
GCACTGCCTGTGCAAGGTATGTACAATCTCCTTGTGTCTATATGGATTTTTCTGATGTGTCCCAAAAACATGTGTGCTGGGTTAGGTGGCAGTGTGAGTATGTATACTGCATGTGCTGTGCACCATTTAGGCCCACTTCATACCTTAAGCTCAGGACTGATGAGTACTAGCTCCCTGCAACCCCTGAACTCAACAGACAAGTTAGAAAATTGAAATATGGGTGTCTTTTAACTAGATTAATAACACAGTAGCTTAAAGGTTACCATTGCCACCTTAATCTTAGGTTCATATCTCGGCCCAGTCACAATATGTGTGGGATATGCGTAGTCTCACCACTTTATTGTAAATGTATCTCCATATTTCAGACATGTACAGGTTAAGTAAACTGATCACTGCCCTGTGAATAGATGTGCCTAGCAATGAAATGTTCAGGGTTAAGTCTTGCCTTTTTTTTCAAGGGTAGTAATCATCTCCCTGTGACCCTCGGTTAGAATGTGAAGGTTCAGAAAATGGAAGAATGTTAATTGGTTGTTAATTAAAAAGGATGCTAGTTTTAAAAAAAAAAAACAAATTAAGAGCTCAGATAATTGCTAAAATAGTCAACCAAAATAAATCCAATATAAACGGTTGCTGAAATAATTCCTGCCCTAAAAGCATTATTGTATAGAAGTAAACCTCACACTGTTGAGAATTTGTAGCAATTTCTGGTAGAATTGTAAATAATGAAACGGTATTGACAACAAGTATTGGACTCAGATGTAGAGATTTATTGAAATTAAAACCTTCATAGTGTCAGTATTGTCACATGCACATTGTACAGTAAAATTCTTACTTGCATGAGCTATTGAACATGCAACATGCTGCCACTCTCCTGTGCCATGATCAGTGAGTATAACAGCCTTCACTCAAAACTTCTGTCTTAACTCAAGACTTCTGCCTTCCTTAACCCCAAAACTTCTGTCTTCCTTATATAAATAACTACCTTACCTTAAACTCAAAATTATAAATATGGAAGACCTATCAGTCTTAGTATCACCATTCAATAGTGAAGATAGAATCTGTGTGCCAGGTTTGCCAACTCCATATCCTGTTATACAGATGCAGTAAGATACCTCATGCAGATCTGCATTGTGGCCCAGTTTGCCAGCTTGCACCTTATGTAGTGCTGTAAGCAGAACAGCAGGCCAACATTTTCATCTCTTAACTACAAAAGTGTCCACTTAGTTCACAGAATAGATTTGACTTTTTTAAACTAGTGTTCAGGAGCAATATGAAAGTGAATGAATACACAAAATATAATAACTCATAAGTCAAGAAATAAATCTTATATGTATATATTTTATCACTGTATTCAGTGAAGGTTTTATCAAAATATTCATTGTACAGTAGTTTCTTAATTTCTATAGTTAGAAGTTGGTGGTGTGGCCTGGCACCTACATCGTGCTATAACGAACATTCTGACAGTTTCTCTAGATTCTTATATAATGTATTTGTACATATGTCAGACTGAGACTTGTTTTTATTTAAACAAATAACTAATGTACTACCAATTAGTGTAATTAACGCAGTCACACATATTACTCATTGAAATGCTTGTTAATGCTGTGCTGCTTCTTCTTCTTTCCGCTGCTCCCATTAGGGGTTGCCTCAGTGGATCATTTTTTTTTCATATCTTCCTGCTGTTCTACTCAAATAAATTTGACTGCAGGGGTTCATATCTCTTAAATCGACAAAAGTATAGTTTGTTCTCTCTCCATCACTCACTTGCTGTAGTCTGTGATTCCGAGCAAACGCAGAACAAGACGCAGCTTCTTCCTTTCCTCCCTTTTCTTTTTGCATTGAATCCCAAGAGCACATTGAGTAACACTATTAAAGGAGTAGGCTAACTTACTACACAGTTCATTACCTTTAAGATGCTTATTCACTGACACATAGTCACATGCCCTTTTGCATAAACGTTTTGTATTTTATATTTAAATGTGTTTACAAGTTTTTCACTAATTTTTAACATACAAAAAATTTTGGTTTTTTTTCTTTACCCAAATCCATACCAGAAGGAGAATGCTATCCAGTAAACTGGAATAACCAGAATATTGCCCACTAGTTAGTGATAAAATGTATTAATTTAAGAGCAGCTCCCACAAATTTGAGTTTGCCTTCTTTTTTGTCTGTCTTATTAGTAAAGCAGTTTGTCTCAAAGTCTAAACTACCACTCAACGTGTCATGCATACTTTATGGGTCTTTTCAGGGCTAGGGTCTCCCACCTAGTGATAATGATCTGGCCTTTTCTAAGACAGGGCTTAAGTGCATCTTTTGAACCACCTTGGTTCTCTGGTGTCAGTTCAGATGAGACTAGAATAGACAGGAGTCTCTGCAGTGACACTTCTACTAGAGTTGGTTCTGGCGTTCATACAGGTCATCTTTGCCTGGAAGTGGTGGAGGGGTTTCTCTCAGTTTAAGAACCCTATTAAGGCAGCTGTAATATTTAGAGAAGAATGGCACAAACATCCTCATAAACCAATAGCTTGGTTTCCTTCACGAGATCGGTGTTTTTAAATACACAATGGCTTGGTTTCCTGAAGGATGAGCAGAGATTCTGGTTAGTTGCTAAAGTATGGAATAATAGCAGTATGGTTTACAGCACGTCACCTTTTCATTCTAACCATTGTTCTGGTGACTTTATTGAAAGTTAATATTGCTACAGTTATGTAGCCAGGAACTTCTCCTCTTAAGAACAGTCCTATTGTGTGTGGTAGTATCAATCTTTACCTGTAGAAGTAGCATTCAAGGTTGCCATAGGTCACTAACTAATCCATTTTAGAGCATAAGTGAAAATGCATAATCTGGCTGCAGTAGACAGTTTACGCTATTATTTTGCTTGCTGGCAAAAAAAAAAAAAAAGGAAGTCCCCTCTGTGTGAGACTTCTCTTATTTTGACTGCTACTTTCAAGCAATGTCTGGTTTGTTTTAAAATGGTTTATGAGCAATGGTTAAACTATTGATCTTTGGAATCTTTCTAAAAATTAGAAGAAATCAGAGGTAGACCTCATTGTAATAGCTTGCAGAGTTCAGTATGGTTTGCTTCTTTGGCACTATGAAACAACCTGCAATGTACTGACACTTAGGTTGGGAATGAAACATTGCTAAACCAAGAAAAAATTGAAACAGGATTGATTGTCTTGGATTGGACTCTTTGCAACTCCTCTAACTTGAAAGCTCACGAGAGCCATTTTTTTTATTTTTCGAAGACTATTGTCAGTGTAAAGTATGTTGGTGGAGCAGAGTATGTTTTTGATGGAGGGTTTCTACCCTTTTGACTTCATGCAAACACATCATGAATGTCTTGCGCTTGTTCAGTTTAGGGTCATGGGGACAGAAGCCCATCCTAGCAGTATTGGGTGCAAGGATAATCTCTCATAGGCCAATTTAGAGTTCACAATTAATCTGACATTCAAGGCAAACTCTGGAGTACCTGGAGATATTAAAATTTATTACCATTCCATTACATCTCTCTGCTGTAGTTCCTGGGTTGTGAGCACTGCTTCTTTAAGGGAGACGGACATTACACTCTTTATGAAAAAATAGCAGCCAAACCCCAAAAGGAATTAGACTTTGAAGATCCCTTTGACTCATAGAATGTTGCATTATCTACTAAACCTTCATGGCAGAGTATTTGTAATTTTTGGTAAACACTGGGGCTCACCAAATAACTTGTATTAGGAACCATTAACCTGGAAAAATCGAGCCAAAATGCTGTTTTGTTGGTGCATGGAATTATTATAGATGATAGAGCAGAAGCCCGATTGCATGCTCAGGAGAAGGAAATATTTAATAAGATTTTGAAATCTGTCTCGTGACGTTTCCTGGGGCAACAGCATACTACATTATTGTATCCTCATACAAACCTCTCCTCTTTCAGACCAAGCGGGACAAATCTGCATTGCAAAGGAGCCAAGGGCGATAGCAACATTGGCGCATGCAGCAGGGGATTGCGTTCCTCTCTCAGAAGTGTTTATAAATTATGGAGCTACCTGCCTAGAGATCTTTTTTTAATGCCCTCTGTTTTTTTCCCAAGGAAGCGCAGAAGCAGTGGGGGGTGAAAATGAGCATTTAGTTACCACACAAACACAAGCGTGTGAAACCCAAGGTAGTCATGGAAGCTAAATCAGCTCCTGAAGGAGTTGCCTGTAGCACATTAACACTGAAGTGCTGCTTTTTTTTTATTTAAATATAAATAGAAAGATGACCTCTGATTATGCATTTAGAATCTTTAACAAAGATATTGGACAAATTTGAGAGGGTCTCCCACATGTGAAATATGCAGCATGGGGCTCCATCTGCACTAAAAGGTAGTAGTACCTGCCGTCTTGAATGATGAACAAGGCCGTGTTATGTCCCCCTCCCTCCCTTGGGTCAGTCTTGTGATTTAGGCAACCTGATCAGACTACATAAAGCGTAAAGCATTGTCCTTCTGGGAAACACGGTTATGTTCGTAAACAATTCACTGCAATCTGACACCAGGATTTTATCCATCCCCTTTTCCTTTGAGTTGTCAGTCCTTGCCACTCGGTCACACTTATTGTCTTTATTATCGTTGCTGCAATAAAACACTCGGCCTCTTTTTCTCTCTTTGCTTCTCCCCCTCCGTGATTTTAGCTGGTTGAGTGCCTAGAAATGCCTTTGTGCCATCCACTTCCTCTAGGCTCTCAAAATAAAGTGCTGCTTTGAGCTCCAGGTATATGATGATGGTGTATAACTACTGATTGCTGACAGTTGTACTAAATGCCTTCAGAAGTGATATTTGAAAGGATTTTATCCTAGAACTTTTTCAAATTTTTTTAACATCATCTTCACCAAAGGGGTGTTTTTCATATTAGTTTGCAAGCACTCTTTACGAGGGGGAGTTTAAAACACCTCATTCTTCCTTGTTTTGTAAACCCATATGTATAAAATAATTAACAAGAATATTTTGCAAGCACAAATCCCTTTCTCTGCCAATCTTCCATATGTTGAAATGGCAGTCACTTTCATAGACAAGGTAAACAGTTAGCAGCCTCTGTCTAGGCTCCCATAAAAACGTTCAGATTCCAGTCCCAAAAAAAGGATTAAGATTTAGAGCTCTTGGACTCAAATAGATTTGTCAAGCAAGCAAGACTTTGTGACCAGCGCTGGGAATATCCTGCTTGTACATTCCTTTCACAGTCTGCTTGCGTACTCCCCGCCGGGTGCTTATTTAGGTTTGGGATTGGGGTTAACCAAGTGATCAATAGTATTTGTGTTGCTGACCTGTGTCACCACAGAGCATCTTCCTAGTAGTGTTCAAGGGTCTTAGGGGTCAAGGGTGATAGTGGGGGAGTTTAGATTTCTTTACTCTTTGACTTGCAAATAGTATTGAACATTCAGTCAAGCGAATCAAAGCTTTGATCTTTGTGTGCTCTAGAAATTATGCAGAGTGGCACATTTTTGTCTTTTCCACACTGGACAAATGGCATACTGTGTGTTCAGAAAGTATTCGGACCACTACAGTTTTTTCACATTTTGTTATGTTGCAGCTTCATGCTGAAATCATTTAAAATCGTTTTTTTACCCTTGTCAAGCAGCACTCAATACCCCAGAATGACAAAGTGAGAAAAAGATTTTAGAATTTGTTTTGCAATTTGTTAAAAATTAAAAAAACTGAAATAATTATTCAGACTGTTTTCTCAGTGCTTAGTTGAAGCGATGACAGATGGAGTCTTCTTGGGTATAACGTGACAAGCTTTTCACCCCTGGTTTTGGGGATTTTCTACCATCCTTCTCTATACAGACTCTTTATCAGGCTGGATGAAGACTTTCAGTGGACAGCTGTTTACAGGTCTCTGCAGAGATGTTCAATTGGGTTCAAGCCCAGCTCCATAAACCACTCTGGTTTTGTCTTTACTTTGTGCTTAGGGTGATTGCCCTGTTAGAAGGTGAACAGTCTGAGATCCAGAGTGCTCTGGAGCAGGTTTTAATTAAGGATATCTCTAAACTTTGTTCAACTTTCCCTGTGCCTTGACTAGTCCCCCCAGTCCCTGCCACTCAAAAACAAACCAAGATTCAGTGACTATCGAGCTTCACCATTGGAGTGGTATTATGCAGGTGAAGAGCAGACATGATGCTTAGAATTGAGCCCAGATAGTTCAATCTTGGTTTTTCATTAAAACAGAGAATCTTGTTTCTCACCATCTAGAGTCCTTTGGTACTCTTTTTCAGACTCCAAGTGGGCTTTTATATGTCTTTTACTGAGGAGAGGCTTCCGTCTGAGCACAGTGTTGATTGTCCTTCTAGATTTTTCTCCCATGTTCTCTGGAGCTTAGTCAGTTTGACCTTCGAATTCTTAGTTTAGTCACCTCTCTTACCAAGGCCCATTTCCTAGAGTGAAGAGTCCTGGTTGTTCCAAAGTTCCGTTTAATAATTATGGTTGTCATGGTAGTCTTGGGAACCTTTGATGCTACAGAATTTTTTTTCTTGCCTTGCCCAGATTTGTGCATCAGTACATTCCTGTGACTAAAGAGAATGTTTTTGTAAGAAGACTTCGTTAGCAATTAATAGGAGTGGCAGTGGTTGAGGAGTGTAACCAGAAACCAATATCCAAAGGCAGTAAGAGGGACAAATTATCATGGAAACAGTTATCAAAGAGCCAAAATGCAAACCATGGTTAAGACAGAGCTTATAAGTCAGAAGCCTGAAGATATTAACAATAGAAAGTCACCGTGAGTGATTACTATTTTTTTTTACAGTTAAGTTCAGACAAAGAAACCTCTTTGACCCTTTGTCTTTTAATAGCCTGACATGCTATAAACACCATCACTATGGAGATGTGTCCATAACAAATGGTGTAATGCAAACATTAGATGAGTTAATCAAATCCTGACTATGGAAAATAAATAATAAAAACTAAAAACGAGTTAACAAAATATTTCAAATGCTCCAGAACTAGTCTTAAATTAGTAAGGTTCATTTACATAAAACATTAAAAGCAAACTGCAAAGTAATACAAAAGTGTAGAATCCAGAACTTTGCACACAATATACCCAGTGTAATGTAATGTATGGTCTCCTAAACATCAAATGTTACTCCTATGGCTAGGTCTCTGTTATAAATGGTTTGGATGAAGATGAGGGTTTAGTTATCATATAATGTAATGGCCATAAATCCCAAGTAGCACATCTTAGCTCACAGGAATGGAATGAGCTGTTGGATAAAGATGCTCTAGAACAACAGATCATAGAGACGCTGGACAGCCCTGGTCATGATGGCTTTTAATATAGTGCACCCAACATCTTTTCTGGTGTTGTCCCCAGTGTGTCTAGGGTCAGTTCAATAATATGGACGTAAACAAAACTAAATAGTTGCATGTCTAATGAAAGCAGTTTACAATCCTGAGGGGCCTGTTTTGGCATAGATGTAAACGCTTAAGAGCACCAACCGTAGCACTTTCACCACAAGGTATTGCTCCCTCTTGGTTTTACAGGATGAATAGGAACTCGGTCTAATTTTGCTGATTATAAGGTCCTCCCCACCATCTTCCTCATTATGTTTCAACTCATTGTATATCTTTCTCACTTATGCTTAATCATCACCTTATCAAGCACTTTCTGTGCACAGTTGTGAATTTAAATGTCGGGTCTTTCTGGCCCTTAAATCATTTGATATATAATCTGCATGATAACAACACACATTTCACTGCCACAACCAAGCACCTAGGAAGAAAAATGGCTGCCATGAAGTCCCTCTAACACTGTCACTGTACAGGTCAGTGAAGTGACATCTAACAAAATGCATACATGCATTCCTGCTTTCTTTAAATGGTCACAAGCATTTAATAGAAAAGCATGCAGTCAAATCCTAGCAAATGATATACAGTGCAAGACCTGTCTTTTTGCCTGAATTTTATTTAAAATAGATAAGAAAATAAAAGAAAACATTGAAAACCACATTTTTGTAGCAGACATTGTAGCCAGACATGGCCTTTGATTGACAGGGTCAGGGGGATGGGATGATGCATCCATTATATTAGCTGAAAAAAATTGTATTGAACAGCAAGCGTTGTCGTAATCGATTCTAAAAAGGTCAAAGCCATCTGGCATTTTTAGTTTAAAAAAAGGAAAAAAAAGAATGGAAGAAGAAAAAAGACAGCTAAAGGTAAAGGGAAGTTAATCACATTGTCATCATAAATATTTGTATGGTAGGTTATTGGATTACCAGAGGTAATTTTAATTGGGGACAGGACCCATTGCTAGGTAACATCTAATGTTACATACCCCATTACATAGAATAAAACTGAAAATTCTCTTGAAATGTTGTCAGTAGGCAATAGCTAAACGGCAAGGAGGGGGTTAGGTTTTAGACTTAGACTTTAGGTTTTATAAGAAATGGCACGGTGTTCAGTTTAATTAGTTATTATTTTGTGTTTTGTACTTTGCAATTTAAGATCTTGATCCTATTTAGTTGAAGACTGAATATAGAGACTACTGTCTAGCGGGTCAGACATATTACTGCACTTTGCAATTGTTTTTGTCCTGAAAGGATTTGTTGTAAGGAAAAATGTTCTGGCATTCATGAGTACAGTTTATGTTCCTGAAAGGTACCTACCATAGATAAATCTTGCATGGTCTGGACTAGGCTCCAAGCAACCCAGGACTGCCGTTGTTAGCATCTATTTTTGGTAAAACAGATGTAATGTGAACATTTCACAAAATTTAGGGTGAACAGGACCATAGAAGCATGACACATACAATTCTGAGTTTGTCAGAGTTTTGTTTAATCATTAAACGACTTTATAACATGTTGACATACAGTGATCCCTCGCTATATCGCGCTTCGCCTTTCGCGGCTTCACTCCATCGTGGATTTTATATGTAAGCATATTTAAATATATATCGCGGATTTTTTGCTGGTTCGCGGATTTCTGCGGACAATGGGTCTTTTAATTTCTGGTACATGCTTCCTCAGTTGGTTTGCCCAGTTGATTTCATACAAGGGACGCTATTGGCAGATGGCTGAGAAGCTACCCAGCTTACTTTTCTCTCTCTCTCTCTCTCTCGCGCTGACTTTTTCTGATCCTGACGTAGGGGGATTGAGCAGGGGGGCTGTTCGCACACCTAGACGATACAGACGCTCGTCTAAAAATGCTGAAAGATTATCTTCACGTTGGCTACCTTCTGTGCAGCTGCTTCGTGAAGCGACATGCAGCACGGTGCTTCGCATACTTAAAAGCACGAAGGGCTAGTATTGATTTTTTTATCTGTCTCTCTCTCTCTCTCTCTCTCTCTCTCTCTGCTCCTGACGGAGGGGGTGTGAGCTGCCGCCTTCAACAGCTTTGTGCCGCGCTGTGCTTCGCATACTTAAAAGCAAACAGCCCTATTGATTTGTTTGCTCCTTTGAAGAGGAAGATATGTTTGCATTCTTTTAATTGTGAGACAGAACTGTCATCTCTGTCTTGTCATGGAGCACAGTTTAAACTTTTGAAAAAGAGACAAATGTTTGTTTGCAGTGTTTGAATAACGTTCCTGTCTCTCTACAACCTCCTGTGTTTCTGCGCAAATCTGTGACCCAAGCATGACAATATAAATATAACCATATAAACATATGGTTTCTACTTCGCGGATTTTCTTATTTCGCGGGTGGCTCTGGAACGCAACCCCCGCGATGGAGGAGGGATTACTGTACATCCTTTTTTAAATCCGTTGTATCTTAGAACAGATGTTCATTGAAAGGCATCTATACTAATAAAAGGCAAAGCCCTCACTGACTGACTCATCACTAATTCTCCAACTTCCCGTGTAGGTGGAAGGCTGAAATTTGGCAGGCTCATTCCTTACAGCTTACTTACAAAAGTTAGGCAGGTTTCATTTCGAAATTCAAAGCGTAACGGTCATAACTGGAACCTCTTTTTTGTCCATATACTGTAATGGACTGCAGCTCGCTGGCCGTGGGAGGCGGGGTTGCGTATCGCGTCATCACACCTCCCACGTAATCACGTGAACTGACGGTGAACGCAGTACGTAGAAAACAAGGAAGAGCCCCAAAGAGCGCTGAAGAAAACATTCATTACACAATTGAGAAGGCAGCGAAACAATAAGAAGCGAGCGAGTGACGCATACAAGCATCTTCATAAGACATGAGGTATAAAAAAGCACGGTGTAAACCGTAAGTTTAAATTAAGTTTATAGAAACGCTCCCGCTGCCGTTTGCAATACCATATTCGCGAGATACAAGTCTAATGAGAAGACACGAGGTATAAACGAGAGTTTGGATCACTTTGTAACAGAGTTAAAATTGCTGTAGCAAGAAACTTTTAACTGCCGGGTCTTAGCTAACATTAAATAAACCCGTTAACATCGCAACATCACACAAGAGAGCGGCTCACGTGAAGTGACTGAACGCAGCAGGAGTGATCACTTCGATGAATCAAACCTGTTCAAAAAACACATTACACAATTGATAAGGTAGGAAAAGAATATGAAACAAAGCACGGTATAAACCGTAACTTTAAATTAAGTTTATAGAAACGCTCCCGCTGCCGTTTGCAATACCATATTCGCCCCTGCGAAGCGCGGGGATTTTGCTATATATATTAAACTATTTCAACAATTCTATGATCTGCTTCTCGCAACTGAAAGAGGGCACCGTAGCAGAAGTTAGCCGACTTGCTGACCAACCACAAGCGTTACCTGGTAGGTAACCACCCATACAATGAGATTGTGAATCAGACTACGAATGCCTGCAATGTAATTACCCCGATCTACATGCTGTCAAATGAACGTGGCACAACGTTAGGGGCTTCGCCTCTAGCACTGACGTCCGAGGTTCGATTCCCGTAAGGGAGTGCAGTGAGTGTGTACGCCTGATGAGCCCACAATTACGGTGAAACACGTGTCGCGTACTATGCATCTTCAAAGCACGGTGTAAACCGTAAGTTTAAATTGAGTTTATAGAAATGCTCCCGCTGCCGTTTGCAATACCATATTCGCGAGATATAAGTTTAATGAGAAGACACGAGGTATAAACGAGACTTTGAATGACTTTGTAACAGAGTTAAAATTGTTGGAGCGAGAAACTTTTAACTGCCGGGTCATATCGCGTGTTCTCGGGTAGGTACACCAAAAAATGTATACATTTATGCATGTAATGGGCAAACAAAAAATGTACTATACCCGAAAGCACTGCAGTAGTACTCAATGTATCTTTACTTCTTAAATGTTGATGTTTTACTGTTTAATAATTTATACGCTTCTTATATGTTGTTCAAATTCTTTTATCAAAATACCAGTAACAGCGCACTGCACGATAACGTGGAGTGAATACACTTGACATGAGCATTCATGTTATTTATCCTCTTTCTCTGTACGTTTACCATTCGTTTGCTCAGAGGTTGATGCGCTTGCTGCTTAATGAGCAGCTCTTCACCCTAGCGTCCCGCTGCTTCTCTTCTTTCGTCAGCATCTTTTCCCGTTAAAACTGATTAAGTTAGTTTTTGTGTTGCGATAACTTAGTATGTTTTCTTTAATTTTTCAGTTAAGCTGGCACTTAAGTCTTCAATCTGCCTCAAGAATGATTAGCGAAGGTGGTAGGGAATGAAAACGGCACCCGTACGCATCCACCACGGCCGCACTGGTGCGCGCAGCTGTGAGTTGATTCTACAATAAAATAAAATAAAGATAAAAAGAGTAATAAAATCATCACCCCAAAAGTGAATAGTAGACGTGACGTAGTATATGTGTACCAAATTTCAAGTCAATAGGTGAAACGGTTTGCGAGCTACAGGTGATTTAAAATCCTGGACAGACAAACGAATAGCCACGGTAGCGTATTATAGAAGAAGATTTTACTGCTTAATAATTTATATTTATATGCAATGTGCTTCTTATATATTACTTCATATTCTCATATGATAATGATGTTAATGTTGTTTATATTGATTTCTATGTTATTGTAAGTGCTCTTTATTTGTGGAAAAATAAATTTGGCAATTAACAGACTTATTTTATACATACTACATTTTATTTTTTTCTCTTGCACTCAGTGAGCTAAGCCACTGGGTAATCAGCTATATATGTAGATATGTATATATATGTGTATATATATATATATATGTAGATATGTGTATATATATGTGTGTATGTATGTGTGTATATACATATATGTATGTGTATGTATGTATGTGTATATATATATATATATATATATATATATATATATATATATATATATATATATATATATATATATATATATGACAGCAACACTCATAACAATGACAACACAATTACATTGACAATCATGTTACGTTATTTTTAAAGTGTTTCCTTTTCTTTTTCATAACCTCTTTAACACACTACTTCTCCGCTGCGAAGCGCGGGTATTTTGCTAGTTACAATATATAGTTTCTGTTTAGGTTGCACATACAGATGTTACCCATTTCTAAATTTTAAGCATAATACAGTCATGTGAAAAAGTAAGCACACCCCATGAACTTTTTTTTCATTTTTGTGGACATATCCTAGTGTTCATCTAGATTTAAACAGTATCTATAGATAAAGGTGATGTAATATGATAAAAGTCATGCCACATGTACATTTTGTCATCCATTATTTAAATAAATAAAGGCAGGTTTTACATGTGGAAAAAGTAAACACACCCATCTATTTATCACTAATAATAATAGTAATTCTTTACATTTATATAGCGCTTTTCTCACTACTCAAAGTGCTTTGTAAACTCCAGGCAGGGAGGACATAGGATGCAAACACATGATCTCTCTACTGCAAGGCAGCAGCGCTACCACTGCACCACAGGGAGCCACTACCTCAATAAAACAAATTAGAATTAGGTGCAAATGATTAGACATCATTAGAGTCAATCTCAGGTAAGTAAACCTCCCGACAAGGTCGACACTCTCTCTGCAGACAGACACACTGCCGATGGCTGTGCCCAAGAGGCTATTAAAGGCCTGGATCTTGGTTTTTATCCAGGACACTCTCAAGCCCAGACACTCAGACTCCTCGCTCAGTCTCTCGAGCGCCCCGATCAGAGCCTCCATTGACTCAGCGAAGATCCCAGCATCGTCAGCAAAGTCAAGATCCGTGAATCTTTCTTCACCAACAGATGCCCCACAGCCACTGGACCCCACGACCTTGCCCAACACCCAGTCCATACAAGCATTGAACAGAGTAGGAGCAAGAACACACCACTGACGAACCCCAGAATCAACTGGGAAAAACACAGAAGTTCTGCCTCCACTCTGCACAGCACTCACAGTACCAGTGTATAGGCCGGCCATGATATCCAGCAACCTCAAGGGGATCCCGCAAACCCTCAGAATGTCCCACAGGGCAGGTCTATCAACTGAGTCGAATGCTTTACGAAAATTGACAAAGGCTACAAAGAAATTCTGCCGATATTCACGTTTGTGCTCCATGAGAACCCTCAGTGCTAGGATGCGGTCGATGGTACACTTCTTAGGCTTAAAACCAGACTGTTCTGGTCGCTGGTAGTTGAGCAAATGATTACGGATTCTATTGAGGACAACCCTAGCAAGGACCTTACCCAGCACCGAGGACAGTGTTATCCCCCTGTAGTTGCCCCAATCCAGGCGATCACCCTTCCCTTTCCAGATAGGGACGACAAGTCCCATTTTCCAGTCAGTTGGGATGATGCCAGTCTCCCAAATGGAAGCAAAGATTGCTTGCAATGCCAGGAGGACAGCCTTACCACCAGCCTGGAGAAGTTCACCCCGGATACCACATATCCCTACAGCCTTTCCTCCCCTCAGCTGGTTCATCACCTATGCAATCTCAGTGAGATTGGGTGGTTCACAGCTAATTGGAGGATCAGCCTCTCAAGGACCATGGACCCCGAGATATCCAACGTCCTAGCTGGAGGATCAGCTTTGAACAACTGCTCAAAGTAGCCAGCCCAGTGGGTCACAACTGCAGTGTCATCTGTGAGGACAGTTCCATCAGCCGCCCTGACTGCAACTCTCTAAGGAACAGATTCAGATGTGCGTAATGCTTCGATTCCTCTGTAAGCAGGACGTGGAACGCTAGATCACAGATTCCTATAACAAACGCCTCTTTATCTGCTCTCGGAGCCTTCGCAGCCGTCCTTCTCACATCCCGGTACAGACCAGAGTTGCAATTGAGCTGTGCACTGTGACTCCTCTCGATGATATCCAGGGTGCCCTGCAAGATGAAACACCTCCTTCTGGGAACACCAGTAACACCAACACAACCCTCAGCAACCTTCAGGGTCTTGTCACGGAAGGTCTCCCACATCACATTAGGATCAGCAGTCGCACCCAAATCTGCAGGTTCCTCACACAAACTGCATGCAAACTCATTAGAGACAGCCTGGTCTTGGAGTCTGGCCAAACATGGCACAGCTAAAAGAATTCTATATGGAGGAGTCGGAAAATTTTTCTCCCAGTCAATATCAGAGATTGCTAGGCTGCTGTAGGAAACTCCTACTTGAGGTGCAATACCTGTTGCTAGAGCCAAGGGTGGATTTCCTTTTTCCACCAATGGAAATGGCATTCCTGTTAATTTTTTTTTTTTAATAAATTTTTGCAAAGTCAAATTTTTACCTTTTATTTATACTGTTCAAACAAAGATCAAATCTTGATATGTCCGAATATGTTAAAAAAAGAAAAAGTACATTTCCTTCTACATGGACTCAAAAGAATTATTGGGACTTTGTTTTAGAGGTTTTATAGTTCAAGCGACCTTATGTTCACATTTGCTTTTTTACTCATTACATTTTAGCAATGTTTTTCTTATGGGAAGCGTCATTTTGAGAGTTCCTTTATTAACGGTTGCTATGCTGTTGCCAGGTAAAGTGCACCAGAAGTGTGTGACACATGACATCACCACGTCAAAGGTATAAAGGTGCACTTTCTAGTTGTCTAGGAGTGGATTCTCATAAAAATCTTTACGTCAGTATGAATAATCTTTGCCTTGCTTTTTGACTACAGTTTGCCATTTTGCTGTGTTTACATCTTCCTTTTTATTTCTGGCTTTCATCATTTCCCTCATTTTTTCCTGGCTGTAATTCTTCAAACACATTCTGAACATTGTTTGCTCAACTACTGTATTAATGTTTCTGGTCCTGACACTTGGCTTGAAATTTTTCACTTGGCAACATCTCCTGCTTCATATTCCACTAAATGCTTCTGCTACCTTGTACAGTCAGTACAGATAAGATCTTGTAAATATTGTAAAAAAAAAAAAAAAAAAAAAAAAAAAGATGAGATTATCAAAAAAGTTGTTTCTGAGCTAAATTGTGGTTTGACTATACTGAAAAAGTGAGACGTTTTATTTCTTAAACATCTATGAAGTTATTAGCAGTAGATTTATAAAAATTAAAAATTGACATCATTATCATAGATCCACCCATTCTCCAACCTCCTTAATACGTATACTGGGCTGTGGGGAGCCAGCAGCACTTGATATAATATAGGACCCAACCCAGGATGGTATGCCAATCATACACGCATGCCATCATACTGGGCTAATTCATAGTCAAAAATCTGCCTAACATTTACAGTATATTTTTAGGATTTGAGAGCAAAATCCACACCGGTACATAAAGATGAGAACACAGACAAGAATTAATGAATTCAAAAGCAGCATCATATTCTCAAAATCTTACTGGTAGAAAGAGGTTATTCTAGCCAAGCTGGACACAAGAAAAGGTACCAACCCTGTACAGGCTGTAAGTCCATCACAGAGCCCACTCACCCACATACAGTAACTAAGCTTACACAAGGCCAGTTCACAGTCACCAATTAACCTAACTCAAACTCTGCATATCAAGAGAGCCAGCATTCAAAACAAGTCTTCTAGACATGTGATGCAGTGGCACTAGCTACTGTGCCAATTATGGCCCATCATACAGTATCTGTTCAAAGAAAAAAAAATGTTTGTGTGAACAATTTTACCATTGACAGAGCTAGGCGGTGATGTTCACAATGACGTATTGTAGTGAAAAGGGTAGTTTATCTGGTAAGATGGCAGCCACTTGAAGACTGTCAGTTTTATACTTTCAAGTGTATAAATGGTAGGAGATTATAATAACATTTACTGCTGTCCCTCATGTTTAAAAAAAAAAAAAAAAAAATGTTGACATGCCTTCACCTCATGATGCCTTAAGAATCTGCAATGTCAAGCATGCAAAATAAAGTTGTCCATGAGAAGAGATACGAGTCTGTATTTTAGTTCTTGCTACCTTAAGTAACCATCCTTGAAGCATTTTTGATGCACATCTCAAAGCCAAGACCTACTGGAAACTGAAGACGTTTAAATTCACAACCGCTTCCAAGTGATCCTCCTTCGGGAAGCTTGTGAGAGATATGTGTATCATGGCAAACAGCGGCAAAAATTCCCTGGAGGACTGCCACGTGCCAGAGCTGTATGTTAATGGAGTCATGCTGAGCCCTGTAGCTTTGAGGAGACTGGACGATTAGGGTTGAAAAGTAATCTCTGATCTTCCCCTGGGCAAACACGAATTTTGTGTTTGGGCTATTGTATTCAAGTCCAGTCACGTATTGATTAGATGTGAAGAAGCACAGAACAGAAAGGAAAAGGAGAGGAGAGAGTAAGAAAGTCTGCTTAATGTGTGTGCATGTGTCCTGTGAATGAAAGATACCTGCTGTCTAGTTTGGTTACCTCTACTCATCAAGCTGTAACTGTCACTTACAATGTAATTGAAATGCAGTAAATGAAACTGACATAATAACAAAGGCAGTTCAATATCAAACATAATAATGTGCAGACTGTTGAGTATTCTATCATATTATAGCACAAAACAGTCAAACAATCCTGAGCATATAGAAGGAACAGTGAAGACAGCAAAATGTTTATTATGGTAAAGATTCCCAAATACAGGGATCACCTGTCAGTTAAAACAGTCCCATTTGATAAATTATATATGCATCCACAGTTGTAAAATCAAGATGAATTCAAAATAATCCCATGATGATAAAGGTATCTCACAAATAAGCCAATCCATTGTTTTTCAAATTGCCATATGTTCTTCTTTGTGGCTACCAAGGCATCACACTCATACTAAAATACTGACCTTCCATTGCAAGGTACAGTCATACATATATAAAATTACCACTCAAAAGACACTGCACATTCTGCAACTATTACATCTGATTTATTTATAAATACTTATTTTAAAAATTTGGTGTGGAGGCGTTATGTGTTATATATGTGAGAAATAAACTAAAGTGATTTAGGCATGTGAAACAAAAAGCGGTGAATGATTGGGTGATAAGAAGCACCAAGGTGAAGGAGAAAGGAATAAGGCCAAAATACAGTTCAAAGAAGAAGAGGTTGGAGGAGGTGTCAGATAAAATGAAAGGAATGGTCCTCAATCCAATGGATGCCCAGGACCACAGAGAGCAGAGGAAAAAGATGTGGAGGACAGTCAGCTAACCTTTGTAAACCAATGATTTTTATTTGTTGTTGTTAAAAAGTTGTATTTGTCCAAAAATTTTTCATGACAGCATACTAACACACCCACATTTATTTGAAGAAAAAAAATACTACCATCGCATCTTGCATTGTTGATCCTCATGCTGCCATTAATGAAGGTAGCATGCAGTATGGCACTGTGGTTAAAGCTTTGGACTTCATCCCCTGAGGTCGTGGGTTCAAATCCTGCTACTCACACTTGTGTGACCATGAGCAAGTCAATTCACTTGCCTGTGTTCCAGCTCGAAAAAAAAGACTAAACAAAAAGTAACCAATTGTATATCAGATGATTTAAGTCACCTTGGATAAAGGTATCGGCCAGTTAAGTAAATGTAAACTTAACATGTATTACTCTTCATTCATCATAGCCACTTCTTTTTTTCTCAGTTTTTTCATTTTATTCGTCCTCTGAGTCACTATGCAACACTTGGCATTACACTATTGCCTTATCTGCATCAAGTGCATTATAATTCATATGCTGAAATTATCAAAAACATAAGCACAACATTATTCATCATTTACAAAAGTTCAAAATAACCAGTGTAACATAAAGACACTTGGACATCCATCCAACCATTTTCCAAAACCTGCAATATCCTGAACAGGATTATATTAGTGTTAAAGACACTTATGGTGTAGAAGAAGGTAAAGTAATTCACCTCTTAGTGTCTTGGGTCAGTACTGTTAAGAGATCTGGTAGTTTTAGTCTTGAATGACTCAATCCATTTGACCAGGTAAGTGAGCAGAATGTCAGCAATGTGTGTAACAGGCCAGGGAACATTTTAATGGTTGTACTTTTTCCAAATGGGAAAATCTAAGTCTAACAAATCATCAGTGGAGGTGTGACTGCCAGCGATTAGAAGTGAAGCTCATGGTGCTCTCTGTTTGCTTCCTGTCCTCGGCAGACTACCAAACTGTGATGGAGAAGGTCAAAGCGTTTTGAGTAATGTATACTCATTACTTCCAATGGACATCTTTTACTTCCTCAAAAAGAACTGTAATGCTGAGATAATTTTGATGGTGCCTCTTTCCTGACTTATATACTCTTTCAATTTTTCGGACACAAATTACTTTAGCCTTTCGATAACATGACTGCACCTCGTGTCTAAATGCTGAGATGTGTTGTGCGCCTGCCACCAACACACGTGAATCCAAGAGAAAGGTCCACCTTAGACAAACTTCTTGTTTCATATTTGGAAGCTGTTTGACCTGTACTGCAGGTTCTCAGCACTTCCAGATTGCTTTTCATTTTCCTTGACCATTGAGCTCTGGAGTCTGTTCTAGCTTGTACTGTAGTGGGTTACATTTTGTATCCTGCACGTTCAATCTTTAAATTCCAGACTGACAGAGTCTTCCACTCCACAATAAATGCTGATATAACTTGCTGAGTAGGAGCATAGAAACCTCAGCCTCCTTTTTTCAGAAAATGTAAAAATAGCAGTTAAAAAGTGAAGTACATTTTCACAGTTTGCTTTTACTGTCAAATTGTACTTGTGACTCAAAGCTAGCGAATCATTTCCAAGCCTAGGCCTTTATTGTTGTGCTGTCACGTAATCATGCCAGAGGAGTTTGGAATGTCTTTCTAGCATTCTGTATGTATGATTATTTTCACTTACTAATTGTGTAACAAGCTGCGGTTAACAGCTGGGGTATGAAGTGAATTCCAAGTTGGCATTCACAATAAAAATATAAGGTAGCTAATCAAGAGCACAAAAGTCAGAAAAGATAGTGTTTATGGATATCATACACTTGCAGATGATCCTCAACTGATTCTACTGTCACCTGCACTGTACAGTTCTCCCCGTTGACTAACCATTGCTACGGGATCCCCTTGAATGTATTATGTTTCCAGTGTTGATCTATTCCAGTGACCTGCCATTTTCACTTCTTGGCACAAATCGTTGAACATACTGCCAAACAAAACCACCTGCCAATTGGATAAAAGTCCTAACACACACAAGCAAATAAATAAAAGGAAACAGCAGTGGTAACAAAGAAGATAAAAATAACACCACTAGACTAACGTGAATTCTGGGGAAAGAAATGTAACTTGTTGCCCAACAATACTTTGTAAAAAATGAATATCCAAGAGACATTAGCAAGTAGGCTACCCATCTCTCCCTGGGCAGACTAACAATAGCAGGAAATCTGTACAGGCAGGTGTCCAAGATGGTGGTGCTGATGTGTGAAGTGATAGAGCAGATTTGATCATAATAACAGACTGCTATGAAGCCATTTGGTTGGCTCCATTCTAATTGCTTATAGTACAGTACATATTGAAGCAAATCACCAAAATAAAAGTTTATCCAGCACCCTTCATTCCAGGTCTCACTCCTTCAGTAACACACCATTCCCTTTATTCTTTTCATTTTACTGGATTTGGTTTCAACTGATTCTTTATTTTTCTACACACTCACCATAATTTATGATCTCTTCCTGATACAGTTGCACTCTGCAAATGTCCCACACAAGCTAAATCCCTTAGTTTGTCTATAATGCCACCCTAGTGTTGCTCTACCTGCATGAAGTTCACTTTTCCTACTAATGTTGCCTAGCTAATGACAGATGTAACAATATAGTTTTTTTGTTTGTTTTGTCAGTTGTAGGATAGGCAGGTCCAGTGAATCTCTCAAAGCCACACAGTTATTGAGAGAAGGGGTTTTAATCAGCTGCTATGTGTTGCCAAGTTAAGGCCCCGCATTACCTGCCCAAGTAAAAAGCAAAGCATGACCAATTCTGTACTTTTTCACCACCCTTTGCTGTAACACACTCAGTCAGAGGCAGGTGCTGCCATTTGTCATTTATTTATGTATTTATTTATTTATTTTATATTTTAATCATCTGTTGCAGTATACAAGTCTGGTGTTTATACTGTATTAATTTTCTACTTATGGACTTGTGAAACATGTAATTAATAGTCTCGATGTACTGTGTACTCATGATAATAAATTTGAATGTGACTATAGCATATTGCACATAATTGAACAAAGTTCAACTCTTGTTAGTGAAGTTGGAGACCCTTGGGTTCAGGTTAAATCCACAGTCTCTGGAAAGTCTCAAAAGGTCTTAATTAAAGTGTCATGATGAAGACAAAGGAACATTCAAAAAGTTTGCAAGAAAATTACAGAAAAACACTAAATTTCCCATTGGGATTAATAAAGTATCTATCTATCTATCTATCTATCTATCTATCTATCTATCTATCTATCTATCTATCTATCTATCTATCTATATTATATAGTGCCTTTCACATCTATCTATCTATCTATCTATCTATCTATCTATCTATCTATCTATCTATCTATCTATCTATCTATCTATCTATCTATCTATCTATCTATCTATCTATCTATCTAACTAACTAATAGCAGGAAGAGTAGAAGAAAATTACCATGTCATTGAAAAGCTCACAATACAATGTAAACACACTTATACAGAGAAAATATGGATATGTGGAACAGCCAAAACTGGGCATCTGGGTGAGAGAAGACCGCCAGTTAGTTTCTTCTGTCTCATCTGTAGAATACTTACTATGCTTTAAGAAAGATTATCAAAACATAAAAAGTCACAAAATCTAATCATGAAAAATAATCTACCAGAACGACCATGGGAGCCTGGGTGACATTGTGGTGCAGTGGTTAGCATAGCTACCTCTTGGATCCAGCTTTCTCATTTCTGTTCCTTGTCATTGTTTATGTCACACTTGCACATTCTACCTTTATCTTTGTCTGTTTTCCTTTGGGTACTCCAGTGTTCTTCTTACGTCTCCAAAGACATGCATGATAGATGGAATGGCATCTCTAAATTTTCTTGAGTGTGTGCGTGTGTGTCCAGCAGTAGATTGGAAAAAATGTCTGGGGCTTTTAACTACTATGCATCAGGTAATGTCATATTAGATTCCATCACACCACAACTCTTGTATTGGGTTAGTCAAGTTCCAGAATGTATGTTGGTGCTACTATGGATACCGGTAGCAGCATGTATAAAGTTCAGATCCTTGATGCTTGCCTACTGAGTAGTCAATGGGTCAACACTTATCTAGCTCCTACCTGGTCGAAAGAGCTGCCTTACTTTATTCAAAATTCTGACTCCCGCAATGTGTTTACGAAATGTTTAAAGACTCCTTTGTTTGGTAAATTTCTGTCTAATTGTGAATGGCTTTGTTAGGTTTTTGTAACCAAGGACGTGTTCTGAGCTCTTCACTTGTGATGATTAATCTTGTAACTTAACCTGTAAAACTTGTTCGTAAACAGTTCCCAAGACTGATGTTAAGTCAATTATGATGATCTCTTTTGTAAGTCGCTGAAGATAATATCTATGAAGCAAATAAATGTGAAATGCCTATTGGAGATTCTGACCCAGTGGGCGCACTAGATTTGGAATACACCCCCCATAATGACATATGGATGGACACAGGTTATACAATTTTTAGTTAGAAGGTTGAGCGTAAACTGCTGCATTCCCATGTTTAATACTATAATTTCTGTCAATCAAGCTGTTATTCATGAACCAAGGAGACTTCCCGTTGTTTCTTTAACTCCTGGGAATGCCTTGCATCTCAGTAGAATCCATTTGTCTTATATTGTGACACTGGGTTTCACTGCAGAATATTTAGATGAGTGGGCAGCATAGCGATAAACTTGTTAATGTTGCTATCTTATAGCTTCAAGCAAATTAATTTAAAATCTTCCCTGGTCTCTGTGTGCAATTTGTATAATTTACCCCATCCATGTGAGTTTTTGCCGAGGTATTGCAGTTTTTGTGCCACATCCCAAAGACGTGACAACTCCAAATTAACCCAATATGAAGGAGTGTACCTTATGGTGGACATACCTCTGTATCCATAAAATGTATTACATAACATGTAAAGGAACATCACTGTGGTAATAGCTGGGACAGCTGTGGTTAAGGAGACCATGTGTGAGCACCTGCACAGTTACATGCTATTGACTGTCGAATTTGCACATTCTGAATGTGTTTGCATAGATTTTTTCTCCTGGTCCTTTTCTCTTACTGTCACATCCCAAAGATACATGCCACTTCAGATTGTTTGTGTGTGCACAGGAATACCCCTGAAATGGGCTACTGCCTTATCTAGATGTCTCTGGGAAGGGCTGTAACTCTCCAAAACCTTGAATTAGATAAGCAAGTTTGAAAATAAATTTATGGGTGTTAAGTGAGTCACAGTGGGCGGCACGGTGGCGCAGTGGGTAGCGCTGCTGTCTCGCAGTTGGGAGACCTGGGGACCTGAGTTCGCTTCCCGGGTCCTCCCTGCATGGAGTTTGCATGTTCTCCCCATGTCTGCATGGGTTTCCTCAGGGCACTCCGGTTTCCCCCCACAGTCCAAAGACATGCAGTTTAGGTGGATTGGTGGTTCTAAATTGGCCCTAGTGTGTGCTTGGTGCATGGGTGTGTATGTGTGTCTCCTGCGGTGGGTTGGAACCCTGCCCGGGATTGGTTCCTGCCTTGTGCCCTGTGTTGGCTGGGATTGGCTCTAGCAGACCCCCGTGACCCTGTGTTCGGATTCAGTGGGTTGGATAATGGATGGATGGATGGAAGTGAGTCACAGTGTCTTGATTTCATCAAAATTGTCACATTTAATTATTATTTTTATTATTTAATTTATTATGTTGCAGTTTAGCAGCACTTTTATGACACTGCATTGTGTCAGTCTTCATAGCCGCCTCCCTGGTGTGTTGTGACATACAATGCATTGAAGTGATAGGTTTAGGGGGTCTCCTGTGAACTCCCAAATGTGTCTCACTTCATATTGTATTACTCTTTTTTTTAGTATGTTACATATTTTGCACAAAGGTTACATTTCCTGGTGGGCAGTGGGCCAAGGACCACATGTGGCTTAGGAACTTCATCATGCATGAATAAATGGTTCCTAAAAACAAAGTTCCTGTGGTAGCCCCTTATGATGATTTGTGTTACTGGGGGTTGTGGTTATGTCTGTGCATGTGTGTGACAACATACTGTCAGTTTTATTTACAGATGAGCAGTGTACCCTGAAGTTGCCTTAACCTAGTCAAAGGGTACACTGTGAGAAATATTTTCAAGGATTTTTCACGTTGGTTTTGTCTTTTGTTTGTCCCTGTCTTTGAACCTGAATTTGTCCCTTTGTTCTGGTTGCCACTCTTGATGATACCTGTGTACAAACTCTGCTCAGTCCTGACTGTTCTTCTGAGCCCTCATTAACCTGCTGCCTCGTTCAAATATAAAATAGGATAACCTTTTATGAAAGGTCAGATCTATTATAACACAAAGCATATGGTGTAAATTCTTAGAGTTGTTCTCCTTTTTATAATGGAGTATTTGCAAGAATGTGTGAAGTTCATTTTTAGATTTTTTTTTTATTGAAGTATAAAAAATAATCTTTAGCCGTATACAGTATACTAACACATCACATTTTAACAGAATAAGTAAAAAAAAAGAGAGAGAGAGAGCAAGTATTTTTATAGATACTGAAATTTTCCCCAGCTTTTGCATTTGACTTCCTGCATTTGACCTAGAAGCATTGCCAGTATATTTCTAACTTCAACACGGAGTACGAATGGGTGCAGAAAAATTGTTTGCAGGTTTTGATAACTTCATCCAGTACCAGCCAGTTAACCAATAACATACATAACTGCATATCTTTTCTGCCCTCTGCCCTGTTGGCAAAGTGTTAAAATCACCAGATGCTCATAAAAATGATTTAACCAAGAACTTAAATACATACAGTCCTTACTTGGGTGGTAATGAAATTTCATTTGCACAGATGTCAGTGTAAAATTGAAAAGGTGTAAGGGACAGCTCCAGATGCTCGCCACGTGCAGGAGAGTTTTGGATGTTCACAACAACCAGTTTTAATGGCATGTAGCCTGGAGCTATAAATGCCTGGAAGGACCCATATGGTTGTGCCTGATTTTTAATATTTTTTTACACCCTCATTTTGTTAACTAAATAATAAGCAATGGTCCTCATCAGTTAGCCATTCAAGTTGTCCATCTTGCTATTTCTACAGCTGTTGCTCTCTTGCCTGCGCTGCCTCCTTATTGTAAGTTAATTGCAATTTTTTATACTCCAGGTAATAGGAGGCATTGCTCTGGTTTGTATTTTGCCTATAGTTCAGTTGAAGTTGCTGGAATAAATGAGCATATACTTGCAAGAAAAAAAATTGTGTACCCTTTGGAATTACCTGGATGACTGCATAGATTACTCATAAACATGTGGTCTGATCTTCAACTAATAAAAGACACAGCCAATCACCTAAACAATAACACACAAACAATTGAACAACTTCTTGTCAAAACTAAATTTCTGGACAAAGTATGTGAGCTTTTGTAATTAATTAACAACTTTTAGAATCTCCTTTTAGCAGCTATGACCTCCACCACACATTTCCTATAGCTGCTGATCAGACTTGTTCAACAGTTAGAAGGAATTTTAGACCATTTCTACTTAAAAAAAACTCTTTCAGTTAATTGTTTTTTTCTGACGTTAATTGAATGAGCAGCTCTCTTCAGGTCATGTCATAGCATCTCAGGTTGGAAGAGGTTTGGACTTTGGCCATTCCAGCACACAAACTTCCTTCTAGTTAAGTCATTGTTGTTGATATATCCTGTGTTCTGAGCCATTGTTTCAGATGATGGACTGCTACCCTGACATTCTCCTGTAATGTTTTTTCTTATAATTTTGAATTAATTATTGTTTTTTCTATCGTAGCAAGCTGCCAATTTCTTGAGGCAGCAAAGTAAACCCAAGATATGATGCTACCTCGACCATTCTTCATTGTTGAGATGACGTTTTGGAGTTTTCATGCAACTTTTGTCTCGTCCATCCACACAAAATTGTTCCAGAAGCATTGTAAAAAATTTTCAAGACCCCAGCCATGCATCAGTTTATGTTTTTCTTATAATGGACAGGTGAGAACAGAGACTTTGACAAGTTTGCAGGTCCTATGCTTTTACCCAATGTCCATCTCTCCCAGTATTGAATATCCTCCATTTGTCAGTCATTTGTCTTGCTGGACAACACCCGGGACTTTTTTTTTTTTTTTTTTTAACCCTTTCCAGCTTTATGCATCTCTACAATTCTTGTTCATCTCTTTATTTCTAAGGTCCTTTGACGTTTCACAGTTCACAACAACAGGACTAACCCTGTCATTAACCAAACTTTTTGTTTGAACCTCCAAACCATACTTCCAATCTCATCTCATTGATTGAACTCCTGACTCCAAAGCTGTGAATGTTTAAATTATGTGTTTATTCCAGAGAAAAAAAAAGTCCCTGGTGTTTGTGTTAGTTTAAGCAGATAGTGTTTGTATGCTTATTTGAAGATCAGACCACATTGCTATGAGTCATCCATCACTCCATTCATTTTCTTAACCTGATTATCCAGAGCAGGGTCACAAGACAGCTAGGGCCTATTCCAGCAATTATTAGGCACAATGCAGGAACATTTCCTGGACAGGGTGCCAGCCATGGTATGACCTTATACACACATCACCAAACCACCTAACCTGTCTAGAGTTCTGTCTTTGGACTGTCAGAGGAAACCCACATGGATACAGGGAGTTCCTGGGACTTGAACCCCCAGCCTCGTTATGTGACAATCTAGGTGGTTCCAAAGGGTTCACAACAATTTTCATGCAAATAAAATGAAATGAAAAAATTACACCTGAACAGGTGGGTGAAAAAAATGAATCTGGTATAGAACTGCAATATTTTTTGTTAAGATATTTTTATACAGACACTGAAAACAAGTATCAGTAATTTTTGTTCTTAAATTTACCTTTATATTGCAGGCCAGGGCATTAATTATCTTGTGTATGCAGGTTTGCCTCTGCCTACACTGTTTTTTCCTGTATCTCAGAGTAGTGTGTGTTTGGTTAATTAGTAACTCTTAATTGGCCCAGTGTGACTGAATGTGGGTGCAGTTATAAGTGCTATGTGATGGGTTGGCACCTGTTCAAAGCTTGTTCATTCCTTGCGCCAGTGCATGGACCAGTATAGCCTGCAGCTCCTGAAATGGATACAATTGTTAAATATGCCTTTTACATGTGCACTGTCTTCTCTAATATAAGAACAGAAATAGCCTTCAAAATGTTTTTCTTTATACATGTAAGAGCAGTGACAACAACTGAGAATGTTCGCTCTTCTGCAAGGATTCTGATACTTGTGTCTGCTTTGTAACGCACTTTGTGACGGTGTGTTCTGTGAAAGTTGCTATATAAATAACTGATTTATTAATAATTGGCACTGTTTAACTTATTCCCAAAGTTTATTTTTTATTAACATCACATGGCCGAAGGCGGGGACCTTGGCGGTCTGATCCTCGGCTACAGAAGCTGGCTCTTGGGACGTGGAATGTCACCTCTCTGAAGGGGAAGGAGCCTGAGCTTGTGCGTGAGGTTGAGAGGTTCCGGCTAGATATAGTCGGGCTCACCTCAACGCACAGCTTGGACTCTGGAACCAATCTCCTTGAGAGGGGCTGGACTCTCTACCACTCTGGAGTTGCCCCCGGTGAGAGGCGCCGAGCGGGTGTGGGTATACTTATTGCCCCCCGACTTGGAGCCTGTACATTGGGGTTTACCCCGGTGGACGAGAGGGTAGCCTCCCTCCGCCTTCGGGTGGGGGGACGGGTCCTAACTGTTGTTTGTGCGTATGCACCGAACAGCAGTTCAGAGTACCCACACTTTGGAGTCCCTGGAGGGTGTGCTAGAGGGCATACCATCTGGGGACTCCCTCGTACTGCTGGGAGACTTCAATGCTCACGTGGGCAATGACAGTGAGACCTGGAAGGGCGTGATTGGGAGGAATGGCCCCCCCGATCTGAACCAGAGTGGTGTTTTGTTATTGGACTTCTGTGCTCGTCACGGATTGTCCATAACAAACACCATGTTCAAGCATAGGGGTGTTCATATGTGCACCTGGCACCAGGACACCCTAGGCCTCAGTTCGATGATCGACTTTGTGGTCGTGTCGTCGGACTTGTGGCCACATGTCTTGGACACTCAGGTGAAGAGAGGGGCGGAGCTATCAACTGATCACCACCTGGTGGTGAGTTGGCTTCGATGGTGGGGGAGGATGCCGGTCAGGCGTGGTAGGCCCAAACGTGTTGTGAGGGTCTGCTGGGAACGTCTGGCAGAGCCCCCTGTCAGAAGTAGCTTCAACTCCCACCTCCGGCAGAATTTTGACCATGTCCTGAGGGAGGTGGGGGACATTGAGTCCAAATAGATAGATAGATAGATGGGCCATGTTCCGTGCCTCTATTGTTGAGGCGGCTGACCGGAGCTGTGGCCGTAAGGTGGTCGGTGCCTGTCATGGCGGCAATCCCCAAACCTGTTGGTGGACACCGGCGGTGAAGGATGCCGTCAAGCTGAAGAAGGAGTCCTACCGGTCCCTTTTGTCCTGTGGGACTCTGGAGGCAGCTAATAGGTACCGGCAGGCCAAGCGGAATGCAGCTTCGGTGGTTGCTGAGGCAAAAACTCAGGCATGGGAGGAGTTTGGAGAGGCCATGGAGAACGACTTTCGGACGGCTTCGAGGAGATTCTGGTCCACCGTCCGGCGTCTCAGGAGGGGGAAGCAGTGCAGTGTCAACACTGTATATGGTGGGGATGGTGCGCTGCTGACCTCGACTCAGGACGTTGTGGGTCGGTGGGGGGAGTACTTTGAAGACCTCCTCAATCCCAATAACATGCCTTCCAATGAGGAAGCAGAGCCTGGGGACTCGGAGGTGGGCTCCCCCATCTCTGGGACTGAGGTCACCGAGGTGGTCAAAAAACTCCTTGGTGGCAGGGCCCCGGGGGTGGATAAGATACGCCCGGAGTTCCTAAAGGCTCTGGATGTTGTAGGGCTGTCTTGGTTGACACGTCTCTACAACATCGCATGGACATCAGGGACAGTGCCTCTGGATTGGCAGACCGGGGTGGTGGTCCCCCTCTTTAAGAAGGGGGACCGGAGGGTGTGTTCCAACTACAGAGGGATCACACTCCTCAGCCTCCCTGGAAAAGTCTATTCGGGGGTTCTGGAGAGGAGGGTCCGTCGGATAGTTGAACCTCGGATTCAGGAGGAACAGTGTGGTTTTCGTCCTGGTCGCGGAACAGTGGACCAGCTCTACACCCTTAGCAGGGTCCTGGAGGGTGCATGGAAGTTCGCCCAACCAGTCTACATGTGATTTGTGGACTTGGAAAAGGCGTTCGAACGTGTAACTCGGGGAATCCTGTGGGGGGGGCTCCGGGAGTATGGAGTACCGGACCCCCTGATAAGGGCGGTTCGGTCCCTATACAACCGGTGTCAGAGCTTGGTCCGCATTGCCGGCAGTAAGTCGAACCCGTTCCCAGTGAGAGTTGGACTCCGCCAGGGCTGCCCATTGTCACCGATTCTGTTCATAACTTTTATGGACAGAATTTCTAGGTGCAGCCAGGGTGTTGAGGGGGTCCGGTTTGGTGGACTCAGGATTGGGTCACTGCTTTTTGCAGATGATGTTGTCCTGTTTGCTTCATCAGGCCGTGATCTTCAGCTCTCTCTGGATCGGTTCGCAGCTGAGTGTGAAGCGGCTGGGATGGGAATCAGCACCTCCAAATCCGAGACCATGGTCCTCAGCCGGAAAAGGGTGGAGTGCCCTCTCAGGGTTGGGAGCGAGATCCTGCCTCAAGTGGAGGAGTTCAAGTATCTTGGGGTCTTGTTCACGAGTGAGGGAAGAATGGAGCGTGAGATCGACAGACGGATCGGTGCGGCGTCCGCAGTGATGCGGGCTCTGCATCGGTCTGTCGTGGTGAAAAAGGAGCTGAGCCATAAGGCAAAGCTCTCAATTTACCGGTCGATCTATGTTCCTACCCTACCTATGGTCATGAGCTATGGGTAGTGACCGAAAGAACGAGATTGCGAATACAAGCGGCCGAAATGAGTTTCCTCCGCAGGGTGTCTGGGCTCTCCCTTAAAGATAGGGTGAGAAGCTCAGTCATCCGGGAGGGGCTCAGAGTAGAGCCGCTGCTCCTCCGCATCGAGAGGAGTCAGATGAGGTGGCTCGGGCATCTGATCAGGATGCCTCCTGGACGCCTCCCTGGTGAGGTGTTCCGGGCACGTCCAACCGGGAGGAGGCCCCGGGGAAGACCCAGGACACGCTGGAGAGACTATGTCTCCCGGCTGGCCTGGGAACGCCTCGGGATTCTCCCGGAAGAGCTAGAAGAAGTGGCCGGGGAGAGGGAAGTCTGGGCATCTCTGCTCAAGCTGCTGCCCCTGCGACCCGACCTCAGATAAGCGGAAGAGGATGGATGGATGGATGGACATTTTGTATGGTGCACTTTATTAACTGGGAGTTTGTCATTGTACTGTATGAAGCAGAAAGCAAGTAAGTTTATTGAAGCTTTAATATTGTTGGATTTTTTTTATATAAAGTGTTGTTACTCAAAGTTAAAATGAAATTGGACTCCTCAGTTGTATTTTTTTATTTATTTATATTACACAATTTCATAGATAAGTGCTTTACATAGATGCTCCAGTCGATCAGCTGCCAATCTAAATTATAGGAGGACTTGGAAACGGTCGTTCTTGCCTTTATCACATCTCAGCTAGATTATTGTAATTTCTTATTCTTAAGTGGGGCTTCCCAAATCTGCTCTGTTGTACCTTCAGCTGGTTCAAAATGCAGCAGCTAGATTTCTAGTTGGGTCTAGAAAAAAAGGGATCATATCTCCCCCATAAATTAGACTCTCTCCGCTGGCTACCAGTGAAATGTTGTTTTGATTTTGCTCCAAAATACATCTGTGACCTCCTTCACCCGTACTAGGCACTACGAGCTTTGGAGTCATCTGGACGATGACAGCTCCTCGTAGTTCCAAGATCTCGGCTGAAGTCTAGGGGAGACAGAACTTTGGACCTGCCTTTCCACCTCAGGTCTTCATCCTCTATCAAGGTTTTTAAAGATTGGCTAAAGACCTACTTGTTTTCTTCCGCCTTTCACTATTTATAATGGGTTGTGGGGGATGGATTTAATTGGTTCTTTTTATTGATCTGCTTTTGTATGATTGTTTTGTACTGTGTTTTAATTTAATTTTAATGCTCCTTTGTACAGCACTTTGGTGCAACATCTGTTTTAAATGTGCTTTTATAAATAAATGTGACTGACTTGACTGATCTATAAATTGGCTGATCACAAAAAACAATATTTTCAGCCTGTGCTTTTCTAAGCATTACAGTTATTTAGTTGTAGTGCTTCTTTATGAAAGAAATTACAGTAGTTGAGCCAGTGCATATGGAGTGAGGGTTTTTTTTTTTTTTTGCAGCAAACTTCCTGCAAAGAGCAGTGATTGGAGGCTTATCTTATCATTATCAGAGAGAGAGGCGATTGGTGTATTTGCCTTTTAAAAGGTAGAGTAATAAACTGAGAAAAAGGAATCTGAGATGGTCTGGCTTCATTAAAGTAGCTTCTTTACTTTTTTTTGTCCTTTAAACTAAAACAGACACCATTTCAGTTTTGACAGCGAGCTGTTTTTTTTAAGTGCAGCAGCCTTCTTTTTTAATTGGAAAAAGAAAAGATAAAGACGAATTTGAAATTGCTGCTTATTAAACAATAGGCATTTTAATGATTTGTACTGTGTATTATTTGTTGCTGTGTGTCATGCAGCATATGTTTTGGTAAGAATCAAGTACCACATAATTAAAATGGTAATCCATATTTATAATTACACCTCAAGAGTTACAAATGTCTGGTGGATACGCTGAAGAAATAAAACACACCTGTATAAATGTAGTAAATGTATATTTTAACAGCAAACAGCTTCAGTGCAATTAATGATTTCAAATGATTAAAACCTATAGGTGCATGTATATTAACATTTATGGAGTGTTTAATTGCCAATGTCAATTAATTAATTGTGCGAGAATATATAGTTACAGAAATGGTGAAAACTCCTTTTTTAATTAAACTTTATTTCAGAAACGTTCATTACAGAAAATTTTAAACAATTTGACAGCTTGTAATTATGAGAAATATTTTTTTTATACCATATGTATTATGGGTAAATATTTTTGAATATTTTTTATTAAAAATATGTATTGTAATGAAATTTTATCTAGTGTAGTGTTTTAATAGTCACTGAAAGATAAGCCTTAAAGAATTTCATTTTGTTAATCAAAAAAGAACAGTTAATACCTGTGGTCTATAGTTTAATTATAAAAATACCAAAGTTAACACTTGGGACAAAGCACTTTTATGTGTCTGGTTATGCAGGAGCTTAGTGTAAAATGTTTTTAAAGGGACAAAGGGAAAATATCTGAATCTGTATTGGAATCTATTGATCAAGTAACATGAAATCGGTGATTGGTATTGACCTTAAAAAACCCAATTGAAGCATCCCTAGTTTTACAAATAGTAAAATGGTAGTAAGGTGTTGTACTGTGTTAGCCATTATGGATGCAATGAGAAATCAGTTATTTTACATCTTTTATTGGCTATTATTGCCTGAAGAAGGGGCCTTAGTTGCCTCGAAAGCTTGCATATTAAAATCTGTTCATTTAGCCAAAAAGGTATAATTTTGCTTGACTTCTCAATGCAAATAGTAAAATAGTAAAAGAAAAATAGTGTTGGGGGTTGAATTCTTGCTTTATTAGGTTTATTTGCTGTATAAGTTCTATAAATGGTATTTGCTTGAGTGCTCGAGTTACTTCATTGAAATAAAATTATTAAATAAGTAAAAATAGTTAAAGTAGAAGAATCTCAAGGTTATACATTTCTGATAGTTAAAATGGTAAAAGTCAAAGGCCAATTTGATAATATATTTCATGTTGGTCCAAAAGAGCAAGTCTGTCATTTTACAGTTACATTCTACAAAGATAAACAGATAAAATAGGCGTGAAGAGAGCAAAATCAGCTGCACTTGGACATGTGAGTTCAAGGACTTGGAGGGTGAACTGAGACTGCTACACACTTCTCATGTCTGCCTCACTTTTAAATTGCTTTCATTGTAGATGGGAAGAAATGCACATCAGCCATTTACTCTTGATGTGCCACAGAACCTGAAGTATCCCTATGGTTAAACCACAGTTTATCGCAGCTTCTGAAGTCATCATTCATACATAATACAGTGCTGTAAAAAAGTACTTGTCTCTTTCCTGACATTCTCAGTTTTTTGTTTTTTTTATATTTGTTACAATAAATGGTTCCAGACCGTAAGACAAAATATGTCCTTCCATAAAGGGAAGCGGAGTAAATATATAAGACCATTTCTAAATTGCTAATTAGTATGTTTGAGTAAGTTTTCCAACAGCTGTCAATACCTTTAGATGCATTAACTGACGACCAAAGGTAACTGATACATCAGCTTTCAGATCTCAGTACCAATATGGTTCCGAAGCAAATAACGGATAACTCTAAAACCCCATCTTATTCCAGCCACACTACTCATCACTTCCCTCTTAAAACCATAAAATGTCCTGAATTTGTTGAAGCAATAAGTGGGGGGGTCGTCCCATTAAAGTTCTGATTTCATTGAAGCATGTACTTTTGTTTTGTGAAATCCAAAATGGATGTTTTTTCTCAACAGTAATAGTGAGTGTCAGGGAAAGCAGAGGAGGAAAAGACATTTAACTCTAGAATCCCTGAAGCCTGTGAAAAATATTTGTAATGCCGGGCAGCATTTGTTGGGGTCAAATCTTGAATGCTTGCCTACAGCATAGAGTGTGGGTCAGTACATACTGTATGTGTATGGACGCACTCATGAGGTCCTGTGCTGCTTCTTACCCACTCGGATCTGCTGATAAAGGATCAGGCATCTTTAGATACCTCTATGTGACATCAAATATCAGTCCAGACTCTTACCACATGTAGCTCCTATGTAGTCAAATGAGCTGCCTTCCTCCATCTAAACTGCTGACTCCCCTCACTCTGTTTAAGAAGACTTCCTTGTACTTTGAATATCTACCTAGTTAAAAATAGCTTTTATAATGGGTTCTTGTAGCTTGAAAAAGTCTTCCGTTGTTCTGTTTGGTTTAGAGCTCTTCACTTGTGATGTGTGTGTCCATTGTGTAACCTTGTTCTGTGGCACTTGTTTCAAAACTGTCCAAAAGACTAACGTTTACATAATTATTTTGACCTCTATTGGAAGTTTTTTTAGAATAAAGGTATCTATTAAGTGTGTAATGTAAATATAAATAAATGACTTTAATGTCATGTGGTGTACTGGCCATGGAATTAGAGTAGCTGATCCTGTCATAACGTACCAGCATTGTTCTCCAGTTTTCTTTGGGATTAATGGACAATAAGAAATACTGACTAGGATTTTTGGATTGCACCTGGGTCCTTACTACTGAGAGAACAAGGTATTTAGAATTTTCCCATTTAGCTGTAATTTTGCAGCTTGGTATTTATTTATTTAATTTTAAGTGCAGCTAAACTGCGGAGAGACTCGCCTGACTCCCCAGGGCACACCTTCCAATTACTTTAATGGAATTGAAGCACTTGCAGTGTTGTGAATCATTTTAAAATCTAATTCAGCAATGAGTTGTGGCTGGCAATTTTTATTTTCCTGTGGAAGAAAAAAAAAAAGAGAGAAATGCCCAAGTGACTCCTAAACTGCTAGTCAGATGGTGGCGCCACGTGCCCAGCACTTAGTGCGAAGCAGAGTCTAGCTGTGGGTTTGCTCAAAACTTTTACATCTAATTGTTACTCTGCTGCAGGCGTACAGTAAAATTGTCGTTTGACTGAAAGGAAGCGTTCTGTTGGGAGTTCGTAAAATCCAATTTTAATATCTCTCTCTCTCTCTCTCCCCCATTCTCTGTTTTCTTCAGGCGTCATCTCAGTCATCGCAGCAACTGAAGTTCACAACTTCAGACTCCTGTGACCGAATTAAAGATGAGTTCCAGTTTCTTCAAGCCCAGTACCACAGGTATGTTTGCAGTTTGGTCCAAATTCAGTGACGCTTAACACATACTGTATTGATCTAGATTAAATCATCTGTAACATTTCAAGTGTTGTTTACATTAATGAAAGGGTTTTTGTAGCTGTGTTTGTCCAAAATTTCCAAGGTTCTGCAGTTTTAACTTATTTGATAGAACAATCCAGGGAATAGTATGACACGTGTTCAAATAATTCCACAGTCCAAATATCATCATTTTGAAAGTTTTATTAAAATTCAAAGCAAAAGAGTTCATACAAAAGTAGAGAAAAAAATATATTACAAAGAAAGTAAAAGCTCTTTTTTAAAGAAAGTTCTGTTTAAGGTTTAGTTGTTTCATTTCTCTCTATATGGTAATACAGTCATGCTTTCAAATGTACATGTATTTATAAAATGGTCTGAAAATTGTATACCAATATCCTACCTGTACACTAATCTAACAGTCCATGCTTCCAGCAGAGAGGCTGTTTCCTAACTGGCTTAATCAACATTCTGTTTTTATAGGAATAGCTGAGAAAGTTCTATTACTTGCTATCTTACCATAATCTATATAACTATGTGAGACTATGTCAAATTAGCATACACTTAATGTGAATTTAATATTAACTTTCTAAGATTGGCTCTGACCGTTTTTATTTCTTGTTTTAATAAAATCTTAGACAGAAAGTGAAATATAAAAGAAAAGGTCAGGAATCTAGGAAGAATGAAAAACATTTAAAAGAGTTCTGGAGTTGCTTTTCTAAGTTTGGATTAACTCTGAACTCTAGCTGAATACTTAGTGCTTTAGTGTACTATTTGGCAGGCATTTATAAGCAAGACAATAGTTCAGCTTTTGCTGTTTAGGAAAAGAAATTTGTACTTTGTATCATCAACATGTTTAGTGTACATGTCAAGGCACCTTTTTATTGCCAATAAGTGTGAAAAAACCCTTAGGCAGTTTTTTGTAAGTAGGCCTTAAATAAGATTGAAGTTGGCATTTCTATAATTCAGTATTTCATATATTGCAGTATGTATCTTTGGAGTGTCCTCTTAACATTTCTGTAGACTTCAAAAGCCTAAGTCAAACAAAGAGCCAATAGATCTCAAGTATTTCAGTTTTTGTAAACGGCGTATTCAAAACACAGTTGTTAGTGCTGCTCCCTCACATCTTCAGAGTCTTGGGTTCAGTTGTACCAAGTGATGTTCACTTTCTCCTCATGTTCACATGGACAGTTCTCCAGTGTTTGGACTTTTCTCCCACATTCCAGAAATATGCATGTTAGTGTTATCGGTGGGCCTGAATATATCCGGTAAATGTAAGTGCACCTGACGATAGATTGAACAGCATTAGGGAGCGCTTTGCCAGTGTGTGTTTTAGGAATGCACCACTTATGTCACATCTACAGTTAATTCCTGTCTTCTGCCCATTGATGCCAGGATAGGATCTCACTTGTTGTGTCTTTGAAATTGGTTTAAGCAGATCAGGATAGGTAGATTTTCAGATATTCTGATGGACCTCCCATGAAGGCTAATCAAAACCTGAATAAGACAGGTTACATTTTTTCAGATAATCCAAAACAGAGTAGGTGGAAACACCTTATGTTCAACTGTGATATGCAAAAGTACACATGAAGAAGCTTTTGTAGGAAGGTGAGGCTCACATGCATCCACTAGCTATTTCTGTAAATGGTATAGCTTGCCAAACAAGAAGCTTACACTTATACATTGTACTCTTTTGGACTTCAAATTAGTTCACTGCCAGGCATTGTTTGTTTAGAGAAGTTACCTAAGACACAACACAATCATGATTAGCATTACACATGGTGTAAGAGCTCTTAATATGAGCTCAGATTGTTTTATGGTTGGTGTAACTTGTAGAGTATTCTCTCTCTATGCACAAATCCCACCAATGACAAATTCATTCCACCAGTTTTGGCTGTACAGTTTCATCCACCATTGATGAGTGCTCCGATATTGCATAAGTGGCACATAACTGTAAAATGTGCCTGTGGAGCAGCTGTTGCATTCTTTTGCTCAATGGAATGAATGAAAACATTTTGAAAACTGTAAATCTCTGCTCCTTCGGTTGTCTGTCTTCCAAACAGAAAAAGCATGACAAATGTCTAAGACAAGTTCCACAGTTTGTCCCGTGTCTTATGGAGATGTATGCAGGCATAATTTCCACATTCCGTATATCCAAGCAGGCATTCATATATTTTTCAAACCCTCCTAATCAAATTCTAGTTTGCAGGGGAGGCAGAGCTGATCCTAAAAGGATCAAGCACAAGGCAGGAACCAGGTCTGAAAAAGGGCTAGTCCATTACAGGGCACACACTTGCTCACACTCATACGTAAGTTATTTGCATAGGGAAAATTAAAGTCACCAGTTAACTTAATGCATATGTCTTGAGGGATGTTAGGACAGTTTATCCTTAGATTTGTTTCAAGGAGAATATAAACAACATACTCTGAAGACAGCCTTAAACTGAACACAAGTACATATTTGAAAAATGATTTGCACCCAAGTGCTGCAGCTCTCATAGGGAACAGCCGTTACATAGAAATTAATAGACAAATAGATTGGATTTTATCCCAAGCATTCCTTACTTTTTCTGAATTTAAATTAGTAGAACATTGGTTTTCTCTTCTGTATATAAAAACAGTTTCTGACAAGTTGAAGTTTGAAATGGACTAGTTTTATCGATAGGGTGACATAACCAATTTTACCGAGCTGAAGTCCCCACAAGTGCATGGTACAGTAAATTAGTTTTATGACAGTAATCTGACAGGTGGTGGAGAATTTTAATTTTATAACACTCAGCAGTACAATATGTCAGTGAATTTCCTGATCTATGATGCAGGGTCATAGTAAAAAGTTTGTAATTATTTTACAGGTAGCTGATGCATATGGTAAATTTTTGGAACATGCTGTGCTCTATGATGTGGCTCTATATTTAGCTTTTGTACTAAATTATTATTATCCAAAGTGCCCTCTTTTTATATGTCTTTCCTACTTCAGGATACTCTTACACCAGGCTGATGTGTATTGAAAAACGTTTATTTTGCCTGTGCTGTTCCTTGCTGCAATTTTTTTATACATTTCATTGTTGCCTTGTACAGAATTCTTCTACGTGGGTTGCATATTGTAGGTTTTTTTTATGCTCTATGATGCATATTTCTTCCGTACTACAATGATTCACGTAATGTGACTAAAGTGGAATTATTTTTTCAGCAACATTGTTCTCTGATAGATCCAGAGTGTAGAGTTTAAATGTAATGCTATTGTGAGGGTTGGTTTTATTCATGTGTGTGTGCGGCACTTCGCATCCCAAAAAACTGCAGGTTTGATTAATTGGAGGTTCTGAATTGTCCCAGTATAAATGATGTGTGTGAGTGAGCCCTGTGATTAACTGGCACATCATCCAACCCTGTTTCCTTGTGCCCAGTGCTGCTCCACACCCCTGAAAACCCTGAATTGCATTAAGTGGATTTGTGAATTTTAGATTAATTTATGCTGAGTTTTACCTAGAAAGATTAGATTCCCACGGCCTTAATATATATGAGGAGGTTTAGACCATGTTTTGTTTTGGTCAGGTCACATTGAGATGGTGCCTTTGTTTGGATGAACATTTCAGAACAGCTGGTGAATTTTGTTTCACAATGTCAGGAAAAGTAAAACCAAAAAGCAGTGCAACACTTGGATGCTATGACCCAGTTAACCCTATATTAACTATGATGCTAGTGTTATTACACTGCCTGTGTTTTTTTTGTTTTTTTAAGCAGAAATAGCCTATTAAATAATAGTTATTTTTGCTAGTGCCAGAAATCATACCATACAACCAGTAGCCATTTTTTGTGATAAATAATATCCAGTAAACACTAGAATGCAGAACATATGACAGCAGGTATTTTAAAAGCAACAAATGCTACACAATACCCATTTGGATTAAGTATTACTTTTTAAATTTAGCATAAAATGGTTCAATATTCCTGAAAATGAATTTTTTTTCATAACTTAATTAGAGAAGCTATTTTGTTGTCCTCTGGATTCAGCACTAGAGTGCTTCCAACAGAGATATGCACTTTAACTCGAGTAGAAATGCAAATGTGTTTCCCCTCCACATACACAAATGTCAAGTCAGCAGAAAAGACAAAAGCATCATGCAGAAGTTGGAAGTCACATAAGCTGCCAAAGAGTAGCTAGCTCTGACACCTGTATGACTTTAAAAAATGAGTCGCATCTTTGACGTCATAGTGAAACACTGAAGTGCTTTATGGAGGTGAAGCATGTCACCTTCTTTTCACTTTTTCTTGTTGAGTCGTTACAAGCAGACATTCCCATTACAACTACAGATTAGTATCTGTGATGCTTTGTCCAGCTTGAGTGGACCACTAAACCAAGAAGGTGAGTGTGTGTGGAGTCCATCTGATGTGTATCCAGACAAAATATGGACACTGGGGATGCATTTTAATGCCTGGTGCACATGCAATCCAAATAAACTGTGTATGGATACAACCTATACATGAAATGGACTTTAAAAGGGGTCTATGACAAACTAATTGTCATTATGAGCCATATGTAATATATTTTGAATATTGATGAAGAGTGCCAATTTAAAAAGATCCAAGGGCCAGACCTGAGCTGCAAGCTTTAATCTTGGCCTTAGGTTTGTGGCTTGATTTTAGTAATTTAAGTGTTTTTCTGCTACTTTATACTTATTGTTAGTAATCTTGCTGCTACAGTAGAAGTTTACGTGGGTCCCCTGGTTGAGAACCATTGATCTGTCCCAGCACTGTTTACTTTTATGACACCATACAACTAAATGGAAGGTGTGCACAGGCACTCTGATCAGTGAAGTTGTGTTAATACCGCACTGTATAGAAAGCCTTGCACATGCCAAACCAATAATGACAAAAACAAGGAAACATGCAAACCACTACTTGCAAAATCTGAAGCTTTTTTTAAAACAAATTATTAGCACTGTTGCTAACAGAGCCCCTAACTATACATTATAACTTATAAAAGGTAAAATTTTAAAATGTTCTGTCTTAGATGCAGGCACTGGTCTCTTTATTCTATACCTGAGAGCTGTGCTTCCCTTGAAACCATCTTTCACAACGTACCAGATTACTAGCTTATAGGTTTACATAAGCACAATAACAAGGCATCTGATTGGTCGGATCCTTTTATATTTAAATGGTACATACCAATGTAAAACCAGCAAGGCACAGTTTGGCAATATGAATGCAGAGTATTGTCTACATAATTTACAGTATTGCGAACGCAGCAAGGGCAAATAAAAGATTTTAATAGAATAGGTCAATACACCTAAATTAGTGCTGATGTGTGGTGGTGTTGTGAGAAATACGAGATGTCTAGACACTCAGAATTGTGCAACATTATGTTTACAGCTGAATTATTTTTATGTTAATGACATATATTTTTTATACTGTAATGTTGCATGATTTATCAGAATTGTTTGTGCTATACAGCATATTGTCACAGTACTGATTTTAATGGCACTCCACCATTTCTTTCATTTTACTGCATAATACAGACTACCATTTGAAGCTACATTGTGCAATAATGTAGAATTTCTTTTTTCGTATGTATAGCTGATTTTTTTTTTTCTTTCACGCATCACTTTGTCGGGGATAGCAAATTTCCTTTTAGTCCTATGCAATTTTGTAACGCAGAGTAATTTTCATGATTCGTTAAGCGAATTGTCTTTGTGATATGCTGATACATGCTGTTTATTAACACTTTATCCTGATATACAGAATGTTTTCTTTTTTCTGAATGATTTTTTTATTCCAAAATTGACCAAACATGATATTTCAATTCTAATTTCATGTTATTCTGTTGAATAATAGACAATCAAGTTTTTTAATGTGTGTTTTTTTTATTAATTTGTTGGAGCCAGACCCAGGATAATCTAGGGGGATTATATTTTACAGATGGTCTAGGAACAAGTGTGGATCCCCCAGGAAGGGTCGAAATCTGTTGCTGGGAAAAGGAGAACTGTAGTCTACTTTCACAGCTTGTTGCCACCATGACCTTCTCCTGGACAAGCCATGAATTAGCAACATTTTGGTTGATTGTTCCTGAATCTTATAATACAGAGAAAGCAAAAGTCTTATTACATGTTAAAAATTCACAGTCTTTTGTGGAAATATGACAGAGGATTTTATGTCAAAGACAATTCTTTGACACATTGCATAACTTGTAGAATTCACAAGTGACTCTTTTGCTCTTTTCTACCCAGTCATGGTAGCTTTCTATATTTAAAATTAATATTGGAAGACTGTCCTCAAGACAGCACCTTCATGCACTTTTAAAGCATAAATCCCAGTCAGATTTGACTTTCAGAAAGCACCCCCAGCTGAGTAAAGCATATATGAGAGATGCACACAGTTTGGCTCTCAGCCCCACATTAATAAGCGAAAGTGATTTGTTGCTGAGATGTTTTTCCTCCATATACCCCCTCCCACCCCTTACTACCCACTGTTTCCATTCCTCACTTGGTTTCAGGTAATAACAAAAAGTAAAATCAAGATTCGCATCACTGTTTCACAGATCAACTCCAAGGCATTTCACATTTTCACATGACCATTTTTCAAAACCGTTCGAGTAGAGAAAATGGGTAAGTTACTTGGCAGCTTCCAGCTTCATTTGTAGCCCACTAGTGACAGCAGATAATTCAAAAATGACCGTTTCTACTTGTTGTCAGTATGAGTGCAGGTTATCAGGGGCTGAGGAAAACTGGCCACCAAACTATGATTTGAAATGTCCCCTATATCATGTGAAACTAACTCTTGGTTAATTTAGATTTGACAGAACATAAAATACTTTTCTATATGTGGGTTCCCATCAAAAGGTACAGCTATGATTTAAACTGATTTTTAAGCACAGGAAGATTTCTGTTAAAAACATTCTTCTATCAATCAAATCCATCCAAACACTTTGAGCTTGGTAAAGGCGTTACATAAATAAATTATTATTATTATTATCTAACTCATTTACTCATTTCAGGGTCACAAGGAGTTGGTTCCTTTCATGAAGACACTAGGCCTAAAGCCCGACGACATAGCACACATGCACATACATAGACTTATTTAGAACTGTTAATCAACACAACATGCATGCCTTTGGGACATGAAAGAAAGCCAGTATAAAAGAAAATCCATGCAGAGGATGACATGCAAACTCTACAAAGCTTGCCCTGTGTTAATGTTCCAGTTGCTTTGTAACACTGAACAGAACCAAGACACAGTTCCACCTACACTACATATACCTTTGCGAGAAATTTACTAACATACTATATATCAGGGGTCACCAACTCGCTGCAGGTTTTCATTCTAACCCTTTTCTTAATGAGTGTCCAGTTTTTGCTGCTAATTAAATTCTTTTGAACTAATTTGAATTGACTTGCTCTTGATGACTCAGACTCCTTAATTGTTTCTTTTTCCTTAAGTAGCAGCCAAACAATAATGAGATGCAAAATAAGCCAAAACAACTGGTGTCCATCATACAATATCTGAAAATAAAGAACGATGAAGGTCTCAGGAATGTTGGTCTGCTCAGGTTCCCAAAACATTTTAACAGTGCTCCTCTTAGAAAAGAGAAAATCAACAACTTTGGAAATGTCTGCTAATGCACCACGAGAGCATCAAAAAGCCACACAATTAAAGAACAGGTTTAATTAACGACAAGAATTGGCACCTCATCAAGCAGCTGGTTGGAGTTTGGGACCTTGACTTAGTTGGTCTTCTGTTGGCTCCCTCACTTCACATTTCATTTCTGTTTGGGTGCCATTTAAGGAAAGAAATGAAGAAATTCAGTGGAACAAATCTTAAAAAAGCAATTCAATTAAAATTAATTCACAAGAAGTTAATTAGCACAAAAGCAGGGCACTCATTAAAAAAGGGTTAGAATGAAAACCTACAGCCATGGTGGTCCTCCAGGACCGGAGTTTGCGACCCCTGCTCTATATGACATCAAACTTTGTTTTAAACTATTTTGCGACAGTCTTCTTGGAGACATGTCTGACAAACTTCCAATATCATTAGTGTCTCTGTCAGGGAAAAACTTAAGAGTGATGGTGTCCAAACAAAAATTAAGCAATTCTGTATTTCCATGCTCTAGAAGTGATGATTTTGGTTTGAGTCTTAAACAACAGAATTCAACCTTTCCACTTGTTAATGCTGTGCACATCCTATCCCTAACTCTTTCATCCATTTACTAATGTGTGCCTCCAGTTTATGATCATACAGAGGCGGTGTCTGTTTTGGGAACATTGGGTGCCAAGTGAGAACTACATCTTGATAAGACACTAGTCCATCACAATCATGGCACAGTTGAGCGAATGCTACGTTACGTGACTTTCAGTTGTGATTATAGCAGACTCGCTAACTGCAGTTGCTGATCTAATCGCTGGACCATGTCAGTTTACACAACTGAAAATCCCTGGACATATCACGTTTAACTATTGAGTGCCAATCTCCCAGCACAGTCATGTTCGTCCCTTTATGTGACAGCCAATAATGTGCTCCCTGATGGAGCCAGCACTGTACAAGAGGTGAACAGGTACAGCAAGTTCAGCTGCAGTCTCAGCCCTTCATTTCTTTTTTCCATTCTGTAGTGGTATGTGACATACAAGACATCAGACATGATGTTCTATTTGTAAAGTCCAAAACACCTGTGCTTCTTATTCCTTATCACTGCTTTATATGAATTTTACTTCCATATAAGTATTCATTGGTTGACAGCTCTCATGCACACAAAGCTTTCCCCCGCAACTTAAAACAAAATTAAACCTGTTGAATTTGTCAGGATAAGTCATGGACTAGTTGGAGTGAGTTGCTGGGTATATCACATTACACGACTTATCTCACAGGAGAGGACTGCTGACCAACTCTGACTCTTTAAGATTATGTAAGTGAAGACTACGACTGAATATCACTGGTAAGTTGTGTAATGTAACGATATATACTTGTATAGTTTTCCATTTTGTGTGCCTTTTTTGCACACTATAAAATGAATCACAACTTAGCCAAATGGTGATTAAAACCGAATACCAAAAACGTCTGGCAGTAGGTCATCATCCACTCTTGGGTACTCTATCTGCCGTCATTGGATGTTGAGTGGAAAAGGAAAAGTGGGAGACTTCCACAATGATTTAAAAAAATGGAAATAGCAATATGAACAGCATAACCAACAAGCATACACTGTACTAAAATAATCATTCTTGATATGAGTGCTGAGTCTGACAAGGACTCTCTAATATTGATAGGCTGGGTCCATGCCGGAACGTTTTGTCTGGCCAGTTTGCCGTCTCACTTTTTCACATTGACACCTCCTTTCCCTATGCCAACAGCTTTAGATGCCAAATCTTTGCAGTTATGCATCACTTTCCTTCTCACAGTACATTTCTCGCTTAAACGCTTTATCTGTGATGTACTCTCCCCCCCCCCCCCCCCTTTCTCTTTTGGAGCCGAAGATAGATTCCATTAATTTGCCTCTTAATTATTGATGAAGTGGGACATTAAATATTCATTAGACAATTACGCTGAGACACAGGAACCTTCTCGCAAAGAGAATTCATTCTGACGAGCTTGTCGAGGATTGCCATTTTCCAAAGCCCGCGCCAAGTGTCAGCACACTGACGTGCGTCAGCTTCGTCTGAGAGATTTGCCCTGATAGCCAGGATCCGGCAATTACTGAGTGAAGTGCTTGCCGAGAGGACTGTGGAGCATCATTACAGTGATAGTTTTGACATCAGCAGCCTGGATGAATTCAAAGTAGTCCTCCAGTTCTAGATCTCCTCCTCCTGCTGCCTCTGTCTTTCTCTCTTTCTCTCTCTCTTTCTTTACCTTGTTATAAAATATTGTTAAAGGTACTGAAATATTGCAGCCTACTTTGTGCAGTTGATGGCACCTTCGTCCCCTAGGAGGGACACCCTAAAAACCTGAGGAACAGTTAAGTTGTCAGTGACTGATTACCTTTGATGTGTTTGAATGGTAGGATCTCCTAATATGCCATAACCACATGTATTCATGGGTGGGCTCATCACTTACTTCCTTGCATGCTTCCCCCATTTGAGCTTTTCTAATCCTGCCGAAGACCAGCCCGAGTAAGCCAGCAGTGAGCCCGTTCCCATGGTGACCAGTGCACTTGTTGCCATGGCAGAGAGTCTGTGCAATAACTTTGAAAGGAAAGTGGCAGCCCTGAAGATGAGATGAGAAGGAGCATCAAGGCTGACAGCTCCACCTCCTCTTGAATGACAGGGAAAACACACACCTCCAGCTCCCAAACACCCCCCGCCCCCCCTCAGCTCACACCTCCCCCCCCATTACT
The DNA here is from genome assembly GCF_900747795.2 of Erpetoichthys calabaricus. Classification (NCBI taxonomy): domain Eukaryota; kingdom Metazoa; phylum Chordata; class Cladistia; order Polypteriformes; family Polypteridae; genus Erpetoichthys; species Erpetoichthys calabaricus. The sequence goes on from NC_041405.2 coordinate 140,634,184, forward strand.
CCTAGACTTCAACTTTTTTTTTTTTTTTTACACTTAAGAGACTCAGTGTCTGCGCATGTGGTTTCATTTTCCATGATGTGTACACAGGCTGTTCGTTCAAGCCTGCCATTCTGCCCATTTTAAAAAAATGAAAAAGGGGACTCTGAGGTAGACATCTATTTCATATTTCAATCATGACCACTTATTGGAACTCCGGAATGTAACACCAGTAGGCATTTGCCTTTGCCAGTCAGTTTGTCTGTGCCCCTCTGTATATTTGACTTGCGATTGAGCCTCAAATTTCCCGTTCTTTGGGAAAATCCAAAGCAGTGCTCTCTCCAGGGCATGCTTAAAAAAATGCCTTGGTAGCAACAGCCATGGTGTATGTGCCAACTAGTGCCCCCTCATAAGGAGCCTTTTTTTCCCCAAACTGAGCCAATTCCTTTGGCAGCAGTAGGTCTGACATTGATATTGCATTTACAAAAGGATTAAAAAATAAAAGCAACCTTTCACCAAGGGAATCAAGACTTACATCTAAACTGGACAACTTTCCATGTCAATAAGTTAAAACTGGGAAGTAGCCAAGTTTACCCAGAGACTGAAAAGCAAACAAATAAAAAGAAGAGAGAGTGAATGGCAGACGCCAGCCAAGTCAGTGCACAAAGATTCACATGGCTTCTTATAAGCTCTCAAATAATTAAAGTTTAGTGAACCCCTTCTGTAGCTCTCAATACAGTCATGCGTGTGTGAGAGGAGTATTCAGTGTTAGTCTATCACAGATATTCAAATGTGTAATATTTTTAAACTACACTATATGGCCAAAAGCTTGTGGATACCTTGCAATCACATCTATATGAGCTTGTTGGACTCCCCGTCCCAAAACCATGAGCATTAATATGGTGTTGCGTCTCCAACCTTTGCTTTAATTCTGGGAAGGCTTTCCACAAGATTTGTATCTTGTAGTTTGGGAATTTTATCCAAGACAACTTACAACATTTATGATACAATTGGTTACGTTTGTTTTGGTTTTCCAATTAGAGCACAGGCTGGTCAAGTGACTTGACCACACTGTCAGTGGCGGGTCTTGAACCCACAACCTCAGGGTTTGAAATCCAAAACCTTAACTACTACACCACACTGCCTGCCTATTTGTGCCCATTCAACCAAAATACCATTTGTAAGGTCAAGTACTGCTATTGGATGAGAATGCCTGGCTCTCAGTCAGTCACTTGAGTTTTCCTTGTCTTTATTGACCTGGCTTTGTACACAGGGACACAGTTGTGCTTGAACAGAAAAAAACCCTCCCCAAACTGTTGCCACAAAGCTGGAAGCAAACAATTGTATGTCTTTGTATGCTGTAGCATTAACAATACCCTTCAAAGAAAACAAGGAGTCTAGCCCAGCCCCTATAAAACAGCCCCAGAGTGTTATCCCTGCTTCACCAAACTTTAGAGTAGGCACTACACAGTCCAGAAGGCAGTGTTCTCCTAGGGTCCATCAGACTGCCAGATAGTGAAGCGTGATTTGTCACTCTAGAGAACACGCTTCCATCACTCCAGAATCCAAACACAGTGTGCTTTGCACTCCACCAGCCGACTCTTGGAATTATATACATCAATGTGAACTTAAGCTTGTGTGCAGCTACTCAGTGTTGGAAACCCATTTCTGGAAGCTCCAGATGCACAGTTCTGTTGCTTTCAGAGGCAGTTTGTGAGTAATGCCAGAGAGGTTTGTCAATTTTTACATGCTGCTTTGTCATTTTGTATTGTCTGCCACTTCACGGCTAATCAAAAATCGAAGACCTTGACGGCAAAAGCAAGTTCATTAACCAGCACTGTTTTTCCATATTCCTAGATACACCTGAAATGTATCCACTGACCTTTGTAGTGTTGATCTGATCACACATTTCCAGAACTTTGTGTGCCATAGCAACCAAAAATGCTGCCATCTCAAAATGGTGGTGCCTGTATCTAAACAAAATGGTGTAAGAGTATAAAGGTAAAATTATTCAAGTTACTCAGGGACCCATCTAGATAAAAGCAAGGGGCCAGAATTGAATTCTGCAGGTGCATACTTTGTTTGAAACACTCCAGAAGATCCCCTAAAAATAAGAAATGCCAGTTATAACATAAACAACATGGCTGCGGCAGTTCAGAAGACACCACAAAATGGAGGCAATAATAGCACATAAAATGAAACCCAGAAGATGTCACCAACATAACAATAAAAAACAATGAACAGTGTTACAAATGGTCCAGAACTTCTCAAAACGAAACAGGTACATTGCTTGGGTGCTGTTATGAAGATTCATAACAGTCAAAAGGCTTAGTTGTTGTTCAGCAAAACATTCAAGTGGGAGACGTGAGTGATCTAAGTGCCTTTCACTGTGGTATGATTATTAGTGCCAGATATGATGGGTTAGAGTTTCTCAGAAACAGCTACTCTCCTGAGATGTTTACACCCTTTACTCTCTAGAGTTTGCAGAGAATTGTGCAATAACCAGAACATATCCAGTAAGTGAAAGCACCTTATTAAAGGGAAAGGTCACAGGAGAATAGCCAGACCCATTTAAACTAACAGAAAGGCCATGAATAATCACATACATTAACAGCTCTTTACACAGCAGTGGTGTGCAGAAGGGCATCCCTGAATGTAAATGGTGTAGGACATGTAATGAAATTGGCCATAGCAGCAGAAGACCATGCCAGGTTCTACTGTTGTTAGTTGGGAGCAAAAAGCTGGAGCTAATCACCAAAACTGGACAAATGAAAATTAGAAAAATGTCCACTGCTTTGATAGAGACAAAATTCTGCTATGATGTGCAAATGATAATGTCAGAATTTGGTGTAAACAGCATGAATCCATCTGTTTTGTGTGAATGGTACATGCTGGTGTTAGTAATGTAATAGTGTATTGTAATACCACATTCCCCACAGTTGAGCCTCATTTGAATCCCATATTGACCCTTTAAGCATTGTTACTGACCATGTGCATCATTTTATGACCAGAGTCTACTCTCTGTCTCTCTGAAGGATACCTCTAGGAGTATAAGGCACAATGTCACAAAGCCCACATCATCTCAAACTGGTTCCACAAACACAGCATTGCCTTCAGTTTATGCTACTGGGCCACACATCTTCCAGATATTAATTCAACCGAGCATGGGATAAGGTATAACTCTGAAAAAATCTACAGAAACTGTCATTCTGTCAAGTCAACATTCTACCAAAATCCCCGGAGAATGTTTCCAGCACCCTTGTTGAATTTATGCTTCAAAGACTTCAAGCTGTTTTTAAATCTAAAGAGTTCTACCCAATAACAGGACAGTTATACCAATAAAGAGGCCACTGGATGTACATTCACAATCCTATCAATTGTTCAGAGTAGTTGTTTTAAGGTTTAGATCTAGGGAACCCATGTTGCTTCAATTTTTAATTCCAGCCATTTTCACAATTGTTGCATCATAATTTTACTTTTAATTAATCTCATTGTTCAGTTATCTGGCCTGCAAGTATTTCTGTGAAATTCTTAAATATGTGCATTCTTTACCATAACTTTAAATATCTTTTGCGGATTTGTTTTTAATTTAAGTCCTTTCTATATTTTGCTTCCTTAACTGCAGCTAAATATGCTTGATCCTTTGGTTTATTCTGAAATGTGAATTCATAGTTCTGGCAGTGATAGCAGTTTGTTTAGTTTTATGGACAAAAGGTAGCCGACAGCTCCTCCATCACAATTGACACTGCGGAGATAGACTTTTTTTTTTGTTCTTTATTTCGCCTTATACAATTTCTTGTCTTACGAATTTGTTAGTTTTCGCATACCCCTGGAGCAATTACAGGTTAAGGGTCTTGTTCAAGGGCCCAGCAGAGTAGGATCTCTTTTGGCAGTGACGGGGATTCGAACCGGCAACCTTCTGGATACCAGCACAGATCCTTCACCTCAGAGCCACCTCTTGGCCCTATATGACTTTTAAGCCATTATGACACCTGTTGTGTTTTAAATTGATTTGTTCAAAAAAAAAAACTAAAAAAAAAATGCAGAATAATGCATATGACCTTGCCCATAATTAATATGAGTAATGATGGCTTTCACTCAAGAGCAAAGATTTTCTCCTGGTGACACCACCAAGAGGTCTAGAGACCCTTGGATGGGCTCCTTTTGGACATCCTTTCTGTGTTTTCATATTGCTATAACATATACTTCTGAAAGGTGTGTACATTTGTAGGTATAATCACTTCAGTCTCATATTTTATCCATTACTGTAGACAAGTGTTTCTCAAAGTGTGGTTCGTATGTGTGAGTCAAGTGATCCAGTCATCAAGGCAGTGACTTTTAAGTCCCTCGGATGCAATCTTTTACCTGTTTACATAAGCATTTATTTGTCATAATTAAGGTTGCCTAGCTGACATCAGTGGTACCAAACTGATATACTTAAGACATCTGAGAAATGGCTTTAAAACTACCACCACGAGGCATACCGTCTACTTTTCTTGTGGGCATTGAGAACTTTTGCTTCAATTCTGTGCCGTTCTGCTCTACTCCTGTTTACTTGTTGAGGTTACACCTCTGTCGGTCTGTCTTCTTCAACCTCAGTCTCTCTCGAGTCTAGCTGATCTCGATCACTGCACAGGTCTCTCATCTAAACTTATTTTGGTGTAAGCCTGGTGAATCCATGTCTGGTTAAGGCAACCTCTTAATTCCAAACTGCCGGTAACAAGTTAAGGCTGCCAGCTGGTAATCGATTTTCATTGCTAAGAGTCTATTATAAATCAGTGGCTGAAATCTGTGATCTAAAGCACAAATCCAGCAAAGTTTGATTTTAATCTTAGTACTTTTCACATAAATGCCTTTCATAAAATAAATGTGGGAAATTTAACTCAGAATTTCACTGACTGGTCACACTCATCCTCAAGTGGCCTGCTATTATTTTTGAAGTTATCAAAGTGGCCCTCAGTCCAAGACACTTCAAGTACCACTGCTGCAAACTGTTGAATTCCAAAATGTTTTGCTGTGGTTTCCTAATGCTTTCTGAACTGATGATCACTTCTGACACTCTTTCTGCAGTTATTTTATGACTATATAAGTCATTTATGGTTGATAACACTAACCTATATGATGCAGACTGCATTGACCTGCTCTCTTATCTTTATATCACAGAGAGCCTCTTAAACTTTTAATGCCACAGATTTTAGAAAAACCTCAAAGAGAGCATTGTAAACCAAGCCTAGTTTTTATGTGAGGTTTTGGTTTCAAATATGATTTTTTTTTTTTTTAATATATTCAAATTGTATCCAATTAGTGAAATTTGTTCTGACAGCCTTCTTGATATCCAGTCATTTTATGAATTCAATGATTATATGAATAAACCTTGTGGTTATTTTTACATATCAGCTAATTCCAAATTTCCTCTTTTTTCAGTTGCATGTACCAGTTACTCTAAACAGTATGTGAAATTTGTGTTTATAAACCTCCTTCTTTTCTACAAATCCATATTACTAACCGAGAATGGTAAACCGAATGGCATGGACGCAGGTTTACTAACTAAACCGGATGGCATGGACGCAGGTACACGGCGATGGGACCATGAGACGTACTGCACAGGCGCGTACAGCGCACATCTCATAAACCGCAATCAAAGTCGTATCCACCGTGAACGAAGGACTCACGACCCAAAAACGACACAGCTCAACTGACGTGAACGACTACCGACACAGCCACGCCAAAAAGAGGATTCTGCGCTGCAGCCCGGATTCAAACGGAAGAGGCTACACTGGCCCCACAGGTCCACAAAGAGAGTACGAAGGGCGCAGGCGTCAACCGGCATATTATGAGTGGCACTACTGCGGGGTGAAGTTAGGAGTAATGTGCTGCTTGGGATTGTACAAACCGCTGAACGCTTTACACCGAATTCAAACATAATACAGCTCAACGATACAAACACAAGCCCACCTAGATAAGATCAATGAATGCAGGCGCCTACAACCGCGTCTGAAACTGCGGAAGCAAAGCAGGCACGGCTCCAAGACGAACAAGCTCGACTAATGTATTTCAGGATACCCAACCCCGGGGGTAGGCAAGCGAAGAACTAGTTTTGATTAAACAAGAATTTCATTTTAAACATTTATCATTTAGACGGGATTTACGCTTAAGCGTGTAGATATGCAGAATTTTACGAGTCATGTGTAGACAAACAGTTTGGGGGAAAAGGAAGTGTGTCAGTAACAAAAACAGGATGAGGTGATTTGAGATTGTGGCACAGGGTGAAGTGATGGAGGTGGAAATGATGAAGTCAGTAGGGAGAAGTAGGAGGATAGGAATAGGTTTATAGAATCATTATTGTCATGTATGTAGGCTGAAATTCTTACTTGCATGTGTGAGAATAACAACCTTACCTCAAAACCTTTACTTGAAAACAATCTCAGAACAGAATTTACAATACTATGCACTTGAATTAAAAGTGTAGGATTTTAGTCACCAGGTGCCCCTGATAGGTGCCAGTGCTCCAACTTTTAGAAATATGGAAAATTGTGCTTAGTCCATCAGTTTTAATTTATGTAGTACTTTCTATGGTAAACAGTTTACTCACTACCAGTTTTAGTTAATATAGTTTTTTTTATTCAGTCTGTTTAGTTTATTTAATACAGGGCACTAATCACTTTATTTTATATAGCACCTTTTATAGTAAACATTTAATCTCAATCATTCCTCAGTTTTATTTAAAGCATTGTCTTTGAGACTAAGCACTAATGAGTCTATTTTACTGAGTAATCAGTAATCATTCTCTTTTTATATACCTCAATTGTTGCATTACCTTTATTTTATAATGCAGCATTCATTGTGCCTAATTAGCAGGCTCTCGCTTCTTGTAATTATACCATCAGTTTTATTTTATTTGGCACAAGCTGATTGTCCCTGTGTAACTATGACTGAATATCTGTTTTTGTGTGAGTGGGCCCTGCCTTGGACTCATTCTCTGGCCATGGCTGTTTCCTGTGTTGTGTCCAGTGACTAACCCTGACTCTTTGATAATAATGTTTTATGTTCCCTTTCGTTGTGAGCATTTCAGTGCAGGCGTCCTTGTAGGTAGGAAGTTAAACAGGAAAATTCCAAGATCACAACCTCAGTCCAAGGTACGAACTCCCAAACCGAGCAAGTTACTTAATCTACCAGAATCCATCCATCCATTATACATCCCGCTATATCCTAACTACAGGGTAATGGGGGGTCTGCTGGTGCCAATCCCAGCCAACACAGGGTGCAAGGCGGGAAACAAACCTCAGGCAGGGTGCCAGCCCACCGCAGGGCACACACACACACCAAGCACACACTAGGGACAATTTAGGATTGCCAATGCACCTAACCTGCACCCACGCAGACATGGGGAGAACATGCAAACTCCACGCAGGGAGAACCCGGGTCTCCTAACTGCGAGGCAGCAACGCTACCACTGCGCCACCATGCTGCCCTTACCAGAATCCTGTTTATTAAAATACAGAAAATGCAATATGCTTTTATGGTTTGTAATTCACTTTATTGAAAAGCATCAGAAAAAAGGAAAACAAAAGTCTGCCTAACAGTTTCATTTTTTTAAAATGTCATGTTTGTCAAGAAATTCAAGCATTTATATGATTAAAAACCTTTGTTTATACCAGTGTCGACTAAATAAAACACAAACAAATTTTTCCACTTTATGGATTTCTTAAAAAAAAAAAAACGGGATTTTACAGTACTGTCAATTTATGATGTACTACTCTGGAATCAAGTTAATTTGGGCCTCAATCTGTTACCTAGCATTGCAAAGTTATACTGTGTTGCCTGCAGGGGGTGCTGAGCTCTCCAAACCCGACACAGATAGACACAGGACACAAGCTACGCAACAAACATTTTTTAATTTTCTTGTGGGAAACGCTTCCTTTTCGTTTCCCACTTGCACACCACAATTAAAAGTACAAAGCAGCACAAAAGTAAAGCACCAGGCACTTTGTCTTTTCTTTTTTCTCTCTCTGTATTTCCTTCCACCTCCAGTCCTCACAGCAAGTTTCGTTTCCCTTCCTCATGACTCTGGCTTCTGGAGCAGTGGCAATGGGCTTCATTCATCCAATACCCGGGAGTACTTCTGGTGGCCTGTTAGCATGGTCCGGAAGCACTTTTGGGTGAGACAGAAACCGGACCAAGTAGGACTCTGCAAGTTCAGCAGTACCCCCTGGCAGCACCCACAGAACCAAAAAGGGCTGTGCCAGACTCCAACTCCCGTGAAACCCTTTGGGAATTTGAGGCACCGCTGTATCCCAGGGGGGCTGCCATCTAATGCTCCCTATGCTTGTTTTCTCCCCTGGTCCTTCCATTATTAAGGCGTCCCTGCCAGGTAAGATCCCTGGCCATCTGCCACAACTGTTTTATTTTTCCATCAGATTTTGTAATTACCACAACACCATTTTGCTTTAGTTATCAGAACTGCCATTTTGCGTATCAGTCTGTTAGACACAGGCATCTGTCATCAAAGACCTAGCCCAAACGCTGCAATGCATAATGTCATCAATACAGTGATATTTAAGCCAGGATCACAGGCAGGTCTGTGGAGTCAATACACAAAGCCTTGGACTCTGACCTCTCAATTTATGGTACCTCCTACTCCTCTATTTGTAATTAGACTCATAATTTTCAATGGAAATTGAAAGCATATAACATACAACATACAAGACATTTTATCACTGCCAATGTGAATCTTCATGCTACTTTTCAGCACCCTATCCTGTTAAAGTTAGGATTTAAAGGCTGCGACTCTTTTATGTTATTTTTTAAAGAAGGTACAAACATTGAGTAACATTAAACAAAAGGCAAAACTTACAAAATTAAAAAAGACACTATATTTTTATGAAAAGGCTAGAAGAAAAGTAGCCTAGTCAAATTAGTATAAGTGAAATTGAAAGTTTTAACACATTATATTACAGTTTGTTTATTTGGAGTCATTACATTTTTTCTGACTCCCGACTCCATTGGTTGCAGCTCTGACTCAGACTCCACAGCCCTAGTCTCATGTCAAGGGATGTCTAAGGTTATGGATAATTTTAAAAGACTTCATGTGTGCTTACTTAGTAGATTCCCTGTGGTGTTTCGACTTTTGTTAAGAGTTTTTTTTTTTTTTTTTTTAAGTGTTTTGGGATTTGATACACAATTATTTGACTTTATGGTTTTGACACCCCTCTTGTGCCCTGACTTATGTTTTCTTCTCTTGGTCCTTTTCTGTTACCAAAGTGCCTGCCCACCTTCACCAATGGCAGTATGTTTAGTTGTACCAAAACAGTCATTACAAGATAGATTTTTTTTTAATTCTTCAGGTGTGTGCTTAGATTTTGATTTGTATCTTTTTATTATTATTATTTCTATTTATGTTTCATCTGAAATTTGATGCTAAAGCTAATCTCTTCTAATTTAAGATGGTGGGATACAGTACATGTTGAACTTTGCACACCAGGGTAGCACCTCACATAATAAATGTGATTAGTTGAATGATGCACTGTAGCTTGCAGTTATATAACATTATAATGTCTTAATTCAAGTGAGAAGCTTACTTATATACTAACGCAGATAATCCTACTGAACTGTGGGTTATAATCTCTGGCAATGATACAATGCTGCTGCTATGCAACCTATAGACCTACTTTAAAAAATAAGACAAAGCCTATAATGTACAGGGCATGGAGTAGGGCACTTGGCAGTTCTCAAAATTTAAAAAATGGCATGTACTGTAAATGGATTAATTAAAATTGCTTCATGCAGATCTAATATATGCCCAAATTAAAGCTAACAAACAGTTCAAAAAAATGAAACCTACATCTTGTTAAATTTAACAACTTTGAAGTAAACCCACAAACTAGGAACGCTGGCTTCATTAGACCTCTCAAAGAATGCTCAGATTTCACAACAGAAGTATCTTTGATTCATTAACAGTGTACTAGGCAGCATTATTTATGATATGACATTTTCAAATTGGTGATCCACACAGGATAATTTATGTACCAGTTATGTAATTTTAAAATCAGTTCTAGTGGTTTTTGGACACAGAACATTCCAATGGATAATTACAGGTTAATATACTACATACTGTAAGTACTAAAAATGATATCATATTTTGCATCAATTTTAAAAACATTTCATTTACACACCATGGTGACACAGTGGTTAACACTGATGCCTCAGTCTTCCCATGTCCTGAGTTCAGGTACTGCCCAGGTTTGCTTTAATGATTAAACAATCAACCATAAAGTGTTTCTGTGAAGAATGACTTCAAAGAGGATTTCCAAATGACAGGGTCCAGAATGGTATAATCCAGGAGGATCACTGGAGCCCAGCATGGTCTTTTCATCCCCACTGTCAACTTCAGCTAATTGCCCCCGCATGTCTGCATCATCATCTCCCACTAAACTCACAACTCTGCCTATGGAGATCGCGAAAGATTGAAACACGCTTACCAATCTGAAGGTAATGATCGCCACACTCAGAGAGAATATAAATGATATAAGGCGAGATGCAAAGAAGGACAATAGAGAAATAAATGTCCTAAATGAGAAACTGCATCAGGATATGAAAAACCTGGAGCAATGTTTAAGTACTAAGCTTACTATAACCTTTATAAGAAATGCTACAAAAAATTGATGAGAAAATACTTTAAAATGTTTTACTTGTAGGACAATACAAGTAAATTAGAGAGTAAAATTAAAGTACTTGCTGCTCAGCTTAAAGATGTTAAGCAAACGTTCACAACCTGCATTGAAAAAGTTGGACAATCGGCTTCTGCCACAGATAAAAAAGCAACAGCTACAAAATCAGAATACAAAGTGCTCGTGGACAAACTGGCACCGCTGGAAGATAGATATAGAAGGAGCAACATCAGAATGAAGGTCTTCCTGAAAAATGGGAAAGTCCAGACCCAGCAAAATTCGTAGTTGAACTGTTCTCTAAAATAACTGGAGATGACTTTAAATTTAAATTGGACATCGAGATCTTTGCCGGCTGCCACATACAAGGATCGAATGCCTCCAAACCAAAAAGCCTAATTGTCCGTGTTCGAGAAACTACAGGCCAAATAATATCTCATGCCCCTTCTCAGACACAAACATGAGATTATTTTTGAAAGTACCCCTATTTGTATTTTCCCAGATATCTGTCCTGCTACAGCTGCTGAACATGTCGCATTCCGCAGCATTAAACAGAGCCTACATAGAGCTGAAATCAAATATAGCAACTTATACCTTACCAAACTGAAAGTGGATATTGAAGATCAGTTTTACATTTTTAGGTCTCCGGACAAAGCAGATAAAGAACTGAGAAGACTGATCCCGACTTTCTTATGAAACACACGATCATGAGTCATACCGTGTTCTGGCAAGTCAAAGAAGATTCTACTTGGAAGTTTGCATTTTTTACCATTTGTTAGGTGAAATTTGTCGTTACTATATATTATATATTTTTTTAATTAAACTGCAATTAAGCTGCAGCAACTAACATCAGCAGCAAAGCTCATTTGACATTCCTGATCAGGAAGGGCTGATGTATTGCAAAACTGAGCAGCAGTGACAGATTAGCACCATCACTATCTCACATTTAGCCAGCAACTCATTCCATCACTGTGCACCATTAGGATGTTTCTGCTCATAGCTGTCAGACTTTATAAGTCCTCCTTCCATTGTGCAACTTTATTATTTACAAGTTACAGTACACACACATTTAGTTGTGCACGGTATTTCTTTAGGGACGCTATACATTGAAGTACACTGTATAGATCGTGTGTATATTTCTGAGTAGTCCACATGAGCATTTGTGTGTACGTTGTTTTAAATGTTTTCCACTACGTCTGTGGACCCTTTGCGTTTATGTTGCTATTTGGAGACCCCTGTGGTCAAAAAAGTTTGTTCTGTCTGTGTGACTTTCTATCATTTTCAAAATGATGTTGAATATATGACCATTTTGACAGGCTGCTGAGACCCGCACAGAGGCTGCATGTATATAACTAAATGTTACTACCAGTATGCCTCTGTAACCAGAATGTAAAATGTAATCCGTAATTCTTTTTACAAACCACCTTAATACAATGCATGGTCATGAAATAGGTGCAGCCCATCCTGACAAAAATGAGAAACGAATCCGGATTCAGCCTTGATTTTGGAGCACCAGTTCAGTCCAGGGTGCACTTTTGTACACATCTGCTTTCATTTATGCCAACCAATTAAAACTCACCAGTAAACCTAACTGGCACATCTTTGGGATGTTGGATGAAAACCAGAGCCCATCGAGAAATCTGTAGAAGAAAGAATTGGGGAATAGTTCCTTTCAGTTTATTCATTTATACCTTCAGCAAGTATAGATTCAACATTTGTACATATTTTTACAGGTTTAACACAATAAGAATAAAATTCTAAACCTTACAATATTTAAAAATTCATACACACTATCAAAATAATTAACAGTAAAACAGAAACCAATTTCAGTTGATACACAGAAGCAAAATCATGCCAATTTTAAACCTGTTAACATGCAGTGAGAATTGACAGTTGTCAACTGAGGAGAGGAAAACATTCCTGGAGAAAATGAACCTCCGAGTGGTCTATGGCAGTGGTCCCCAAACTTTTTGACAGCAAGGACCACTTTACCAGAAGCAAATTTTTCCAGGGATCGGGAGAGAGGTGGGGGGGGGGGGGGGGGAAGGTTGAGGATTCTGGGTGGGTTTGTAGGGCAGTTTTATACACAATTTACATTACATTTCTATTATTATTAAGTTATTAAGCAGTTCGCATACGTTTGCAACCCGAGATTTTTCTTCTTTTTTTGCATATAACAAAGACATATGCATTGCATTTGTCATTCCCACAGATTGCACATCACAAATATTAACAGCTATCATTTTTTCGTGTCTGCCGTTTCTATAGAATGTTTTTCAAATGTTGACAAGCAATAAGCAAAAGGTATCACTAAAAACCACAGAAAACAAAAACAGCAACAAAAAAAAAACAGTATGAGGAAAGTTCGAAGAAAGAATTTTTTTTTTACAATGTTTCTGTTTGGGGATCGTTGTGCAAATGTGCACCACTGAGCTGCGACCACAGATCTAACAGCTCTGTGGATGATTCATTCAAGCATTTCAAGGTCACTTCATTGTAATGAAAGTATCTGCTGAATGTACTTCGTAGTAACGAGATTTCTATAGACTCGTGTCATATGGGGAAACTGTCGGGACCAACAAAATACTTTGTTGTAATACTCTCTCACCTCGGTCTCTCTCCTCTCTCTGCACCGCTGCAAAGCCCTGCCTGCCAAGCGTTCTGAAAAGTCTGAGTGAGTCTCCGTTGACGGCAGTTCTGTAGTGGCCCGGTAGTAGGCTGCGGACCGGGGGTTGGGGACCCCTGGTGTATGGCATTTATAATAGGCAGAGTGACCGTTTTACTGGCTAGGCTACCACCTGCCTGCCCTCCTTTTTTTGGCATCTTTGAATTTCATAAGCTTATGCTAGAGTCTGCAACTCTAATTAACTAAAGTAAAACAAGATAGTCTGGTGTTCTGTTTGTAACCATTGGTCTTAAGGTTCCCAATAATTATGATATCTTATTGCATGGACAGAAACAGCCATTTGATAAAGTAGCAGTGACATCAAGTGCCTCTGTAGAATACTATCAAAAGGATAGGATGAAAAAGCTTTAATTACAGTTCTTACAAAGCATAGTACCAGGTCTAGGATTTAGACCCATGTTTCTCAGGCTTTTAGGCTGAACCACTAACTGCTTTGCCCCCAAAGCACCCCAGTTCTAGCCTTAATAACCCACCCACCATCACAACAATACATTACAATATTAATGTTATCTGTAACATTTGTGGCTGCTCCTTGCTCACAGGAACAAAATTTTCAGATATGTGAAAGGCTCTGAGCTGTCCACACAACTGCTGGAATCTTGTCAACTTTCACTATTTAATTCCTTTTGACCAGTAAACCTTTGCTACCATTCTGCTCCTGACTCTAGGCAGAATGTGTGTACTGTTCATGGTCACCTAGTCACTAAAAGCTTTAATGTCAGGACTTACCCAAATGGTCTGAAATTCCCACCATTTTTTGGCCTAATGCATGCCTCTTCTGTTCCTTCCATTAATCCAGGAACACTATGACGTGCCTGTGTTTAGAATCGCAATGGTGTGCTGCTGCTACTAATGCTTTCTGGTTCCTACTGTATTTCCTCATTTGTTGTACAAAAATGTGATGTCATCTGGGCCTCTGGTAAGCAGAAGCAGTCCTGCTGACAATCCTACACTCCTATTAACTGTTTCCAGTGAACCAGTGTCATAGCATAAGATATTTGATGCCACTGTTATACTCAAGTAATTCTATCCTACTCTCCAGCAAGAAACAGCCAAACCAGGCTGAATACTCACAAGGTTAACTGAGGATGGGCAGTGTCAAAAATTACTAAGATTCCACCTCTCTTGGTAGCCTCTGTCAGCGCTGACTTGGTCCATCTCACAAAAATGCAGATGACGTTCTCTGACTCTCTACTGACACATGAGTTTTATCTCATATTTACTTTTTTTTTTCTCCCTTGCAGCTTAAAGTTGGAGTGTGACAAGCTTGCCACTGAGAAGTCTGAAATGCAGCGTCACTACATTATGGTGAGTGTGGCAGTTTCGGGAATGGCTGTAGTTATCCTTACTGTTGTAGTGCAGAGGGATTTAGTTAGTAGCTCTGAACTGTCTTTGTATTATCCACCAATTATTGGTCTGAAATTACTAATTTGTCTTTACCCAGTAGGAATTTTGTGCATTTTGGGACCATTAAGTTATGTTTAATGGGACTGATGTACCTGTGTAAGTCTGGTAGAAGACTGTAGGGCTTTCCTAGCTGAGCAGGCATTGAGGGCATTGGGTGCCATGTATATCCCTCTAGCCATGGCCGTTTTACCAGTATCATAGACCGTCAAACAAAGTAGTGAGCTGGGGCCCCTGTTTTGATAGCAAAGCAGAAACATACATAAGCATCAGAAACATTGTGGGCCCCCGGCCAGTGCTTATTGTGCCCATACATTAAGACAGCCATGCCTCTAGCAGCACCACAATTCCATAGCTTTTAAGAGAGTGGGGAACCAGAATGATACATGCTGTAGATATATCAAGAACATCTAGTTGCAAAAAAGTATTACATTTACGGTCTTCAACATTCCAGTCACAGCCTTCAGTTGAGAGTCTCTGTAATCCTCAGCACGTTTTTTTTGTGAAGTAAAGCTGATGCACCAGCCACTATCATGACGGGCATCTCATCTGACGGCTCACTTTGAAGATCAGAGTGTGCTTTTATCATCAGCTGCCAAATTGAACAGTTACCAACAATACCGTCAAATAATTCATCCATCCATCCATTCATTTTCCTAGCCTGCTCTAGGGCTGGATTGCGGGGCATCTGGAGCTGTACCAGCAATCGTGGGCACACATGGACAAGGCACCCCAAAAATGTATCCTTTAATCCATATTTGCCCTAAATTTTATGTGGTTGTGTGAATATTCATTTCAGTGCCCATCTTTTGGTGTAGGGATGCCCCTACCTCCAGCCTATGGCCCTTCTGCAGTCTGTATAATTTGTTGATCTGCCTAATCTCATTGTCACTGGCCCTGCCTGCGTAGCCGTCTGATGTTTGCGTCTAATTGATCCGTTTAACGATATAATCTGATCTAATCCCCGACTTGCTTCAGCGTCAAACTGACACATCAAAAAAAAAAAAAAAAAAAAAAGGTGGGATGCTATCTAATAGGCTATTGGATTTCACACTCTTGAAGCTCAGCTGGGCTTTCCGCTCTGCCATGCGCTGTAATTGCTTTAGGATTTGGAAATCCATTCAAGTTGCCATTAATGGCTGCCACGCTAGACACTCAATCATTTTTTTCTTCCTTTTACATTAAATCCTGTTAAAGGTGTGCTTATATCTGGCGTGGGCAGGCTTGTTTACTGGCTCTCGCTTTTAACAAGGATGTCTCCTGAGAGATCTTTAGCCAATTTTTTTTCCATTCTTTGTCATCATCTTCTTCTTTTTGGTTTATATATTTGACCAGATGCGATCCAGTAAATCCTGAATGTATAAGAAAGATTTCCACAGTCACAAGATTGAAACTACTGTAAAACATTTTTAGTTGATAATTTGAAAAAAGTGGAAGAGGTATTAATTAAATACGTGTTAGTATATATATACAATATATATACACATATATGTGGATGTGTGTGTATTGACAAATAAGTAACTAGATATCAAAAAAATATTTCCCATTGCATTAAATGGGAAAAATAATACATTCCCAGACCATAAGAAAATCCTCCTCAATTTCCCCAAATATCACTAAAGCACACATTCATCAAGTCTTGATTTCTCAATGATATACAACAGTTCATACATCAATTACCTAATTTAAAAACCATTAATTAGGTCATTAATGAGAATGTTTCGATACATTAGGCTGCATTCAGGATAAATGATAGAAACCAAGTATTTACTTCTCTCATGCAAAGGGAAAGTTCACTTCCAAGGCCAACTAGAACAGTGGACTTGACTCACAGCAAAATGTAGTTATGAAATTTGTGGGAAAGAAATTGCACTCGTTTTTCAATTGTTTCCAAGTTTTTTCACCTTTTTAGAGCCATTATTCAAGATTACACAGATATTTTATGATAGATGCAACCACTGCGCAAGACTAGTACAAGAAATCCCAGAGGTGCATCAGATGAAATGTACCTTACGACAATAAAGTGGTCAGGATAATGAATTTTTGGCAAAGAAAACCAAGAGTTGTATCAGAAATCTGGATAATGAATAGTTGAATAAAGTGGAACAACTGTATTTATTTATGTATTGATATTGCTGGACTCCATTATGTTATTCAGTTACAGCTACTTTATCTTCTCGTCTGTTTAAGGAAATCATTGTGTTTATGTGTACTCTTTATGTAATTAGTAATTTGTAAAGTTTGTATTTGCATCTCACTGTAAACCTGATACAGCTCAATGAAGAGTGCTATACAAAGGTAAACTGAATTGAAATACACAGTTTGTGTGTGTATATATCTAATGTATAATAAGATGAGCTCTGCTCTGTGTTTATGTCCAGTCCCTCTGAACAATATAATTGGTCAGTTTTGCTCTTTTGGCTCAGTTGGAGGAGTAAGTACAGGCTTTACAGGAACATGCTTAATAAAGGAAGCTCAGGTTAAGAGAGGTTCAGATGCATGACGATACAGAGGAAAGGCGCTGAAGGTACACATAGGGCAAGAGATCTCAAATACTGTATTCTTAAATATATTCTAGTAGTGTAGTATAGGCTAGTATATATACACAACTATATATATATATATATATATATATATATATATATATAGTGCATCCGGAAAGTATTCACAGCGCATCACTTTTTCCACATTTTTTTATGTTACAGCCTTATTCCAAAAAAATTCATTTGTTTTCCTCAGAATTCTACACACAACACCCCATAATGACAACGTGAAAAAAGTTTACTTAAGGTTTTTGCAAATTTATTAAAAATAAAAAAATTGAGAAAGCACATGTACATAAGTATTCACAGCCTTTGCCGTGAAGCTCGAAATTGAGCTCAGGTGCATCCTGTTTCCCCTGATCATCCTTGAGATGTTTCTGCAGCTTAATTGGAGTCTACCTGTGTTAAATTCAGTTGACTGGACATGATTTGGAAAGACACACACCTGTCTATATAAGGTCCCACAGTTGACAGTTCATGTCAGAGCACAAACCAAGCATGAAGTCAAAGGAATTGTCTGTAGACCCCCGAGACAGGATTGTCTCGAGGCACAAATCTGGGGAAGGTTACAGAAAAATTTCTGCTACTTTGATGGTCCCAATGAGCACAGTGGCCTCCATCATCTGTAAGTGGAAGAAGTTCAAAACCACCAGGACTCTTCCTAGAGCTGGCCGTCCAGAAGGACAACCATCTCTGCAGCAATCCACCAATCAGGCCTGTATGGTAGAGTGGCCAGACAGAAGCCACTCCTTAGTAAAAGGCACATGGCAGCCCACCTGGAGTTTGCCAAAAGGCACCTGAAGGACCCTCAGACCATGAGAAAAAAAATTCTCTGGTCTGATGAGACAAAGATTGAACTCTTTGGTGTGAATGCCAGGCGTCACGTTTGGAGGAAACCTGACACCATCCCTACAGTGAAGCATGGTGGTGGCAGCATCATGCTGTGGGGATGTTTTTCAGCGGCAGGGACTGGGAGACTAGTCAGGATAAAGGGAAAGATGACTGCAGCAATGTACAGAGACATCCTGGATGAAAACCTGCTCCAGAGCACTCTTGACCTCAGACTGGGGCGACGGTTCATTTTTCAGCTGGACAACGACCCTAAGCACACAGCCAAGATATCAATGGAGTGGCTTCAGGACAATTCTGTGAATGTACTTGAGTGGCCCAGCCAGAGCCCAGACTTGAATCCGATTGAACATCTCTGGAGAGATCTTAAAATGGCTGTGCACCAATGCTTCCCATCCAACCTGATGGAGCTTGAGAGGTGCTGCAAAGAGGAATGGGCGAAACT
The DNA here is from genome assembly GCF_900747795.2 of Erpetoichthys calabaricus. Lineage (NCBI taxonomy): Eukaryota > Metazoa > Chordata > Cladistia > Polypteriformes > Polypteridae > Erpetoichthys > Erpetoichthys calabaricus. Next base: position 140,652,751 of record NC_041405.2, read on the forward strand.
GGCCAAGGATAGGTGTGCCAAGCTTGTGGCATCATATTCAAAAAGACTTGAGGCTGTAATTGCTGCCAAAGGTGCATCGACAAAGTATTGAGCAAAGGCTGTGAGTACTTATGTACATGTGATTTCTCAGTTTTTTTATTTTTAATAAATTTGCAAAAACCTCAAGTAAACTTTTTTCACGTTGTCAGTATGGGGTGTATTGTGTAGAATTCTGAAGAAAAAAATGAATTTAATCCATTTTGGAATAAGGCTGTAAAGTGATGTGCTGTGAATACTTTCTGGATGCACTGTATATATATATATATATATATATATATATTAGTTGCAAAATGTTTGGGCACCCTTGCTTAAAATACCTGTTACTCTGAATAGTTAAGTGAGCAGAAGTTGAACTATTCACCAAAAGGCATAAAGTTAAAGATGAAATATTTCTCTTCAGCATTTTATTCAAGCATAGTGTATCATTTTTGCTTTGTACAATTGTTCAGTGAAAAAAGAAAATTGGCACCATGCAGAGGTTTTGGCACCCCAATATGTTTTAAGATCTCAGTTAACTTTTGCCAAGGTCTTATACCTTCATTAGCTCATTAGGGCTATGGCTTGTTCACGGTCATCGTTAGGAAACCCAAAGTGATGTAAATTGCAAAGATGCATCAATTCTCAGACTCCTCAAACCTTGTCCCAAACATCAGCAGCCATGGGCTCCACTAAGCAGCTGCTTAGCATTCTGAAACAATAACTGATACTCACAAAGCAGGTGAAGACTACAAGAAGATAGCAAAATGTTGTCAGGTAACTGTTTTCTTAGTTCGTAATGTTATTAAGAAATGTCAGTTAACAGGAATAGTGGAGGTCAAGTTGAGGTCTGGAAGACCAAGAAAACTTTCTGAAAGAACTGCTTGTTAGATTGCTACAAAGGGAAATACAAAACTCCCATTTGACTGCAAAAGACTTTCAGAAAGATTTATCAGACTCTGGAGTGGTGGTGCTCTGTTCTACTGTGCAGCGACAACTGAACAGATACGACCTTCATGGTAAAATTAGCAGAAGAAAACCTTTCCTGCATCCTAGGCACAAAATTCAGCACCTGAAGTTTGCAAATGAACATCTTAACAAGCCTGATGCATTTTGGAAACAAGTCCTGTGGACTGATGAAGCCAAAATAGAACTTTTCGGCCACAATGTGCAAAGGTATGTTTGGAGTAAAAAGGGCACTGAATTCCAGGAAAAGAACACGTTTCCAACTATTAAACATGGCGGTAGATTGATTAGGTTTTGGGCTTGTATTGTAGCCAGTGGCATAGGTAACATGTCCCTGGTAGAGGGAAGAATGGATTCAAATAAATACCAGCAAATTCTGGAAGCAAACATCACACCATCTGTTCAAAAGAGGATGGGTTCTACAACAAGATAACGATCTAAAACACACCTCAAAGTCTGCAATGGAAAACCTCAAGAGGTACAAGCTAGCAGTTTTTCCAAGACCTTCAGAGTCATTATCACCCACAAACCCGACATAAACGTCGTTGAAAATCTATGAATAAATCACAAAAGAGCAGTGCACGCAAGACGGCCCAAAAGTCTTCTAGAATGAGAAGCCTTTTAGAAGGATGAATGAGTGAAACTTACCCCAAGTAAGAACTGGAAGACTCTTGACTCAGTACAAAAAGAGTTTACAAGCTGAGAAAATTGCCAAAGGGGGTTTACTAAGTATTGACCATGCTGATTGCCCATACTTTTGCTTCAGGCCCTTTTCATTTTTTTGGTATTTTGTTCCTGTGAATAATAGAAATACAAATGTTGTTTTGTCTAAAGTATAAAAGAAATGTGTCATCTTTAAGTTTATGTCTTTCAGTAATCAGTTCATCTTCTGCTCACTTAACTATCCATGTATACAGTATTCATATATAGAGAAATATAAATGTGTCACACTTTGGATTCTGAGCTATACAAATAAAGTTGATAAACATGCCTTTTTAAAAGCACACTTTATTCATAAAGTACAAGCAGATTTTGAGTCCTTTAGCAACAAATAAAACGGAAGAAAATTTAACTAATCTTCAATCAAACTCGACTCCGTTACTATTCTCTCAGATTTAATAAAATTCAAAAGCATCTTTCTCAGAGCTGCCCTGCTAGAGAAAGCAGGGAACACTATGTTCGAGACTGAGCAGAAAAAAAACTGACCCTTTAGTATTAGAGCTCAATCCCTTGAGTGGGAGGCCTCTGACCTTTAATTGGGAAACCATGTCCCCTTGAGTAGAAAAGTAGCAGATCTTTAAATGGGGTACCTGAGTTCCCAGATGGAGATATCTCTGTAGATGCAATAAAATTTCCAGAGATAGTGCAGCACATTTTATTCTTAAAAGGCCTTCAGTATGTAAAACATTACCAGTCCTACCTTATGCTAATCCTGTTTATTTTTTTCTTTTTTGTTTTTTGTTTTTTTTTTAACAGTATTATGAAATGTCGTATGGTTTAAACATTGAGATGCACAAGCAGGTAAGTGATTTTTATAGGGAGTAAGAAAATATGAAATACTGGCTTGACCCCTTGCTAGCAAATCTAGGTTAAAATGTGTTTTTATGAAATCTAAGTTGAATGTATTTTTTATGACCGTTTAAACTGGATCAAGTTGCAGGAAATGTCTGTAAGGGGGAAAAATTATAATTATTGGCATTAAACATCCTCTGCCAATCCAATGAAACTGCAATTAGTATTTTTAGTTTATTATTTAGTATTTTTTGCAGCACAGTTAGGCAGTCCTGTATATCAGTTCTACAATCAGTCATTGTCTCCACGGGTTTTCCTCCTACATACCCAAAGCTGTGCATTTTAAGTAATTGTGAATTCCAGTGTGTCCCTCCCCTTTGTGAGGGCAGTTAGGTTTAGCCATGCACCAACTCCTCTCTCCATGGTTGGATTTCTGTATGTGCCAGTGTTGCCAAGGTAGACTTAAGCCCTTGTGCCCTTAAATTGGATTATTGAGGTTTAAGAATATTATGTTACTTAATACTTTTGTTAAATCATATCACTTCTGCTATTAAAATGTTTTTTCCAGATCCATTTTTGGGTTATATTTAATTGTACTCTTTATTTAATGTCTATTTTTATTCCTTTTGAAATAGGCCCCTGCAACCTAAATCAGTTTATGGGGTGGGAGTATTAATTATTTATTTATTTTCACCAGCTGCCTTCTACTACCACACCAGTGAAATTTACAGAGAGCCCACTTTCCCCTGAAGTAATTGCCAGCAGCCAAATAAATTGTACACAGAGGGTGTTGACATAGGAAATCAGAGGAGGCTGTTGTGTGTCATTTGTCACGCCTTTTTGACATTTATTAAATAAAAAGAAAGCATGAAAAAATTGTAGGTACTATCTTCCTGGGCAGTTTAAGAAATTGATGGGGACTTTTCATGATTACTTTCAGTAGAAATTCATCTTTGGAGTAGCACTCACACACATGCACACCCACACACCTATTTACCCTTTCATTACTCTAGCAGAGCTCATTTGCTGTTCATGTTCATCTTGTGGAGGCTTCAGCATAAAACTAGACAAATTCTTATGGCTCTGCTTTTAAATTCATGCTTTATAAATCGGTCTCATCACATTTGCCGCTTAATCTTTAACGTTTTGAATGTTTAACTTGTCAGAAAATAACTTCATATCCCCTTCTACATAAAAGTAAAACAAGCCAACAAAATGAAGATTGTCTGGGCTCCATTTCACCCTGACACTGAATTGTATTAATCAAGTTTGAAAATGTTACATTCTGTTATTTAGTAACAGATTTTTGACATTCTGCTGGCTGCAAAATTTCCACTTTCCTTGTCAAGACTGGAAGCAACAACCTATGTGTGAAATTCAAGCTACAGTCCTTAATAAAAGTGAAATTAATCGTGGTTTGCTATTTAGTATTTTTAAGGGCATGCACAATCTCAGGGCCATCCATCTGCTAAGTGTAGATTTTAAATTTTCCTGTTAATCATCTTTGGAAAGTACAGCTTCTCCCAACATCAATGATTATTTTCAAGAATCACTCATATTGGTGTAGCAGCCTGTATTAATATGGACAGTCTCATCCCTATTTATAAAGATGCAGGTGATGATGTCAACCTGAGCTTCCGGTTACACTAAGTGCAGCATCAAGACTTGTAGAATCCATCTCTTGCTGGTCTTCGCAGGCTCCGGAATGGAGATGCACAAGAAATCCAGCAGGATCGGCTCCTCTTCAAGAGGGGTTCTGACCATGACGTGGCATTCCCTAGACACCAGAATCATGTCCACAAGAGGTGCACTTAGTTCAAGGTTCTCGCACTGCACTGCACCTTCAAAAGACATGACTTCTAATAATGTGAGGTATGAAACAGGGAAACAGAAGGGTGTGTGTTAGTTTCCTGGCTCCTATCTAAAGTCTGTAGCGACCACAAGTCACTTGGATCCTTCCTGCTTTAAACAGTGATTTATTTATTTTATTTCAGTTAATCCAGGAATGCACCCAGCCTTGACTTGGCTCAGACACACTCATGCACAGAGACACATAATATAGCAATTTAATTAAATCAACATTAAAGAATGTATTAAAAAAAATAATGAGTGCAAAAAACAATTAACCAAAAAACACCTAAGCAGAAACGCAACAAAATAAACCCAATGGCGATAATTAATTAATTAAACCAACAAAATACTAGGCACTAAACAAACACACAGGACACAGTCTGGTTTTACCGATGCAGATGAAGATGGTGAGTGAAGTGAAATCCCCTGTGAACAACTCCTGAATTTAATGTGAAGTTTTGTCCTACTATGACAAAGTTCTTTAGTGAAGATTTGTAAAAGCGTGAAGCGCTCCAAAGATGAAGTCATTTTTCCAACTCAGATGAAACTACATTAACAAGCAGGCATAGGACAAGAACACAAATTCAGCAAAAACTAATCCTGAGGATAAATGCTATTGTAATCAAACTGACAGGTTAAAGCAATAAAAACTCCGTGCCTCTTCTTCTTCATCCAAGCAACCCTTTCACCTAGAGCCAAAGCTACCCCATTGTGCAATACTCCCTTGGCTCCTGGAAATTGAAATCCATTTTAAGTAGTGCTTCCTAACTTTGGTACCAATCATTTGCAGAGCAAAGGTATCATAGACCAGCTTAATTTGGTCACTGAGATCAGATCATTGAGAACTTGCTAACACCACCACCCACCATCTAAACCATGGCCTCATCATTGCACTTATAACACTTTTTCTTAACCCAAGCATTATAATAATATGCTAGTTATTTCCTAAGGAAATGCTTGGCTAAAACACAATTTATATATCATCATGCACAATAAGTTCAGTTGTTTCAATATTTCAGGAAGTGGCATGCTAGTAAGTTAAGTTCATTTTCTCAGGGTCTCAAAATGAGTCAGTGCAGGAAGTAGTTTTGATTTCTCTAGACTTTTACTTGTGTATATTAATGTGTCTGCACATAGTCATGTCTGTGAAAATTGTTCAAATGGTTAAGCACTTTTAATTTATATCATTTATGTTTAACATGTTGAGTGGCACTTTAAACACTTAAGGACACGTTAAGTGTACATTATCATAGTGTACATTATATTATTTTGAGCCTTTGTAGAGAATGACTAGGTGGGTACTAATTGTATAGGCACAAGAGGGCACTATTGGAAAAAAAATACAGCCCTGGCATTAGAAATATGTCCGGAGAGAATGGTGCTCTCAATGAGATGTTTAAAAAATAACTGTTCAGAATGTGCCCTGGAAGATTTTATTCTAGCAGCATAGTGATAGTAACAAATAGATGGCAAGAGAGGGCAGGCTACTGTGGCACTTCATGACTCTTTAAAGGAATACTTTGAGCAGAGTGATATATATTTTTATGTTTCTTACACTGTGTAGTTTGATGGACAAAAAAAAAATTTTAAGTTTCCATGTAGATTGGAGATGACAACATTTCTGGTATAATTGGAGTTTGTCATGACCAACAGTGGACAAAAGCAAATAATATAAAACTAGGCTCGTTATCTGTATCACATAATCCATATGTGTGTGTATATATACTGTAATATATATATATATATATATATATATATATATATAATGTATGTATGTGTGTGTATATATGTATGTAAGTATTACTTACAGAATGTAGTTTGCAGTCATGGCCAAGAATTTTTTTTTTTTTGTCTCATGTTTTCAGACAGACCAGATTTAACAAACTTTCTGATACTGTTGTTGTGTCACATAATCCACATATAAAGTCATCCAGTTGTACGCTCACAATGTTCCAAACACATTTATATTTACTAAGATATTGTTAAATAAACCACCTCCACAAAACACTCTTGTGCAGTGAAAATGGAAGGCACACATGCACAAACAAGCATTTGAATTGTAGAACCACCTCCCATTGTTATATTTATAGTCATATCTATGAGCAAAAACTGGAGTACCCCGGGATTATTTAGCAGCATCACTGAGTTGACCTTCTGCTTGTTGAACCATTTTGGGTCTGCAGAGGTAGGAGGCATATTCTCTTCCTGATAATGTTTTCACTTTATTTTACTGTTTAGTTTTACATGTCCTTCAGCATACGCTTTTTGTTAATGTCATTTTAAGGAAAATGTTAGCCATTGAATAAGCCATTACTGGACTAGACTCAAGACCACTGAATGAGGCAGGGAAATGAATCTTCAATTTAAATGCTCAGATGTGCTTGACTGTGCTCCATTTTGATTCATGACAGTGTTTTGCAGAAGTGTCATACCGTACCATTTTCTAAGCCCACTTAGTCCTGAGCAGGGTCACAGTGGGCTGGAGTCTATCCCAGCAAACATGGGGTGCAAGGTAGGAAAAAAACCTAGTTTTGCGTAAGTGGTTATCCAACACTATTTTAGTAAAAATATATGTGTTTGGGATATTATGAGCATACGAATGGATGACTTGACCTGTGGATTATGTAACATGAGAAACATGAGTTTTTTCATGACTTTTTTATATGCTTGGTGTTGTCCAGTTTTAATCCCCATAGATCCCAATAATTTCAGAAACGTTGTTATCTCTATTGTGCATGAAAACATGAAATTAAAAATTGATTTCAGCTTTGGCTACAAAGTGCATGGAGTAAGTAGCCTATTACAAATTTTTTGTTGAAGTATTTCTTCATCTGGAATCTGAAGTTTAGGGTTATTTGAATCCCTGGGGCCACCAGAGCAGGATGTTGGATTCCATCTCTCATTAATTTCCAGAATGTATTCCTGACTTTGGAAGTGTTTGTGGGGAAGATCCAAACAGTGATGACTGCCTAGACATTTCAAGCTCCTCCATGTCAGACCTTAAGGTGACCTTGGAGTCAAGAGTTTCATAGTTGGCAAGAGTCTGGTTGGCAGGGGGATGAAAGACTATAGTATCACAGGAAATGAGAAAAGTGGCTTTGTGTGGTACTAAGGAGGTTAGTGAAGCAGCCGCCTCGCCAAGTAGATAGCTTTATAAAGGGAGGTCAAGAAAGGCATCAAGATTTATTATTTTCTAGGTTTTTTGTATTCTTGTCATTCCCTTGAGTTCTACTGTATATGATTAATCTCTCTTAGAGTTCACTCTTATTTTGGGGTGGCTCAAGTGCGACTACTGTTGTTCACACACTGTAAAAGTTGTAATGATAAGGTATGCTATTAACTGTGCTATATTAAAGCTTATTGTTTGGAACAGCAACCTTAAGGTGTCAAGTCTAGTTCCTTAACTTTTAGACCACACTCCCTACACATTACAACATAATCACACAGAACCAAAGAGAAGAATTCATCCTGCTACTGTTTGTCTTTAGCTCCAGGCCAGTAAATCACATAGAACTGTCCCTGAACTCTCACTTTTTCTCTCCTTTTTGTATTTTCCCTGCAGGCAGAAATTGTGAAAAGATTAAATGGTATCTGCGCTCAAGTCCTGCCCTACCTGTCTCAAGAGGTAAGAAAGGGTCACCTCTTTGAACACATTGAAGGAGTAGGGCAGCTGTCTTGGGAAGGACAAATGCTTATTGCATTCATTAAAGCATTCCAGAGTGGCAGATGTGCATTCTGTTTATCTTTCGTGCCTTGCAGCAGACAGACTGTGTCTCCTGTACAGGGTATTTACAGTTGCTAAGCATTTCTCTCAGTATTCACAAGATAAGGTCAACATAGTTTGAGTCTTTCATACTAAGAGGGAAGACAGTTGTATGGTTATTAGGTTAATAAAGAGTCGGCAGACACTGGGCTTATTGTACTGTATGAGCAATAGGGTGGACATTTAGATCCTGGGCTGGTGCCAAATGAATGTTGGCTTATGTGCTTCTGGGAATAAATTTGATTATTTTGATAGGACAGGAGTTTGGCTTTAATGCAAGTATGAAATGCATACAGTATGAAGTTTTGTTAACACTAACTCTTCTGGCCCAGACCTAGAATTGTAGGTGAGGCTAGACCAAGTTGTTACTGCCTGAACACTTTAAAGACATGGTTTGAACACTTTTTTTTAGTCTCACACCCTGTTTCATTTATTTAATGGACTCACTCTGTTTTTTCCCCTCTTTTTACATAACAGCACCAACAGCAGGTCCTAGGAGCCATTGAGAGGGCCAAACAGGTGACTCCCCCAGAGATGAACTCCATCATTCGGGTATGCAAGCCTTTTTAGGATGAGTAGTGTGAAGAGTTTATTTCTTATACTGCATCACTTCTAAACTATTAATTTTGTTCACGTTCTTTTTTGCTTTATATGCAGCAGCAACTCCAGGCACACCAGTTGTCTCAGCTCCAGGGCCTGGCCTTGCCAATGACCCCTCTGCCTCTGGGCTTGACTCCTCCGACCCTGCCTGCTGTTACCAGCAGCTCAGGTCTGTTTTCGCTGTCCAGCATCCTAGCTTCACAAGCTCACTTGGCAAAGGAAGAGAAGACAGCACGTGATGGGGGTGATAGCCACCGAGACGAGGAAGGCGACAAATCAGATTAACATCCCTGCCCAAAGTGCAGCAGGGTGGCAGATTTTGCTCTTTCTCTCTCTCTTTCTATCTCAAGCTCTTTGTTTTTTTTTTCTTTATTGTTTCCCTTATACCTTTTTGTTTTGAATGGGCTGATGACACAGAAACAGCTGTATCTGGAGCAAGGGTGATATTTGCTGAAGCAGATTATAAATATTGTCCTCTCCATTCCCGTCAGGTACAAGCCTTGCAACTTCCACTTGTACTTTTGCTCTGGCATGGAACCACATCTTTAAGATGAAGTGTAAATCTTTTTTATATATTATTTTTGCCCAGTGTAAAAGTAAGTGGCATCGAAAAAGTTTGTTTGAATATTTGAAGGCTTTGCAATTTTTACCTACACATCTTTTCAAAATAGCCTGTCAGCTTGGATTGTAAAGCTGAAAGGATCAAAATTTTCCCATTTCCTTTTGTTTTCCTCTTAACTGATGATGATGATGTAAATGTTTAATTTGTTACTTTTAATGTTTATTCATTTTTGTTAATTTTTGTTGAGCCATTTATGACAAAAGTTAGAAAGTTTTGATTACAAAATTAGCCTCTGTGTGCTCTAAAACTAGATTATATAAAAAGAAACTCCAGCATGCAGTCGGCCGTTAATGCCATTAATGCATAACAACAAAAATGAGAAACTATGGGAAAAAAACTAAATCATCTTTCAGACTGTTTTTTGGACGTGCACCCTCCAGAGCATTTTGACATGGAAGTGTGTGAGCTGCATGGTGTAATGTGCTGGGATGCAGTGAAAGAGAAGGTAATGCCGCTGAACCGGCATATCGACCTCTAGCAAAATTTAATAGCAGGTATACTGATGTAATGACGCTCTGGTCAATCTCTAGCCCATACATGCCAGCGGGGTAAAATGAAATTAGAAGCTCCCAGATCTCAGTCAGGCTGCACATTGAGAGGAAATGGAAAATGTTACAATTTTCAGATAAACACTTTGCCCCCTATAATGCCAAAATGAACGCTACTACACATCCTATGGAACGCCATTAGTATTCTTTTAAGATACATATTTAATAAAAATGATATAATTATTGTTAGCAACCATGCACATTTATTGCAGACATTCATTTGCTATAGAACTTCTATAAGTGCTTCTTTTGTTTTTGTGCTACATAGAGCTCTTCCCATCATTTTGGTAGGGGCTCCTTGGGACCTCCATATTCTGTTTGCCTGCAGAATTTCTCATTTGTAATGTTTTGCTGCTTAAATGTCATCAGTCTGAGATTTCAAATTCAAACCTTGCTTTCATTTTTTTTTACTTTTAGTATTATTATGTATTTACTGCTTTAAATTCCCATCAGGCTTCTAAGTACCATACATTAATTCTTCTTCCAATATAAAAACAGTTGTACACCTGAGCTCTGTATCCTCTGAGAGATCCTCATTTATGTACACAGAAGTGAATAATCAGTAAATCATTCATTTATTCGCCCATTTTATGAACCTATTTTTCATTTGCAGGACTGTGGTAGTTGATGTCTATCTCAGCAACAGTAGACTCAAAGCAGGGAGCAGCCTGAGTAGGGATGGCAGTCCATCTATGAATCTGCTTTGGCTTTGAATTGTTTCAGCCAATCAGCTTGAAACTCTGCCTCTGACATCACAAATCAGGAAGTATATGGAAAAGAAATTAAAATCCCCCCAATTGTAGAAGAAAAAGAAGATCCTTCCTCATTCACATAAACATACACAAAATGCTATGAGCTTGGCCAAATAAATCTCTCATCATTTAAAATCTTAAGTAAACCGGTTTTGAGTGTAAGAAATGTAAATTCATTTGTCTCTCAGCACTGTATACCTTATTCATGATATCAGAGGCAAATTTTAAAGCTGATTGGTTAAAGGTGAATGACAGTCCTCTGACAACACCTTTTCAATGTTGTTCCGGGAGCAACAGAAACCCAACAATATCTGATCAACCACGGTCCATCATAAGGCACACCAACACTCACCTTCACCACCTGACTGTCGCAAGCCAGCCTCATGACAGAATTCATCCGAATACTGAATAAGTAAGGTGTTAAATAAACTCTGATATAGACAGCAACATTACACCTGCTACAAATAAGATTACAAAAACAATATAAGATTGAAAAACTTAGACTTATTAGTAGAATAACAATTTGAATATGCCTGTAGTTAATTTAATTATGTAATTTGGACAGGTTAATTCATACTTCCTCTTCTCTTTCTCATATCTAACCATAAATGTCTTGCTGAATAAAAAGTCTGTTGTATCCAACCCTCAGTATACTGAACCTCAGATCCCTTCAGCTTAGGCCCTAATCTGCAAGCAGGTCATCACATCAGAATGCTCTCTGAATTTCAACACTAATCGCCCTCCTTAGATGAAAATTCCATCATCTTTGGTAATACAATTCCATGCCTCCCTGAAGAAACTCCATTTTAGAAAGAAAAGCAGCACATCCCATTGGAATGAGGAAAATAATACAGAACGCTCTAAGCAGTCATTTTTAATTAACACAATTTTTTTTTCTTCAAATTCAACACTTTTGTGCCGCAAGGGTTTTAAATAAGGATTGATCAATGAGGTGGTTAATCTGCCCTTGTTTATTCAAAAGAAGAATAAAAGTGCTACCTGTTGGTGTTATGTTTTCATCAGCAGCATGTAGTGTTTAGTTTTAAAGCAGTGCATTCTCTCAAGCACCACCCCCCTTTCCATTTCCAACCCCCACCTCCACTCTGTATCCTGTCCTACTCCAATTGCCTGCTTGCCGCTTTCCTTTTAATTTCATCATGCTTTTGCTAAATAGCCTTTGAGACTGAAAGCCGAATTTCATACTGCTAGGCAAGTGGTTAGGGGGGGTTGCATATAAATAAAGACCCTCACATTACTATTACCTGTATGTATGCAAAAATAGTCCAGCCTGCCACATTTTCTGGGATATGCTGGGCATGGCTGAAAATGTCTTAAAAAATGAATGGGGGGTATTTTGGAATAGGTCATCCTAGTCAAAGCTGACATGTTTGTAACAAGTTGTGCTTCTGCCTAAACAAGGCAATAAAAATGCCGATATCCTCATCAATGTGTTAATGAAGCATCGTAATCTTTCAAGCTTTGTAACTTTTTTCTTTAATACTTTTTTGTGTTGTATGTATGTAAAACATTCAGTGTGTATTTGGCAAATGTATGTCATTTGTGTTTAAAACCAATACTATAGCTTGGTTTAAAAAAAAAATTAAAAACATCGAAAAAACATTTACTATAAAGAAATGACCAGTTCAGCAGTAAGGAAATATTTATGGTGCCTTACAAATAAAAAACAAATCAATGGAGGTACAGGTGGGTGGTCTTTTCTTAAAGACATAAGTTTTTTTCCACTATTACACTGTGAATGCAGTATTAAAGGTCTGATTTTCAAGTGAAAGAAAAATTCCTGGCAAGTCGGTTTCACCTACCAAACACAAAATGAAATTCAGTGTCAGTCCCAATGCTGAAGATGTTTGCAATGTAATGCTAGACATGTGACCATTCAGCCAGCTTTTGGTTTTGGTTGTAAGTGAGACCTCAGTTTTGGTTATGAAATTATTACAGGAAGAAGATGAAAATCTTTTAGCTGTTAAAATCTGTCAATAAGTGTTTGTCTTGCTTTTGCAGATCCTGGTCGGCAGCAACACCCCTTGTGTACTTTATTATTGTACGCTTTGTTGCAGTGAAAATGAAAATAACTTACAGCCCCCTCCGAAAGCATTTTGATGGCAAGTCCAATTCTTTGGTTTTTACTAAACATTGAAGACATTTGGGTTTGAGATCAAATGATAATTATGAGATGAGAGTTCAGATTGTTAGCTGTTATTTCCTGTTATTGAACCTACAGTATATGTGTTAAATAACATATAGAACATAGCACCTTTTGTAGCACTCGTTTTTTGTTGCTTGCTTTTGGGTTTTTTTTCCCCCTTCAGTCTCCTCTTGAAGAAGTGAAAAGCAAGTTCAGTTAGGTTAAGGTCTGGTGATTAGATTTGGCCAGTCTAAAACCTTCCACTTTTTCCCCCAGAGCAAGTCCTTTTTTGAAGTTGGTAACATGTTTGGGATCATTGTCTGGCCACATGATGAAGTTCCACCTTGTTTGGATGCATTTTTCTATAAACTTTCAGACAAAATGGTTATGTAGACTTCTGAATTAAGTTTGCTGCTACCATCAGTGAGTTAAACCATCAATAAAGATGATTGAGCCTGTTCCAGAATCAGCCTTGCAAAACCAAGCCGTGACACTATCCTCACCGGGCTTGACAGATGAGCTTGTATGTTTTGGATCATGTGCAGAACCCATGTTCCTCCACACTCTGGCATTCTCATCACTTTGGTAGAGGTTATCTTGGTCTTATCAGGTCTCATCAATACTTGTTCCTGTACTTTTCTCTGTACCTTTTTTTTCATCTTGTGGTATGGCCTCTGTAGTTCTGCTGTAAAGACTTCTTCAAACAGTGGATGGTGATACCTTTACCCCTGCCCTGTGTTGGTTGTTGATGATGTCACTAACTGTTGTGTTTCGGTTTTCTTCATGGCTTTCACAGTGTTTCTCATCATCAGCTGTTATTGTTTTGCTTGGCCAACCCATTTGATGCCTGTTGTTCCAGTGGTCTGACTTTTTCAGAATTTCTATATTGGCTATGCCCAATGTTTGTGCAATTCCTCAGATTGATTTTCCCTCTTTTGCTGAACTTCAAAACGACTTGCTTTCCTTCTGAAGACGGCTGTTTGGTTTTCATGTTGGTCTAACCTTTTTAACAACAAATGCATTTATTACAAGGAACATTCCAGGGTAAAGAAAAAAGTTCATATTCAGAGCTGTTTATTGTTTAAACAGTCAATCTAACCGGACACATCTGGGTAACAAAACACACCTGTCAGTCACATGTCCCTGTACTTTTGCTTGTCAAAAAAAAAAATAATGGGTGGTCTGTACAAGGTGTTAATACCACAAACTAAAAGCCGATGTTCTAAACTTTCATCTCATATTCATCTTTTGATCTCAAAACCAAATGTCTTCATTGTACAGCAAAAACAAGAGAATTTGCCTTGCCATTCCAATACTTTAGGAGAGGACTGTATATTTAAATTGAGAAAGTCTGTGGGAACATTTGTGTATTCTTAAATGCAGTGATGTTTGTGTGTCACCTTGTGTCTTGAAGTAGACGAAAGAGGCTTATAGTGCTACTCAGAAGTGCGCCTGCGTCGGTTTCAATCATATATTGCACACATGAACAAGTTTCTGTTTTTGATTGTGTGAATAAAAAAAAAAAATCATCAATTAGTCATCAATAATTTAATTTCTTTTTTCAACAACAAATTTCGTTGTGCCAGCCCTTCTTGTCAGGCTTTCTTCTATAATGTAAAAGTGTTCCTTTATAGCAGTGTTTTTATCCCTTTTTTGCAACCCAACTGTGACTTCTTGGGTGCTGTAGATGGTTAAGTGCTTAAGTGAAGAGAAAAAATCGGCCTTTGCTTTAATGTCTTAGGGAGGTACTAATATAAACTTAAGTCAGACAGACTTTTTTCTCTCACATACTTGGTATATGAAACCAATGACGTAATTCCAAGCATGTGCAGATTAAAACCAATTTTATACCATATGCTTCAGTTAAGGGAGCTACAAAATACAGACAGCAAACACCTTGCAACATCACCTACTCCATCTTCCAATTCTGTGTAATACTCAGAAAATTTAGCCCAAAAACCTGAACCAAACAGAAAAGTTAAAAGCACATACAACCCACAACTTCTGAGGTATCGATTTACTGCTACTGTGAGTCATTGAGCAGTATGAGGCTTTCCAAATCATTAAGGTCTTTGGAAACAGAGCACAGTACTTACAGAAGTACATCCATTTGATTGAAAAAAAAATTCTTGAGGCTTCACAAAAAAAACATTTCTGCACACTTATACAGTAAACCAGCAGGCACTCCATCTATCATGTCTTGTTGCACATTGAATTGCCAAAAATTACAAAGCATTGCAGAACAGCTCATTTTGCCTTGTGAAATAGATTTGTGCTCTAAAACTTTAGATGAGTGAGCTACCAATAAATTACAAAAATATTACTGTCTGTACGTACCCCAGATTTTGAAAACTAAGTAAGTTTTTTTCCATTTAAAAGACAAGAGGGCACTAAATTTCATTAAATATTATAATTTTATATTAATATATCTAATATTATCTACTCATATATATATATATATATATATATATATATATATATATATATATATATATATATATATATATATATATATATATATATAAAATCCTAAACCTAAAAGTGCAATGATTTTATGTCCCGTTTTTTGTCACGCTTTAAATCAGGCTTATTTTAAAACTTACATATATATGTATGGTATCATTCTTTTCAGAATTTATCAAACTTTAATGTGATATTGTTAGATTTTTAGATTGTTACTCCATTTTTAAATTATAAACTAAAATATCAAGAAAGTCCTGCATCGAGCATAGTGGACTTCAGTTTAATGGGAATACTCCAATCAGTAAGAGAGTAAATATTTTATTCTCCGTTAAATAATTTTTTTTTTTTTTTTTTTTTTTTTTTTTTTTTACATATTTATAGAATTTTGTCTGGGGGTTTGGTGGCGAAGGCGCAGGGCGGGTTGGGCACCGAAGGTGCCGGGAGGCTTGCCCACCTAGTATTATATATTATATTCAATACTCCTTTGTCAGGTTATTTTTATTATGTGCACCGTATTTTCATATTGAATATGTATTGTAAATGAGTGAAACAGATACAAAAAAGATTTGGGGATCCTTCCCATGTATTGTAGGAGAGAGTAGTCTTTTGAGACTGATGTCGGTCTTTTAACTGCTAAACAACAAAAGACAAACAAGTTGAGTTAATGGACTGGTTTTATATTGTGACAGCATGAAGTCGGAAGTGATGTCATCAGGATGGGACGGAAGTGGAGAAAAGAATGGGTTATTCTTCTGCTGGTCTGTAGAAAGAAGAGAAAAGGCATTACCGTATATACTCATGTTTAAGTTCTCCCGCGGATAAGTCGCGGTTTTATTTTACAGTACAATTTCACGTTTTTTATAATGTCGGTTGTATAAGTCGAATGCGGAAAACTCACAATATTTATCCAAGAGCTTATGATATGCTAACGCCCTACCTGAGAAAGTAACCACGGAGCACACTGCCTTTTTTTTTTTTTCCAATGTATTGTGCCTACATGACCACACAGTAATACCCAAACTATTCCGAAGCGACGTTTGCACTGTTTTGTGTTTTTCATATCTCACACCCTCATACACCTTTGTTGTAAGAGAATCCATTCTCTACGGTGGAACATTCAATCAGAAGAAAATATGAAGTTGGTTTTAAATTAAAAATCGTTGAAGTGCCGAAAGAAATTGGTAACTGCGCTGCTGCAACAAAATTTGAAGTGTCTGAGAAACTGGTGTGAGATTGAAGGAAGCAAGAAGATGTAAAAAAAAAAAAATTAAGTGTATTTTTGAACGGGCGTCTACAGTAAGTCGGTGTCTAATTTTATGGTTGATTTTTCAGGTTTCAAGACCAGACTTATACGCAAGTATATACGGTAATTCTCATAACCAACCCTTTTACTATCGTGTTACTGTCCTGAATTGGACCCTTTGGCTGACCCCTAAGTGCGCACGTGTGTGAAATTATTTATTGTTTCTTGTTAATGTGTGTCATCCGAGGGACAATGCCGGCTAGTTTACATAAAAATTACCATTAATAAATTGTTCATCACTGAACAAAAATAATTAAAAATGGTTCACAAGGCCAAACAGGTTGAAAGCTACTTCTTTTTAGAAGGATGAATAATGTTGTAAAGGGCACCATACAAGAAGTATATATATATATATATATATATATATATATATATATATATATATATATATATATATATATATATATATGTAGTATGTGTGTGTGTGTGTATTATAGCATGTAGTTTGCAGTCATGGGAAAGAAAATTTTTTTGTCATGTTTGCAGACAACAAGTTTAACAAATTTTCTGATACTGTTATTTGTTGTGTCACTTAATCCACATATCACGTCATCCAATCATATGCTCACCACATCCCTAATACATTTAATTTTGCAAAAATATTGTTAAATTAACCACCTCTGCAAAATGATCTTGTGAACAAAAATAGAACATAGTCAGAATCAATTGAGCCTTTAAATTGTAAACCACCCTGTCATTCCAGTGGGTAGCTCAGGAATATTTAGCAGCAGTCTGTGAACCTGCATGGGTGGCTTGACCTTCTGCTTGTTAAAGCATCTCAGATATGCAAAGTACAAGGCATATTTCCTTGTTGATAATGTTTTCACTTGCTTTTCTTTAACTTTTAATCTTTAGTTTTGCGTGTCTCTCAGTGCATGCTGTTTGTTGATATCACACAAGTGCAATATTAGCCAATGAATAATCTGTTATTGGGCTTGAACTCCTATCCAATAGATCAAACGGACAGGTAGGTCTACAGTTTAAATGGAAGTGGTTTATTTAACAACAGTTTAGCAAAAATGCATGAGTTTGGGATGTTGTCAGGTCGTCCAGTCGTATGTTTACATGTGAAGTATGTGACACAAGTAATGCAAGATTTTTCCTTCAAACTTTTTTATATTGTTTGCTACCAGCCTGTATTGATCATCAATAGACACTTCTATCAGGGACTTGGGTATCTCCATTCTGCTTGAAAACATAAGATTAAAAGTCTTTCTAGGCCATCACTACAATTTACTTGGGATAAGTAACGTTTTAAAATTTTTGGGTGAAGTATTCATTTTATCTTTCCCATAGTTCAGTTGCTTATTCACCAAGCATTTGTTACCCACACAGGAGAATGTCCTATTACATTGTCTTGCAATGCTGACATCAAGGTCGAGGAACTTGTGTACCAGATATACCCTCTGAGAGCTTCTCTCTGCCGAAGTGTTTATATCAGTGTTCAATTACTGACCATCAGTGTGCCTCATCTGTGTGGGACTGCACTCTCCATGTGACTCCTGTATTCAAAACTCATCTCATCTGTTTGGAAGAGCACTGTTGAGTTGTATGAACAGTGCTGTTTTTCTGCTTTGTTCTTTGTAAAACAAAGTAACAATTTTGTGCGAGTCACCATTGTCTATCAATGGGCTGAATTGAGGAACTGTAGAACTTGTTATATGTGCTGGCCTTAGCTTCTATTAGTAACCTGTGTTTTGAACACAAATTAATGCTTTACCTGCAATCAAATGTAGGTGATGGTTTAAAAAATAATTAGCACTAATGGTAGAATTAATGTGAATACCCAGTAGTTTTTACATTTATTAGCTGGAGTTTGTGATCTTTGAAAACTAATTCTTTTCATGTGTGACCCATGATGGCCCGTCTACTGTGTTATTAATGGAAGTGCTAATTTTCCCAGATCAATACATGCATGTTTCTGAGGTGGAGCCGGAGAAACTCACCTTATCAATTCCCCATCATTGCATTTGTTTTTCTACTCTTCGTACTGTAAAGATTCATCTTCTTGGAGGCTTGCTTTCCCCAGGTCCCAATGCAATTTCACAGAAGAACAATCATTGAATATTAGTTGAGAGGTACAATAAAGCTTTAATAATGATTTCACAAAAAAGAGAAGCTTGACACCACTCTTGGAATTCTTCTAACGGTTTTTTATGTTTTAATAAGCTTTCTACTGACACTAATTATTGCTGGAGGATAATCCCCCATCCTCTCTTGTGTGCATCTGTCAAGAGTTGCATTCCAGTGCCACTCGCTTCTGCCACAAGGTGGCACTCTAGATCTGTCTACATTTGAACCCATCGTGTGAGCTAAAGGGACGGGCCCGCTCTGCCGTTGCCTTGAAATCGATTGCAAATTGCTTTTTTTTTCCTTACATTAGTTGCAAATTTCAGCACTTATGTGGAGATGTAAAGCACAGCAGGAGAGGACGATGATCTTGTGTTTAGTTTTGTGCTGAACTGAAACTCTAGGCAGGCAGTACCTCTGGACAGAGGTGGTATAACGAAGGGCAAAGGCACTGGACATTAAAGTACAAGGTAGGAAACCCCCTGAGAGAGTCGCTTGCAGTTGTGTGAAAAAATAACTACACCCCGTGAAATGTTTCGTTTTTTAACAGAAGTGGGCATATCAAGATTTCATCTTCATTTAAACAATATCTGTAGATATTGGTGATATAACAAACATCATGCCACATTTATATTTTGTAGCCCAGTGTATAATTTAAATAAACATAAATGCAAATTTTACATGTAGAAAAAAAGTCCACTTCTGTTCGTCACTACCTCAGATCAGAATCAGGTGCATCAGATCAGGTACAAAAGATCAGAACATCTTTAGGGTATTTGTTCTGAAGCAGTCGTATTTAAATTTCAGACATTTAGTTGGGTTTGCTCTTTATTGTGTTACGAGACCTTCAGAACACTTATAGATGCCTGTGAGTCTGGGGAGGGATTTAAAAAGATCTCTGAATAACTAGAAATGTACAATTCCACTGTCCAGACAATCATTTACAAGTGGAGAAGATTTCAAACAACTGTTGACTTGGCCAGGCCAGGCCACCCCAGTAAGTTCAGCTTTAGAACAGAACATGAGAAACTGAAAGAAGCCGTGACTTTTCATCACGGGACTTACACAGTCGCTGTTGATGTTAAAGTGTGAGCATCTTCCATTAGAAAGAGTCCTCACAGATGAGATCGACATGGGAGGTGTGCCAAGAGGAAACCTTTGCTGTCGAAAGAACATCAAGGCAAGACTAACATTTACCCAATGAAGACCTGGGGTCTCATTTAAAAAACTTAGTATGCGCATGTCTGATAAAAAAACAGGAAAATGCATCCATCAAAAAAAAGAAATCACATTTATAAAACCTGAATTGTGCTCATTTCTACATGATTTTCTCTTGGAAATCATAAAATCACATCATAAATATGCTCGAACAGCACCCTGAAACGGCCAAACATGGAGCATGCTAATCACCCTTATGCATATGCAATCACAATGCTGCAGAACGCCACTGGCTGGTAGAGCAGCCGCTCCCTCCTGGCACATCAAGAACTCCCCCCAGCAGTATCTGGCTGTGCTCCACATATGAGGGCGCAAGATCATCCGTGTCATTCTAGCACCTCTGTGCGTTCAGAGTGTCCAAGAAAGGCGTATGAAGCCAGCGTCCGAGCAGGTAGCTGCTGTCATCTGGCACATGTAATGATGGGATTGCTGTTACAATGAATAGTGCAGGCCATATGAAATCCTGAGGGTTCAGCTAGTTATTACATTACCTTCACGTCTGCCAAAGCTACTTTGCTTCACAATCATCACGCACAGCATCATCACTCCCAATACTTCTGCCAAAGTAGGCCAGTAAGACATGACGTTTATCACTTTGATCACAGATGACATTCATTAACGTACCTGCTTATGATTAACAAAAGCAGCTTCATTCTGACCAGGTGTCCCTATTGCAATATGATTGCAGAAATTGCTCTGATTATGTTAGGAGAACTAGACACAGTTGCATTTTTATTTTGTACATACTGTATATTTTATGTGTGTACACCTACACCATACGAAAACTGAATGCAGTGCCTCACTGGTCAGTTAGTGGCTTCCAGCACAACAGGCATGATGGCGTGGAGCAAGGCTGAGATATTCCTGACTTGTCTGCCAGTTCTCTGAAATGTGACAACAGGTAGTTGATATAAACTGAAGAAAAACCAAGAAAGTTCTTTAGTGCAAACATGCTGCATTGGCCCTGAATAAAAGGAAACTAATAAGAGTCTAAACTTTATATTCATCATTCGGAAAACTAATATATTAGTCATGTCAACACACATTTTAATAATGGCTCTGTGCAAGTCATCATTTAGCTGGTTTGACTCCATTTCCCTACTTGATTAAGGTTATTGTCATTCCCCAGTTTCTCTGAAATGCTGTGTTCGTGTGGGTCAAAGTTGCCCTAAATAATCATGTTCGCCCTATCAAGTTTTCTTTTATAAATCCCGATGTTTGAGTGGGAAGATGCATATGCAGATTTCAAGCCTTGTTTTTTTTTTTTGTGTGTATGCAAGCTTTATAAGTGAGGCCCATGGACTTCTGGAACAATGTGTACCGGACAGAAGTGGCAAAGAGTTCTTTGGCCACAGTACCAGAAGACATGTTTGGAGAAAGTGAGAATTTGACCAGAAGAACTTGATACCAACTGGTTTTCTGTAGCAGGGCCTGAGGAACTCGCCATCATAAAATCCACTGTGAATTCTTTCTTTGTATCAGAGAGTGCTTGAGGACAATATGGGAACATCAGTCAGAAGACTGAAGCTCAGCCAAAAGAGGACCTTGCAACATGACAGTGACCCTAAACATTATCAGTAAATCCATGGCTGAAAAGGAAGAAATGGAGGCTTCTGGAATGGCCAAGTTAAAGCCCAGATTGGAATTCCATCAAGATTCTGAGGAGGGGGGATTTTGAATGGGCTAAGACAGGTAAAAGAATTCTACATGGAGGAGTGGGAAAAATTTCCTCCCAGTTGATGTTGTTGGACAGTTAGAGGAATCGCCGACTTAAGGGGGCATCACCATCTACTAGAGCAGTGGTCTCAAACTCCAGTCCTGGAGGACCCCAATGACTGCAGGTTTTCATTCTAACCCTTTTCTTAATTAATGGCCTGTTTTTGCTGCTATTGATCTTCTTTTGACTTAATTTGAATTGACTTGTGCTTGAAGACTTGGACCCCCTTAATTGTTTCTCATTCTTTGATTAGCTTCCAAACAGTAATGAGACACAAAAAGAAGCCAAAACATGGCCAGCAAACTGTGTTCATCATACAATATCTGAAAATAAAGAAAGATGAAGGTCTCATCAGGAATTTTGATCTGCTCAGGTCCCCAACACATTTTAACAGTGCTGCTCTTAGAAAAGAGAAAATTAACAATTTCAGAAATGTCTGCCATTTCACAATGAGAGCAGCAACAAGTCATGGAATTAAAGAACGGGTTTAATTAACGATAATGATCGGCGCCACTTGGAGTGAAATTGGTTGGAGTTTGAGCCCTGACTTAGTCGGTCTTCTGTTGGCTCACACATTTCATTTCTGTTTGGGTGCCATTTAAGGAAAGACATGAAGCAATTCAGAGGAACAAATCATAAAAAACAAGTTGATTAAAATGATAGGAAAAAGAGTTGATTAGCAGCAAAGACTCATCACCAATTAAGAAAAGGTTAGAATGAAAACCTGTAGCCCACCAGGACTGGAGTCTGAGACCACTGTACTAGAGTAGGGGTCACCAGCCCCAGTCCTGGACGACCACCGTGGTTGCAGATTTTCATTCTAGCCCTTTATAATAATAATAATACATTTTATTTATATAGCGCCTTTCCCATGCTCAAGGCACTTACAGAATATAATAAAGAACGGCAGTGTATACAGTATATAGCATTGTACAAACCAGATAAATAAATAAAGAAGATTAAGACAGTGAATTCTGAAAAAAAAACAGACAACATAATTGATGGTCTAGCAGACACACATACAGGTTATATGAGCATCTTGACATAGAGGTAAACTGAGAAAGGGGTAATAAAATCAAGTTGAGCTAAAAGCCTTCCTGAACAGATGAGTTTTGAGTTGTTTTTTAAAAGAATTCATGGAGTCAGCTGACCTGATTAATTTCGGTAGGTCATTCCAGAGTCTGGGCGCTATACAGCTGAAGGCCCTGTCACCCATGGAGTGTAGATTAGTGTGGGGCACAACAAGACTACCAGAATCAGAGGACCTTAGTGGGCGGACAGGCACATAGTGATGGAGGAGGTCACTGATGTAGTTTGGCGCAAGGTTATTTAAGGCTTTGTAGGTTATTAGGATTTTATATTCGATTCTGTAAGACACAGGGAGCCAGTGAAGATGGAGCAGGATGGGTGTGATGTGCTCGCTGCTGCTGGTTCGAGTAAGGACTCTTGCAGCTGAGTTTTGAATAAGCTGGAGCTGTGATATAAGATTAGAAGGGGCACCTGCCAGCAGGGAATTACAATAATCGATGCAGGATGTGATAAAAGCATGGACAAGTTTCTCAGCATTAGAGAAGGAGAGGAAGGAGCGAACACGGGATATGTTACGGAGGTGAAAGTAAGAAAGTTTCTTAATGTGATTTATGTGGGCGGAATAAGAGAGGGAGGAATCAAAAATGACACCAAGATTTTTTACAGTAGAGGCAGGTCTGATGAGATCACCGCCAAGATAGACTGGGAAGGAGCACATTTTATTAAGTTGCATTTTAGTCCCAGTTTGCAGGAGTTCAGTTTTATTGCAATTTAATTTTAAAGAGTTCTGCTCCATCCAGGTTTTAATTTCACTAAGGCAGGTTGTGAGCTGAGAAAGCTCTGATGAAGTTCCACTTTTAACATTGAAGTAGAGTTGAGTCATCTGCATAAAAATGATAACCCAGTCCATAGCTACGGATAATATGGCCAAGGGGAAGCATGTAAATACAGAAAAGCAGAGGACCGAGGACAGAGCCTTTAGGGACTCCTCGTGTGACTGGTGCTGAGCTGGATCTGCTGTTGCCAAGACTAAAACTTTTGCCTATCAGTCAGATAGGACTTGAACCACTGGAGGGCAGTGCCAGAGATACCCAGCATGTTCTCCATTCTGGACAGTAGAATGTCATGTCTGACAGTGTCAAATGCTGCACTGAGGTCTAACAGAATTAATATGCTGGTTTGTCCAGAGTCTGCTGCCATAAGCAAATCATTGGTTACCCGTAGCAGAGCAGTTTATATTTAATGAGTGCCCTGTTTGTGCTTCTAATTAACTTCTTGTGAATTCATTTTAATTGAATTGTTTTTTTAAGATTTGTTCCCCTGAATTTCTTCATCATTCCTCTAAATTGTTTCATTTCTTTCCTTAAGTGTCACCCAAACAGAAATGAAATGTGAAGTGAGGGAGCCAACAGAAGACAAACTAAGTCAGGGCCTCAAACTCCAACCAGCTGCTTAATTAGGCACAGAGTCTTTAATTCCATGGCTTCTTGCTGTTCTCGTGGTGCAATAGCAGACATTTCTGAAGTTGTTGATTTTCTCTTTTCTAAGAGCAGCACTTCTAAAATGTGTTGGGGACCTGAGCAGATCAAAATTCCTGAGACCTTCATCTTTCTTTATTTTCAGATATTGTATGAAGGACACCAGTTGTTTTGGCTCATTTTGTGTCTCATTATTATTTGGCTGCAAATTAAGGAAAAAGAAACAATTAAGGGGTCCAAGTCTTCACGAGCAAGTCAATTAAAATTAATTCAAAAGAAGTTAGTTAGCAGCACAAACTGGTCACCAATTAAGAAAAAGGTTAGAATGAAAACCTGCAGCCACTGCGGCCCTCCAGGACTGGAGTCTGAGACCACTGTACTAGAGCAACGGTTGTGCTTACTTGTTGCACAGATTTAAATGGCGTATCTTTTAGTTATTCTTTGAATAAATTATAGCAAAGTCAGATTTCCTTTATCGCCTTTATCTAAAGGTACTGTTTAAATAATGATCAAATCTTGATTATGTCCACAAAAGGTGAAAAAAGGTAAAACAATTCATGGGTTTGATGACCTTTAACATTTGTAACATATCCAGATCTTTTAAGTTGCCTTAGATAAAGGCATCAGCCAGATATATAGGAAGAGTATAGGCCCAATATGTGGCACGTTTTTAGGTTTGAACTATCCGTAAATACTAGGAGACTTTGGGGGGCAGCACTGGAGACTACTCGGATCAAACAAAGAGAGCATTCTGGGTGTAACTGTAAGGCTAACAGAGAGTTCCTGAGACCATAACATGACTCCAAGGAGTGCATCTGCAGGATGTTCCCATTTGATACACCAATGAGGAGCTCAATCTGCAGGCTGCCAAAATCTGAACAGACACGATTCCAAGGAAGGCCTCTTGGATTCAACAGATTTAAAGTTAGACATAAATGTGAATGAATCTGGCCAAAATGAGTAAAGCTGTTTCATCTTAAGATCTGACAGGGTAAAATTACAAGGTGTAAGAGATAAGGGGCAGTCAGATCAGATAAAATTAAATTCTATTGCAGTAGAAGTTACAGGGCACCAGTATCTGACAGGATCCAATTTCACAGGTTAAATATTGAGGATCACACAGGATAAGAGGCCAGAGAATAAATTGCAGGATGCTAAAATCTAATAAGGGTAGGCGCCAGGGGGGTGAAGCAGCAGGATATGAAGATCTAATACAACCAAACAACAAGGAAATAAATATGTAAACCACATTGAGCTGACACAATACAACTCTGAAGGTCAAAAGCTGCAGGATTTTAAGATTGGGCTGGATCAGACCTCCACGAGTTAAACAATGGGATGCTGAGATGCGGCCAAATTGTCCTCTTGACAGGGTAAGATTAACAAAGAGGTGAAGCTGTAAGATGGTGACATTGGGAGGGTGAAGTTATAATAATATGTGACACTGTCACGCTCCAAGAGATAAACACTGAAGATATTAAGTTTTTAGAGAATAATACTCTGAGGAGGCAAAGATATTGTGCCTTGGAAAAAATTCTACTCGCATCCTTTCTTTCATAACCTGGGATTTTTATGTTTTAGATTTGGAAATGTTAAATGTTTCCTACACTTTTTCTTAACAGCCAGAGCTCCGAGCATGGCTTAAGTGAGGTTAGGAAATAAGAGGATAGATGTACATTATACGTCAAAGAGTACCTATCATAAAAGAAACGATATAGTGAACTATAAAGTAACAATAAAAACAAATGGCGTAACATTCAGCTGTGTTCAGAGACTGGGCTGACTGGTTTGAATGTTTCAGCAGCTTTAAATGTTCTGATTATGACAATTTTGGTTATTGTGTATTAATAGTAAAAGTAATAATAGTGGTCGTCTTCTGCTCCCATTTAGGGGTCGCCACAGCAGATCAGCCGTCTCCATCTATCCCTGCCTTTTCTGCCACACTGACTGCCTTCATGTCCTTCCTCACCACATCCATAAACCTCCTCTTTGGCCTTCCCCCTTTCCTCTTGCCTGGGAGTTCCATCCCTAACATTCTTTTCCCGATGTACCCCTCATCACTCCTCTGCACGTGTCCAAGCCACCTCAATCTCGCCTCTGTCACTTGGCCACCAAACTGTCATGCACGTGTCATCACTCTTAAATACAAATTCCTAATCCTGTCTATCCTCGTTACTCTGAGTGAAAATCGTAGCATCTTCAACTCCACCACTTCCAGCTCTGCCTCCTGTCTTTTCATCAGTGCCCCTCTCTACAAACCATACAACATGGCTGGTCTCACTAATGTCCTGTAGACCTTCCCTTTCACTCTTATCTACACTTTCCTATCACAAATCACTCCTGACACTCTTCTCCACCCGATCTACCCTTCCTACACTCTCTTCTTCACCTCTTTACCACACTCTCCGTTGCTTTGGACTGTTGAAGTGTTTAAATTTCTGTACCTTCTCCGCCTCCTCTCCCACCACCTTCCCTCTCACTCATGCACATGTACTCCATCTTACCCCTAATGACTCGCATTCCCCTTCTCTCCAGTGCATATCTCCACCTCTCCTGGTTCGCCTCAACATACCGTCTGTTCTCACTACAAATCACAATGTCACCCACGAACATCGTAGTCCACGGAGACTCCTGTCTGACCTCATCTGTCCATCATCATTGCAAAGATTGAAGGGCTCAGAGCCGATCTTTGCTGTAGTCCCACTCTCACCTTGAACCAGGCTGTCATTTCTACTGCACACCTCACCACAGTCACAGTGACCTCATACATCTCTTGCACCACCATCACATACTTTTCTGCTACTCCTGACTTCCTCATACAAAAATAAGAGTAATAACAGAAGGAAATTATATGTACTAGTAGTGTACATCAAACTGTTTTTAAACTCCATTTTACAGTCTCATGGCTGGCTAAAACAGACTATATGCTCACTCTCTTCAGGATTCTGCGTCAGCCAGCTGCTGATATCAAAACAGACTAACTATGGCAGGCATGTCAAACACGTGGCCCCTGGGCCGCATGCGGCCTGCAACAGAAATCTGTGCGGCCCGCACGACAGATCCTAGTTAGCACTAAACTTGTACAAAATGATTACTATCGTTTGTGATTGAATCATTCTGCATCTTCGGCGTTACTTATTGACTTTTCTTACTTCTGCCTTCTGACAAAAGCACATTTTCCCATGGTATTACGGTACCGGAAACGTCATCTGCTAGTATAGCCATGAGCCTTGTCCAAAGTTAATGAGCCGCAACGTCGCAACTGAAGTGCTAGGCTGCTCCAGCCTGGCAGCAGGGGCGGCCTTAGGCATGTGCAAACTGTGCACCTGCACAGGGCCGCCATGCCAATATATACTGAATATAAAACAGAAAGAGAAAATAATGACACAGCTGATGGCAATGTGGCCGAAAAACATTGTGTTTCTTGTTAATTAGTACGCTGTATTTACTAATGTCGCTCGAGTCGGAGCAGTAAGCTATATTAATACACGGTGGTGTAACTCTGGACATGTTAAAGTCAAAATCTCCACTTGCTGCAGGGACATCGAACTGTTGGCCGTAAGTCTGCGTCCCTATTCCTTGCCCAGAGAGTTTGGACACGTCATTGTTGTCATCGTGTATATTCCTCCTCGGGCGGACGTGGAGATAGCAAGTGACATCATCCATTCTGCTGTTGCTAAGTTACAAACGCAGCACCCTGAGGCACTTGTGCTAATCGCTGGAGACTTTAACCATGTGACGCTGGACAAAACATTACCTGCATTCTCCCAGTATGTGGACTGCAACACCCAGGGAAATAAGACTATTGATTTACTGTATGCAAACGTTAAAGACGCATACAGTGCCACCCCGCTGCCTGCGCTTGGGAAAGGAGATCATAACCTGGTTCTGCTTCAGCCTCACTACAAACCAAAAGTGAGAGTCCTACCTGTAACCACACGATCATTCAGGAAGTGGACCCCGGAGGCTGAGAATGCTCTTAGACAATGTTTTGGAACTACAGACTGGGATATCCTGCAGGGATCACATAGTGAGAACATTGAGGAGGTTGTTGACTGCACTACTGACTACATCAACTTCTGTATGGACATTGTAGTTCCAGTAAGAACTGTACGCTGCTATGCTAACAACAAGCCATGGATTACAAGTGACATCAAGGGCCTTTTGAACCAGAAGAAAAGGGCCTTTAAAGATGGTGATCAGCATGAGCTCAAGCGCGTGCAGAAGGAACTCCGAGTCCAACTCAGGGCGGTGAAGGAGCAGTACAGGAGAAAGCTGGAGCAGAAGTTGCAGAACAACAGCATGAAGGAAGTGTGGGATGGGATGAAGATCATCACTGGCTGCAGCTCGAAGCGGGGTATCACCATCGAGAGAGACGTGAAGAGAGCAAACCAAATGAACATCTTCTTTAACAGGTTTGACCACCCTAACCCACTCTCACCTCGGAGTACTGCACTCTCTACACATCCTTCTGCTGATACCAACATAGGAGAGACATCCCCACCCACAATTACAGCAGCACAAGTGAGCAGAGAGCTGAGGAAACTTCGTGCCAGCAAAGCAGCAGGTCCAGATGGAGTATCGCCACGACTGCTGAAGGTCTGTGCATCAGAGCTGGGGGGTCCTCTACAGCGCATCTTCAACCTGAGCCTAGAACAGGGGAAAGTCCCGAGGCTTTGGAAAACATCTTGCATCACCCCAGTCCCAAAGGTATCACGTCCTGGTGAGCTGAATGACTTCCGGCCTGTCGCTCTAACATCACATGTGATGAAGACCATAGAGCGGCTGCTGCTTCACCACCTGAGGCCACAGGTCCAACACGCCCTCGACCCTCTGCAGTTCGCATACCAGGAGAAGGTGGGAGCGGAAGATGCCATCATCTATATGCTACATCGATCCCTCTCCCACTTGGACAGAGGCAGTGGCGCTGTAAGAATTATGTTTCTAGACTTCTCTAGCGCCTTCAACACCATCCAACCTCTACTCCTTAGGGACAAGCTGACAGAGATGGGAATAGATTCATACCTGGTGGCATGGATCGTGGACTATCTTACAAACAGACCTCAGTATGTGCGTCTCAGGAATTGCAGATCTGACATTGTGGTCAGCAACACAGGAGCGCCGCAGGGGACTGTACTTTCTCCGGTCCTATTCAGCCTATATACATCGGACTTCCAATATAACTCGGAGTCCTGCCACGTGCAAAAGTTTGCTGACGACACTGCTATCGTGGGCTGCATCAGGAGTGGGCAGGAGGAGGAGTATAGAAACCTCATCAAGGACTTTGTTAAATGGTGCGACTTAAACCACCTACAACTGAACACCAGCAAAACCAAGGAACTGGTGGTGGATTTTAGGAGACCCAGGCCCCTCATGGACCCCGTGATCATCAGAGGTGACTGTGTGCAGAGGGTGCAGACCTATAAATACCTGGGGGTGCAGCTGGACGATAAATTGGACTGGACTGCCAATACTGATTCTCTGTGCAAGAAAGGACAGAGCCGCCTGTACTTCCTTAGAAGACTGGCATCCTTCAACATCTGCAGTAAGATGCTGCAGATGTTCTATCAGATGGTTGTGGCGAGTGCCCTCTTCTACGCAGTGGTGTGGGGAGGCAGCATTAAGAAGAAGGATGCCTCACGCCTGGACAAACTGGTGAGGAAGGCAGGCTCTATTGTTGGCATAGAGCTGGACGGTTTGACATCCATAGCTGAGCAACGGGCACTCAGCAGGCTCCTATCAATTATGGAGAATCCACTACATCCATTAAACAGTGTCATCTCCAGACAGAGGAGCAGTTTCAGCGACAGACTGCTGTCACTGTCCTGCTCCACTGACAGACTGAGAAGATCATTCCTCCCCCAAACTATGCGACTCTTCAATTCCACCAGAGGGGGTAAACGTTGAACATTATTCAAGTTATTGTCTGTTTTTTACCTGCATTTTTTATTACTCTTTAATTTAATATTTTTTGCTGCTGGAGTATGTGAATTTCCCCCTGGGATTAATAAAGTATCTATCTATCTATCTATCTATCTATCTATCTATCTATCTATCTATCTATCTATCTATCTATCTATCTATCATATAGTGCCTTTCATCTATCTATCTATCTATCTATCTATCTATCTATCTATCTATCTATCTATCTATCTATCTATCTATCTATATGTAGTATTAAAACGTTCTGCTGTAATGAGAATATCATGGACCGCCACTTGGTTTTCAAGTTACAGACACGCGCATATAGAAGCGTGTCATAAGCACGAGGCGGCTATCCAGTGTCCGCAACAGACGTGGCCATCCGCCGTGCATAAGATACCATATTGACATTGGCGGGCGAAGGGGCCACCGATTCTTTCTCTGCCCAGGGCCACCATGAGCCTAGAGTCGCCCCTGGCAGGCTACACTACTGGCTGGGCTGCTGAGACTGGCCACTGGGCAGAACTGACCATCACGAGTAGTAATAGCTCGCATATTTTCACGTTTTTTTGCTCTAGTTTCATGTAATATTGTGTTAGTATTGTAACGAACAATTAGTGCAGACTACAGCTGAAGATCTGAAGTGGACGCGAGAAGTTGGTGAGTTATTTATTAACATATTTTTGTGATTTTGAGTTTGTAAAATTATTTTAGGTGAGGGGGCTTTTTGCATATCGGCTTATTTTACAATATAAACTTTAAAGTAAACTAAGTAAATTAAAATTAGATTTTTGGAGGATTTGTTTTCCAACTTGAATTACAGAGCAATGAATTCAGTGAGTGTTTTCGTAATTTCAGTTCACACGAACAGGACTTTGCGCTGTTTACATCACCATACTCTTACAATGTTGAGAATGCACCCGAGAATATCCAAATGGAATTGATTGAAGTGCAGTCAGATTCTATTCTGAAGGCAAAATACAACGAAGTTGGTGTGCTAGGCTTGTATGCTTACCTGCCACCCTCGTATGTGCAGATCCGTAAGTTGGCATCAAGAGTACTGTCTATTTTCGGAAGCACTTACCTTTATGAGCAATTGTTTTTGTTAATGAAAGCTACCAAAACCCCACATCGCTCAAGACTTACCATCGAGCACCATTCATCCCTCATAAAAGTTGCAGCTGCACAAGATTTCAAGCCTGATATTGACGAACTGGTTACTAACAAGAGATGCCAAGTGTCGGGACAAAAGAAATAGATCACACACTGTGAGACTCCTATATAAGCAATGAATATAATATAATAATATAAGGATCTCCTGTAGCTAAGAGGCTAAGACTCTAATTGTACGCTGTTGTATGGAGATTGTATGGAAATAAATTGCTTTTCTTTAAACTTTTAAGTGTTACATTTTTTAAAGTTTTCAGTATTGGAAAGAAAGCTACAGTAACTTTGTATAATAGTATTTGTTACAGTGTGGCCCACTGACGCTCGTATGGCAGTTGAAGCGGCCCACCAATGGTAGTGAGTTTGACATGCCTGAGCTATGGTGTTTGTTCACCTGGTTGCTTCAAACTGCGCCAAGACTTACAGTAAATGATGCAAGTCACATTATTCAAACATTAGGAGTTAAAGGGAAGAAGGGTATCAAACTATAGGGTTCAAGCTACATCCACAATTACAAAGGTAAGATCTGGATGTCTTAAAAACTTGTGTCTGCTATGAACTTACATGGGACAAATATGTGATTACATTAGGCATCTTAAAAAAAAAAACAACAACTGGATTTCAATAATTAGTCATTAAACTTTATTCAGTGACCGGTGAATGTGTATGTAAAGTGAATACATACTAACATGAGTCTGCTGGACATCTTACCATGTAAAAAAGTGAATGTCTCTGTCGCTTTCTTCTCTCCCAAACCCCTGGTCTTGAAAATGGAATGGAGAAGTTGTTCCACTCAAGCAATGCAGGGACCACTCTATTCTTCAACAGTAGCCACCCTGTCTCAGACCCTGACTCGTGGTAGTCCTCTTTTTTTAAACATTGGAAAGGACTAACCGTAAAGCTCTCTCACTGGATAGAGACAATCCATTTAATTCAGGTTTCTGCTTCAGAGGGAAATGAATGAAAACGAAGTACCTTGTTATTCTTACTGGAAGCTGAACCTAACAATACACATCAATGTCCAGCTCTAGAGCTATCTGTACGCTGAAACTCTACTAAACAAAAATCACAAGTGCAATGTGGACAGCGGAGGTGACTGAGCTGGCTGAGATTTCACCAGAAGGACTTTCAGTCAGCATTACTGTGTGCACAGAGCCTCCTCTTCAACTAGCTAGCAGAAATCATGTGTGTGCTGTTGCTGGATGTGGAGGCTCTCGGGCTAACTGTGGTTCAAATTTCGTAAACGTTACATTTTTCTAAGAAGTATCCGATGGTGGTTTAAAGTCTCAAGGTAAAACTGTTGGCTACAACTGTACCTGATAGACAGCTGATGTTATTGTAGTGTCAGAGAAATACTGAATTATAAAAATCATTGGATAATTAGGTTGCTTTGAGTGTTACAGAAATACACGCATACTCACTGCAGTATATATTGTCACTAGGCCATCCTTCATTAAATAAGTTGCTTTTATTTTTATGTACACCATGTCACCTACCTATTTCCCTTTCAAGGAGTAGTAGAAATGAGCTGCTATGACTGAGGTTCTCAAAAGATGACGCACAACCACAGAGAAATGCGCAGGATGTGACGGAGGTAGAAGGCAGACTGTTACTGTATTTCTGTTACAGTTAGAGATGGCACGTACCTTCTACAGTTATGATTAAATAAACAACTTAACTACTACTGTACTGAATAAATAAAGAACATTTTAGTAGCCTGGAGACCCAAACTGCACATAGGACTCCAGATGAGGCCTCACCAGTGTGTTTTAAAGCTTGAGCAGAACCTCCTTGGTCTTGTACTCCACACATCAAGGCACTATATAACCTGACATTCTGTTAGTCTTTTTAATGGCTTCTGAACACTGTCGAGAAGTTGATAGTGTCTACAGCAGATTCAAAGACATGTTAGCTCCATGCACCAGACACATAAAGAGGTGGTCTGCAGGACAAATCTTACCAGCGTTCACAGTTGTGCTTGATGTACTAAATAAGCGGGGAGGGACATCACAACATTTTAAATGTAGTTGGCACCTGCTGGTATTCACGGAGCAGCTTATAGGTAGATGTGCACTCATAGTATGTGATATCATCTACTGTTGAATTCTGCTCTGTATTTGTAATATTTCTATTGCACTATTATAATGTACTAGCTGACGCCCACCGTAGCATACGGCAGTGTAAGAATAGGAATAGAAAACGGTGACAAAGGAATTCAGAAATCAAGAAGAAATAAATACTTCTTGAAAGACGCAGTTGTGAATAGGTGTTTTGGTGGAGACAACAGATAATGAGTCGAAAGATCTAATCTTAGAAAAAGCCACGTACAACTGACCGT
Organism: Erpetoichthys calabaricus; assembly: GCF_900747795.2. Classification (NCBI taxonomy): domain Eukaryota; kingdom Metazoa; phylum Chordata; class Cladistia; order Polypteriformes; family Polypteridae; genus Erpetoichthys; species Erpetoichthys calabaricus. The sequence continues at coordinate 140,686,228 of NC_041405.2, forward strand.
GACTGAAGACTTTTTGTTGTATATTGACGCAAATCTTTGCAAATGTTTGTCCTTGGGACTTGTTGATAGTCATGGAGAAGGCGAGTCTGAGTGGGAATTGTGTGCGTTTAAATTTAAAGGGAGATTGGTGTCAGAAGGAAGGAGAGAGATTCTGGGAATGAAGATTGTTTCAGAATTTTGGATAGCAAGCAGTTTGCACTCAATAATATTTGTATGTATTTGGGTAACGATGAGTCTTGCTCCGTTGCAAAGACCTTTTGATGGCATAATATTTCAGAGGAGCATAAGTACAGCTCCTATCTTCAGATGAAAGATATGGGGAGGCATGGCAGTTGGTGTGAGGGTGTGTAAAAACTCCTGTGGGTATGTTAGTTGATCATTAGGATCGTCACTGACTACTGTATCTGCACTCTTGAAGGTCACTTCTTCACCCTGTATAAGATCAAGAACTTTGTTGTTAATATGTAGAGAATCGTCGTTTGTGACGTTCAGTATTGCTCTTGCAGCAAGTTCTTGGGGAGTCACAGTCGAGAAATTAATATCACCGTAAAGTTGAGCAGCTGGGTCTTGTTGTTGTGGTAAACATTGAGAAGGTAGTTCTGCCGTGTCTCTAGTTTTACCTTCCTGAACTTGAAGAAGCCATTGAATAAATTGAGTTTCACTTTCGAGAGCTCTCATATTTTTTGTGAGTTTTAGGACTTTCATTTTGTTTCACAGCCTGTGTTTGTTGATGGAAGAGGCAACAGTGAGGGCTTGAGAACCGTTGAAGATAACAGGCAGTATTTGGCGGAAATTAGGGACACTGTCTTTCATTTTATGACAAAGGCTTACAAAACACCTGTCGCAGTATAACGAAAATAGGAAGGAGTGAAACGAATAGCAAGGAGCGAAACCAATGCCAATGGTCAACAGAGTACCTTCCTGTAGCAGGCTACGGAAAAGACTCCCAGGCACACACATGGCTGAAGTGAAAGATCACATGGTCGGGCTAGATATAGGGCGGTGACGTGACACCAATGGGGCCATGAGAGAGGAGCGGGGAACGCGGTAGTCCAAAGGAGGAATAGGAATCGAGAAGAACGGCGTGGGGGTGTATGGGAGAAGGGTTTGGAAGAGCAGGAATAGGAATTGAGAAATGCTGTGTCGGCTGCGTGTGGGCGGGACCGGTTTTGAAGAGGAAGCAGGACGAACCAGAAGAGAAATATATATAAGAGATTGAGGCATACTTTAGAACATTAGAACAAGCTAGACGAGAACAGGCCATTCAGCCCAACAAAGCTCGCCAGGCCTATCCACTTATTTCTTCCAAAAAAAACATAAAGTCGAGTTTTGAAAGTCCCTAAAGTCTTACTGTCTACCACACTACTTGGTCGCTTATTCCAAGTGTCTATCATTCTTTGTGTAAAGAAAAACTTGCTAATGTTTGTGAGAAATTTACCCTTAACAAGTTTCCAACTGTGTCCCCGTGTTCTTGATGAACTCATTTTAAAGTGTGGTGGATTGCCGGCTTATTTCTCCAGCCCTCACCCCCAGGCTGCCAGGAGGAGCTCTCCCAGCAGCATGGACATGCCCCGAGTTCCAGCAGGGCCTCATGGACTATGTAGTTTTTATACACAGCCCTGCTGGATACCTTGGGGGCCACCAGGCGTCGCTGTAAGGGGGCTCGTAGGCTCACATGTGCCCTATAACCCGGGAGTACGTCATGGTCACGTGACAGGAAGAAACGACGTGCTCCCGGGTTGAAGAAAAGGACTGTTTACCCTGACCCGGAAGGGAAAAGGAACTGTGGACTGTTGAACGGGAACACCTCCGGGTCAGGGTGTATAAAAGGACTCTGGGAAGCCCAGTACACTGAGCTGAGCTGGGAGGAAGGGTGGCAAAGTGTCTGGGAGTGTGGAGGATTGATTATTGATTGTTTATTATTGAGTATTGTGGAGAGGAGGGTGCTTTGTGCACTATATTGTCCAAATAAATATAATTATTGGACTTTTACCTGGTGTCTGGAGTCGAGTCTGAGGGTTCAAGGGGTCACGGAGACTTCAAACTATCACAAAAGTCACAGTCTCCAACCTCTGGACTAATTCCCTTCCTAATTTTAAACACTTCAGTCAGGTCACCTCTTAATCTGTATCTTAATCTTCTTTTGTTTAAACTGTAAAAACTCAGCACTTTTAATCTTTCCTCATAACTCATCCCCTGTAACCCTGGACTCAACCCTGTCGCTCTTCTCTGGACCTTTTCTTGTGCTGCTATGTCCTTTTTGTAGCCTGGAGACCAAAACTGCACACAGGACTCCAGATGAGGCCTCACCAGTGTGTTTTAAAGCTTGAGCAGAACTTCCTTGGAACTGTACTCCACACATCAAGGCGCTATATAACCTGACATTCTGTTAGTCATCTTAATGGCTTCTGAACACTGTTCTGTTCTGTGTATTGTGTTGTATTTACCCCTTTTTTTGACACCCACTGCATGGTTTCTTCCAGTTTTTCCTGGTCTTTTTTAGAGTCAGGGCTGGTGGAGCGCCTGTTAAAGCCCATTGCAGCACTCCTTGTGTGATTTTGGGCTACACAAAAATAAATGGTATTGTATTGTATTGTATTGGTGACCAGCGTGAGTGGTATAAGGCCTAGGGCTGCTATGGGTTTCTTTCATGCTTGCTCTGCTCCATCTCCTCCATTTCTTCTTTCTCCCATCCCTAATTTTCATTTCTCTTGCCTTTGAACAGCAAAGCTGCTGATTGTGAGGAAGAGCTGAAAAATGTCACCAACAACTTGAAATCTCTGGACACTCGGTGGACTCCTAGGCCCTTCTCATCAGTGGCACTTTCAAGTTACAGACCACCAATTGTGAACAAAAAATAAAAGTCAGAAGACTAAGATCTGCAAGACACAGAGAATCACCCATAAAGTGTTTTGATCCAAAGCACAGATAAATTCAAATTACACACATCAGAACTCATAGGTCACGCCAATGATGACATGCGCTGCTCACTCCCGTGGAGCTCTGGGTTAATAGCTGATGCTCTGATCACAGAAACGCTGCACCCAAGAACAATCCGGAATGCCGATAGAAAGATACGAATATCTAAACCAATGTCTCTGGGCATAAAGGTGCAAAAAATTAATAGAATCTACGCGTCATAACCGAATGAATAGGAAATGCCCGCCCTGACCTTTAGACCCACAATGCCTTGATGTCTCCTGCTGCACATTTCCAGGTCGATTTCCAAGCAACGCTCCCCAAAATGGAGGCACCCACGATAAACAAAATGGTGTCACAGAATAGATGGTAGAGTCCAGTAGCCCACCTTCTTGACAATACAAACTAAAGTCGCATTTAGGATCCTCACGTTAAGCAATTTGCCTTTTTTTGCCTGACTATACAGGCGGAAGGCAAAAAGAGTGAAGAAAATGTAAATGATAACGGCATTAATGCAAGAAGCAGGATGAGGAGATCCATCCTAATCGGACCATTTAGACTCCAGCAGCCAGCTGCAGGGATCCCACAAGCCGTAAGAACGGACACCGTTAAATCAGGAAGCTGAAATGGGAGATCTTATGGGATGCTGGTGAGATGAGGCCGGATCGGCCCCCCATTGTATCAGGCAACAGTGCCCCGAGACCTGTCAGGATGGGAGCACACGCCATGAAGATGGAGGGGTCGTCGTGTTCCTCAACTCATTAGAGGCGGACCACTCGTTTACAAACGCCTGCACCCCGAGGGGATGGCCGATGCTCCCTGCAGCTTTAGCTCAGTAAAGCTCTTTGTAAAGATGTCTGTCGGCATCCCTTGGATGTGGGATTCTCTCTCTTTTTTTAATGGCTGGCACTCCCCTGCCCACCCATGGTGAAGCCAGCACTTTGGCACACAAGCCACAACGCCACCCGCCAGAGTGATTCGCCTTTGCCTAAGCAGATGAGCAGAGTCCTGCAGGGGCGCCTTGTGTTGTTACATTTTTAAAATCCCCTCAAGTTGAAATGGTACACAAGCTTCAAGTTTTTAAATATTTAATGGCTCACAGTTCATTGCTTGATCTTCTATTCTAGCAGTCTGTCCCTTTCCTTGAAAAATAAAACCGGAAACTAACGGGAAGGGGTAAGGAGATTCTATTAAGAGTGCCAAAGTGGCCAGGGCGCTGCCAGGCAAGTGAAAGTGTGGGGTCTCATAGCCACTGCTGTTCTGACAATGAGTAACAGTTTAGGGGGGACCCTTGTCCTTCTTCAGGCCTGAGGTTCAAGAGGAGAGTGACCGTCACCGGCCGTGTCCTTATGCCCTGACCTTCCAGTACAGTCTGCACAGACATTTGACCACAAGCCGTTAAGTGAATTTTGGGGGGGTGGGGGGAGATGGTAGGAGTGTGGGTGGACAATGACAAACACCATCCTGAGTCCAGTTGTATATGTCTGAGGTGGACTTTTAACCAACAACTTATAAGGGGGGCTGCGATCAGCAAAAGTAAAAAGTCTGAATTGGTGTAACCCACCCTAATCCAGACTTTCCATAAGGAACAACGTGATGGTTTACTTCATGAGGTCAAAGTACAGACGCTGATCCTGTAGGCCGGGAAGCCTAACGTGCATCCCAAGCAAATTAATGGGAGGAATTGTTAAGGAGAAGATTGAGCTGCCCATGGCGAGAGTCGGAGTGTTAGTGAGCAGTCAGCAGCACGGGGTTGGGCTCAGATGAGGTGGTCATGTTGTACCAACATGCTGGAATTCTATGAGGAAGCAACAAAAGGATATGATCAGAGTGGAGCTCATGAGATTATTTATCTGGACTTTCAGAAAGCATCTGATATAACCCAGCCACAGAGGATGCACAAACCAATGTGTTTCTTCATGCCAGTCCCACGGCCGGATAAATGGGGAGGGTTACGTCAGGAAGGGCACCAGGTGTAAAATTTTGCCAAATCAATATGCGGACAACAATACAAATTTCCATACCGGATCGGTCGAGCCCTGGGTTAACAACGACCGCCACCAGTATTGTTAGCCAACAGGGCGCTGGCGGAAATTGGGCTACTGTTGGCCGAAGGAGGAGAAGAGGGGGAGACGTGTCCGGAGGCAGGAGGAGAGGAGGAAGGTAAAGAGAGTGGCACTGAGGGAAGGAACTTTGAATGTTGGCAGCAGACTGGTAAGGGGAGAGAGTTAGCAGACATGATGGAGAGAAGAAAGGTTGATATATTGTGCGTGCAAGAGACTAAATGGAAGGGGAGTAAGGCCAGGTGGATCGGAGGTGGATTCAAATTGTTCTATCATGGTGTGGATGGGAGGAGAAATGGGGTAGGAGTTATTCTGAAGGAACAGCATGTCAAGAGTGCTTTGGAGGTGAAAAGAGTGTCAGGCAGAGTAATGATTATGAATCTTGAAATTGGAGGTGTGATGATGAATGTTGTTAGTGCATATGCACCGCAAGTTGGGTGTGCAATGGGTGAGAAAGAAGATTTCTGGAGTGAGTTGGATGAAGTGATGAACAGTGTACCCAAGGTATTGAAAGTGGTGATTGGAGCGGATTTAAATGAACATGTTGGTAAAGGGAACAGAGGAGATGAGGAGGTGATGGGTAGGTATGGTGTCAAGGAGAGGAATGAAGAAGGTCAGAGGATAGTGGATTGTGTCAAAAGGATGGACATGACTGTGGTGAATATGTATTTTAAGAAGAGGGAGGAACATATTTTGACGTACAAGAGTGGAGGAAGATGCACACAGGTAGATTACATCCTATGCAGAAGAGTTGATCTGAAGGAGATTGAAGACTGCAAAGGGGTGGCAGGGGAAAGTGTAGTTAAGCAGCATAGGATGGTGGTCTGTAGGATGACGTTGGAGATCAAGAAGAGGAAGAGAGTGAGGGCAGAGCCAAGGATCAAATGGTGAAAGTTGAAAAAGGAAGACTGCAAGGTTGAGTTTAGGGAGGAGGTGAGACAGGCACTGGGTGGCAATGAAGAGTTACCAGATAGCTGGGAAACTACAGCAGATGTAGTAAGGGTGACAGCAAGAAGGGTGCTTGGTGTGACATCTGGAAAGAGGAAGGAGGAAAAGGAAACCTGGTAGTGGAATGAGGAAATACAGGAGAGTATACAGAGGAAGAGGATGGCAAAGAAGAAGTGGGATAGTTAGAGAGATGCAGAAAGTAGACAAGAGTACAAGGAGATAAGGCGCAAGGTGAAGAGAGAGGTGGCGAAGGCTAAAGAAAAGGCGTATGATGAGTTGTATGAGAGGTTGGACACTAAGGAGGGATAAAAGGACCAATGGGCTAGACAGAAGAACCGAGCTGGGAAAGATGTGCAGCAGGTTAGGGTGATAAAGGATAAAAAAGGAAACGTACTGACAAGCAAGGAGAGTGTGTTGAGCAGATGGAAAGAGTACTTTGAGAGGCTGATGAATGAAGAAAACGAGAGAGAGAAGAGGTTGGATGATGTGAAGATAGTGAATCAGGAATTGCAACGGATTAGCAAGGAGAAAGTAAGGACAGCTATGAAGAGGATGAAAAATGGAAAGGCCGTTGGTCCAGATGACATACCAGTGGAAGCATGGAGGTGTTTAGGAGAGATGGCAGTAGAGTTTTTAACCAGATTGTTTAATGGAATCTTGGAAAGTGAGAGGATGCCTGAGGAGTGGAGAAGAAGTGTACTAGTGCCGATATTTAAGAATAAAGGGGATGTGCAGGACTGCAGTAACTACAGGGGAATAAAACTGATGAGCCACAGCATGAAGTTATGGGAAAGAGTAGTGGAAGTTCAGTTAAGAAGTGAGGTGATGATTAGTGAGCAGCAGTATGGTTTCATGCCAAGAAAGAGCACCACAGTTGCAATGTTTGCTCTGAGGATGTTGATGGAGAAGTTTAGAGAAGGCCAGAAGGAGTTGCATTGCGTCTTTGTGGACCTGGAGAAAGCATATGACAGAGTGCCTCGAGAGGAGATGTGGTATTGTATGAGGAAGTCGGGAGTGGCAGAGAAGTACGTAAGAGTTGTACAGGATATGTACGAGGGAAGTGTGACTGTGGTGAGGTCTACGGTAGGAGTGACGGATGCATTCAAGGTGGAGAAATCAGGGATCGACTCTGAGCCCTTTCTTATTTGCAATGGTGATGGACAGGTTGAAAAACGAGATTAGACAGGAGTCCCCGTGGACTATGATGTTTGCTGATGACATTGTGATCTGTAGCAATAGTAGGGAGCAGGTTGAGGAGACCCTGGAGAGGTGGAGATATGCTCTGGAGAGGAGAGGAATGAAGGTCAGTAGGAACAAGACAGAATACATGTGTGTGAATGAGAGGGAGGTCAGTGGAATGGTGAGGATGCAGGGAGTAGAGTTGGCGAAGGTGGATGAGTTTAAATACTTGGGATCAACAGTACAGAGTAACAGGGATTGTGGAAGAGAGGTGAAAAAGAGAGTGTTGGCAGGGGGTATACATGAAGAAGAGTGTCAGGAGTGATTTGTGACAGATGGGTATCAGTAAGAGTGAAAGGGAAGGTCTACAGGACGGTAGTGAGACCAGCTATGTTTTTATTTTGTAGCTCGATTACATTCTGCCTCATCTTGACTAGGTGGGCACCATCCCTTCCACACTTCATACAGTTAGCCATCCTTCCACCCATTTTCTCTTTACTCCAGTTTGGGGGCAGAGAACCCCAGGCCATCAATGCAAGGTCATTGAGATCTGTAGGCTCCTCCACATACAGTCCAGCAGTACAGAGCTGGTGTAACTTCCCCCCCCCCCCCCACCCCTACTGCCCGCTGTGCGCAATGCCCCTTCAGCAATGCACCTTGATTGGCATGGTGGCTGTGGGAATAGTGTATTCCAGTATTGTACTGATTGCACCTGCTGGGGTACACGAGGAGCTCCTCGATGCCACAGTGAAGCAGGCAGTCGCCCACAATTGTGGCCTTTCAGTGAATGACGGGCAGATCATGGCACCGCGTTGCGTGCGTGGTGCAGACAGGCGCTGCGGCGGCTCTCTTGTACCATCAGCCCCGCAGCTAAAGCTGACTTGGCTCATTTACAGCTGTTTGTAGACAGTCTGCCCTGTCAAATCCAATTACTAACGCTTCACCTCACTCTTCCTGCCAACATGCCAGTCCTTACCCCCCCAAAGATGCTCTATTAATGACGAGGTGCTGCAGGCAGGAGAGAAGCCGACTCGTTGCTGACGAGAACTGGTGCCTGACAAGTCCGTCAGCGGTGGGGCATTTAGCCCCCCCACCTCACCTCCATTTTTTAACAGTCCATGCAGCGTCTTGCCATTTTAGTGCCAACTCAGACACTGGTCTGCCTTTGCACATCTGGCTGCAATAAAATGCTGTGTGGTCCTGTGCCAGCTCAGGAAGAAGCCTGCTGGACGAGTGCCAGCTCACGCACAAGTCTGCCAGCTCAGACAGAGAGGCCTGCCACTCTATTGATAACTCAAACAGGGGACTGGCACTCAAGTGCCAGCTCAGGCGCTTGTCTGTCATTGCACATCTGGCTGAAGCAGAGGCCTGCTGGTCCAGTGCCAGCCTATTGCCATCTCAAATGTGGACCTGTCTTCCAAGTGAGAACTGAGAAGCTTTCTTGCCATTGTGTTCCAGTTCAGATGGTAGCATGGTACCAAATCATATAAGGTTCTGCCAGTCCAGGGCCAGCTCTGCCTGTTCCTCTACTAACATGTTATATAGATGATTGCCATTCCACTGAAAAAATTTAGATTAGCCAGGCATTATATGTAATGAAAGTAGTGCCAACTCATCCAGAGCCCTGCTACTTTTATAGGTGCCTGCCAGCCTGGCGAGTGGTCTGCTGTTGGGTATACAGCTTAAATCCAGTGCCAGTTAATCTCTTAACAACTTCCGATGCCAACAGAGAGTCCAGCCTGGTATAGTAAGTGCAGCTTAAACAGTGGTGTACCACTCCAATGCCATTTCTACCAAAGGCTTACTGCTTATTTAAAAACGTCTATAGGAGTCTGCAGTGGCACTGCCAGCTTACAGTCATCTACCACTGTGTGTGCCCCAGAGGTCACCTCAGTTTGGGGCCAGTTGCTCTACTAAGAACTCCTACAGAGACCCACCCTGCCATAGCAGAACTCAAATTCCATCACAGTGCCAAATGTGTCACATCAGATGCTGGCTTGCCACTTGAGCGCCAACAAAATCAGAAGCCTGCAGCCTCATATATGGGGGCTTCTCTCTTCAATACCAACTTGACGTGAGGTCTGCTACAAACGTGCCAACTTACACAGAGCCCTGCAATTTACAGTCTGCCTGGGCGAGGGCCTGTCACTATACCACCACCTTGAATGGTAGCCTGCCACTTCGGTGCCAACTCGGGAAGCAGAAATCCCTCCGCTTTCTGACTCATTCACAGCCTTGTGTGCCAACTGTGATGCCACTCCATTGCAAGCTCCAGCACAGAGCTGCCACTTTAGGTCCGACTTGAGCAGAGGTGCCAATTCCAGCCCAGGCTCTGTGTTTACGCCTTGGTGCTGCACGGCTGGGTCTGAGAATGTTACGACTCGTTTGAGGTGATGGGCACCTTTCTGCCCAGCTTTGCGGCTCCCTGTGTCAAGTGATGGCTGCTTCGCCAGCTCTGGGCTGCTTTGGCTGGGGCTTTTCAGTTTTTCTCACAGAACACAACTGAAGCTCCTGTTTTCCATAACCACATGTGTTTCCTGTGCTGTTGCTGTGGTTGGCGTGTGGTTCACAAGTGGTTTGACATGCTGCCCGTGCAAAGCGGGTGAGGCGCGTTGTTGCTTGCCTCTGAAGTACATGAATGGCATAATCTGTTCCAACTGACTCTGGAAGGTAAAAATGAAGGGTCCTCACTATAGAGAGGATCAGACCCCACTGCTCTGTGGAGCACACTTATGGAGACTTAAATCGGATGGAACTGGGTAGAGAAAGCACAAGGTGACGTGACGGAAGGGAGCGGCGTTACAGGGTCAGGGGGCTGCACCCAAACCAAACTCCGTAAGGCAAGACTGAATCAGCCCAAGGTTTGGAGTCACCAGACTTCCAGGGACAAATCTGCAGGTCAGCAAAATCTCACAGGGGGACCGAAGTCCATCCAGGAGGTGAAGTCTAATTAAGAGACTTGACAGACTCCAATAGAGGAGGGTTTATGAAGCAGCACACTGACAGAGTCAGGCTGCCAACAATGAACTACGCAAGGTAAAGCCACACCATCCAGAGATCTTGCCAGATCAGACGCCTAGGAGCAGATCTGCTTTATACTGGGAGCGTTCAGGTGGCACGACTGGGCCATATTGATGTCTGGCAAGATTCAATGAGTAAACCTGGATGGTAAGGAGCCCTGGCAGGATCTACACCCATCAAGTGAAACTGCCATAATAATGACTTGTGACGGGATTAAGCCCCATAGGTTGTGGTTTATGGTCCAGAGATCTCCGTGGATCCGTCTACAGGTGGTAAAACTGTGCCGTATTGGTTTCTGGAAGGACCTCATCTGACGTGAGTAAATCTGGTAAGTAATGAGATTTCATGGGATCGACTTCCATCAAGTGAAGGTACACAATAGTGATATTTAGCAGGATCAGGCCCAGAGATTGTGGTTCGTGCTCCCAAGATCAGACAGGCTCACTCCCTCACGGGTGAAGATAAGATAATGAGACTTCACTGGATCTGCTGCCATCAAATGAAACTTGACAGGCTCAGGCCCCACAGATTATGGTTTATGAGAGATCTGACAGGATCACTCTCCCAGTGGTAAATCTGGAAGGTATTGAGATCTCACAGGATCAACTGCCATCACGTTACATTGCATAACCGTGACACTTAACAAGATCAGGCCCATTGATTATGGTTCCTGCTACTGGGACCTGACAGGATCACTCTCGCAGTGGTAAAGAGGCAGGATTGTGACATTTGAAAGGCTTCAGAGGTGATTTTTAAGATAATTCAGTCTTACAAGATCTAATTCTATCAAGAAGTTATGGGAATTGACAAGATCAGGCATCGCAAATAACGGTTCATGCCACTGAGATCTGACCCGGTCAGCTCCCCAGTGGTTTAAGGTGCACATCTGTGTCACTTGATCTGATCTGCCTCGAGAGGTGAATCTGTAATAGGGTGGTGAGATGTTATGGAGTTGGAATTATTCTGGTAAAGCTGCTGGGTTGTGACAGACCATAGACAATGTTTCAGGATTCTGAGATCTGCAAAGCTGTAGGATCCTTATATCTGATAGGTTAATATGGAAGGCAATGAAATCTCACAGGATATCCCTCCAGCAAGTGGAGCCATGTACTGTAAGAATGGCTTGATAGAATCAGACAGCGCAGATTAGGGTTCAGCCAGTGTTAAAGAAGAAGGATTGTGACATTTACAAAGGCCTGGACTTTAGAGGCGATTTTGGCAGATAGTTCAGTCTTTCCGGATGACATTTCATCAAGTAGTAATGGGGACTGGCAGGATCAGCCGCCACGAATAACGGTTCATGCTACTAAGACCTGACTGGATCCAACTATAAGGCTGCAACACTATAGGCTTGTTGTATCTGACAGGATCAGATTTCTCAGAGCAAATCCAGAAGGTAATGAGTTCTCAGAGGTTCTAATTCCATCAGGTAAAGCTACAAGGTTGAATATTTTGCAGGATCAACTTACATAGATAATGGCTTACAATGCGAAGATCTGACAGGGTCACTCTCCTTAGCAGAAAGATCCGGCATTGTAACATTTGAACAGATCAGAGACTCCAGGAGAAATCTCCAGGCTGGTAAGATGTCAAAACACCAGGGGCCTCATGTATAACGCCGTGCGTAGAACTCACACTATAACATGACGTAAGCACAAAAGTGGGAATGTGCGTACGCACAGAAAAATCCAGATGCAGGAGTCTGTGCGTACGCAAACTTCCACGTTCTTCCACTACATAAATCCCGTTCAGCGTGAAAAGTAACGCACGTGCCCGCGCCTTCTGTCCCACCCAAACTCCTCCCAGAATTACGCCTCTTTGAATATGCAAATCAATACAAATAGCCCTTAAGCTCAGCCTTCTGTGAAAAGACAATGGGAAAAGCACGAGGGAAAATAGAAGAATTTCAGCGAATACCAAGTGGAGGCAAAGGAAAAACGTACTATTTGTTGGTTTAAATAGTGGTATAAACAACAAAAGGAAGTTGATCGAGTGACAGAGAGTGTTGGAGAAACTCGAAAGCTCAAGTTCACAAAGTCGCACAGTGCCCGAAATAAAAAAGAAATCACATATCAAAGTCGCTGTGAAAAGGCGAGTCGTAGCCCACCGTCTGAGTGTCATATGAAAGCTTATCAGGGTACAAAAAAAAAAATAGGGACACAGTGGGAAAAAAACACAAAATGTCAGCTTTAATCTCGAAATTTCCACTTTAATCACGTAGTTTATTTTGTCATTAAAGTAGAACATCATAAACTTCATCTTTAAATCGTTTATTTTACTAGTTTCTCAAATCCCATCGTAACTAAAGTAGCACGTTAAATGCTTTGTTCTGTATTTGATCTTCTATATGCTCTATGTGTGTGAATCACTACGTGCTTCCGTTCTTTCTCTTTCTCCGACAGGACACAGAATCCATTACATTCGTGATATTACAGCTCTCTGAATAATTAAAATACTGACATGTATACGTGATATCTTTTTCATGATGATAGGAATGAAAGCATGTTATTAAACATGGGAACACGGTGGCGCAGTGATTGTTCATGTCTCACGCAAGAGGCTTGCTGCGCCATGCACGACCTTCGACGAAATAATTTATCACAGCAGTACTGTCTCTTTCAAACGTACTAACCTCCAATTCCTGTCCTTACTTTTCTTTCTCCAAATACCCAATCGCCACACAATAAGCTCTGTAATAGACGTTAAGCCATTTGTAAGCTTAGAACGTCGATTCTTCAAAACTTTTAAGGAACATTGAAATGTCTTCGTAGTACGTATTTAATTATTAAATCCATCTATCCTTCCCTGCGGTGGGTTGGCACCCTGCCCAGGATTGTTTCCTGCCTTGTGCCCTGTGTTGGCTGGGATTGGCTCCAGCAGACCCCCGTGACCCTGTGTTCGGATTCAGCGGGTTGGAAAATGGATGGATGGATCTATTTTTCCAGTGTCGCGTCAGCACCAGCAATAATACAGCGCAAGGCAGGAGTTATCCGTGAACTAGCTAACGCTGTGGCACCGTGTCCTCACATGTTTAATTATTAACAATACAGATTATTTAAATGAAGTTAAAGTTTTATCTGTATAATATAATCAACATATTTTGCTGCATTTCATCTTAAAAATGATATCATCATCATGCGCGCTTCATAAAGTGGCGCAGGTTGTGCAATATTATAACTGTGGTGCAAGTTTACAGTGAGGTGATTGTACTTATAAGTATACACAGGTCTACAAGGAGCACTTGATGGACTGATTGAGTGCGTTTAGAGTTCTTGGGATGAAACTGTTTCTGAAACGCGAGGTCCGTACAGGAAACTCTCTGAAGCATTTTGCCATGGCTGAGGTAGTGTGTGCTTGAAACTGTATACCGATAATTCTCTTTCCGATCAGCTGCTGCTGTGATTCCCCACTCAGATACAGTGATATAAATACTCTGAGTGGTGCAGTGAGAGTAATATGGAAAAAGATGATCTGCTGTGGCAACCCTTAACAGGAGCAGCTGAAAGAACAAGATGCAGTGAGCGTAACAACGCTAAAGCAGTTATGGTATTTGTAATACTATGGCTATTCCCTGGACCATTATATTGCTGCAGGTTAATTACGATCAGATGCGTTACACTAATAAACAATATGCAGTTAATTTCAGTGTATTTATAAAGCCGCGTCAGGAATGTGGGTCTAAGAAAGAAAGGGTGACCACACAGGATCAGTAGCACTGCTTTGACGCTGGGTGCCGCCAGTCTGCAAAACCGAGCGGAGAAATTGCATACGCCAGGGTATGAGGTACCGTGGAAATGTGTGTGGCTTTACGCCAAGTTTAGGTTTACATCGCGATTTGAGCGTGGAAACGTTCGTACGCAAGATTTCTGTGCATACTGTACGCACCGTTTATACATGAGGTCCCAGGTTGGAATGATGTTTGCGTGTCCTCACAAAAATAATCTCCCTATACATTTTAGAAAACAGGATCAGGCTCTCTGGGTTAAAAATATGGGATACTAAGATATGACTAGGATGAGAGCTAGCTAAAAGTAGGGGTTTGAGATCTGAAAGAATCCACTTTTACTACAATGAAGTTACACAATATAGAGATAATAACGTCAGGATGAGAAGCCACAGAAGAGTCACGTGTCACAGGATCAGGCTTTAGAAGGTAGAGTTAGGCAAGTTCAGGATCACACCATCAGGGTGCTGGAGAGTCACATCTGACAAATTCAGGCCTCAGAGGGTAAAATGGCGTTGTAGTAGGACTGTGCACCACGTGATCTCAAAGTGTAAGACTGCTGGAGTGTCACATCTGACAGGATCAGGCTTCAGGAAATGAAGGTATGTAGTACCAGGTTCATCTACTACGTGACTCCATGATAAAGCGTCCGGAGAGTCAAGTATCACAAGTGAAGGATTCAAAGGGTAAAGATGCTTGATGCAGAGATCTGATAGGGTCAGACAACTGACGTTAATGCTGCAGTAACGTAATGTCTCACAGGATCAGGCTTCCAAGGGGAAACCGTTTGATTTTCAGATAAGGCAGAGTGCAACATTTGCACAAAGCTGTGTAAAAATCTAACATGGCACAGAGTTGCACTTTGGCGGGTAACATTTCCTGGTAAAGACGTTAAGCGGGATGTAGCATCAGGGTTAAAGCTGCAGAAGAGTGGAGTCTCTCAGGATCAGGACACTTGTATTATACATAAGTCTAAAGTCTCTGGTCGAGGACATTGAGCTCTAACTGCAGGGGTTTGAAACTGAAATATCTAAGAGGATGCAGCTTTAAAAGCTAAACCTGAAGGATAACAAAATCTTACCCCATTGAACCATATCAGGAAAGACGCGGCAGGAAAACACACCTCTGGGTAAATCTGCAGGAGGATGAAGTTTACCACACACAAACTTTGAATGGAGTGGGGATCAGGCGTCTCAGGGGTCCACATTGGTCTCCAGCCGACAAAACCGCAGAACAGGGCCACTTGACACAATCGGACTTAAGGGACTCGAGCTGCAGACTGGGTTACTCTCTAGTGATGAAATCCACTGAATCCAATGACTTGACAGGGTCAACTTCTTGTAGGAAATAACTTAGAACAGTAAGATCTGTTGATATCAGACAGCCGGGCGGGGTAAAGGTCTAATATGAGGGGAAACCAACTCGTGTATAAAATGGCATGCAAGAGAGAGCTTAAAAGATCAGACTTTTAGGGATTGAGCCAGACTGTACTGGATTCAATGATCTGGCAGGATGGCATGCCACCAGAAATTGTCACATCTTAGTCAGACCCCAGGAAGCAAAGCGCTAGTATGCTGGGAAGTGACAGAATGAAGCGCCGGTGCATAAAACTGCATCCCAGTGAGAGCTCACAGGATCAGACTCTTGAAGGGAAGCTTCAGGACAGGATCAGCCTCCTGTAGGAGAAAGGATTTGCACTGCCTCCTAAAATGGGAAAAATCGTCCAAAATTTAAGGACTCGACAGAGTCAGCATCCTGTAGGAAAGAATTTAGAACAGAAAGATCTGACAGAATCGGACACCGGCAGGTGATAAAGCTCTGGTGTGCTGTTCACCCCCAGGATCAAACAGGGGTCTGCATAAACGTGCAGACTGCTGGGAGCTCACAGGATCAACGTTTTGAAGGAACACTTAAGAATGAGGGGGGTCAGCCTTCACCGTAAAAAAAAAAAAAACAAAATCTACTAAATTCAGTGCCTTGGCAGGGTCAGCCTCCTGTACAAAATAATTTAACATAGTGAGATGCACCACGCAGTAAAGCTCTAGCATGCTGGGGCAGGACAGGATCAAACATCTGTGCATAAAACCGCCAGCCAGTGAGAACTCACAGGATCAGACTTAAATTAAAGACAAAGCTAACATCTGAAGGAGTCGGCCACTAGCAGATAAATCTACTCAGTTCAATGTCTTGGCGGGGTCAGCCTCCTGTACAAAATCATTTAAGATAGTGAGATGTGATGGTATCAGGCACCAGGCCATAAGTAACTAGCATGCTGGGACAGGACAGGATCAAACATCTGTGCATAAAACCGCCAACCAGTGAGAACTCACAGGATCAGACTTAAAGACAAAGCTAACATCTGAAGGAGTCGGCCACTAGCAGATAAATCTACTCAGTTCAATGTCTTGGCGGGGTCAGCCTCCTGTACAAAATCATTTAACATAGTGAGATGTTGATAGTATCAGGCACCAGGCCATAAGTAACTAGCATGCTGGGACAGGACAGGATCAAACATTTGTGCATAAAACCGCAGGCCAGTGAGATCTCACAGGATCAGACTTAAAGACAAAGCTAACATCTGATGAA
Organism: Erpetoichthys calabaricus; assembly: GCF_900747795.2. NCBI lineage: Eukaryota > Metazoa > Chordata > Cladistia > Polypteriformes > Polypteridae > Erpetoichthys > Erpetoichthys calabaricus. The sequence goes on from NC_041405.2 coordinate 140,702,668, forward strand.
GTCGGCCACTAGCAGATAAATCTACTAACTTCAGTGACTTGACAGGGTCAGCCTCCTGTACAAAATAATTTAAGATAGTGAGATGCGACGGCATCAGGCACCAGGCCATAAGTAACTAGCATGCTGGGACAGGACAGGATCAAATGTCTGTGCATAAAACTGCAGGCCATCAAAAACCCACAGGATCAGACTTAAAAGAAAAAGCTAACATCTGAAGAGGGCAGACACTAGAAGATAAATCTACTGTCTTCAATGCTTTGGCAGGGTCAGCCTCCTGTACAAAATAATTTAACATAGTGAGATGCACCACGCAATAAAGCTCTAGCATGCTGGGACAGGACAGGATCAATCTTCAGTGTATAAAACCGCAGGCCAGTGAGATCTCACAGGATCAGACTTAAAGACAAAGCTAACATCTGATGAAGTCAGCCACTAGCAGATAAATCTATTGATTTCAGTGACTTGACAGGGTCAGCCTCCTGTACAAAATCATTTAAGATAGTGAGATGCGACGGTATCAGGCACCAGGCCATAAGTAACTAGCATGCTGGGACAGGACAGGATCAAACGTCTGTGCATAAAACCGCCAGCCAGTGAGAACTCACAGGATCAGACTTAAATTAAAGACAAAGCTAACATCTGAAGGAGTCGGCCACTAGCAGATAAATCTACTCAGTTCAATGTCTTGGCGGGGTCAGCCTCCTGTACAAAATCATTTAATACAGTGAGATGCAATGGTATCAGGCACCAGGCCATAAGTAACTAGCATGCTGGGACAGGATGGGATCAAATTTCTCTGCATAAAACTGCAGGCCATCAAGAACCCACAGGATCAGACTTAAAGAAAAAGCTAACCTGAAGAGGTCAGACACTAGCAGATAAATCTACTGACTTCAATGCTTTGGCGGGGTCAGCCTCCTGTACAAAATAATTTAACATAGTGAGATGCACCACGCAATAAAGCTCTAGCATGCTGGGACAGGACAAGATCAATCTTCGGCGCATAAAACCGCAGGCCAGCGGGAGATCACAGGATCAGACTTAAATGAAACATCTGAAGAGGTCATCAGACGGGCAGATAAATCTGCTAAGTTTAGTGACTTGACAGGGTCAGCCTCCCGTAGCGAATAGTTCAGGACAACACTGATCTAACGGCATCAGGCGACATCACGGGCGCGGACAGCCTCTGTGCATAAAGCTGCCTGATGACGAGCTCTCGCTAGATCCGACTACAAGTGAAAGTGCGGAGGCCATGTAATTAGCCGCTCGCATGCCATGGCGCTCAGCGCTGCAGGGCAAGGCTTTCATGGCTGATGTGCGTGCTTTATAAGGCCGCAGCTGAGCTATGTTTTGAGGAATCTGAGCTTGAGCGCTTCAGTAAACAGCTTCGCACACACGCACACAATCTGCTTCCCGGCCGGCCGGCTCGCACAGATGCCTGCCATCATCTCTTGGCTCCATTACCTGGGGCTTTTTTTTATTTTTATTTTTTTGAGTCCCGCTCACTGGCCATATCCTGTGCGGGCGGCTGATTCTCACTTGAGATGCCAGCCTTTCCGGAATGGAGTTGTGAGCAGCCCAGACTCATTATCAGCCGCCTGCATTGTTCCTTTGTGAACCCTGGGAGCAGTGCTGGGTGCGGGGGGGGGGGCTAGGGCACGGCTGCCGGTGGGTGGGCGTTGTTTGTTTGAACAGCCCAGGGCGCTTGTGGTCATGTTAATGAGACCGAAACCACTGCCTTAAATGAAGGTGCGTTCTGGAATGTGTAGCCTTGTGGGGGGGGGGGGGGGGGGGGGGGGGGGGGTTGGCACTCGCGCTTGCCGCCTTGCCTCTGATGTGATGAGGAGGCGAGTGAGCGCGGCCCTGTCTAAGCACTATAATTAACCGAGAGAGAGAAGAAAGAAATCCAGCTGGGGCGGACCGGCTTCTGTGCACCACGTTACTTTGATTGACAGCTTCACGGTGGCGTGTTCTGGAAAAATAAAAACCCGCCCCATCTCCCCCCCCCCTCCCGCCCCCTCCCTCCTATAGGCCTTCACACTCATTCCGCCACAACACAAATCCACGCTGCTCTAACAGCTCTGAGCGGCGTCCTTCACCTCCCCCTGGCATTTCTGTTCTCTCACAACGTGTGAAATGGCAGGATGAGCTGAGAATTTCTAGAAGAGGGGGGGGGGGGGGGAGTCGCATGGCGCAAGGGGGCACAAAAAAGGCAGGGCGGCGGTCAGTCACGCCAGGAGCACAAACAAGATGTCTGACTGAAACCAACATGCAGCAGTGTGGACAGATGTCTGCTGTCTGGCGGGGCGGGGGCTCAGCGCACATGGCATAACGCGGACCACCATAAGAAACGGCCAGGCGTCACATTTGTACATCAGCCCGGGGAGCTCGACCTGCTCGACCATACAAGGTCAACAATAAAACTTGAGAATTTAATGACACACCGAACAACTCGACAAAGGCGCTATAAAGAGCTCCGCGAAGTGAAGTTGCTAACAGACACCCCGTCTGCGCAGGCTTAGTAACACTCCAGTGAAGAGATGTGCTGGAACCTGGGCAGGGCGCTATATAAATGTGCGTGGCACAGCCGTTAAAGATCCTGCATGGCATCTCTAGGGACTCCTGGCCCCGTCCGTGCAGCATTTCTAGCACACCGGAGAAGAAACCTGGGAAGGGCGCTATAAAGAGCTCGACTGAAATGAAGTGAGCATGGCTGGCACGGCGGTTTTGAGAAACTTCAGGGGCTCGGGTTCAATCGTTGGACCCATCTGTGTAGATTTTATAACGATAGACAAGATGTGAACAAAAATGAGAAGGGCACTATAAACAGCTCAACTGTAATGAAATGAATGTGGGTGGCACATCAGTTGGCACTGCTGGGTTTGATTCCTGGCCCTGCACAGAGCAACAAACCAGACAAAGATGTGAAGAAACGTAAGATGGGCACTATAAAATGCTTAACTGAAATGAAGTGAACGTGGGTGGCACCGCAGTTAAAGACACTGCATGGCACCTCTAGGGTCTCGGGTTCGATACCTGGCCCTGTCTGTGTGGGCTTTATAACACACAACAACAGATGTGCAGAAACTTGAGAAAGGCGCTATATAAAGCTCATCTAAAATGAGTTGAATTTGGGTGGCACAGCAGCTAAAGCTACTGCATGATGGCCCCAGAGACTTGGCTTCAATCGCTGACCCCGTCTGTGCAGGTTTTCTAGGAAATACAGCAGCAAACAGACAAGATGTGACTAATCCTGAGACGGGCGCTATAAACATTTCAAATGAAATGACAGCTCAAGAGACGTGGGTTCAATGCCTGATCCTGTCAATGAAGGCTCCATAACACTCTGGGCCTCCTGTGTAATAAGCGGAGTGAAGCCCTGGATAAAACTGCATTGCCATTCATTAAATTTGGGGAGCAGAGTGGTGACAGTTTCTTCAGGGACTTCGGTTCAATTCCTGGCCACGTCTCTGCAGGCTTTGTAAGAAATACAGCAACCAACCGGACGTGATGTGCAGAAACATGGGAAGGGCACAAACTGAATTTGGGTGGCACAGTAAAGATACGGCATGACAGCTCCAGGGGTCCGAGTTCAGTTCTTCCTGCTGGCTTTGTGGGGTTTCCATCCCCCAGGTGTGTAGGTGAGGCAGACTGAGGTGGCCATTTCGATGCATGTGCCCGTCTTGTGGCTCGCTACAGAGGCATGGATGATGGCTGGCATGGTGATTGGTGCGGCTGATCCAGCGTCCTAGACATCAAATGCTGGTTGTTGTCCATGTGCTGTTTCCATGCTCTGTTGGTGTCCATGTGGGATTCCTCCTGGTACTTTGCTTTTCCTCTCACATCCTCAAATTGTGCCAAGGCCTGACTGGAACCTGGAATGAGAAGAAGAGGCTGACAGGGTGAGTGCAGGTGAGTGCGCTGTTTGGACGCTGCTACGTCTTTGACCTTCAGTCAGTTAGTGTGGTAGGGTTGGGTGGGGTTGTGGGTGCAACAATGCCACATGTACCTCATAATACAAGACAGCCCACCTCTATTTGGCACCTCTCAACAACAGACTGGGGGTACTGATATGACTGTGTGTTTCAGCTCAAGGGGCAATGTCATGGGTTCAGACCTCAAAGGCAGGGGAAGCAGCGGCTGGCATCTCTGTAAGAAGACGAGACAAGACAAGATAGGGAGACGCACAGAGGCTGCGACGTTCACAAATTCATAATGATAGCCCAACCGCGCCAGGCTGCGCATGCAAGGCAGGAAACGCCAAGGCAGCTGAGAAATTTAATTAGCAGCCCACGTTCAGCAAAGCGGCAACGTGGGAAATGCACTCTTGACACCCTCCACCGAGCCGCAGGCCAGACGCCCTCGTCCCAGACTCGCACCAAACTGACCGAGCACAACAGCCAGCGGAGAGTCACTGAGAACGCCCTGCGTCCCCAGATGGAAGTTGTTTGGCCTCTGAGCTTAATTGGCATGACAGTGGCTGGGCTGACTGCCAACCGGAGAGGGTCCTTCTCACAGATGTACACATCACACTGTGAAAAGAGAAAACGGCGGTTTAAAAGGAGAAGGGGGGGACAAGACATCTGCCTGTTGGTTATATAGCGCCTTTCATATCCATCTATAAAATAGTGTATCTATCTATCTATCTATCTATCTATCTATCTATCTATCTATCTATCTATCTATCTATCTATCTATCTATCTATCTATCTTATATAGTGCCTGTCATATCTATCTATCTATCTATCTATCTATCTATCTATCTATCTATCTATCTATCTATCTATCTATCTATCCATTTTCCAACCCGCTGAATCCGACCACAGGGTCACGGGGGTCTGCTGGAGCCAATCCCAGCCAACACAGGGCACAAGGCAGGAACCAATCCCAGGCAGGGTGCCAACCCACCGGAGGACACACACACACACACACTAGGGCCAATTTAGAATCGCCAATCTATCTATCTATCTATCTATCTATCTATCTATCTATCTATCTATCTATCTATCTATCTATCTATCTATCTATCTATCTATCTATCTATCTATCTATCTATCTATCTATCTATCTATCTATCTATCTTATATAGTGCCTTTCATATCTATCTATCTATCTATCTATCTATCTATCTATCTATCTATCTATCTTATATAGTGCCTGTCATATCTATCTATCTATCTATCTATCATCTATCTATCTATCTATCTTATCTAGTGCCTTTTCTATCTATCTATCTATCTATCTATCTATCTATCTATCTATCTATCTATCTATCTATCTATCTATCTATCTATCTTATATAGTGCCTGTCATATCTATCTATCTATCTATCTATCTATCTATCTATCTATCTATCTATCTATCTATCTATCTATCTATCTTATATAGTGCTTTTTCTACTATCTATCTATCTATCTATCTATCTATCTATCTATCTATCTATCTATCTACTATCTATCTATCTATCTATCTAACTTATATAGTGCCTGTCATATCTATCTATCTATCTATCTATCTATCTATCTATCTATCTATCTATCTATCTATCTATCTATCTATCTTATATAGTGCCTTTTCTATCTATCTATCTATCTATCTATCTATCTATCTATCTATCTATCTATCTTATATAGTGCCTTTCATATCTATCTATCTATCTATCTATCTATCTATCTATCTATCTATCTATCTATCTATCTATCTATCTATCTATCTTATATAGTGCCTGTCATATCTATCTATCTATCTATCTATCTATCTATCTATCTATCTATCTATCTATCTATCTATCTATCTATCTTATATAGTGCCTTTTCTATCTATCTATCTATCTATCTATCTATCTATCTATCTATCTATCTATCTATCTATCTATCTATCTTATATAGTGCCTGTCATATCTATCTATCTATCTATCTATCTATCTATCTATCTCTCTATCTATCTATCTATCTTATATAGTGCCTTTTCTATCTATCTATCTAATCTATCTATCTATCTATCTATCTATCTATCTATCTATCTATCTATCTATCTTATATAGTGCCTGTCATATCTATCTATCTATCTATCTATCTATCTATCTATCTATCTATCTATCTATCTATCTATCTATCTATCTATCCATTTTCCAACCCGCTGAATCCGACCACAGGGTCACGGGGGTCTGCTGGAGCCAATCCCAGCCAACACAGGGCACAAGGCAGGAACCAATCCCAGGCAGGGTGCCAACCCACCGGAGGACACACACACACACACACTAGGGCCAATTTAGAATCGCCAATCTATCTATCTATCTATCTATCTATCTATCTATCTATCTATCTATCTATCTATCTATCTATCTATCTATCTTATATAGTGCCTTTCATATCTATCTATCTATCTATCTATCTATCTATCTATCTATCTATCTATCTATCTATCTATCTATCTTATATAGTGCCTTTCATATCTATCTATCTATCTATCTATCTATCTATCTATCTATCTATCTATCTATCTATCTATCTATCTATCTATCTATCTATCTATCTATCTATCTATCTATCTATCTTATATAGTGCCTGTCATATCTATCTATCTATCTATCTATCTATCTATCTATCTATCTATCTATCTATCTATCTATCTATCTTATATAGTGCCTTTTCTATCTATCTATCTATCTATCTATCTATCTATCTATCTATCTATCTATCTATCTATCTATCTATCTATCTATCTATCTATCTATCTATCTTATATAGTGCCTGTCATATCTATCTATCTATCTATCTATCTATCTATCTATCTATCTATCTATCTATCTATCTTATATAGTGCCTTTTCTATCTATCTATCTATCTATCTATCTATCTATCTATCTATCTATCTATCTATCTATCATCTATCTATCTATCTATCTTATATAGTGCCTGTCATATCTATCTATCTATCTATCTATCTATCTATCTATCTATCTATCTCTATCTATCTATCTATCTATCTATCTATCTATCTATCTATCTATCTTATATAGTGCCTTTTCTATCTATCTATCTATCTATCTATCTATCTATCTATCTATCTATCTATCTATCTATCTATCTATCTATCATATAGTGCCTTATATAGTGTATATGTCATCTCTCTATCTACTCCTGTCAAAGACACTGTCATAAAGAGGCCCCAGAAATGATTCTATAGCGCCTTTCACATATGTTCTTTGTCTGTATCACTCCACCAGCTGCTGCTCCCATTTTACATAATCTCTGTCCTTCTAAAGCACCTTGAGATGATAGTGAAAGGCGCTATATAAAATACTGGTGGCTTGCTTGGCTGGCCCCCAGGCTCCTGTGTGTAATTGGATTTGCCCCCTTGCTCGTTGGGGGCACTAACATGAGACGGCTGCCTGATAATTCAACCAGAGACCCTAGCTGACCCTGGCAGCTGATGATCTTCTGCTCGGTGGTCCAGTTTTAAATTGTAACCCCCGTCTTTATTTGACGTGCTCTCCCCGTTACAAATGTGTTTTTCTCTCCTGATGGCTTCAAACGCATAAATAAATTGCCATCGATTTCGCCACAGAGCTCCCCGGCCTTGAGCGTACAGCAGATGCGGGCAGAAGTGGGCAGATGCCGTTAAAGGTTAGATTTGTAATTTGGACCCAGCATGGTGACTTCTAAGCCCACCGTGATGTGCTTTACTTTCACCACTCAGCGTGTTCTCATGACAGGTGCCCACATAGCTGATGTTTGCTCTCTGCTAATCTTTGTTTGAGTTCTTCTGTTTGTCTTTCCGCTTGTCAGAAGCCATTATGGACTCCCCTCCCTTTCCCTGAACGTACAGGCCTGCCTCACGGCCCTTGGACCTCCAGTTCAACTGCTCTTCTATCAGACGAAATGGCGGCCCCCAGCTGGCCTGGGCTGAGTCCGTGTCCAGAACTGCTGCTGGGAGATTGTCCAGATCCCTTCAATCCTGTACTGGAAACTACATAGAAATATATATATATATATAGACATATAGCATATAAATATTGTAAATGATTTGTGCTACACCCCCCCCCCCCCCCCCAATTTGCCACTGGATCTGAACCCACCACCACTGGCCCGCCTGTACAGCTGATATACTGTAAGTGCACTTTACCCCTTGGCCGTGTCTCACACTTCACCACCTAAACCTACAGTCTGAAGTGAAGAGCATCCCACTGCTAACACCAGTGCATCAAGTTCACACGATACTCTCCGCAGGATGATCCCCAAATGATCGCAGGTCGCCAGCTTCTCACCTCCTAGGCCATCAACAGAACAGACAGTCAGCAGTCTAGCCTGTTCTGCTAAGAGAGGCGATCACTGGAAAACGGGACGTGAGGTGGCCGCTGTTGTCAAAACCTCACACTTCAGCCCCCCATACTGTCTCTCAGTGTTTGCCTTGTCAGCTCCTGAACTGAGAGTGTTAACATGGCTTCATATTCTCCGACCTGCTTAACCTGCTTTAGGACTGTGCACGTCACGAGTCCTTCTCAGCAAGTTTTGATGTGTTCAGGATTCATTAATGAACTCGATGTCAGTCCATCATAGGGCACACACACCCATCGTCCCTCACATCATGCCAGTTTAGAATGGCCAATTAACTCAGCCCGTGAAAGGATAACTCATCAAATCACACAGGGAGCACACGTAAACTCTACAAAGACAAGTGGAAGTGAGGCAGGATCACAAATATACAAAACATGCGGATCCTAAATCTACCTGCCCTTCGAAACGGCCAGAATCGGTGCAAGGCGACGGAAATCTGAAAAACAACGGAAACGCCGACGCCTGAAGTTTAAGAAGACATCTGCCCGACTCCTGGCGCTCTCTTACTGTCTGTCTTATCTTCCACACTCTCCAAGACATTTTTGTTAAGCATTCCTATCTTGCAGTTTTAATAGCTTTATTTAACAAACACGACACATTTCATGGCAAGACTGCCTCCCCGTTTTCATAAAATCCACATAATACGGCTGGCCAGTCCGCTGCGCGTACGTCAAAGCCCCTCCAGTCGCCGCTGGACTGCACTTCCCAGGAGCGCCACATCGTTAGTCTGTCACTCAGCGCGAGCCCCGCCCCTACACCGGCGTTTCCGAAAATATTCACCCAATAGAGGGGGATCCAGCACGCAATTGGTGAAAAACTCTCTGATGTCACGGCCCAACGTGGGTATACTTGTGCTTCATTGGCTAACTTTCTTTGCCTGCTGCGTCCAATGAGGAGACTCCCTTGTGCCGGTGTCAACGCTCATCATTTAAGGTGGAACGGCTCATTTCCCTTCCGTTTGGCTTCGTCGATTTGCACGCGGAGCGCATTAATTAAAAGCTAATAAGGAAACGCATAGTAAAATTAATAAACGCATATATATAGTGCCTATATAGTGCATATATATATATATGTGCGTGTGTGTGTTAATTAGACATCCAATTTTTAAATTTTACAAAGAAAATATTATTGTTTTTTAATTTTAAATATAACTTAAAATTACACAATAACAAAAATAAAAACACATAAGAACTATCTATTATATAGCGCCTGTCCTATGTATCTGTTATATAGTGTCTTTCGTATCTAATTTATAGTGCCTTTCCTATCTATCTATCTATCTATCTATCTATCTATCTATCTATCTATCTATCTATCTATCTATCTATCTATCTATCTATCTATCGTGCCTTTCACCTACCTGTCTCTCGCTCTATTTATCAGTTCACTTTTCTCTTCCCACACTCGAGCTCTTCAGCCTCCAGAGTTTGCCATGAAGACGTTGGATGATCTCAGATGTGTAAATTGCTGTGTGTCATAAAGATGCCAAACAGGAAGAAGAACAGCGGTGTCGATCCCCAGAAGAGCCGCCCTGGAGGTTCAATTCATTCTGGAACAGACAGAAATGCTGAAATCCTTTCTAGTTACGCATACTCTCAGATTTACAAGCCGCCCTGTTTTGCGCACTCTCCTTGGGTTCTTTCCGACTTTGCCTTCCATGATGTTGCAGCCCTGCTGGCGTAGCCGTTGAGGTTTACACCACGAGATTCCAGTTCAGCCGACACCAGTGACACCACCGAGTGGCTCACCAGTTACACAGGTAGGCTGTGACCTCATTAAAACCAAACAGTCTAATTCACAGTCACAGGGGAGCTGGAGCCTGTTCTGGGACAAATAGACGTAATATTGATCAAACCCTGGATAGGACATCACAATGGCCACTCGTGTACGCATGGACACCAATATTACAAGACTGCAGGTGTGCTGGAGCACTGGTGTAGCTGGAGGGAAATCCAGAGATCCATAGGGAGAGCCGGCAAATACCAATTTAAACACAGGACCCAGAGTCATTGAGGCAGCAGCACTAACCAGTGTGCCAGTTCTAGACATTTATAAACACATAACTGGATGGATCCTACTTAGTTCCTATTAAATAAAGCTAATGTGCCCAAAGGGTAATTCCCACCACTCACTCATAAACATCTCGCCTATGGAATAACATCAAACGGCCTGTTTAAACTTTCAGGACTCCTGTCTGTCTGGTGAGCACATGACTGCCTTATCTCCCTCTAAACCCCTGATGACAACATGTCAGCTGGTCCTCCTCCTGGATGGGTGGGCGCCTGTTGTCCTGCTCAACCAACTTGTTGGCAGTGTAGCTGTGACAGCTGTGAGAATACAGCTAAAAAGCCTCTGGCAAAGACAGCCGACACGTTAAATTGCTGTGGCCAGACATGTTCACTTGCCATGACAGGCCGGCCATTGGGTTTTTTGTTCCATTTTGATTTTGTCCCTTTTTTTGCCAATGAGTCCTATTTACACATTAATAAAGCGCACATACGTAGGGTCATCTATCTATCTATCTATCTATCTATCTATCTATCTATCTATCTATCTATCTATCTATCTATCTATCTATCTATCTATCTATCTTATATTATATAGTGCCTTTCACATCTATCTATCTATCTATCTACTCTATCTATCTATCTATCTATCTATCTATCTATCTATATTATATAGTGCCTTTCACATCTATCTATCTATCTATCTATCTATCTATCTATCTATCTATCTATCTATCTATCTATCTATCTATCTATCTATCTATCTATCTATATTATATAGTGCCTTTCACATCTATCTATCTATCTATCTATCTATCTATCTATCTATCTATCTATCTATCTAACTATCTATCTATCTATCTATCTATCTATCTATCTATCTATCTATATTATATAGTGCCTTTCATATCTATCTATCTATCTATCTATCTATCTATCTATCTATCTATCTATCTATCTATCTATCTATCTATCTATCTATCTATCTATCTATATTATATAATGCCTTTGATATCTATCTATCTATCTATCTATCTATCTATCTATCTATCTATCTATCTATCTATCTATCTATCTATCTATCTATATTATATAGTGCCTTATCTATCTATCTATCTATCTATCAATCTATCTATCTATCTATCTATCTATCTATCTATCTATCTATCTATCTATCTATATTATATAGTGCCTTTCACATCTATCTATCTATCTATCTATCTATCTATCTATCTATCTATCTATCTATCTATCTATCTATCTATCTATCTATCTATCTATCTATCTATATTATATAGTGCATTTGATATCTATCTATCTATCTATCTATCTATCTATCTATCTATCTATCTATCTATCTATCTATCTATCTATCTATCTATCTATATTATATAGTGCCTTATCTATCTATCTATCTATCTATCTATCTATCTATCTATCTATCTATCTATCTATCTATCTATCTATCTATTTTATATAGTGCCTTTCACATCTATCTATCTATCTATCTATCTATCTATCTATCTATCTATCTATCTATCTATCTATCTATCTATCTATCTATCTTATATAGTGCCTTTGATATCTATCTATCTATCTATCTATCTATCTATCTATCTATCTATCTATCTATCTATCTATCTATCTATCTATCTATCTATCTATATTATATAGTGCCTTATCTATCTATCTATCTATCTATCTATCTATCTATCTATCTATCTATCTATCTATCTATCTATCTACTCTATCTATCTATCTATATTATATAGTGCCTTTCACATCTATCTATCTATCTATCTATCTATCTATCTATCTATCTATCTATCTATCTATCTATCTATCTATCTATCTATCTATCTATCTATCTATATTATATAGTGCATTTGATATCTATCTATCTATCTATCTATCTATCTATCTATCTATCTATCTATCTATCTATCTATCTATCTATCTATCTATCTATCTATCTATCTATCTATCTATCTATATTATATAGTGCCTTATCTATCTATCTATCTATCTATCTATCTATCTATCTATCTATCTATCATATCTATCTATCTATCTATCTATCTATCTATCTATCTACTATATTATATAGTGCCTTTCACATCTATCTATCTATCTATCTATCTATCTATCTATCTATCTATCTAATCTATCTATCTATCTATCTATCTATCTATCTATCTATATTATATAGTGCCTTTCATATCTATCTTATCTATCTATCTATCTATCTATCTATCTATCTATCTATCTATCTATCTATCTATCTATCTATATTATATAATGCCTTTGATATCTATCTATCTATCTATCTATCTATCTATCTATCTATCTATCTATCTATCTATCTATCTATCTATCTATCTATCTATATTATATAGTGCTTATCTATCTATCTATTCTATCTATCTATCTATCTATCTATCTATCTATCTATCTATCTATCTATCTATCTATCTATATTATATAGTGCCTTTCACATCTATCTATCTATCTATCTATCTATCATCTATCTATTATCTATCTATCTATCATCTATCTATCTATCTATCTATCTATCTATCTATCTATCTATATTATATAGTGCATTTGATATCTATCTATCTATCTATCTATCTATCTATCTATCTATCTATCTATCTATCTATCTATCTATCTATCTATCTATCTATCTATCTATCTATCTATCTATCTATCTATATTATATAGTGCCTTATCTATCTATCTATCTATCTATCTATCTATCTATCTATCTATCTATCTATCTATCTATCTATCTATCTATCTATCTATCTATCTATCTATCTATCTATCTATCTATCTATCTCACATACATAAGGTCAGCATCCCCTGCAGATATCATTTTAGTCATAATTCCCTAAGTTGTTAGGGATGCTGTTTATCAGCTCTAGTGACTCTGGTTCGAAGCCCTGTCTGTGTCGAGTTTACTTGTCCTCTCTGAGTTCACATTGATTTTAATCGGCTGTCCTATGATTGACTGGCATCCCGTCCAGGGTTGGTTCCTGTCTTACGCCTGATGTGCCAAAATAGATCCCTGGATTGAAATATACTGGCTGTTGGGTGATTTCCAAATGCCAACCCTGAGTCGGATGCCAACACATTACATCTCACACTCCCCTGCCAAACCCATCTTAAGCCAGTTCAGTATCCTGGCCGAGTCTCTTTTAAAAGTGCTGCCTACTCAGACCAGACTCACAGGAGTTGTTCACTGTTTGACTTGATGGTTGCCACCTGCCTGGAGACCCTGCTCAGTCTTGAGCGCCGTGCCCCTCTCAAGTTTGCCATCTCCCAGTCTCTGCTTCTTGACCCCAAGTTTTGTTCAGCTCTCTGAAAACTCATGTTCAATAAATAGAGAGCTGAGGAGGAAGGTCATGTGCCGAGACTTGTGGGGTACCCAAACTGGCAGGAGACACATGCACTCTAAGCTGACACATGGCACACATTTCCATTAGATTTCCAAGTGAGGCCTTCCCTTGAGGGCAGCATAGTGGCACAGCTCCAGTCTCCTAGGGTTTAACTCCTGGTCTGAGGAACTTTGCGTGGTCTACCTGTGTCTCTACGGGTTGTCCTCTCAAATCCCAAACACCTGCATATTACTTGGGCTGATCCCAGCATGAGGCTGCCCTGGGATCGACTGGCATCCCCTACAGGCATGAGTTCTACTTTGCTTCCAATGCTTCTGGTAGGCAGGTCCAATGGGATTCCAACCTTTCATTGGTACACTCTGGTGATGAATGGCATCAGCCTGATCCCTGCTACCTTGAATCCTTGAAATTTCTCATGTCTGGTATCCTGAATCCTTGAATTCTCAGATATTTGATACATTGACCCCTTGAACCTTCTGATGCCTGGTACCTTCAATCCTTGAATCCTCTGATCCTCGATACCTTGAACCTTTGAATCCACCGATGTCCGGTACCTTGAATCATTGAAACCTCTGATGTCTGGTATTTCAACTCCTTGAATCCTCCAATGCCAGGTACTCTGAATCTTTGAATCATCTGTTCTCCAGTACATTGACTCCTTAAATCATTTGATGCCTGGTACCTTGAATCGTTTAATCTTTTGATCCTCAGTACCTTGAATCCTCTGATCCCTGGTAGTTTAAATCCTTGAATCCTCTGATCCCTGCTACCCTGAATCCTTAAAACCTCTGATGTCTGGTGTCCTGAATCCTTGAATCCTCAGATATCCGGTACATTGACTCCTTGAACTCTCTGATGGCCAGTACATTGAGTCCTTGAGCCTTCTGATGCCTGGTACCTTGAATTGTTGAATCCTTTGATCCCTGGTATCTTAAATCCTTGAATCCTTGGATTCCTGCTACACTTCTGATGTCTGGTATCCTGAATCCTTGAATCCTCAGATGGCCGGTACATTGACTTCTTGAACCCTCAGATGCTTGGCACCTTCAATCCTTGAATCCTCTGATCCTTGATACCTTGAACCTTTTAATCCTCTGATCCCTGGTACCTTGCATCCATGAAACCTCCGATGTATGGTATTTCGACTCTTTGTATCCACTTATCCCTGGTACCTGAATCCTTGAATCATCTGATATTTGGTACATTGACTCCTTGAACCTTCTGATGCCTGGTACCTTCAATCCTTGAATCCTTGGATACCCAGTACCTTGAACCTTTGAATCCTCTGATCCTTGATACCTTGAACCTTTTAATCCTCTGATCCCTGGTACCTTGAATCCATGAAACCTCCGATGTATAGTATTTCGACTCTTTGTATCCTCTCATCCCTGGTACCCTGAATCCTTGAATCATCTGATATTCGGTACATTGACTCCTTGAACTTTCTGATCCCTGGTACATTAACCCATTGAATCCTCTGATAGCTTGAGTCCTTGCCCAAATACTGCAAGCACATCTATAGTTAGCACCAAGCTAGCTGTCTTATTTTGACATAAATATTAGATGAAATTCCACCAGGATCTTATAACCCTCAACTAAAGAGACACCCATGCAGCCTCCAAAGTACCCTCCTGGCAGGGAGGAATAAAACAATCAATGAAGCTAATCAATGCACCCTGTGATAAGGAGTAAAGGCCCTGAGGCCGAAACCAGAAAATTAATAAATCACATTTTACTGAGCTGGTGTCCCTAAAATGATTTAAACTAACGATAAACACACGCCACTGAATCCGTTTAGAAATCCAAAAATGCAGAATTAGTAGCTGCCATCTTAAATATGGACATCCTAAAGACATTACACATTGGAGTTCTGGTTGTCACCTAGTAGCAAAAACTGGTTGTCAACAACAAAATGGACACGGCCTCACAAAACCACACAAAATGGTGGCTCCTGAGAATGCAATACGTCTGGAGGAAAGTCACAAAATTGAATAATAACACCTTCAAAATGCAAATAAAAATACAACACACAAGGAAAAATGAATCCTGCACGTTCCAAAACCTTCATGTCATAGATCGCTCCACTGTCTCATTCCAACATATTTTTTGGCCCGGTCGTTGGTTTTTGTGTCATTTTTATTAAATTACATTTTAAAGTCTTGTTTCATTTTGATAATCTCCTATTGCTTCCTGAGATCCTCGATGGCAGGTTCACATGTGTCGATGTGTTCTATCGCTGCAGGCGGTAAGTCGGACTAATTTGGGAGAAGCATTTACATTTGTATTTGGCTGATACTTTTTATCCAAAGCGACTTACAACATTTGAGATCCAAGTGGTTACATTTCTTTTGGTTTTCCAATTGGAGCACAGGCAGGCCAAGTGACTCGCTCATGATCACCCAGGGTCACTAGCAGGATTTGAACCTACAACTTCAGGGTGTGAAGTCCAAAGCCTTAAGCACTGCACCGCACTGCAGACTCCATCTTTCTAATGATTCGGCCCTTACTCTTAATAAGCAGTTGCTTGTACAGATGTGCATGCTGTTTTTGTAGCTTTTTAACAATGGTTTACGAGTTTCTGTAAAGGTGCTGCTACTGTGCTCATTAGGAGCTTTTGAAAAGGCAGGCGCTCACATTTGACTGCACAGAGTCATACATCTGTCAGCCGTAATATTAAACCCACCTGCCTAATATTGTGTAGGCCCACCTGTTAAGGCATAGAGACGCCAGAAGACCCCTGAAGGTGTCCTGTGGTATCTGCACCAAGATGTTAGCAGCAGATCCTTTCTGTCCTGTAAGTTGCGAGGTGAGGCCACTATGGTTCAGACTTGTTCTTCCAGATCATTCCACAGGTGCTTGATTGAACTGAGAGCTGGAGAATGTACAGGCCCAGTCAACACATTGAATTCTTTGTCACGTTCCTCAAAGCATTCCTGCAGAATTTGTGCAGTGTACCTGCTGAAAGTGGCCGCTGCCATCAGGGAATACCTTTGTCATGAAGGGGTGCATGTGGTCTGCAACATTCCTTAGCTAGGTGGTACCATGTGAAAGTGACATTCACATATATGACAGGACCCACTATTTCCCAGCAGGGCATTGCTGAGAACGTCACAAATGCTCTGCCGTCTTGTCTTCTTCCCATAATGCATCCTGCTGCCATCTCTTCCCCAGGTAAGTGACACACACGCACCTGGCTGTCCACATGATCTAAAAGAAAACCCGATTCATCAGACCAGGGCACCATTGCTCCATTGTCCTGTTCTGATGCTGATGTGCTTATTGTAGGCGCTTTCGGCAGTGGACAGGGGTCAGCATGAGCACACTGACCAGTTTGCGCTGCAGTAGCTTCTCTGTGGACCTGACCCAGGTGGGTTAGCCTTCGCTACCCCATGCACATCAATTAACTTTGAGCACCAGCTGTCCTTCCTTGGACCACGTTTGGTAGATACTGACCACGCCCCACAAGACCTTCTGTTTTGGAGATGTTGTGACCCAGTTGTCTAGCCATCATCACCATTTGGCCCTTGTCAAAGTCACTCAGGTCCTTACACTTGCCCACTTTTCCTGTTCCCAACACATTACCTTCAAGAGCTGAGTGCTCAGTTGATGCCCAATATATCCCACCCGTTGGCAGGTGCCACTGTAATGACTTTCCAATCAATGTGATTCACTTTACCTGTCAGTAGTTTGAATGTTGCGGCTGACTGGAATATGAATGAGGAAGACTCTTTTGTACTTTTCTATCGAATGTTGGCTTTAGCTCCCATAAAAGGCTTTATGGCCGTATATCACATGGTATTCATATTTTGGGTTTTGAGATTTGGTGTCATTGTTCATTTCTTGTGACTACCACACCTTTCTTTATTGCTGAATGGCTGTCCCCCATAGTGAAAGAAGACAATCTTCAAAAATCAATAAACAAAAAGGTAAGGCAAGTTACACTCCAAAACGCAGAGGTAGACCGACTCCCAACTCCTGATGTCACGCTTCCCTCCCCTCGGCCCACAGCCTCTGTCTTGGATTAGCATGAATATATCGCTCTTGCAAGCGAACTCTGATTCTTAGTGTGAAAAATCAACCGGGATGTTCAAGGAAATTCTAGAAAAAACCCCGATCTAAATCCGTTAAGTAGTTCTCTCGTTCGCAAGCTAAGCATATATAAGATACGCCCCAAGGATGGCACGTGAGTGAGGATGGCCCCCTACTCTTGAGGTCCCGCCTCCCCCTCCCCTCGGCCCGCTGCGTCTCTCTCGGATTTGCGCAAATAAATCGGTACCACAAGTGAACTATGATACATAATGCAATGAGAGATGTCGCAAAATCTTCCGGAATGTTCAAGTAAATTATAGAAAATAAAAACAATCTAAATCCGTTAAGTAGTTCTTTTGTGAAAAGCGGACAGACAAACAGACGTCAGATTTTATATACATAGAGATGATGTACTTCCCAGTTTCCATCTGAGGTGGGATTCCCCATCGTTGCACTTCAGTAACGTGATCTGCTCTTTCCCTGAGTGGATTGACTTTACTGAGGCCTTCATGAGATGTGAGGAGGTCAATTGATGGATTAGTTAAGTCCACACATAGCCAAGCAGGATATGCTGCTTGGTCCAGGGATACACATGGGTGACTATTTTGTAGTGTGGTGGCCAGAAACGGCCATGAGGCTCATGGTGTAATCTCACAAGTGTTTTATAGGTTTTGAGTGTCGCGTTAATTTGGTTTGACACTCCATCTTTTCAGCACATCAAAACGTTTCCGACCTACAGTGTGAAATTCAGGGTGTCCTCCTCACATCTTCTTCTAAATAAGTGTATCTGATGCCTGGTACCTTGAATCATTGAGTCATCTGATTCCCAGCAACTTGAATCTTCTTATTCGCAGTATCTTGAATTCTTGAACAATCTGATGTCTGGCACCATGATTCCTTAAATATTCCGAATTCTGGTACCTTGACTCCTTGAGTCATCTGATCCCCAGTATCTTGAATTATTGAAGCCTTTGATGCCCTGTCCCTCTGATTCCTTGAATTCTCTGATGTCCAGTACCTTGAATCCAAGTCCCAAATACCACAAGCAACTGCCTTATTTTAACATAAATCTTAGCCATAATGTCACCAGAATCCTGCAACCCTCTACCAAGGAGACACCCACGTGGCTTCCCAAGGACCCCACAGGCATGGAGGTGTGAAATGATCAAATATGACGTTAATCAGGAGCAAAGGTCCACCTGCGACTCATTTTCAGAAATTTAAGACCTGATGCTGAGGGCACTGGATGGGGAGAAGATAAATGGGTGGGTACTGGAAAGAGTGAAATAATTTTTACGAAATTGAATTTGTGCAAAGAATTTACAAAACAAGTCATATTTCACCACGAGAGAACTTTGTTTTATTATTATTCATCTCATCTGTAATGTTCTTCTCCATGTACATGGCATGGCAACATTTAGCCTGATGGAGGGTGTGGAAAGGGAGGTGTGGCTGGAGACCACTGACCTATAAGAACTTTGAAGGTGTCTCACCACTGTTAAGATCCATTGGTCTGGGCACGTGGCCATCAATGAGTCTCCAGAAGGATCCTGGCTTGGATCAGCTTTGCAGAGTTGAGGAAAGTGAATGAAAAATGTGTTACCTCTATCCGCCCCAATCCCCAAATGGATGGTGTGAAGCAGGTCCGGTGGTGTGAATGTGCAGACAGGCAGTGCACAATGAAGGTGAGAGCATATTGACCTGCGTGGAAGGAGTTGTAGAAGTTCAGTGCAGCATTAGAGAGCAATTATGGATGCAATACTCCTTGATTTCCATCCCAAAAACGTAATCCCCCCAAAACACCCTCATTTCAATGAGTTTTGTACTTTGCCATGTTTTATAGCAATTTTGCAAAACTACTGAAAGGAGGGAATTAGCAGTGATGGAGAGTGGAAAGAATGTTCTGGATGGGTAGGTGGTGCTGTTTAGGGGTACTCAATGGAGAATACTGGATTAGGTAGGGGTACTGGATGAGGGTATTCTGGTTAGGAAGTTTGGGGGTGGTTTACGGGATTGGGGTACTAAATACAAAGAGGCTAGTCATTTGAGATAGTGATTAGGAATACTGGATGGGGTGGAGGTTACTGGATTGGGGGAGCTGGATGTAGAGGATTAGGGGTTACTTGGTAAATTAGATAGAGGATACTGGATGGAGAGGTGGTGGATGGAAGAAAGTGTTTCGGATAAGGAGGTACTAGATGGTGGGGTACGACTTCAGAGCTATACTAGATCAGAGGGGGCACTAAATGGAGAATATTCAATCAGTGGGTGATACTGAGTGAGAGTGCACTGGTTAGGGGGGCGCTGAGAGAGGAGGGAGTGTGAGATTGGTAGGTACTGAGTATTGATTGGGGTACAGTAAAGGGAAGCTATACTGAATTGGAGGTCCTGATTGGGGGTACGGGATAGAGGTTAGTGGTTGAGAAAGGGTATTGGAGGACATATGGGACGGGGAGGCAGCAGGGTGTGGGGAGTAGATTGGGGGTTGAGCTGCAGTTTGCTTATGAGGTGACAAAAGTAATTTACGTGAATTGAATTTTCAATTTATTTGCCTGGCCCATAAATCCCCTCGGCCAGCCAGATCCCGGCTTTGGTTGAACGGGACAACTTCCAACAAGCGAACGGGGCCAAATATCATAACGAGGCTTTGTTTAATTCTCGGCAGCTGCGCTCCCCTCACTTGGCTTATTTCAGATTTTTTTTTTTTTGCACTTCTCTCTTCTGTTCATTTTTTATTTTTTTTGTGCCGTGACTGATTTGGACCAGAGCAGCTGCATGTTTCCCTGCCGCCCCTCTCTCTCGCCTTTTCTCCGTCACATAGCGCTCTCGTGTTCTGTGATTAAATGTGCTTGGCGTTGCTATCAGCATGGGCGTAATCAAACAGAATTAAATAAACTGCACAACAAAACTCCTCGGGATCCATGAAGGCATCCACTGCTTGTTGGCATCGCTTGATTGCATGGCATCACAGGGTGGTGGGACTGCAGATTTTTTTGGTGTCATGACACAGGGAGACGGCACACCTTCTCATTACATCCTGTGCCAGTTGAGAGTGAGAGAGTGACTGATGGGGTGGGGAGGGGTGATGGCATCTCCTGCTCAAGTTGTATTTGCGTCACATCTTATAAATAGGCCAAGGGTACCAGCGTTTCATTATACCCATCCTCCCTCAATCCATCACCTTGTGATTGGCACAGAGGGGGTGATTAAGGACATCACTGACAGAGTGTCCATCCATCTTGAACATGTGGCCACTGGTCTCATGTTGAAATGATTGTCCGATCTTCATGGGTGTTGTCATGAATCATGGCTTACTAACCTAAACAGTTATCATTTTTGTTATTTTGGATTTTTAGCATTTGGATTTTTCTCTTAAATGACGTCATTATGGAACCATTTTAGATCTTTCTCACAACAGCAGACATGTTATTTATGGCTGCCGAGTCATTGCTTTACTATTTAAGATGGCGGCTCACATTTCTGAGAAAATACATTAGGTCGGTTATGTCTTCTAGTATCAGTGCTGCACTATTTAAGATGGCGGCACATCCAGGTTTGGATAAATTAAACATCCTCAAGGTTCTTCGTGGCATTCCTCTGAGTTATGGAAAGAAATCTTGAGTTACCATTAGGGCCTTTCATTTTTTAATTTAATTTTGGTTTACATAATTTTCATTTTGTAGAATTAAATGAGGTCATACCCATGACCAACTATCGACTATTCCTTGCTGTGTCCCCAAAATGATTCCTCATTTCCTGCTCTTTTTTCTCAGTACCTTTTGTCCACCACAAGAAGAACCTCCATTTAAAAAAGAAATCCACACCTGTGGCTAGAAGAGAGAAACAGCCAGGTACCAGTAGGGGGCAGCTTGCCCTTTCACCAAGAGAAAACATGTTAGAATACCAGAAAAAAGTGTGGGAGACAGATCACTGGCAGAACGGCAATACTGTCTAGTAAAAGGAGCAGACAGAAACAAGCCTGTCCAGACCAAGTGGAATCAGGGGTGCAATAACACTAGGGACCATCAGAGGCAGTGTTAACCTGCTGGCTTCATGTTCAGCTCAGACATGCACAATGACTCTGGAGCTCAGTCTGGGTGTGATGAGGGTTCCAAAGCCAACTTATAATCAGAGGAGGCTTGAGTCTGGAGTTGGGAGGTGAGAGGTGCAAAGGCTCACCATCAGGACCAAGAGAAAGAGAGTCAGTGGGACAACTGGAAAATGGGGAAGAGGTGAGCCTCACAACTGGAAAGAGAAAGAGACAAAAGACCGAGAAACAATAAGAGGCACAAGGGTTATGACACAGACGTCTTCAGAAATCTGACGGGCCCAACCTGGAAAGAAAGCAGAGTCAAAGGCGAAATGTCAAAAATAGTCCTAAGAATGAATTCCTGGAGGAGATAAACAAGAAGTTCTTTTATAAATCAAAGAAAGTCCAGACAATAACAGAGTAATGGGGCTCTTAAATAAGATGATCACTGTGAGGTCACATGGATACATCGTAGCAACCAAAAATCAAAATAGCAGTGCTGATGGTAATTGTAATAAAATCACAAACATGTTTTAAGAAATTCAAATTGGGACGATTTCCAGCTAAGCTGTGACTCCCGTTGAGACATCAGGGTTTCATTTTGTTCTGTCCACTTCCCTTTGGTGCCCTGAATTCACTCATCCCTCTCACCTTCAGTAATGTCCTCACTTCTTTTGCTGTTATTGTGGGTGTTAATTAGTATGTGCGTGGGGGGGCATTTGTTCCTTCACACTAGCCATAGTCCATTAAGCTTTCAGGATGGCAGTTTTAATCGTTGAACCATAGTCAGGTAAACTTTCCTAAGTTCTTTTCTGACATGTTGAACCACCTTTGATAAGAGTGGCTCCAGTTATTTCAGGTTGTGGATTGACTAATGAAATGTTCTCCATTGCTTGTTCTTTCTTGCGGTGCTCACTCCCCGATGGTTGTCTTTGATCCTCAGATCAGACATGGGCTTATTCTAACCATGACCTTTTGCCATCCATGTGAGCTGCATGTGTGTTCTCAGCTGTGGAGGAATCGAGGTCTGTGCTCATTAGGACCCTTTTGAACAGGCAGGCACTCGCACATAATCAAGTAGGATCATGTACAATACAATACAATACAGTTTATTTTTGTATAGCCCAAAATCACACAAGAAGTGCCGCAATGGGCTTTAACAGGCCCTGCCTCTTGACAACCCCCCAGCCTTGACTCTCTAAGAAGACAAGGAAAAACTCCCAAAAAAATGGGAGAAACCTTGGGAAAGGCAGTTCAAAGAGAGACCCCTCTCCAGGTAGGTTGGGCGTGCAGTGGGTGTCAAAATGAAGGGGGATCAATACAATACAATACACAGAAGGGAACAAATTCTCAATACAGTATAAAAATAAAAAATTTTACAAGTACGGAACAGAATTTAACAGTAGATGATATCACATAATATGATTTGGATTTATTTAGAGTCCTGGAGACCTCATCCATCAAGCTGCCTCCCCCATTTGGCCAGTGCTGGGCCAGCCAATCCAATGAAAGGACCCCTCTACCCCACAGTTCCTGTGATCCTCCATCAGAGCTGACTTTACCTTAGGCAGGCAAAGCAACTTGGCAGGTGGGCAGTGGCACCAAGTGCCACATTTGAGTACCGAGAAGAGAAACAGAATAGGCGAGGGTTAGTAACAAATTATAACTATCATGTTACTTTTGTTTTAGTGCTAATGACTAACAACAGAGATGGAGTCATATCAGTGGTGGATCTTCACCTTGACACTGGCTATGGATTTGGTGAGCAGAAGGAGAGGCTGTGGCCACCAGCCCTGGTTTTAACCATGTGACCCTTGTTTGCCCTGTCGTTTCTGTGTGTGGCCTGTGTGTGTCGGGTATGCTCTGAGATCCTGGTTAGGTCACTTATCCTGCTTGTACTCCAACTGTGAAGTGCCTTGGCATGGCATGATATACAAGCATGGCAGATTGGGCAACCTTCTGTGTCCATTGCTATATCCAGTAAGACACATCCCAAGCCCAGAAAGAAACACAGGAGTTACTGAGTTAGAAAAGTGTGAGCCTCGTCAGTCAGTCAGTCAGTCAGTCAGTCAGTCAGTCAGTCATCATCCAACCCGCTATATCCTAACACAGGGTCACGGATATAGTGCCTCGTATCATCATGAATAGGGCTGATCAGCAAGACTCGAATAAGAAGCAGGAGAAGGAGGCGTAGGAGGGCACCTCTCTGTGATTCTTGTAGAAGTCTCCACATCCACTCACATGTTTCTTTTTGACAATAACTAAAAGGACACACGAGCATCAGCCCTGGCAGCTGCTCACATATGCCAGCTCAGATTAACCCACCCACTACTCTGCTCTTTTGTTATGACTCCCTTCTAGCAATAAGCACGAAATTCTTTGACCCAATGATTCTGTTCTTTTTATCAACCCTAAAGCAGGCTGGCACCACTAAACCTTTAAATGGCCCCGTGCTGCTGTCTGCCAGCAGAAGAGCAGTCGACATGAGGGGTGTGTGTGTGGTCATCTGCTGTCATTGGCACTCGGTGTAACACGTGGACCACTCTTCAGGACCGCAGGATATTCATCCATTTATTTTCTGCACCTCCTCTCTCCATAACAGGTTCACAGAGAACAGCACTGGGGACAAGGCAGAAACCTACCCACAATGCCACAGGAGTCTACACCAGCTGACCTCAGTTACAGTGGACCAACCCAAGTCACCACTTGATTTATCGGCCATTTTTACTGAATGTGAGAGGGAACCGCACTACTCAAAGGGTATTCACGCAAACACAGAGGGAAGGTCACCCAAGGTAAAGACAAGGTCCTAAAATGTAAGGAGGCATCCAGAACCAGCACTATGCTGTCTACCCAGGGAAGTCAAGATCACTCTCTCATTTGTAATTTCACTGAGTTTGCATGTAAATGCAGCCTGCCCTGTGTGCCCCATGATTATAGTGCCCGTTCCTTGACTTACTATTACTGTGGAAACCAACTTGGTGTTTACGAACCAGGCTTCATCCCAGCACTCACGCCAAAAAAGTATCAGGAACACATTTAGAGATTCAGCCGTCTCCATCCAGCTGCTGACACCAACGTGAGATCAGCGATACATTAAGAAGTCAATAAAGAGATTTCATCCCACTACTGACACCACGTTTGATCAAGGATACATTTAGAGCTTAAAGAAGAAACCGAGAAGCTTTCATCCAACTACCAGAATATAACAGAAAACTGAAGAAGAATGAATGGATGGATGGATCTGTGGGTGGATATGAAATGAAAAACATCTCCAAAAACAAAACAAAACAAAAAAGAAAGAAAAGAGTGACATACTGGCATTGAATTAAGTGGAATAAATTGAATGGAAAATCTGGCACTCCATCCACTGTTAATTCCTATGGAGCCCTCAGTGCTGCTGGGATAGACCTTGGCTCTCCACAACCCCAAACTGAGTTAATGAATGGATAGTAGGATGGATATAAGGGGTGAACTGATAAATGGAGAAGTGGTATATGAAAAGAAATTGAACTGAAATGAACTGCAACATGGATAGGCAGGAAGAATGGATGGATAGATAGATGGATAAGTAGATTACATTTCATTGAAAGGATGGGTGGGTGTGATTAATGGATGGATGGATTCTAAGAGAAATGATTTATGGAAAGAGACTTGGATGAACGGACTCTGACTAAATTGGATTGTATTACAGGCATCTATGACTGGATGGGTAAATGGATTCTGAGAAGACGGCTTTATAACAAGAACTCTTATTGAAGGTGTGAATGCATTGATGAATGGATGGATGTACTGATAAGTGGATGGGTGGATTCTAAGTGAAGTGAAGTATGAATAGAAATTGAATTGAAACCATCTGGAAGATGGACAGGCTCATATGATGGACAGATGGGTGGCTGAACTGATGAGAGTGCTACATTAGAAGACACTGAATTGGATGGTACATACCTGCATGTAGGAATGAATGAGTAAGTGGGATTCTGAGAAGACCACTTTATAACAAGAGGTCCAGTTGAAAGGATGGATGGACACTGAACATGAATGCAAGGTATTGAAGTTGAACAGAATAACAACTTTAGCCCACTCTAGGTTGGCCCCTGCGTTGAGCCCAATGCCATCATAAAGGGTGTTGGCTCCTCACAACCCTGCTCTGGATAACTGGGCTAGAAAAAGAATGGATGGATGGATTGGTGGATGGACGGATTCCAGGAAAATGTCTATATGAGAATAGACTGAAATGAAATGAACTGGAACATTGTTGAATGAATGGCTGAAAAGATGGAAAATTACTATACTGAAAAAAAAATAAAATGAAAGGGTGACTGTGGGAATGGAAGGATTATTAGAAATACCAGTATGTAAGTGGAAAGAGATTAAAATGGAATAAATGGGTGAATAAATTCCAAGCTCATGTTCAGATTTATTGCCTTGTTTTCACAGGACAATAAAATTCTTACTTGCAGGTCTCTTATATGAAATTAAATATATAAAATATATATTTGGTGTTTAGTTAAAATGATCAGATAAAAGGAAAGGTGGACATTTAGTTTAGAAAATCAGCACATGGAATCCAGGCATAGATAGACAAAGGCACTATATAAGATAGATAGATAGATAGATAGATAGATAGATAGATAGATAGATAGATAGATAGATAGATAGATACCTGAACAGTTGGATGGATGGATGGATGGATGGAGGGCTGAGTGAATGGATGGATGAATGGATGATTGGATAGATAGATAGATAGATAGATAGATAGATAGATAGATAGATAGATAGAAAGGCACTATATAAGTTAGATAGATAGATAGATACCTGAACAGTTGGATGGATGGATGGATGGATGGACGGAGGGCTGGGTGAATGGATGGATGAATGGATGATTGGATGGATGGATGGATGGATTGGTGGTTAGCAGTCTGACTGGATAGATAGATAGATAGATAGATAGATAGATAGATAGATAGATAGATAGATAGATAGATAGATAGATAGATGCTCTGAATAAGTGGATGGATGGATGGATGGATGGAGGGCTGGGTGAATGGATGGATGAATGGATGATTGGATGGATGGATGGATGGATAGATGGATAGATAGATAGATAGATATAAAGGCACTATATAAGTTAGATAGATAGATAGATAGATAGATAGATAGATAGATAGATAGATAGATAGATAGATAGATAGATAGATAGATACCTGAACAGTTGGATGGATGGATGGATGGATGGATGGAGGGCTGGGTGAATGGATGGATGAATGGATGATTGGATGGATGGATGGATGGATTGGTGGTTAGCAGTCTGACTGGATAGATAGATAGATAGATAGATAGATAGATAGATAGATAGATAGATAGATAGATAGATAGATGCTCTGAATAAGTGGATGGATGGATGGATGGATGGAGGGCTGGGTGAATGGATGGATGAATGGATAATTGGATGGATAGATAGATAGATAGATAGATAGATAGATAGATAGATAGATAGATAGATACCTGAACAGTTGGATGGATGGATGGATGGAGGGCTGGGTGAATGGATGGATGAATGGATGATTGGATGGATGGATGGATGGATGGATTGGTGGTTAGCAGTCTGACTGGATAGATAGATAGATAGATAGATAGAT
Organism: Erpetoichthys calabaricus; assembly: GCF_900747795.2. Lineage (NCBI taxonomy): Eukaryota > Metazoa > Chordata > Cladistia > Polypteriformes > Polypteridae > Erpetoichthys > Erpetoichthys calabaricus. The sequence goes on from NC_041405.2 coordinate 140,730,115, forward strand.
AGATAGATAGATAGATAGATAGATAGATAGATAGATGCTCTGAATAAGTGGATGGATGGATGGATGGATGGATGGATGGAGGGATGGGTGACTAGATGGATGGATGGAGGGCTGAGTGAATGGATGAGTGGATGCCTAGTATTTCGGCAGTTATCTAATTACCATCTATCTCTCTCTCCCTCTCTCTCTCTTTCTCTCTCTCTCTCTCTCTCTCCCGCCTTAACTTCCTCCGCTTCGGTTTGTTTCTTAGAAACAGCAAGAAGAAAATAAAGAGGAGCCAAGCGGAGTTTGCGGAGTATCCCGGCCCTCTCGTGGACCGCAGTCCTGCTCGCGGGGAGTGGAGCAGGCAGGCTGCCGCCGAGTGTGCCAGCGCCGTCCGTCCGTCCGCGGGATCCGCGCGGAGCCACCTTAAGCGCTCGCTGCCAGACACAAGTGTTTGTGTTCATGCCAACAGGCACAATTTATTACAGTCTGGGACGGCTGCTGAAAAGCCTGCTGGATTTTCTAGTGACCTGCTGTTCCATCCTGCCTGCTTTCCGATTCAACAAACATTCCTCCTCCCGGAGCGGAAGCCTTTGGAACGGGAGGTGGGGAGGCTGCGGGACTGGGGGGTGGAGGGGGTGGGGTGGGGGGCTTTGCATCGAGGACGCTTCGGGTCTTGAGATTGAGCCCAACTTGAGGGGACACTTCTCAGGGAGCTGACCATGGTGCCTGGACGGACCTGAAGCGGGATCCACTTCTTTCTCCTGCCTCGACCCCTTCCTCCTGCCCTCCCCGACCCCACTAGAAGAGGACTCTTCTTCTCCGAAAAAAAGACCAGGAGGAAAGAAAAGTGTGTTCGTCTCTGCCTCCGTGCCAGCCTCCGCTGCCTTTTTGGCCGGCTTCTGCGTTTGGATTTTTTTTCCTTCTTTTTTTGCCTTCTTGCAAAGGGGTTGGAATTCACTGTCAGAAAGGATTGGGGTCTGTGGAAGAGGAGTGGGGTGGGGGGGGGGGGGGGCAAGAGGGGTCATCGATCTACTGGCCGACGAGTCTCTCAAGTCAGCAATTATCGGCACATTAAAGCTGAAGAATGTATCCCCAGGGACGGCACCCGGTGAGTACGGCTCGATTAAACACTTTGAAGCCGCTGCTTCTCCTTCTGCTTGTTTGGGTTCTTTTCCCTACACCCCCCCAGCCCGTGCCCCCACCCGCCCCGAAAGCAGACAGAAAGAATCTCGTAATGGCAGGTTATAGCCAGGTGTCTGATCCGATCGAGTCTGTCAGGGCTTGTTTCGAGCTACTGTGATAGGTGCCAGCGATCTGACATGAGATGGAAGGTCTTAGAGGGAGGGTGGTAGAAGTGAGGGAGGAGACCACCAATCTCCCTGTCTGTCAGGAACATACTAATGCTGCTAATGAGAAGTGTGCGCTGCTCTGCGTTCTTATTTATCTATTTGAGTGACTGGCTGGAGTTTTGAGTGAGCATTTGGGTTTGTGTGGGGGGGTGGGCATTGGGTACCTTGCCAGTCTTCTTAATGTTCTGTTTGGATTTGTCATCTTTTTCCTTTTGGATTTGCGGAGTACGAACTTTCAGCGACACCCACGGATCTTTGAAGGGGGGCTCGGATTCTCTTTCTCCCCCTCTCTCTCTCTTGCACTTCTGTTTGTTGTTTGCATGTGGTGCCAGGTAGCATGTCACACGAGCGGGGGCTTGGCAAGCAGTGTGTCTCTGTTGGTATTATGTTTGGCTCGGGACTCTGCTCGCCTACCTGAGGAGTTGTGAGAACATCCTCTTCCCAGAACTGCCTTCTGTCCTTGTTTGATTTGATTTGGAATGGCAACCGTTCAAAACAGAGCGCCGGGCGGGATTTGCCCGTGTCAAGCAAAGTTCACAAAGTGCCTGGCATGCTGAGGCTGTGGTGTGATCTCATGTTGTTGTGTGCCCGTCACCAGGCTACTCTGAAACCCCTCCGTGTCCACCCTTTGGCTCCTGGCTTTACTGTGTCCCTGTTTCCTGCTGTTAAGAGAACAGAACGCCGTTAGGTCTGTAAAAAAACGAAAAAAACGAGGAAGAATGTGAGGTGGCGGTGCTGAGGTCACTCCAGAAGTGTCACTGCCTGCCATAGCCACGTGGGACCGCTTTACACGGGGGCTGCATCTGCAGGGAAGTCTTGTGGCTGAAGAGATGGGAGTTTCCTGCCAGATTCGGACCCCCTGTGAGGTCCAACAAGCCCCCTTCAGTCTTCGTCACTCCCAGGGACAGTCGGTAATACACGCTGAGGGGCGAGGGCGGTGAGGAAGGCGCTATATCAGGTAAAAGTTAGCCGGAAGTGTTAGTGTCATTGGACGTGAAATACGAGCGGAACACTCAGTGACTTTCATATCTGCTAGCTGATCTGTGACTTGTTAGAGACATCTGTTACATGACATCGCTCCTGTCTATCTATCTATCTATCTATCTATCTATCTATCTATCTATCTATCTATCTATCTATCTATCTATCTATCTATCTATCTATCTATCTATCTATCTATCTATCTATCATATAATGCCGTTCATATCTATCTATCTATCTATCTATCTATCTATCTATCTATCTATCTATCTATCTATCTATCTATCTATCTATCTATCTATCTATCTATCTATCTATCATATAGTGCCTTTCATCTATCTATCTATCATATAGTGCCTTTCATCTATCTATCTATCTATCTATCTATCTATCTATCTATCTATCTATCTATCTATCTATCTATCTATCTATCTATCTATCTATCATATAATGCCGTTCATATCTATCTATCTATCTATCTATCTATCTATCTATCTATCTATCTATCTATCTATCTATCTATCTATCTATCATATAGTGCCTTTCATCTATCTATCTATCTATCTATCTATCTATCTATCTATCTATCTATCTATCTATCTATCTATCTATCTATAATGCCGTTCATATCTATCTATCTATCTATCTATCTATCTATCTATCTATCTATCTATCTATCTATCTATCTATCTATCTATCATATAATGCCGTTCATATCTATCTATCTATCTATCTATCTATCTATCTATCTATCTATCTATCTATCTATCTATCATATAATGCCGTTCATATCTATCTATCTATCTATCTATCTATCTATCTATCTATCTATCTATCTATCTATCATATAATGCCGTTCATATCTATCTATCTATCTATCTATCATATAATGCCGTTCATATCTATCTATCTATCTATCTATCTATCTATCTATCTATCTATCTATCTATCTATCTATCTATCTATCTATCTATCTATCTATCATATAGTGCCTTTCATCTATCTATCTATCTATCTATCTATCTATCTATCTATCTATCTATCTATCTATCTATCTATCTATCTATCTATCTATCATATAGTGCCTTTCATCTATCTATCTATCTATCTATCTATCTATCTATCTATCTATCTATCTATCTATCTATCTATCTATCATATAATGCCGTTCATATCTATCTATCTATCTATCTATCTATCTATCTATCTATCTATCTATCTATCTATCTATCTATCTATCTATCTATCTATCTATCTATCTATCTATCATATAGTGCCTTTCATCTATCTATCTATCTATCTATCTATCTATCTATCTATCTATCTATCTATCTATCTATCTATCTATCTATCTATCTATCTTATACAGTGCCTTTCTATCTATATCAATCATATAATGCTTTTCATATCTATCTATCTATCTATCTATCTATCTATCTATCTATCTATCTATCTATCTATCTATCTATCTATCTATCTATCTATCTATCTATCTATCTATCATATAGTGCCTTTCATCTATCTATCTATCTATCTATCTATCTATCTATCTATCTATCTATCTATCTATCTATCTATCTATCTATAATGCCGTTCATATCTATCTATCTATCTATCTATCTATCTATCTATCTATCTATCTATCTATCTATCTATCTATCTATCTTATACAGTGCCTTTCTATCTATATCAATCATATAATGCCTTTCATATCTATCTATCTATCTATCTATCTATCTATCTATCTATCTATCTATCTATCTATCTATCTATCTATCTATCTATCTATCTATCTATCTATCATATAATGCCGTTCATATCTATCTATCTATCTATCTATCTATCTATCTATCTATCTATCTATCTATCTATCTATCTATCTATCATTTGTTTGCTCATTTGTTCATGTTTGCTTCACATCTCTCACTCCATATTTGTGTTTTATGATATTAATGCTTGTGGACATTTTAAATGTTGGACCTTTTTATCCATATTTAGCTTAGACTGCCTCCATTGCTAAATGTATGCGCTGTCTGTAACCCCATGGTCTTGTGCCCCCCCATTAGCTCCCCTTTCTTCAGGACCTTATAGAACAGGAAGATGTCGATTTCATGTGCTCTTTGTTTTTGAGCCCCACATTACTCAACTCCATTCCCATCCCACTTCCAAGCTGCTGGCCCCTCTTTCCTCTCATTAACTGTTTGGTTTGGGTTGGGTGTCTGACTTTCCAAAGGTCCCCTGCCTCTGACTTCACAGTTCCCTGCCCAGACTGCTATGACCCCCCACCCCCCCCCCCCCCCCATGTGGTATGGCGTAGTGGTTAAGGCTTTGGACTTCAAACCCTGGAGTTTGTCGGTTCAGATCCTGGCCTTGTGACCATGAGCAAGTCTCTTTTCTGATGTCCACACTTCTATTTTCTGAACCCCCTTTTTTGGCTATTTGGTTATGTGGAGTTTGACACCATCCTGTCATTGTCAGTTTGAAGGCACCAGCCAGCTGTAGATGAGCCAGCTTACCCCATGGCACATGCTCACAGCCACACTCACTCATGCCAGACTAAGCTAACAGTCACCATAACTAGCATGCGTGTGGTATGTGGGAGGCGTCCTGAAGACAAACCCCATGGATGATGTATGCTACAAAGAGGCACTGAGCGAGTTGGGAGTCCTTGTCCTTGGAGCTTAGACACAACAGCACTAACTGTGCCACAAGGCCTCCCACCTTAAAATGTCCATCTATCCATTACTGAACCCTTTTAAACCAATGAGTTCGAATCCTTTCCTCTGCCAGTACATTGAAGGGCACACACACACACACAAGTTTGAGACACAAAACCATTAAAAGGACAAAGTGGGGCACCTGAAGAAAAGCCCATGCAGACACCTGGAGGAAATGCAGACTTGGCTGAGATGAAATTGGAATCCAGGCCATTGGAGCACTGAGGCAGCAGTGTTAACCTTTGCACCACTAAACTGGTCATTTGTGGTGCTGCTCATTTACCTGAATTCTTCATAAAAGCCTCTGGGGTTCATGTTGGGAGCAGACCACCAAGCCACATTAGAAGGCACCAAAAGCTAATGAGGTGACCGTAAGAGTAGTGAATGGGGTGCACTGTGAGCACCTGGGGTTCAAAGGTTTATTGGGATGTCGACCTGAAGTTTGACGCACCTTCTGACACAATGGAGCCCCTGTGGATGCGTCTCGCTGTTCACCTATGAATAATTAGTGTTTGTCTTCTGGAGCAGCTGGCTCAGCGGGGAGAGCTGCTGTCACACGGACCCCACAGTTTGTGTGGAGTCTTCCTGTCCCCCCTGTTTGTTCTTCTCCAGGACGTCCATTTTTGATTGCAAATCCCAAGCACAGTCAGGTTGGGTTGACTGACCCCCCATGTGAGGGCAAGTAGACCAGGCAGTGGACTGGCATCCTTTGCAGCCTTGAATCTATCTATCTATCTATCTATCTATCTATCTATCTATCTATCTATCTATCTATCTATCTATCTATCTATCTATCTATCTATCTATCTATCTATCTATCTATCTATCTATCTATCTATCTATTCTCCTCCTCTTCATGAGCTTCTGCCTCTTGCTTCTTAACTAAAGATGGCACCCTCTTTAGGATTGTGGTGTCTCTCACCTTTTCAATCTAAAGATGGCTCTCTCCTATTCTCCAGATTGTGGTGTCTTTCTATCTCTTCTTTAAGGACAGATTCACATCTTTCAGGCCTGATGCCAGCCTCCTCTTCCTCATCGTCCCTATGGTATCTTCCTCGAATTCCCTGGCTCTAGGTCCTTCCCCGGTGTTGATTATGGTGGCTTCAGGGTGATGTCATTGTGGCTTCCTTCATAGTCAAATCCTCCTCTTCATGCACCAAAGGTGGCCTCCTTCTTCACTGTGAATTATGGTGGATCCCTGCAGTGCATGAATCAGTAATGACTTCCACCTCTTCATGCCTGGTGGTGACTCCTTGTTCTCTGTGGCTTGTCCTTCTATCTTAAGTGACTGAAGACTTCTCTTCTATGGGTTGTTCCTGCCTTGTGCCCAGTGCTTACTGGGATGCTCACCCAGCTTCACCACAACTTTGCCTGGGATAAGTGAGCTTCCAAATGGATGGATGTTGATTAATGATGGCTCCCTTATCTGCTAGGGTTCAGTTTTTGGTGGTTTCTGTCGGGGGGTCAAAGGTGGCTTCCTACTTTGGATTATGTCATAATGCATCTATGATGGTTTCCTTCTCTGTTGGGCCCTTCCTTCTCCTCTGTGGATGTTGGCTCCTTCTTGTCTGCATAATGACTGTTGATTGAGAAAAGTGCTATGTAAATGTAAACAATTATTATTACTATTATTATTATTATTATTATTATTACTACTCCTTTGCTATACCTGGCAGTGGCTCCTTCTACTCTGTTTGTGGTCCTATCTTCTAAATGTTCATGGTTGAACCATCCTCTTCATGAACCAAGCTCGTATTTGCTGCTTTGCCTATTTTAACATTTGACCTTCAAGAAGCTCCAGTAGCTATCATGGCTGCTATAGCTGAGGGTGACTCCTCCTTCTCTCTGTAGTGATCACAGATTTCTTCTCTTGCTTGACTGACGGTGCCCCCCTTTCCACAGGTTTCTGAGTAACCCATCTCCTCATAGACCAAAGGTGGTTTTCCATTCTCCTACAGACTATGATGTTTCCTCCCTTGTTATGCTACCTGGAGACCCTTCTTTCTCTGTGGACATTGTGTCCTCCCTCTCCCACTGTACTTTTATCCTTTTCTTCTCTGCTATATCTATTAGTAACTCTGTGGTGGTGGTGTGGTCTCCTCTGCTATGGGTGTGGTAGATCTGTTCTCTTCATGGACAAATGACAACTTGCTCTTTTTAATTAGGGCAGCTTTCTTCTCTGTTTAACCTTAGGGTGGTCCCTTCATTTCTTTGGATTGATGAGGTCTACCTCTTCAGCTGTGGATGATAAGGATTTCCTCTTCTTGATCTTGTAGTGTTTTTTATATCATCCATCCATCCATCCATCCATCCATCCATCCATCCATCCATCCATCCATCCATCCATCCATCCATTTAGATGCTGTGTCACCTGTTCATTATTCTAATGTGTACACACTGTAATGAAATTCCTATCTGCATGTTCAAACACCAAAGACTGGGCTGTTACTGTCCTTCTCTGGTGGTCCATATCTTGCTCTCTTGGCTCTGTATAATGTCTACTGTATCCATTTATTCATCCATCTACCCAACTCATCCTTAAATCCAACCGCCCATTTGTATTCTGGCCCTGCCTCGCTAGGCCTGGAGTCATTGAACCTGGGTCCGAGGGTTGGGAGAAGAGGCCTATTGGTTCATCTGTGCTGATGATGAGAGCTTATCTTTCATCTTCCCAAAGCTGTTGCATTTTCAGTGTGGTGTCTTTCTCATCCTCCTGCATTTATGTTGTTCGCTTGTTCTATATCAGCTCACAGCTAAGAAACCTTCTCTGACAGACCACCACAATAAGTGTACTTCTAATCAATCAATCAATCAATCAATCAATCAATCAATCAATCAATCAATCAATCAATCAGTCTTTCCAAACCAGATTATCCCAATCCAGGGTCTCTCGTGTGAGAACCCATCCTATTTCTTTTGTATAGCACCTTTTCCAATTCAATCACAAGTTGCTTTATAGAATATATAAAAGGCAATGAGTCAGATTACTTAATTCATTAATGGATGCTCTTCATTTAACTGGCATACATGTATGCCTGTGTGCCACTTTGCAATAAAAGGTTAGAGTGCACTTGACATCTTGGCCCTCACATTGCATGAATGATGTACTGGTGGCAATGCTCGCCATCACCCTCCCTCAAAGGACATGCTGGGCAGAGTACAGCCGGGTCACCCTGTCAGGAGTGCCCACTTTAACGAGGTCTTCGCCCACCCCGTGCACACGCAGCCTGTCTGTCGCTCTGACTGGACGGGACGAGAGGGACGCGCGGCGCTTTTCGTCTGATCTTTGAGAGAGTAGAGAGACAGAATAAGAAGGGCTGACGAGGCAGATTGGGTCTGGTGTGTGGGGGGGCGAGATTAACTAGAAGAAATCTGCAGTGTTTAAGTCGGCCGAGCCTGCTTCACTCTTCTCCCGCCGCTGATCACATAATCTCCCTTCAATCCTCTTCTAATATTTCAAAAGACAGACGAGCTGTGAAGCGTCTGCTCTCGAGCTGACCTCCTGTCGGAGCTCCTGCACTCTTGGCGGGGCACGTTGGGGGCCAAAATCCTCCCACCTCCCGCAACACTTAGTGTGTGTGTGTGTGTGTGCGTGTGTGTGTGTGTGTGTGTGTGTTTTGTTTTCGTTTCCACCCGCACTGGATCGTCCATTTTCAGCGGCGCTGCTTGCCAAACCCCGCGTCCCCAGCCATCTGTAAGTGCGATTCCCCGCTCTGCCCCCAGGGTCCTCGGTGCACCTGCGCGGAGCGTCTCGAGCCCAGTTTGTCTTCCGCCCCCTTGCAGCTGTGCCAAGCTAATGAAGCCAATGGCTTGTGATTCGAGTGCCATCCGCCCACCCTCACGGGGGGAATCGCGTCTACGCCAGTCACTTTTTCTTGAGTCTTTTCGTTAGACGGCTTCAGCAGACAAGTCAAGGCTTAAACAGCCACCCTCCTTTATATAGCGCCTTGTATCCTAAGGTATTTCTCGAGTTACGAACAACTGCTGTGCCGTCAGACAGCACGTCACAGTTAGGGAGTGAAACTGCAGCTTTAATGGCCACGGCACACATGAATCTGCCACAAGGAAGACTTCTGGGCAGAATACCAGCTGAGACGCCCACATCGTCAGGTCACTGAGGGTAGCAGAACAAAGGGCGCAAACAAGAGGAGGCCATTTGGTTCATCAGACTCAATTACCGGCTGATCCATCCACACATTCTTCATATACAGATCCATCCATCCATCCGTCCCTGTAGTCTTTTATCCATCTGCACAGAAATCCGTCAACGTCAAAGATCTACAAATGCATCCTTCACTTACTCGTTCCTTCATCCCATTCCATCAGCAAACTATGCATCTCTTCATCCATCTATCCATCCTTCTATTCATTTTTGTTCTCATTCATGCTCCATAGCCCCCCACATTTTAGGGTTTACAGTGTCCTTAATATAATAAAGTACAGCAAAACCCCTGCTGGCGTGTGCTAATCAGCTCGGACATGGCACTTGGACTGGTGAGCCCAGCAACTTCTGACCTCCTTAGCAGAAACATCGAAGAACGTTTCTGTCAATCATTTGTTAGTCCAGTTATTTAGGCATGATGAGTGAAAGATGCATCCAGGTAGTCGTCCATCTTTATTCTGACCTGTCTTTTCGGCCTTCCAGATTTAACCAAACCTTCCTGATTCATCCTTGTTTTCCCCAAAGATGCACCCGTCCATTGCTATTCTCATTCATCCATCTGCATCACGCTTCCCCAGAATTCATCTGTCTATTTATTTACACATGCCTAAAACGATCAACATTTTCCAGAATTTCCATCCATCCATCCATCCATCCATCCATCCATCCATCCATCCGTCCATTTTTTAAACCTATAATTCATCAAATATTTTCTCTAATGGCTTATCCATCCATCGATTTTCTAAACCTATAATTCATTGAATATTTTCTTCAGTGGCTCATCCATCCATCCATCCATTTTCTAAACATATAATTCATTGAATATTTTCTCCAATGGCTTATCCATCTTCAATCCATCCATCCATTATCTAAACCCATAATTAATCAAATATTTTCTCCAATAGCTTATCCATCCATCTATCTATCCATCCATCATCTATCCATCCATTTTCTAAACCTATAATTAATTAAATATTTTCTCCAGTGGCCATCCATCCATCCATCCTTCCATTTTTTAAACCTATAATTCATCAAATATTTTCTCTAATGGCTTTTCCATCCATCCATCCATCGATTTTCTAAACTTATAATTTATTGAATATTTTCTTCTATGGCTCATCCATCCATCCATCCATCCATCCATCCATCCATCCATCCATTTTCCAAACCTATAGTTCATTGAATATTTTCTCCAATGGCTTATCCATTCATCTATTCATCCATCCATCCATTATCTAAACCCATAATTAACCAAATTTTCTCCAATGGCTTATCCATTTATTTATCCATCCATCCATCAATCCATCCATCCATCGATTTTCTAAACCTATAATTCATTGAATATTTTCTCTAATGGCTCATCCATCCATCCAACCATCCATCTATCTATCCATCCATTTTCTAAACCTGTAATTAATTAAATATTTTCTCCAGTGGCCATCCATCCATCCATCCATCCATTTTCTAAACCTATAATTCATTGAATATTTTCTCCAATGGCTTATCCATCCATCCATTCATCCATCCATCCATTATCTAAACCCATAATTAATCAAATATTTTTTCCAATGGCTTATCCATTTATCTATCCATCCATCCATCCATCGATTTTCTAAACCTATAATTCATTGAATATTTTCTCTAATGGCTCATCCATCCATCCATCCATCCACCAATCCATCCATCCATTTTCTAAACCTATAATTCATCAAATATTTTCTCCAATAGCTTATCCATCCATCTATCCATCCATCCTTCATCTATCCATCCATTTCCTAAACCTATAATTAATTAAATATTTTCTCCAATGGCTCATCCACCTCCAAAATCTTCCAATGTTTTCTTCAGTCCATCTGTTCTTCAATTCAGTTCCATCCATCTTTCCATCCAGGTTTTCTTTTCACTCACACACCCAGCAGTAGATCAGGCCCTATAAACTTGCCTACAGTGGCCCTACCTTATATCCATTGCAAATAAAGGAAAAGCATAAAGAAATGGTGGACTCCCACTGAAGATCTCAGTGCCCTATGCAGTAAGTCCAAAAAGCCATGCCTGAGATTCATAACCCAACCCACTGCTCCACTGGTCCAGTCACCTCTCCCTTTATCCATCCCTTCAAACAGCCTAATAAAATCCAGTCATAAGCTGTTTGTTTGTTTACCAATCACACCAAAACAGCTGAACCGATGTCCACAAACATGGCTGCCATTGGTCCAACTTAAAACAGAGGCTGGAGAGAGGGAGGGCAACCCAGAACACAGCACCAAGGTGAGGACTACAGTTCCCATCAGGCAGCAGGAGAGCGCTATCCAATCGTTATCAGCAAACAAAGTTTTGCACTGGCTGTAACCACAAGAGGGCAGCAGAGAGCCCCAAACCACAGGCACAGTTATACCACACACAATTCCCGGTTATAAATAAAAGATATTTTCTCAAAACTCAAGCACCTTTCCAATGAAGACTCCTTCCAAAGACACGTCAAATGACACAAATAAAGGAATCACAATTCCTCTTTCTTCCTCCTCCCAGAGTGTAGCCCACTGCCTCCTGACTCTCCAGTCCATGTGTGGCCCCCATTTTAAGCCGCACCTAGGAGTGTTTCCAGTGTCATGCCGTATCTTCTGGGAAGCACTAATAATGAAAGCAGGGAGGTCCTCCCCAGACAGCGCCCTCTATCAGTCCCCAGGGACCCCGACAGGGCTGTATTTCTGGACTTCATATCCCAAGCACCCCTGCGGGCATCCCGACTGGATTCTTATGCGAGGATCGCTGCTACCTGGCATAAAGGGGATGGAATTGCCCCAGATTCCCAGCTTTCGCTTGTCCAGCCATCATTTGATGACATTCAGACACAAATTTATTTTCTAGTCCCTTTTGTCTTTCTGTTCTGGTCTCCCGTCTGGGTATGAAGCCATCCTCCTCCTTCCTGGCCGGGATGCCTGCTCTCCTCTCACAGGGCCAAAGCGGGACCACCTCATCTAGGTGGGCAGGCAGTCAGCTAATCTGGATAACAACTTCATTTCCTCTTTGGATTTCTGGTTTTTGTCGCGGAGTACGTCATTTCGTCTCATCATGGGTGGCCATGTTGACTTTCCAGAAGACAGTCTCTACAGTATTGTACTTTGGACCCTTTACTTAGACCTAAACGGGTCCCAAAAGGTGGGCCAAACCCTTAAAGAGTGATGGTCCTTTCTTTCAACCCCACAAAAAAGTTTCACAACTCTGAACTTCTCTTTGTAGCGAGTTTCAAGGTTGTGAAATCACAAGTGAAAGGAAGTTGAGCGTCAAACAGCGGTCTGTGCTCTACTCACCTGATAACCTGTTATGTTGTGATGCTGTATGACGCGTAACCAGGACAGTGGCAGCGTGCTGTGTGCTGCTCAGATGTGCAGGTAGGAGTGTCACTGCCCTGGGTGTACAGTAAGTGACATTAACTCTGAAATGAAGTGATGCCATTTGTTACCAATGCAGAAACTTCCACTTTTGAAAGAGCCAACTGTACCACAGCACCGGCATGTCGTTAATTAATTGTGACGGGCCACTCGGCTTGGTTTCGGTTTCTTCCCATAAATATTAACCCAACTGGACAGATGGCCGTCCTCTCCCAGTCAGTGTCTCTTAAGGCCTCGTCACGTTACATTAGAACATTCTAGACCAGAACAGGCCATTCAGCCCAACAAAGCTCGCCAGGCCTATCCACTTAACTCCTCCAAATTAACATCAAGTCGAGTTTTAAAAGTCCCTAAAGTCTTACTGTTTACCACACTACTTGGTCACTTACTCCAAGTGTCTGTGGTTCTTTGTGTGAAGAAAAACCTCCTAATGTTTGTGTGAAATTTACCCTTAACAAGTTTCCAGCTGTGTCCCTATGTTCTTGATGAACTCATTTTAAAGGTCACCGTCTCGATCCACTGCACTAATTCCCTTTATAATTTAAACACTCCAGTCAGAGTCACCTCTTATCTTCTTTTGCTTAAAACTGTAAAGGCTCAGCTCTTTTAATCGTTCCTCATAAACTCATCCCCTGTAGCCTGGAATCAGCCTGTCGCTCTTCTCTGGACCTTTTCTAGTGCTGTTATGTCCTTTTTGTAGCCTGGAGACACAAAACTGCACACAGGACTCCAGATGAGGCCTCACCAGTGTGTTATAAAGCTTGAGCAGAACCTCCTTGGTCTTGTACTCCACACATCAAGGCGCTATATAACTTGACATTCTGTTAGCCTTCTTAGTGGCTTCTGAACACTGTCTGGCAGTTGAGTCCACTACGACTCCTAAATCCTTCTCATACTCTTGATTTTCCGACCGCCCATTGTGTATTCAAACCTAACATTTTTACTTCCTATGTGTCACACTTTACATTAACTGACATTAAATTTCATCTGCCACAAATCTGCCCAAGCCTGTATGCTGTCCAAGTCCTTCTGTGATGATTCAACAGATTCCAAATTATCTGCTAATCCACCTATCTTGGTATCACCTACAGACTTATGTGAGGTTTGCAGCGACTCCAAGCCCCAGCCTCGAGTTGTGGTGTGCTGCTCCTGTGACCCACAGTCGTGTTGGTTGTCATCCCCAGTGTGACAGAAACAATGAGGCCAAATGAAGCACGATTTTGTAGTGTATGTGGAGTTCAGAATACGGTAGAAGGGGGACGGCGTGAGTCACTTGCACCGTTTCTTGACGTCTATTTCAAGTCCAAGCTCGATGATAATGCAGTGGGAATTTCAGGCTTCCCTGCCAATCCAACATTGTGATTTGTAGCCATTTTAAATCAAAGTTGAATGAATCAGCTTTATAACATCATCAGATCCCACCATTGACCTGCAGTGATGTCTGTGAGCCTCAGTCTCCTCCTACCTGGACCCCCTCCTGCAGATGCTGGTCCATGGGTTAATTTTTAAATAAGACATGCTGTTAATTGATGATGGATTAAACATCTCATGATGAAGCTACATCATCCCAGGACATGCCAAGAAATAGCACTCATGGCGCCAACCCAACTAGGAGTTTCAGCAATTATGGAATCCAATCTATGAAAAAGAGCAAATTCTGGACTCACGAAAGCAGACAAACTGATAGAGACATCGTGGAGGTGATGGATGGGATGGTCAACAATGACCAAACAGTCAACATTATGCAAATACAAATATAGATGGACAATGCCGGGTACTGTGTATACCCACACTGCTCTTCCTCCATTGATGTCTCAGCGTCTTCCTATGATGATGCCCAAAAGTCTACCCACATATTCCTCTCGTCATCAAGCCAGGCCTCTGCACACACATCCCACCAGGCCATTGTCAGTCCATCCCTACTAATCTTCTGTCCATTTTCTTTCACCATTTTTTAAATTTATTGACCTAATCCTTTCAATCCTCCTATTCATCCATTTTTTTCCACCGGTCAGTCAGTTCTTTGTTCATCTCTCCCTTACCCGTCCATCAGTTCACAGATGTTCCAGCACACCCTTCCCTTTCTCCATTTCTCACTTCATTCCTCCATCGATTTCTTCATCTGCCATGTGTTTGCCCACAGGTCTCTTTTGGAATCCCACCATTGCTCCACAGATCTGCACGTCCATCCCTCCCATCGCTGGTCATTTACTCATTCCTGCAATAACCCAGTCTTGCATCTCTTGGTCCATCCATTTCTTTAGAAGTCATTTGTTGCTCCATCCACCCATCCATCTTTTTTTGCACCACCAAAGATCAAGTAAATAGGTCACACCTCGTCTTTTCTTCAGCTCCCTCTTAAAGACTCACCCTGTCTTAAAGCATCTTAAGACCTCCCTGCAACTTACCCACTTTACGTGGCTCACCATTGGCTCCATCCATTTCTCATTTAGGGGGCATCTTCTTGGAGCTGCTCATAAAGATGTAGTTGCAGTTTCACTGCCAGCTGTGACTGTGTAGTTGTTGTTGATGACGTCCCATGTCAGCCTTCATTAAAGACCTTGCAAAGCTGGCACAGCGCTCTTCGTGCAAAGTCTGAAACCTGGTCCCCTCACGTCTGGCCCACTAACAGTCAATGTCCAAGGAAATGCTTTAGTATGGCGCCACCTGGTTGACCAGAGCTGGCATAACTCCAGCCTACCAAAGGCCTTTCCCCGCTGCTCTGAAAAGTTTCATTGGAGCAGAAACACCTGAAATATGGTGGCTGCATGCTGTGACATCCTTTCAACAAACTTCCACCGCACAGGAGCTCCCAAGTTGAGGGGACAAATGGCAGTAGATGTCTAGACCCTCAGTGAGGGAGTCTGTGCTTTTTTGGAAGCCTACAGATCACCTCACTGCACTTTCCATTGACCTCAGAGGCTGAGCCGATTTGCAGCTGATTAGTCGGGGGGTGGTTTTAGGGGTCCATTCAGTCATTTGAGAATTTCATCCAGGAGATCTGATCAACCGTGTGAGACATCAGGAAAGAAAGGACGACTGTCACCTCCATAAAGTGTCAAAGAAGGACTTCAGGAGTAATGAGGGTGACATTAGGACAATTGTGATGACAACAGCTCATCCATCAATCCTGTCCAAAGTAACCTCGAGTTGAGATTCTGAGGTCCCTAAAGTCCAGCTCTCCACTGCACTGCTTGTTCATTTATTCCATGTGTCTGTGGTTCTTAGCATTTCTGATATTTGCATTCCGTGTCCATGTGGTATCAGTCCTGCTCAGATGGATGGCTCCTTCTCCACCTTGACCTGCCTACTTGTCCTTTTGCTGTTATGTTTTCAGCGTTGGGTTCCTCAGGATGGATGCTTTCCAGAAGGAGCCCCTCTGTCGTTGGTCCTGCCTCGCAAATTGAATTGCGATGGATTTGCCTGTCCTGCCACTCACTCCCTCCTTTACTCTGTCTTTCTGGGCAGACAGGACTTTGCTTTGACCGTCTTTTCCGGCACGAGCTGCTCATTTCTCTCTTTATGCAGCTTCTCTCATACTGGAGAGGCCATCCGTCCAGAATCTGCATGCAGTGGACAGCTGATGGACAATGCAGGGAAACTTGTGTGGGTGAAATGGCTTCTCACGTTGTAAAGCCTTTGTATCTGGATCTTTTTTGAGTTGGTTATGGTTTCCAATTTACCCAACTGGACAGATGGCTGTCCTCTCCCAGTCAATGTCTCTTTGTTATTGTCTCTTAAGGCCTCACCACATTACGTGATGTTTCTAGTGATTTTCAGCCACAGACTTGCACTGTGGTGTTGTGCTCCTGTGACTCACAGTCATGTAATTTGACATCCCAAGTATCTCCATCCAACCAGTCTACGACTCACCCCAGTCCAACAGGTTTGCTTTTGTCTTAAATGGTATATGAGCCCTCAGAAAGTGCAATGCATGTAATGTGGTGACGAGGAATAAGAATGCCGAGTGTTTTGGACGTCACAGACAGAAGACAAGCTCATCTATCTGATGTCTCAACAGAACTGAAAAAAGAAATACAAGATTGGAGATTGTGGCTGAACTCTCTGTGCCTCTAACGTATTCGGACCACCCTGGCTAATTGACACAGGAATCTTATTGGCTGTCATGAAGGTTGGGGGTGGGGGGGTGGTGAGCTTGTGATAGTTTGGAACTGTGAAGCTGTGCTGGAAAGTCACCACGGACTTGTAGAATTCGTCATTCACTGCCGCAGGTTGTTGTGTAATCTGACATTCTCAGACAACGAGATCAGCAACTGCATTCGTCAAGTTTGACATCCCTGCAACTGCAAGTCATGGGGTGTGCTGCCGGCTTTAGTTAACTGATGCATGGGCTCCCTGAAAGCCTGAGGCTGCGTACCTGAAGACCATCTCACTCCTTCTGTGCTGGTATATACATTCTCCAGAGAAAATAATCATCCTCCGGTTACTTTACTTCATCTTTGTTCCTACTTTAAAAATAAGTTCCTCTTGCCATCCTCTACACATGTTGTACTTTCTGCTTTTTAGGGTTGTGCTGTCATGCCATTCATGTTGCTTTTTGGCCTGCAGGTGGCAGGACTTTTTGTTTTGAGATGGGGTTGCCTGGTCTCGCTGTCAATAAACAAGAGTCGCCTTAAGGTTTGTGAACCCACTGACCTCTGGGAGTGCTGTAGGTGACAACGCCACTGATGAAAATCAAGAGGATAAATAATATCTATCTATCTATCTATCTATCTATCTATCTATCTATCTATCTATCTATCTATCTATCTATCTATCTATCTATCTATCTATCTATCTATCTATCTATCTATCTATCTATCTATCTATCTATCTATCTATCTATCTATCTATGTTTATAAATTTATCTACATTTATTTAGCTAATGCCTTTATCCAAAGTGACTTATAAATGACAAGTTATTGCCAAAGTTATTTCATTGTCTTTGTGAAGCTATAAGTGACTCACCTCAGGTGACAGGGACTGGGCTGCCAGTCTTGTCCTAGCTTGTAGTTCAGAGATTTGGTCACCAGGGGCCTCCACTTCTTTCCTGTCTGAAGCCTTGCATGTCCTCATCACCTCACTGCTCACAGTTCCCCGCCGGTGTCCCCTTTGTCAAAGTCTGAACTTCTGCTTCTCAGGTCCCACTTCAGCCTGGCCAGCCGTTCAAGTTCACCGTTCTGGAAACACTGGATCGGATTAAAGAGGAGTTTCAGTTTCTGCAAGCGCAGTATCACAGGTAAAGTGACACCTTTGCTGTGTCAGTTGCTATCTTTTCTGCTATGACTTTTCCTACCATTGCTAGTTGATCCTGCTCTTTGGTGTGAATATGGACTGTTTTAAAGGCCAGAACACATAAGGCTGATGCTAATTTGTCCCTCAGCAGTACACACGCACACACACACACACCTGCACACCCTCACACACAGGAAAATGCCAACCAGGCTTGCTGCTCTCCACAGGAGACACTGATGTCACACACCATCCTAAGTATACTGTAACTCGTAACTTCTCGTCTTTATTTTTGCAGTTTGAAACTGGAGTGTGAAAAACTGGCCAGCGAGAAGACTGAGATGCAGAGACATTACATCATGGTAAGTGTGACCAGGGCCACTTCACTTTGTGATGTCCAGCTTACCAATGACCATGAGCCATCTTACAAGGTTCTTCTCTGCACACTGACCTATAGCCTTAAGAAAGCCCTTTATGATCCTAAACCCATACCGGGGATGCCTCCTTATCTGACACCATTAGGATCTGACTGCGCTTTCCAAGGATGTGTGCTGTGGGCGACAGAAGCATAGGATGGAGCAGCAGGATGAAACTCTGATAGTGTGGCATACATGATAAATCTGAACTGAGTGACACCAAGAGTCCAACAAGAACGTAAATCATAGAATTTAAATAACTTACAGAATTAATACAGCTAGAAGAACACAGGGCATACAGCATATCTAATAAGAGATAACTAATGCAATATTGATATTTTGGTCATATTTTCCTTACTTAGATATTTTTCAAATTCATGTTACAACATAATTAAACAATATATTTAATTTTATAAAATATTTTTTATAAATAATGAACATATATATTTATTATTTCAAATATACATATTTATATATTTACATTTATCATCAGTGTTCACTTCAGATAAGGATGATGTCAGTCGAGGTTTTTTGTGTCACCTTATAAACTGAGACCTCCAATCCATGAGCCAAAGAATTATATGACTACCAGCTTAAAAATACAATTTACATGGGTGGGGGTCTTAGAAGGCTGAATGTTGTGGTATATAGTGTCCCTCCTATATTAAGTGAATTACATCTCAAGAGGTGTTCTGGTTATATTCTGTAAAACACTCTCAAGGCCTCATCAGGAATCTGCTGTCCAGTTTTGGTTTCTCAAAGATCTGCCAGTAATTCTTCACATACGTTACTGAAGTGACATGGGATGAGTTACCAGGCAGAGTATGTGAGGACTTTCGAAAAACTCAGCTTTGTGGTACTCTACCATCAGGCTGTTAATATGTTGGGCACAATGGCCTGGTCTGTTCAAGTGAACAATGTAGATGCATAGGTGCATAGTTTCATGCTGAAGCCTAAAGACAGTTTCTCCATTGTAGAGTTCACACAGATGTCCGTCAGGACTTCGGGTTCTTCCCAGTGTCCAAAGTCAGCATCAAGTTAATTAGCGACTCTTCACTGAATGCGGGTGAATTAGTGATGGTATTTGGTGGACTGCCAAAGGGGATCAAAGCACACAATGAGAATCAGTTGTGACATCCTACAACATTCTACTGGCGTGAAGACTTATTTTGCTCATATAGTCTAATCCTAACGCACTTTCCGCAACTCATTGGGAAAGTCAAATATTATAGTATCTCAAATTGGAAAAAAATAAACTCTTATTAAGAGGATCTGTTCAAATGTTTTTTAAAATGTGTCAAGGACTGATTAATATAATTCTAAGATAAGGTTACCAGGTCTGTGCTTAGCTTTCCTACTGTGCTTGATGTGTAATCGCTCGCATTGTTCTCTCTTTTTGGGTGGTGATTGAATGCTGAGTTATTTCCTCTTTGGAATAATTTTAAAGTTTATTGTCTTATTCTTATCGATTACCATATATACTTGCGTATAAGTCGAGTCTTGAAATCTGAAAAATCGATCATAAAATCAGACCCCGACTTATACGCCCGTTCAAAAATACGACACTTACATTTTTTTTTATTTTTTACATCTTCTTGTATCCACCAATCTCACACCAGTTTCTCAGACACATCGACTTTTGTTGCAGCAGCGCAGTTACCAATTTCTTTTGCCACTTCAAAGACTGTTCATTTATAACTAGCTTTATATTTTCTTCTAATCGAATGCTCCATCGTAGATCAGGGATGCTCTTACGATAAAGGTGTAGGAGGGTGTGAGACACACAAAACACAAAACAGTGCAAACGTCGCTTTGGAATAGTTTGGGTATTACCGTGTGGTCACTTAGGCACAATACATACATGTACTCCGTGGTTACTGTCTCACGTGGGCGTTAGCATTTCATAATCCCTTGGGCCAATAGTGTGAGTTTTCCACATTCGACTTATACGACCGACATTATAAAATACTGGAAATTATACGGTAAAATCAAGTCCTGACTTATCCACGGGAGAACTTAAATGCAAGTATATATGGTAAGTTGTATTTTCTTGTAATTAGAGATAAGCAAACCATTTGCATGCAATCGAATTTTCAGCAAAACTCCATATTATACGTTGCAAAAAATTTGATAAAGAAGTTGTGTTTCATGCCAATGACAAAGAACGAAAGACATTTAGCCCAGTCTAGATGTGCTTACTTGCAATAAATCCATCTGCCATTTAGGATTTAAATAAAGATCTCTAGTGAAAATGAAAATCATCCAAATCATTTCTTGTCACATGAAGATTTGGTTGAGCTATCAGGCACTCCAGGGATTATTGTGAGTGAAGGAATAGGACTGGGAGATTGTAACATGAAATGGGAATTGCAGCTACGTCAGATTCCAAATGTACATGAGCAAATAAAGTACAGGGACAAACCAAAAATCAAAAAAAAGGGGACCAAAAATTCATGAAACCTAGCGCTTGGTCTACTTCATAGGCACGCTAACTACTGCTAAAAAAACTGAGATTTATCCAACCATGGGATAACGTTACAGGGGGTTGTTGTCATATTTATCGCAGGACTTCTGCAAATTTCCGAATGAGCCGTGTGACATGAGACCCTTGTCATGTAAAACAAGTGCATGAAAATAAAGTAAGTAATGCAAAATACGTACCAAAAAGTCCATAATGATGACATGTAAACTATCACAGGCATGTATTGTTTTTGCTCTGGTAGTTTGATCCCACTTTGCCATTTGTGTTTTGTTTTTTGCATGGTCGTCATTATTTTGTCTTTATCTTTTCAAAGCCACAGTCATGCCGTTGATAGTTTCTATGCCTCTTGTGATGTGGGGTGTCACAGAACAAGTTGTGTCATTATAAACCTCCTATATAAGATGGTGGCACCCAGCCACATGCAACAGAGCATTGGATTCTCTTCAAAAAAAGGTTCTAGTTAGGGATTCTTAACACACGGAACTGACAGGACTTTTGGTTATGTTATTTTGACTATGAATTTGGTTTACCGTCTCTCATTTTGTTGAATTATTTTTCCATCAGTTCTGTCGATAGAAGACTCGGGCCATTTCCTTTTGGTGCTTTCACCTCCTGATTGTGCTTACTTTGACTTACCAAGTTGATGATCGTTCTGAGGTTTGAATACACACAAAAGGAGTTCTGATAAAAGGACAATGAAAACTGTGAGAAACTGGACTTCATTGAAAAATTGTTTAATGGGCACCATTACACTACAAAAAGCCAAATGCTCTCCACACCTGAGGGAAGAACAATAAACAGTGGGATTGAGAATATGGACCTGATAAACAAGAAGGACACAATCTCTGTTTATGATGTCCCTGCTAATTCAATTTTTCTTTTCTTTTTTTTTCCAGTATTATGAAATGTCTTACGGGCTAAACATCGAAATGCATAAACAGGTAAGACAGTGCAAATCCAAGTGAACTTTATATGCCTTGCTATGCACGTTCTGCACCTGCCTATGGCATGCTGGGTGTTGGGCACATTGGACAGGAGACCCTTCTGATTGTTGCTGTTCAGGTTGTTCTTAATTTTGTGGAGTTGGACTTCTTAAGACCCAATGGCTGCTCTCTTTCCCTGCCTTGTCCAACAGGCCTCTCTAGCTTGAGATTTTCATGCAGCTCCTCTCAGTTTTAGGGCAGCAGAGAGTCGGGGTCTCATCTGAAGATGTTCAGCTTTGGTTTTTGTTGTTATTTCTCTCATTAGACAATCTGGCTTTTGGAACTATTGGTGTTGTTATTGTGCTTCGTCTAATATTTAATTTGCGATGCCATCATGGTGCTATTTTGTTCGGGTTTTACTCACGAGGAGCCAGGGCTTTTGTATGTCATTACCATGTCATTGGCAGCAAACACGTCTGGCAAATTTAGAGAAAATGATGACGGCGATACACGCGGTGTCATCAAACCGCTACTACAAACCATGACAACCCACACTGACACAAATCCAAAACTGAAATCATTTTAAAAGGAGTCGCAATAGTAAATGCTAAAGCAAAGCAAAAATAAATAAATTACATTGACAACTCCTTCACAAAGTATTGAGACCCTTCACTTTTTATACAGTTTGTTATGCTGCTGCTGTGTGCTAAAATCATTTCAATTCATTAAATTTCCACATCAAGCAACACTCAACACCTCAACATGACAAAGTGAAAGCAGAATTTAAGATATTTTTGCACATTTATTAAAAACAGAAAAGCTGAAATCTCCCGTTAACACAAGTATTCAGACCCTTCATTCAGTACTTAGCTGAAGCCCCTTTGGCAGCGATTCCAGCCTTCTTGGGTGACACGTCAAGCTTTGCACTCTAAATTTGGTGATTTTTCTGCCATTCTTCTCTGCAGATCCTCTCAGGCTCTGTCAGGTTGGATGGAGACCACCAAGTCAGGTCAGCTCACATAGGGGAGCATGCACTGGTAGTGTGTTGCTGCACCCACCACATAACGAAACAGCTCGGGATCCCGGTTGGCAACCACCCAGGCAGACACACAGTCCAGTTCCACCATCCAGAGATGACCCTCTATCTGCCACAGCCAGGTGTTATGTGGGCGACTCCTTGGCCTGGTCCAGCCACTTGGATCCCCAACAATGAGGATCCTATGAGTTGGATCACTGTCGGGGAATTGCGTCACATGGCCATAGTGCCGTAACTGATGGTCCCTCACGATGCAGATAACGTGCCTCATTTGGGACTCCATGAGCAACCGCTCATTCGATACAAAATCAAACCAGCGGTACCCAAGGATTCTCCAAAGAGGTACACACTACTGAAGGAGTCCAGTCTTCATCTCAGGTCACTGGATAGTGTTCATGTCTCACAACCACATAGCGAAACAGGAAGCACTAGGACTCTATGATGACTGTGGAATATGACCCGGACACAGACAGGCAGACACGTTGTAATCACCCCACACACATTTATTTCGGGCTTCCATATTTACAAAGCAGTACTTACAGACCCCCAATACCCCACAGTCCAGGCCAACACAATGCCTTCTCTCTCTCTTTGTCTTCAGACCGCTTCCTTCTCTCCTCCAGAAACCTTGTCCTTCTTCCACCCGACTCAAGTCCATCTCTGAAGGGAGGCGGCCCCTTTAAATAAGCGCCCGGATGTGCTCCAGGTGTGTTCCTGGCAATCTCCCACCAACACGCCCCGGTGTGGCGGAAGTGCCGGCTGTCTCCCCGGAAGCACTCCGGGTGTCCCTGTTCCTCTTCCCCCCAGCACTTCCTGGTGTGGCGGAAGTGCTGAGGTCCAATGTCCTTCAGGTATTGGGGTCCCCCTGGCGGTGACCACAGGCCCCTACAGGGTCAAGCTTCCCAGCTCTGTACCCGCGGCCCCCAGGGCGGCCCCCTCGAGGTCTGGAGGAGGCACAAGCCCTCCTCCGGTCTTCTCTGGTGTCCCGGCTGGGTACCACCCCCATCCGGGTACCACAAGACTTAGACCTCTGTCCTTTGACAAAGATATCAGGAGCGCCACACACCCCTTTCCAGTGACCTCATGATCCCCCCATGCTCTCCAAATCTGTCTACTGACTTCATATGAAGAGTCACCAGAGCCATGAATGTCACTGCTGAGGTAAGTAAACCTCTGGACGAGGTCAACACTCTCTCCACAGACCATCAGTGGACGGCTATTTTCAGGTCCTTCCAGAAATGTTGGGCACTGGCTGGGCAACTCATGGACATTCACAGAGTTGATCCTAAGCCACTCCTGTGTTGACTTTGGCTTGTCTTGTTTGAAGGTGAACCCGTGGCCAGTCAG
Source organism: Erpetoichthys calabaricus (assembly GCF_900747795.2). Classification (NCBI taxonomy): domain Eukaryota; kingdom Metazoa; phylum Chordata; class Cladistia; order Polypteriformes; family Polypteridae; genus Erpetoichthys; species Erpetoichthys calabaricus. The sequence continues at coordinate 140,754,137 of NC_041405.2, forward strand.
GAGCAGGTTGCCATGAAAGATATCTCTGTACTTTGGTCTTGTCAGCTTTCCCTCAACCCTGTCTAGTGTCCCAGTCGCCCAGCATGATGGTGCCACCATCATGCCTCACTATTGGAATGGTATTGCGCAGGTGATGAGTGGTTTCATCCAGACATGACATTAATGTTGGTCTTATCAGGACAGAGACTCTTGATTCTGCCAATCTTAGAATCCCTTAGGTCTTTTTGCAAACTTCAAGCGGCTTTCGTTGTCTTTATACTGACATGAGGCTTCTGTCTGGCCGCTCTGCCATAAAGATCAGTGAGGTATTGCAGTGACGACTGTCCTTCTGTAAGCATCTCCCTTTTTCATACAGGTTCCATGGAGCTCAACCAGAGTGATCATTGGGTTCTTAGTCCCCTTTCCTTACCAAGGCCCTTCTCAAGAGCAGCATTTGGGGGTGGCAAGTGGGGTGACCGCCCCAGGCCCCGCTTTTGTGGTCCATGTGTCCCATTCGAGTGGATTTCTCAAGTTATTTTCTCCACACATATAATATCTGAGATTCTTCTATTTCCGTAGTCCACCTTCATCGGGTCGCCAGTATAATCCCTTCCTAAAACAGGTATAGCCCATTAGTCGCTGGGTTGGCTTCTCCTCTCTATAGAAAAATTCATGGCATCCAGATTAGACAACGAAGATGTCATCAACGACTTTCCCAATCAGAAGGCAAGAAAAGTGGATTTTCGTCTCTGAACTTGGGAACTGTTAAGAGATTTCATGATGATACCTCTACGTTAATTTCACACTTCCTGTCGAAACACTGAAACTCACATTTTATTTGTTGGCCATAAACATGTCTGAATATTAACACACAAAAACATGATAACCAGCTGACATGACATCAACGTGAGTTATGGCTACGACATCCTGTATATCGAGACTCAGAGTTTACTTGCAATTTGGGGACGTTTTCTAGAAGATGGCCGTGCTAATTTCCACACGACACCGCATCACATTTCGCACTGTCGTGGTATTGTCATGAATTACAGGTATGTATGAATTGCACTTTTTTAATAGATTTTATCATTATATTTTGATTAAGTCCGCGTCTTATCTTGCAAAAATTTAGCTGAATACTGTAATGAGAAATGTATGTTAACATTATTTTTATTAAACTCGCGCTCAAGTTTATACAGGCCACACATACCGGTAACAGCGTTGGTCAACCGTAGGCCCTGCACACCCCGAGGGCCGACTCTGGTCCTTCTCATAATCGCTTAATTTAGCAGAGTGGCCACGTGATTGTTGCAGACTTCTTCCATTAAAGAATTATGGCTGTCAATTTTGCTTTTGGGAACCTTCAAAGCTGCAAGAATATTTTTTGAGGACTTCCCTTAGATCTGAGCCTCGACACAATCCTGTCTCTAAGCTGTGCAGGTGATGCTCATGCTCAACCTCATGGCAAGGGACCTCCTATAGAGAGCTGTGTGCCTTTACTAATCACGTCCAACCAACAGAAATGACCACACGTGAACTCCATACAATGTGTAGAAACATCTCAAGGAGATCAATAGAATGGAAAGCCCACGAGCCACATGTTGGAATAGTTAAAATTTCAGTTTTTTTTTTTTATTTTTAATCACATTTGCAAAAAATTCTAAAATCCTGTTTTTGCTTTGTCATTATGGGATATGCCTTAATAAGGGAAACAATGAATGGAGCACAAGGCTGCAACACAGCAAAATGTGAAAAAGTGAAGGGGTCTGAATACTTTGTGATGGCGCTGTAGTTGGCAAAGGGATTGTGAAGGCTTTGGTGCAGGCTTTGGATAGCCGTCAACTTTTGGAAAAATCACACCTGGTTACTGACTTACCTTGAAAACGCTTTGCCACTTGTAAAAGCCAGCCCTGGCACAGACACAAGTTCAAAGCACACGAGAGTTTTTATTTTCTTTTACCTTGAGGGCATCACCTTTCCCGTTCCCAAAAGCTCGACACAGTCCCAAACCACACAGCACATGGTTCTCTTCTCTTTCTCCTCCACTCCTCCCGGCAAGCTTTGTCTCCATCTTCCCCACTCTGGCTCCCGGAGTAGTGGCTGCTGGCTCCTTTTATCGCCCACCCGGTGCTTGATGACCTTTTTCTGGCAGCACTTCCGGGTGTGGCAGATGAGCTGCTCTGTAGGGCTCAGCAGCAGTTACAGCACCCCCTGGTGGCACCCATGGATCCCAACAGAGCTGCACCAAACTCCAACTCCCATGAAGCCTTGCAGGAGTCCAAGGCACCGCTGCAACCCAGTTGGGGTAACACTCTGGATAGGCTGGCTCCCCCAGTCCTCCCAGTGTGTGGAGGAGTCTGCCACACACTTGAAATCACCAAAAAAGAGAGTTTAAAAAAATGAACATGATTGTTATCAGTGTTATTATTTATTTTTAAAGAGTGTTTTGGAAGAACCATCAGAAATACCAAAGGTCGCTACTCTAATAACAAAGAGCTCAAGCAAAATTGCAGCAACAGGTGAATGTTGAGCTTGAAAGTAAAGAAGGATCAGAGAGACCAAAGAGAACAAAGCGACTTGCTGAAAGACAAGCGCCAGACCCGGTTTACTCAAATGAACTTTAATTCTCCTGAAAACAACATGAAGAAGGTTTAACGTTGATTTGTGTCGAGAGCTGCAGCTCTTTACCCTCATGAGGATTCTGGACGGACTATGGGAGTACGCCCAGTCAGTCTAAGTGCGTTACAGAAGGCGTATGACCGTGTTCCTCGAAGGATTGTGTTGGGGGTGCTGGGACAGTATGGGGGTCCCTCAATAAGGGTATTCTGTCCCTGTATAAACTCAGCGAGAGCCATGTGTGCATACTCAGAACAACATCCACACCAGGGCTTCACCAGGGCTGTGCGTTTTCTCCTGTCCTGCTTGTGATTTTCCTAGACAGGATATCAAGGCACAAGCCAAGGAGGGGAGGGGGTCCAGGTCGATGGCCATCGAATCGAGTCACTGCTTTTTGCAGATGATGTGGTCCTGCTGGCTTCATCTGGCTGTGAACTCCAGCACACATTGGGAGGTTTGTGACCGAGTGTCAAATGGTAGGGATGAGGATCAGCACCTCCAAATCTGAGGCAGTGGTCCTCAGTATGGAAAAAGGTGGACTGTCCTCTCCGAGTGGGAGTTGAGTTACTGCCTCAAGTGAAGGAGTTTAACTCTTTCAGGGCTGATTATTTTTTCTTCCTTTTGTCTCAGGGCTAAATATCCATCCATCCATTATCCAACCCGCTATATCTTAACTACAGGGTCACGGAGGTCTGCTGGAGCCAATTCCAGCCAACACAGGGTGCAAGGCAGGAAACAAACCCTGGACAGGGTGCCAGCCCACCGCAGGGCACACACACACACCAAGCACAATTTAGGATCACCAATGCACCTAACCTGCATGTCTTTGGGAGGAAAGTCACGCAGACATGGGGAGAACATGCAAACTCTATGCAGGGAGGACCCGGGAAGCGAACCCGGGTCTCCTAACTGCGAGGCAGCAGCGCTACCCACAGTGCCATCGTGCCGCCAGGGCTAAATATTTTTCCAAAAAACTCAATTTTCTAAAAAGCACACAAAGCAATGGTTTCACACATAAATACTTATGTTGTCACTCTGTTTTATGTTCCAGGAGCCCCTACAGTAGGCATGTTCACATATTTATTACATACGTGTTTGTTCCATCACTCATAAGCTGAAAGGCACTTTCTGGTAAAATAACGGCTTGAAGTAGTCGAGTGTCCACCAGCAGACTTGTCGTTTGGTGAAGTCCAGTTGCCAGCTTGTCTCCCCGAGATCGATGTCTGTGTAGTCCTCCCAGGGCGAACGTTTTCAATGGCGCGTCAGCACTACGATCAACTGATGCAGGCACCTGACTTTCATTTTCAATATCCGGATCACTTGTATCAAAATCGGAGTTCGATAAGTCAGAGCAATATTCAGCAATAATATGCAAAAAACAAAGAAAGAAATAAATAATATGCGCAGAGTATTTTGCTTTGTGCATTTGCTTTGCTCTCTCACCCGATGTCGATGCCATTCTAGACGTTGCTTACTCTGCGCTACTCACGCACACGCAGGGTTTCAACATCAAGTCAATGAGTCTAACAGTCCTCCTAGCAAAGAGGGTCCACCTATAATGTAACGGTGAGTTTTATCAGCATTTACAGCTTTCTTTCGCCCTCTTTCCCTGATATCCATCCTCAGCCCCCTGTGTCCACAAACGTAGACATCCGTCCTAAAAGAGTTAAGAACCTCGGGTGTTTATTCACAAGTGAGGGGAGAAGAGATGGTGACCTCTACAAACGGCTTGGGGTGGTGAGCGCAGTTATGTGGCCGCTATACCGATCTGTAGTGGTGAAGAAGGAGCTGAGTCAGCAGGCAAAGCTCTCGATTTTCCGATTGATCTTCGTCCCTACCCTCGCCTGTGCTTACGAGCTTTAGATAATGACTGAAAGAATGAGATCACGGGTACGAGCGGCCAAAATTAGCTTTCACGGCAAGTTCGCTGGGCTCTCCCTTAGAGATAAGACGAGAAGCGCCAGTGTTTGGCAGAAGCTCAGAGTAGAGCTGCCAACCTTCCGCATCGAGAGGAGCCAGTTGGGGTGGTTTGGGCATCAGTGGAGGTTTAACAGGCACGACCAGCTGAGAGGAGACCCCAGGGAAGACCCAGTGCTCCAGGTGCATTATATCTCCCTGATGGCCTAGGAACACCCTTGGCAAGGGTGACTGGGGAAAAGGACGTTCAGGCCTAACTGCTAAGATTGTTGCCCCCACAATACGGCTTCGGATAAGCTGTGGAAAATGAATAAACAAATGAATGAATGAATGAAGTTACAAAAAGTTTAAATGAGAAATATTTTTAAGTGTTCCATGGTCCCAGAAATTGGTCGCATTTTTATTAAAATAACATTGAACTACATGAAAAGTGAAAGAATGAATTTAGTAATAACATTAATCATCAACACAAACTCTAATAAGGCATTACCTATCATTAAGTAAAGTTCAAGAAAGTGCTTTACGATGACGTTATCACTTCACATTGGCCTTACAGTTTCCCATGGGCTTTGCCAGCCAGCTCACAGTCTTCTTTAGAGCAGTGATGCTCAGAAAACATGTGAGCCACACACGTGATAAGGTTGAGTGAACCACAGCACCTGATTGGTCAAATGCTCAAAGTCAAGTCCCGCCCCATTTGTTAGCCTGCCATGCAGCAGCATCAGTTGTGGAAATAACTGAGAGAGGAGACAGAGCGTCACCAATTTTCAGCCCCGCCCCAAACTTTCAGCCCCGCCCCATTGCGTATTCTGTACTTGGATTGGCTGCCAGTCGGGTTGTTAACACCAGCAGCATATACCTGAATGTTATCTCAGATTCTTTATAGACGTAAAATTTCACAAACAAGTCCTGAAGTGTATCTTAGATGGCTGACTGACTAAAGTATTGTATGAATTTGCTCAGCCCTTCTCTTTTCTGGATTAATATTGCAGTAGCTAATGTGTCTAGCAAAAGGTATTGGAGCAAAAGTAGCCATTAGTGTTTGGAGATGGAGTCAAGTTAAAGTTATACTTGTATAAGTACAGTAGAAATAAGCCTAACTGTAGTAACTATACAAAGCCAGTGCAGCATCATTTGCACATTTTTGTCATTTTCATGGATGTTTTTGCAGATCGTGTGTTTCATCACAGATTCCTGGATGACCATCACACTTCATTTCTTTCAACTGTCGTCCTCAAAGGTTCACATACACCACATGTTATTCACCAGTTGTTTCCCGTCCAGAATCGAGCTGGTGTTGGAGTGGAGCCATGGTGGCTCACTGCTGCTGCCTCACAGCCAGCGGAGATTGCAGTCGAATCATCTCCTGGTCGCGCTCTCTGTGTGGAGTTTATATGCTCTGCTCGGGTCCACATAGACCTTTCTCCATTGTCCTCCCAAAGACATACTTTATTGTTTGGCTGGGGTCTTACAATTGGCCCAGTAATGGACTGTGGTGGAGTTTCTGCCTTAAATTCTATGCTGCCAGAATGGGCTCAGGCCCCCAGCAACCATAAATCTCAAATAAGTCAATTAGGTGATAACAGATGAATAGGCGGATGTGGCCGCTAGCCTGCTTGTTTCAGTTTCCTTTGACGCCATTGAAAAAATCACAGTTTCCCATACCACAAACACAAGGGAGGAAAAAGTTCAATGTGCTGCCAGTGGTTAATTATTAATCACCTCATCCAGCGGCGAGCTCGGTCTCCCAAGTAACTGTGGCCAACTTTGCACTTTTCCATCTCCCGCTACCAAAGCACTTCGCACTTCACAGACCAGGGTGTCAAACCCCCCACATCACTTCTTATCCCACTTTCTTTACTTTAGAGGGTCTCTTTTCAAGAACAGACTTCTCACTAGCTATAAGAAATCACAGAAGAGCAGGGGTACCTTTTTGCAAAGGTGTTTCACGACAGGGTGGTGAATTCCATTGTAGCTTGGATTCAGTGAGCCTGCTCGTGTCCCGTGTATCTACCAAAAACCCCCTCGTCCTATAACCTGGACCCTCAAAGTCATCAATCCTGTTCTGAACCCATTAACAACTCAGTCAAACTTGGCACCTGTCGTTCTCACAGGGGTCTTGGGTGGGTGATGAACACCTCCAGTTTGTCTGAATGACAGTGTGGGGAAACAACATGGGGTCCTAAGTGGAGTGCTGTACCCTCACACTGCTTTGTATACTCAGCCTTTGATTTCTAAGCAGAGGACTTAAATATGATGAGAGTCAAAT